>NW_026639618.1:0-1200000 GCF_028554395.1 Pezoporus wallicus
GGTCGGTTCGTAGCGAGGCCGCGGCGGCGGTGACAACGCCAGCGACATGTCGGACCTGGGAGACTGGTTCCGGAGCATCCCTCTGATCACCCGTTATTGGTTTGCCGGCTCCATCGCGGTGCCGCTCATCGGCAAACTGGGCCTCGTCAGCCCCGTCTACCTCTTCCTCTGGTCCGACGCCTTCATCAACCGCTTCCAGGTACGGGCCGCACTACAGCTCCCGGTGTGCCCCTCGGAGCCCGCGCCGGGAGGGAGCCCGGTCCGGGGCGCGCTGGGCATTCTGGGAGTTGTAGTAAGCGGCCTGGCCAGGGCTGCGGCGGAGTCTGGGCCCCGGTCGTGTCCCTGCCGCCCCGGAGGGAATCGCCCACCGAGCAGCCCGTTAGAGTCACCGCGGTCACCTCCAGCGGGAATCCGGGTTCCTGCATAACCTACATAAGGCCTGCGGCTGAGCACCGGGGTTAGCTGTTGTCTGCCTCTGCGGGCCCCGGGCTCCACACCAAGGTGACAGACGGTGGTGCCTGGCCCTGCCCGGGACCCTAGGTGGGAGAAAGAAGGGTTGGGGCCCCTCAGGGGTCCTGTAGTTTCTCTTTTGTCTGAATCTGGTATGTTTTTTCTCCTGTGGTTTTAGGGGCCATTGTTTTGGCTGGCACCTGTGGTTGTGCCAAAGCACCAATCATAAAACCTGTGGTTGTGACTTCAGGTGACTTGCCCAGCTTCTGCTGTGCGATTTTGAGTTTGAGAACAAGGGTTACAGGCAGATGTGCAACCGTCCCAAACCAGTTGCTCTGACGCTACTGAGGCAAGGCTAAAGAAAAGCATCTTTTGCAGCTTCTTGCTGGGAATTTGAAAACGCTTGTGTGTTTGGGATTGTCAGCTGCTTTGCCTAGCTATGGTTGACATAAACTAACAGCTAAAGTCCCGAGGTTTCAGATGTGCAGTGTTTCTGGGTGTATTAGCAGTATCAAAAGTGGTCGCAATCTGATTATAGTCATTTTCCTCGCACTGAGAGGTTACAGGTACAGTGTTCTGGTTTGTGGAGTGTAGGGGGAGAGCACCCATTGGATGGACTGAAAATGAAAATGAAAGTGAAGGAAGATAAAAGATTCCAGCCTTTAAAAATATATTATATGCATTCATTATATCTTCAGTGAAAAAGGCTGAGTGGGAAAAAAAAAAGATAGTGCTATCTGTAGTTGGTTTCACATACTGTCCCCAAAATTTATTCCTTCTGAAACTGTGAGGATCCCAGTACTCTATTTGGAGGTGTTGCTGCTTAAAAAGCTCAGTCACAAATGGCCAGACATGTTCTGCCCTTGCTGTGCCCTGCCGTGCAGTTTGCTGTGCCCAGTATTGATAGCTGGGAGACTCTAAAGCAGGTGCAACACACTCAGAGCAGTGTATGCTGTCTGGAATGGAGCACTAAAGGCTATTGTGTGAATTCTTGGCCTCTGTTCAACAGGTAAGGATGGGTTCTGTATGGGTGCTTTTAAAACAGGGTAGCATCCTTGCAAGCCTATCCCTTTTCCACTGCAATAAAGACTCAATATTGAAGATGTGATGGAAGCAATCTGGGAAGTTGTGTCTTAATAGCTTTGCTTGTCAGATTTAAAAAAACCACCCATCAACAAAACAAAAAGCCAGCTGTAAAAGCTGCTGAAGCAGCAATAATTGATACTTGGGCTATTTTAATCTCCTTAATCTTCTAAGTAATTGATAGCGAATGAGAGCAAGAAAGCTATGCATATGTGTTCATTCTACAGTGTATAAATATATCTTTCTCTTTTGATCTGGACAGATCTGGCGGCCGATAACTGCAACTTTCTTCTTCCCAGTGGGACCCGGAACAGGATTTCTCTACTTGGTGAATTTGTATTTCTTGTATCAATATTCATCACGATTAGAAACAGGTATGTTATCTGTTAAATTGTATGCACATGGTGAACTCTGCCTGGAGTTGATAGAGACTAAGCACTATCAGAGCTTCTGTTGGGAACGTTTGTGGCGATGGCATTGTAGCTGATTCGGTCAGAATCATGAAAAAGGTGACTTGTCTCTGTGCCTGCTTATGTTAGTCAATGGGAAACTACTCTGAAAATGGTCTGTCTGTGACTGGCTCCTTCCCTTTGGCAGGGAGCCTGTTCATTTAGGATCTGAACTTGATACTCTAGAATCATAGGATGGTTAGGGTTACAAAGTACCTTAAGATTATCTAGTTCCAACTCCCCTGCCAATGGGCAGGGATGCCTCACATTAGACCGTGTCACCCAAGGCTCTGTTCAACCTGGCCTTGAGCACTAACAGGGATGGAGCATTCACTATTTTGTTGGGCAACCCATTCCAGTGCCTCACCACCCTCACAATAAAGAACTCCTTCCTTATATTTGACCTGAACTTCCCCTATTTAAGTTTGAACCCATTACCCCTTGTCCTGTCGCAAAAGTCACTGATGAAGAGTCCCTCTCCAGCACCCTTGTAGGCCCCCTTCAGATACTGAAGGGCGCCTCTGAGGTCTCCATGCAGCTTTCTCTGCTCCAGGCTAAACAGCCCCAACTTTCTCAGCCTGTCTTTGTATGGGAGGTGCTTCATCCTCTGATAATCCTTGTGGCCTCCTCTGGCCTTGCTCTAACAGCTCCATATCCTCTTTATGTTGAGGACACCAGAACTGCCCAAAGCTTCAATAGGAGGGCCTGGTGCTTTTTGTTGTTGGATTTCAGGAAATGGGTGAGGGAGATTAAAACATGACATTACCTCTTGTTTTCTTGTGACTGACGTCCTTTAACAGAGAAGGATGACAAAGCATATATAGCAATGGATTTATCCATCTTGAGAAAATAACAATGTCAGATTTTTCTTTCTTTTAAAAGGGATGCTTGCCTGTGTTATTTTGTGTATGCTCTGCCCAACAGAAATGTGAAAAAGCTAGGAACAAGATGGATTTTCAGTTAGGGGGAAAAATTAAGAGTGAAAGAAAGGAGACCAGGTAATGGATCATTTCAAAAAAGGGATTGTTGTTACAAGGTAGCTTTAAAACTGGTTTCATTTTGCATTGCACAGTTCATTAAAGCTAGAGAGAAATTTTTTCAGTGGAAGTAAAAAATTACTTGCAAAGCCAAGCTCCTTCTGAAAGCCTTGATGAATAAGAATTTCACTGTAATTCTAATGTCGTTTTAGAACTGATGGTGTAAGTGGAAATGCATTGCACGCTGATGTTTGGGAAGTCCCACCATAGAGAAGAGATCCCTGCTAAGCCTGTCATCCAGACAGCATTGTAGAATCCCATGTAAGCTGTAATAGTAACAGTGATATGGAGGAGTGCTGTCAGATTGCATTTGATTGTTTTCTTAGTTAAAGTAAGTAGTAGTTTAATAGCTAGAAACAGTTCCTCCATTTCTGCAGTGTATTGTGAACACATGAGGGTGCTGGCAGCTACTGTGCAAAGCTGTGTGTAGTAAGAGTTCTGAATTAATATAGGCAAATTACATCACATGTCTTATACTTACAAAATTCTCTGGTTGGTTGTGCTGTGGCAGAAGTCTCATGAAAGGAAGTTAGTTCTTCCAGCAGTAAATTGACATTCCTGCTGTACAATGCATCTGGATTTTGAAACTGGGAAGTCAGCTGTGTTGTTGTTGTTTGAATCAATGCATTCCTTTTATATTATAGTAATTTTTCTGTGTATAAATGAAGTTCTTGATTATATCAGTCCTCCCCTCTAAAAAAAGGTTTGAATCCTTTTGAGAGTGGATGATGTCTAAGTTGCTGATAATATGTTCACAGATGGAAATCAGCATGGATCTATGGGTCTATGCCTCCTTTTGTCTGTGGAACTGAGGAAGTGAAACTTCTGTTTTCAGGATTGCACGTGGTTTTTTGAGCATACACTGGTGTTGCATGCTAGCTTCAAATTTAGCTGTCAAAAATACCCATCTGGTTTTGTACTGTGCTTGTGCTTTCTGAACAAGCTGACCTGTAGCTTCCTGAGGAAAGGAGCTTGGTGGGATTTTGTTTTGTTTCTGTTGGAGCAGAACATAATAAATATCAACAGGGAAAGGAGAATATGCAGCTCACTCCCCAGCAGTATGGATGATGAGGTTATGAGTCTGCAGCTTGTCCCTGATGACTGGATTATACCCTGGGCCCTATTGAAGGACCTAGTGGGCTAGAGCTCACCTTGCCCTTGTGCTCAGCTTTTTTGCAGTGTGTAGCTCAGTCCTCTTATGTTGGAAAGTCAACTTAAATAGTTTGTCCAGTATTATTTTTAGTAATCTCCTAGGTAATGAGAAGTGAAAAACTTTAAGGGGATAACATTTGCTTTGATTTCTTCCTATTCTGGAGGAATTCTTGTGCTGAGTCTCTATAGGGTTAGTCAGCTTCCTTTTTATTTGTTTCTATTTATTGCATGGCAATGGTAAGGAAAAACTTCCAGTTTATGTAGTCTCCAACTTCAAAACTTTTCAAAGAATATTTTTGAAATGTTTTGTGTGGGTTTTTTTTCCTCCTGTCATGTAACTTACATGGCTGAACTTAAATAATAAAATGATTAAAATATGACTTTTGGTTTACATAGGTTGAATTCCTGTAGTTATTCCAAAAAGCTAATAGATTTTTTTCTTTCATTTTTGGGAGACATGTGAAATACCTGTAGAAAGTCAAACAGTGCTAACATTAAGCAGTGGTCTTCTTCCTAGGCATTTTGTTTTATTGTTAGCACATAATTCAGATTGTTTGTAGTACGCTGAGTTTGCCACTGAGTGCTTTGAGTCTGTTTCAGTGGTATTCTCAGGTTTTCCTTGTCTGTGGGGGGCTATGTGGCAGTTGGTAGGAGTCTTGCTCAGATGCTGAGGTCCATGGCTGCCCTTTGCCACAGTTTGCAAGACTGAGAGCTTATGATTTTCATGTTTGCAAGGAGCTGTTGGGTGTGTGTGTGTGTTTAACCCTTGTCTCTGCCAGGTCCCAAACTCAACTGGGCATCTAAATGTAATTTCATGAAGTACGACCTGCAGGGAATGTTACTCTGGTTTTTGTCTGTGGGTGTTTTTTATTTCCACTGTCCTGAAAAAATTTGACGCACATTTGAAATAGGGAATGAAGCAAACAGTTCAGCTTAGAAGAAGGAACAGAATGATCTGCACGTGTACCCTCCTTGTCATATACATTATTTTTTCTGGAGTATGAAAACGTATCTCTTGAGTCTGAGCAGATGATGCAAAGCGGATGCAATTTGCCTAAGTAAAGACTGGTTTTCACATGACTCTATTGTTAAACGTGGTGTCTCTGCCTTTGCTGTGCAAGTGTATTTCTTTATTGTGTGCTTCTGACTGGCAGCTTCTTACAAAGGATGGGGTCCAACTCTATTTTGAAGTTCTATGAAGTTAAAACAACTTATCTCCAGAATTAAAGTGTGTTCTTTTTTAAGTAGAAACACTGTGCCCTTAATGCAGTAGGCTGAATATCTTAAGTTTTAGTTTGTAGGTTGTTCTATTTTAAGGCTTTTTAAAATTAAATAAAAACGATAAACCACAGACTACATGCAGAGGCACAACTGTTATTAGCTGAGCTTTTCTTAGACTCCCTAAAGTAAAAAAAAAAAACCCTCTTATTTTCTTATCAAGATTTCAGTATCTTTCCTAATAATTCTTTTTATTTACAGGGGCTTTTGATGGAAGGCCAGCAGATTACATGTTCATGCTGCTGTTTAACTGGATCTGCATTGTTGTATCCTTCTGCTCATCATCAAACTTAGAATATTTTGGTTCTCCTGTTTCTGCCTGAAATATGTTCAAAGACCATAGCAACTGTTAGCAACTAACAGTGTTATAATGTCGCAAATGTTCACAGGTGAGTTTTTCATCTCTGGAAAGGTAGCAAGTGATTTGCAGGGAGAATACTACTACATGTGCATACCTACTAATACAAGTATGTGATCTGGGGTCTAGAATTCTGGTTACATAAAGTTCAGATCATGTTGTATGGGATTCTGTGGTTGTTCTCTCTGTTCCTTCATTTAGATACTTCTAGGGGTTGCTGCATGAGTGAATTTAGTGTGTTGAAGTTGTCCTGTGCAAATAGGTCTGATCTCTGCTAATCCCTGAGTTGGAAATTCAGGTGGCTTATGGAGAGACCCTTTACCTACTGGGTACAAGTCAGCTGCGTTTGTCAAAGGAGTGCACTGAGCCAACTTCCTGAAGAAACTGTACTTCTTGGTTTAGGACTGTGGGTAAACAGGTTTTTTCATGAAGTTTGCTGTTTTGCTGAATTTTCTTTTCAGTTTTGGATACCAAAAACTGGGAGGAGTTGTTGAAAGACCAGATGGTTGTGGGACCTTTTGAGGCTGGAGAAATGTGTTGGTCAAGAATCTCATGAAGCTTGGTAAAGGGAAGTTATCCTGTCCCTGGGGAGGAGCAGCCTCAAGCACCAGGAGAGGCTAGGGGACTGACAGTCTGCAAAGCAGCTTGGCAGAAAAGGCCCTGGTGTCCTCCTGGGCACCAAGCTGACCCTGAGCCAGCAATGTGCTGTTGTGGCAAAGGTGGCCACTGGCCTCATAGGCTGTACTAGGCAAAGCATTGCCAGCAGCTTGAGGGAGGTGATTGCTCCTCTCTGTTCAGCCATTGTGAGATGTACGGGGGTGGCTGCATCATGCTCCAGGTTCCCAAATACAAGAGAGACATGGACATACAGGAGTGAGTCCAGTGAAAGGTCACAAAGGTGATTAAAGGGTTGGAGCATCTGTCACATAAGGAGAAGCTGAGAGAGCTCTGGGGTTGTGCAGCCTGGAGAACAGGAGGCTCAGGGGTGTCTTACCAGAGAGTAGTTTGGGTTAGAAGGGACTTTTAAAAGTCAGTTAGTCCAAACCTCCCACTCCCTGCAGTAAGCAGGAACATCTTTAACTAGATCAGGTTGCTCAGAGCTCCATCCAACCTGGCCTTGAAGGTTTCCAAGTATGGGGCATCTACTACCTCTACCTCTCTGTAGGTGGTGGTTCACCACCCTCATCATAAAAGACTTCTTCTTTATATCGGGCCTGAATCTGCCCTCTGTTAGTTTGAAGCCATCACCCCTTGTCCTATTGCAACAGGCACTGCTAAAAAGTCTGTCCCCATCTTTCTTATAAGCCCCCTCAAAGTATTGAAAGGCTGCAATAAGGTGTTCCTCGAGACTTCTTCAGGCTGAACAGCCCCAACTCTCTCAGCCTGTCTTCATAGGAGAGGTGTTTCATCCTGCTGATCCTTTTTGTGTCTGTCCTCTGGACCAGCTCCCAACAGGTCCATGTCTTTCCTGCACTGAGGACTCCAGAGCTGGATGCAGTACTCCATGTGAATAAATACCTAATGTGGGAGGAAGTAAAGGACATGGAACCAGGCTTCTCTCACTGGTGCTCAGTGGTGGGACATGAGAGAACCAGCACAAAATGAAGCTCAGAAAAATCCGTTTAAATGTAAGGAAGACTGTTTTTACTGTAAGGAAAGTCCAGCACTGGCATGGGTTGTCAAGAGGTGTTGTGGGACCTCCATCCTTGGAGATGCTCCCATTCTGTGCTGTTGTCACTTCTTTGTAGCAATTTGAGGTGGCACAGCATTTGGAAAAAAGGGGGTGGTGACATTGTGAACCAGATAGAGCCAGGAGAGCTAGCCTGTAGAAATGCTGTTGCCTTTATCAATAGATAACTATCTCCAGTTGCATTCCACTGTATGGAGGGAATTGCTGCTCTTGCTAGTCTTGTTGAACCACAGCAGTAACCAGGCAAACAACATGCATTTACTTATGTTAAGAAAACTACCAGCTGCATTGTGATTGCAGGCTGTTGCCTGTGAGCTATTAGGTGAATCTGATTGTGACTTGACTTTCAACGTGGTCATTTAAGAGCTTCCAGTTGCTTGTTCCCTATGTGATATAAGGAGCAACCTGGAAACATGATCTGGGAAAATGCTTGATGCTATTTTATATGTATTCATGAACTGTTAAAAGCATTCTGATCATAGCAAAATTCTTCAGCAGTTGTTTCTGCTCAGCAGTTAACTACAGCAAGCAGATCCTTTGGGTTCCAAGGTAGCAGAGTACTATAAAAAGCCTTCAAATTATTTTTTTTCACTGTGACTCAGTGTCAATATATTGGTATTTTTTTAATGATCCAGTATTTCTTTAGTTAGAAAACCAACACTTTAGTCTTTAAAAAAACTAATGAAAGAATCCACCTGTTAAACTTGTAACAGGCTTTTATGGATGGACTGATGGAGTTTGTAGTTAGCCGATTTCATCAGGGAGGAAAGGCCAGTCCATCAGCCCTTGGGAATAATGACTTGAGGAGGTAGCTTGAAAAGCTACTGAAAAGCAGTTACTGAAACTGTGTAAATCTGTAGATCATTGGAGGTTTTGCATTTTTTCCAGTGGTTAACTTAATACTACACAGTTTTAAACATTAAAGGTTTTTGCATATGTGTTCAGTGTGTGTGTGCAGCTTTGTTTTATTCTAGTCTATCAGGTTTTACTGCATTTTCCTCAATGGTGCAATGGTAGATAACTGGCTTGGCAATGGACATGCAGGTAAGTGTGGGACAGTTTCTTATATAATAAGCTTATGGAACTTTCTGGCTGCATAATGACTTTATAGAGAGCATTATCGACATAACTGTGGGATATAGTTAAGCTGGGCTGGTTTAATTTGTATCAAAATGGACTGCTGTGTGTGTATTGTTAGGTTTTAAGTTTGGGTCAGCCTCAGCTGGCATTACAAGCCTGTATCTGACTCTGCCATTCCTAACTTAGTTTGGGAGTCAAGGAGTGAATACTGGCTCTTTGTGCAGTCAGGAAGCATTCAGTCTTTTACTAAAATGGACACAAGATGTCACCTATGCTCTGTTTCTTCTGTTGAATGTGGATCTGCATTCTTACTTTTTTATCTAAAAATGATTCTTGGGTTCATTAGTCTTAAATTTAGTCTGCCTTTTATTTGCCAACAGAAGATCTTCTGGGGGAAAAATGCAGCTTCAGATTCAGATCAGAACTGTGAAGTGCAAAATCCTCACGAGAATAGTTAAAATACTAGTCTAAAGAATCAGTTTCTCTGAGGTAGTTCTTATCTCCCCAGATATTAAGGGGGAAATGGAGGAGTGTTTCTTGGACACAACAGAGTATCAGATAACTGCATGTCTTCGGCCTGCCTCTGCTGTTCTCATCTCATTATGTCCCTGTCACTCAAAGCCTATACTAATATCTCTAATATTCTGTACAAAATTATCTTAGAATTTATTAGATCACTTCTCAGGCTCCCCTGGTAGACAGAAATAGGGATTGTGCATCTGCAGTCAACGCTGAGCTCTGTTTAAGGGCTATTTATAAAGCCACTTCAACCTTTTCTGCTGTGGGGAAGGTGCCCCAAAATTCTTTAAAAGCATTCTGAAGCCACCCATGTGTTGCATGAATTTTAGACTGATTGTATTGATTTGTATTTTTTATAAAGGTACTTAAAATTGTTTTATATCTGCATATAAAGTATTGCCTAAAAGAGAATTAGTTGATTTATGTGCAGATGTACTTTTCTTCCAAATAAGGGATTTTTCCTTGTATTGAGCGGCTTGCTTGAAAGTGAGAAGGTAGAGTAGGATAGCTGGGCCTCTGTTGTCATCTCTAATACTTTAAGAAATTAGATATTACTTTCTTTTTCCAGTAAAATAAAAATAGTTTAAATAAAGACCCAGAGGTGCTTGTGTGATGAGTCAGGCTGTTGGTGCACTGCAGGGCGTGGGGAAAGCTGGACTGGTGCCCGTGTGCTGGCTTTAGCATGAAACCTGTTGAATAGTGGCACCCCTGAAGGGATGACTTTTAACCTCTCTTCCAAACACATCAGCTGGCTCATAGCATTAAACCAGCTCACAGAAATATTGCTGGCACGGTCTGTCTCTAGGTTCAGAAATCAGCATAGTTTAAATAGCGCTTTGTATTTGTTTCACTAGAAATAGCCCATCAGCTAATACATAGTCACAGTAAAGAGGTATTTGAAACGGTCTCATCTCCTGGCATGGAGCATGGGTTAACTCCAAGCTCTTCCAAGGTGGCTTTGCCAAGGCTGGCTGCAGTACTCTGAAGTGGTGATTTACTCATGCACCTTCCCTCTGTGGTGCCCTGAGGGGGACATAGCTGGCAATTTGGTGGAGTAGGACTTCATCTGATGTATTAGCTTTGCCCCAGATGAGTGTGTTTGGGTTAGTGCCCTGGGTTGTGATGGAAAGGATTGTGGCACAGGCACATCGCTGACTCTGGTGTAGGTATGCTATCAAGCAGTTGGGAACAGAGTTTGCCACAGCTGCTCTTTCACTGGGTGCAAGTTGGAGCCCTTTGCTTTGGCATGGTCTTGCAAAAGAGAATGACCAAGTAGGTTCTTCTGCTTAACTTTCTCAATACCTTTGAACAGATCTATGACACATGATGGCAGAGATTCTGGGGCAGTCTTTAAGCTTTTGCTGATGTATCATGCTTATAAGTCATTTTGAAGCTTATAGTTTCTGCTACCTGTTTAAGTTTCTCAGGCTTCTGTGCAAGTAATGGTAACTTTTTGCCTTGTTTTTGACATTGTAGTTGCTGATGATTCCACTCATCATGTCAGTACTTTATGTGTGGGCCCAGCTGAACAGAGACATGATTGTATCGTTTTGGTTTGGAACAAGATTTAAGGTACGTCAGACAGGATATTGGAAAGGTTTATGCCCAGAAGATGCACATGAAGATGAGGAGTAAAACATTTATATTTTCTCTTACTAAAGATGTCCCATGCTTTCACATAGCTTGAGATACAACAAAGATGAAATTTCTTCATGGTCTTCCATGCAGTGTGGCTTTACTGAAAGATGTCGTGACAACTGAGATTTATCAGTCTGAAAAGAGGGGAAAAAATTCCTGATAAATATTCAACTGGATAAAAGCTGAATATAGTGACACCAAAGTGACAAAATGTTGATACTTTAAATTGTTCCTGTGCAGCCTCATCTGTTTCTGCCAGATCTTCCAGTGAAGTCTTTTGATCATTGTTTCCAGACCTTCTTAAAATCAGAAATGTTAGGACTTTGAGATGGAAGTGTGCTGTGGAACATAGAGTGCAGAAGACTTAGAAAGTTTAAATGAGTGATATTTTTCTGACAATGTTAGTGGTGGCTTAGTTTGGAGTATCCTACCTTGTTAGATAGAATCTGCTTAAGGTAATAAAAGGGTTTGTGTAATGCCTACAACATTGAGATGATAATCACACTTCTTAGTGCAGTGGGAAGCTGAGCAGGTTTATATCCTTAAAACCTTAAGTACATCCTTAACTTGTACTTACAACTTCTGTCTTCATTACTTTCTTTTTCAGGCCTGTTACCTTCCATGGGTTATTCTGGGATTCAACTATATCATTGGTGGATCGTATGTATTTATTTATACGGCAAATTTGAAGTTATAAAAGCTTTTATGGCTGTTGAACTTATTGCTGAATTTAGAAGTGATATTAAAATAAGAGGCTTAAAGCTGTATAATCTGACAATGCTTAGTGTTACTTGGTGGACATTTAAGATAAAAGTGAAGAGGAAAGATGCATGTGAGAGCTACAGAATGTAGGTGAGGGGAAAGTAATAAAAAATTGGTTTATTTTCTAGTAAATCTGTGCATTAGGCCTTTTTCTGGCCAAAGAGTACTGGACAGTAAAGAAAGATATCACCTTGTATGACCAACCATCATTACTAGTTTTAGAAACAAATTTAGCTTGACTCTGAGAGTGCTGTTACTACTTTTCCTCACAGCCTTGCCCAACATGATGTTTTTACCAGCTTGTGAAGTAAGGAAAAATGGCAATAGAGTGCCATATTAGCACCTGCTGAATTCATTGGTCTGTCTTGGGTTTCTTTGACTAAACTCCATGATGCACAAATCCCCTCTGTGCACGGTCTTTCTTATTGGTGCCCTCAATTGGTTTGGGCCTCTTGGTGCCGCTGTAACACAATTAGTGATAATAACAAGTTACGTGGTTGATTTATAAAAGGAGGAGATGGTACAGCAAAACCAAATTCCCTTTTCTGGCAGTGCCTCCTACTGACTCATCCGTCACTTGAGAAAACTGCTTGCTGTTAGATACCTACTGTTTCTATGCATGGCAGAAGATACTCAAGGGCCTCCATTCAGCAGTGTTTTTGCAGAATTGGGAACAAAACAGTTCAGTACAGCAGGAGACAGGTTGTCCAGTGAAAACAGCAGTAACTTCTCAAGCTCAACAGACTATTATTTGGGACACTAATGGCTGTACGGTCTAATTCCTTGGTGTAAACAAGTATTTAATTGCATTTTCAGTGCAGACTGTAGAGAAGGCTTGGAAGGGAGGGTGGAATAGCCTGTGGATGTGTTGGCACAGAAGGCTGGCTCATCTTTAGAAGCGGCTGTAAAATGCTGAGGGAAGGGAAATTTTCAGCAATGCCCATGGCAGGTGAACAGTAGTAACTGGCAGAAGATGGGCACTCATTTATTTTCAGAGAAGGCAATTTGTGAAACAGTTCTTTTTCTTTTGCCTTGCAGAGTCATCAATGAGCTGATAGGAAATTTGGTTGGACATCTGTATTTCTTCTTAATGTTTAAATATCCAATGGATTTGGGAGGAAGGAATTTTCTGTCCACACCTCAGTTCCTGTAAGCTGGCTTTATTCTATAGCTCACTGTTTCTTTGGTCCAGTTTTCTGTATTGTTCATCAGACATATTTACTGGGATTGTAAGGTGTGATATACTTTGCTAAATCAGCCTGCTTCAGACTGTCATATTGACTGTGCTGCTGAGGCATGAAAAATGTTGAGTTTCTTGTAAATGGCCCATGTGAGAGTTCTTTGTTACCTCTATGGATGGCTTGTGTCCTTTACCGACTCCAAAGAGTGAGAGTAAAAGTCATAGTTCTGCTTTTGAATTGAGCTGTAGTAAAGTGAATCTGAATTATCAGATACTACCATAAAACCCCCAGTTTTCTCCTGTCAGTGATCTTTTATCTGTATTTCCATGTATCATTACAGTAGCTACCAGTTCAGCAACCTGTAACAATAGTAGGAGTCAGTTGTATACTTGTTCAGGTCTAAAATACGTTTTCTGTTTTACAGTCCTTAGCAGTCACCTTGACTGAGACTGCTTGTCTTGGTTTCTGAAGTGCTTTTTTACTCTTCTGGCATTTAAGTGCTACATCAGAAGCTGAAGTTTGTAGCTTCAGTTGCCCTTTTGGGTTGTAAATATTCCTTCTCTACCAAACTTTAGATAGCAACTCGGTTAACCGTTTTTATAACATAAGCAGGTAGTTTATGTTATAGAAGATGCAAACTTGAATTACAGTTATACTTTCTGTACAAGTTGTAGTGAGTAAGCAACTTCATGTTTGAGTTTTCAAGCCCTTCTGGTAAACCACATTTTCCATAAAGATTAGAAGACAAAATGATTTTTTGAAATGTCTTTCAAGGTAATAACAGCTCTGAAACTGCCATCAATCTTGTTAGTGATGTGCAATTTTCTTGATTCCTCATAGGTGTATTTAATTTTTCTCTGTATTTGAGAAGCAGGAACAGAAGTACTGCAAATATCTCTACAAAGGGATAAATTCTGCCTTTGCACTCTAATGTTTTGTTAAAAAAAAGATGCTGTGATGAATTACAGGTACATTTAATACAATAATGAACAACTTTTTCTATACAGGAATATTTTTCTTGTATAAAGGAATCTGGGTTTTATGTGTGAGCTCCAGATTTTAGTTGTCAAATTCAACAAGGGATTTGCAGGAGTTTGGTGTGTTATAGAGCTGAAATGACTATGCATTGGTGGCATCCCGTGCAAAATGCAGAAGCTGTATGTTAGATCACTCTGGTTTTTCCCTTATGTTTGGATTATTCTATTTAACCATATCCCAGAGATGAAAGTTCCCCACAATTCTCATTTCTCATTGTGCTGAGGGCTTAGATTTGGCAAGAATTCTGTGGAGAATTAAACTGTGAAAAGCCAGTATTACTGTGAAGCCTGGCAGCTAAAAGGAAGTGCATGGAAAAGTAGCCTGGCATTTACCCCCAAGGTACATTTGTTTCTCAAACTCTCTCCTCTTCTGGCTTGTCCTAGGTATCGCTGGCTGCCAAATAGGAGAGGAGGAGTGTCGGGGTTTGGTGTCCCACCTGCTAGCATGAGAAGAGCTGCAGAAGATCAGCAGGGTGGTGGAAGACACAACTGGGGCCAAGGTTTCCGGCTAGGTGACCAGTGAAGAACTCCTGCCCTTGGAAAACACCAACTCTTCAGTTTTAATTGGACGTAGAACCAACCCTTCCTGGTGCAGAGCATGCTTAAGAACTGAGCTCTCTGTAGTACTGTTGGATTTAACTGATAAAAAAGAATGTTTCTGGTTCAAGAAAAAATAAAAAACTCCAGAAGGGAAAAATGTAGATCTTACTCCAGGTTAGCCAGTAGTGTCCAATTTGATTCTGCCATTAAAAAAAGCCTTCTTTATACAGTATTGTGTGTCACAACAGACATCCATTATGCCATCTTATTCCGTGATGGGATGGAGCAAGCTAATGGTATGTCTCACCTGGTATATTGAAAGCTTTGTTGACCGGTAGGGTAAGAATCCAGTGTGAGGCAGATGATTCAAACTAACCCCTGAGTTTAGGAGGCTGACTTTTTCCATAGCTGTACTGGAGTCCCAGGGTCTTTGGAAACATTATTTGTTATCTTCTGCATTCATAAAGCAAAGTGCTAATGTTTCATTTCCATTGTTAGGCTGTGTTTTGAGGGGATTCTTTTTTTCTTGCTGTGCTGTCCTACTTGCTACAGCATGGGCTGGGAAAGACTAAGGATAAGAGGGCTTTCATTTGAAATGGCAATAACATATTAACAGGACTGAAATCTCTGAACTCTTCATGGCATATTATAAGGCTTGCTCTGTTCACAATGAAGTTAGCTGGCTTGTTTTTTTTTCCCCTAAGATCTGTGAATTCTTGGCTTCAAGGTTATTATTTTGATTGCAAAATTGGGTAGCACAAATACTCTTAAGCTAGAACATGTAACTTATCATTGTGGTTAATGTAAAGGGTACTGACTGCAGCATTATGTTTGTTATCTGAATCTTCAACTTTAAAGCTTTAAGACATCAAAGAATCGAAGCTGGAAATAATTTTTTCCAGGGTCAAGATACAGTAGAACAGTTTTTTTTACTTCAGGACTCTTTCATTGTCAAATAAGACATCGCATACACTGTTTATTACTTTTGGTGAAACATTTTGGCATGGAAAAGGGAATGATTCTGTACAGAGTAATTTTCCTCATAGTGGGTTCCATGGGTAGAGCACAGGGTGAAGATCCAGGAAGCTGCAAGGTGCGGTTGTTACTGACTCACTGCATGAACTTGAGTAAACTTCTTACTTACCTCAGTTTTCTCAGCTGTAAGGAAGATTCATGCATGTCTCATGGCATTCTTAAAAGTAGCTGTCCTCAACTCCCCTAGATGGGAGCTGCTAGTGAGCAAGGTAAGGCTTGGGTTCACATAAATGACAACACTGAAGCCAGGAACACAATTACTCTGAGCTTAACCAAGGCTTCTGAGTTGCAATACAGTTGGTTACTTTTTGGTTTATAGTTTCAGAAAGAAGAGCACTCTCACTAGGATGAGAGTCAAATCTCTGACCAAATTTCCCTTTAGCAAGGTTTTTTTACTGGGTTGGCAGAGCACAGAAAGCTGTTCTTCCCCAGCTTAGGTGTCTCAGGTATCTGTAAGTAGGTGAAGTGAATCTGGGCCAAAATGTTTTTATTACTGCTTTGTTTCTTCAGTAAAGCTGGGTTCTGAAGGTTTAAGAACTTGTCAATGCTATATGACATGGAACTGAGTGAAAAGCAAGCAGTTGGCCTGGAAGTTTTTTCAGGCTGGGTTGCCTGAAAAAAGTGCATGCTCCATTTCTTTATAGCAGCTCAAGGTTTTGATTTGGCTTCTCAAAAAGTGTAGAAGGCTGGTAATGATCTCATTGTGTGCTTAGGTTTTACAGAAACTTGGAGTTCAGAACTCACCTGCCATTTTTGTCCATTCAGTGATGAGTTTTAACAATGCTCTTGTCCCTGTATAAAATGCAGGCAGAAGAGAAGACTCCACAGTGTTGTAAATATTCATCTATTATTGACCGACAATGTCATTTGATGCTCAAAGTACAAATTTTGAGAACCTTCGTTTATATAGGAGTCATGATGCAGCTGGTCATTTTAGTCATAGTAATATCACTGTCTCCAAAACATTTGTTTTCATTTTGAGTCAGGACTTAACTATTACATGAAGATGCAATAGTTTGTGACTCAGCTAAACCCCTGGCATGCTCAAATTGCAAAGCACTTTTGTAGAGAAGGCCAGAGGGAAGGTTTGAGTGGGAGGAAGCATGGCAAAAGTCATTGTCCTGGCTCAGTGCACTGTCCTGGCTCTTGCTTTCTAGCACATCCTGCTTCCCTAAATTAAGAGAAAAAGGTTTGCAAGGAAAGTAGACTTCTGATAAGTCTTGATTAGCTTTTGAGCTGCTTCAGGTCAATTTACATTGGTTTATGGAAAATTCACTTTGGAATTCCATATTATGAGCTTGGTTCATTCGTTTCTCACTTGTCACTTGACCTGAAGCACTGTTCATCCTCCAGTGTATGCTGACAGTGATGGTCTCTTGTTAAATGAGTACCTCTTTTCTTATTTTGTACAGATAATTTCCCTTTTTGTAATCAAATTTTTGTTGGCAAAGTTTTAAATTAAAGTTTTAATCTCTGTTGCTGTCTCTTTCACTAAATCATATTTCAGCTGAAGTCAAGCCTTGTGATCTTCGTGTCTCTGGGGAGTGCCTGGCAGCTGCACTGTGACACCACCTCCTGCTGTTGAGAAAAGTACTCAAGAAAATGACCTGCTTTTGGGTGGGAGCATTGTCTTCTCTGATCAGTTGCAAAATTGTAAAGGCATTTTCTTTGTCTCTGTTTATCACCATGAGTTTTGGCAGTCTGTGTCCTTCCTGGGCTTTTTACATTTTACAGCTTTTTTTGTACACTTGATTATTCATCCTTTATTGTCCCCTGGGAGGAAACATCCTTCTGCTCACCTCCAGACTTTGTGGGATTGATAGAGATCACTCGCTTTTCCTAGCGTTAAGCTTGGTATTCTGCAGTATGCTCTCTCTGTCCAGCCAGATGTGCACAGCTGCTAGAATTCTTTTTGAGGCTCTTGGCTGATTTGGAGACACATTGAGCATCCTCTGAATGACTCCTTTGTTCATCTGACTCCGCTTGTCCAGTTTAATACTATAGAGTCCCCAAAAAGAGATTGTGGACTTGTGCTGTTTGAACTGGAAAGTCTTGGTCCATATTAAGTACACCAGACAGAACAGTGTGGCATGTATGTGCCTTTTGATTTTGATCCAGCTGCATAGAGTCAGCAGAAGAGCCAGGAATATGAAATCAAATGATTCTAAAATGCTTCATCTCTCATTCTTATCGCTCTGTCTTGGCGACAGCTCAACTCAACTCAACTTGGTAATGTGGTGTTGCCAGTGACTTCATGAGAAATGGAACCTGTTGCTTCATTCTGTCATCTAATTGTCACACTGGGAAAACTGAGAGGCTTTAATTTGAAGAAATGCATATTGTTTGAAATATAAGATTCCATCTGTGTTTATGTATCACTGGGTACCTTATCGGGGGTGGGGGGGAAGCTGCTTTGCCTTGATGGTTAAGGTAGTGAGCTGGAGAGGTACATGCTGATTTACAGTCTGAAGCCTCTGCTATAACAAGTCACTTAATGGTTTTGTAAATCCTCTTCTGCATCCATAAAATGAAGATGATTCATAGTCTCCCTTGTTCCGTGCTAGGCTTAGGATGATGGATTAATTTGTACTTGCTGTAGTATGGCAGAGCGCTAATTTTGGTGAAAGTGTTCTTCGCCTGTAGTAGTAAATGGCATTTCTTGTTTTGTGCTTCCCTAGATTCTTGTTTTGCCATGGATGATAGTAACAGTGTGACTTGAAATTCAAAATTGAGTCTATTGTCATGATTTTGTTCAGTTAAATGTATAATGCGTGCATATTAAGCAGAAGTACTTGCATCTAAAAGTTGATACGTTTTCTAGAATTTAAAAGATGAAAAACGTTTCAGCTGCTTGTATTTTCAAGCACACTTTGGTTGGTGAAAGGACTTTCTTCACAGCAGTGGCTCACCCTTTTAACATCTGGAACGTGGTCTAGGAGGAGAGATTACAGTACTTGTGAGCAAAAGTTGTATAAAAGGAACAGTAACTGTGGGATGCTGGCAAGCCCTCTGCAGAATCTTCTTGATGTTGGAGGGGGAAAGAGTGATGATGAAACCTTAACTGGTGCCTGAAGCTGGTTTGGGTTTTTTGTTTTGTTCCCTCTCTCAAGGACAAAGCTCTTGCAAAATGCCATTAGAGCTCACATCAGCTCTGAAGGCCAGGTTTCTCTGCACTACTAACCAGGCGTAAGTGTACCATGATGAAGGCCATGGCAACTGGAGGCAGTGTTTAAATCAAAACCACCACAAGCAGTTTTCTTTCATCTGAATGTTTACATTTATTTCTTAAAAGGGATGTGTGCATTTACTCCCTTGGACCAGCCGTGGATTAAAGGGCAGTGGATGAATCACCGCGTTGATGGTTTCATTGACTTGTGGTAACCGGAGATGTGAGGATGCTGCCTGTTGTCGCGGATGGAGTGATGCACTTCACTCATAAGAGAGAAGTAGCAATATGTTTACTGATGTAAAACAAGGTTTGATAGTAAATGTGACAGTGGTTTAACAAGATTCAGTGGCAAGGTGCACTTGAGTATTTACTGCACAGAGGACAGGGTCAGACAGAACTGTCAGGGAGACCCTCCTGTTGAGTCTTGAGGTTCCAAAAGGAATGTATGTGTGTTGGTGGATGTATGAGGTAGGGAAGCCTGAGGTAGGGAAGCCTAAGGTAGTGCTTTTTGGAATAAAATACATTATAAATCAATCAGGAAGAGATCTAAAGATGCTGAGAAGTTGGTTTTTAACTGCACTTGAGAATGGGAAGAAAAAAGATTCTATTGAGGACTATAGTCATTGATCAAAGAATGTTCTGTGTTTTTCAAAGTGCTTTTTTCCCCCCAGTATGGGCTCAGAAAGTGGCAGTCTCCATTCAGGCTGAAAAAAAGAAGCAATGCCTGATGCTCTGTCCTCGCGTACTGAATCCTTAACCCCACAGCAGGTGGAGGGGCGAGATGAGATGTTGTTTACTGTTTGTACCTGCAGCTGCACTGTGGATAAACCTTTCTCTAGAAGGAAGTCTTGAGCACATGTCTGTAATGCTGCTTTGCCTGTTGGTTGTTGACTCTGTACTTACTGCTGTTATGAACTCAAGCGATTGCAAAAGAAAATGGCAATGTGTGTACCTTGGGAGTTGGCCTTGTTTGGGTTAGGGGCTTAAGCTAAATTGTTAACTGTAACCAATGTTAATGTCAGTATTTTCACTTAGGAGCTTTTATGTACAGTATGATTTTCTTTAAAGCTGATTTGAAGCCTGGATGCTAGAGGGTTTTGGGTTTTTTAATGTATAAACCAGTAGCAAAGTTAGTCTTGTCCTGTTCTCTGTTCCATCTTGCCCTTCTTCCCCAAGGTATGTAATTTGAGATAAAAATACAGTTAATGTTGGAAAAGTACAGCAAGATTTGGGGGCATCAAGAAACTTGAACACCCCGAAGCTTTATGCAACCAATGGCATAAAGAGCTTGTATTGTTCTTTTAGCCCTTGTGTTGTGTCAATTCAGAAAACATTAAATCTTACAGGGACTGATAGTCTTAGAAGATGCTGGTCAGGATCTACAAGCAGAAGAGCAAAACTGTTGAAAGAGTTACAACTTCTGCTGAAGTCAGTGCTCTGGATTGTGCAGTACAGCAGTATTTACTCTGCAGCACTGTCTTAGCAATGCTCAAGCCCAAGCAGTCTCCACTTGTTCACAGCGATGGATGTGCTCCTCTCTAGCTGTGGTTTGGCTTTAATAGTCCAAGGTGCATGTAGCCAGGGGCAGGGGCTCCCCAGGGAGACCAGCACACCTACACACAAAACCAGGATCTGTGGGAGCTGCATTAAGAGGAAGGAGAGTGCCAGGTGTGAGCTGACAGCTTGCTTTATTTGACTTCCCTGAGTTGGCTGTGGTGAGCTGGTGGGGTTGCACAACCCAGAAGGGAGTAGGACAGGCAAGGATGAGGATGTGGTTGGTTGACAGCTCTTGGGTACAGCCTTTCCCAAGGAGTTTCAGGGAAGCCTCTCGGGATGTAAACTGCTGTTGCTGAAGGCTGTAGAGGGGAAGGTGACTCCTAGCGTGAAAGTAAGGGAAGATTCTAGCTGGAGAGCTGACTTGCGTGTGCTGCACTGGAATTGTGTGTGTAGGGGGCAGATTTTGCAACAGGAGAATATTTCAACTGGATTATACTGGTGATGATTAAATGCTTCAGGTTTTTACATCTAAAATAACTTTTTCAGCTAGGTCAGAAGATACAATGGGTTTTCTGTTTGCTTTTAGAGCTCAAATCAACCCTTAAAAGCTGAAATCAGAGCCTGCTATTTCGACTGGGGCAAAACACTTCTGCAGCCTTCGTTTCCAGAAATGTTGTAGTGGTGACTTTTCACTGCAGTAAATCAATCCAACATATATATTTGTGTCTCTTGCCCGAGATGGGACATGCATGTTGGATCAATGTCAACAGGTTTCTAACTCCTTTGCTCTGTGAGCACGGAGAACCTGGAGAGGTTTTAGAAACTATAGCTTCTGGGCAGAGAGTTTCTGCATTCCTGCTGGAAGCTTCCTAGCATGTCTGCTGCCCTCATTGGGGTAGGTACAATCCCACTTTCAGTTTTCCTGCATGTTTTAGTTACAGCAGTATTATTTAATTTAAATCTCCCTTTCCTCTTTCTGATCTGAAACCGCACTCAAAAGAGTTAAGGCCAAATTTAATGTTTCTCAATAGCACAGGAGGAAGAGGGATGTTCTCAGCTCTACTGCGTTGTACCTGCACCAGCTGCTGGTGTTCTGCAGAGGCAGGGAAGACTTACAAGAACCATCAGATGCACCTGCAAAATGTAAATCCACATCAATTTGGAAAGCCTGAGCAGGCTGTAACAGGAACTCTTCATCCATTACCTCCTGTGACAGCCATCGTATATAAAGAAGCGCTCCAAACCATACTGAGAAGTTGAGTCTTGGTACTTAAGATCATGTGCCCAGTAGCAATCTTGGGTTTATAGCAATTTATAATCTTTTCTTGCTTCGTCTGTTGGCTGTCATAGAGGCAGTAAATTACCAGTCTTTCTCTCTCTCTTCCTCCCCCTTTCCTCCCCAGCAGCTGATAACCAGTTTAATACCTCTCCATTGCTTACATCCATCTCTGTTTTCCAGGTATCAGCTACTTGCTCTCTCAGATGGCCTGATGAATGTAACTAGTTAAACTCAGTGTAATTGTCCTCAAATACCATACGTGATTTTAGAGCCTGTTCCTGCTATTTCAGAAGAGCTTTTGTACTTTCAGTCTTGCTCATTTTTTTTCTAGCGGTGTTAACTGAATGTCTAATGAATTCTTCATACCTTCTCCTTGTTTCTGTTCTCCAGAGTCACCCCATGAAGATGTGTATGAGCTGTTTTGGGAACAGAGGAGAGTGTGAAGGGCCATGGCAATAGCATGTCACTGCAAAGATACCACTGTTCCCAAGCAGAGGGGAGGCTGTTGCTGACCAGTGACCTCTGCTTACTTCTTCCCTGGACTGTCTGGCACGGGGAGTTCCCACCAGGCTGTGGAGTCCTTGGATGGACTGTTGCCTTCACAAGAGCTGGATTTTGGGGGTTCAGAGAGCCATGTATTAAGAAACAGCTTTTCTCATCTCTAACAATGCAGTTTCCCCTCTGTTGCACCCATCACTCTGCCTTTTTCAAACAGTGAGTTCTGTATAATGTATGATTTCAAAACAGAAGAAAAGGCAAGAGCAATTGATACATTTAACCTTTCTAGGCAAGGTGATGGAGGATTTTTCTCCTTCATTGCTACTATCAGAGGTGTACAGGGTGTGGTGATAATGCACTTGAAAGTCTAGTAAATCTCCAAGAACCCTATCAGTCTAACTTCTTCAAAGCAGACAGATAACAATAGGCCCTACAGCTGTATTACTTGGTGGAGTAGCTAAGTGGATAGGGGCATGTTTTAGCTGGATGCAGTCCCTGTGCTGAAGGATCTCAGATAGCTCTGTAGCTGCTATTAAAGCACAGCTCACTGGGACCAAAAAATTACTGTATAATTTAATGCCAATTCAAACAATGTAAGCGTAATGCATCTGCTCCCATATAGAAATGTTTTGTCCTCTAAATATGCTCCTGCCAGTTCCTCAAAGTCATTCTACAGCTTTGCATGTCCCCTCGTGCATCTTAAATGAGATCGATAACTTCCTAGGCTGGCTCTAGTGGAGTGGCTCACCCCACAGAGCTGCTTTCTGAAGCTGAAAGCAATGCAATCCCAAGGAAATCCTGCTGAGTAAGGAGAGTTTCTGTTAATGTGTAATCAAGTTGTGATAAGACTAGCTAATAAAGATAAGGTTTTCAAGAAGTGGCACGGGACAATGAGCAAGGAAATGGAGTGTGGAAAACCCTGTGATTAATCATGACCCTTGGCTGCATTGTTCAAAGGAAAAAAAAAACACTCCGAAGAGGATGTGTGGGCATGTTACTTAAGGGGAGGGAAAGCAGGAGGAATCTAGGGGAGAAGTGTAGCAAGCAGAAAAGCAACTGCACCTCTGTGACCCTGGGGAAGGCTGTCTGAGGATACAGTCTTGATGCCTCTATAGCGGAAAGGCCAGAGGGAATTCAATCACACTCATATGGGTTTATCTGGGCTTTTAATGCATGGAGATGGGCTTGTTCCTGCTTTCTCTGGGGGTGTTCAGTGGGAGGCGAGGGGCCGGGCAGCGGAGAAGCTTGTGAGGAGCACCCTGCCCTGGAAGTGCTGGCTCTGTCAGGGCCTGGAGCAGCAGGTCAGGGCTGTGCCTGTCTCTGCAGCCAGAGTAAGGGCAGGACAGCAGGGAGCCATCTCCTTTGTATGTGGTGCTCTTTAACTCAGTGCTGTTCTCATCATCAGGATCACTCACACTGGATATGCACCTTGCTGTATTGCTGCTGTTTGTTTGAGCCAAAGTGAGAATTAATCTGTGGGTGAAATCGCTTGCTATCTGGCCTATAAAGCTTTAATCTTTTCCCCTTTCAGAGGAGTATCTTGACATTGCAAGCTGTGTTAAAGTAAATGCTTGAAGGTAAGTTTACTTACTCTTAGGTGTTCCTTGCTGGGCAGGGAGCAATTGTAAACTCTTATGTTGCTCAAATGAGGGCAATTCTGTGGGCTTGCATTTATTTCTGAGTATGCCACTGTGTGTCAGGCTTCAGCTTTGCTGCGTTTGCCAGCAAACAGCCACTGACTGGTACTGCAGGCGCAGCAAAGAGCTGGTGAACATGGGTGGGAAAGGAGAAGACTGGAAGAAAGTAGTATATTAATGCCCTGAATCTGCAAGCCCTCTTTCTGAACAGCAGCTGCAACAGATAGGATGGGCATAATTTCCCCCTCTACCCCTTGTATCTCTGTCTTGCAACCTGAATGGTGATGGGTTTAGGAAGCTGGTAATCTGGATCATATTTGAAACATTGATCTAATGTGCATCAAGCATTAATGCCAAGTAATGAATTGTTGTTTACACATGGTAATTCGGGAAGAATTTAATTCCAAAGAACTGCTGATCTTTCCTGTCTATGAGTTTGTTTCTTGGTTTGCTTAGGTGCTGGCGGCTGTGGTGCAGGAGCGGCACATTGAAATCAGTTATGCAAGGCATGGGAAGTAGGGCAGTTCTAGCGTGCATCAAAAGATGGATGGTAAAA
This sequence comes from Pezoporus wallicus, assembly GCF_028554395.1. Classification (NCBI taxonomy): domain Eukaryota; kingdom Metazoa; phylum Chordata; class Aves; order Psittaciformes; family Psittacidae; genus Pezoporus; species Pezoporus wallicus. Next base: position 23,926 of record NW_026639618.1, read on the forward strand.
GCTTCATAAGCTCTGAGTAGCTCTTATATTTAGTCTTATGCTTGTTACATTAAAAAAAAACGATGCTGTGAAGATGAATTAAGAACTTCAATGTGCAGCATGTGGAGGAGATGCCGGTCTGGCTCCACTGTCGGAGAACTGAGATGGAGCTTGCTGAGTGTTGCTGGAAGAGCCTGTTAACAGCAGGTGAGCAGGAGCTGTTCATGTATGAACTGTCCCATGCCTGTGTCCTTCAGTTCTTTTGCAACTGTTCAGGTAAATCAGCAGCTTCTGCCAAGAAACTGGGATTAGAAGGAGAGCTTGGAGTTACAACCCTGGCAGGCTGAGGCTGCAGATGGCCACAGAGAGCGGCTTTGGGAGAAGTGGGAATGTCTCTTTCCCCGAGGGGGGATCAACACCGCAGTGGAAGTTGAAGCACTGTGTGAGTTTTGCCTGTTGAAGGTCAGTGTGGCAGCATCCGCAGCTATTCTGAATTGGTGGGTGGTGCTTCTACTGAGCAAAACCGTTTCTCTCCTGCCAAGGGCCACCTGGAAGTTATTTGTGAGCAGCAGAGGAAAACTTCAGCACCCTGTATGACTTCAGTTCCCAAGGTGCTTGTGTTAAAAAACACACAAACAGCCTCTAATCGAATAAGGGCTGAGTGTGTAAGAAACCCAGGAAAGCAATTCAACCCCTGAAAGGCCAAACACCCCATCAGTAACCCTGTTCTGCAGCATGACTTGCCACTGCCCAGCTGAAGGCATCCTTCAGTGCTACCACCCCACTGCCTGCTTGCTCAGAGAGGGCTGTACTTGGTCTTTATTTACATGCTGAAATGCCCTTGAAAGCAAAATCCCCTGAGAGGAGGTGGCTTGGGGATAAATCTGTGCTTGGGGCTGTGACGTGCCGTGGTGATGGTAGCCGGCACTCTGGGATGGAGCTTAAGGCAATTAAGCCATGGCCAGCACTGATGTTCAGTCCAGCGTCCTTCCCTCACACAGCATAAAATTGATGTCTGTGAGTCCGAAAAGAGAGTGGAGCTGCCCGGGTTCCAGTGCAGGCCAAGTATAAAGAAAACAAAACAAAACCTCGGCACCTCCTGTGATTTAAATGGGCAAAACTCCTGTGCCAGAGGCCAAAACCACGCTCTTTGGATAAGCGCTTATCGCTCTTGAAGCTGGCACAGCAGAGCAGAGCAGCCCATGCTTCAAAAAGCAAAGTAATTAATTCTCCTTGCTCCCAGCCGCAGCAGTCTCCGTTGTGCAATGCTGCACCGCAACCAGGCATGGAGAAACTTTCTTTCCAATCAAAAGCAGTATTCATTTCTTTGCTCTGACACAGCAGGGTTGGTCTTCCTTTTAATATTACTGAAGACAATGTCTGCCTTGCCATTCCGTGACCTTCAGCCTGTGGCTGCATGTTAAAATTTCCACCCCTCCACATTCGAATGCTGGCATTAAAAAAGAAAAAAAAAAGATTAAAATTCCTTTTGTTTAAATCCCTATCGGGGAGCTTTAGTGCATGCTGCCCTTCAGAGGAGCGGATGTGTCTTGGCTTCTTGCACTGCTGGCCCTGGGCTCTTCACCTGGGCTGTTTTGGCATTGGGAAGGTGAGTCAAACCCATGGACTCCCCAGCCCAAGTGCTGTGTGTGCCCTGTGTGCCCAGTTGTGGTTGAAGTCTGGTGGTAGCTGAGTCTGGGCTGGAGGATAGCACTGTGTGTCCTAGTGCAGGGTACTTCTGGTCACCTTCTGTATAATGGGGATAATGGTGCCAAAATCTCTGGCATTCTCTTTCTTTTGCAGCTGCTCCAGATGTGTCCCCATGCTCTTAGCATGTGCAATGCCCATCCCCATCTCCAAATGTGTCACGAGTAATAACTAATAACTACATTAGTGGGTCAGATTCAGTGGTGGTTTAAATTCCTGGTTGAAAGGAGCCTCTTTGGCTTTTATGCCCCCAGCTTTTGTGGAGACCATGGGGGGAACATGGCCCTCCAGGTGAGGCAGCAGCCAGCCCTTAGGGCTCAACAACTGAAGCTATGGCCAACCCAATTGAAGGCTGATGTTCAGAAGTGCCTTGGAGCAGAGCTGTAGGCAGCAAACCATCAGAGAGCGTCCGAGTAAACCTGAAGCTGTGTGAAACCCCATTACAATGAGCAGGCCCTGGGGCAGATCACTTTATGAAAAGATTTAACAGTTGGGTGATGTGATGCTGCTGCTTAATGTGTGTCTTGGGAGCAGGTCAAAGCAGCAGGCAAAGGTATTTCCATGTCACTGGAGAACTGCACCGTCATTCACCCCAACACTGAGGTGGGAGGGACTGCCGTGGTGAAAAAACCCAAAATATGTCAAATCTGAAACACTTAGGTACAGATGTATGTTGAATGCCGCTGTGTAGCAAAACACCTTTTGGTATTAGTGACTTTGCATTAAAGGTTCAGGGAGGCCATAGAGGCTGAACAGCTCCATTCCTCTCAGGCTGAAGAGGTAGCAATGTTCTTAATGCCAAGAGGGATTTAATCACCCATGCGTGCTAATGTGTTATAAAGCACCCCAGGGCACGCCACGAGCTCCTGCTTTAAAGAGAGGAGAAATTCCCCCTCTGTGGGAACAGAAGAGCAGCTGCAGCAATGGCCAAAGCTGCCAGCTGGGCTGGGGTAGAGTTAACTTTCTCCGCAGTAGCCGGTATGGGGCCGTGTTTTGGATTTGTGCTGGGAAGAGTATTGATAATTCAAGGATCTTTTCCTCACTGCTGAGCAGTGCTTACACAGAGCCAAGGCCTTTTCTGCTCCTCACACCACCCCACAGCAAGCAGGCTGGGGTGCACAAGGAGTTGGGAAGAGGCACAGCCAGGACAGCTGAGCCCAGCTGACCCAAGGGATATTCCATACCGTATGGCTTCATGCTCAGCATATAGAGCTGGTGGAAGAAGAAATGGGAGGACGTTCAGAGTGATGGTGTTTGGCTTCCCAAGTAGCCACTACACATAGAACCATAGAATAGTTAGGGTTGGAAAGGACCTTAAGATCATCTAGTTCCAATCCCCCTGCCATGGGCAGGGATGCCTCACATGAGACCATTATCACCCAAGGCTCTGTCCAACCTTGACTTGAACACTACCTGGGATGGAGAATTCACAGCTTCCTTGTGTGACCCATTCCAGTGCCTCACCACCCTTACAGTAAGGAACTTCTTACTTATATCCAATCTAAACTTCCCCTGTTTAAGTTTGAACTCATTACTCCTTGTCCTATCACTACAGTCCCTAATGAAGAGTCCCTCCACAGCATCCCTATAGGCCCCCTTCAGATACTGGAAGGCTGCTAGGAGGTCTCCGTGCAACCTTCTCCAGGCTGAACAGCCCCAACTTTCTCAGCCTATCTTCATATGGGAGGTGCTCCAGTCCCCTGATCATCCTCGTGGCCCTCCTCTGGACTTGTTCCAACAGTTCCATGTCCTTTTTATGTTGAGGACACCATGATGGATCCTTGCTGTCTTGGAGATGGCTGAACACCTGCCTTAACATGGGAAGTAGTGAATGAATCTCTTGTGTTGCCTTGCCTGTGTGTGTGGTATTTGCTTTACCTCTTAAACTGCCTTAATCTCAATCCACAGGTTTTCTCACTTTTACTGATTCTCTTCCCCATCCCACTGGGGGAGAGTGAGTGAGTGGCTGTGCTGGGCTTAGCTGCTGGCTGGGGTGAAACCATGAGAAGCCCCAGAACGACGGTCACTGCAGATGAGGGAAGATGTTTATGGAGAGACTTAAAGGTGGAAGAAATCAAGGCAGAAAAGTGAAAGCTTTGCCCAAAGAGCTTTGCTGGGTAAGAGGGATGCCCTGGTGGGATCATGCAGGACACAGGTCCCTGAGGACCCCCAGTCTCAGCCTACTCATTTCTGCCCTTATGCCTTTGCCTGTTGGAAAGGGAAAAGCTTTGGGTGAAAGAGTAAGAAATGCCAATAAACAGCAATGATTTGATACTAACATAAAATGAAGCTTCCCTGCTGAGCAGTCAAGACAAGGCCAAGCTGACCTCCAGGTTTTGCCTTTAGCGTGTTTGTTCTGCAGTCTTGTGAATAATACATCCATCTCTCAGTTTCGCTGTCCATAAACTCAGGTTAATGGCATTATTCCTTTGCTGTTTCATAGCTGTGTTGCAAAACCAATGATGTTTTTAGATTAAGATTGCTGCATGTTGAATTTTTACACTATATATTGCACTGGGATGATCTAGGCTTTTAAGACAGAGGAAAAAAAAAGAGCAAGGAGAGGGTGATTTTATATCCTGAAGAAGCTTCACAGATGTCTCATTTACTGTGCTTGAGCCAATTTGCTGGCTGTGTGGTTTTCACAGTAAGCTTAAATGATGAGAATTGTAATATAATTACAACTACCATTTTGGAGCATCAGGTCTGATGGAAATCAGAAAACCGTGGAAAACCCCTGCTTTTGCTTAGTGTGCTCAAGATGTGTGCTGTGTGATTAGGTCTGACAATTACCTGGTCACTCAGCTCTTGCCCCCATCCTCGCTAGAGCTTGTAGTAATCTGATTGGGATATGATTCAACTGTGCAACACACAAGTTGGTGTTTTTATGCTGCTTTTTTATTCCTTTGTCGTGTACCTCACATTCTCTTGCTCTCGATACAGTCACTTCTCCTGCTGTATGAGTTTCAGAATTATGCTCAAGAGCCTCAGGTCCCATTCATAAGCAATTTCCATTAGTTACTGAGTACAGAAGTTCTCCCTTCTGCTGATTTAAATGGTTTCAGGTCTCTTTTTACTCGGGGGATGATAAAAAAAGTTCATTTCCATCACTGGTGTGCTCCTTCCTTGCTATCAGGAAGCCAAATGACTTCCTACAATGTTGCCTTATGTGCCTTTGAAATGAATCCTCCCCCCCCGCCCTTCTGTAAGCTAGTAAGATTTCAAGATGTCTCTTTCTGTTACCTAACAAGATGTGAGGGCTACAAGAAGATGACAGGGAAAGTTTCCATGGTTAAAGTTTCTGCTAATGGCAAACAACGCATTACCATTACTTACCTTGATTGTTTCTTTACCTGTATATTTCTCTAGGTTTTTCAGTTATCACCATGTCACCATGCTGACAATTATAACTCAGATTTCTTGCATAACTCATCACTCCCCCCTGCTACCCTGTGAAGGTCCATATGACTCTCAAAGTGATGCATTAAATGAAATTCCCAGAGGTCACTACTGGAGATACGAGGTTAGCAATGGTGCCACTGCAGTGATGTGGTTCAAAAGTGAAAACCTTTTCTTTAACTTAAAAAAAAAAACCCAACCGACCCACGAGTTGTGAAAAACAAATCATTTAGACTGCAGCAAGGTCAAATATGCAGAAATTTCTGCCCTAAAACTCCCCAAGACCAGGCTAGATGGAGCTTTGAGGAACCTGGCCTAGTGAAAGATGTCCCTTCCCATGGCAGTGGTGCTGGAACTAGATGATCTATGAATCTTCCTTCCAACCCAAACACTCTGTGATGCTGATCATCTCTGCTAAGTGGTTTCTCACCATGATCACATTTAGTAAGGCCTCTATCTGACGTGTCCCAAATTGTAGCTGTGTTATTACATGCTGGAGTCCCCAGCTCTCTGACAGCGGTATGAAGCTGACTTACAGAGCAGCACCCTTCTTACAGACCAGGCAGGAGAAGTAATGTGTGCATACAATGAAAACCCATCCTCTTGTCAACGTGCTATCAGTCTCCATTAAGAAAGTAGAGGCTGTCTAATTTAATTCATTCCTGGCTTCTGAGTGATGGATTTTTCTACAAGCCACACTTAAAAAAAAAAAAAATGTTGGCCAAGTGCAAAAATCTGATTTTTATTTTAATTTGTGTGGTTTTGTTCTGATTTCTCTGATTACAACATTTCCATAGAGCTAGGCTCAAACAGCTTATGGGAGATGCCAATCAAAACCTGAGCACCAGGGGCTGCCGGGGCACCCTGACAAGGAAAGGCTTTTCCTGAGCCGCCTCCTCGCTGCAGGACTTTGCCAGGCACAGGGGCAAGGCTGTGTGGGAGGAAACTCGGTGTCAGCAGCCTATTTTCATCCATGTGCAATGAAACCCCGCAGCCAAGGCCGTCCCTGATGGCCGCCACGTACAAACAATGTCCCGATTGTGCCTCGCCGCTTGGACTCTCCTAGAAACACAGCCACTGCGGCCGTATTAATTGGAAACAAAGCCTGCTCACAGCGCCGGCCTTGGGAACCCGCTCCGGCAGCAATCTTAGCTTAAATCTAAGCAAACAGTGGCCATGGGATGGATCAGCTTTCCCCGGTAAAGCTGGCCTCGGGAGGTTTGGTAGCACACCACACAACCTGCCCGCGCACAGCGGCTCGGCACCTCCGGTCTGCCAGCGCTGGCAAGGCTGTGCCAGCCTTTTGCAAGCCTGTTTGTTTGCTGGGGGAGAGCTTCAGCTTTATTATCTGTGCAGTGACAGACTCCAGGGCCACTGCTATTGTCTTATTTGAATTGCAGAGATTTTAAAGAGCCCCAGTCCTGGGCCTTAATCCCACCGTATCTGGGTGGTAGGGCCAAACAAAACCCCTCAAGTGGGTCTTGCTCTTCCTAAACGCTCACTGGGAGCCCTGTTAGTTAAGCAAAGTAGGTCAGCACTCCAGGCACACAGCAGTACACACACATCAGACAGGAGAGATGCAAACTGGAATATTAAGCTGCCAAGTGGCTGTTAAAAACTGCACAAAGGCAATTAAAGTATTAGCATCCTTTCATGTAAGCAAAGCAGACAGAAGTGGCAATTAGTTTCAGTTACAACTTCGGAGTCCTGGAGGAGCATCCTCAGAGGCATTTTCTTTTTGGCCACCTGATGCTGGCATCCATCGATGTAACAACCCAGACATGACTGTGCAGGTATCCGCTTCAACATGTGCAGGAATACGATGCACACCACCATGTGCGATGGGACGTGTACACTCACTGCCAGGCTGCTTCTGCTTGTGGAAGAGCCGAGGCTGCTTCCCTATCTCTTGCCCCTGGCCTGCAACATGGAAACATAGCAAGTGCTGCCCCATCCAGTCATTCCTCTGGCAATGCACTTGGACAATTTCAAAGTAGGAAAAGTCTCACAGCGCTTGCTGCTGCCCACTGCAAACATCCCCTGATGTATAAATGTTGTGCTGATGATCAATAAAAATAACTCCATATAAGTGGGGATGGTTTCTTTCATTCATTCAGGTTGTGACTGCCACTAAGATAAAGGTGTCCCCAAATCCCCATTTCCAGGTGCTATCTGATCCCCAGCATTCCAGTACTGGAGAAATAAACACCAGTAGTTCACGGAGTTCACTTTAGTGTTCGCCAAGCTGATTACTGCAAAACCAGTTAAAACCATAACTGCAGTTCTAAAGACACTGAGCTCTTGTGCACCAAGGAGAGCTGGTGCGGGCCAAGTTTGGGTTCCAAATGGAATAAAATAAATAGAAACGAGAAAAGAGGTTACCAAAATGTTCAGCCTTTGTTTTATTGAGTTACAACAAATGAGCAACAAGTTAGAAAAGTTGGATTTATTCAAACTCACTAGCATCCTATTTGTGCAGCGTACTGAAAGGTGGGCAAGGTTTCTGAACCCAGCTCGTCAGAGGAACACACCAGACGTCAATAGCACCCGCTCGCCTATGCGCCCACAATCCCCATCTCCCTCCTCCTCCTCACACGTGCACGGACAGACACCTCCAGACAAGCCCAAAGTAGCAGTATTGGTAGGAAAAGTGCACTCGGGAACCTAGGATTGACCTAAAAATTTAGTGGCGAGGGTTAATCAAAAACATCTTTGTGCGCTACAACATCTAAAGCTGGAGGGCAGGCTGCTGCCTACGGCATCCATCATTGTACCAGCCAAAGAAACACAAACCAAGTTCAGATCATGAAGCATCTTAATTTCCTCGCTGCAACCCCTCTGGGGGCTGTACTGTGTTTTTGAACAAAAAGTGCTAAAAAAAACCCAAACAAAAAAGGCATCCTAGCCAAATCTTCAGAGACCCACAGCTGGGGCTGGCTTGTGTAATATGGGAGCGAGAAAAGATTCGCCTTGTAGGAGCATGGAAAAGCAAGAGATTTAAATACTTAACCAGTAGCTGGTGGCCATAAAACAAAATAAGTCAAAACAACAAGAGAAAAAGCCCAAATACCAACCACTCCAGAAGGACCCTCCCCAACCCCATAACACGTTTAAGTGGGCTGAAATGTAAACTGGGCTGGGGATCTGGGCTCAGATGCTGATCCGCACCAACAGGACTCCAAAACTCTGTCTTAAAACACTTTAGGAAAAAAGAAATCTCCTCTCCCTTCCCCACAAAAGATACTTCCCTCCCCCAACCCAACCCCGAATTTTGCAGTGGCATTATATGCAAGAATAACTTGCACCTATTAAAAAGTTAACAAAATCTCCACATTGTACAAATCTGGTCCAGCAGAGGAAGAGGCTCGGCAGGAAAGTGGGCGGGAGAAAAGCAAAGGAGAAACTTATGTACAAGGACCCTTTTCTCTTTCTTTCTTTCTTTGCTTTTTTAATGCAGTAGTAGGACTTTGGCACTATAAACGACCCCAGAATGATGCTCTATAAGAGTATTTCTCACTGTGCCTCCACAAGCAGGGTTTGAGACTTGGAGTCGCAACACGCTACCTCACCCCAGGCAGGAAAATAGAGTTTTCTTCTATTTTCAGACAGCATTTCCCCTTCATCATGAGGACAGTGCAGCTGAGGAGTACCCCTGCAAAAAGTATAAAAACAGCGTATTATTTTTGAAGGCACTATGAACAAGTACTTGAGCTGTCAATGAAATACAGCGTCCAGTTTACATCCCTGCCCAGGCAATAGCCCTGTACCCTGAAACCTATCCCTATCACAGCACGATGCTGCAGTAAGGTGCTGGATCTACTCCTGTAAGTAATCCAGCTAATAACCCCCTATAGATTTCTGACAGGCACATACACCCCTTGACTCTGCTGAGCCCTCACTACTACATACCCTGGGCAGACCCTCACTCATGTTGCTCAAAGACGATGCGCACATGGATTGGGGCAGCTACTTTGCAACCACAGAATGGATGCAACCAAAGGTAAGAAGACCTCAGGTCTTCTTCCCCCAATAAAATCCTCTCATTAAATACTTTTCCATGGTTTTAGAAAATAATTCAACAAACTGCAAGACAATGGAAAAAACTGCATGTGCTTGTACCCCGCAGAGCAGGTCCCTGGCTCCGCTGCAACTCCTGCATCGACATAAAGGCTGCACCATGGACTGGAGACTAAAAAATGAACACCCCCAAAACAACCTTTAAAGACACACCTACCTACACTTATCCCCAGTTCCCAGCACAGAGCAAGGGCTCTGTCAGCCATTATGATTTTCCCCATTGAGGTGTAAAAGTTCAAGTGCAAGCACGCACTCAGACTGGAGCTGCACTCAGGGCAAGCTGGCTTTCCTGCACCCTTCTCCTCACCCATCCTGCAGCAGTGCCTACCGAGACCTGAGCTAACTTGTTATTTCACACCTTTTATGATTGTTGCTACCAGGTCTGTTATTCCCACAAAAGCAGTGAGCTCTGCCTGGCACTTGCAATGCAGAAAGCAATAGAGTCAAGCTCTGTAGAAGTCCTCCATACTTCGGCCTCACTTCCTGAGATTCTTTAGGGTGACCACAGTTCCACAGAAACCACTGGTCAATCACACTATGACCTCAGGATGGAACCTTGGAGCCCACCACAACCTACTGGCACTACAGCTAGCCTTATGGTTGAAACTCTAAACCAGAAGAAAAATGGGAAATTGGACAGAAAAGGAGGTAAACCCCAGTTCTGTTCACTTTTACCAGTTTCAGACAACAAGGAACACAAGGATCTCAGCTCCTACAGTGATATAGAACAGGCTGAAGACACCAAGGACCCAGACCACTTCTGATGCCCAGTACATGCCAGTGTACACTCACACAGCAGAAGCAAGGGGTGACTTCCTTTGGACTCCTTTTTCTGGTGGGCAGCTCCCAGACATGGTTTTCCATTGGCACATCTCCACAGAACAGTGGTCACAGCCATTGAAAGCCAGGGCATGCATCTTTTAGGGTATCCACCTACCTTGCTCCACCGTGAGCCACCAACTTTGGTGCCTACATCTTGCAGGGTTTGGGCTCATAAGTGGAGATCATGAGATAACTCTAAAAAAGAAAGTTGATGGCAGAGAAGGAGATGATGGGGACAATAAGAAGTATGCTTCTGAGAAACAGAACAAAAGCTCTGGGCTGAGGAAACACTGACCTTGGGAAAACCCCACAGGGAGACAATGCTGTGAAGAAAGCCAGCGGTAGCTGCCAACCACTCCAGCATGCTCTGGCCCCGTTCTCATGTCTGAGCTGCAATTTGCTGTATTTAATTTAGGATCAGTTACTGTTTGTCAAGCTTGTACAAATGAGGACAAGAAATCTAACTTTGACCCAGGCTGTTGGAAGGCAAAATATCTCTACTGATGGAAAGAAAACTAAAGCACGCTCTTGACAGAGTAGTTGCAAGAGAAATGCAAGGCTTCATCTGGAGCATCTTCAGTGATGGCTTTAGTGCACCCTACAGCAGCCACCCAGAGTCTTGAAGGCCCTGATACCCTATGGGAACAGGTCTCCCAGCCTCACTGCTCAGGAAACCCGACCTGCTCCATGGAATAAATCCAGTTCTGCCAAAAGCTTCGGGTATGTACTCAATAACAGAGCTCTTTCTTAGCCTAGGGATGGTATTTCAGAGCCTGATGCGAATCCTGCTCTCACCAAGGCCAAGCACTCATGAAGCTCCCACTAGCTTCACTATTTATGCCCATGGCTCAGCTAGTATGCAATACATCTGAACACAGATCAGTTCCGAAGAAACTCAAGTTTCCTAAGGCCTAAGTCTGTCTAGGCTGTAACACAGATACTCCCTGATGAGTTTCTGACACTCCTAAAGCTACGCACCATAGCAGAGAGTGACCAACATGGTCTGGAATAGCTCCGGTTTTACAGAAGCCACACACAGATTCAGCCAACAACAGGAGTATGGAGATCGATCACCAAAAAACGTTCACTTTAAACTACATACAACTAAGAAACTAGCAACACTATGAATATCAAAGGAGGGCTCTGACTAATGTAGGGTTCAGCAGTGAACATTTCAGGTATGACTGTGGCGGTGTGAGAATCAAGAGGAGGAGAAATCCCTTATCAGCTCTCCAGTCCACCTCCTACGTGTGACCAGAACAATGGGAGCCCTCTAAGGTATGGAAAAGCATGATGTTAGGAAAAGAAAAAAATCAGATTTTTATACAACAACAGGCAAAAATAAGCTCTCTGTCAGGCCTTATGCAGTCTTTGCTCTGGAGTCATACTCTGGATGTCACCTAAGATAACATCTTGTTAATTTAACACCAAAGTTTTAGCTAAAACTTACATGAGAGAGGCTTTGCGAAGGTAAGAGTGAAAGCTTATCCTGAAGGAAAAAGGAACCAGTAGCTGGGATTTTTCCATGTGTCCCATCAGCATGGGGTGCTTTTGTGTCACAGTGCTTGCGACAATGCCTTCAAGAGGGCACCGGAGGCGCTTGTGTAAGGGGGCTGAGATTTAGAGGGAGAATAAAGACAAATGAAAGAGAAAAAAGACTTTGGGCTTTCGTCAAGTCCCCTGGCAAACAGCAGACAACAAACTGGTCCTCTGATCTCCCTGCATGGTCTGGGCTGCGGATGCGCTGCTCCAGTGTGTCTCTTCTCAGGTGGTGTACTTTACAACCAGGCACTGGAAAGCTCCTCATCAAAAGAATAAGCCAGCAGAAGTTTAACCGAGATCAAAGTTCTTATTAAAATTCCTCTCTGACAACACCTGAGCACCTCCACAGCCCTGGAGCTTTATGAAGAGCTTCTGTGTCAGGGCACAGAGGCAGGAGGTTCACTCCAATGGACCCTACACTGTTTGCAAGGATGAAACTGCAGACACCAAACCCACACTGCTGGAAGAGAGTTGCTGCAGAGCTTGGTTTCATGGTACAAGAGGTTTGTAAGAAATAGTGGTTTCAGGCAAGCCCCCTCTTCTGCCCTGCTCCCCATTCCCACAGCTGGAAGGGGGAAATGATCTGGATTTAACAACCATGGAAAAAAAGAATCCCACAATGCACGTATTCATCATGCATTTCATTTTGAAAGGCAGATCAGATCCTGCCTCTCCTTTCTTATGTGGCTGCGCAACAGCGGCACCCCAGCGTGCTGCTGGCTGATGTTTCCATCTCCTTCCTCCTTTAATCTCTGCCTTTGCAGCACAGGTAACACAACCTGCTCCTCACACACTTAATTACCAACTTCTGCAAGCATAACAGAACCTTGCATTGCAGTCTGGAGCTTTAAGATTCTGCAAGATACTTTGTGATACAAACACTGTGATTTCTCAGATCAGACACCACAACACATAGTTCAAAATAAAACCAATGCAGAGTATTCCTCTTCAACTCGAAGAAAACGTCCAGGAAACTTCCGGACAAATACTACACCAGGAGAAAGTGGAGGTCTCTATGCTAGCCAGCAGGGCTTGCTAAGAAAAACTACACCTCTGCAACACATAGTTGCAGTCAGTTCAAGTACTGCCTGCTGCAATAGTAAAAGTCTTCAGTGCAAGAGGGACTTCTACCAGTCCTAGCTTCCCCCCCCCAAAAAAATCAATTATTACTTAAGAAATGCTGAAGTATATTATACTTCTTAGACACCAGAAAACTACAATCTCTTTCTAAAATAGGTGTTCTCTCACTGTGGTTGTTAATACAGGAGTTGAGCTTTCTGTATGGTACATTCTAGCTTAAAGAGACTCCAGTCTGGGAAAGACAGACTCAGTTACACTGAGCGCAAACTGTTACAGGCTCCAGTGGACTCAATTCAACATGCAACTCAAGAAATGCTGACGGTGGTTGCTCCAGATTTATACCTGTGCAACTGCGATCAGAAACAGGATTCAGGTCCCCAAATAACACGTCCTTTCACACTGTGAAAAACTGTATAAAACACCCTTAAAGAAAAGCCCTGCATCTTGCTTTTAAATTCAAGGTCATGTGAGAAGGAACTGCTAAAACACCCACACAGCTTAGTCTGGGGCATTTCCTAAGCCTCTGGAGTGAGCAAGCAGAACAAAGCAAGGTCAGAGACAGTTCTCACCTGCAAGAGGAGGACAGCACACTGTTTTTCCTTGCTAATGCATAAAGAAGCATCTCCATCCTAAGCCCTTCCCCTAGCGACCTTTTATTCTGAGCAGGGCAGGATGCTGCAAAGGAAGGACCTGAGGTGCAAAACCAGGCACAGCCTCTATTCACAGATCAATGACCTTTTAGCAAGGGGGCTATTAGCAACCAGTGCCACTATTTCTTTGTGTGGCTCAGCCAGCATGTTGTACATCAAGTGCTGCAGAGGTTACATAGGTCAATCAAAGGCAGAACATTTAATGTTTAATCACTTATTGGAAAAAAGAAATAAAAGATCTCCCTTATACAGGGCTTGACCCACAAGGAAACAAGAAACAAGGCAAACAGCACTAACCCCTCCCCTACCATGCAGTTGCTTTAATTTACAAGCAGGATGGGTCTCCCTTTTGTTCAGGCATCCAGCAGGCACAAGGATCCGGCAGGGATGGGCTCCAGGGATTTATACTGAAGAGGGACTACAGGATGCTGGAAGCACACCCAGACAGAGGCAGGCTCAGAGAAACAGGGCACCATCAGCATTACCTGTCTATACGTGGGCATTTTCTCCAGATATACTTTCAGAGTCAAAGTCCCCCAGCTCTGCCTGGCCCTCGGGTGCCGTTTGGCTCCAGCTGTCCGTACAGTCCGATGCAGCATCATCCTCACCCACCGTCACCTCCACCCAGTTGACCTCCGCTGGTTCTTCGTTCTCCTCGCTGCCGTGGCCGTCGTGGCTGTTGCACTCCAGCTTGTCTATTCCCTCTGCTTGATTCCCCAACAAAGAGTCTTTCAGTGGTTCGCAGTCTCTTTTTGCTCTCACCACTGGTTTACCCCCATTCTCTTCATTCAGCTTTTTATGCTCCTGGTAATACTGCCGAGACACTTCGTTACCATTCTTTGCACTCTCTATGTGTTTTGAGCCCTTTTTCTGGCTTTGCTCGTTATGACCATCAACAACGTACTGCTTCTGGTACTGGTCTATCCATTTAAGTGACCCTGTTCTTAGTGAAGACCGGTTTTCCTTGAACCAGCGAACAATTTCAGTTCTTGTGAGCCCGGTTTGAGATGCTAACTGGTCATACTCCTGGGGCGACGGCCACTGGGTCCTTGCGAATGTGCTTTTCAGTAGATGACTCTGCTCTTGAGTTTTCTTCAGTGTGGTGGAGGATCCGGATAAAGCACCAGGGAGCTGAGAGCTACTCAGCAGTTCTGCTTGGCTTATTGCACCATTGGGAGTTCCTTGCTCCTTCATTTTTCTATATGATCCCATTGAGTCCAAGACAGCTTGCTCCATGCTGTCCCTTATCTTTCTCCGCTCAGAGAACCATGAATCTATCTCCCTCCTACTCAGCTTAGTTTCTACTCGAAGCCTGTCCAATTCTCCTTGGGTAGGAAAAGAGCATCTTAGGAAGCTCTCCTCAAGGGCTCTAAGCTGCTCTTGGGTTTTCTCTTTGAATCTCTGAGGAGCAAAATCTGTGTATGGGTGAAATGAGCGGCTGTGTCGACCAGCTGGAGGTGCTATTTGATCCTTCCCTAAAGCATCGCCAGGGATGTGCACAATACCCCTCTGACTTCTGTACCTATGGTCACTGAACCACTTCTTGATCTCGCTCCTGGAGAGACCTGTTGCTTCTATCAGCCGGTAGACTTCCGTATCGTCGGGAAACTGGCTTGCCATGAAACTGGCCTTCAGCTCTGCTATCTGCTCCTTCGTCTTCTTTCGCTCACTGGCTGGCGTCAGTGGTACAGCAGTCAGCTTGGCAGGCATCTCGGGCACCTGAACCACGTGAGGACGCTTGGCCTCTGGGGCACTTGATAACGTCTGCATTGCCCTCTTCTGCCCCTGGTTTGGGGCAACAGCAAGCGTAATCGGTGAACAGGAAACAGTTGAACCATTTGACACAGGAGTCAAAACCAGACCAGTTTGGCCCAGTATCTGACAAGGCAAAGCTGTCTGGATGATGGGCTGGGGCATTTTTGCAGTTGTCAAAGGAGCTGGCAGGACGGTGATGGTTTGGGGGACTGCCTGGATAGTACCATTGAACATCTTCTTTCTTGCCTCCTCCACTTCTTCAGGAGACCAACTTATACCATGCTTCAAACGTTGCGTGGCAAACCAGATTCGGATTTGTTCTTCGGGATGTTTTGATGCTGCTGTCAACCATGACAATTCTGCTTGTGTTGGGTAAGGAAATTTATTAAAGGAGTTGATCATGGTCGCATTAGTGTCCAGTGCAGAGTTGTATTTGGTACTGTTCAGAGGTACCGGGACCTTGGGGACAAGGTTAATATTTGGTGGCAGCTGTACAGAGGGCATAACATGGGCTAACACATCATGGAGAAGGTCTCCATTTATACAAGCAATAGCTTCAGTGGCTTCAGTTATGATACGGGGGAGAGTGCCATCCACGTGGTTTTCCGTAACTCCCTCTTCTGGCTTTTTGGGTCCCTTCTTGGTTTCCCCTTTAGGCTTTCCCAGTTTCATCATTGGTGTTTTATTTGCACTAATTCCCCCATGAAGTGAATCATCACACTCTGCAGTTTCTAGCCCACCGCTTGTGACAGTGACATCGTTAGCAGTGGTCTCAATAGACTGCTCTAAAACAGTCTGATTATTGCGCTTAATTAATTTCAGTTTGAAGTTAGTCTCTCCCGGGTGGTATTTTGTGTTGTGGTCAGATAAAGAATCGTATTTTTTGGTTGTGAAGTTGCACTCAGCACAGACATACAGGGGGTTCAGAATGACATTTGGATGCTGAGTGTCAACATGCTCTGTAAATTCATTTAAGTTTTGTGTTGAGTAAGGGCAGTATTTACACTCATAACCACCCTGGGGCTTCTTGGATTGACTTTCAGCTGGGGGCTTTGCCTCGACCACTTCGCAGTCTTTGACTGAGCTTTCTGAAGGCCAGTTCTTTTGGGAGTCCTGCTGCGGTGCACCAGACTCCTTCTCTTTAGGAACCTCCACGCCTTCAGCGCCTTCCTGCTCCATGACTTCCGAAGTTCGCACCATGCAGGGAGTTGTTGATTTTCTCTTGCTAGCCATCACAGCTGCTGGCAGCACACTGACGTCCCAGATGATGGCTTTTTTGACAGGGTAAGCTGTCAAAACTCAACAGACCTTGCAAACAGCTCCAACTTTCCTTGATTATTTTACTCTGTTTTACTTAATGAAGACTTTCTGTCCCGGCTGTGACCATCAGCTCCTCCAGTAGACCTGTCAGCTGCATGACACCTGCAAAACAAAGCACACAGCATCAGGCACTAAGCAATAAACCACAGATTCAGCAGAAAGCCACAGTTCAGGGTATGTCCATTTACAAAGCCCATTTTGGACAACGCTGAATTCTTCTTGCCCCATTATCAACTTAAGAGTTAAAAATCTCCCCACAAAGAATAAAAGCAGTGGGTAATTTGCAATGAAGTGCGCCACAGGAAGAAAATGGCTTTGAAACAAGTAAGATGAACAGACAGGGGATTTTAAGCTCCACTCAATGTGTTTCGCTGGAAAAGCAAGAAGATGCTGCTATAAATACTACATCTTTTTATAGAACCCACAGTTTCTATTAATTATTATTTTGAAGCCTGCACATTTTAAATTGAGTGTGATTTATATTAAACTTAATTACTTCCCACTGTCACTTACCTTGTAAATATGTCTGCTAAATGATTGTGGTTACTAATGATGGGTGATTTCTAAATAAAGCTATAGGGCCTGCCTCAGTTGTAAAAGTAAAGGCAGAAAAAAAGATTTAATGCAAATCAACACTTTCAAAGCTCTGTCTTGATGAGAAGTGGGTTCAGAGAAATTGCAGCACATCTATGAGCCCTATCAAGCCTTTTCTTGAACTAAGGCTTCCTTAAAACACCACTTTCCACTCAGTATTGACAGAGGTAGCTAGCAAAGGTCACAGAAGCCCTTAGATACCTTTTAAACAGGGTGTCTGCCTGTAACCCTCTTGATATTCTCAGCAAGACCAAACTGTGCCCTTCACTCCCTACAGAATTAAAACAAATCAATTTTAAGCATGATTTATGCCCTGAGATGGTTTTGGAAGCTCCCAACTGCAACAATTCTGAAAAACATTTGTAAAAGGATCTGAGATCAATATCAGAACCACCACAAAGAAAAAAACTGCACTAGCTGTTTCAGGATCCATCTCTGCTCACCAGGAGTGGGTGGAGGGAAGGAAGGGAATTTAGTTGTCAAAACAGTTTCATTAACTGGGGGAAAAACAAAAGGTAAGACCTGCACTGTTTTTTGTGGAAGTGCATTAAATGGAGAATCTGAGCTAGAGATCTAATGAAAGATGCTCCAGCCCAGGGCAAGGGCATGGACTAGATGATCTTTAAATGCCCCTTCCAACCCCAACCACTCTGTGATTCTATCCTCTCATGTCTAACCAAAGATTTTCTCATTGTGAAGCCTGTAAATGATTAAATGCATCCAGTACCCAGCAGACACAAAGATCAAATGACATAAAATCCCACTGCAATCACATCTGGACACATCCAACATTTGCAGTTTACAGCCACCTCAGCGCTGTCCCTGAACCTACCCCTCTCCTTGTGCACTGGCACGAGAGCCAGAAATAGTCACTGTGAAAGCAGCCACTAACTTCTGCAGCTGATGAATACTTTGCAGGTCTCCAGAGCACGTTTCCGCCCCTCTCCCCATCACAGATCACACCACTCCTGTACATATGGAACCTCATGATGCACTGCCAGAGGAAGCAGCTCCAGCTGAGGACAAGAGCCTGGATGGCAGCTTCCAGTCTGATGTACATAAAACCCAGCGTGAAGCAATTCTCCATGCACTAAGAACTTCCTATACAAGTTCTCTATGAAGTACCTTGTGAAACAGTAAGTGTGCACCACAGAGCGGACGCTGTGCAGAGGTGCTATTTGTTATATTGTGGATACCCCAGCATAGCCACACAGTGCTGTGTTCACAGCCACCATTGCCTGACAGAGACGAGGGATGCTCCCACACGCTCACCCTGATTTGGTGAAGCGCTGGAGCATGTAGTTAACTTTCAAGGGTGCCTTTAAAGGTTCTTCCCTGGGAACAGAGTATCTTTGCTCAGCTCTGTGAAACAGGGATGGGGCTGCCTCACTCAGGAAAACACAGTGACATTTCCCTTTAACCTGGGATCACCAACATTGTCATTGTTATTCCTCTAAGCATCAGCATACCTCTGAGCCCATGTAACCTCTCTCGTTTCCTTTTTCCCTTCTCCCTTTTAATAATAAACAAGCAGATGAATGATGGAAGAAATGATGCCTGGTTTTCTACAGAGTTGTGCTGACTGATCTTTAAACTAGATCACACTGAATATTCTCTATTATTTCCCTGTATTCCTTCAAACTTCCCTTCTACTTCCTCTCACAACCACCTTCTGGCAGAGTATTTTGGCTGTGATCTGTGGCTTGCAGCAACCCACTGCAGATGCAGTCAGAAATGAGAGGCAAACACGAAACTGTCCAAATACCTGCCTTCCTGGCCACCCGTTTTAACGATACTTGCAGAAAATTAATCATCTTTGAAGCTTTTTTCCTTTGTGCCTAATTTAGCTGAAACACGCCAAAAGATGAGAGAAGAGGCAGAATGGGCTCTGTAAGCCTGGCTGCTCCAGAAGCAGGGTGAAGGCAACCAGGTCACCTCACACTCTGTCCTTCAGATCCCACTGCGTTTACAACACTGACTTTCATAGATGAGGGAAGAGAGGTGCAAGGCAGTGCCTGGGGACAGGGTGGTGCAGATGGGGATGGAGCCACATCTCCTGGGATGCTCCTCTGCTGATTGCTCTCCCTCCCAAGCCATGCAGCTGTACCCAATGGTCTGCTGCCTTTCTGATGTGTGACCTTCTGCAAAATTCATGTGGCAACATCAGCAAAAGGAAGAAAATTCAAAAGACATCAAAGGCAGAGCAAGGCTGATTTATATTTCACTGAATATCCCCACACACAAAGGAAGAAAGCACCAAGAACAAAACCAGAAAGGAATGGGATGGAAGAGAAAGAGGGGAGAATGAGAAACATCTAGGTTACAACTCTGAATCAATCATAGGTTTCCTAAGAGGCAGACTAACATTCAATTCCACAGTCTCTGGAAGGCCAGTAAGCTCCCTGCTGCACTAAATTGCTGTGCTGAGCTCCCACCTCTCATGAGCACATGAGGATCAGCCCCAACCAAGGATGCTCTGGTAAGGAAGAAGAGTGAAGGTCCACCCAAAACTTGTATCAATGGGCGGACAGATGAAAAACGCTCCCTGCTATAGTTTTACTAGAAAATTGTCAGACTGTTGCTTCTCTTCCATCTTCTACTCCACAGGGCAGTTTTCTGCACACCTAATTGCGGGTTTGCTAACCCTACACTTTGCATAGTTTTTCTGCCACATGAGAATCACTGCCCACCGCAGAAATCAAGCCCAAGTCAAATGCTTCTTTTTGGAGGCCAGTAACAAACCCAAATGCGTTTCGGTCCAAGATGTACAGTTTGGGGAGCTCATGAGCAGCCACAGACTTTGTCCCTTCAATCTGTGTCATGAAAGAGATAAGAGCCAACACCTGCATGAGCAAGGAGAGCGTATTAGGACCTCCAACCCATGTCCCCTTCAGGACCTCGGTAAGGATGTCATTTGGGACAAATCAATGCACAGTTGCTAAGGAGGATGGACCACCCCCCATTGACACATTTCTCAGAGTCACATCACGTACGTATGTTTGCAGGGGCTGCCACGTTTCATCTGAGGACATCAGAGAGCAGCAGGAGCATCTCACAGGTTTTAAACATGAGCCACTCGCCAGAACATCAAAGCCCCAGCAGACAGCTTTAGATATATGGTGTTGTTCCTGATAAGAATTCTGAACCAAAGTGATACCACTTCACCTGTAGATGGCTGTTCCTGCAGCTAGTGATGGCTACCAAAGTTTGCATAGGGGAGAGAAAATACCCCTCAGCAACAGCCAAGGCTTGGCAATCAGTGCATCCTAATGGGAACCCAAGCTACCCATCATCACCTGAGCCATACCCACAGCACACCCATCCTTTTGAGAGGCAAAATTCACATCTGATGCTCAATGAACAGGGCTGCACTATGGACAGGTCAACATCCACCCTTACAGCTGGCCTGGTTCACTCTTTATGTGTTGTTATAGACAGGGCCCTGGACAATTGACCTCCTTTTTGGGTTGCTGCCACTGCAGGGTGACCACAGGCATGGGGTGCAGAGATGCAGCCAGTCCTGCCAGACATAGAGAAGGAAGGCAGCCCTCACCCCTCCAGCTCACCTGCTGCTTTGGCTGGTTTTGCCACACTGTGAGAGGTTGAAAAAAATCAAACCACCTCATTTTTGGATTTGATTTTTTAAATGAACACACAAAGCAGTAAAGGGCAACCAGCTGAAAACCAGAAGTGCTCAGCTCTAAGCAGGCAGCTGCCATTGTGAACAAGGTCCAAACCAAACCACAGAGAGCCCGTGTGCAGGAACAAGAGCTTTTGATTTGATTTGCTTCAGTAAAGCCACCTGGGACATGAGCATACAGGTCAGAGGCTGCGTGTTGTTTTATACCTATTTCCCCCAAAATGTACCACAGCAGTTACGAGCGAGGCCCTCCTCTGGTTTAATTTGTGAAACCTGTTCAATTAACTACATAACCCAGCCACAGCCCTCTGATCTTTCGAACCCCTGTGAAAACGGCTCCATAGCATCTGATGTGAGAATGAAGCGGGACCTTATTTGGCAAATCTGTGCACAACTGAGGAGGCACCAGGCTGGTAGCTGGTTGCTTGGCCTCAGACGGGGGAGAACCACACAGGGAAAACAAACCATGCTTTTAGGCACTGGAAATGTTTGCCTGTGTAGCAATGCCACCTTTCAGCAGCGAAAGATAACTGTAGAGTTTAAACAAAGGGGTGGAAAAATAAATCACAAACCTCTCTCTTGCTGAGCATTGAAATCTTTTCACTTTCCCACCCTCCCCTTGCACATATAGCTAGTTTTATACCACTCACAGCCCCAAAAGCAAATATTTGGGTAGAGACTGAGCTCCCTTTCTGCAGAGCTGGTCCCACACGGGCTCCTCCGTGGTGGTGTCAGAACAGGAATTTTCCATGGCAGCTGGGACGCAGCCCCGGCCACACAAAGCATTGGCCAAAACCCTGCAAGCTGTGGCTAGGGAAGTGGTAGGGCAGTGGAGAGACAGGGTGAGATGCTGTCTGTCTCCTCTCGTAGCCCAAAAACATGAGTGAGTCTGAGAAAGGCTGTCCAAAGACAACCAAATTTGAAGAAACATCACATTAAAAAGCAGGGAAAACCTTAATTTTGGCAGAAAAGGAAAAGCACGCCAGAACTATCACCACTTCATGCTGCATCTTGCTTCAGCCAATGGCTGGAAGAAAGTAATACCAGAGAGGCTGGAACAGGTTGAATCCTCACCCAGTGCAAATGGATCTTTCCTTTTCACAGATACACCTTGCCTTATTATTCATAAACAAACAAAACAGAAAGGAAACCTCTCTAGTGACACTTGTGTGCTTTGCCAATACATCAACCACCGCCACAGGGATACCTGCAACTAAGTGCAGAAATACAGGGGGCTCATGTGCAAGGACCAGGTGATGTTTAAAGAGGGTGGAAGCATTTTATTGCTTTTACTGCTTAGGAGCTCAAGTCCCCATGAGCAGCATCCTCTCTGCCACACCAGACAAGCAACAGCAAATGACACCCTTGTGATTTCACACACCCCTGTCCCTCAGAAACCCTTCCCCATGTCTGAACATTATGTTTAATATCACAAAGGTACAAACTTCTCTTTACAGCTTTCCCATGCACCTTCCTCGAGCTTGAGGGTGTAACAGAGGAGGAGCTCAGCACAGCACCAACCACAGCTCACCAGCAAGGACTTGTCAGACACATGTCTTTCGGTCCCTGTTTTTTCTTTTTTTGGGATGTTATCCCACTTCATCATGCAGTAAATGGATCTCGGCAAACCTCAACACAGATACCATGCTGCGCCCTTGGATGCCAGTCAGGCCCTGGTGCCCACCGCCTTGCAAACACTGCAGGTTGCTTCTTAAAGCAAAGACACCACTGCACCACTTCTTTCTTGAGTTGAAGAATGTGCCACCCCCTCCAGGACGCGTGACCATCCACACCAGGGTGAACCCCACTGTGTTCATTGCTGGCTACTTTCAACGGTCCTCTCCCTTTGGTGACCTTACAAGCTTGCAGGTCCCTGGCTCTCCCCAGGCCTCAAAAGCGTGTCCCCCTATGAGCATCTCTGCATTTAACACTTGATTCCAACCCAAGCAGCTGCCCAGAAGTAATGTCCTTAGAGTTTAGAGCAAAGCAGAAATTAATTGATGTTACTTGACAGCATCATAACCCCCACACAACCATCTACTCTTCACCCATGTAGGCTGCAGCAATGCGAACACATGCAGCACAGAGCACAGCTCTCATCCTGCTCCATATCGCAGATGCTGAACTCACATTCATTAACATCACAGCAATACTATTCTACAAACCCAAGGATGAGAGGTGAGATATGCATTTCATGGTGCAAAAAAGGCACATGCCTAGGGTAATGTTTTTCCTTCCTTACAACTGTTTTTAGCATGCAGCTGCTTCAGTAATATCAAAAAGCACATCAGCTGGCACAGCAAAAAAAGTGCTGTTGCTCTCCACTGCGATAAAACACTTTAAAAACATTGCTTAATTATATGCAGGAGAATAAGCAGAAGCAAACCAGGGCAAATAATTCCTGCGTGGTGGATCAGGACTCTAACGATTTACAGAAGAAAACCACAGAAAGGCAGGTTCTGTGAACTAGAGCAGAGCTTTTAAAACAGTATTTAAGTGAGAGCAGCCTAGAGTGCCAACACTTCCGCAGGTCCTTGTAAGCTGAATAAAACACAGCTAATGGGGAGGTATACAGGTCGTGACAGCAATAATCTTTGCAGACATGTAAAAAAAAATTTGAAATTCCCATACATTTCCACGTAGGTCAGTGTAGACATTTTTAATTAGAAAATAAAACCAACAAACCCACGTAGATGTTACTAGCAGGGAGCCCTGGCCATGAATTTTTGCCTACAGAGAAGCAGCAATTCATCATTTTTCTTATTAAGGACCAGAGGCTCACACCTTTTGAAGGCAATCAACAAATCAAACTGCCTCCAGGATTCCTGGCTCCCTCAACCATGGGTCCTGTGAAACCCCATGTCAACACATCTGAATGGGGGCAGAAACAAACCCAGCACACATCCCACCTCTGCCTTGCACCCCTACAGCACCGTCACTGCAACAACACATAGATAAAACAAAAGTGAGGGTTTCTGGTGGAGATGGGCTGAGGGGAGGATGAAACAGGGTTTCAAAAGCACCAACAGTAGTAGAAGTCCCTGGAGAGCCGTGTGCCTAAGCCAATCCACATGAAAGTGGCCTCTTTACATTAACAGCTCAGCTGCAATGTGACCACCGTGTAGGGATAAAGAAACTTATTCCGGAAAACATAGATATTCTGGAATAAAAAAGCCCCCATCCCTCTGTAGACTTTACCAGAACAGGCTGTGTTAGGCAGTGCCACACAAGAGATGCATTTCGGAGTATACCACTCACAGGCTATTCTTCTGAACTGAAACCTTCACTGCACAGCTAAAGACACGGGCAATATGGTGGGGTTTCTGTGCCGCGTGTCCTATGAGCGCAAGAGGCCAACCACTTCCCAGAAAAGGGGAAGTTGAACATTGTGTGCTGTGAATTTTCTATTATAAGCACTCATCTGCAATCACTGGCTTCTTGGGTTTTTTTTTCCTCCCCTTTTTTAAATGCAGGCTTAAGTTTAGTTGCTAAAAACTGGATTAGACCTGATTTTAGTGTTTTAAGTGGAAAAATGATGGAATAATCTACTTGGACTGCTTCATGCCCTAAAAAAAATATATTTATATTGTAGCAACAATCATTTGTCCCAGCCAAGACAGTGGCCTTAACCTCAGGTTAGGCAGGAGATGTCCTCTCTACAGGAGGGCACACGTCAGAGTGGATGGGGCATGCAACAGGCAGGAGGGAGAGCACCAGAGTGCCAAGGTGGGGACAAAATTCCAGGTTTCCTTTCTTCCCAGCCAGTGCCTTCTTCTCCCCCCAGACAAGGGCTGGTAACCCACAGCCTGCACATGAAAAGGGGCACACAGGCAGCCACAAGGGCTGCAGCTCCCACTGGTTTCTGAAGTTGGGGCAACCTGGTAAAAGCCTTTTTCCTTGTAGTTGCATGCTCCTGCTAAAGGCACCTGCTCTGGTGTCTGCTGAACACACAGCTCAGCTTGTGTTCTCCACCTGACATGCAGATGCTAAGGGATAGAAATGGACCCAAACTCCCAGTGGCATCTATGCACAAAACCCAAAGGGAGGTAATGGGTGCAACTCCTGCGATCTTGCTCCCTCCTTTGGTACGGAAAAATATAAACTGACTTCTTCCAAGCAAGAAGATCACAGAATCACAGAAAAGTCTGGGTGGGAAGTGATCTTCAAAGGTCATCTAGTACAACCACCCTGCAACGAGCAGGGACATCTTAAGCTAGATTAGGTTGCCCAGAACCACATCCAGCCTGGCCTTGACTGTCCCCAGGGATGGGGCATCCACCACCTCTCTGGGCAACCTGTGCCTCACTATAAAAAATTTCTTCCTCACATCCAGCCTGAATCTCCCTTCTTTTAGTCTAAAACCATCACCCCTCATCCTACCTCAACAGACTCTGCTAAGAAGTCTCTCCCCATCTTAAGAACTGAAAGGCCACAATAAAGTCTCCCCAGAGTCCTCTGTTCTCCAGGCAGAACAACCCCAACTCTGTCATCCTGTCCTCATAGGAGAGGTGCTTAATCTCACTGATCATTTTTGTGGTCCTCCCCTGGATCCTCTCCAACAGGTCCATATCTTTCCTGTTCTGGGGATTCCAGAGTTGGACACAGTACTCCAGGTGGGCTCTCCCCACAGCAGAGTAGAGATGCTTGAACCACCCATGCAAGATACAGCCAGATACACCATCAGACACTCTCAACACCTGCAGGGGGGCTGAACCTCTGCCCAGCACGCTCCATCAGTGGCTTTCAATGGCAGTGAGCTCCAAAGATGAGTCACGTACCCTGTCAGAATCATCTCCTTTAATCAGTGTGTGTTTACTCGTAGGGTGGGTACTTGCATGTTTGCAATAGAGAAATAAAACCCAACAGATTTCTTAAGAAAGAAATAGCAACACTATAAAAACATTCATTCTAATTAGTTTAATTACTTGTCTGTGCAGCTCACTGAATCCTCATCATCGGACTGGATTAAACTCACTAGGTTGAAGTAATTCTTCCTATTGAGTTTTTCGCCACACCATGTGGTGGGAGGACAAGATCGTCACAGACACAATGCCTACAGATAATTTTTGGTTTATATTCAGCTACATGGGTAAAACCCGGATGTACCACATCTTCAATTTCATGCAGGAAAAAATAGTTTATTCTATTTGTATGTTCAGCTTTCTTTCTTTTCAGATATGTTTTGAAAGAGTGAATTATTTTTATTCCTGGAAAAGGGAGGGGTGTTGAAAATGCATTCTTTGCTTAAACAAATTTTAGTCATCACTTCCCATTTGTTCAGATCAAACATCTTCACAGCAGTGTCTAGTCCCCTTTCTCCTTTGTGTCATCCATCAGTCCATGACACTGTCATCTAAGCAGGTTACAGCTTTTTACATTTCCTATAATAAAATGTATTTTATAAATCATTACATATACTTTCTTCAGATTTATTGTTATTATAGGGACTCCATCAGTTAAATACTTTCAAAACAGAAATAAGATGAGCTATCACAGAATCAAGTCATTTGATTTCTTTACTCCACATGCTTACAAAACTTAAACAATACAGAACTTTTCCTGCTTTCATACTTCTCCCACTGCTTGTCTCCCTTGGCAAACTCTCCTGCTCTGGTAACCTCCAGCACCCTGCCTTTAGTCTGCTCAGGGTCAGTTTCTTCCAAGTCAAATTATCAAGGCACTCACAAACACTTTTGCAGGTGAACTGCACAGGGGAAACCCAAGTAAAAACCACACGCACATTCTGGGCGTCTCTCTTGCATGGCTGCAGGGGAGAAACGAGCTCTAACTTTCTCAAATAACAAGTTTTCACTTCTCAAGAAGTGGCCCCTAAAGCCCCACGTCTCTTGGCTCAGGCAGCATCGTGACACACATCACAGCAGGAAAGACAGAAAAGCACCCACAGGACCTGACCAAGGGGAAGGAGTAAGGGCTGAGGCCAGGGGATGATTTGGTGACCACTTCTTAGAAGGGTTTAGATTAGAGGGAAAGGGGAAGAAATCTGTCACCAGGATGTCATGTCCTAAGACAGGCAATACATACAGACTTACAGGATGTTTAGACAACTCTATTTGTCCAATCTGGGGAGCAGCCTTGGCATCAGCCTCATCCAACCCAACAGCAGCACTGAAGGGGTCTACGGAGCTCCCAGAAGAGAGGAAGGAGCTCAATAATTAACACAAACCATTAGTAACCTGCGTGTGTCTATAGCTGCACACCTCCCCCTTTGACTCATTCACGATGTGTTAGGAAAACGCAGATGGTTGTGATTTATAAAGCTGATGAGTCACTGTACCTCTTTGCTTCCCCCCCAAGGGCTTCTCTGTATCTTCACATTCCTGGATGAGGAGTACGGATCAGAGGATAAAAAACTACAAAGCAGACCAGCGTAATGTCTTCCCTCCCACACGATGGTTTTAACTGTGTCCCCTAAATTTTTCTCTCCTGTCCCCATTTCCCCCTCCACTCATCTATGCTCCAGTGAACTCAACCGCTATCACCTCAAGCCATCCAGACTGATACTGCTTATGCAGTCCAAACCTTTGCATCACCAGGGAAAGCTTCAGTACATAATAATTTCCCCTTTTAAAACATGGCTTGTAATTGTAACAACTAAAATTATCCACTTCCTGAATGGGAAGTCTTGGGCTATGGTGCCAGATGCTATCAAAGGAGGCCAAAAGCTGGGTTTGGGGTATGGAACAGCATCTCAAGCCCACCACACTAAATACTTGCACAGTGATGCAAAGGAAACATTCATCTGGACATTTTCGGAAGCAGGAATTTCAACACACCTCCTTCGAAACCTAGCCACCCCTGGACACTGCCAGACTGATTATCACAGGACCTGAACACCCAGTGTCCTCCTAACACTGCCAGAGGATACCAAACAAATCTGAAGTCCACAGCACTTCAGGACAGCTCCCATTTTAAGCACATGAACAGTCAGCTGTTGGCCTAACTCACACGGTTCAGTACCCTGATGAACCAAGGAGGCAAACCTCAGGCATCCAACATCAAAAATGCCATGTTTCTGTCTGGGGGTGCATGTGCTGGCTCAGGAGAGCACACTGCAGACACTATGGTGCTTGTGCCAACAGCCAGGTCAGGTCTCCCCTTCCTAGCCAAATTCAGATGAACAACCTTGAACTGCTGGCAGACGATGCACATGCGTTTCCCAACCCAGATCTCTATTTAGGAAACTCCTGCGATACAGATGAGCCCCTGTGTTGCCAGGAAAATATATCTCCCTTCTCAAACCTGACCCTATTTATTCCCAAATAGCTGGTGCCCACTCTCCCAACCAAGACAGAGATGAAAAGCAGGTGTATAAGGTCAACAGGACACACCTCTGCCATGCCTGCACATAGGAAGGTGGCTGCTGCTGGTTAAGAGGAATGAGGTGCTCCAGCAATTACTTGCCTAATGCAGTGCTTTGCATTGGTCTGATCTCCTCAGCTCCCTCTGCCCTGGTGAAGAGCGGATCTGGTTCTGCTGAGGAGCTTTGGAAGTATCTTGGTGCAAATAACATTCAGTCTCATCGCATTTAGCATTAAATTTCATTGTGCTCTACTTGCTTAAAGGAAAGAGCATTTCAAAAATGGCCTCATAATAAACCATGAAAGACACAGTTCCTCATTTGGAGGGTTTTCTTCTCAAAAAGCAGTAACATGACTTCCACTGACTGTGTAAACCAGGTATCTTTTCTGAGTCCTTTCCCCTCATGTAGGAGTCTGCCTCAGATACTTAATGACCTGTGGTGATCAGAGGATCCCTCTGGACCAATATTTGGAGGCTTTACAGCTGTTAAACCTCCAGTCTCACAGCAGACCTGTGAATTAAGCACTGCTATTATTCCCACTGCTCAGATGGGCAATTAAGGCATGCAGACAGCGTGGCCAAGGCTTTGTTCAATGGTCAAGACAAATTACACTTTTCTGTCACCGAAAGGGATGGGGTAGTGACAGTGCAGAAATCATGTCTTACCCAAGGTCTTCAGCAGGGCTGGAAACTGCATCCAGGTTTTCCATGCTATAGGCTACTGCTCCATCCTCCAGTAAATTCAGGTTATCCTCCTGTCTCTCAGGTTCAAGATATTTAACAGCCCTTGCTAAAGGTGCTGGTACTCTTTGCTTTGGCAAATCTAATCTCTCAGCAAACCAGCACCGAAGTTAGAACACCACCACAGCTCTCACCAGCAGGCTCATGGGAGGAAGCAAAAGTCTGAAGATCAAAGGTCTGAACTATCTGCTTTCCTTCAGAAATCACTCATCAGGCCAGGTGCACGCGCACAGCAGAGGGGCCTGTCTGCTTCCGACGATGCCAAACCTCCCTCCCTTTTAGCTCATGTCCTTACACAAACTAGAAGTTACCTTCCCCTGCAGCAAAACACATCACTAGTGAAGCTGCACTGATTCTTCCTGGTCTTCCTTTGCCTGAACATTACAGTTCCGTAACTCTTCCCACCACTCCCTAAATTCTGGGAAAATTTAGTATTTTAGGGAGGGTTCCCATGTGATGAAGACCTTAAGACAATCCCATCTCATTTGAAGTCTCTGGGTACCATCAACATATTGTTCTCTTCTCTGTCTGGCACTGGAGGCTGTGGAGGAGTTGACCCACACCTCTTTGTCAAGCACATATTTTTTCCCTGCTGTTGGTAATACAAGCAGAGCATTCCTACCATCACCACATTATCCCTTCATCAGCTCCTTGGTCAGCTCTGAGGTCAAATATTGAAAAAGTGACCCTCTGAAAGATGCTTACCTACTCCGTTTTCCATCATCCTAATCACATGCTATGGCTGTTGAAGTTTTATTACATCTGCTGTACTTCATCTTCTGCAATTCCCGCTTAGATCACCTCTGCACATCATTTGCCCCTTATTGGTTTCAAATTGTATCTCAGCACTTTGTTTTCAAAGTGTATTTGAATATCTCTCCTTCCTTTAGTAAGCACCCAGACCTCATGCTTATAGAAAACACTTTGGTTTAGTACAATCCTATTAATTGTGTGACAGAGAACCTACCACATGTTCAGCAAAAAAGGCAAAGACAAATAGCAAGTCCAGCAAGATCCTTTGAAACATCCACATGCTTTTGCTTCACTGAAAGTCACAAAACGCCTTCCTCAGCTTACAGGGTATTTAAGGCATCTAATACAAGACCAAAGGCCACCAATAACTGTCTTCATTGGAAATCAGAAGTCATCTGATGTTCCAGATGTCTACACCATCTGAAGCTCCAAATTCATAGTTATTTGTAGTTGAAGGTATTAATGAAGTAACACTGCTCTAATTACTTCTGTCGTCCAACAAATATGCTGCCAATCAAATATTTTCCTTATGAAAAATCACAGATTAAGACATAGAATTTTTGCATTAAAAAAAAAACAAAAGAAACAGAACTAGAAAGCTTTTCAAAACTGTGTTTGTGCATGAGTCCCGTCTTTCCATGTGGTCCCTCTGAGGTTTTAGGTGGGTGTGCAGAGTTTATTAATCATCCCTACACGCACCTATTAAGCGGTGCAAACAAACGTATTTTGCCCCTGTGGATCACGGGACCTATGAGCTTCCTCTTCCTCCCTGCAGCACTCCGTTGCTGCTGTGATTTGCCACAGGGCAGAGCCACTGCCCTCTGTGCACAGTAACAGTTCTGCTGCTGGGAGAATTTGGCATGGCCACAAAGGACCTTTGTTCGTGCCAGAAGTCGGGCACACAATGCAATCCTTCCCCTTGTCACACAGAGTTGGGTTTCCACAGCTGGGTTAGAAACACTCCCCGATGACTGTAACTCACAAACCCAAATATCGTCCCCATTCCCAACACGAGATCCTTCTTCCAACATCAAGTACTGCAGGATAGAGGAGAAAGACGGGAGCAGTCACTGCTTTCTGGGGCACTAATTCCTGTGAACTCTAACCAGACTTGCAGCAAAGATGGGTCTGATGCTCTGCCCTCAGTCTCTTTGAAGGGTTTATTGCTATCTGGATACTACAAGACTACCTGAATATAAGGATCTCCAATTTCCAGGTACATTTTTGTCCTCAAGAGGTCAGAAACTTGGCAGATAGATCTGATCTAACATTAGGTGATTCCTTTGTGCTTCATCTGACAGCCTGTGTGTGCATGTGTGTTATATTTTTTTATATATATATATAAATTTTTTTCAGTGCAGCAGCTCTGGAGCACTGCTCTGAATCCAGCCTGTCCCACCTTTCCCTCAACTGGGCCTTTCAACACGGCTCCCTGGACCAGCAACCAGGAGCTTCATGAGATGATGCCAATATAGAGGGCAGGGGACAGAGGATGAGCACATCCTGACATGATGCTGTTGGAAAAAGAGTGGGATTTTGTGGGATGCAAATGTCTCTGCATTTTCATTTCACTCAGTCAACAGAAAGAGGAGATGATTACTGGATCACTCACAAATTACTTAATATCCCAGTTCAAAAGAAGCAGAGCTTCTTTTGGAAACATGCAGAAAAGGATCTCTGGAAGTAAATGAAGTTTCGTAAGACCTGATTATGTACTAAAAAAATAAGAGACACACTTGTAAATACAACCAGACCAGCACAGTCCATGCCTTCGCAGACTTTTGCCACAGAATGCACCACAAAGGACGCATTCTGTTCCTTCCACTTCTTGTTTTAAACATTGAGGAATGCAGAACAAGCCAGTTCCTGCTTCCAAAGCTGAGCTTGATCTGGACCATCCAAAGCATGGATGCTTTGGCATCTGCTTGGAAGGCCCCTTATGCTCCCAAACCACAAAAGGGACCATGTTGCACCCAGACAGATTATTACTATGCTGGAGAATAAACTGCCAAGGGAAAACAAACAAACAAAAAAGAATTGGCAAAGCCTCCCATTCATTTAGTTCTTACCAGTGGAAGCGTTTGCCATCAGAACACCTTAAAGTGTGACAAAGTACGTTTGGCAGTTGCCTCCGCCCATCTCCTCCCACATGTTTTAATCTGGGCATACTCGCTATTCCCAGCACAGGGCCACAGTCATCGCAGGCATCGGCATCTTTGTCTCCCTGGTGGCTGGAATCCCCCCAGGGCTACTTCATAGCACGTCCAGATGAACAAACTGTAACAATGATGCTTGAGCAATACTTGAGAAATGCAGAAAAGGAGGAGAACTGCTCCTTAAAACAGTTTCTTACTGAAGAGTATTTTCTAAATCCCTTTCCCCCCCCCTCTTTTCTGTTAAGCTGGGTTTCTTCTCCCATTTTGGGAGGGCCAGGACCAGGTCTGCAGCAGTGTGCCCAGGGCTTATGCTTGCTCCCACCCGCTCCAGCAAACCCTCCTCCTTCCTACCCTCTCCTCTCTGCTACAAAACAGGCTCCAACCAGCCAGTAATCAAAATCCAGAGTGACACTAATATTCAGTATTTGTTTGCCAAAACACATGCGCGCTCCTTCCAAGGGAAGAAAGAAAAGAAAGAGACACCCTTAATGATATAATTTCAAGAGCCACTGATTTTGTGACCAGCTTGCCTTAATTTAGTTTGTCTCCTGGGTTTGCAATGTTTGTGAAAATCCCTCTCTCGCAAAGAAACAGCCACCAAACACCCCACTATGAACTCAGTGCAATGTGGCAGCTCTTTCCATGGCAACCCACCAGCACTGAGCCTGCTTTTCTGCATGGACTTTGCTGCACTGGGAAGGAGGGCAGGAAAGCCCTGAAATGCCCTGAAAAGCTCTGGCTGTCAACTCCAGCCTGGCAATCCTGCCACCCCAGGGAACCAAATGCACCAGGGAAAGGCAGCACTTTACAGCCTTGCTGCTAAAACCTGTCATTGCTCCAACTGTTAACCAGCTGCTCGGTCATTTGCAGGTCGGTTGGTTTGCCTGCTTTGTAAATCACAGTCAACATACTCCGTTCCCTAAACAGCATGGAAAATTACTTTCTTTAGTCCCCAAATCAGTCTCTGCACCAGAAGGGAATGGAATTAGGCAACCGGGCCATGCTCTCAGATGCAACAGCAGGATGCTCACTGGGAATACCTCCTTTTGGAGAAGAAGCTGTGTCACTTCCAGCACTGGCAGGACAACCACACAGGGCCCACCATTACCATGGGCAGCCTGGCCAGTGTGGAGGGCAGGTAGGGTGCTTGTTAGCTCCCTCACTGCCCCCAGCAGCCATCACTGGATGTTGTGCCTGATGTTCTGCTAGGACCAACCTGCCATAGCATAACTAAACATGGGCCAGGCTCCCAAGCTTGTCTCTGCAACCACAAGCTTTCCTCCAAAACACACCCCACCACCCTTTGATGAATACTTCAGAAATTCAGCATCACCAGACATGTGGGAGCTCAGACCTCCTGTCACATCACGTCTTTGGCTATTCTTCAACCTAACCACGTAGCTAAACCTTTTGCGTAACTAACTCAGGATCCAAAGCTGACACACAAGGCAGCTCCAAGAATGTTGCCCCTGCCCTTCCCTGCAGCATTCCCTCCCTGTTTTATCACCTGCTTAAGACTGTGCCTTAAGCACTACCATTACCCAGACTGGAGAAATCCAGGGTTATTTCTCCTGAAGCTTTATGTGAAAGTTTAGCTGCACAACAGTTTCTGAGGGTTAGGAAAAACCACGTTCCACAGGAAGAACTGATGCTATTACTGTAAGTCGCCTGACCCCAAAATCCAAATAAGAAGGGGAAGAGGAGAGAGAACAGTCTGGTTGGTAAGGCTGGAGATAGAGATCTGAAACAGCATCTCAGAGAAGCATTCATCAGCCATCACCTCTCCCAAATCCACTGTGGGCTTCAAGCCTCTTTCCCAAGAAACGCACTGGCAAAACACATGTTGATGTGAAGAGCTTCAGTTCCAGCAGACCAGCTGCCTTCTGATGGCGAAACACTTGCTCGGGAATGTTTCCTGAAGCAACTCCAGCCTCAGGACTTGTGATATTCAGGGAACTAGATCAAGACTTACTGCATGCTCCTCACCTGAGAGAGGAGCCCAAGAAAAAACACCAAAACAAACCAAAACAAGAATTCTTTAATTCCTTCTGTTTTTTTTTTTCTCCCCATGAAGTTTCTCTTCATGATTTCTTTGTCTCATGGTGGTGATTTGCTTCTCCTCCAATGCCTTTTGCCTTCACCCCCACCCCAAATTGTTCAGGGGTGAGGGAAGATCAGCAGAAACCAGACAAACTGCTCACATAGCTCCCAATTTGCATGGCCTCTAGAAATGCTCCTGAGAGACAGTCCTTGTGGATGAGGGCTACTTCTGGCCAGGGGAAGAATCAAACCCGGTATGACCCAAAGCATTTAATTCCTCTGGTATCTCCTGTGGCCCCACAACAGTAAATTAAAGGGTAAAAATCAGAGAGTAGAAAGGCAACAAACAAGAAGCCATTAAAATCTCGTGGTGCTCACACAAGCCACAGGCCCCTGCTCTCCTTCTGAAAACATTCATTTCTACAGCAGTTATCCTGTGCATGGTACTGCAAGAGGAGGAGAGACAGCCAGTGAGCGTAAAAAGGCTGCGGAGCCTGCAATGGAAAATCCTCACTCAGTCACTGAGCAGTCCTCTTGTAACACTTATTAAAATAAAGCGAATATGATGAAACAGCCTAATTGCACACAACGCTGCTGAGAAATTGGATCCAGCTGCTTAAATCGGCTCCCAAACCCCTCCTCTCCAAATACTGGTGGTTCACATCAGTTAACTGCATCCACACTGCCCCTGGGCAAGAAGGGATGAGAGAGACAAAACCGGATGGGCACCCTGTGTTTGATTTACCTTCAGAGCAGGGATGGTGTCTAAATCTTCTCTGGTCTCTTTTGTCACTTGCCAAGGTTCAAACACAGCATCTCTAGCTGTTCCCTGATGATGAAAGGTGGCACTAACTGAAAGAGTTCAAGGGCGACATCCATGGGACTTGGTCTTAAATGTTCCATGAGCGAGTGAGAAAGGAGCCTCAATATTAGGACTGGGAAAGCAAGTTAAAAAAGGGCTTCTCTGTTTTCTTCTCATCATTTGCTTTTAATTCTAGATCTTATTCTTTCAAAAGTGAATTCAAACAAGAATAGACATTTTTACTCTTTTTGTGGTATAAATCAGCCTAACTGCTGAGGTCAGTGTTTTCAGACCAGTGCATAAAAGCAGAAGACCCAGCTGAGGAAATTCAGTGCTGGCTGATTCATCCTTTAGAAAGGATGAACAACAGCCATCCCAGCACGTCAAGTTTGTCCTTTGGAGGTGAAACAATTCAGTGCTGGTATTAGATGGCAGGAACAGGAAAAAAAACGCAAACCCTTTCCAGAGTGCCACGAGGTATCTTTTCAGGGCTTCAAATGCTAAACAACGGGATAGCCCCCCAGTCCATTGAGCTTGCAGCGAACCAAAGTGATGTGAAAGGCATCCTTCCCCATCTGCTTCTTGGCGTGGTAGTGTCTCCTGCCCCAGACATGAACACAGAGACTGGGGCAGCAAAGCAGGAGGAGAACCGTAAGTTACTTAACCCACGGAAAGGGGTTTTAGATGGGGTCCACACCTTGTGTTTCAGAGGAACCAAAGCACAGCCTGAGGCTTGCAGAAACAAAACCGCCATCAACACCCCCAAAACCACACAGCGAAAACCCATCAAAAGCATACTATGAGAGAAAAGGGAGAGGACTGGGGAGGGAAGTACAATGATACTTCATTCTGATCTGAAAAAGTCAGGAGGGCGTTTGTGTGGGGAAAAGAAAGTCTTTCCTCCTTGGACAACCCTATTTCAAGATGCAGGTGCATACACACACCACCTGCATCAAGCTATACAAAAACAGCACTCGCCATTTCCTTAGGGTGTAAACAGCACCAGGAAAGAAACATCTTTCAACCTGGCCCTCTGTTTGCTTGCAGTCCCAAGTGGCTCAAAGGAAGGGCTGTCTGAAGATGCCCTGTAGTGGGTCAATCTTACCCAGCAGGTAGGAGAGCTATAAACCAATCACTTTAAAATAAAAAAACAACAAAACCCCCTGAGGCTTGCTGGGAAGAAGTAAAATTGGGGGGGAAAAAGGTAAAGATGAAAAGCACCTGTAATGTCTTTAACACAGCACTGAAGTTCTTCTGAAGAGAAAGCACAGAAGTGCTAAGAAAAGAAAAGAAAGGAAAAGAAGAAAGCAGCCCACTGACATCAGCTACAGATATATATATTTTTAATGGGCATTAGGTCAGCAGGGTGTTTTCCATTTGCCCTGCTTAAACGAGAGCTTTGATGGATGTTACGTGCCATTTTAATACAGTATTTATCCTGTTGGGACCGTAAGTTTATTCTTTGCATGTGCACGTGTGCACTGATGACAGTGCAGGGTTTTCCCAGGGGAAAAAGGGAAGAAGGGTGATTTATAGGCAGATGAGAAGACAGCAGGTGTTGGGATGCACCTCAACTGGTTTTTGGGTTGTTGACAAGGGGAAGGGGGGAGAAAGAAACAAACAGCATGCTGGTAAAGGCAGCAATGATAAAACACATTTTTTGCTGGTTTTTTTTTTGTCTCTAGATTTGTAGTTACACATAGATGAAGACACCTGAGGCTTCCTCCTTCAAAAAGACTACAAAAAAGGAAAGAGCATGAATCCACATTCTCCTTTCCTTTCAAATTCCACAGCACTTCTCTAATGTAATTCAACAGGACTGTGTAAACAGACTGGAGCCCGTAAGAGTTCCCAGTGAATTAGCTGCTTGACTAACGATGTGGAAGTTAAAGAAGATTAGCTGGAAGCTGAGGTCAACATTGAAAACACAGACTAGGGATAGACTGAGCAGGTTTGGAAGGTAGCTTTCAGAAAAGCCTACCCTACAATCTCAGCAATCTCTTTAATTTAATTATCATGGTATTAGGATAGGTTACCATAATTAGAGTAGATTATATTTTTTCTTAAGGTGTATAAGAACCCTGGAGAACACCACCATTTGTGCTGATTCACCGTAACTGCATGCAGTACACTTAGCTACACACAATACCTTTTATAGCTGAATATAGCCTATAAACCCCAAACAAGCCCAGAGAATTTTCCTTATTACATTAGATACAGCAGTGGTATTACCCACTGTTGAACAGCTGGCAGACACAAAGACCAAAGCAGAGGACATCCATATCTCTGTGAGGCCCCCCCCCTACAGGCAGCATGCGTGTAGTGATGATATAGATGGATGGTGCATGGATTCGCTTTGCCCTTTGGCAGGTGATGTTGGGGTAGGAAAAAGGCATACAAGACCCAGCAAGAAGCTTAACATTCAAAAGTTGCTGTAAGAACAAGTAAGGGGTTAACAATTTCCAGTAGTTTTACGTTACAAGGGGCAAGACAGAAATGGGGATACATTTGCAAATTTAATTTTACATTCCCTGAGGATTATATTCCAGGAAATGACTCTGTTATGTGAATATTGTTACTGCATGACATTTTGGTCCCATTATCTCAGACTCTTTTTGGCATGTATGCCAGATGTGATTCACCATATGTTTAATGACATGCAACACATTGGTTCAAATATATCCTACTAATGCAACAAGCCAAGAGAACCTTTATTTTCTTATGCTTCAAGTTACAACTTAACTCAGAAATGCTTCAGTCACACAGTCCCCATCCAATTTTAAGATCCCCCATGTAGATTTATGGAACTTTAAACAACAAAAGAAAACCTCCCGAGACAGATAAAACTGTTTTTCATAAATTTGAGAATGACAGGATATGGTTTGACTGTTAGTACTAGAAACATCCTGATCCCAAGACCTTCTTGAGCATTTCTGAGCTATTCATGTGAAGTAGTTTCTCTGTGACTGTCAGGTAGGATTTTTATAGCAAGGAGGTTTTCCCAGATCAACAGTTTCCCCTCAATCACAGCTTCAGTGCTACAAAACTAAAGAAGTCCCAATCCCTGTCCCAAAGGGGTTACATGGTATTTCCCTGCTCAAAGGGGAGTTAGGAGGATTATTAGCTATGAATTGCTTTGAAGGTGTAAAAAAAAAAAAAAAAGTAAGTGCTAAATATTGCTGTTTCCATGAGTCAACACATATGCTTCAAAACTCCTTACCAGCCATTTACACTATAATGAAAACAGCAATTTTGAGCAACAAGCTAGATGCTTTACAATCAGTAGCTCAGGAACAACAAGCAACACAATGCGTTACTACCTCTGTCAGTAGCCCCTTGCAGACAAATCTGTTTCAAGGTTAAACCTTAAACTCATTCATTTCAACTCATGCAGTCAGCCAAACTTTGTTCAACCCCTTCAGGAAAAGGGCTGAGTGTGCTCCTGCAGAGGGCAAAGAGCAAGTGGTGTCCACTCTTGGACTTCCTATGAAAAACGGCTTGCCTCAGATTAGCCACTGCAATGCTGAAGGTGCAAAGAGCAATGTGGAACCAGCCCCTGCCAAAGAGGGTCTCAGATAAAGGGATAAGGAGCAGCAGAGGAACACCAACCACCCTCCACTTTCCACACTGGAAAGGATACACAGGCTGGCAGTGTGCATGGATCTAGCCATGCTGTCAGTCATCCTTTTGATCAAGTAAAAAAAAATCCACCAACTTCACTCACAGGAATACAAAGCCCCCCCCCCCCCCCCCCTCAGCTTCCAATTGCTTGTATAAAATCCAGCCTTTGTAAAGCAGCCACAGACTAATTTTCAGTTGTGTCCAGGACACAAATCTCCAAACAACTTAACGGGACTCCCAGGACTTCAGTGTCCCGGAAAAAAATGGAAGTCCCATATATTTCATACAGGTGTCTGACACAGCACTGGTGCCTAAACCCTGACCAATACATCAGCTATGATGTTATCGGTCTGCGGTGCCATCCCAGCCAAGGCTCCCACCAGCAGGAAGAGCCAGGGAAAGCACGAGGACACACCAAGGTCTTTACATAATGCCCTGGCTAGCCTCACTGAAACAAACTGGCTCCTTCGCTCAAGTAGACTAGATGGTATCCCACAAGGAAAGCACAGCTAATTACATGAACTCTTTGAACAGCAGGGTTTCCTGAGAGGCATCCCTGGGGATTGTCCCTCTTTTTAGAGTTACCAAGGCTGAGTGTTTGAGGAAGAGCAAAGGCACAGAGCAGTGCTGGACAGTGCCAACAACATTAATCCTGCTAAAGCCTCCTGAAAAGCAAAGTGAGCTGACTGATAGCAACTGATGGGGCTGCACAGAAGAGGGTGGTTTCTCCCCCAGAACAGACCATGACACAAAACGTGAGCATGCTGTAATGCTCAATGCACCCCAGGAGCAGCCTCCACCTGAGCACATACTACACCAGGACCAGGTGAGGCCACAGACATGCACTGCAGGGGCAAGAAGTGATGCATTTTGAACTCATTTATTACAAAAGTCCAGGGTTTGAAGGCAGCATGAAAGCAGTGTGTTTTAAAGGAGGCTTTCAATAGCCAGCAGGCAGCTGGTATGGCATCACCTCGGCACTTAGGGTGTTGGGAAGAGATCTTGGAAAGGGACTCTGCAATTTTCCAGCAGCTGTTGTGCTGTCGATGCCGTATGTGGTGCAGGGTTCATTACATTGATGGTGCTGCCGCTAAATTTACAGGCATATGTTTCAGGCAGCTGCGGAAGAGGACATGACACTTGAGCCCAGTGCTCTGTCCCACTGACATATCACACAGCATAGTAAACAGACCAGAGCAGAAGCAACAGTTTCAACACATACCTATGACTGGCCAGAAGCCTGATGGGCACAGCTATGTATTCGCTGGGAGACAAGTAACAACTTGAGAGGCCACGCGTCAGAAGCGGGGACCATGATGCGCAGGGGTAATTCATCACCTAAACCTACTAGTTGGGTTTCAATTTTTGTATTTGCTGAATGGGAAGCCCCAGACACTGCCAGTGGCATGGTAAGCCCCCTCCTGCAGACCCAGTGCCTCTGGTGTAAAGCCAAACCTTCACAAGCCCGAAGCAAACCACCATACAGCAATGACCACATGGCTCCATTGCCTGTAAGCACTGTGCTATGCAGCACACCTAACCTAGCAATGCTGCTCAGGGCTGCAGCCTAGAAGCTCCCCACCCTTATAAGCGAGTTTATTCTATGTTTATTCCTTTTGAAACTAACTTATGAAACCCTCAAAATATCTTGCTAATTGCATATGCTCTTTTGCAGTCACCCACCCTTTTACCAAAACCAAAAGCAGCTAAAACACTTTTCTTCCTCACTGCCACCATGGCAGCTGTTTGGATGCCGCCATCTCCCTCCCCTCCATGTATCACATCCCCAAGCACAGCTGTGCACGGGCCAGATACATCCAGACCTCAGAGTAACACTAAGGGCACTATGGGGGGGGACAAGCACAGGATTTCTTTTTGCCTGGTTGGCCCCAGGCTTAAGGACACATCAAAGCCATTCTCCATGGAAAGGGGGATGCAGACCACTGTCCCCTTGTGCCTGCCTGTACCATCACCATGGACACACAACATATGCCAGGGGACATAAACCCAACTTCCAGCCTGCACCGTCTGCTTCCCATGATCAAAACCCCTCTCTGGGATCCCCGAATGCATGTTACAGCTGGCTTCAGAAGCTCTTAACAAGCAGGACATACCTCCGATTTCACCATCACCTCCAGCGGTCAGGGCTAGTGAGAGGCTAAGGTATGCAGACAGAGGTTCATCCAAATGACACAATTACTCAGCCAGACTTGGCTTGAAAGATGCGCTCAGAGAGCCTCATAACACACATGAAATGCACCCTTCAGGCTTTCATACAGCAATGTAAGGTACTTTTGGATCTGCTCGTATCCCAAATGGCACAGTTTCTAGAGTGACAGACCAAAACTTATTGCTGCAACAGGCAATATGGTACATTACCATGGCAGAAGTCTGGTTTTGATAACATGCACCAAAACAACCACGTTCATAACGAAGCAACATCTATAAAGGGTGTGCTCCCTTCTCCCAGCAGGCATTAAGGGCTGCTTCTCACCTACTACTCTACCTAATTAATATATATATTTCTATAATCTTATCTAATTGGTATATAACTAAAAGAACAGAATCACAGAATAGTTAGGGTTGGAAAGGACCTTAAGATCATCTAGTTCTAACCCCCCTGCCATGGGCAGGGACACCTCACACTAAACCACGTTACCCAAGGGCTCTGTCCAACCTGGCCTTGAATACCGCCAGGGATGGAGCATTCCCAGCTTCCCTGGGCAACCCATTGCAGTGCCTCACCACCCTTACAGTAACATATACATCTATGATCAATAACAAGCAATAATAATAAATGCAAGACCATTCCCCATCATACTGGGGCTCAAGTGTCCTCCTGTAGTAGACCCTGAGCACTGCACTTGCTCCTCACCCTTCCTACACGTGCTCACAGAAGCATCTGAAACCCAGAGCCCTGAGTACGGCAGGGTTTAATTCATTGATAGCAAACCTGGCTGGATTGCAGAGTGCAGCAAACACAGTTACAGTCTGTGTTTGAGGCATGCATGCAGAAGACCATGCTTGTAGAACTGCAGACAGGAAACATGCCAGATTGTTTATACCCGAGTCATGATTAATGTTGACAGTGAGAATCAAGACAATTCAGAGACCACTACTGCACTCAGTACCTATGCGAAGCTCTTCCCTAACTGCAGCAACAGCAAAACTGGGACTTAAGCACACATTACCCATGCAAGTATCATGGTGGCATTGCATGAAACTACTCGTGATGTAAAGCACACAATGCTCACCCCTCTCTGTATCTGCTGGGTTAGGAGATAGGAGCAGGTTTTCAACGCACGAGCAGACTCACAGGTTCAAGCACTCCTGCTTTCAGGATATCAGCCTTCCTGGTTTTCCAACAGGCACCCTAGTGAGCAAGCAGCCAGTGAGAAGACAACACTACTGAAACCTACTGACAGCACAGAAGGTAAAAGAAAGGTCTGGGACAGGTGGAAATGGGAAGCTCCAGGAAAGTTCCCTGCAATTTTTGTTGCTTTCGATCTCTCTCAATTCACCCGACTCCCATCCTTTCGTGGTCTGGTTTACCAGGCAGACATGGAAGTAGCAGTGTGTGTTTTAAATCAGCTGGGACCAGTAAAGAGGAAAGCTAGCAAAGCCTGGGTTAGCTTGAAAAGTAGGGGGTGAGAGTCTGGGTGAAGGGAAGAGACCCCATGCTTGACTACATGGGGATTTGGGACAGATCACCGACTTGCAATACCAGGTGCATGCATGGATCCCAAACCTCCATAGAAAAAACAAAATCCAAAACCCAAACAAACCAAAAGGCCCCCAGGCTTCATTGCGGGGAGTCCTTGTTTCTGCAACATCTCTGAACAATCGCTTGGGAGAGGTGTGCCCTTTGCTCCCACGCAGGGCTTTTTGCCAGCTTGGATCCACCTTCAACCTCAGGGGTGGGAAAGACAGACCTGCCAGAGTGTGCATTGTGCCTCTCCAGAGGATGTGCCAGGCCCAAATCACTGTAAACTGAAAATCCATACAGCACATTACACCCATACAGAGAGCCTGAGCTGGGGAGCAGCAGGTAAACTCTTTTACACCAGCCTGTGTTTGCAGTGGAGATTTTATTT
The DNA here is from genome assembly GCF_028554395.1 of Pezoporus wallicus. NCBI lineage: Eukaryota > Metazoa > Chordata > Aves > Psittaciformes > Psittacidae > Pezoporus > Pezoporus wallicus. The sequence continues at coordinate 66,018 of NW_026639618.1, forward strand.
CCCTTTGCAAAACACGTTTCAGCTTTTCCAGTATGACTTCAGTACACGTCTACCCAAATGAAAACACAGGCTCTTCTGTTCCAACCCCCCGACTAACCTGATTTCCCTCTTTGGGAATGGTTTTCCAGGGCAGATCTGACCATGCAAGCCTACCACCCACCGTGGCACTCAAGCAATACGCATCAGGGATTCCCTGAATCACTCAGTGCTGGGTCTGGGCCACCACACAGGCTCCTGGCACAGCCACCCCTCCCCAGGAGCCCACTGCTCGCCTGTGTGCCCCCACCACTCAGAGATGGTGGTGCTCCCGACCTTCCCTGTTTTCTCATCTGCTCTACTGTCTGGATTTTGGCTGTTGGCCACAGCTCTGTCACCCATAACCTAGGAACATTTCTCTTACACCCCAGCACTTAGCCCAAGCAGGGTCACTATACTACAGCATTTTTCTCTGTATCCTTTCCAAAATACGGCCACAAGATGAAAATTCCAAGTAGGAGCATTATTTCTCTGCCTTCTCACCACAATTCCCATTTCAGCTACTTAACCATTCACCCTATGATATTCAAAAGCATCGCTGCTCAGACCCCTACCCACGCTAGTCACTGTCACCAAACCCTTCTGACCTGCTCAAGGGAACAGCTCCCCTTGGCCACAGTGCTTGGTTCAAACCTCTCAGCCCCCCTTGTCCCTCTGCGGTTGCCTGATGGCGCTTGTTAACGTCGCAGTGCTCGCCTCCTCCGCTCCACCAGCAATACCAGCTTCATCCATCTGCTCCTCAGCTTCCCCCACAACAGTTACTACCATCCCTCACGCTGCCCCTCCGGCATGGCAGGACCTCATGCCATCCGTCTGCACAGCCTGGCCTGCAAGCCTCCTGGAGACCCATGTCTGCTACCAAATCAGTCCAATTTCATTTCTGCAGTGCATTTCAGTTCCTTGCTGGTAGGACCTTCCCAGAGCTACTGAGAACCAGCCACTGACACGGGTGGCTCCAAGAACGTGCTGCTCTGTGGTTGCCGTTATCCACCCAGAGACCCTGCTCCCATCACATCCTGAGACTGCCTTTGAACTCCTTGAGGTTGCCATCAGCTGGCAAAAGAGTTTAAACAGCAATCAAGAAACTTATTGCACGAAGAAGCATAGGATGTAACTCAGAAAAATGCTTTAAAGAACTGCCTAACACACCCATCCTGTTTGCAGTGTTACTGCAGCAATGTATCACTACAATTTCAGTTGCAACAGCACACCATCAGCATAAATAGGAAGAAAGGCTAAGGCTAACTTTCTTCCTGGCTTGCAGGAGGAGGTTGAGCAAATCTCTTGCACCTTAGTTGACACGTCTGGGGACTGGGTTAGTATCTCCTTCCGAGCTGTTTAATCCCAAATGCCAACCCATCAGCCACATGTGGCAGAAACTGGCTGTGCTGCTTTGGAAGGAGGACCCAGCAGTGCATGATCAGAGCACTGTAACTAGTGAAGACATCCTTCAGCTTGGACCACTTGTAGAAATCTGTACAAAAGACCTCTGGTGCAGGATGGTACTTCTCTCACCTAATCTTCACCATCCAGTTCATGGCTCAGAGTGACTGGGGAAGAGACCGACAACCGAGGGTTATGCCTGCAACCTGCTTCAAACATTTGTCCTAAAGCAGGATGCAGCATCTCTGCAAGTGGTGCAGTCTCTGAACCGAAGCCAGAAGAGGTTACACAGCTACTATAGAATAACTGCTTAACCTAGAAAGAGCCAGGGTGAAACACATCCTGGTCCATCTCCCTAGGTCTATCTTCCCCACCTACAAGATGGGATAACAGCATCATGCCAGCCTTGGGAGAGCAAGAGGCCAACTGCATCAGTCCCGGGGACCTGGCAAGAAACCACAGTGACACGTGACAGAAGAACCTATAGTCTCGGACTCCTCTGCCTAAGACAAACATTCAACAGCCTTCCTCTCAGGAAATAAAGGTGTTACCTTCCAAATAAGTTTTCAATACGATATTAAGGAATGTGATGTGAATAGAGATTAAGTGTGCAATAGTGAATTAATCACAGAAAATAGGGACTGGGAGGGAATCCCATGAGAGCGACACATTTACTTCATTATTATATCACACATGACATTAAGTATCCACCAAGTCCCTCAAGGCACAATTCTTGCATAAGAAGCATCCTCGCTTACTAAGCACAATAGAACCTGCAACCACTCTACAAATAAAGGGTATTTACAAAGAGGGCTGTTAAATATTTATTTTTCTCTGGAGACAGAGATCTCTGCTCACTTGTTTCCACTGCAGAATCAGGGAACAGAGGAGCTCACCTAAAAAAAGACCAGGAACCAGTCCAGAGCCTGATCCGGACACAGCACCAGCCTCCTCGACAAGCTGGCGAGTGAAAAGCATCCAACCTGACGCAGAGAGAACATGAAGCAAACAAAATGGGAATGATCTCATCCAGGAGGCAAAGGTAGAAGAAGGAATGCCAGTGACAAAGCAGTGCTTAATAAACACTGTCACACCACTCCGTCCTGATGGAGCTGGCTTGGCAGTATACATTAATGAAGTAACAACCTTCAATTGTGAAGGGTAACTGCAGATTTGCATTACATTTGCTTTCTGTCTTGGGAACAAGCAAGGGTTTCTCAACTAATAAATTAGTGATTTTTATTTCTTTTTCACCTTTATACAAATGATTGTTTAGAAGCTGACAATTTTTCTTTTTTTTGGGGAGGGGGGGAGGAAAAAACCCAACCAAAAAACCATGGCTCTGAATTACACTTCACTGCTAACCCTTTGTAGTAGTAATTGTAATAGTTCCTACTCCAGCTTGCCAAAAGCTGAGTTTTAATTAAATATTAAAAAGCTATTTGTTAAAATAATGTTGCCATAGCAACTAGAGAAAGCTAAAATACCCCGGCGTTTCTGACTCACAGCATATTAATCAAGCATGAGCCATTATATAATGAGCACCCCCCCTGCAAGTGCCCACAGGAGCCACAGCACCGAATGCCCGAACCCACAGCCCCAGGCTGGGTTCTGCTCCTGGATGGACTCTACGCATCTGCAGGGCTTGGTAGTTATCCAGGCTCAGCCCAGGAATCACGTGCCCAGATATTCTGGGGAAGCCATTCTGGAGCACCCAGGGTTGATATGTCTCTATGGACACATTGGGGAAGGGCAGGTGTTGGTGAGGGACACAAGGATGGTGGCTCCCCATGTGCCTGCAGCAGCAAGGAGCTTATGTGGCTCCTTCCCAGTGAGCCCCGACCATCCGCCCCCAGCGCTTGTCTCTCAAATGTGATGCTCACACCAGATCCAGTTCTGTGAAAATGACTGTGTTTTTAATTATTGGAATTATTTCCTGCAGCAGGTGCCTTCCTACCATCAGGCCAACTGTGCAAAACTCCAAAGACTATAGAATCATAGAATGGTTTGGGTTGGAAAGGACCTTAAGATCATCCTGTTCCAACCCCCCTGCCATGGGCAGGCACACATCACACTAAACCATGTCACCCAAGGGCTCTGTCCAACCTGGCCTTAAACACCACCAGGGATGGAGCATTCCCAGCTTCCCTGGGCAACCCATTGCAGTGCCCCACCACCCTCACAGTAAAGAACTTCTTCCTTATATCTAACCTGAACTCCCCCTGTTTAAGTTTAAATCCATCACCCCCTGTCCTATCACTACAGTCCCTAATGAAGAGTCCCTCTCTGGCATCCCTGTGGGCCCTCTTCAGATACTGGAAGGCTTCTATGAGGTCTCCACGCAGCCTTCTAACCTTGCGAGATTAAACCCTGCATGTGCAAACCAGCTCAGCTGCCCACCCAGAATAGCTTATTTACAGATTTAAACCAAAACAAACAAAATAACCTCAAACCTCATCCCACCGAAGCTGAAAAAACCCTTCTACACTCTGTCCACACAGCACCAAGGATGGCATGGTTTAGTGTGAGGTGTCCCTGCCCATGGCAGGGGGGTTGGAACTTGATGATCTTAAGGTCTTTTCCAACCCTAACTATTCTATGATTCTATGGAAACCTCAGCCATCCATCCAGCTGCCAAAGCTTTCTGACCCATGGCACAGCAGCACTCACTGCCAGCCTTGAGGGAGGCTCTTCCCAGTGGACACAGTTTGTATCAGAGGTGATGGGTCTTTTCCCATTGCTTTCATCCATGCTGTGGCATCAACACATGGTCTGCAATGATGGGAACAGTGGCAGGAGGGAGCCAAGTGATTGAGGTCCAGAGCAACGTTGGCCTGGGGGAACAGAACCAGGAGGGAGAAGTGCAGCTGGTCCTCCCCCTCAATGATTCAATTTTGTGCTTTTAACCCCCCTTCCTCTTTTTTTTTTTCCAATGGAAAATAAGTACCTAACACACAGTTATTAACCGAAAGGAATGTGATGAATATTACAGCATTTGTATGCCAGCTTTGGTTTCCTGCTGCTTTGTTTGGGTGTCACAAGCTGTGACTATGACAACCACAAGCAGTTACTGGACTGATGTCATTTGTGACATCATGCTTAATGGAAACAAAAAGGAAGAAGAGACACTACCAAAAATAAGGAGAATGGAACAAAACCTGCTTTTGCCTCTTTAAGCACCATCAACTCCTGTTTACGGAGTAATGTCCCAAAGGATCACCACACTGGGGCTGCTGGAGAACCAGGCAGCAGCAGCCCTGTCCTTACCAAAGCCCAGGCAGTGCTAAGCACTTGGGAAAACCTGCTCTCTTCTGTCTCTTGGCTGCAGGGTGAACTGAGAGTCTGCAGTTGCATGGAAGACATTTCACCCCTTCCAGGCTGGGAACCACTGGCATGATCCAAAGCTTAAGCCTGGCTTCCAGGTCTGAGATGAAGGGAGCAATGGAGGCTCTTGGCTAAGCCTCATCTCTCCTGACTCAGTTTCTCCTGCTCTCCAAACAACCTCTCCTCTCCGTCTCTATTCTTCAGTCATAGCAGTGTTCCCCCCTCCTTTTTAACAAGGCACAGTCTGTCCAGCATTGCTGGAGAGCTGCCTGGCTGAGCACGGGGGAAACGTGCACTGACTTTGTGAGGAGTGCAGTGCTCAGAGGTGGCTTTTCTGGTGACAAGTGATGGTTTCAGCCTTACAGGGCTGCCCCAGCTGGAGCCCAATAGCTCACCCCACCTAGGAGCAAGGAGGCAGCATCACCACTGCGGTTCACGAAGCCATTACTATGAGTAGCACTGGCACTCATAGGACACTATGACCAGGACTGCTGTCAGAGCCTTTCTGTGCTTTGATAGAAAATGTTTATAAATCCACTTCTCAAGCTCCAAGTCACAAAAACCCCCAAACCCTAAAGCTCCCATCCCATCTATATCTTATCTGGCAGAGAACAGTCCACTGCAACAAGTGTCTCCTTTATAGGTACACATTCAGAAGCCTTGACATAAACCAGTTAATTTTTCAAAGTTACTTTTCCCAACACATGGGAAGTGCTCTTCCACCCTCTGTGCTCTCCTGCTGAACCCACTGCACATCCACAGCACAATGCTGCAGCCTGCCCCAAGCACTCCTGAGGCCTCACTGATCTGTAGCCAACCCACCAACCTGTCCTCACATACAGTGTCCCAGAGTGGGAGAGCAGCCACACCAACGTGCTACAGCTGAAGATGCTTCTCCTCAAACACATACAACCTGAATCCTCCCGAAGCTTGGTCCCCCACACAGAGATGGCTCTGCCTTGCACTGCCCAGAGAATAAAACTCCATCAGGAAGATCTTGCCCATTAAAAAAGTGGATATTGCTTTTAAACAGCAGAGCAGAGATGCTGCTTTACAAAGGGGAGGTGGATAAAGCCTATGAGGTAAAGCCATAACTGCTCTCTGCCCTGCCTCTTTGTCCTCATCAATGTGCCCAAGCCCACTGGAAGCCGCAGGAGCTACCCAAGGAACACCATCCCTGACTGCTCATAAAAGCACATCAGCACCTGGTGCTGGTCCCCTCTGAATGGTGATCAGCTGGATGCAGCAGTAGTTCAGGTTTGGCTTCAATGCTGCCAGCCCAAACCACTGCTGCATCCCATGCTGCTACCCCTCACAGGGGACAGCACCTCCAGGAGCAGCCACAGCGAACTTTCACCTCTGGGTGTTGGGTGGGAAATGGAGAAAGGGAAATGTCAAGCAAGACTCCTTTCCCTTCTCACCATCAAGTCTCCCACTGAACACCTGATCCTAACACATTTTCCAGGACAATACTTGGAAAGGATGCAAAGAGCAAATGTACAGGAATAGCGCTCCTCCAGCTCTGGTTTCTCTCTGCACAACTAAGGACGGAGTTTCTTGGTTGGCATCACCCCACTGCAGCCATCTCTCACTCCCCAGTTCATCACTCAGGCTTCTGCCACCAGGCAGATCATTATGAGAAAGCTAAATGAGAATCTACAGTCTCCTTTCACTGCTGAGCAACAACTACACCTTGCTGCAACAATTTCAGAGCCATCTGAAACCATACACAAGTCACCAGGGCAGCCTTCCAAGCAGCTTGCTCTTTCTTTCTTTCTCACCCTCTTAACACAGATGTATCAGAGGCACCCACAGGATGCATGCTGCCCTCAGCATCACTGCTTTGCTTTGACTTAACAACATAGTCAACAGCTACTTGGTACTGACTAGCTGTCCACCTTTGAGGAGTAGCTCCTCTTGTTTATTCCTTTTGTGGAAGCAACCACCAATGGGACGCATTAGTACACAGATTCATTAGGATCTCAGAAACACTTTCCAAATTTCAACACTTTCCAAATTTCAACAGTGCCTACTTTAACAGTAAACCAAGCAAAGTTTGTTTTTCAGATGAACAAAGAACATTTTTGGCATATGGATATACTTCGCGAGACATAACACGTACAAGTGGCATCTTTCTGCTGAATTCTGTTCACCTAAACAAGTATCTACTGTTTCCATCAATTCAGAGACAACACAGCTGTAAAAAGGACACCACAACCCATCCTGTGCAATGCTTTGTGACTGAAAAAAATAAACCTCACAGCTCAATTAACAGGTCTCATGTGACACTTAAACACCAAAGAGTGAGGAGAAAATGTTTGTATTCAAAGGGAGAATATAAACTATGTACCTTAGGGAGGGAGGGCCAATGCAAAACATCATCCTAATTTCACATCCCTTTTCTCCCAGTAACTACACTCACTGCCTTCACAAAAGGCTGAAAGTAGGATTCCTTATTATTTTTTTTTGCTTACCAGTTTCTGAATGCTTGTTACATACTTATTAAAGACTTTTAACCACATCTTTACCAAACACTGATTGACTCAAGTTTCTCTCCCATTAATGAAACATAATCCTTTTGTTTTTCAGGCTCATTTCAATTTGGGGTTTTATTCTGCTCTAGCCCAAATAGAACTGTACTGCTGTAACAGCAAACAGGCTGTAATCCACTGAAATAAAAATGGAAACAAAACTCTGCTGATTTCCAAGTAACCATAGATTTCTATCACCACAGAACAGGGTAAAAATGGGATGAGAGTTGGGCTGATTTTAAAAACCTCAATCCCCCTGCCCCCCCATATTCGGCCCCTTCTACTAAGAAATTACTTACAGTAAAGCCCAAAGCAATAGCATCCAAACTGGAGCTCTCTTATCCAGCCTTGCACCAGCCCAAAAAAGCTGCTTCAGGAGCCTGTGCTGTATTCAGGACCTCAACCAAGGTCTACCCAGGTTAGTTTAGTGAGGCCCTGGCTGGTCCACCTGGGGAGCTGCAAACCAGCCACAGCTGCTGGGAAATCACAGCCTGACTTTTAACAATGGAAAACACCATGGTGAAGTTGCTCCTTAAATGTACACTTCTGTATTTATACATTTATAGACACGCTTTTATATTTATACATTTATATATAAAGCTCCTGGCCAAGCTGCTTTGGAGCAAGGCAGGTGTCTCCTGTGCTGTAAACTTCCTCCAATGCTACTTTATCACATCAGGGAAGAGCTAAGTATTGGATAGCTTTCCATTTTGATGACAGGGCTAGGGTGGTGTGCATGCACACAAAACCAAACCTCACAGTCAATCTGTGCTCTTCTCCCGTTACAGACTTCCTTCCCAAGGAATGCCTTGCATCAACTCTCCAGCAAGATTTTGTTTCTCAATGGCTGGTAAAGCTTGGAAACAACAAACAAGCTTCAGATGGTGCTAATGGTCCATTCTGCTGACCATATTCTCAGTTAAATGCATTCATGTGGTTCAAATCTGCAGCGAGATAATTATTCAGCCTATGTGGTAACACAATGCTGACTTTATTTTGTGGCTTGCGAAGAGGTGCCAAAGGCACACAACTGGTTCCAAAAGACTGGATCTGCTTGCTGTAAACATTTCTTAAAATGTCTTAAAAAAAAAAAATTAAGAAAAAAAGAATCTTCCTTCTGTTCGAGTGAGCTTGTGTTTCTCATTTAAGGGAAAATAGGGGAAAAAAAAAGCTACTCACAGCACTGTATTTCTTACATCCCGGGAATCTCAGTACTTATACCTCTCTGAAGGCGAGCAGAACTTCTGATACCTACAAAAGGGGAAAAACTATGTAAGCTGGGGGAAAAAAAGAGGTGAAAATTGCAGACATCCCTTCCACTCTCTGACTGTCAATGTTGTTCTTTTCGCCAACACCCAGGAATGCCGACTGACAGGAATCGCAGCGATCCCCTTCCCCCTGACCACCACTGACAGAAGCAGAATCTGGAAGAGTTGGTCCTCCAGCCCTGTTACAGGAACACAACAAACCCTGGGGCCTCCTGGGGAAAAAAGAATCCACATTTCTTAGGCCAAGCAGACAGTGGGGAGCACTTGCACGCTGATGTCCTAAGACACCACTGCAGTGGTTTGGACTGGAAATACCCACAAAACATCTGCTGCTGCAGACATGCACCAGCACAAGCTCTGTTTGACTACTGGGGACTTGGACAAAATGCATCCAAATTGCATTTTCTCCTCCTTAAAGGGACTCACCTGCTGTGTCCCAGAGCTACAGGTGGCTTTCCTCATTTTTTCCCTAAAGAAATGGGAGAGGAAGGTTTAGCTTCAGCAATTGCAACTGCAGTACTGATACAAAATATTTCACCTTTCACACCTGAGAAACACGATGCCTGCAGGACTGCAAAGAACAGGCAAAGGGAAAATAAATGGTCATGGGACCTCTCTGAGTGAAATCCACACAGCAAAACACCCTGCTAGCTCCTCAAGAAAAGAGGCAGAAGCTTATCGATTGCTTCAACAGCACCAAGAGCACAACCTGCATTTTCATCTCAAGCTGAAGTACTTGAGTTTGAAGCTTCAGGCTCTTGTTATCTGGCCGGAGGAAGGGCAGATTCCTCCCCCAATTCCTTCTCTGGAGTCTTCTGCTCCTTCCCAGCAGGTATAGGAGGGTGTTTTTTGGCTGTTTTCAAAAGAACATACAACTTGATTTCCTGAAAGAACATCATGGCTAGTAGAGGAGCTGGGAGGCCAGGAGCTGTTACACAACCAAACCCATCTTTTAAGAGCTTAGAATAGAAAAAGCTGCATGTTTATTCATAGATAAAAGGGAAGCTGCTTCTCGCTTTGCTCCATCTCAGAGTAAGGCAAAAAATTGCCAGTTTCACTGAATTGCAAAAGAGCAATAAACATACAGGATAGCTGCTGATTTTGTGCTATTTACACCTCCAAAGCTTTTGGACTCAGCTGGCCACCTTCTGCTGCCCTTCCTCTCTCTTTTGAGTTAAATCCTCCACTCTCCCACTGTAGGCTGCAAGCCTGGAGCCAAGTTGTTCCTGTATTTAATGGACTTAGTCCAGTTATCTCATAGCAAAACCACTATCTGAAACCTTGCTTTTTCAACTGCTCCGTCCAACATGCAAAAGTGACTCTGCATCTTGCCAACAGGACCAAAACCACCCCCAGGGATAAAACACTTTAAACGAACAACAAAATCACCTGTAGTGCAACACAGCCCCGTCTTTCCCCTCTAACCTCTAAGCAGATCCCTAACCTCTACTTAGGAAGTTAATTAAAATAAATACATATGTATGGTGCTTTTGCTTCTTAGGACTATCTAATGAGCCTTACAATTTTTGGTGCTTTTCCTAAAGACCCTGCTGGTGAAGTTTCTGTGATGATCCCTGCTTTTGGAAATGTAAAGCAGAAAGACATCTCCAGGGTGATTAAATCCAGCCCCTTGCTGGTGTACTCATAATGCACAATCCTCTTCAGAAAGCGTGTAAAAAGTTTCTACTCCTTGTGGCTATGAGAATATGATTTGGGTTTAACACAACAGCTCAGAAAGAAGTTGGTAATATATGCATATACACATATATACATACATATTTCACATCTTTTAAACAATTTAATGGTTTTGGGAGATCTGCTGCTTTTGAAAGCCTGGAGTTAGCTACGATTCTACAATTCTATGATTCAATGGTGAAATCGTAGAATCATAGAATGGTTTGGGTTGGAAAGGACCTTAAAGTCATCCAGTTCCAACCTCCTGCCATGGGCAGGGACACCAGGTTGCTCAAAACCCTATTCAGCCTGGCTTTGGACACCGCCAGGGATGGAGCATTCACAACTTCCCTAGGCAACCCATTCCAGTGCCTCACCACGCTCACAGTAAAGAACTTCTTCCTTATATCTAACCTGAACTTCCTCTGTTTAAGTTTAAACCCATCACCCCTTGTCCTATTGCAACAGTCCCTGATGAAGAATCCCTCTCCAGCATCCTTGTAGGCCCCTTTCATATACTGGAAAATTGCTATGAGGTCTCACCACATTCATAGAGAAATGCAATTGTTTTTTTGCAACAGGTATGTAATTACTAATGAAAACTCTTGCCCAAGTTTGTTTGTCCTGAGCATCCCTGTGTTGGCAGCTCTTGAGCAGTCTCCCGTGGGGGCACGCTTACTCCAAGCCAGCTCAAGGCAGAGGAGGCAACTCTCCTTGCTATGAAAGCATCATGTCCCTGAAACGCATCACAACTCCAGGATCAGGTGAATTCAGACCAGACCTCCCCACTCCACAGGAGAGCATCCATGCAGGTATCACGTCCTCGCTTACATGAGCCATGCCACACAAACACCCGCAGACTCATGGACAACAGCCTGGGAGATCTGTATCTGCTGGTCCTTGTACACATACAAAACAGATGATGGTGGTTCATGAATTACCACACCCCACCTGGTTCACAGGAATAGCTTGTGTCTAACAACACATGGCAAAACAAAGCAAAATGAAGATTTTTTTAAAACACTTTAGTCAAGTACATCACTTGAGAAACACCGGCACTCGCACGGTTTCTGCCCCCCAAACACCACAGCAGTCAGCACCTGAAAATGGGATTCGTTTGCTTGGTTCGCCATGAAATTGCTCACAAAAAAAGATTGCCAAGATACCTTGAGTGAGCTAAAATGTAAATCTCAAGCTGCTGTTAGGGCTGGGAAGAGAAATAACGGTACTTTTTAGCTGCTTGACAGAAAAGTTCCTTTGAGACTCTCAACCTACAGAAATGATCAATTTTGCAAAAAAACATTTTACAGACAGAAATGGAGTTGGGAGCCCTGAAAGCGCTTGGCTTTCCCCAGCTGCGCTCAAAACGAAGCAAAACAAACCCCAAACTCCTCCCCACCTCTTTTCCTGAAAGATGCCAACTTGATGGTTTAAACCCTGTGGTCAGACAAAAGCATCGCTGATGGGCAGGTCATGCCAACCCTCTGCATCCCCATGAGGCTTTGGTGCTTCTCCCCCATCACTGCCATTGACCTATCCCCATGGCCTGCCTGGCTCAATGCCCAAAATGTGCTGGCTCAGGCAATGGGTCAGGGCAACTTTCTTCATTAAGCTAATGAGCCCGGGGATGCTGCTTTCCTCTGCTGGCTCAGTGGGGCAGGAACACAGCGAGGCTGGCAGCTACCCGCCACGTCCCTGCTCCTCCTAGCTTATACCTAGATTTCCCTAAAAGCTACCATGATCAAAATTACCACCTTAGCGATCTGAATTACTTCTAACACTAGAGTAGAAATGCCTTCTATTGAATTAAATATGCACAGCTGTGTCGGAAATGGGGGGTTTGCAGCCCGTAGATTGCAGACTGTTATTACAGCGTGATTAGCAGATACAAGTGTTCCTGAAAGTCGTCTGTCTTCACAGGCTGAAAAAAACAGTTATCCCAGCAGATTCTGAGTACCCCATCAGGTCCTGGCTGCTGGTCCAGTCCTTGTTAAACATTCACCAAACCTGGCAGACTTAGCATAAGGGAGCAATGTGCTCACGAGCATCCTTCCCTTCAACACCTTTTTTAAAGCTAATAAAATTAATCCATCCCTGCCCCCATCTCTATGACAAATGCACAAAACACAATCCAGAGATTCCATCAAATACCTAAACAGGCAGTAAGAAAGCTACTAAAACACCCTGAAGTGAAAGCACACAGAACCCGTGTAGATGGTGATGCTTGGAGAGGCCTGGGGATATCCCTCACCCCTCTCCATCCCCAGCAGTCTTACCCTTACCCCACTTGGTGCTAAGGGACCTTTCTCCAGCCTTTTGAACGAAGATGAAACAGGGATGGGTATTTCTACCCCACAGCCTGGGAAAACCACTGGCACCAACCTGGAAAACACAGAGTAGGAGGTTCCTGCCAAGGGTCACCTTCTCCACCTCAGCAGTGTGACAAACACTTGCATGAGGTCTTAATGCTGCACCATTTGCAGGTACCTGTGAGCAGAGGCTGTCCCAAGGCCACAGCACTCTGCAGCCCCCAGCCTTTGGTTCCCTCAGGAAAGCGTCTACAAGCTACAGGAATGGATCAAACCCCTCTTTGCAATGACTTCTTGCAATGCCAGCTGCTTTTGGAAGTATCTGGAAGCACGAGTGAAGACCAAGTAACAGCAAAATAAGAGTAAATGAGAGCTGAGGTTGTACAGCCTTTCTGCACATCAGTTTCCATTGTTAAATTTAGCTCATCGGGAACCAGAGCACTGACCAAAATGAAAGAGAATGGGAAAGCATTGCACAAAGTGGATTATATTTGCTTTTCAACACATCCCCCAGCTGTGGATGTCAGCAGAGAAAGGTATACTACATTCTTTTCTATCTCCTTAACTGTTCTTAGCTTCCTTCAACAAATCAAAGTGCTTTCTTGAGGGGTGAGAAATCTCAGTATTGTATATTATTTTGGCAGCAAGGGCTTTGAAGCAAGAAGAAGAATGCTTGATCACAAAAGAAAATTCAACCAGAGTGAGCTATGTCCTGTATGGTTCTGGCCAACAGAAAGTTCATCATTATTTTATCTGGCTTTTAGTAGGGTTGAACTATTCCACTTTATTCCTCTTAAACCCTGCATTTCAGACTGCCACTCTCTGCTTATTTACCTACTTGTCCATAGTGATGAGCACATTGGAAAACAGTTGTTAGACCCTCCTCTGTCAAAACCATGATTAATAACCGTTTTCCAACACAGTGGTTGCTACAGTAGCACTGCTGTAGGACGCTTTTGCTGCCCGACGTATGTACAGCAATAACTTTAATTTTCAAACAACCGAGCTGTGGATGGTTCATCTGATAATTAATTATCAACATCACGGGATGTCCAGTCATAGAATCACAGAATCCTTCACTTGAAAAGGACCTGTAAAATCATCAAGTCCAACCGGTAATTTAACACTGACAAGTCCACCACTAAACCATGTCCCTAAGCACGATCTACTCATCTTTTAAATACCTCCAGGGATGGTGACTCCATCACTTCCTTGGGCAGCCTGTTCCAATGCTTGACAACCATTTTGAGACGAAATTTTTCCTACTATCCAATCTAAACCTCCCCTGGTGCAACTTGAGGCTATTTCCCCTCATCCTATCACTTGTTATTTGTGAAAAGAGATTGACCCCCACCTCACTACAACCTCCTTGCAGAGAGCTGGAGAGAACAGTAAGGTCTGTCCTGAGCCTCCTTTCTCCAGATTAAGCAACCCCAGCTCCCTCAGCTCTTCCTCATAATACTTGCGCTCCACACCCTTCACCATCTTCATTGCCCTTCTCTGGACCCACTGTAGCACCTCAATGTCTTTCTTGCAGAGAGGGGCCTAGAACTGAACACAGGATTCGAGGTGCAGCCTCACCAGTGCTCATTACAGGGGGACAATCACTTCCCTGGCCCTTCTGGCCACACTACTGCTGATGCTGTTGGCTTCTTGGCTGCCTGGGCACAAGATGGCTCATCCTCAGCTGGCCATCAACCAACACCCCCGCCGTTTCTTTTGGGCAGCCTTCCAGCCACTCAATCCCACAGCACTGCAGTCCCTGTGTTCAGATCCATCCAGGTGTCATCATACAAGCTTGCTGAAGGGAAGTGGTGTATGCTGTACCCAGGGGACATAGCCAAGAATCACACCCTCCTCTCCCCTCCAAACGCCCTTACTCACAACAACAGCAGTGCTATAGAGGAAAAGACCAACAGAGCGAGAGACAGAACTGAAGCAAACAATACAAAAACATGCTAACCCACCTCAGGCCCCACGGTCTAAATGCATGTGCCAATTTGGAAAGGACGGAGGTCATCATTCCAGACTGCCTGTAAGAGGTATCACTAAGGCTGATAGGGCAAGCCAAGTGAGCAGCAGCCCATCAGCACAACTTCATGTGTGCACAGCACTACTTGACCTGGACTGCAGCCAGAAACATCACTAACTACATTCACTGCTTACATCTACTGTCAGAGTGACACAAGTTAAAGCCTCCCAGTACTGCTGTTAGGTTTGTCCTGGTGTCTCCAGTTTCAGCCTGCTTTCCCCACCACATGACCCAGCCCAACAGCAGACACTCTCTTCTCCCACTCTTAATTCATTCCCTCTTTTGTTTCCCTCAACCCTCAAGCTGAAAATCAAAAGACAACTTAAAAGGAAAAACAAAAAAAAGACTGATGAAGGCCAGGCAGCAACTACATTTTGCTGTTATAAAAATAAATACAAGAGGAAGGGGTTTTCCTTTTCCGGCTGCTCAGACCATTCCTACTTTTGGCTGTAAGCACCCATGTGTTTGCAAATTCCTGCCAAACACAGCAGCCGTCAGTGAAAAAGTGGTACAAGAAACAAAATGAGCACAGGGTGTAAATATAAAGCAAGAAAGCACTTTGCTCCTTTCAAATAACTGTGTTTGTGCTTCATTCCCTTCTGAAGACCAGCGAGTGCTGCTCAGTGTTACCGAGTCTCTTATTTTCAGTAAGAGCGTTCATATATCCGTATCTGGAAGTGAGATACACCTGGGTCAGCATCCCCTACATTCATGCGACGTGACCTATTTTCAGCTGCAAAGAGGCCATAGGAAAGGTTGATGGACTGCCCTACACATACGTTGCCACAGGGTCCTGGTGAGTGCTGAGCTCCAGCTCTTTCCTCACTGCAAACTCCTGAAGCAGCCTGTTGGAGAGGAACCTATCCCAGGATATGTGCCTGCCTGCTGCACTTGCTCCCCAGCCCCATAGCCCCCAGTGCCCACACTTCTGTCCCCCCCATGCTCCAGTAAACACAGTCGAGAGGGGAAAGTCTGCACACACCAAGCACTGAACGACAGCATCCAACCCCGAGGACCAGAAAAGCATATGGAAATCCCCACAAAGCAGCTGTTTTGTGGCATTTTCTCCCTATCCTGGGGATAGCCAGCACAGCCTGGCTGCTGCAGCTGCTTATTCTGTTAAGACTGGGTAGATTTGGGCCCATCCTTCCCCTCTAGCTAGACTTTAACAAAGGGATGGGAGACAACTTTCTCCTTACAGCCTGCCAGTCTCACGGCCTCACAAATCTGTCCTTTCCATCTAGTACCTTCACTGTGATTATGTCTGCATTGAATGCTGATGTGTTATGCTTCCAGGTCCATAGCACTGAACAGCCTGGGATGGGGATGTTTTTAGGAGCCAAAGCAGAACAGATTCAGACACTGTGTATCTGAGTCCTGCAGACCCAAGAGCTATACTGGAATCAAGATTTGGGTCCTACGTATACTGGAATACATCTATGGCAGCAGATGCTTTTTACAGCTTTCTACCTGATTCAGGATCCAGGGCACAATTACGTTTCTGAGAGTGAATCCTGCTATTGGGATACACCTTTGCCACTCACTCCAGTACGAGCAGATTTGAAGCAAGGAAGATAAAATGCAATTCACATCCTACTGTGAAGAGCTGTTCAGGAGAAATGCACTTTCACCCTTTAAAATTCAGACAAAACCAGATTTCATACAAAATTTATCCTATCCTTCCTCATAACCAGCAACATGACATTGATTTCTTCCGCCTCATGATATATTTAATGAGGGGGAAAAAAAGGCTCACGTGCACACCCCTTTCTCCAGTGCTCCTTGTTATTCCTCCAGAACAATTCTTCAAAGCTGCCGAGATCACTGCATGTTACCTCCTTTTTGAAGGATCACATACACTGCATCAAAAAGCATGCAAGAAAAGTTCTAGGGCATGAAACCAATTTTTGCACACTTTTATCTGGGTCAGCTTTTCCATTGATTCTACAAATACCACATCGTCTTTATTTTTTTCTTTAAAGCTAAGGCTTTATTAGTTTAAAAAGAAGAAAAAGAGAACATCAAAACTTAAGTCAAATATTCATCCGAGCCAAGGATTAGTTTTGTTGGGTGACTCCAAATCAAGAAAGTAGGTATATATATATACATAGATATAAAATAAAGTGTAACTAACAGTGAAAGAGCATCTGGATTGATTTCTGAAGTCAGTAAATGCCCTCTCCCCATACTGCTGCTGTTTTCAGTAAATACTATTTAACATCTTTGCTGTTAGGTGTACAAAACTTAGAGAGCTGACAACATGTAGGAAAAATCTGCCAAGTTTTCCTCCATGGTTATGAACTATTTGGCGCAGCCTTCAGCTTTGCTTTACGTTGTTTCATCAATCCAATGTGTGTCTTGAGGCGCTCTGAAACAGAAATAATAAATAAGAACTGGTGTCGGGTGACAAAGGGCTGGATCCTGTCTTCAGAGGAGATGACTTGTTGCAGACAGCATAAAGGTCTCATATCGGCTTCACCTGTACACATGGGTGGGAAATGGATAAAGGACACTTCTAGAAGCATGCCTACAAACAGGTGACAGTTTGTAGTAAGAGCAACTCATACAATTCGCTTGCAATCCACATGACAGCAGAAAAAACCAAAGTAGTTGGGAATTCTAATTAACTTCTGGTGAAAACGGCCAATGAACCGGCTCTCCAGTGTGCTTCCAGGAGTCCTTTCACTTTTCAGAGATGCTTTTGCATATTTTGGTAGTGGTGTGATGCTGGCAGTAACAACACATTGCCCAAGAGCCTGATTAGCAAGCGCACTTCTGCTGGAAGCCGGGCATCCGCTTTGGCAAGACCAAACACAGGGACCCAGCACATAGCGAGTGGGGCCATTTGCACTTCCCATTCAGAACCTGAGAGGGGTCTGACTAAGCCAAGCATTGCTTTCCTGGCTCTGGGATGCCCATCTGGCACACTCGAGATCCAGAGGATCATCAGGAGGATCCCTCAGTCTTTTTATATTCCATTTTCCCAGCCTGCAGAGCTGGGATGGAAAGATGAGTAATCATTTCCACTGCACCCATTGTGTAACACAAACAAAACCCCCAGCCTGACAGACTTCTGATATGCAAACGATTAAAGCCAAACATTTTCTTGCCACAGTTTTACCCAATTAAGCCTTGCTGTCATTAGGGGCACTGTGCCAGTCCTGCACTAGGCTGCTGGATGCTGCCTCCAGCATTGCACATCTATAACTAAAGAGCTGCAGACAAGTGAGCTGTGCTCACTGCAGTCCCCTCACTCAAGGCGACCCTCCTTCAAGCACCCCACCCTGCTGTACGCCATCCACCACTGAAGTGCAGTTCTTAATATACAAGAATTGCAAGAATTGTTGCTATATTACACCTCAACTTCTCTCCTCCCCCATGCATTAACTAGATGCTCGAAGCTTTGCAACCTTTCCAAGAAAATGCCTTGAAAAATAAGACAGGGGAGCTCACGTTAAATAGGGAAATGAAAACTCAGTGCTAGCTGCCCCGGAAAAGTAGGCCAGGCTTCTCTCGACCAAATCTCCAGGTATCTCCGAATGGCACAATTCTTAAAATATGCTCAGTCTGATGAGAAGCTGGCTCGCAGCTCTTGCTACACTTGGAGCATTAGGAGTGAATCTGAAATCAAACAGGCACAATCATTTTTGAAAGAAACCTCCAAATGCAGGGCTGCTCGCTGAACCCCTGCCCTGGCTTGCTCTCCCATCCCAAAACACACTGAGACATCACCTTGGGAAAGCCAAACTTGGTACCAACAGAGGTGCCAACACCTCTTTCAACCAGCACTGAAACTGGCTGCGAACCCCAAATTCCCAAGGTTTCTGTCTGCTGGCAGCCATCCTGCTCCTTCCCAAGGCTGGGCTCTAGTGCCAGCCTTGATGGGAGATGTGACGTGGATGGCAGAGGCGAAAGTGGAGGGACAACCGGCTGATGGACCTCCCTGCTGGGAAGGCAACCACATAGCAGATCTTAACACAAACACATATCCCATCCTAACAGGACTTCCCTTGGGGAATGTTTCTTTTCCTTGCGTGCCACATTCCAGGCCCTCTCCATTCACTTGCTTCATTTGTTCATGCCTTCTTAGTGGTGAGAAGCCAAGCCCTACTCACCCTCCTTGCTCCAGATAGTGACTGTAAAAAGCAGGACTGAGTAAGCAGCAAGTACTTTCCCCTCCTCTCCTTTACACTGGGGGGAAACAAGGGCTGCTTTCCTTTAGCTGCCTTCCTCACCCTCCTCTCAACTATCACCCCACCATAATGAATTTAATATGGGAAGTGCTCATCTTCTTATTATGGATGAGATAAAGCAAGACTGATAGCTCGGATTTATTTATGTTACCTCAGTTTAAGCTAAGGCTGCAGCTTTGCAAGTTTGCAAATCCAGCTTTGTTGTGCACATTACTCAGCTGAAACCACCATGTCCTAGCAATGCAAAGTGCTGAGTGTCTATGAACCCCCAGCAGACCCCAGTGGCTGGGCACTGGTGCTGAGCAGCGTATTACCTCTGCAGTCACTGGTGGCTGCCATTTCTGCGCCGGGATGATGGCCATGGTGCTGCAATGCCCATGGAAGTGGGCTGGGCTCCGGCTCCCATCGCCACCAGGTCACCCTGCTAACTCATCCCACACCCTCAGATGTGCATTTTGGCTGCTTACTAACACCTAATTTAAATATTGAGGTCACTGTGCGGCAAATATACATGGTTTTGTGCCTGTGCTCTTGCATGTGGGCTTCAATGAACAGGTCACCCATCCATCATGTGGGCTTCAATGAACAGGTCACCTGTCTGTCACCATTTTGGTCACCCGTCCCATGACAGGTCGTAATATGTGAGGCACTTCATCCTCTTCAATGGAACTATCAGGCAAGTGGATAATGTTTGAATAGGTTGAACCTGAATGGACTCTCTTAAGCTGAATTCAGAAATTACTACAGGCAAATATAGTCAGAGAGCACTGGAGAAAGTGACTGGTAATGCTCACACGTATACAGAATCCTAGAAGAGTTTGCCTAAGAAGGGGCCTTTAGAGGTCATCTAGTTCAACTCCCCACATACATACCATCTCTCAGTGAAGAGAACGGTGGCTTTGAAGTACTGTGTATAAAGCAAGTTAAATAAACAACTTTAAATTAAATAAAGCTGAGCAACCCTCCAAATCCAGGCAGGGTAGTTTGGGTCTTTTTACCCTGTCCTTTGTGTATCTTCAAAGTGGTCTCTGAAACTGGTCATAATTTTGCCACCGGCTTTCTTCACAACACTTTCGGACAACTTCTGAATAACTGGGAAGCAGCACAGCAACATCCACCAGAACGTTCTCCACTGTCCAAAGGCAAACTGCACAGCATGGATTTAATTTTTATTCATATACTTGTATTTTCCATATTGAATGTGTGGTCTAAGCGAAAATCTCAGCCAGAGTCTCCACTGCCTTCATCCAAACTCAGCCATGAGCCTACTGAAACAATCAGGATCCCACTTAGGCCCCAGAATCCCTTTTATTTAGAGCACTTTGCCTTACAAGGAGCTCTGTAATGCCCCGTTCAGACACGCACAGTGATCAGGCATTTTATTCTTGATAGAAGCTGTATTAAAATGTTTTTCTACTGTTCTCAGCGGGGTTTCACATTTTGCATGACACTGCAGACATTGTCTGCAAGAAGCTATAAATCTTGACTGCATACAACTACCCTAAATCTAGAGCATCCACAGACCAAATTTGACCCCTAGAATCAAGAAGCTCAAATCATCTCTACTGCAAAATAAAGGCAGAATTTGGTCCTGGAAGCTTAAGGTTGCTCCTCAGTTCACAGCAGAGCCTAACTGGAAATCTGTCAAGTTTCTAGTCAGCACCTCAAATAGCCTTGTCAAGTTGTACAATCAGCAAGAAGCAGCCAAGGCAGGGTTTTATTGTCAGGGAATGTAAACAAATAGCAGGCAGCGCTGCTCATCTATCTCAGGTTGGTGCACATAATTTTAATTAAAGCATTTATGTAAATACAGATGCAAATTAGGTTCAGTATAGCATCTAGCTATCAGATGCTACACTATACTATCAGAGCCCTGAGGCTACTGGCAAATTATCAGCATGAGCTTTCATGATGGGAAAGCACCAAGTCCAGTGTTGGTTCAAACGCTGTATATCTTATTTGGTTCAAATTGGCAGTAAGATGCCATATTGGTCCATACATAAGAAGTTAAACAGCCTTCTATTTGAAAAAGAGCTCTTAGGAGGTAAACCAACATCATTAGAACCCATCCTTTAGACAGCCCGTGTCTAGCAAGAAAAAAAACCCTTTCCGCATTTCTGCAACACCTATCAAAGGAACTCAAAGCGCCTCTGAAATGTTAATTAATCCATACTCTCCCCAAGGGAGATCTATTTTAAAGACGGTTATATGGAGACTGCATTCATCTCTCATTTGCCAAAGGTTCACAGGAGGGAAAGCTACAGAGATGAAATCTGGACCTAGGAGCCTTGATTCCCTGCTCCTCCATGTTCTTACCACAAGACCTCCCTCCCCAAAAATCACAAGAACTTGCTCACACCAGAGGTGCGAACCTCTTTGGCCTAGATACCCCTGCCTCAAAGTAGTGTTAACTTCAGAACCTTTTTAAAACTGCGAAGGCAACTACATGACAAGAAAATTAAGGGAAAACAAATCACAAGGGGAGGAAAAAAAACTAAAACCAACTTTCGAAAATTGAAGGAATCTCTGGATCATGCTGGAAGGATCTTATCTCTGGAAAATGAAAAGGTATGCCCAAAATAATGTTCACAGCAATATCAGCATCAACTTCTGCTGACTATTCCTTCACTCAAGGTGCACTTCCACCTTTACAGCCTTGCAAGTGGAGCTCAATTCGCCTTCTTTCAGAACCCCCCACTAAGACCAACTCTTGGAAAGAGCCAATAGCTCCTAAGGCTTAAGAGCACACTTAACTAGATCAACATCAATGAAGCTTAAGCACATGCATAATATTTTCCCTGTAATACCCTTGCAAATTTCCCAGGATATGGATTTCCCACCAGCACTGAATGAAGTGAAATCACATTTCCAATTTCTTCAGAATAGATGCAGAATTGCCTGGAAACAATTGCTATTACTATTGACAAAAAACAGGAGGAGGAAACACAGTAAGGTTTGGAGTCACAGAGGTACATTCACAGCGTGACAAAACGTGACACATACATGACATATCATTACTGTGACAACATTGTTTGGAAGATGTGTAACCACTATTTTGTAAGCATATGGTCATACACTGGCCCCTTCCTGTGCTCAACATTAAAAACAAAACAGAGGGACAGGAGCTAAAGGCATCAAGCCACAGACTGGCCTGTTTGCATTCCTTTGCCCTGATATCAGTTATAATGGCTGCACATTCATTTAAGTGCTTTGCTTATTGACTTATTTATTTTCCTTTAGCATTTTGCTTCCAAAACCAACCCCCAACAGACAGGTAAAAATAGCAAGTGTTGGTTTTTAATGCTGGCTAGCCGGTATCAATTCCTACAGTAACGGTGAGTTCTCGGCTGCAGGGTGAGTGTGAAGAGGAGGAATGGGGAATGCAGATGTAATTAAGGACACTGCACTGAGGTCCTATCTCCTGTGATCTATTGGAATGGGCTAAACATAAGTGTTCATACCCTGGGAAGCTGGGCATCCCTGCTCTCCATAGCTAGGAAGAGAACTGGCGCATATATCTATACAGCAAATGCCGCAGATCAGTCACATTTCAGGCTCAGCTCCTCTATAGCATGTCTGCATCTTGACTGGACCCTGCTCTAGGAAAATCATCTCCCCCTTGCAGGCAGAAAAAATGCCAAGTTTCACTGGGGGGAAAGCCTGTTACAAAAGGTGAGACACCATTCTTATTCTGGGAGAAAACCAAGTTGAAATCACAGCTTGGCCGTGTATTTGTTTCAAGTCAGAACCCACACTCCTCATGGAGGCAAAGCTGGCCATCTCAATGCTTTCTTGTTTATAATTGCATCTCAAAAGACTTTTATCTGATCAGAGCCTTAACTGGGCAATTCCAATAGACTGAATGATTGCACTGGTTTTGCCAAAGGCAGTGACTTTAAAAGTACAAGCAAACAGACAAATAAGAGGCTTGCAGGTCTAATGTATCTGTTGTCATCTGTGACACTCAGCTGCCACATCTTTAGGGACCCATTCAGAAATTGGTGTATCCTATACTGTACTGAGAAGCCAAGCTATTCAGGTAGCAATGCATAACCCAGGGACAGGGTTCACCAGAGCAAAAGGAGAAACAAGAGGGTATGGTGCCAGCCAGGCTATGGAAAAGGAGGTTCTAATTCTCTGCCTGATCCTGCATAAACCATTTTTATTCTTCAGTGCTTCTACACCTAATTCTTGTAACAAAACTTTTCAATACAATATTTCTATTTACTAACTATTTTAAAATATTTCTATTTACTAATATTACAACTATTAGGATGCAAAAGATCCAAGCAGGTATCGGGTGCTTGCATTTTAAGGGAGGTGGGATAAAATAAGCACCAACAAACTGCTCTCTTCCCTGCTTCTCCACAGAGGCTGGGGATGACCTTGTGTTTTTCTCGAGCAAAGAAATGTGTAACTAAAAGGCTGGGGCGGAAGAGAGGAGCAGTTATTTCTCCAAAGGACCTGTAGTAG
This sequence comes from Pezoporus wallicus, assembly GCF_028554395.1. Taxonomy (NCBI): domain Eukaryota; kingdom Metazoa; phylum Chordata; class Aves; order Psittaciformes; family Psittacidae; genus Pezoporus; species Pezoporus wallicus. Next base: position 89,241 of record NW_026639618.1, read on the forward strand.
CAGTGTAACAACATAAGCTCTTGAAGGGAAACAAGGATTAAAACTAACTGTGCAACGACAGGGTAGATGGTAAAAACCCAACAGAGTTACACATCTTTTCTGACTCAGGGGGTGAATCTGGGCTAGGAGGAGGTAAGGGGGTTGCTCTGCTGAAGAGGTAAACTTGCGCCTTGTTTCCTCTGTCCGCATATTTTTCCACTTTTTATTTTTGGATCTTGCAACATTATCCAGCATGAGATGGCACAGAGCTAGAATAGCAGCTGCCGTGCCCCGCTGCGGAGCACGTCGGGAACATCAAAACCACCCTGCAAAGGAACGATGAGAACCTGCAACGTTAAAATGTGCCTTTCACCTCTGTTTTATTTGAGGAGGATCTGAAAACACCCCGTTAGAAATTCACAGGAACTACAAACCCAGAAGCACTCCAGCAGCAGAGGAACACCCATGTAACCTTGTTGAAATGCTACACGGCAGATAGGGCTCTAGCAGCAAAGCTCTGGTCTACAAGAGCCCAGCAGGCTGGAGAAAGGGTGGATTCCCCAGCGTATGTACACCGTGCCTCTGTGCCTCAGGGCTGTGCCAGCATGGCTGTGTGGCTCAGGAATCACACCTCTTCACACTTCCTGGCCAGTACAGCTTTGCTGGCAGAACTCTGTAGTGTAGGCATGGCTTAACCCCAAGCTATTTTCAGAAGAAGGGGCGATGCAAGCTAACTTCCCAGCATACACGACAACCCACGTAACACAAAATCCAGCCTTTGAACCTTTCCACACAGAGCTGCTCAGTCCACTGGAGGTGGCAACCATCACATGTTGTCAAGCAAGTTAAGATGCTGATGCCCTGTAAGAAATGGTTTTATAAGAAGCCCAACAGGACAGTTTTCATTGATATGCAAACTCTAGATGAGTGCTGTTTTGGTCCCCATCACATCATGTTAGTGTGGATGGACCCAATTATGCAAGCATGACAGTTGCAAGGCAAATTTGCACTCCTTAAGCCAAAGCAAGCACAATACAAATAAACAGCATCAATGGCAAAAATGAGAAAATAACACATCCCAAAGAACAATTAAATTCTTCTGAAAAGTCCAAGGTTAGCAAGTCTTGCAGGACAGCTTCATCCCAGACTCATCCGAGAGCAGTTTTATTTGGCTGGCTGTCCTGTTCCCCCCATTTCTACCCATGAACTATAAGGCTGGTTTTGCCCTTTCTTCTTCTTAATTTTAGGCTTAGATCACATTTTCCTGAGTCAGAATTTACCGTGAACCAAAGTGGCTGTTGGCTGGAGTACCCACCAATTTAAAAGTACATGAAAATGTAAGCTATACTTCCAAACCTGGTTACCTCCGCCCTTAAGGACACAAGATGCAGCTTGGTTTCTACCATGAATGCTGGAGACCCACAAGTCCCTGTGAAGTACTGACACCTCACTGATCACTTCCATGCCAAGACATCATTTTGAAGGCTAGATTTTAGAAGCCAGTATTCATAAATGTGAGCAATCATTTTTATCTTGACAAGACATGACTACACTGGCAGGAAAGGAAAACGAATAATGAATTGCAGCGTTCTCCAAAGCACGGTCCTGTCCTCAGACCAAACGTGTTGAAATCAGGAATCTGCCCAAGACTGCGAACAGACATGCTTTTTCCTTGGAAACGTAGTCTGCAGCTGAGCAGAATACAGAAGACACATCTGGAACTTCTCTCCTGCCAGCAGCTCTTTTAGGTTACGTTATGACACCAAGGAACCAAACTCTCATGTTTCTATACAGAACCCCTCCCTCTTCCAGTTATTTTGTGGAATACAGTGACCTTACTAAAAATGTTATTTATCACTGTATTTTCTCACATCATTGATGCCTGACCATTGATGCCTTTAGCAGAGATAGACACAGCCCCCAATATTTTGAATTACACTGGTCTGCCCTCTGCTCAGGAACAGACATTTTCCAACATTCCTCACCTGTGATTCAACCCCAAACTCAGAGAGGAAAAACAGGGTCTGTTTGGGCAGACTCCTACTAACTGCCAAGGAAGAAGTGAGGAAAGGGCTCCTAAAACTTACATGGTGCTTCATGGGATGAGGGGGCAGATCTTCCATGAGGAAGAGAGCAGCTCTGCAGATGGAGAGGTACCAGCACCACTGGTAACTAATAATTAATGATGTGCTCTGCAGCCTCCACTGCAGCTGTCTCTGGAAGAGCCAAGGGACAGGGACTCAACTCCTGCATCTACCCATTTCCTGGGTAGATGGGTACTGAAGCTATTGAATTGCTTCAACAAAGAGTGGCAAGGGTTGCTCAAGATCTGGATGCTATTCTTGCAGCAGCAGAGTCCCAGAAGTCTTCCCTAGAGACACGCTAGTTTTGAGGGCAAAACCAGATGGCATTCAGCACACTGCCGGGATGCTCCTGGAGATCACTGTACTAACGCAGTCCCACCAGGGCCTGCTGCAATCATACACGGCACAATATGACCATTTTCTAAGTTGTGGCTACTACCGGGCTACCTGAGCAGGCTCTTCCTTCCCCTTGTCCTAGCAGTCTGAAATGAAGCTGTTAAGATAAACCCTTAAACGCTGTTTTGGTGAAGGCCAGAACAAATTCTATCCTGGATACACCGTAACTTTGCTCCATCAGCTGCAAGGAATGGCTCCAGGAGAGAAACCAAGCAGTCCTTGTGATTTGATTCAATGTGGGATAAAATATTCACACTCTGTAAGAAATAATGAGAAAGTTGTACCAGCAAATGTTTCTGATATGGATCTATTTTGCTGCCTGGCTCCACTCCAGTGCTACCTGCAAGCCCAGAAGCTCAAGCAGTATTAAAGGAGGGTCATTCCTGACACACCCTGCATCTTCCAAACACACAGGAGCCTTGTTACTCTAAAAGCATATGGAAAAGACATTTAACTCTGTACAGACTAGTCCTCACTCCTGAGGTCGTACCTGTTCTCTTTAAAGCATATACCCCTACTTTATAGAGGAAAGCCTTCCACATGTATTTACACTGGTTTTTGCTCTGCAGATGGCTGTGGGGAAGAAATATAGATTTTAATCTGCCTGGTGCACCACAAGCTGAACTACAGTTGGGATTTAGTGGACAGAATCTTTATTGCTGTAGATGAAAGTGATGGGAAGAACACAATTTTCTCTCCAAAATCTGGATGGAGGGGAAAAATAGCTTCCCTGCTGCTTCTTGGTACTGGAGGGAGCTAAAACAACCGGCACCTTCCAAGGGAAAGTGCCACTCAGTGCTCCTCTCTGCGATCATGCAGGAGCTCTGTTTGCGATGGGACAGGAACGACTTGTATCAATGTCTTTAGATGAGGCTTGGTGAGTGTCCCCCTCTTTCACATTAACCAGACTAATCAAAAGTAACATTACAGTTTTGGGCAAAACCACTTCCATCCTCTGCAGGCTTCCCATTGCTCAGCTCCAGGCAAGCTGTTCAACTTCTGTGCTTCAGTTTCCCCACCTATTAAACAAGAGTAATAAAACCTCCCCTGGAGGTATCATTTACACCTTGGTGCTTGTAGAGCACAACGCAAAGGAAAGCACTACAGGAACTATGAATCATCAGTAAAGCAGCCAAGGCTCTGCTAAGAAGACAGAAGACCAGACACTAGAATAGTTAGTCTCGTTATGAATCTGACACGTTACAGAGGGTTGCCTGCAGTAACAGCTTATCAAGGGACCAACTGAGCCACTGATGCTTCACCAAACCACCAGCCTGCTCAACCCCTACAGCCAGACATGCAGCACAAGCTCAGAAAGCCAAAACAAAAGAGAGAATCTGGCAGCTTCTTCATATTCATGAGCTCTTTAATAATGCTCAACAAAACTTGGAGGCATGTTCTCTGCTGTTGCTCCTGCCCTTTTGCACAGCGAGCAAGTCATAAATATTTCAGGGGAAGAAGTCCAGAAAATTTGCAAGATTGGTCCTAGCCTTTTACAGCATTAATGAGCAGGCCATTAATAGTTAATGAAGCAGCTGCTGGTGATCTCAGAGGTAAAGGCAAGACGAGAACAGCAGTGTTCGCCCATTCACTACAATGCGATAATGTGAAGGAATGGCTTGATCCTTTTATCAAACCCTCCCCATCATGGCAAGACCCAGGAGCTGATCACAGGGCCTTCAGCAGAATTGGCCTCAAGCCCCCAGCCCTGCTGCTGTCACCCAGGAGTTATGGAGACTGCTGCACAGGGTCTGCACCAACTGTCCCGATGCTATGGGCACATCTGCAAGAATTCAGAGGCCTCAGTGCTGCGTCTTAAATACTACTGCAACGTCCCAAACACTTACTTGGGCAGGACCACGCAATGCATGTAGTCATTTATGCCAATAAAAAGAGTGGGGTTGTTGGGCCTTTTAAAAGCTGCTTGTTCAAAGCTGCACCCTGAAAGTCAAATTCACAATGCAATTAGGCAGCCAACTTCAAAGAACAGCTCCTGTGGTTTCAGCTTCACATGAAGCGAAAACTGCGGTGAAAAGGTGTTTGCTGTACTTACTCTATCATATCTCTGAATTGACATCACCTTGCCTGTATGTGTGCAGCCAGGAAAGCACATCACCTCTTGGTACCTTCACTTGCTGGGAGCTTTACTCAGGAAGGGCACCAAGAGGCTGCTACCTGCCAGTCAGGCTGCTAGGAGCAACTCCAGTGCTACAGCCCGGGCAGGGGCAAAACGAAAGGGGGTGACAAGAAGAACTGGGCAAAAGTTTAGTCGTTGCCAAACTCCATTTCCTTCTTTTTATCCCTCCCAGCATCACTGATTGTTAAGGGATTTGTGACATTGGTTTCCGGCTGCTTCCATGTTCATGTGGGTCTATCAATCCCAGCACTACAGTTCTTTTAATTTGCTGGCTAATGATTGTCATTTGACAGACGTGAAAATCTTGAAGGCAGTAACTTCCTACCAGTCTCATGAAAATAGACAGGGTGTGTAGGAGAGATCTCCATCACCAGGCCATAAAGTGGAGAGGGGTTAGTCTGACCCCTCTTCAAGCATATGCAAGAATTCAATCTCATGAGTCAAACACTGGAAAGTGTTTTACATCAGTTCCACTGGCCTCAGGAATAATCAGTCTCCTGGACTTCAGGTCACATCACATCTGGCTTGTCACATGTGAAGCTTCTTCTGCTCAACAACTGATAGGGGTCTGCACAAAAAGCAAGGATTGGTAGCAAAGAGACTCCCTGAAGACCTCCAGGTGAATAGGGACATCACAGACCCATCTTTTTCAACAGCAAGCCCATGAACTGAGTGGGGTTTGGAAGCAATCTGAATATCTCGCTTTTATGTAAGTGTCCTTAGCACAGAGTGCAGAAGTTTGCACTTCAGCTGCTAGGGCTATAATGCTCAAGAGCTCTGCTTTCTTCAGGAAGAAGAAAAGGAAACGAAAAGTTTAATTTCAGAGTTGCAGTCTTAATTCCACCCTTCAAAACACAGATGTTAAACAGAGCCAAGAGTCAAAGGCAACTGTGCACCAGGCCCTTTGTTCAATAATTAACTATGACTTGCCTAATCCATCTGCAGGCACTCACTGAAGAGACAAAAAACTTCCCTACCAACACCCTACACTCACCTGAACAGTGGGCTTCCAACAAGCTTCCACTGCTCATCTGCCAACAATCCTGGAATGATGTGTTCTGATTTTTAACAGAAGTGGCCCTTGGCTTTGCTTGCCCTCAAACAAGACTGTGCCTGCCTGTTTTCAATGCAGATCAAAGGTGACCTTAACAGATCCTCACTGTATTAAGACCTATAAAATCAGTTTACTATGTTAAATTTCAAGTAATTATTTTATCATTTGATAAAAAGATATACTTTGCCCAACATGCCTTGGAAAAAAAAACCCACAACAACTACTTGGGACTTAATAAAGTACATAATTAGGAATGAATGTATAGTGCTTCCTTTTAAAACCCATAGCATGTCACATTCCTTCATGCTTTAAGTGTGGAACATCTTAAAGTTGCTATAAGTCTTGATTTAAAGACTATTACTATTACTACTGAACTATTTAAATCACATTAAAGATGTAACTTCACATATGAAGAACCCTGACAAACCCAGATGTGCATTGGGCTGTTCCTAACCCTCATACCATTTATTTTACATGATTTAAGAACAGATATTTCAAAACCACAGACAAGTAAAAAAAGGTTAATGATTAAAATACCCCTACTCATCTTCAAATGCGTCTTAATCAGATTCCCATTCGCTGCCGTTTCATTTAAAAAAGGAAAAAAAAAAATTCTTGATATTTTTCTTCCTCTTTTCTCTACATTGTAAAAGTTTCAGTACTAACTGTGTGCTAAACTTGCTGCTTCCAAATTCCTGAGTACTTATTTTTCACTGCTTTTTAAACACATCAAAGGGACAAGTGCCATTCATGTGCTAGCCAAAAACTAATCAAGCGGCAACCCCAACCAAGCCAAGTGGCACCAGTGAAAGGTGAAGTGTTTCAAGATGAGTATCTGTAGGTTGTAAAAGACCAAGAATACAGGGTGGCAACGCCACTGCTGTGAAGGCCAGCAATCATGAATTTGAGCAGAAGTGTCTCCTGGCTGATCTGTGCCATAAGTTCAGTGCAGGAACTCTTCTGTAAGATGCACAAACCAAACCCAAAGCAACAGTGACCTTGCGACACTTGGTAGCAGCCTCCACCCTGAGATTCAATCAGAGCAAGAGTGAGAAGGAGCAAATAAACCCTCCATCCCTACAGAGACACGAACAAAATGCAGCCAGGTTAACAATTAAAGTAAAATAACAAAAACACTTTGATAAAAACACGAGCGATTTTGAGCAATCCTGTGAGAGCTTCATCTACCGAGGCACTGCTCCTGCCAGGGAGAGGCAAATAGGAAAGGATGCATTGAGTCCAAGGCAGCTAACTGAAAAATGTGATCAAATTCTAACCTTGGCTGCAGAAATCAATACAGAGAGAAGGCTCAGGGAGGAATTCAGCTTTCCTGTACAAATACACCAAATGCAGCAAACTACACCTCACACTGTTGCATACAAGACATCTAAAAGGAAGGGTGAAAGCGTGGCAGAGAAGGGGTGATAATAATCCCCATCCTGCTACCTTCTGTAAGTAAAGCATCTGGCAAACAGCCACAAATTCTCTGCCATACAGTACTGCACATTGCATACATCACTACCAATTTCTGGATGCAGCAGTGCTAATGTTAAATACCCAATATCCTCCTTGCAAAGTACCTGACACACTTTTCAGGGGGTGATTCACATGTAACAGCACATTTCAAAGCAGGTCCCTCATTCCATCAAGCACAAAGCTCTTTCCTTGTGGATGGAAAGGAGCCTTCCCTGCCCTGCAAGCACCCTGCTGTGGCAGGCTCCCTGCTGGGATGCGGACTGAGCCCTTTGAAGTGATGGCATAGTGGGAACAGGCAGGTGAGAGAAGAGGGGAAGGAAGAGGGTACGGAAAAGAAGTTAAAAATGCAAACCATGCTCTCAAAAACGTGCTTCCTCCTAAACTGGTGCTCACCATGAAACAAGGGCAGAGCGAACAGAAAGGAGCTCAGAATACTTTAAATCTACCAGCTTGGTGCTCTGATCTGCTGATGGAGAAGAGATGGGGCTGGAGCTAAGATCATCCCAGTGTATGAGATCTTTCTGCCATATGTCGTATCACTCCTCTTCTGGCTCAGACACACACTGCGTATTTGCATGCTCTCCTGGACCACCACACAAAGAGTAAACATGTAAAAATGAGGTAAGACATGAAAATAAGGTACTTATAGATAAGGCTAAGATCCAGGATAACAGAAGAAGCAAACAGAATTTAAGGCACTTTAAGAATATTTAGGCTTGAAAGCAAAATACTTCAGAGAGATAACTTTTTTTAACCTGTATCTGATTAACTGCAGATTTTGAAACTTGTGTTTGCCTCCAACAGCATTTTTCAAGCCACCTCATCTCCTCGAAGGCAGTCAGATGAGATGCCAGTAGCATTGCAGTGGAGGGGCATCCTGTAAAAACTGCTTTAGCAACAGCAAAGCTGAGGATGCTCCAAGTCTAAAGAAAGAGAAGCTGCCAAGTTAACAGAAATTAAGAACACAGTTCCCTCCAAACATATCGTTCTTCCTTGTCACTCCAATTGCTTCAAAACTTATTCCTTCCTTAATGATGCTGGAGAATCCCAGGCAGATGGAGGAAGGTTAAGGCTTCCTAAGGCAGCAGTTTCCTCTGGATTTACTCATCACCATTTGCACGTGGAAACTTCCTACTCATCGGGCAAAATCCTGCAGGTCCTCAGTGGCCACCATCCCCTGTACCCAGCATCCTGGCACAACTGCACTGGAGACTGCTGCATTCGCCATCTCTCATGTGCAGCATTCCAACAAACCTTCCCTGGTTCAAACACCTCATATGAGGCTTTGTCAGCATCTTATCACTGCTGGCTTCTCAAAGAAAATGAAACCTAACCCTCAAAATGGTAACACATCTTCCTGGCAAGGTGCCTGTACCTGAACACAGGCTAGGGAGATCTGTTTCTTAGGCTAAGAATCAGGTAAAAGGGCTTTTGGCTCTCAAAAATACCTGGCTGCCGAGTCTTGAGTGATGAGAAACAGATCCCAAAAATGTGCAACTGCGAGGTCATGACTCCTCCTGGTACCAAGCATGACATGACGGCAATGAAAGGAAGCACCATAACTGTGACAGGCTGCAAGAGATGCCATGGGGATGCCAGACAGTGACAAGGAAATAAACGAGTGATAAAGAACTCTGTAATCACCTTTTGCTGAAGAAAAGGAGGGTGTTGGTGCAGTGATCCCAAGGGTGGGAGTAGCGACAGCCACACGGATACCCAGCCAGGCAGCTAAGCACTCTCCCCAGGAGGGAGGCAAGCATTCAAACAACTTCCTCGCCTTTCAGTCATATGGAAATAAAGAGATGTGATCCAACACCGCTCTTCTCAGAAGGCTGGGAAGGAAAGTCTAGTTGGAAAAATGCAGAAAAGCTTCAGGTTCGGGGGAACTGCGATCCTCTGGGATAACCCCATCTTCCACAGTTTTCAAGTAAAATATACCGAAGCCCAGGAAGATGACAAGCACCGAAGCCTGTTAACAGCAATGTGCTCCCAGCATATCATTTAAATAAATCAGTTTCTAGAGAGACAAAAGACAAGGAAAAACTCCCTGTGGTGCCTGACAGTTCGTGCTGAAGAGGATGCTGAAAAAAAAACAACCCCACAACAAAACATATTTGCTTTAGAGGTGGGAGGCAGGAAGAGAGGCGGGGAAGGCATCTCCTCAAAAACACTTCAGGCCAGAACCATCAGGACTTTCCTTTATTTCTTGCGAGGGTGAATCAGCAGAGCTCCGCCAGCAAAGCTCGGCGATGCTGGCACTGTCTGCTTTGTACCGGCTTCCCTCGGCCTGAGAGGATCCAGAACCTCCCCGCATCACTTCCTGGGGCCTCTGTCCCAGGGCTCTGTGAAATCCAACAGAACTTACTACCTCCAGCTGTTTACTCTTGGATTTTCTTCTTTCAGATAAGATTTTTGACAATAACAAGCATTTTCCCACTTCTGCTATCCAAGTGAGTGTAACATGAAATAGCTGAAACTAATAAGCACCAAATTAGGTTGGGATATATATAAGAAGTCCAAAGCTTGAAGAGTGAGAAAACGGAACACGTACATCAGAGGCAAGGGAAGGAGCATGGAATTCTTGAGAAACATTGGCATTTTATTAAACCCACCTGATGGTGCCTTTAAGGAACAGCTCAGAACCTGTTTCTTTTGGCTGCTATTTAAAAAACCATCAACCAAACAAACACAAACAATGAGATTCTGTTTAAAATGGAAACATATTTTTCCCTATACAGCTTTGCTCACAGGACTTCCTCCTCCACTCATCTGACTGGACATTAGGTTAAATAACCCTGAACTTGAGGCTGCCTTAGTTATGATCACTGACTGCAAACAAGCCAGAGAATCTCTTTCCGTTGGTGTTTGGAGCTTTGTTTGTTTGCTTGTTTTAAGCTCCAACCAGTGAAATACTGCAGTTTTAACACTGACTAGAACATTGTGGGAACAACAGACAATTTAGGACAAAAGAGAAGCCAAAATTGACAGGTAATTTGAGGTTGTGAGTTCAAGAAAAATATTTAGTATTTAAGAGGAGAAATAAGGGCAGGACAGGAAGAAGGGGGGGGGGGAATGGAAGGAAAACTAAGATTTCAGGCCCATAATGGGGCACAGAAACCAGTGAGAGAAGCTCCTGTCCCACCCCTCCCACTGCTCGCATGAAGTTAATCGTCCCCTCTCTTGGTGCCAACTTGGGACCCCACCATAAATCACATCACCAAAATACTGCAAGTTAAAAACCAATACTAATACATATCTATATATCACTTGAGAAAGAAGGGACAGAAGCAGAGGGTTGGTTCTCACTGAGATTGTTTCCATGCAAACTCATAGCTAAGGGAACAGTGAGTGGAGTACCACAAGGGAAATAACTTTGGTTTTCAGCTTTGACACATTTTTCCAGGAGAGGAGATGAATTTTAGGCTCTGAAGGAGTCTCTCAAGTGGGAGATCTGGGAAATTAGATAACACTGGTCCGGAGGGAACTCTGTGACGTGCACAGACACTTCTGCTTGGTCCAGGGTGCACCCGCTCCTGTGCCCCAGAGCCCCAATGCAAGCTCCTGCAGGGAGGACTGGGCTTAACTTGGGCTTAACTCAAGCAGTAAAAATAGTTTCCCAGGAAGAAGTGTTGATGTGCAGACATCAAGAGCTGAGCAAGCACACGACAGCAGACATCTCTGCATGGGAATGTCTCATGTCAGGTCTGTACCACTAACGCTTACCATGCGGTTCTATCAGCCCAGGGCAGGATATGTCACTGATGCAGCTGTGCTGGCAAAACACATGAGCAAAAGCATGTATTTTGCTAGTGTCACTTATCAAACTCATCAGGCAGGGCTGGGACAATAAAACTACAACCAGCAAATTCACCCAAGGAGCAAGCTTTTGGTGTGGTTGTGGGATGCTGACCACACCAAAGTGCTCGTGCACTCCTAGGATCTGGGTATCCAGTGTAATGAGACAGCAAGTAGTCCGAAATATATCCATGCTCACTTTTTGCCAAAGCCTGTAGCAGCGGGATGAGGGGCAATGGTTTTAAACTGAAAGAGGGATTGGACATAAGAAATTTTTTACAATGAGGGTGGTGAGACACTGCAACAGGTTGCTCAGTGAAGCTGTGGATGCTCCATCACTGGCAGTGCTCAAGGTCAGGCTGGACGGGGCTCTGAGCAAAAGATGCTGCCTGTTGCAGGGGATGTTGGATTAAATGATCTTTAAAGGTCCTTTTCAACCTAAACCCTTCTATGGTTCTATGATCCTATGGATGCTGCTGCTGCCCTTTAAGCCAGACCCCTGGGGGTTGGGCAGCCAGCAACCTTTTCATGGCTATGAGATGAAGGGCAGCAGGAGACAGAGAAGACCCACATCACTTCAGAGCTTGTGAATGGTGTGGATGACAACTGAGCCCAAGGGTGAGCCCTGATCACGGACCTGCTTAACCTGTAGTCTATGGCTGGGTGGGGGATCTGCAATTTCCTCCCAAAATGTGTGCAAAAGTTAATTTGAGACGCAAGCAAGTGATGAGCAGGCTTTGCTTTGCTAGATCAGGTAGGTCCCTGCTGGAAATCTGCCCAGGGGCCACAACCTGAACAGGCTATAAACAGTAGATGTAGCTGGGGAAACTTGCTGCCCGAGTGACACCAAATTCCTTGCATGTGCCCTGCTTTCACCACCCAGCACACCAGTGCGTACCCTGCACATTGGGCTGATCCACAAAAGGTTGTCAAAACTCATTGAAATCCCTGTTGTTCATGTCCCACCTAGGTACCAATGTGTGATTTCTAACCACACTGGTGTTACAGATCACTTTCTTCTCCATTTGCTTTCCAGCCCTTCATCCCTTCTCCGTCAGCCCTCCAGATCCAAATGCTGCCCTCCACCAAGCATCGACATGAGCCTTCCCATGGCCAGCCCTGCCTGGGGCATCACTTGCTGCAGGCAGTTTGGGCACATTCATCTCATCCACGAACTCAAGAGCATGTTGCACCACAACCCATGTCCTCAGCTACCAGAATAACCCCCACCCCAGGAGGACTCCTTTAAAGTCCCCTCCTGGTTATCAATGCCAAAACCCCCTTTGCTTGCCTGTGTCATTCTCTCCCTGCTCAGTAACAAAACCCACCCATCTGAGGCTTCTTCACTGCTAAATTCACAAAGCCACTTCACACATCTCCCTCAGCGTGACCGGATCTCCTGGTTTCACCAGCAGACTCACCACGCTGGCCATTTTAGGTAAACTCAGTTTAAGGATAATCCAGTTTTCACTTCAGACGCACATTTTGCCTCTCGGTTCAGAGGAAAGCTTGCCAAGGGCATTGTCTTATATCCAAACCCACAGCGTTTCTTGAAACAACCCCAAGTGCATCTTTATAAAAGCAAAACACTCAAACAACCTTTCTGACTTGCAAAGGCGCTATGGGGGAGGGAGGGCTGGGTCGGTGGTTTCTGAACTGCCTCCGGATGGGAAGGCTGGAATTGAGCTCTTGTCCTTTCATCTTCCAAGGGCCTGACTCACTTCATTACCATTTTGATGCACGTTTGCAAACCTAACTCTCAAACACTGCCCTGCTTGAAAAGTAGTTGCAACATTATGGAAATCAACAGCTTTTCTGGCCTTTTCAGAAATCAACCCAAAGTTACTGTGCCCTGGGACTGAACTGAATCGTGACACCCAGAGAACTGCAGACCTACCTATTTTTGAGGGCTTGATAAAACAAACACCTCAAATGTTAGTTCCAGCTAAGCGACACAGGTAAACACACCTTGACAAAGGGGTAGCAATTACTTTAATGGCTTTAAGTTAAAGCCTTCATAGATTATTTTAACGCCAACTTTTGTTTATTACTTACTTTCAACAGGAACAGATACTATCATGCAGATGTGCACATGGCAAACTTCAGCCTGCAATAACTTTTAGGGAAAGCAACACACTTGCTGGACTACCCTTGCACCTGAAAGAAAGTCAAAGCTACAATTACACTTTCTCCACCTAAAAAGCGAATGCAGCTTCATGGCAACCTGACAGCCACAGTAAAATCTCAGTGTCCCAAGTGACACTGTCCATTTCTAAACAAATTATGATCAAAATACTATTTAGATTTATTTTCAGTGGATGCTTTCACTCCTTAAGTGGCCACACTTGAAAATTAGACATGGGTCAAAACATCCCAACCAGACAGACTCCAAATAATATTGCTGAGGATCATCTGAGTTAGAGCAAAGCTAAAAGGAATAAAACCCAAAAATGTCGCACATGCAAATACAGTGATGTCATGCCTGGCATTAAATCTTCATCTTGTATGAGGATGAGCAAACCCTGCTGTGTTCTCACTCCAGCCTGCAGCAGTTTGAAAGTGTTTTGAAAATGTGAGAAGCAGTAGCTTTGCTATATCGAATGTCAGCTTTCTTTTTTGACTTTTAATAAAAACTCAATAAACCTCCCCCTCTCTAACAGAAAAGAACCAAACATGATGCTGCCAACTTGGGCTGTCTCATACAATGGATTATTGGTTTTACAGACACTGTTTAGAAATTACTGATTGTAACTAAGGTAAAAGACAAAGAAAATGGCACTTTGAGAGACAGTGGTTGGAAGGAGCACACACCTTTTAAACACCGACAGCAAATATTTCCTGTGGGACAAAGCATTGACAGGAGAATTTCTGGGGTGGGCAGGCAAGACAAATGTCATTTCACGAAGGTGAGTAATCAGACAGGCTTTGGGCTGATAACTGAGCTATACACATCCATAAGTGCTTTCCAGCACCAAGTTAATCATGGGTACGAGAAGAGAGGATGAACACAGGACAGCTTTCTACCATTCATTCTGCAGAAGCCTGGAAGGGGATAAACACGGCTCCTAAAGGACCAGACAACAACTTTAAAAGTGCTGTTGCTTTTTAGCATTTATATTCTCCCTGACTGTTGGCCAGTACCTTGTTTTCCCTGACCCAGAGATCAATTTGCAATTCTGTGTTTCAAAGAGCTGCAGGGTTCATACAAGAGACTGAAGCCACATCTACATGAGAAAGGCTTCAGCAGGACAGGGATACATTACACTGGCAAAGCACTTCAGTCACAGATACCTCTTAAACAGCAAAATTACTCCTCTACTGGTCTAGTAAAACCACGGCAGCACACAGCAGTGCTACTCCACATGTCATTCCCATACGGCTGCATGCAAGAGACATCAGACCCTGCTGGTCACACCTGCACCTTCACAACCATCCCAGCTAGGGCCAGGAGAGACAAACCCTGCTCTAAGTTTAAAACCAAAACCAAACAACAAAAGACAACTAACTGACCAACTACATGTGGACTATTTGTAGGTGAGCTGGATGGTGAAGCAGAGAGTGGTAAAGATTTACCATCATTTGCTGTAAAGGAATTACATTGAGACATTTGACATTTTAGTTTTCAGCCCCAATTTTGAAAGGTTTTCTTTTTGCTGGGATGACTGTCATTGCTCCACTAAAGGATGTGCTAAAATCCCTTACTGAACTTGGATCTTGACATCTGTGGGACAAAAGAAGATCTAACATGAAAGAGCAGTTTTGCCTAGCTGACAGCCTTTCACTCCACCCCTGGCATTGCTGAGGGAGATCCCCCGTGGTGCCAGAGGTGCTGCCTCACAAGGCACCCCTGGTTCACTCAGCACCCTTGTCTGCTGCTCCCCTCACTGCTGCCTCAGGACCTGCTGGCAGCGGTGCGGACCCCCATCACCAACTCACCTTCCCACACACCAAGTCCTTCTCGTCCCTCCCATTCCTACTTCTTTGGACGCATTTTCCCTTTCTGCTTTCCAACTTCCAACGCCAAACTTTTGCCGAGTTTCTCCCTGCCCAGCAGGGCCCTCACAAGCTCCCATGGTTTAGAAGCACCTGCCCCAAGAGGATGGGCATCACCATCGGAGAGGTGCCTGGGCAGCCCAAGGGGCGGGGAAATCAGGGTCATGTCCTCTTCCAGGCTGTCTATCCCTCGGGAGGAATTCCCACGCGCAAACTGAACTAAAGGGCTCAGGGAAAAGCCGGGCAGAAGGATAGCCCGAAGTCAGGCAGGCATATCCTAACTCCAAGTTTTATACCTAGCAAAGAGGGGAGAAAAATCTGCGTCTTTTGCTATCTCCCTCATCCCAGAGGGACAGAAGGAAGGAAAAAAAGGAGACGGTTGCGTGATGCTTTTGGAAAACAGCTAAAACAAAAGGAAAGTCACCCCTCCTCACCAATAAAAGTGGATGCAGCGCGCCACGGGCCGAGTTTCCCCAGCCTCCCCATCCCGGAGAAATAAAACGCCACAGGAAGGCGCTGGGGGGGTGAAGGGGGGAGGCGGAGCGGGGAGCCCGGCTCTGCCCCGCCGCGGTGCCACCCGCCCGCAGCTCCCCGCAACCCCCGCCAGCAGCCCCCGAGCCCGGCCACGGCGTCACGGGGGAACCGGTAGCGGGGAGGTTCGGGGCGGGGGGGGGGGGCGGGAGGGAGAGGAAAGGGGGCGGAGAGGAAAAACATAATCACAAATTAAAGCAGGAGGAACCGCTGCCAAGTGCGGCCGCTGAGCCACGCGTGGCGGCGGGGCCCCTCCCGCGCCTGCGGCACCCCCGGGCCGCCGCGTCCGTGTGTTCCCCCCCCGCGGGAACCGGCGGCTCCGGTTTAGAGCCCGCACTGACAAAATCGCCCAGCTCGCCTCTACGTAACGCCCTGTCGAAAGCGGACGCCATATTTTGTGTTGCTGATGTCGACACAGACAAACGTAGACATGTTTCACCCCCCCTCCCCTTCCTCCTCCTGCTACCTCCCCCCCTTCACCCAAACTTGCGATCGTGAGCGGCGGGGAGCGGGGAGGAGGGCGGGGGGGGGGGAGGAGGCGGCATGCCGAAAAATTAAACATATAGCAATAAACCATTAAGAGGCCACCCGAACAACCCTCCCGGCT
The DNA here is from genome assembly GCF_028554395.1 of Pezoporus wallicus. Lineage (NCBI taxonomy): Eukaryota > Metazoa > Chordata > Aves > Psittaciformes > Psittacidae > Pezoporus > Pezoporus wallicus. Next base: position 105,293 of record NW_026639618.1, read on the forward strand.
CCCACCCTCAGCGGTTCCCCCCGCTTCCCCCTCTCCCGGTCGCCGCCGGAGTCCCGAGAACCGGACAGTTTGTGCGGGAGGAAAAGTTGGGTGCGAGCGGCCGGGGCTGGAGCGCCGGCGAGCGCCCGTGTGCGGGGCCGGGGCCGCCGGGGAAGCGGGGGGTTAAAGGAGGGGGGGGCGTGAGAAGGGAGAAATCAGCTTGGGAAGTTTTCCTACCTGCGCCCAGGGCGGCGGCACCGACAGTCCCGTGCGGAGCGGCACCGGGGCTCCGCGCGCCGCTCCGCGCCCCTCCGCGCGCCGCCGCGCCAGCCCGCGGGACCCCGCGCCCCCGCCGCGCCGCGCGCAACGCGGGGGGGGGGGGAACACGCGCGCACCGCCACGCGCGCTGCGCACGGGAAAAGAAGGAAATAAAATTTAAAAAAAAAACGGGGAGAAAACGGAAAATATTTAAAAAAAAAAAGAAAAAAAAAAGGAAAAATAATAAAAAAAAAGAGCCCTCGATCGGTGGGGATCTACGCCAAAACCCACATGATCTCTGACGTCAGCGTGCGTATTTGCATACGATGCCACCGCCGGCGCGGCCGCCGGGGTCCCTCGGCACGGCGGAAAGTTGCGAGCGGGGCTGTGCCCCCCCCCCGCTCTCCCTTCCCGGCTCCGGCCTCTCGTCCTCCGGCTCCGCGCGGACGGGTTTACACGCACCCCTTGAACACCCCCCGCCCCCGAGCTGCACCCTCCGTGTGTGACACCCCCTGCCCGTGCCCGACCCGGCCGATGCCATCGCAGGTCCCCGTCGCACCCCGTCCCCATTGCACGACCAGCCGGGCTGAGCCGGGGGTCGTGGTGGGAGCGGGGGGGCAGGGGGGGCGAGGTACGGCTGCTCGGTGTAGGGGGTGGGGGAAGTACTCTCTGTCCGGATGGCGTGGGACGGACCGCTCCGTGTGGGGATGGGAGAGGCTACACCTTCGTCGTAGGACGTGAGGATAGGACCCCCATCTTAGCGTCCTGCTATCGGGACGGCGGGGGCTGGACCCCGGCTGGATCGCCACTATCGGGACGGCAGGGTTAGAGCCCCGTTAAAAAGACGGAAGGCGGGGTGTGGACCCCCACTGTCGGGACGGCGATGAGATGCTGGAGGACGCTGTGCCGCCTCCCTGGGGCTGCCACCCCTCCGAAGCGGGGCAGGTTACCTGGGGAGGTAGGAGGCATTTCTTCATCCTCGGCTTGTGATGGAGGTTTTCCAAGCCATCCGGTTTTGGTGGGCTTCAGGCGATGGGTGTTTTATTGCTTTGCAGAAGGTGGTGTGTATTTCCGAGGGATGCTGCTGCTGCAATCTCTGCTCCTCTGCTGCGTCGAAGGAATCCTTTCCCCCATTTAAAACTGTCGCTGAACTCTTGCACCTCTTTGCCTGTCTGCCAAAGAGATGTAGACATATAGGACCCAGGCTATTTTCTCTTTGCTTCAATGAATTAATTAAAATAAATAATTTACCGATTGTATCTTGCTTCTAGATAGCAGATCTTCCAACAAGTCCAGGCTAATAGGATTTACGAGTAGCATAATCTCACCGTAACTTCAGGGGTGTGCTATCTGCCATGCGGTGTCTTTGATTAGGGCGCATTAAATCAATCTCTTAATTGTACAGTTAAAGCTCCAAAGGCTTTGAACCTCCACTTGCTCTCGCTTTGCCCCGGATCACTAGCGTGCAGTCAAAGCCGGGCTGCGGACCTTAACCCACCTGGATGACTTCTTTGGGCAACGTTTTGTTCCCCTTCCCCTAGGAGGGCTGGGGACTGGCTGGTAGGAGAGTGTCAGCAGAGGAGCTCTAAGTTACTGCAACTGAATAATCGCGGAAGAACGTAAATATGTCAAAGCAGTGTCAAAAGATTTCTGTGCAGGGATACCCTTATCTGAGTAGGCGTGTTTTTGACTGCCTGACTGAGTACAATTTCTGCAAGTATTTGATAACAGAATAGATTCTTTCCTAGCTGCCACCAGCTCCGAGATTTCCACTCACTTTTCCTCTTAGCTGTTAGGAAGGGACAAACATGGGCATCCTCTCCGCGCTCGCTGCGCACACAGAAGATGGCCATTAGAGCTTGCTGACGCTCATGGAATTCATTTTTTTAATGGAAATTCGTTTTCTGTTATAAATACTACAGAATATATTTTGTTGAACTCTTCAGCCCTGGCAATAGTTCTGAATGTTGAATGCCTGGGAAAGAAAGAAACAAACAAAACCAAACCTATTTTAGGGGGCAAAGATATTTCCCCCAGGACACTCTTTTTTCCCTACTGTCTCAAATTCCGTTCCTATGATTTAGAAAAGAAAGGAAAGCCGAAGTGTTTTAATAAGGCTACTATGCTTATGAGTATCGAATACTTTTGAAAGGGCAGAGCAATGGAAAGCAGGTGAAAAATCATCTCTTGCGCCTGTCCTAATTGACACTTACTCTAAGGCCTCTTTAACTTCTTTTGCTTTGCCAAATGCAAAAGGCTCTTTGATTGATTGGGTGATACGGCAGCTAATGCTGCCTTTCAAGTGCAAAACAGGGCCGTCAGTGGGAGGCGGGTCCGGGTCTCAGACTTTAAGCCGTGGTTGTAACAAAGACAGTCCTAACCTGAGGTCCAAGCGATCCCTGCAACAAGCAAGGGCAGCAGTGGGACTCATCTGCCTTCCCCCAAATCCTGGATGATGTCACACAAATTAAGAGCTGAAAGTTAATTGAATATGGGGCATAATACACTGTATTTAAAGTGAGGATGTTGTGGGTTTATAACTACACCAGTTACTATTGCCATCCTGAATGAACAAACTCAGGACATTTTTCTAAGCAGTGTGTATTTAATGCTACTGCTGGCCAAGCTGCTCAGACAGAGGAGGTAAGCCTAAGGATACCTGCTTGTCTGTGACTTCGCGTTTTCCCACATCGAGTGCAAAATATGGCACACAGGAATCTGTTCTGTGAATGTTTTTCGACCTGGTCATCAAATTCCTTTAGCAGTGGGACCAGGCGGCTGTGTGGCATCTCCACCCAGGTGCTGTCTTTTAGGAAGCTTGTGGTTAATCAGCTCCAATTCTGTTACATTTAATTGAAGTGAAAGGATCAAAAAGTTTACTGAGGGATGAGAGAACTGTGTTATGAGAAGAGTTTATAATTACAAAAGCCTTGATTCCTTAGGAAATCATGTCTGCCCCTCTAAAAAAAAAGAAGTACCAGTGATAAATGCAAGGTGAATAATCTTGCCGAGTCTCGGTATGTAACTCATCTATAGAAACCTAACATTAAAATGATGCAGGGTAACACAACAAAATGGAAACTGCTTTTACAGAAGGAGATGCAAAAAGGAAATTTGCAAATTTAGATTTCTTTTGCATAAAGCCTCTCTTTTTCCATTAAGAACACAAATGGAAGCCACACTGATTACAAAGCACAGTGGACATGAGTGCACAATTCCCCAGGAAAGTGAGGGCAGAGCACTTGCTTGCTTTAAATCTAGTGCCCTCTCCATTTCCTCGACACACGTTCTCTAGATTTAAAGTGACATCTGCTCCATAAAGCCCTTCGAGGAAGTTGCTAGCTTGCCTGTGAAATAATACCTTGGTCAGAGATAATGAACTGTGTACTGATATATGTTACTGATACATGTGTGTATATATATTTTATGGTGAGGAGGTGAGTGTCTGACATATGTACTGTCACATATGTCTCAGTCTTCTTCAGCTTAATGGTTTCTTTCTGACTGTTTAATCCTGTGAAATTGCAGGCTGAGTCAGCATTACAGATCTAATTCTCTCTCTTGGAGGTGCAGTTCTGAATGTCGATCTGAAAAGACTGAGTTAAATATCCTCAAAGGGAATGTTCATCCTTTAAGAGCCAAAACAGAGGTACGTAAATAGAAGAACTGGAGAGTCACTTTCTGTTGAGTGTGTGGCTACATATTGTTCGTGTTTATCCTGGCCTAACACTGTGGGATCAAGTGGAGTTTTGCCTACAGGTTGCATCAGCAAATGGGTGGGCTGTGAGCTTCGGGACGTGTTTACTTCTCCTGGGTGAGGTGAACCAGCCCAAGGCTGTCAGGCAGAGACAGGTTTGGGGAAAAACTAAAACCAGTCTCAATTGCCAATTTTTACAGCTTGCTTCTAACTCCTCTTTCACCCCGTTCTTCCCACCCTGCACAGGTATGGTGATTCCCCAGCTCTCATTTGGTGCTGTTAGTGACAGTTCAGGTAGCATTAGGCCTTCGATACAGGCATCAGTAGAAATTAAGGTGAAAAACTAAATAAAAAGAAGTCAGCACATGAACACTGCTACCTTTTTTTCCCTCTTCTGTGGAGATCTTGATCTCTTAGCTGAGGGCAGGAAGCAGTGCTTGGTTGGTGGTCAGCATGTGTTGTGGCAGAGAAACAAAGCTCTTTAGATGTGTGTTTGCCACTCAGTCCCCAAATTGTATGTTTTGTTTTTTTTCACCCCCAAAAACCCAACTTCCCAGATCAAGCTTTCTCCTTTGCTAAAGCTCATTGTCGACCCCACCAGTGCTCTCAATCACTGGGGTGTGCAAATGCAAGCTCAGGTAGTAAGGACTGATCAGATGTGCTGTCTGCAAAATGAGATGTTAGTATAAATGCACAGAAGAGCAAAGCAATATCAAAGTCTGATCCAATTATAAGGCTGATCTTATGATTTGTAGTGCCCTTAAGCTGGGGGAAGCTGTGAGAATGCAGGATGCCTCCCCTTCAGGATGCAGGACTGATGGGGGAGATTAGTTGTTAAGCCTGGATGGAGTGAATACCCTTAGCGCAACTTTCCTAAGCATTTGCACTCATTGCCTGAGCTTAAGATGGGTCCTGGCAAGAGGCATGCAGGCATCTGTCTTTTTCTGTTTCAAAAACTCCAGGAGAGCTGATCACTTATCACGGGAACCATCTGGCTTATTCTTAGAGAGATCAACAGTTAGTCACTGAACAAACGAGGAACATGCTGCATTGAAGTCTGCTCTCCCCATTAAATATGAGGACTCAGCCCAAGGTCCCTGAAACACCATGTGCATTGACTGCTGCAGGCAGAGCGGAAAGAGTTCTAATTCTGCCTTGAGGTTGCTGAGCTGCTGTGAAGTGGAAGAGAGCTGCTTCAGAGAGCCGGGGGACGCTGGTGTCTCTGCAACAGCCATGGTGGCCATGGGGATGGGGACCTGGGGCTTTTCTTCCTCAAGGTCACTGCCAGGGATGGAGAAGCCTGAGGAGGGAGCAGGGCTGCACCATGGCTATCTGTAAAACTTGACACAATAAGCTCTGCTTCTGTTGTTTGCTGTTGATCTCAGTTCCCCAGTTCAGGGGCAGTAGGTGTGACTGGACTATTGTTCTGCAAGAGAGATGCTGAGGATGTAGGGCAAGGCCACTGTGAAAGGTCAGTGCTGAGAATTAGGGGGCCAAGGGGTTTCACTCTCACCTTTGAGGGGTAACACTTCACCATGTCCCTGACAGAACGCAAGTGCAGGCACACCAGTGTGACTCTGGGCTCCTCATGTGCTGTATTTAGAGGGGCCATAGAAGTACCTAAGCCAGCTCCTTGCTAAAAACAGCTGAAGCCAGGCCACTACACCTCCCTTTCTGCTAAGCAGTTTGTGTGTTAATAAAGCCTGTGGCACTCTCCGCCTGCCCTCTGCCATTCCTAACAGGTCCTTGTGAAGGGCGGCTGGCCCAGCACTGTGCTTTGAAATGCACTGATGTACAGGGGGCTTCCATTGCCCACCACTGCACCAGGCCTCCTGCAGCCAGGAAGGCTCCAGACTTTTATGGATCCATCATTGATCCCAAGAGCTGGTGAACTTGGAGCAGTAGCTTGGCTGTCCTCTCCTGCAGACAACCTGCAGATCCCATGTGGATGTGTAACCTTTGTTGAGAGTGGCGGTTTGGGGATTTTTCTTTTCTTTTTAATGTCTTTTTCTATTGCTCTTGCTAATTACTAAAGCAATTTTTAAAATTTAAATGAGGGCTTCCTCCCTCACAGCCCATCTGCTGTGAAATCACAGCGCACATCCTTTGTGACAGTTCAAGCATCGCCATGGCAACGTGCTGTGATGTGATCAACCCTGAGTTATGACCTCACTGTGGGACCAGGCAGGCCAGGCTGCTTTGGCAGGAGGAATGAAAAGCAGCTTCTGTGTTAACAAAAGTGGGATCTCTGCTACAAGCTGATGGGATTTGCCCTGGAGCAGACAAGCTAAAGTCCTCCCTGGAGCTTTTTACAGGACTTCACTGCTGGGGCTGGGGGCATCCATGGAGAAATCAAGTATTTTTCTCCTTAGAGAAAATTGCTTTTTTTAAGAAGTCTTTCCTACCAGTTTATGGTACTTCTTCAGTGGAAATCCTTGGAATTTTTAAGACTTTTTTCCTTCCATCCCCCCTGAGTATCTGTAGATTGAAAGTGCTGGAGACCAAACTCTCTTTTTCCTGTTTGGAGGAAGGTACTGTATGGCCGGTGGCAATGCATATCTCAACTGTGTTCTCCGGTGACTTAGCCCAGACCCCATCCAGAAGATAACAGGGTTGGGGGTGAGTGGCTTGGCTTTGGGAAGCATTCCTCTCACACTTCCCTGCTGAGCCTGGCTTGAAGGGTGACAACTGTTGCAAGTCTTTGTGGACAACTGGAGGGGATTAGTGACCAAAGACCACCCAGCAGGTGTCATACCCAGTGTTATCCATTTCCAATTAGCCAAAGACCTGGTTCAAAGCCTCTGGTTCAAAGTAGGGGATTTTTTCTTTCTTTTTTTTTTTTTTTTTTTTTTTGTGATTCCTGTGGATTTTGGATGAGATTTTAACCATCAAACTGAGCCTGCTCTTTCAAGGAGCTCTTCGCACGTGTAACTAATTCACTGAGACAGCTTGTATATTTATCTGTACTTTAGTATGTATTTCAGAATGTCTTTATCTGTCCCTTACGTTAGAATATAGCATCTTTAGCCTGGGGATGCAAATGAAACTGATGGGCATATTTGGCAATTCTAAGCGGACTAGTGGTACAATTTGCCACCTCTCTGGGGAGAGTTAACAGGCAGCCTAGTTTGACTATGTTATTTGCTGCTGAACAGAAATGGTGCTCTTTATGAGGACTTAAACGATATGTGCCTATTAAATGATATAACGAATCTGAGAGGTGTTTTGGGAACGGGAGGAGAGAATCTGGGAAAAATGATGCAGTTCCTCAGGTGGCACACTGTGCAGAGGACAAGTATTAGACCTTCATAGAATTAGACTTTCAGGTATCAAGACTTTTATATGATGGTAAGGTATAAGGGACCACAGTGGGTCTGCTCTGCCGATGTCCTTATGGTGATAAAAGAGCATGCAGCCTTTAGCTGCTATAGGTTCCTCTGTGCCTTATGGTGGAGCTGGTGCATAAGACTTACAGACCTCACACATCTGTTCCTCTCCTGTCCCTTTTCGAAGAACATATATAATCATATAGCCCCAGTACATTACTAATCAGGCCATGTCATTTTGCATTGAGGACTCTCTGCTTTACCTATCAAGTGAGAAAGCTGGCAAATGGTTGCTGCAGCTTTGTATTTAAGCCATTTTAGAGAGACAACCTTGAAGAGCTCCATGAGTTTTTAGACTCAAAAGAAAAAGGTGATGCGTATGTGGGGAAGAAATCAAGTAAGTTACTTTCTCCCTCCAAAACTGGCTTTAAAAATACTGCATAGCTTAGTCTTTTTATGCCATTTTACAGCCTCCAGAAAGTTTTTACAGCTGAGCTACTTTCCAACCCCACAAAATGCAGTGCAGCCCCCAAACTATTGAAGTGCAAATGGCATGACCGTAATCTAGGAAGATTCAAGAGGAACAGGTCAAATGTTGCACTAAACACTTACAGCAACATATTTTAACAGCAGGAGGATAGAAACATGTTTACCCTGGGCAGGTTTAATGTGAGAATATTAAAATCTCTTTTCTGAAGGTGAATGCAATCAGTTTACTGGTGTCTGTTGTGCAGTACTTCTGCAGCTCCATCCATACCATGGTGTCATGGTGCTTAGAAGATTAACTTCATAAGCTTTACAGCACACTCATCATCCCCTTTGGTTATTCTAATTTACTGGTGGGAAACTGGGGGCTTGGGGAAACTGGAGATCAAGTTCTTCAGTGGCTTTGGCTATGGCCAAGCATTCATAAGACTATGGCCAAGCATTCATAAAAATCAGTGCCAGCGCTGGGGCTGTTGTGATGTTTGCTGACTTGACACAAGGAACCCATGTTCAGTTTCCCTGAGTCTAAACCCATTGGTTTAGCTATGCCACCCATTGTTCACCCTTCTCTGGCTCCAGCAGAAAGGCTCAGGCTGGGTCACTACATGTCATGGTAAATGTTTGTAAGACTGGCCTGGATCTCAGCAGTGGCAGTAGGAATTTTCCTGCTTTCACAGAGACAAACTGGAGTCTTTATCCAACCAGGGCTCAGCCAAGAGTCCCTATCATCTTCTTAGTAAGAGATCTGCCCTTAGGTCCTCAGTGCATAGATTTCACCTGCATGCTGGGGTAGCTCCAGGATTTTGTTTTGCTGCAAGGCCATGCTAGTAATAACTCCTGTAAGTTTTGGAAAGCTGGATTTGCAAAGCTACCTGTAGGAGAACATGCTAAATTACAGGTTAGGTTATGTGTATTTACTGTAACTAAAGGGAAATGTTTTTTTCTGATCTTGAAAATCACAGAAATGGAGCTCTCTCAGTGCAAAATATTTTGTCACAGTAGCCACCTTAAATGTCACTCTGTTTCAGTGACAAATTTATGGTGACATTTTTCAACAGAGATTGTTAAACTCAGCTCATGTGCTGTCTGTAAAATACTGATTTTCCTGCACTCTGAGAGTGTCTGGGGGAAAAAATGATGCTGTACATAAAATTTGATTTATAAAAAACATGTGTCTGTTTTTTCAACCTCTGGGTACGTTTACATTACAAGACACAAATTAAATTTAACATCATGCTGCCAATAACTGTGTTTCATCCAGGGCTGAGTAGACAGGAGGGGAGCTGGAAGTTGCAATAGGCGGGTGGCAATACAGGGATGAGGCTTGAAAAAGGCAGGGAGAGAACACACCAGCAGGGTAACTGAGAAAGGCGTATATATTTATAAAGACGTGGACATGCATTTTGCTGGCTGTGAACTAGAAATGCCCATCTGGTTTCAGAACCACTCTTTTCAGTATTAAAGAATATGAAGGTTAGGGATCCCTCTTTCCCAACCTATTGAATTTATTTCCAACAGTTTGTAGATTTTATTAATGATTTCCTTAATGCTGTAATGCTTCAGGAAAGTGCTGGGATCTACTGTCTGGAGGGGATGTGGGAAAAGCATTGCTCCCTGTCCAGGTCCTACTCACTGCTTTTGCTGATGTCTTAACACATTAATGAAATACATTTAAAAATAAATGGTATGCTAAGGATGGTGTGATGGATACTGAATTTGATGGATAGTGATACAAATGAAGATTAATATTAGTCATATGTGGATGATTTAATGAAGGATATAATGCCACCTGCTGTGTGGTGAAAACAAATTACTGTCTCTTTAGTTGATTTTGACTAGTTCTGGAAAGAAAATGAATTTGGACTAAACTAATTTCCCCTTAATGTCGTATATGTGTAGTTAAAGATTAATGTGTTGCAACTAAGTGTAAGTACTGTGTAAAAGCACATACAGGAAAGGCCTACAGTGTTAACCCCCCAATTCCCGGAGGGTACAGCACCCAGCATCTTCTAGCTGAGCTCAGCAGCAGTTTTATTTTCTTCTTTGGGGACCTAGAAGACATCCTCATACACTTCCCTGCTTTGTTACAGGTACAAAGAAAATCCCCATGGGGGCAATAATGTCCTTTTATTATAGAGCAGTTCCAGATGGAGACATATATTTATACGCTTAGTGTGGGCAGCATACTTGATGGGCCCGGATTCAGGGCCATGCTGCATTGGTACGTGTCTTTGGTGGTTGCTGCACCAGTGTCTCTCAAGACAGGCATGACATAGGAATCCAAAGAGTGAGTGATGATGCTTGGAGCAGGTGTCTCTGCTGTGTGTAGACCACAAGTGGCACCAACAGAAGGCATTAAAACCCAACAGAAGGCAATGGCTTGGACCTTTTGCCACTGTGGGCCTTTCTGAGAAGCCTTCCAGTACCTAAAGGGGCCTACAAGAAAGCTGGAGAGGGACTTTTTACAAGGATATGTAGTGACAGAACAAGGGGGAATGGCTTTAAACTGAAAGAGTTTAAATTTAGGTTAGACATTAGGAAGAAATTCTTTATTGTGAGGGTGGCGAGACACTGGAGCAGGTTGCCAAGAGAAGTTGTGGATGGCCCAGCCAAGGCCAAGTTGGATGGAGCTCAGAGCAGCCTGGTCTGGTGGAAGGTGTCCTTGCCCATGGCACTGGGGCTGGAACCAGATGATCTTTATGATTCCTTCCATCACAAACCAGTCTGTGATTCTATGGTACGACTTGGTGTGACTTTTGACTAATCGGTTATTTTAGAGCTCAGGACGTCCAGACCAGCCAAGCTCCTGCACTGGAGCATGCTATGTCTTGCCATATTTAAAGGCCGAATAGCCTACCTGCTGGACAGCATATTATATAGGGCAGACTGGCAAACGGTGGTAAAAAAATAACTTTTCCCCAACAAAGTTAATTGAATGAGATTTAATGTTGCTAAGAGATTTGGCCTGCATCCCTCAAACTTGAGGAGATTAGGCTGCCAAGCAGGAGGCACTGCAGGGGGGCTGGCGTTGTGCCAGTAAACAAGGCTTTATCAGGATGATATGTTAATATTTGTGTGTACTGTAAAGTTAAAAAAATAGGAAAAAAGGGGACAGGGTGGTGACTGCCTCATCTGCTGCTCTGGCAGAGCGATTCCCATTGAAGCCGATGGTAAAACACTAATGCTTCAGCAGTAGAGACAAGTGATTGCAAAACAGCTTGATTGCAATGGAAAACAGATGCCTAATGCAGCCAGTCCACCTTCATCTGTGGTCCCAGCAGATCGTACATGGAGAAATAGTTGACTTATGAGAAGGCCCAAAGCCCCAGCTGAAAGCAGAGCTGAGTTCTGGAAGGGGCTTCTTCAGGATGCAATAATACTGACTCAGCAGGTTGAGGGTGGATGCAAGCTCTCTCTAACCAGCCATGCATTGAGTCACTATCACTTGAAACCTTTGTGATCATGTTAGTGTAAGACTGCACTTTAGGTAACAAAACATGATGAAAAACTCAAATTACAGAAAAAAGCCTGCAGTGAACTAGCTGGTAAGAAATGCAGGCAGTGGTGAGACTCCTGGTTTCCTTCATCTGGCACAATATGGACAGGGAAAACGCCGAGAGTGCAGCAGTGGGTCTTGCAGGCTGAGAAGGTGGTCCTGAATTTCATCTAAATTTTGGACAGTTGAAACATTTAAGCTCATCCAGGATTTTTGTGAATTAATTGCTGGAGGGAAGTTGAAAGATGATAGAGCAGATGCTGAAGAGAAGAAACAACAGGATGGTTATGAGGGAATGTCCTGTTGGTTTAGTTAGTGGTGTGTGCCAGGGTTAGAAGAAATGTTTTCTGAGCATGGATGTGTGTGAGAGGCTTAAGGAGAGTCTTTCCCTTCCCTTTGAGCAGTACTCTTGCCCAGTCCTGATTGTTTACACCTACTAGGTTCTCAGCTTGGAGGTTGAGAGCCAGAGCATCATGATCCTCATTGATATGTGCTGATTAAAGTCTTTCTGTAAACCATGTCTAGATTGCCTGTAACAATCTTCTTGCCTGCTGTTTAAAGCTTCTTTGCCTACTTTCATAAGCACTTCACCTGAAATACTGGTCCTAGTGAAGCAAAATTGCAAATATCTCATGGACTCCAGTGGGACAGGAGCTAATTCTGGGATAAAATGACTATGCACTGGCTATACTCTGAGCTTACACACCCAGAAGTCACGTAACAACAACACTGAGGTCATGTGAAAGTCTGTGTAAAACGCATGAGTACAATTTGTAGGCTGATGCACCCTTAGATCACTAAGGGGATGGATAAGGCTGGGGAGCCTTGTGTAGCTTCAGCCCAGAGAGAGGTTCAAGTCCAGCTTGATTAGTTGTTGTCATCTCCACAGTGTAGTTTGGATGTGTCTGCCTGGATTTAGTAGACAAGTTTTACACCTACAAGACATTTCCTCTTTGCCAAAGCATCCCCCAGCCCTGGGGTGAAGTATAAACATGACATTTGTACCATTTCTATAGCTGGGCTACAAGCCCACCAGTTGCTATTAACATTCCCTGAAATACCCAGACTCCAGGAGAGGGGGATGAAGAAAGCATCAAGCATTTATTGGCTTTGCTGCTGATAAGTGGGTGAAGATAAATATTTGTGCAACGGTATGTCCCACTATCTGGCTCTGGGAATAAAGTGATGATTCAGTCCAAGTGCTTTATCACAGCTTCATATCAAAGAACAACTATACAGAAAGCTTATCTCAGGACTGTTTTGGCTTTCGTAGAGCTGAATAATTATGTGAATCTGGTTAGTTTTGTATTCCTTTAATGAGGCTTTTTCATCTGAATAGTCAGTTGTTCACACACACACAAAAAAATCCTCCCACTTCATATTGTTTTTTATAGTTCTGGCCTCCATGTGTCTAATGCATTTTTGTATTCCAGAAATCATCTCTCTGGTTATATTTCTGGGGATTCAGGTTGAGTTAGGACCTGCCTTCTTGAGTGCTGAGGAAAAATACAGGTTTGCAGTGAGCACTCTGTGTTTAACCCAACAACAGAAACTAGGGAGACTATAGCTAACCTCAAATTCATCCTGGTGGAAACTTTATTCTAGTGAATGAACCATATCACTGAAAAAAAAACTGGGTTTACCTCCAAACACCACATCTCCCACCTCCTTAGGAGTTCAAATGAGCTAGTCTTAGCAACTTTAAGTGACATAAGGTGACCTTCACTCCTTTTCTCCTGTTGATTTTATCCATTCGGGTGTCTTTCCACATTCAACTGGCAGCATCCACCAGAAAGGGTGGAAAATAATAACAACAGCAGTCACTGCGAGAGCAAAAAGAAAGTGTGCAATCTTTTTTGTAATGTCCAGAGGGGGGAAGACAAAAAGACTATAAGCATAGAAACTTGTGTGCTGAGTTTAATCTTAACATCCCTTCTAATGAGCCCTGATGTTGTAGTCAAAGAAGGAATCTCTAAATTGGTAAAACCAGGCTGTATATTAAAGGTATTATTTCTGGTTTAAAAACCACTAGTGGAAAGTGCTTTTGTTGATATTTTCCTCTCTCTCTGGGCTGCAAGAATTAATTCGTCTGAGCATAATGGTGATAGCTGAGACCATCACAAAGGCTGGAAGCTCTTCATTCCTCTCCTGTGTACTCATCTGGGAAGGGTCTCGCTGGCCCCATCAGGAGCTTGCTCCATCATGAGCAGCCTCCTTCTGCTGGGGCTTCAGCAGCTAGGGGAACTTGGGGGAACAGAGAAGCCAAAAATCCTTCTCCTTTGTCTGGTTTTAATGTCACTTATGAAGGAGCTATCGGAAGTTCTTAGTTTCACATTTTGATCTCATTTCCCATTCGGCAGCTTGGTACAGATGTGGATTTTCCAAGCCATCTGATCTGTTTGGATAATAAAAGCCCGTTAGGTCTTTTGGGGAAAAGCTGATACACACTTGCCAACATTTTTGTAGATGTTTTCCAAGCACATTTTTCCAATTGAACCCCAGAGGGTAGGCAGGCTGGGAGCTGCTGGAGGGCTCTGTGCTCATTTTCATCCATTTTTAATGTGCTTAAAAAAAGAAAGAAAGAAAACAATGCCCTTTCCTAGTGACCAACTTCTCTAAAATGATACAGTTTTTGGGGGGGTTGTGCTGAAGACTTTCTTTTGTGATAAAGTCTTGATTTATATCTTTTAATCTAGTTTTCTGTTTTTCTGCCAAAACACTGAAAAAGTAGCAATCCCTTCCCCATCCATGTAATGATGAGAGATCCTCACGTGCTCTGAATCAGGAAAAGCATATTAAAATCCTATATTGCGTTTTTCAGAAAGCACTTCGAGCTGTCAGTTCCCTTTGAAATCTGGTGATGGTGGTAAACTTGTAGCACCTCTAGAAATAATGTCATGGATGCTAATCCCTAAGCTCCTAACACCTCTCCTGCATTTTATGGGCTACTCCCAAGCTGGCAGTATTGCATCCACCACCTTGATGAGCCATCCTGGAGCATGTTATACTCATCTTGTGGGACTTGAATTGACAAGAGGCTCTGAATAAGTGTGTTGACTCTGGACTCCCTACTGTTGGGATGCTCTTGGAACTGATGGTGGGAGACCCAGCTGGTACCTGTGGGGAATGCCCAGGACATGCTCTGCAGTGCACTGTGTGCCACTTTGCAGACCTGTGGTGTGATGGGCGTTTAGCTGAAAAGATGCACCCTGGTCCTCTATGATGCATGCCCTCTTTTCACTCCCTTCTGCTGTTCTGAGTACTTCTACTCTTTCTCTGAGAAATATTCTCTTCTACTGAAATGGATCCTTTTCCTTTCAAGTTTCATCTCTTCCTCTGTTTTCTGTAGTTCTAAAAAATAAAACAGAGGAATGTGAATTACTCCCTCTTCTTCTCTCCCTCCTTTCTTACAATATACCTTCCCCTGCTGAAAGTACAAGTGCAGTCTGCTGCCAGGTCTTTGTAATTGCTGTTCATGAGCTGGAGAACTTACGTGCAAGGCTTTGCATGTGGATATAGAAACTAGTGTGACAAAAAGTGAACCCAGGACTCAGGAGTACAGATTTATCAAAACTAAGGTTGAAGACACCATTGCTTTATAAAGCTTTGTGCAGTGAGACCCATCAGAGGGCTCTCATTGACATCAGAAGGTGAATGCAAGCCTCATCTTAGTAGAGCAAATGGCGTAAAACCAGGCTTCTGTTCTCCAAACCTGCTTTGTTTCGATGTTATGCGAGAGTTGGAGACCTTCACTTGTGTTGCAGAGAAAGGAATACTTATTGTTTAAAAATGCTAAGATAATAAGAATATTTTTTTCTGTTAGAATTCAAAACCAACAAAGAAGCTTTAAACAACAGGCAAGAACACTGACACAGGTGACCCAGACATGATTTACAGAAAGACTTTAATCGGCACAATATCAATGAGGATCATGATGCTCTGGCTCTTTCTTCTTCCCTGAACTGTTCAGTTAATGGTTGGGCTAATTGGTAGCTGTCAAGCTTGTGCTGAATCTACTGGAGGTTTTTGAGATACTGCTCTGCCTGCTTGGAGACAAGCAGTGTGCTTTGGGTTTGAGAAAAGTGTCAGTTAGAAAGCGATTTCCACACATTCGCAGCTTACTCAGAGCATTATAATTTCACCTGATGCTTTCCATGCTGCTTTCTGTTTCAAAGCTGATCTATTTATTTCTGTTATCTGCTTCATTGTAAACTCCCAGAAAACAGACTCTCTCCTTTACTGAGTGCGTGCACAGTGCCTGCCGCGATCTAGTTTTCCTTTTTGCTGGGACTACAGGTGCTGCTACGCTTAATGTGAGGATGGAAAATTTGAATAACCTCCTTGTAGCTGCTCTGAGTTATGAATGTGTGTGAGGAAGTCTCCTAGGACTTTTCCTATAATAAAGCATTACTTTTCACTTTAACAGTTCCAAAATAGCTGATCTTTGACTTGGACTTTTCAGTACATGTTTCCCAGAGTATATGGTCACTAAGCAGTGCTGCTGAGGGTGAAATTCTGGCTTCTGTGAGCTGTACACAGTGGCCAACTCAGCTGTCTTTTGCTGCTTGAATTTGAGGGGTGGATCTTATATCTTCTTTGTTTATACCTCTATAAACTTTCAGATCATACTATAGCTTGAGCACATCCCTCTAGGAGGCATTTAAAAATACCTGTTTAGAAGATGCTTCTCAGAGACAAGTATTTTTAATTGGTCAAGATATGCTTATTAAAGGACAATAGTCTTTTTACAGGTATGCCACAGTCATGGTGGTGTAGGGGTAATGCTGGTGAAGATTAGCGGCTTTTTAGCTTCCTTTGCAGCTTAACTGTGAAGATAAAGTGTTGGGACAGGACTTTGGAGAACAAGGCTCTGAAAATAACCTTATCTTACATGTTTGGGGCAAATCACTCTTAGCTTCTTGCTACCTGAACATCTTCTCTCTATAGTGGGGATTGCAGACAAGAGGGGTGCCATCCTGGGCTGCCACTGCTGCTTCTGAAACTGCTGTGCTACCAGGCCCTGGAGCCAGGGATTACATAGGTCCTACCTGTCCAGAGGAGTGAGGGGCTGTGAACTTTTATGAGTTTCTAAGGCAGAGATTGACAGCTGGTGGATAGAGCTATGCGGTATGTCTGGCGAGGGCACTCGATGGATGTCTCTGCTAGCTCTTCGCTTAGGTTGCAACTTGTCTTACCCACACAGTGAAGCAGCTGATTTAAGCAGGTTTGGATGTTTCACTGAAACATTATCAATGCAGCCTTGTAGTGAAATACATTGGGTGATTCTTGCAGTTATTATCCTCTCAGAGCTTCTTTCTCAAAGTATTCAACAAGGGCGGGAGAGCATAGTAGAACAATTACCTGAAAGGAAGATGGATAGAGGAGGTGGCTGATCTCTTTTCCCAAGTAACAAGCCATAGGACAAGAGGTGGCCTCAAACTACCCCAGGGGAGATTTAGATTGGATATTAGGAAAAATTTCATCACTGAAAGGGTGGTCAGGCATTGGAACAGGCTGCCCAGGGGGAAGTGTTGTCCATCCCTGGAAGTGTTCAAGAACCATGTAGATAAGGCCCTTAGTGACGTGGTTTGGTGGTGGCCTCCTGGGGTAAAAGTTGGACTTTATGGTCTTAAAGGTCTTTCTAACCTAGCTGACTTTATGATCCTATGAAATACAGGGACATTTGAGAGCTGTGGTTGTCCATACAATTTGTTCTTGGCACCCATTTAATGTTCCTAAACTGTGCCTCGATCTCTCTGTAAGACCGTTGTAAGGTGTCCAGTTAATCTGCAGAACTACATCATTTTCAGCCATTTCCCATTGAAAGGCTGAGAAAAGATGAGATGAGAAAGCCCCTTTCCTTCAAGTCCCACAGGCCAGACCAAATTTCTAGCCTCTCTAGGTCCCTCTGAACATCATACCACCCTCCAGTGTATCTGACTGCCTGGTATGGTGTCCACAGCCTTTGGAGTTTGTGCTCAGTTCGGTCACACAGGCCATTAGGGGAGACAAGAAGCAGCACTGGTCCTAGGACTGGTCTGGGGGATGCTGCCAGTTCCTGGCTTCCAGATGGACTTTGCATTGCTGGTGACACCTCCTTCAGCCTGGTGACACCTCTTTCAGCCTGATGACACCTCTTTCAGCCTGGTGGCACAGACAATTTTCCATCCAGCTTATTGTCCTCTTACCCAGCCTGTGTTGCACTACTCTGATGATAAGGACACTATGGGAGATTGTGCCAAAAGCCTTGCAAAAGTCGAGGGGTACAACATCCATTTCCCTCTCCTTGTCCAGAGTGCCTGCCACCTCACTGCAGAAACTAGGTTTTTGCTTGCTAACTCAGGTATGGTTTAACTTAGGCACAGCATCAGCCAGCTTTGCACTGCATTCTCTCTACCCTCTAGGCTGTGATGTTAGTGGGGATCAAATTCATTCAGTCTCCCTGCCTCCCCTGGAGCTGACATACCTTCAACATACACTCATGCTACTGTAAAAGCAATTGAATGTAGTACTAAGCAATCGAGTCTCAGATATTCCCTCCACTTATCCAAACCACTTGTATTCTGGGAGAAAGTACAGATGATGACATTCAAGATGAAATAATTACACAGTAGAATCTTGCAGTATTTTTGTGAAGGGTTATTACAGCAGACCTCCAAACGTTAGCAAAATCACCCCTAGTAAACAGCATGCAGGGTTTGCATGTCCATCTCCCACTCTCATAATGCTCACTCATGTTTATGTGCAGACTTATATAGGTTTTTATTGCAATGTCTTTCTCATTAATAGCTTGCTTGAGTTTTGTGGTATATCTTCTTGGCACAAAATCAATTGAGAGTTTTCAATTACATTTCCGGATGGAAGATGCTGTTTACATCGTGTTGCTCTGTAAATCTTGGACAAAGAGATCTATGTGGGAGCATCAGGCATGGTGCTGGGCCAAAGACACCGGAGAGTTGTGGCCAAGAGGACAGAGTTAGCTGCCAGAGTTACAGTGTCTTCCCTCAACTGCATGCAACAGCACGACCAGAGCTACAGAAGGGACAGGAACTTTGAACAGGGTTTGCCATGGGGCGCTGCAGATTGGGAAATGCATGAGCTCTGTGGGATTTAGCTGGAGAAGAGCAGGAGCATTATGGGCAGTGATGGCAGCCCTGCCTGCCCTTGCAGAGGTGGGACCTGCCTTAGTGCAGAGGTGAGACCTGCCTTAGTGCAGAGCTCTTCCCACACTTGTGAGGCCTCGTATGGGCACACTTTGTGCAATGTTAGGCAACATGCCACATGAATCACTTTTCAGAGGCTGGAAAAATGTAGCAACATATGGAGCTGAGTTTGGGGAAAGAATTGAAAACAAACCTTATAACTTGAATGGTTTCCTCCCATGGCAGCTGTTCACATGTGCTCTTGATGCTCGATATGGGCCTCCCTGCTCACTGGGGAGATACCTGGAAGTCGTCAGCAGAGCACTTGCTCTCCAGAAGTCTTTCATCACCTCTGTTTGCAGCTATTTGGGATAAGGAGTAAAAGCTGCAATAACCTGAGGATAACACAGTATCTGCTTCCCTGCACAAGCTTTGTGAACTTCTTGGAGAGCATCTCCACAGCCTCTGAGCTAGATTACATCTGAACCCAGCAGCTATTAAATAATCTGCATTGAGGGTGTTCAGCACGACTTGACTAAAAGCCTTATAACCAGGATAGAACCAGTTTCTAGTGGACACAGCATAGCCATATCCATGTCTGATTAAAGCACCATAACTCCAGTACAGCCCAAGCTGGCACCACAGGTTCCACGAGGTTCATCTCTTTCACTAGCAGCCATGAAACCTTGCAAACTGAGTAGAACCCATGCTCTAGTTAGGATGTCATGAGGGTAAAGCTCAGGAGGAATGGGTTATATCTGCTGCTACAGAGTTAACATATGACACTGGCTAGCTAGTCTCTATGGACCTCAGCTCTCCAGCATTGAGAGAGGAGTAGTACTCTCTGCCTTAGCTGTTTGCACTTTGACTTTTACAATAGGCATATTACCATACACAAAGAGATCCAAGTCTTGCCCTGGGGACAGAAGCTGCAAGAAAGTTAAACCATCTCAGAATAAAGCAACTTCAGTAGAGAAAGGTAAACACAAGAATTAGAGTAGAATAAACTCACCTGAAAGCAGAAACTCAACAGTTTGATGGACTTAACCCATGACATTGCCAACGTTAACGTTATATCTGTTTAGGACTGCTAAGCAATTCCCGTTGGGGCATGTCTTTCAGTCAAGCTGCCACTCAGGCTTTGGATATGCATGTCTGGCTCTGTTGTCTCTATCCTGGATCCCTGGCAATCATAGAGGCAATCCTTGTGCTGTAGGAAAACCATGGCTAAATACTTCTTTTCTTGGCTGTTTTTTGCATCTCTCAAGGCATTGGTATTGGATTGGGCACTGAATCCTAGCTAATGGGTGAGGCTGCTTGTTGATTGAGCACCCTTTCTTATGGGCTAGTTTGAAGTGTGGGTGTCCTCAGGAGCAAGTCACTAATTTTGCCATCACAGACTCAGTGCTGTTGGGATGTCCTTTCCCTTATCATTTCTCATCCGACTGAGAGGCAGTTTCTGGGACTGCCACAGGGTCAAGGGCTGGGAAAAGGAGACGGGTAGGTGGGTCTCCATCTCAGCACTGGGTGGGCAGTACAAGGGGGCAGAGGTGTCTCCCAGGCCGTGCTGTTGCCTGGGGCCCTCTTGTGGAGCAGTTGTCTTGCGCATGTAGGGCCAGGATTAGGTCACTGGCATCTCTTGAGCTTCAGAGTGGCTTTTACTGAGTGGCAGGGATTTTTGCTCAGGTTGCTCCCCAGAAAGCAGTATGGCAGCTCCAGTTTTACTGGGCCAGGACAGATAGGTGCAGTGTTCATCCCATAAAGACACTGTGTCTACACTGAGCTGTCCCCTGTATAATCAGCTGAATACTACTCCATATGTTGTACAAAGAATTCCCCAGACAGACCTCTGGAGAGATCAGTTGAAGAGCAGTTCAAGAGCACATTATCTCTCTCTAATTCCTATAAAAGGAGCTGAAGGTGATAAGCAGATGTCAACAACTGTATTGAAAATACCTGCCATAGGTGAACTGAATCCCACCATTGTGCCTGAGAGCTGAGCAACCTTCACTCATGGTCTCACTCTGAGCAAGAGTCCTTCCTGTCAGGGACCCTGCTGCAAATTGATTTTGTTGGCTACTGCTATAACCGTGAGTATTCTTACTCATTAGGGGCCCTGCTCCAGCAAAACTTGAGTGTTTGTTTAATGCCTAAATGGGAATGGGGTAATTACGTACTTAAGCTTATTTAGAAAATGCTCTGATGGAGCGAGGGATGCACAAGAATTAGCTGTGAGATTGGTTGCAGTAGATAGAGGCCAAAGTGGAATCTGGCCAGGGATTCTCTCACTCATTTCCTTATCCCCGAGTACTTCACTGAGCTTAATGGGCAAAATATGGCCAAGACTGTTCTTTCCATAGTCTAAGATTTCAACTTAAAATATCTGTACTCCAAGTACTTTTTCCTCTAATGCAGATAGGCTGTGCCTTCTGCCATCTGGGACATGTACAGACCTGGTAACTCTGATTATGGTTGTTACTTATTTTCCTCTGTTTGTTAATTTAAATCTCTGAGTTTTTTCTTTTCCCCAGTCACTTTCTGTGTCTGAAATGTGAATTTGTGTAGGAAGATGTTTCACCGTGTCCTTTTGGGATAGGGCAGAGCTGGCCCCTCTGGTGTCCAGCTTATTCTCAAACAGTTGGAATGACTCCCACCACTTTTTGCAAGGATGGCTCATCCATCCATGCAGCAGCAGCTGAACTGCCATGAATTACAGCCTGATGTACTAAAGATTCCTGAAACTGAAGCCATTTTACCGTAAAACACTGTGCTGCAAGTGACGGTAATTCATTCTCAACAGCTTATGAAGCAGCTGCTGGAGCTTCACGTTAGGACTATGGTTTGCTACCAGGAGAGGTGGTTTTACTTCTTTCCCACCTATCCACTGCAGCTGCCTGTTTCATACTGCATGTGCTATAGCTGCAGGAGGGGAAAAGCTTACTGACCCACCTGAACTGCAGGAACTGTTTTACTAATGCATGGACAAACATCTCATATACAACAAGGCGAACGTGTCTGATAACCACTGGGGTCTGGTTTAATGCTTGTGAAACTGGCTTTTGCAGATCTGCCTCTTCTCCTCATAGGCCTGCATTGACCTCAGGTGTCAATGCTCTGCTGGTGTAAAATGAACAGTTATTGCACCAGAGGCCTTCAGTCTACAAGCACAAATATGACATAAATGGGTGTAATGTGCATGTGGCTTGTAATGGGTGACAGTTTAAGAGCTGCACTTTGAAAATATGGTCCTCTGTGTCCCATTTTCTTTACTTGGCTTTTGTTTACTTTTTCAGACGTGTGGAGGAGATTAAGAACAGAGCACTCACTACTCTCTAGCAATCGTGCGCTGCTGACGCTTGCTCTTTCTACACTAAAAAGAAAGCGGGGGCTACCACAGAGCTCCACCATGGATTAGCTGATATGCTGCAGGAACAGCAAGGGGATTCCTGTTTTTTTTAGACGATGCTGCAAGCTGGTTTAGGTGATTTTTATTGTCACCTGAAGCCTGAAATCCATTCACCTACAAAATAACAGGGGCAGACTGTTAACAGTTTTGAATGGTGCTCTGCATACACTATGTGCCTCTCTATTGACTTCTGAGCATCAATGAAGGGAGCGCTGAGTGAGAAGGGCCAGATACCTAAAGTATAAGGTTTTCTGAACACTGCAAACTGCCTTTACTCACTGTCCTGAGTCCTGCAGCAGGCACATGAGAACACCGTGCTTTAATATGCATCTGCATTTTCACGTGCGGAAGGGGAAAGAGTGAAATGTATTTCTGTGAGCACTTTGCGGGTGTGAATGAGGCAAGAACAGTATTTAATTGTTCTTGTCCTCATGTCACGTACTTAAAGTTACTTTTCCTTTTCAAAGACATAATTTCAAGCTGTCACTGGGTACACTTTCCTAAGAAGGCAAATTTGCTGAAAAGACTGAAACTACATGATGCCTTCTCACTGATGCCAGAACAGCTGTTTCTCTATTGCCAGTCACTCCCCTATCTTTTCTTCCTGGAAAAAGAACCAAACACAAATGCTACAAGCTCATATTAGTTACAGCCAATGAGAGGAACAGCTTAAGAAGGTTGTATTGGTTTTATTTTTTGTTTTTATTTTTGTACATGCTAGTGGAGGGAAGCTGTTGATCCAAAGAGAGTTGTGACCATCTTTCCCAGTACAGAAGGAAACCTGGATCTATCCAGTGAGGATTTTGTTTCATAGCTACTACAGCCCCTGCTCCTGTTACCATGGCCCCAGTCAAACATTAAACTGGAGAGGATCAGGATGGAAGAATGGTCTGGCTGTTCAACCATTGAAGCAAAGGGTAACAGTCAAGTTGACGGCATGAAGTTCTGGAGGTCTCCAGTGAAACCTCCTTCTCAAAGCAGGCTTATTTTAGTCCAGGTCAGCTGTGCCTTTGCCTGTCTGAGTCTTGAAAACCTCCAAGGGCAGAGGTGCTACAACCTCAACAGCATTGTTCCATGCTGCCTACTGTGCGTCACAGTCCAACCTGATCCTCCCAAGCTTGTCACCCTTGTAACTACCCATCAGGTAGCTGCTGACCTGTGTTAGATCATCCCTTAGACTCCTTTTGATCAAATTGAGCAAGTTCGTTTTCCTCAGCATCTCCTCCTACATCTTGTTCCTTAAGCTCTATGCCTGTTCAACTGGAAGGCCACAAACCAGACCCAGCAATCCAATACTCAGTAGAGGGGGATAATGTCTTCCCTTGATTTGGAGCCTTGCTGCTTCAGATATAACTAATAATGCAGCTTGCTCTTTTCCCCTGTGGTAATACACTGCTGGCTCATAGTCAGATATTGTCCACTGTAGCTCTTGGGTCCTTTTAAGCAGTGCCCAGTTGCTGATAGAATCAATCAATTCATACTCTTAGCTAAACATGGTTGTGCATGTGCTGCCGTGACAGGGAGCTGGACTAGATCCAGTCCTCTAGGAGGAACCAAATTAATTCCCCTTTTTCCATCAGAACATGGATAGAAGCATTAAGTTTCTATGTACTGAGAAATCTTTTGTTATTCCCATACACTAGTCAAATCCATGGACTATAATCTGATATGAAATCTGGAAGCAAAGTATTATTTGATTCTGAATTTTCAGGGCATTGAGTTTGTCTTAATTTGGTGATAACTCTCTATCTTCCTGGTTTAGAAATTTTTAAAGAATCTCTCCACATTATTTTTTGTTCTGCTCAGTAAATTAGTGTTATTCATGACATTTAAACAATGATTGACTTGCTGTTCTGCTTGGTAATTATCTCTTGACCCTTAGGAGTACCTAAACAGACACATTTGTGGTACATAAAGACCCATGTCAAACTTACATAAGTAAGTAAAAGAAAGTGTAGTGTGAGCTGCTTTTGTGAAACTCTTAGTGACTGAAGGACTGTTCTCCCACTCACAAAAACATCAAACATGGGTCTTGCAATAAGTGCTAGGTACTTTCATGGAATTCACTTCCTGGAATACAGAATTTGTTCAAGTGTTTGGAATTATTTACTTACAGATTTCAGTTCAGCATTGAAATGCCCACTTTGATGAGCTAGTGATGAGATGTCATTATTTGTTCCACTGCCAACCTTCCATTCAATAATTAGCCACCCCACTCATAACATTTTTCTTGATCCTATCAAACTTGTATTCACTTTGATTGGATATATTCATTGGCAGAGGCTGTGAGGAGGCACGGAATTCTATTTATGTTCATCCCCTAATCTATTTCTACAGTTTAAAGGATCTAATAATTCCAACATTCTTTCACCCATGATTGTAACTTAATTTAGTAAATTCTTATGCTGTATTTTGTGAAAAATTTAACTTTCACTGCTGGAATGAGCTGCTGTATTCCTTACAGGTAAGAAACATTCTGCTAAATGTAAGGTATTCACACCTTTTTTATGATTAAGAATATTAAAGCTTAAACAAGCCACTGAAAAATTAACATTTTTGGTTCTCTACAGGAAGAATAAAATCCCCCAGGGAAAAAAACTGTAATATGAGGAAGTGTGGTCCTTGGAGTGTTTCTCACCTTATCAGTTGAAGATGTGTACAGCATTAAGATCTGCATCTGAGCTCATCATCTAGAGCCTCTTCATACTCAACAAATAGCAATAGACATGTCCATCATGCGATTCATGTCATCACAAAGAGCCAATCTGAAGTATTTGGTGTGAACAATAGAGGGATATCATTTGTCCACACATGTGCATCAAGTGCCATTTGAGATGCTGTGCATTTGACATACTTGCATAGGCTGGCAGATATGGTGTAAGACCTAAAGGAGACAAGTCCCCTTCTGGAACTGTAGCTGGAGACAGCCATCCCAGGCAGCACTAGACGCCTGTGTTAGGTGACCAAACATGACAGCCTGCATAAAAATAGTTCAAGGTGTTCTGAGATATCAATCTGGGAGATTATGCTTAGCCTCTGACATTGCTCAGGAGGAACTGAGCATCTCATGGATGCAGTGCCATGTCATCCAGCCCTCTGTAGATCTCCTGGATCACCTGGAGCATATCAAACAGCATGAGACAGTTGTATTTGTTCAACAAAATCAAATCTTGGAGCTGGCTGCAGTGTGAGTTTATACTACTAGTGCACATGTGGACAGCAATGTATCTGCCTGTGAATCTGGAGCTGAATTCCACCCCAAAAGTTAGGTACCTCTAATTTCCAATCTTTGTCACAGGTAGTTAGTGTTCAGGGACAGGTATGAATGAGATCCTTTCACTGATCTTGCTTCAGAAAGTGTCTGTTTGCCTAGTACAGCTCAGTGCAGTGTAGTGTTGCTGACATATCCTTTCCACAGGAGAGATGCCTGCAGTCGTTCTTGGGTGGTGACTCATAAAAAGACTCTGAATTACCACAGTTGAGACTATTTTTCTGTTTAATGTGAAGATTTGGAATTAAACACCTTACAATAAGAACAGAAATCCTCTCTTAGGATCTGCTGGAAGCTCTTACGCACAAAGGTATGCATGAGTAGTTAGCTTTATTGCTGGGAAGTGGTCCCACTGAAGACAGAGGGACTATACGTAGAATCTCTTGAGCAGGAAGGTAGGAGACATGACTCCCAAAGGTCCCTTCCAACCTCAGCCATCCTCCACAGGATTCTGGGATCCTATGATTATACAGAACTGGACTCTGCCCAACTGCACTGGGGTTAGGAAAGCTGGTGTTTAAAATCAGGTACCTGTATGAATCTTTTCTGCATCAGGATTTATCCAAGCCCAAGTGGAACTTCAGACTTCCATGAACTGGTATAGCGAAGCTGTGCCTGGCTTCCATTTGGGTGCTAAGATCCTGATGATTTCAGTGAGATTTCTGTATCTACAGAGCAGTTAGTACCGAAAATGCTTCTTTGGATCTGAATCTGAGATCAGAAAAGATGACAGCTGGAGCCTACCTAACTTCCACTAATACTCTTTTTATCCATCACTACTAAATTGGTTTCTACATTAAAGCTATTTTAATTTTTGTTCTCTTTCTGAGGTTTCAGAAGTTTATCGCTAAATCCTGCTCTTTTGGGATAATCCATTCTTTAAAAATGAGGTTTAACACTGAGATTTAATGCAGTTCAATCCCTATCTGACTACTGTGTGATATTTTTAAAGGTTTCTTCTGAAGTACATGGGACTTACTGTGCTAAAAAAACACAGGATAATGAGCTAGATGGATCTCTGCTCTGATCCAGGACAGTAGCCCTAGGACAGTTTTTGAGCAGCCTACTGAACTTCCTTGTATACCACAAGTATAGCTTAATATAAAAATGTGGCTTATACCTGGGCCTGTAGTCTGACTTTGGCAGTCAAAGGGCAGACCAAAAAGATCAATATCATCTGCATTTGATTCACAGTAGTTTGCATGGGATGTAACACTGGTATGTACAACCCTTTGAAGTCAGGTATGGGTTATAAGAGAGACCTCATGGTGACTCCAACAAAACACATCCAGGAGATAGAAGTAACAGAAGTTGGTAAATTAACTCTTACTTTTCAGACAAACCTTCTAAATTAACAGCTATTGGCATTGATATACCAATAAATGACTTTTAAATGAAAAGTAGTAGAGTATAAGCTAATGCAATCAGTATATTTACGCAGTTTCACCTAAAAAAATTTATGTTAACTTTTATAACATTAAAAATAAAGTCTCATACGACAGCCATGTTAAACAGAGTCATGACACACTGCAGCTGATGAGGGATGCTGCAAAACCTGCCATGGCAATTGGTTTGGGTGGAACACTCATGTGAGAACAGTGAAACAGGCTGCCTGGGGAGCTTGTGGAGCTTTCTTCTTTGGGGAATTTTCACAAATAGGTCACAGAAAGATGAGCTGGGAGGCTTCTTAGGCAGGATTGCTTCTGCTTCACTGTTTTGTCTCCTGGGTTCCCAAAGACTCTCTGGGAGAGTGAATCTGTGCAGTCTGCAAACGGGTTCTTGAACTGTGATATTTATTTGAATTGGGGTATTCTGTGGTGGTGGAGCCCCCAGACTGATAATCCAGTGAACATAATCAGTTTCTATTGCAGTCTCAATATTTAATGAATAATAATTGACTTAAACATTAAATTTTCTTTAATGCTACTGCCATTGGACTTGAGTTTTACAGTATAACAGAATCACAGAATGCTTTGGGTTGGAAAGGACCTTAGGATCATCTGGTTTCAACCGCCCTGCCAGGGACATCTCACACTAGAACTTGTTGCCCAAGACTCTGTGCAGCTTGGGCTTGAACACTGCTAGGGATGAAGCATTCACAGCTTCCTTGGGCAACCCATTCCAATGCCTCACCATCCTCACAGTAAAGAACTTCTTCCTTATATCTAACCTGAACTTCTCCTGTTTAAGCTTGAATGCATTATCCCTCATTGTGTCACTACAGTCCCTGATGATGACTCCCTCCCCAGCGTCCTTATAAGCCCCCTTCAGACACAGGAAGCTGCTCTGAGGTCTCCACACAGCTTCTCTTCTCCATGCTGCAGCCCCAATTTTCTCTGCCTGTCAGCATGGCAATAGTGTGCTGCAGCATGCTGTTTTCTTAATTGTTTTCAACAGCTGCTTGTACTAACACTTCAGTGGACTCCTCTGATGCTCCCTTCTTACACCACTGTCTCCTCCACGTTACACTTCTGTAATCATACCCCCGCTTTGATAGCATTTTTATTTTGGCTTTTAAAATTAGGACGTGAGCATGCAACATCTCAGGGAGCTGTGAATAAGAGTACAAACGTGAGCAGACCTGCTGATTTCAGTGGGACTGTTTGACACCAAGCACCCTGGGAACAGGCAGGAATCATGCTGAGCCTGACAATGCTTTGACCTCATGGTCTGAGCTTTGCCTATGGATTCTTCTGCCTCTGAGGACACACTGACTTCATGGGGACCTGTCTGAACGTGGGGATCTCCAGGCACGTGCTGGCTGACAACAGGCTCCTGTAAAGAGAAACCGAGGGAGGAATGCAGTCCCTTTCTCAGAGAGGGGTGCTTACTTTTAAGCAATATACAAAATCCTTTTTCTCTGAACTTTGAAAGGCTTGGGCAGCAAGAGGCAGTGGCTTTTGTCTATGAGCCACATGCCCTTTCCCTCACGCTTCTGCTTTCTCTTCTACCTTGCCATGCTGGTGATGTTTTTTCAAGTTGTACCCTTTGCATTTCTGTTCCCTTTGATCTCCCTGTTTGTCTGCTTAAAATATGCACGTTTACACAAGAACAGCAAGTAAACCCCTTTTGTCTTTTGTACCTACTTCTCTTTTGGGTGATGGCATGTGCTGTGTTTAGGCTGGAGGTGGCTATTGTTTCAGTGATCCATTCCCACAGAAGAACCTAACTTTTTCCTTACAACTCCTAGAAAATCAGGTAATCACTTTCACAAACTTTTTAATCTAACACATAACATCAAGGCTCACAGAATCAATACTGGCTTTTCTATTGATATATAAAATAATAAAATAAATTTACTAAGTTCTTTTCTTTTGTAAATTGTTCACTGGATTACAGCTACTATGGAAGTTAATATACCTATTCCAGTGTATAAATTTTAAAGCTTTTTTAAGTAGTATAATAAAACATAATAATACTGAGAGTACCTTGGAGTTTGCAACGGGAGCCCTCCAACACATTCAGTTTAAGAAGTGGTCACAAGTCTTAGATTTATTGTAGGTGTTTATAGCTCTTTGTGAGTTTCTGTGGAGAGAAGAATGGTTATTACTGCTTTGCTGACACTACAAAATGTAAAACTTCCTCAGGGTTTTGTAGAAGTTCCACTTTAGTTTTTAAATCATTCCTAAGTTCTGCTGGATGTAGCACTGAATATTTGTTTAATTTTGTTATTCCTTGGGACTCTCAATTTGCTCTGATTGACATTGCTGGAATTTCCAGAGATGAAATTACAGAGTAGAGAGAAGTATGCACAGTGCTAAAGGGATGATGGATTTTGCTCTGACTCATTTAAAACAATTTTCCTTGCCCTAAAATCTTCAAGTGAATAAAAATGGTGATACAGCTAATTCTCCTTAGGAACTGAAATCAGTGAGTTGTCCTGATTTACACCTATGAAAGAGCTCCTTTGAGCACTTGCAAAGAGCAAGAGAAAAGTCCTACCATTCAGGATCAGTTCAAAAGCACACTGCAGTAGTGAGGGAATTTGTCATCCTATAGCTCCAGAGACCTTCTGGAAGTTTTCCCAAGTACATGAATTTTAATCTCCTAAAATTCTGGGACAGGGAAAATAATCTTGAAATTATCCAGGGGGAAAACCACCGTCCCTCCAATCTAATCAGAGAAATCACTGCCTGCAGAAGAAGAATCCAGCAGTCTGTGACAGTAATAAGCTCTTGACTGTGTCAAGACTGGTTCTTCCTGTGTTATTATTGATCATTTGACAGTCATTGTCACTTTCAATCAGGGCACCCTGCCTCACCTGGTCACCTTTAACCCCAGAATCAGTTCAATAGGTTTGCGTATTTATCTAGGAAACATGGTGAGCAACAAGCCATCCTTATACACGCTGCATAGGAGTGACTGCAATGGCAGTCATTCTGATTTGCCTCTTGTACATTGGAGGGTTAAATTTTCACTGTTATCTTGTTGATGACCTGTATCTTGTTATAAGTCTACAATAATTTCTTTAATTGGTTTAGCTTCTTACTTCTGTGCTTTTCAGACCTTTCCCAGTTACGTGCTGTGTATATTGGATGTTGCTTCTTGTTCCTTCTTTCTTTGCCATCAATTTTCCCAGTACAGTGAGAATCTGGAAGAGAACTATGTTTGAGATGGCAGTTTTCTGCTGCTTGGGAATCCATCTGCTGCTGGAAAGGATTAATGAAGGCAAAGCAAACTTGCACTGTGTAGAGCACTACCTGTGAGCTGTGCATGTAGACACTTAGATCAGCTCATCTGGGAACGGCAACATGCAATCTGTCATTAAATGGTCCTTATTCTGTAGTCTAAGGGAGGTGAAGGTCTCTCCCCAGGAATCCCAGGAGGCTGTGTTGTGGCATGGAGGGAGGACAGCAGGTCCTGGCTAAGTGCTGGACTGGCTGGTCCAGACTCCTGCATCGATGACTGCTGCAGTATGAGCTGATGGGATAGGTTCTTGGGGTTCTGTCTCTGTGGGATTCATACTCTGGCTTTATTTCACCCACCAGGGAGCTGAATGATGTCAGATGATTTGTGTGAGCTAAAAAGTGAGTATCAGCTTACTGCATGGCCAGTGGTTAAGTTTTCACATGTCCCTGCAGGGAAAAAGATATTAAGTAGATGAAAGGGGACTTTTATAGGATGGCTGTGCATCTATCTACATTGCTTCTCTCTGGTTTCGTTAGCAAACTGCTTTCTCCCTACCGCTGGTTCCACTTCTCCATTTGTAATTTATACTCCACTCAATGAATATTGGTGTTTCAGAATGAATGCTACCTGTTTGTTCCTCATTTTTATTCCAAACTGCAGCTGGAGCCCTAGGGAATGTCACAGCGTGCTTGTGAAGCTCTGGAGGAAAGTCCAGAGCTAGGAAGACAGATGCAGCAGTGAGCCCCAGGAGCCCTCAATGGGATAGGAGCTGCTCCATCTACTGGAACTACCAAAGGAGAACTACTGCAACTCCCACTTAAATAAGGAGCTGGCAAACTTCAGTATTTCTATATTCATCACATGACAAGGGATCCTGTTTGATCAGTGTTTTAATTGCTGTAGTGGAGTGCAGAGGTATAATCTTTCCTCTGGATAAGGAGGATCCCCACTAGGATAAAAAGCCCCATTCTCCCAGACAAAGTATCCACCAGTGGCCTTTCCTCTTCGAGCCGCTCTGCCAAGGTTGGGAGCAGGCAAACATTTACACACCTGGTTAGTATGAGTCTGCAGAAAGGTCATTTCATTCGGGCTGCAGTTTAGTTTTGTTAGCCCCGGACTTGGCCCAGTAACAACTGCTACCTGTAGCAATGCATAATTGATCTTACTCATACGGGCAATTAGACTTTATTATTGCGAGCGTTACCTTGTGAGTTGTCCATTGGTAGTGTCACACGTGACGAGGATTTTGAAAGACAGCAACAGCCCAGCGGGAATGACACAAGAGCTGCGTTCACAGCAGCACAGCTGACATAGCAGCAGTGACACAGCCAAAATTAAATCACCGCTCCAGGAATACTTGGCAGCACAATCCCAGTATGGAAGTACCCAACAGGCCTGGTGATGTCACAGGTACTTTTTCCTTGTCCTAAACCACTCCAGAATAATGCGGGATTCTTATTTCATAGGATGTGATGTTCTTCAAAGTGTTCTCCCGTGATTCATTTGTTTTGGGTGTGGTAACAGCCCTCTCAGTTCCCTGTGTACTTAGGCACTCAGTAATCTTCTCCCAGTGGAGAATTTCTGTCTTCCTTGTAATTATCTGGGGATGGAAACAAAAAGATTCCACATATGTCATCTAGCAGGACACCCCCTTACTGACTGAGTAAAGGGAAGAATGAAACTGCAGAGTGTTGACACTGTGTGATCTGAAGCCTATCAGTGTCAGTGAATTCATTGACTTATTTGTGCAATGAATCCAACTTTCTACCCTACCTGGTTTTAGAAGTGATATATCTAGCAATTATACTTTCAGGATCCTAGTAAAAGTGAATTTTGGAAGTGTGTCCTTCTGAGACAAGTCAAGAGTTTCATCACATAAAAGGAGAACTGGGCCAGTATCTCCTGATCCAAGGACAACCCAGCCACTCTGCTTTGTAAGATTCTTTACGGTTCTGGATCAAACCTTCATTCAAGGCCACCAATACTATTTGCAAAAGTGGCTATCCCCTTCTGCCACTGTTGGATGTGATCAGTCTTTTGGTGCCTACCTGTGAAAGCTGGGTGCTACTTTCTGATTTTCGGGGTCTTCTAATGGAGCAAGGCACTGGGAAAGACCTATCATTCAGATCCACATGCTCCAGTGTGGGGCTTAGCTTGATCACAGTGACCACAATACTATTTTCATGTGGATGAAGCTTTGAGCAATTTTGATATGGTTTTGATTATTTGAAAATCCTTTCCTAGCATTTTTAAGCACAGCTGATGGCAAATAGTATGGGTGGAGATGAGATCTTCTGTTTCAAGGAAACTCTGATTTTCCATTCCCAACTGGAAAGGAAAAACTACGCTTTCCAAGTAAGTGAAATTCCAGGAAGGCAGATAAATGAGACAAAATGTTTGGTCTTAATTTCAAACTTTTGTAACTATTATAATTCAATTTTGTTTTGAAAGTCCATGTCAGGAGAAGTAAAAGCAAAACTGCCATTCCAAAAGGACAAAATAAGGTACATAAACTTCACAATGCGCTGTTTAATTTCTTTCTAGGGCAAATGTTACCAAAATGAATGGATTTTTGCATTAATGGTGACAAAACGAGTTCTTTTTTTTTGGCATCCAAAATAATGTGATGAAATCTTGACAACCACCTGATACTGTAAGTGTATCCTTGGGCTGAACATATAGGCAGATCTGGAATGGGCTTGTCAAATGCACCTGGTGAGTCTAATCTTGATGTCAAACCAAGCAAACAGTAGCAAAGTTACATCAGACCAGGATACTTTGGAAAAACTCCACTGTTTTAAAGGGGGTTCAGCTACCATTAAGGCTGGATCCTCCTTTTCAATTTTTGCTTTCAGGAATTGTTATCCTCCAATTCTCCTCTGTAACTTCCCAAACCAACTTATATGGCTGCACTTCTACATCATCTTGGTTTACATTAAAGAATGGAGATAGAAAAGTTAACAAGAAAATGAGTAATTCAGTTTCTGGTAGAGTATGCTGTAATATATGATGGTGGGGTCTTTCTGTATGACTTGTTACATGGATTTCAGTACCAGGTATCTCAACCTGCATGTCAGAAACCAGTATGAGCATGGGAGACAGGAAAATGGGGATTTAAGTTACCCTGATGATCATGGTCAGGACTCTGTCAGATACAGTGTTCTGGGTAGGCTGAAATTGTGAGGTGGAAGCATACAACTTGACTACTTCTTGTTGTGAAATAGAGTGAATCTCCTTTGCTTCAAGCATTAACATCGCCTTAGGAATATATAAAATCCAAGACTATAGGTCCTTAAATCCCTCAAGTTTCTTATTTTAGTGCCAGACTTTTCCCAGTTTTCTTCATGTTTGTGCACGTGTGTGACTGTGAACTACATGTAGAATGACAGCAGCAGCAACCCAGATTTTAGCTTTGGTGATCAATTTGGAAAATGATTATTTATTTGAGAGCACCTGGAAATGAATGAGGGTCTTGAAAGGAAATTGTATGGAAAAGGAGATTACAGTGCAACGAAGGATTTGACACTTCAGTGAGGAGAAAGTGTGGGGAAGAAAATGGGTTATGGAAATTGGAATATGTGGTTACTGAAGCTAGTGTGGGTGGCTAGAAATAATTTTGCATGTGAAGTGTATGTATATCCTTTTTCTGAAAAGCATGTGAAAGAAGTGAATTTTTATTTTAAGGATAAAAGCTTCTCTTAGAGATGTTGTTTGGGATCTGTAGATGAAAAAGAACTCAGCATTGTTATTTACTGAGGAACAGAGTTTTGGGAATAGCCAAGTAAAATGCACTCCTCATGATTGCTCATCCTGATGACTCCACAGCTTTTGTGTCTTGCAGTGACATTTTCCCTTTCTTTATTGGACAAAAATGTGAGCAGCTAAAGCCAGTTGGAATATTCCTTTGGAAATACTGCTTGAAAAGAAATCACTTCATAGTCAAAATAAAAACTGATGTGGAAAATTCCTGGTTTTGCTGAAACAAACAAACAAACAAAACAATGTCAAGGCAAAATAATGATTTCTGTTTGCTTCATAATGACTGAAGGCCCAAACATATTTTTCCTGTCTGTGAATTGGTTTGAAGGCCAAAGATTTCCCTTTTTTTTTTTCAGCGGATGAAACCCAAATCTTTTTGTGCAAAATGAGGTAATATTTCGCTTTGTAAGAGTGCAAACATTTGGCTGTCCCAATAATGCAAATTCTTATGCATCCCCTACAGAAATGGGTGGACCTGGTCATGGAAACAGATAACCTAGCAACAACTGTGAGTGCAGAGTTTGCCTGACACTAATAATTCCTAATCAGACAAATTCCTTTACTAAAGATTTGTTTTTGATGCCATAAGGATCATAAAACATGGTGCAAAAATGCTCAACTGTCTTTTACGTTTTGGACACGTGAGATGGCTTTTAAATTTCAGTGAGTTTTAGGAGAGCTGTACATGCAGAGCCCTCAGATATGCAGCGCAGGTCTGCCTGTACCAGATAATATTAATCATATGTGAGGAAATTGAGATTCTTTGCCCATTTAGAGATCATCTATCATTTTCAGAATTAAGCATCCCAGAGCTTCTCACACGGAAGTTAAAGAAGGTAAGGAGAGTCAGCGTAATGGTATGTGATTGCAAGGTAATGAAAGGTGCTGGGGCTTATTACTTAATTACAAGAGGTCTATCTGCCTGCCTCACAGGGAAAGGTCTTTGGCATCCAAAGTGCTGAAACAGATTGCTCAGCCCAGGGAGCGCGATGCCATTCCCCCTCCGTCATTCATGAAGAGCTCAAGTGCCTTGTGGTTAACGGACCAGAGACATGGGACTGGCAGAGTTTTCTAATGTAAGAGCAGGGCTGTGTGAGCATAGGGATGGTGTCTGCAGATCTGAGTCAGTCTGGGAAGGGGGTTGGCTGTGCGTGCCCCATGCAGAGCTGGAGCTGATGAGCCCTGATACCACTGCTATGGGTCTCTCTGCACTTGCTTAAGTGCATCCAGTGGATGAGGTAGGACCAGACACAGGCACCTCTGCACTATGTGAATTAGGAAGGCAGAGCTTGGGGGGCTGAAGTGCAGAGACAGAGGAGCTGCCTTGGTTTGAGGTGCACCTAACTTGTCAGGTGCCAGGTGAGTCTCTGCTCAGGCTGAGGGCTATGTCCAAGGTGAGATCAGCCCCACATACCTGAGGCAGTACCTGTGACTGGCTGCCTTAGAAAATTAAATATCTCATTTTTACAGCTATATATAGGTTGATTGTATCTCAGCACACACAGCTCTGCAAGGCTGCAGCTTTTGTTTCAGATTTTTACACCTCACTTAGAATCATAGAATCACAGAACAGTTAGGGTTGGAAGGGACCTTAAGATCATCTAGTTCCAACCCCCCTGCATGGGCAGGGACACCTCATGCTAAATCATGTCATCCAAGGCTCTGTCCAACCTGGTCTTGAACCCTGCCAGGGATGGAGCATTCACAACCTCCCTGGGCAACCCATCCCAGTGCCTCACCACCCTCACAGTAAAGAACTTCTTCCTTATATCCAATCTAAACTTCCTCTGTTTAAGTTTGAACCCGTTACCCCTTGTCCTATCACTACAGTCCCTAATGAAGAGTCCCTCCCCAGCATCCCTAGAGGTCCCCTTCAGATACTGGAAGGCTGCTATGAGGTCTCCACGCAGCCTTCTCTTCTCCAGGCTGAACAGCCCCAACTTTCTCAGCCCCGACTCGTACAGGAGGTGCCCCAGTCCTCTGATCATCTTGGTGGCCCTCCTCTGGACTTGTTCCAACAGTTCCATGTCCTTTTTATGTTGAGGACACCAGAACTGCACACAATACTCCAGGTGAGGTCTCACGAGAACAGAGTAGAGGGGCAGGATCACCTCCTTTGACCTGCTAATTGACTTGATTAATTATATCGATTTGATTAATTATATCTCTTTGTAATGACTGATTAAGCAGAACAGCCATTTAAGGCATCTGGCCAGACAGACAGTTGCAGAGGGCGTAGCTCTTAGCCTTGCCCCCACTGTCACTGTCCTGTGTGTGATGGTGCAAAGGCCAGCTTTCCCCTTAGGAGCTTTCCAGCATTTTGTGGCTGTCCTTCACCTTTGCTGCTCTGGGAGTAGGCTAATGCCCAATAAATGTTGATAGCACACAGTAGAATGGCTATCACTTAACAAATGTTGTTGTGAGGATAGGTGCTGGGAGTCTGCATGCTGCCTCCAAAAAACTGTGTGCTATGTGTTGCACTTTGGGAAAGGGCAATGCTGAGATAAGACCAAATCAAAAGCTTTCTCATCACTGTTATTCACAGTGAAGAGCTTTCTGTTATGTCTTGATGCATGTTTTGCTGACACAGTTTTAACAGATGTGATCAAACTCCATTTGCCTGAGTTTGACAAATGCACATCAGTGCCGCAGGTAATGGGGTGTAAATCTCTAGACTGTGACGGCCTCTGTGTTACAGAGCTGGGACTAGTGACTTATTTGCTAGCTTTGGAATCTCTATCATGACTAGCAGACTGTCAGGGAAAAAGATCCTGAATTCAGGAAAAGCAGCATGTTACACTTCATCATATCTAGACATGAGGAATCTTAAATAGTGCTTAAATCTCCCAATAACTGTAAAAGGCAGCATTGCTCCCCATTTGAGCCACAACTGAGGTATGTGAACAAATAAAACAATAACAATCAATAGTTATTAAAGTAAGGAGGATCAGTGCCATTCAAGAGCTGTATGATTTGTGACAGTTACACCCCAAACACCTTCTCATCTGGAGGTTCACAGCTCACATCAGGGTGAATTTTCCTAGCCCACTGCAATATGTAGAGCAACCAACTGCTGGAAGGACCAGAAATGCGCATCCACACAATGGCCAGATAAGGTCTCCCTGCAGGAGCTTGGGAAATGCAGAAGCATTTTAGAAGATCTGAAGGACTTGTCTGATCATGGCTGCCTAAATTAGACAGTACAACCAGCTGTTAACAACTGTCCCACAGCTGATTACTTTAAAAAATCCCACCTCCAGCAAAGGATGCTCTTTTCTCTCCTACAGAAGTATTGCAAAGGGATGGCTTTTCTGGCCATTGTGTTCTCCTGACCTTGTGACTCCCAGCCCTCCTTTCGAGAATGGGGAGAGTTCCTTCCCTTTCCTGAGCACTGCCTGCTATTCCTCTGACAGCACACCCCTGTCCTTCAGCTGAATGGAGACAGGGCTCCTCACAGCATGTCTGTACAAGAGATGGGGGCGAGCTAAGAGGCTGGATGGAGGACTGGAGCCACTTGCTTCCCAGGGATGTGATTTAACCATCAGATGACACCAACTCAAAGCAAAAGCTGGGGAGTTAGGGGTGCCCAGATCTTAGCCCTTTCCTCCTTGCACAGAAGAAAATGAAATGATGGTGAATCCAAATGACACTTCAATGACGAGCACCAGTGAGGAAGGCTTTGCACAAAATGTTCTATACAGAACCACACAGTGATGACATGCTTTGCTTGGTGAGTATTTTTGTATGAGCACTTTTTCTTTGATGAGCACTTTTGATGAGTATTTTTGCATCTATAGAATCATAGGATCCTTTAGGTTGGAGAAGACCCTCAAGATCATCAAGTCCAACTATTAACCCGGTACTGTGAAGCCCACCACTAAACTATATCCCTAAATATCACATATACACGTCCTTCAAATACCTTCAGAGATAGTGATTCCACCACTTCCCTGGGAAACCCGTTCCAATGCTTGACAATCCTTTCAGGGAAAAAAAACATTACTAATATCCAATCTAAACCTTCCCTGGTGCAATCTGAGACCGTTTCCTCTCATTCTATCACTTGTTACTTGGGAAAAGAGACTGACACCCACTTCACCACAACCTAGTTGTAGAGAGCAATAAAGTCCCCCTTCAGCCTCCTTTTCTCCAGGCTGAACAACCCCAGTTCCCTCAGCCACTCCTCATAAGACTTGTGCTCTAGACCCTAGTATTTCAATTTTGCAGGCATAGACACGTGAAAGTACTTCCATGGACAATGCAGCAATATCAGGAACAGGTAAGAAGTCCCAAGTTCATGGATTTTTACACTGGGCTTAATCCTTCAAATCACAAACCCTCCCCTTTTAATCCAAATAAGAACACATTTTACAAGCAGGTGGCCATGAACCTAATCTCTGGGTTGGAAACAATCTGTGCCTATTCATTGTGAGCTCCAGTTTTATTATTGACTTGGGACTTCTATCACTGGCATTCAACATGACCGCATAGCAATACTGGGTCCCAGGTCATCTCCTGATTTGCTTTTGCAAGTATTCTAACTTCACTCTGCTTAGCTCAGACCCAGTTTGTGGCAGCGTGCAGTCCTGTAGTCCTGTGTTCCTGTCAAGGTATTATATTATCACTGCAACAAACAGCTTTTTGCTGGCACTTAGTAGTGGAGCACATGCCAGAGATTCATGTGAATCATAAGGAAATG
Organism: Pezoporus wallicus; assembly: GCF_028554395.1. NCBI lineage: Eukaryota > Metazoa > Chordata > Aves > Psittaciformes > Psittacidae > Pezoporus > Pezoporus wallicus. Next base: position 143,441 of record NW_026639618.1, read on the forward strand.
GTTCCCACTACTGAGTACATTAAGTTAAAGGAGAAAGCTATTTCCATAGTAACCACATATGGTAGGTCAGATGGTGACTTTCCAGATTTACCACCAGTGGTTTTGATCCTGAATTATTTATACAGTGAATTTAGCTTCTCCGGTCTTCTTGGCATGTTGCCTGTGAATCTCCATGTTAACATGTGGGAGAAAAGAGAAGTTTTCTATGTAGTGCCAAAAAGGCTTAGACTTTATGTTTTTATTCATAGATAAAACATTGCTATTCTCATGGCAAGTATCAATGCAAATAATAGTGGAAATACTTGGGCTCACTAATCTACTTTTTACTGGCGACTCTGCAGTATACACTAATTTGAACATGTTATAGGTGGAGCTAGTAGCAGTTGCTATGCCTGTATTGCCAAACATTTTTCCACTATAAGTCCTGCTTTTCTGACTTCAGACTTCTCAAAGCTTAAAATGTGTTGGCTGAAGTTCATCGGTTCTCCTGTTTCCTTGGATTTTTGAGGAAAATTTCAGCCAATTGCAGGTTCGTGACAGTTTAAACTTTTTCTGAGAAGGTTGACTACTTCTAGTATTGGGGCAAACACCTAAAACTGGAAAATAAAGTCATCTTGCCTCATTATTTGTCTTTATTTGTTCCCAAGAATTATAGCCAAATATAATTCTGTGAAATTATAATTTTTTTAATATAGAAAATGAAAGTATTTTTTTTAATTAATTTCATTATCTGAAGCTTTTCCAGTTCTCTGAGCTCATTAGGGCTCTGTGGAGTCCAACCTTTCAGCTTTTACTAATAGCAGACCTGGAAGAGTGAGGAATGTGATTGTAGACGCCCCTTGTAGATCCTGGTGTGAAGTAGTCCCGAAACCCCTCTGTAGTTGGTGGTTATTTCCGAAAACCACTGTCAGAGGTCCTATCAGATATCACCTCTAGGTCATAAGGACTCATTGGACAGCTCCAGCATGCCAGTTAGTTCCTTTGTCAAGGAGGTGTTTGCTAGGGCCACTCTCAGCAGGACTGGCTTCTCTCTTGTACAGAAAGGAGACTGAAGAAGTCAAGAGTCTGATGTATTAAATGCATTGGAAGCAGGTGCTCATCTGCTTAGCAATGTCAGATGGGCCTTTTCCAGTCCCCAAAACAGAAGGAAAGAGGTTAATTGGATTCATGCTGGCATTTTTTATTCCATGGCAGAAATCTTCTCTTCCAAGGTCATGTAATCAGTTCACTTCATTGCTTCAGCATGACCTGGGTAGGGAGGTGATGGGACAGCAGTTTCTGGTCTGTGGTTTTGGTCACAGAGAGAGATATAACATTTTTTTCTTTATGCCTGGAGCTGAGCATATTCTTGTGTCAAAGCACAGTCCTGGAGTTATCCTGTTTCACTGTGACACTCAACTGGTATTTGAACAGCTTAAAACCAGAAGGAATGTTCCTAGCGCCTTTTGCTTCCCCATTGATGGCTCAGTACGTCACAACCCTACAAAGACAGTGCTAACACTGTCAAGCACAATATGTAGCAGCTTGTAGTGTTGTACACAGTAATGTTAGCTTACTTCTTTTGACTTTTAGTTTGGTTGGGTGTTAACCCTTGGAGCTGCAGCTTTTCACTGGGAACTCCTGTTCAAGGTGGAATATTTTCTGAAAGGTTTGGCAGAGATTGCTCAGTTGTACATGAGATGAGAGAATGGTCCCTTCCTCAGCCCTTGCCTAAGAGAGGAAACACTCATGCAGCCATCTATTGAGGACAGTCAGCATCTTGCCCTGGAGAAAGGCTGGTTACTCTCTTGGCCAGGCTGTTCATGTGCTGGGCTGACCGCTGTGGAAGCTTGCCTGTGTCTGGTCATAAAAATCGCGGTTTGGCAGTAGACAAATCAGTGAGTTTTCCGTTTATTTCAGTGGGAGCAAACCCAGGCCTGTAATTCCTGACAACATCATGTAGTCATAAAATACAGAAGAATGAAGAAATAATGAACAAGAGAATAAACACAGAAACCACCCTTGTGTCAAGCAGGTTTGCCAGCATTTTTTTAACAAGTGATTATGACCATTTTGCCACTCTGCCTGCAATGCAAAAAGCATTAACTTCCTCCCTTCACCCAACCCCAAATCTTACTATTTCGTTTCTAAACATCAGTGTGCCTTGATTTGAAGCATGTAAGAATTGTTCTCTGGAGAATGTGTCACTGAATTCTTCCATGTTTTAGTTTCTTTATTCAGCAATGGTTAGATAAAGGGTGATTTAGAAAGGTTTAGACTGGGTTGCTACACTCCTAATGATGGTACCTAAGGTTAGGAGGGTTGAATACAGACTGACAGTTGTCTGCCAGATGTTGACTCTGTTCCACAGTCTCAGATGTTTGATTGGTTTATTTTGCTTATTTCTTATGTAGTTACTGCTCGTTTTCAAAATCACCTTCACGAAAGCAGGGGCCCTGTGACTTGCTGGCTTCAGTTTTGCTACAATTCAGTATGAAGCTGGGAAGGGCGCACTGCTGACTCGGGTTCACTTAGTGTCCAACAGGATACCAGGTTCTTTTCTGCAAAGCTGCTCCCAAGCCAAGTGACTCCCAGTCTGTACAGCTGCATGGGGCTGCTCCATCCCTGCACACCTGAATGATGGAAAAGGTGTGGAATATCCTGGTATGCAGGTGACAAGGACGCTGTGAGGAGTGAAGTCCTTCAGAGCATGGGGGGGATAATATTTGGCCTGATATCATCACAATAGCTTAATTTATACCAAGCTGTGTTGTGACCTAGTGCTAAATGGTGAAACAAAGACACAGAAACACCAGTTTCAAATTGGGTGATTCTGTTGCAAAGCAAATCCCATTCATGTTTTGCAGAGGTCTTCGGGCTTCTTCCTTTTTCCACTAGAGGGACCCAAATGCAAATAAAAGCTTTAATTTGTCAGCTGGGGGAAAGCGTGTATGGGGTCAGGTATATTAGCATTGAACGAAAGACAGCATTTTCTCCTTCTAGTGTTTGTATTAAGGACCTGATTCGCCATTCTTTGAGTTTGAGGTGGAAATACTCAGATACTTCAGGTTAAGTCCTTGGATCCCTATTTCAGAGTTGATTTGCAAAGCTTAAATAAGTCAAATATTAATAGCTAAAATAGCTGCAAGCCAAAGACAAACCTTGACCATTAGTCAGAGTTTGTCCTTTTGTAGGCAGTGCATATTTCATTTTCCATGTCCAGTTTACCAGTGACCTCTGTGCTGTGGCTCCCTGACACTGCTCTTTTCTGCCAGATGACGGCAGAGCATGGTTTCTGTTTCAGCTGACTGAGGGGAGGGGAAAAAAAAGAATCACTGCTCTTCACTGTGTGCTTGAAACCTATTAGAAACAAAAGGGATTGGGATCTGGATATTCTATCCTGGCCTTTGGAAAGAAAAGCAAAGGGAAAAAATGCTGAAGGGAAAAAGGTGGTAGCTGATATTTTGAGGGGTTTCATAGTGGAAAAAGCATACGATTAAGCCTTCCTACCCCCACCCAAACTTATCCATAACAAGATTCACTTACAAAAGCTTCTTTAACTTCAAAACATGGCTGATTAGTTCCAAGTCAGCTGAATGAATGTCTTGCCTGGAAAACCAAATCTGAACTAGGTAATGGGGAAGGGTGAGACAAAGTCTTTATTAAAATGCTGAGCTTCCCCCTTTTTCTCTCACTTGGAAAAAGAAATAGCTAAACACATGAATGTGGCTTAACCTTACGCACCCACAGGCGGTCTATCAAAAACCAACCTTGATGTCTTCTAACTACAGAAATGTTTAAGAAAGGAACAGAGATTTACCACTGCTTGGGGTGCACAGCCAGTTTGACTGCAGAAAGCTGTGACTGTCTTGGTCCAGCAGGATTGCTCAAGGGTTTTCCTTAGAACAGGATCTTGCTTGGAAATAGACTTAGTTCCACTGGAGGATGCTGGGATGTCTAGGCTTAATGACCAGGCACCCGAGCACGCAGGATGACCCATCGCTTTCTCATTCTTCTGTGGCTGGCAGGTTTCTTCCTGTGCTGCACCATCAAGAGCCTGACAACCTAGCTGTTCACTTCTCTTCTGCTCACTTCTTATCAAGAAAAGGGAAGGTGTCAAAGACTGCCAGAACTAGGTCTTCTGGGGTCCCTTCTTCCTGTCTGCCATGCTATTAAAAACAAACCTTCTTTCTGTTCATCTTGGCAGGGCAGAGAAGTTAACTCAGATGGGAACTACATTGAAGAGGAGGAGGGTGCTGGCCCTGTGACCAACAGTACAGAGTCTAGAAAAGGGAAGAGGTAAGGGGCAAAAACGCATCTACCCTATGATCAGGCATGGGTCTACCATGCCCATTTTCACCTGCCACGTTGTCCTCATTCACGGACAAACTCAGACATAAGAGTGCTGGAGCCCTCTGAAGGAAGGGCAGTGCCTTCACGCAGCCCCTGCTCTTCTCTGCTGACACCCAGACCCCATCCCTGCGTCAGGGAAGGACTAATGGGGGGCCCAACTTAGTAAAATTTGGACCTAGAGGCAGAGTCCGCCGACACAACAGCAATTTGGGATTTGTGCAGTTTTCCTAAATTCCTGGAGCAACGAAAGGTCTGGTGTTTTTATGCTGGTAGGATTGCTACGGTTTTGCCAGTAGGGAAATGCTGTAAAAATAGCACCAAATGTTGGTGTGATTAAGCTGGCAAAAGTGCCAGCTAGTGTCCTGGCCTCAGTACCCAGGCCCACTTCTTCTTCTTTTGTTTTCCTGCAGAGCTTTGTATTTCTTTCCTGCCTTATCGTTACCTGTCCCGCACACTTCTCATAATCTGCTGCTGACAGCTTTCTATTAGGCATCATTTCCTGACCATCTTGTGTATAACTGGGACATGCTGTAAATGTAGAGATTTATATGGAGTCATATGAGCTGTGCTCTTGAGACACTTGAAAGAAAAACATTGAAATGAACAATCTTGGCAGGAAAAGTACAATCGGAGAGCTGTAAGGCCAATCCAGAAAAGGTAGTTAAAGCTAGTCAGTGAGAGTTGGTTAAGATGAAACAGACCCTCAGCTTTATCACTGCTTGGGACTGAGCCATCAGTGACTGTAAGTGCTGTGATGTGATCTTGGGTGAATGCTTGACAAGACCCCCCCCTGATTTGCAGCATATTCCTGCATAAAGATTACCAGTATCTGGAAGCCAGGTGGGCTTGGAGAATCCTGAGCAGCCAGGCTCAAAACTGCAGAGCTGAAATACCTTTGAGTGACCAGAGTGAACTCTGATTTTGAGGCATCCCTGCCTTGACAATGGCTCTTGTCTCTTCTTATGTCATTTTTTATTTCTGAAAGTATACTGGTTTGAAGAAGAAGCTGAACTCAGCAGTCATGGATGTACAGGCAGACTGATTGCTCACCAGTAAAACCAAGCAAGTCATTAGTGGTTTTGGGTTTGGGCTTATAATCCTAACAACCCCCAAACCCCAGATCTGCAGAGCTGCTTGGTACTGAGGTCAGTCTGGTACAGTCTGGTACTGGCACAGCCCTAGCTAGCATGCTATGCCTGATCTTACAGCAAAACACTTCCTTTGCAGCTGAACTCTATCAGCTGGTAGGTCCCTGATGCCATCTTTGCTAACCCATGCAGAGAGAGGGTAGAGGGGCTGATGGTGCTGGTGACTTTGTCTGTAGAGTCTCCTTAGATACTGTGCAAAGGAGAGCGGTGTCCAAAAGGGAAGAGGAAAAAACTCTGCTTTTAAAGAGGAAAAAAAATGCTAAAAAGAGGGTCTTCTCAAGAGCCATGGCCCCGCAGAAGCCTTCATTACACACAGTCAGCCTGGCATTTGTGTCCTTGCTGGGGGATTCCGGAAAGAGTCTGCACCTAATTCATTGATCAGCCCTCACTGCTCCTTGCTAAAGTAGAGCTGACAGACATGCAAGAAAGACAATCTGAATACCTCACTTGGTGTGACATACAGGTCAGTTCTTATACATGAGAATGTAGAGGCTGACGGAGGTACTGAAAGTACATGGTGAAGGCTGAGGTTGTGTGATGTAGTGTAATTCAACAAGGCAGGGCTCTCTGTGACATTGCTGGTGCCTGCCCTTCATCCTGAACATAATATCTGAGATTCTATATCTCTAGCCTTCTGCAGCATCTCAGAAGCAGAGCTGAAAATATTTATTGCTAATCTACACAAAGGTTTCTGCTGAAAGCAGAACGTATTGATATGTTTAAAGAATTGGAAAGCTTGAGGTGAGTTATTCTTACTTAGGTCCATGTTATGAGTTAATTCTTTGGAGTACTTTTCATGCCTGTGGTGAAATAGTCGTGCTGCTGTTTCATGTGTGGGCTGCAGTGGGAAGTTTTCTAAGATTTGTAGGATAATTTACCTTTGTCTCAAAACTCTACATAATGTATCTTTGAAGATTTAATGCCAACTTCAACGTACCTGTGACTGGTTTGACATTATTGAGAGTTTTTTGTCATGGAGAGGATTTTGGCTGTTTTCTTAAGAGAGATCTAAACTGTATCAGGCATTTTTTTATAGCAGGGAAGATTCAAAACAATCAGACCTTGGTAAGAACAGCAGCTTAAGACATTCTCAGGACAAAGACTTCAACATTAACGTAGCCAGTCAGTAATATAAGCTCCATCGTCAAGTGGTTTTCTTTCAGAAAATGTATATCCTGTGGTAATCCTCATAATTTTCACAGCAGATGGTCTCCCATGGAGGACAGCAAGACCACTTCTTGGTGGAGGTAGACAAACCCAGAACAGGCAAGCAAGCAGGAATCAATAAGTTAAGATTTTTTGATGTTCATCAAACTGAAACATTTTCTATTTATAATGTTGTCTGTTGATTGCCAAGTACTGAAGTTGTTTTTATTTAATGTGGTTACTTGTATTCTCTCCTTTTCAAAGGTCAGCAAATGAAAAGAAATCTTTAATTTCTCTTTGTTGAAAACAATTGTGAGCACTCTCTTCATCTCACTCAGAATAGAGTGAGGCCAATATTGATTCCATGTGATAAATAAGTACAAGAAGAGAGCCATGAAAATGGTTTGCTTTGGAGCTCTGACAGAAAATAGTAAATGGTGACTGATGTGCTGAGGTCCAGACCATTCTATATGCTGCCATTATATTCCTTATATTCCTTACCTGAAAGCACGGTAATATTCCCGTTCTTGAGATCCTTTATATCTACTGCTGTAAGTAGACAAGGATAAAATTATTGTAGCTTCTCATAACTAAATGCCAGGAGAGATATCAAAAATGTTCATTTTGTTGCTGCTTTAGATTACAGAGCAAAATTAGTTGCATATGTAATAAGGCTACTGATGCCATGAGAAAATGATTTGTGACTCATGAGAAAACTTCTTAGCCAAAAATATACAAAGATAATTGGGAAATGATTTTTTTCCCGATGTGGCAAGACATGTCAGCCATGTATTTCTCACCACATAATTGGCAGGAAAAGAAAGCAATTTTATAGTCTTGTATTGTGCTACAATATGTTGGTTATTGTAAACCTTTCCAATCACCCAATTACAAGGTACCAAAGAGAAATGAGATTCAACAATCAGGATTCTACTCAGCTCGTAAGTAAGTACCTCCAAAGCTCTCAAAGTATCCCACTTTTCACATCCACACATCTATTACCTTTCTCTTCTGACAGTGGGCAGGCTAAAAGCAATAGGTCCAACCCAAATATGTTAAGTTTAATTCTGTGTGCTTAGAGCAACTCACCATCACACATCCACTGCCTATTTGTCCAGAAATGTCCATAGATTGAACTGTAGTCATTAAATCACTTTAAAAGTACTAATCTTCCAACCCAGACACTGGCAGATGCATTTCTTTCATTTCAGTAGAGAAAGAACAGTCTAGTCCACCCCTTTGTAACAGCTGGCCTCTTAAATCTGGGGGAAGTACCAGCTCAGTGCTAATGTTGCCAGTCTTTGGTTGATGCGGGAGGCATTCCCTTTCCACCAACCTAGGAAATATGTTTGGGTTGTAAAGTTTTTCCTGGCATTGCAGTGCTTTCCTGCATGGAATGATGGCATGCTCTTTCATCAGGAGGCTAGTCTGAAGATTAACACCACAGAAACGTGAATAACAAGAAAATAAGATCTGTATGATGCATGTATTACAGTGAAAGCTCAAAACTTAATGAGATTTTCATAGTTTAAATTTACAATAAAACTAGTCAGTTTGACAGTTGCATTCAACTGCAGTGACAGAGTAGGCTTGAAGTCCTCGTGGTCATCTTGTTACGAATTTCAAACTATATTTTCTCTTATGAGGATAGATATACATAATTATTTAAACTCACAGTAATAAAGCTATAGTTCTCTGGGCTGGCTGACAAAGGAGAATTAATCCATCTTAGGATAGGGATAGTTAGCAGAAAAAAATATACCCCATCAAATATTAATTCCTTCACAGAACCCTTGCTACATACAGTGTGCAGGGTAAAAAACATCAACTGAGATGGTGCGGGACTAAGGCTGTTGTCTGTAAGGTCCCAGGCTCATTAGCTACAAATTTTGGGAAGTGTGGAAAGAGCAAATAAAGGGATTTCAGAAAGAGAAAGTGGGGCTTAATATTTAATGTAGTCGAATACCACCCTGAAGAGCTGGATTCTTGCCTAGCTTCTGAGCCCTTATGTGACACTGAACTGAGCTTTCGGCAGGGGGGAATTGGCCCTGCTGTTGGTGTAAGAGGTGGCTGGATGTTTGCCAGAAGATGGGATGCTGGGGAATGGGTCTTCCTGCTGCTTGAGAAAACTGGAAACTGCACTTCCCTGATCCCAGGGTGATGGGATACAGAAGGGGAGAAGGAAGCACTGTGGCCACTTTCTGGTGTTAACCCATGATGCCAGGGAAGCAAGCCGGCTTGGGTGCCATGGATCCAGAGAGCATCCATGTTGCTGACCCTCCATCAGGCAAGGACTGAAACATCAGGGTCGGTGTTCAGATAGGGCTAACATTTCCTGATGCTCAAATTTTGGCACATTCTTGCTTGGAGTAGTGCTTTCTGCACTGCTTTTTGGAGTGCTTGATTCTCTTCAATCTTTGGCTACCAGCTCTGGTGATCTGTCATCCAGCTGGTGACAGCTTCCTAATCCTTAGGTGTTGCAATACATTGAGTCACCAAGAGCTGTTCCAGCTCTGCGCCAAAGAAAATGTTTGGCTTCTACCTCTGTTCATCTCAGTAGTCTCCCTCCACCACCCCTGCCTCCAAGCTGGCACCACACTGGAATCCCCTTAACTTGAATCCCCATTTCTCTTCTATTGTTTGAACATTTCAATGCAGCATGTAGCAAAACTGACACAGAGCAGCATAGCCTATGAACATGTGCGGGTGAGGAAGTGAGTTGAGGTGCTGGAAAATGGAAGGACTGCAGCTTAAACCCCACCATGGTGCAGTAGATCTGGGAATTGAGTCCAGATTTCCAGAATTTCTCTTGCATGCCCTTGGAAAGAGAATCTTTCCTTTCAAAAAATGGTCCATGGTCTGTGCCCATGCAGCACCTTGCAGTGGACTCAGAAGTGATGGTACTTCACCCCCTCACAGCATGACATTGCACACTTGAAGGCTGATCATTGGATATATCCAAAAAGCCCTCTTTGCTCTGAATTCTGCTTCATTTATCTGAGTAAGCGGAGAGTGAACTCCTCAGATTGAATATTAATTAAGCCAAATAAATGTGAACCAGAAGGGAAACAAAAAAAGAAGTGCTAGGGAGGATCATCCACCAGTCTGTGGTTGCATAATATGTTTGGAAAGCATTGCTTCCTGAAAAGAGCTAATGAAAGACACCAAGACACCATTCGTGACTGTGGCTCTATGTTGAGAAGTCAGCAAGCCCTCACTATGATTTATTCAGGAAAATCCGTGGGAATGGTGGAGAGGGAGAAAAGGAAAGAACAGCCTAAACTTCTGGTGCCAGAGCTCTAGGAGTTCTTTGGCTGACACTTGTATAGTTCTTTGGATATCACATAATGTTTCTTCCCCCTCAGCTCATCATCATGGACGTTGCTCCTACTCGTTTTGCCATGTCCTACTTCTGCTTTATCTTCACACCATCTCTCTTCTGACCTCCACCCGCCTCTGTAATGGAGCAGGTCTCCTTAAACAGAATGGCCATGTATTGTTGTCTTTTGATTATCACCTTTTCCTGTGACCCTGCCTAGCCAGATGAGCTCATTGTGGCTTCCAGAGGGCATTCCTTCTCCAAGAGCCAATATACTCCATGAAAACTGGTTCAGTTTACCTTAAATTAGGCACCCACTGTGTGGTGAACTGAATTGCTAAACCAAGAATATTGTCAGGAACTCTCTCCATGGGCCCACACTCTTGAGAGGCGCCTGATATTTGAGGGAATTGCTCCTGGTCTCCATCTGCCTGTCTGCTGTTGGTCCTAGGTCATATCTGCTAGCATTTTGTTGGTATCTCACATGCTCCACGGCACTGCCCTTATCACAAGATCTCCATGTGTAGGCAGCTGAATTGCGGTCTAGATATTGGTGGATCCTACAGAAGCGCTGTAGGATGCTGGCCTCCAGCTCTGCCACAGCCCTTCCCTGCCCAGACATTTGTGCCACAGAGCCCATTCCCATACCTGTGGTTCTGCTCAGCCACTCCAGAGCTTTACCTGACCCTGGTTTGCCTCACTGGTCCTGGTGCTGGTGCTGGTCCTGGTCCTGACCCCAGTCTGTATCTTGACATCCCAACATGGCCTTGGCCTCATGGAGGTGCCTTATGCCTGGGGCTGTGGTCTGATCCCAACTTTTCCCCATACCCTACTCTGCATCCCCACTTGGAGACTTCGCTAATGAATTATTGTATGCTTTTTGCCTGGTTGGTTTAAACCAGTGTTGTGGTCCATGTGGTGATGAAAATAAGCTGTAATATAAATGGCCACACTAGAAGCGTTGGCCTCAAGACAAGAGTCACAGATTTAACCACAAATCACACTTAATGGGGCCGCATAGCAGCCAAATGGAGATAAACTGAGCAACTTCTGAAGAAAGTCAAGCCATTTCAAATAGAGCAGTTGATTTATTATTACTCATTTTCTGTGTACATCATTGAACAGGTTTTTGTGTTTATGAATTCTGTTTCAAATATTTTTCTAATACTGGGAAACAGGCCTGACAAAATCCTTATATTCCAACATTCCCACAATTTTAGCAGTGTGACAAATGTACACCCGATTTCTAGTTTTCTGAAAGACCTCATCTTTCCAAGGGAGGGAGGCGGTATCCCAGATCCATACAGCCCTTAATCTTAAAGTGTGCTGAATTTCGAGCCAGCTCTGAAAGTGACCAGCTCACAGCAGAAGTCCTTTTTCTTCTTTCTTTTCTTCTTTTTGTGTGTATGAATACAGTCCAATGAGGTGTAATGAATCTAACACTTTGCTGCAAGGAAAACAGACACTGCCAGGTGCAGGTTGAATTCCTTCTCCAGCTGAAAAGCTCTGGTCCTCCACTCCTCTGGGGAAGGGCAATGCTCAGTTTCTTAACATTTGAGATATTCTTCAAGTGTTTGAATGGATCTGTGATACAGTCCTAGAAAAGACTCAGGGTGTTCTGGAATGGTGCCTGAGGGTCATGTGGGATCACCTAGGGCATTTCTAAGGGCACCAAACTGAGCCCTAGGTCATTATTAACTTGGTGGATGTGCCATCCCTGGAGGCATTCAAAGCCTGGCTGGATGTGGTTCTGCGCAACCTGACCTAGTTCAAGATGTCCCTGCTTATTGCAGGGGGTTGAATTAGATGAGTTTGAAGTGATTCGGAGAATCAGAAGGTCCCTTCCAAACCAAACTATTGTATGATTCTATGATTCTATACAGTGCACATGTAGTGACATGGGGACATTTATCTTCAGGTCTTCCAGTTTGGAGCTGAATCTCCCCATTTGTGCTAGATAAAGTGAATTAGCAGGGCATAGACTGGGCCAACTTGGTATGATGCTGCACAGAAAATGTTCAAAGAAACAGCCCAGCAGTGGAGGGGAGGCTGTGGGAGACCCATGCTCAGCGCAAGAGGTTTGACAGGCCTGTAACTCATTGTCATCTGGTATGAGACACTATTTGAACATGGGCTGTTGGAACTACTTAGGGAAACTGCAATGTGACTGCAGGCCAAGCAGAAAAAACAAGTGATGTTCAGATGAAATTGGTAAACCATTGAATTGTCTCTTCCTGCATCTTGAATGGATGGAGCTTAAGAAATAATTTTTTAATGGGAAACATATCCATGCATTGCAAACAGTTCTGAAAACTGTCAGGCTGGAGGCCAAGCAAAATAAGTTTTAGGATTTTCTCGGCTCCATAATTGTGTTATTACATTGTATGATAGAAATTGGACTATGGCATTAATTCTGCTCTCAGACATTAAAAAGAAGAGGAAGTATTTCTTCTTTAATTGACAGCTGAAATTTCATTCATAGGGTATTAGTAGAATTAGCTTTCTGTCTACTGAACTCTCTTCTATATTTCTGATAATATGATTTAACTCTGGCCTAAGAAACTCTTTTATTTGTGAATAACTAATCTGTATCAAGCAGAAAAGAGGAAAAAGTACTTCTGGGAGATAGGGAGGAACTGCGATGTTTTTAAACAGGAGGGATAAATCTATTGATCTATATTTTATTTGAAAATCCATTTTGAAAAAAAACCCATGACCCTTGCAAGCAATATTTGGACCCCCTTATATGCCCAATAAAGGCTAATTACATTGTATGCTCTTCTTGCCACTGAATTCACCTATTTGCAACTTGTCTTTAGGATCACAAGTTTGGGATGTGGTGGGATGGGGAGCTAAACCTGTTCAGGACTTTCCTGAAATCAGTGTCTGGAGGCTACTGCTGGATTGGTGCATAAGTCTCATGAGCAAGAAACACTTTCTCCTATGCGCTTAATATAGTTTATCCATTTATTATTATTACTGTCTTCATCTAGACACAAAACCCCATGTTTGCAGTTTTGTTTTGTTCAATTTGTTCAAAGAACCCCAAACAAATCTTTAAGGAATCCTCTTTTTCCTGTTATTTAAGAGATTAAGCTGGGGTCTCTGACAGATGTCGTGTGAATCATTCTCCTTTAGGAATCTGCAGAGTCTTGGCAAAGATTTTGTGAACATTCCACACCATTTCAGTGGTAGCAGGAGGGTCAAAGCACCTTGAACAAGCATGGGTGAATTTCACCTTCCAGGAGCAAGAGTTGTGGGAAAACCTGAATTTTCCCTCACTCCATCGCCCATTGATGGCCCAGCCTTTCAAAGGCTGGCCAGATAAGTCCTTCTGCCATGACAATGGATGGATATTCTCTCTCACAGTCAATGCAGTGGTGTTGATGGGTTTGGTGGGAAACACATGTTCACTCCTGAAAGATATTGGCAACATGCTGAGGTTATTTTATTATTTTGTGAGTGCTGCAAATTGCTCTGAAGACAGAAAACCCAACTGTCTCTTCCACCCTTGGAGATAAATTAACCTGGAACGTCAAAACAAAATCATTGGAGCCTCTAATCCTGTCACCAGGCTGATTCCCTGTGTTAATTATGAAAACTGTTGTTGATTGTTTCTGTTTCTCACTTTTCCTCGTTGTGATAAATTGTCCATTAAAAGATGAAAAAGCCCACCCAAATGCATTATGCTTATTTCTTCTTCCAGCACACTGGCTAGGGATAGTACAGAAAGGTAATGACAAGTTGTATAGCATCTGTTCTTGTTTATAGAGTGCTCAATTGTAGCTAAATAGCTTGCCAGAAAACTTGAACTATAATCCATGAAACTGAACAATCCTAGAAAAAACACCCCATCATCTTTGTTGTTACTACTCATACAAATATACTGTGCAGATGAACCAGAGCTTAAGGTTTGTTTACCATTTGGTGTCCCTATTCTTTTCCTTTAGCAGAGTTAGAGACAAATAATTTAACAAGGGCTGGAAAGCAGCATTTACAAGGCAAGCATCTGAACATGCTGTGCAGATGAGCAAAGAACAATCCTTGCTTCTGATGGGTCATTAGCAGATTAAAACATCTTAGCTCTGACCCTGTCTAGGCGGTGTGAGTGTTTTTGAGGCAGTGCAGGTCTGTGATCTTCATCAGTCCTGGACAATGAAGATGTCCCCAGGCGTATTGCAAAGAGTATCAGTTCAGACCCCAATTCAAGAAGCGTGTCATGTCTCACTGCATTTTGCTCTGTTGTGTAGCCCCTGTTTAATTTAGTGAAGCGATGTTCCATGGTGCTCAGGACTGAAAATGGAAAGAGAAATCTTTGAATTACAGTAGCTTCATATGAGGTCTCAAAATATGGACTTCATTAACTAAAAGCAATTTTTCTGCTTCTCAATCAGATTGGGAAACCAAGAGTTTCTAGTCACATCCCTGGGATTTGCTGAGCTTTGCCGTTTAGGTGTGCTGAAGTGAGTTAGGAGTTTCTTTCCAGACAACCTTTGCTGACAGAAATGCTGACGACGGCTCTTCCCAGTAAAACATCACCACAGAAGGACAAGCCAAATTCCTGCAGTACTTCCCATGTCTTATCCTGAACTACTTTTTTCCTTATTTTGTGTTTGTGGTTAAACAGCTTCCAGGCTTTACCAAAGAATAACCACCAGTTAATGCAGGGTTATGTGATATATGTTTAAGTGCTTGGGGGGTCTTTTTTACTATAAAGGACATTGAAATGCAAGATACCATATCTGGTTATAGAATAGCTGTGAATGTATTAGTTGTTCCTCAAGACAATAAGCAAGCAATTGCTGGTGTCATTTTAAAATTAGAATACAATTTTTTCTACCCCTTAAGTTTTGAAGACGAAGCTGAGTGAAAATCTTTGCAAAACTACATAATATTAATTCTTACAAATAATAATTATATATCATTACCATATTTATTTTGATTAAATGCATGCTGAATTGAACCAGTGAGGTTCTGACTTGAAAAAGGGGAAAGTATTTTCAGCATGAGGACAGTCACGCATGGGAGCAGGTTGCCCAGAAAGGTTGTGCCATCTCCATCCTGGGTGTCTTTTTAAAGGCCAGACTGGATAAAGCACTGAGCAACCTGGTCTGGTATTATGAGTGTCCTTGCTTTGAGAGGGAAAGGTCCTTTCCAACCCAAATTGTTCTATGATTCTGTGATTCTATTATTTATATGTCCATGGCTTACAGCCAGGAGTCTTTAACTTGGCTCACCATCTCCGTGTGGAGATGCTGCCAGACCTACTGCCCATTTGGAGATCTCGAGACAAGGTAAATGCCAGAGGACCATGTCTACGTGTTTGCATGGTCCTTGCTGCCTTGGACTTGTGAGTTCCCATGCAGAGGCACATGATGTGTGTGTGTTATGAGAGCTGAGGAGCACAGCTTCCTGCTCACAGCCCTGCCATCACCAATTTCCCTCTGATGTGCTTATCCTGCTTTCAGAGTCAGGAGTGTTTCCACTGGCTCACATGGTCCGGGACCCAGAGTATCTGTACTGTGACGGAAATACAAACATGGTAAGGGAGTGTTGCTGCAGGGGACACTTCATTTTTTGTGTGTGTGTGATTTAGGGGGTGAACCGATGTCCAGTGTCCCAGTAAAACTGGTTCAGCAGTTGCTCAGTTTGTGAGTGCTTCTCCTAAGTAAATGCCTCCTGACAATAAATACCAAATTGATTTATTTTTGTTTTTAATTCGTTTCTGCAGAATATGTTTAGGCTTAAAAATATATTGCTATACGAGGCTATGCCTTTTTTCCTAAGCTACACTGCTTTGAATTCACCACTGATCTTGGACACAAATAACGCATACAGTACTTACATTTCATTCTAGATTCTGGCCATTTACGTTGACCGACTTCAGAAGAAGTTCCTGCTAAAAAGAAAGGTCACCAAATCAAAAACCTGTCTGTGTACTTTGAGCTGACTGCCAGGCTGTCTAGGAGAACAGAACTGGTCCTTGCAGTTAAATGGACAGTTTCTTCCTCACTGATGCTTTTCCAGAAGGGGTGTTAGCACAAAGGAACATGAGTTGTTGAATTGCATAAACAGTGAGCACCAGAAGCAATGGGGTTGCTTGACTTTTCTCTCCCCCATTGTGTTCTGATGAGTTTGAAGTGGGATCCAGTAATTTAATTTGTGATATCTTGAAGACTACTGCAATAGCTCAAAAGCTGTGGACAGAGGCAAATAACATTTTGTAATGCATTTATTGAATGGTAATGCAAACCAGAGAAACCTATAAAGAAGGGAGGAAATCATATTCCCTGTCTGGGAGGTACTGAACTGAATTTTAAACCAGAGAACCAGACATGGCTGAGACTGAGAAAGGAACAGGGAGAGTTCACCCGACTTCCCCCGTAAGAAATAAATTACTGGTGAGACCACACAATATTCTTCCAGTTTTCTGTCCTTCTGATCTCCTGTTACAAGTAGACATGTTCATATTTTGATGATCTTCCCCATTTTTGGAAGTATTGCCCTTAATAAAGGTTTACATAAGTTTCTTTTATTTTTCTCCCCAGAGGGCGAGTTGTTCTTGCAGCTGAAATCCCTGACAGAAAGGGACTACCCTCCGATTGCTTCTAGTATGTGGAGAGTAATAGGACACTGAGACAGTCAAGCTGTTTTTACTGTGTTAGGCAGCAGTTTCCCTTCATATACCACCATTGCTGCTGAATAGCATAGAATGAGGAAAAGTTCAGTCTCTGTAATGAAGTCAATAGCTCCTCATCTGAATAATAAGGAATTTCAGCCAAGAGAGCAGAATGGCATGTTTTCTCTTCATTTCTCATTTTAGTTTCTACTTTGTGTTCCTCAACACGTACATTACCCCTTTTGTTTTGCAGTCACTGGGGGATAAATTAGTCCAAGATCCTGCTTACTGCTACTTCAGCACTTATACCATTTCTGATCAGCCTATACTTAACATGTAACCTATACCCCTTCTGAATTTGTCATAAAGATTTCCATGGGAATTGTGTTCTCCAGACCAGATTCTGCTTTGTTATTTCAGTGTAAAAACCACAGCACTTCCACTGAAATCCTACCATTTTTTATCTCCATCCACATCTATGAAATCTGTGATTCCCTGGAAGAATTCTGGATTTACATTGGAGTAACTAGTAAGTTGAATGTGGCCGTAAACAAATTTATTGTGAAGATTTACTGCACCAAATAACCGCAGTGGTTATAAATCTTTTAGATTTCAGGCAAAATGAATTTATATTCTGATGCTGGTGTTTGAAGGCACAAGCTTTGGAAGTTGGTTTCAAATAGATCTCAGGGTTACTGTTAGGTAGTTTTTTCTTACTATGCTTTGTAATAGGCAGACTAAAATTGTGCCTTCTGAATTTTGTGTCATAAATACAATTGTATAGAAACTTTACCTTTGAATAGAGTGGAGCTTTCTTGGAGTAAGAGTAAGCAGAGATTACAGGTAACTACAGACGAGGACTTTCAGAGTTTCTAGCGCTATCATTCCTCAAAAGATCAAATTATCTGGATCAAATGTTCAAAACTCTTTGAGGTGTCCGACAAAATTTTCCTCAAGAGGAACTGCATTTTTCTGCCCATTAATTTTATAAAACTGTTCCCCGTTCATTTTTCATACAAATGCACTCGGCTGAAGTTGGGTTCGGTCAGACTAATTTGGTCAGGAACATTTTAAGCTAACACCTATATTTCAAAAGGTTATAAATTTCTCAACAGTCTGGGGACAGGCTTGGGCAACTGAATAAGTTCTCTAAGTCTAATTTTTGGTAGAGTCAGGGGTGTTAGTTATAATAATTTTACATTTTCTTTGATTGCTAGTCTCTATTAGTGTCTATTAGTACCACGGCTGTTCTGAGGTGTCCTCATCCTTTGCATGTAATTTTGGGAAAGTGAGTTCCTGGAGTCATGGTTGGTGGTTGTGTTTTCAGAAGACATCACATACCAGTTCTAGTGGGCTGATGATGTGCTGACAGCCCTCTTTGGCTCCAGCCCTGCGTGAGCAGCATGGTTTCCAAGTCCCTTTAACTTATTCTGAAGGGATTGTCGCCAGCTTTTGACCCTGGCCCTGCCATCGTGCTGTGTTTGCTCTGTTTCTTACTGTAAGGTACATCTGTGACTTTGGGAGCAAGGCTTTGCTATATAAAGCTTGATCCTCCAAGGCACAGACACTGCCCTAGATGAAGTACGTACCTTAACTTACACAACAATTTTTGTCCCATCCATCCCACATGAATAAGATGTAAATACATATTTAAGCATCCTCCTGATCTAGCCCAGAATGCTCAGACTTTTACAGTCTGAACCCATTTCCTACCATTTGTGAATCCCCGTGGTCATAGTTGGTACAGCTTAAGCTGTGATGATCCTCAGCCTCTGGCATGAGTCACTCGGAGAGGTAAGTCAGGATGCTGTGGGTTTTGGAAACTCGGATCCCTGGAAGGACAGTTATAGTTCACTCCTCTGCCTGTACCACACAGATCGACATGGTGTTGTGACCACACATGGGTTTTTCACAGGCTGCTGAAGAGCCAGAAAAATGCAGTGATGAGGTACTCTGTGTCGTGGTGCTCTGGGAATGAATAACATAGTGTCCTGCTGTCATCCCCACACCTGCCCAGCACCGCAGCCAGGCAGTATATCTCCTTGCTCTACAGTGTGTGAGAGGCAGCACTTGGCTTGTCATTGGAACTCATGGTAATGAAGGAGTATTCTGCTCACTGATGAGAAAAGGTCTGGATGATCGCAAGACTGACGTGACAAATGCACATTTGAAACTTCTTTCCATTTATTTATCGGCTATTTATAGTAGGATGGCCAGACAATGACCTAAGAATACTTCTTTTCAAGTCCAAAGAGAGTCTTCAAGTGCAGCTCTGAAAAAGAGACTGAAAAGATTTGGGCACCCCCAACTGTCCTGTATTTACCAGCACTTTACTCCTTCCACTTTCTCTAGGGAATATTCCCATTTGCAGCAAGTTGGCTGGAACTCAAAATCTTTTCATAATGCTCCCTGTCCCTTACAGCTTCTGTTTTTCAGCTACGGATGAAGTATTTTGTTCACACCAAATCCAGGCCGTGTAAGCCTGGGATCTAAATCTCCATTTTTTGTTCCATTTCTCTCTAGTGCTGGAGGTTCCTGTGCTGAATTGAGGAGTTAGATTGCTATGTAGGCTCAAACCACCATTACACAATCTATGGATGGATGGCTATTTAAACTGCTTTGCCTGAAAGGGGTCTTGGGAAATACCTGTATAGCCCAGGACAAGATGGGTAATGATATGAATGAAGGCAGTATGATCCATAACTGAATGCAAATTGTATTTGAAAACTGACCTTCAAGGAGATGTCCTAGGAAAATGTGAAATAAGTTCAAAGTTTACCATTTGGTCATTAGCAGAAATTATTTGAAAGCACAATCTAAACACAGTCCCAAAAGTGGTTAAAGTACTTTTTAGAGCTCCCTTCTCTGGCATGGCTTGGAGGGAGCAATAAAGTTAGACCCCTGGAAATGAGGAGGTGACCTGTATTAAGCCCGCTTTGAAAGTCTGGCACAATAGGAGTTCAGTTCCTGAGAATATATTTTAAACAGATCCTACCCCTAAATTTGTGTTTCCTGGTAAAAAAGGTGGCAGAATTGAGTTGGATTTACAGCAAAGGTGTGTGTTGATGTAAACTCCTGAGGAAAAAACTGTATTTCTAAATCCATTTCTGCAGAAACAACTTCTTAAAGCTCCACTGTTGTTATGAAAGTGTGATTGCCCCGTATGCGGTTAAAAAAGGTTAAAAAATGTACAATAATCATGGAGAGCAGCAGACAAGAAAGGAATAGTTGTATGTTTGCTTGTGCATGAAAATGCTCTTTTCCAAAAACCTTGCAACTAATCTTTTTAGCCATGGCAGGAATAGGCAGAACTGTAGCCTTGAATCAATACCTGTGGGAGATGATGACTAACAGACTCAACGGAGTTTTTTGTTTGTAGGGGAACACTTAAACTTTTGGAGTTGGTACCAGCTGTTCCTTTGAACAATGCTGTACTTATGATTCAGAGCAGGGCGGTTGCGTTGTAAGCAAGGAAAACTGATTATTTCCCTTCGTATGCTTACTAAAAAAATATTTTTAAAAATGGAAAGAAACTTTAGGTGGGCCTGAAAGATAGAGGAGCCTCTAAAATACTTGTGAATCAGTTTTCCTGGGATAACTGCATCCACATGTGAATTTATTGAAAACACATGTGACTTTGATAAAAGATTACATTTAAAGAAGGGGCTAGAACTGGGCTATAGACAACAGGGTACTGTGTTTCATCAAACACTGAGCTACACATTTTCGAATGTTTCATGTTAAGAGAAAATGTTTAGATGATTTTAAACAGTGCACTACTCCATTTCAATTGGCCTGCTTATCGCAGACCGCTTATGAGTGTTTCTGTTACAGAATAATCCACCAAGGCCATTCATCTGGTTGCTTGCTTGGGGGAAGAAAATCGAGTTACAATATGTTTACTCTAAGGAATGGTATTATGTATTTGTAAGGTTTAGACCTGGGTGAGCCATCTGGGGAGAAGAAACAGCAAACACAAAACTTGCCTGACATTCATCATCATCATTAGCTTGCCCTGCATTTTCAGTATATGAACTGATAATAACTAGTATGTTCTACAGTTCATATTAACCAAATCTCTAAGAAAAGCTGATAGTTATGAATTTAAAAACAGCTGAGATATTTTCAAGGTAATTAATAGGAAATAGAGAACATGATCCAGTTTTGGGAAAAAAGATGTTTCAGATAACCAAAACTCAGGTCATGGAAACTGCACTGTAAATTGTATATTAAGGTTTAAGTTGCACTGTGGTTTTAAAACAAACAAAAATAGTCTTGGGGCTGGGTTCAGCTTTTCCTGTGTACACAGAGTGCTTTGAGTATATTATGTATAGCTAGATTCCACATGTATTGAATCCTCTGTGACTTCAAAGTCTCTCTCCTGCCATTCTGACTTTTATAATGAAGCTTGAAGTCAAAGCCTACACGAGACCTTTGGTCTGTTATTGGACCAGACAGGTTGGGTTCTGTAAGTAATAGCTACAGGAATAAAGCTTGAAATACATCTTCGCCTTTGACTTCTACATCCCAGTTATGAAGTGTTTCTTGCTGGGGGCAGTGGTGTTAAGTAGTCTGCAACAAGGCCTGAACTCCTAACTTCAGTAATGCCGTTTGCTACTGTACCTTAGTGACAGTGATACGTGTGGGCATTATACTCCAGAAGTGTAAGATTATTTTAGATTCATAAACAACAGCCAATGCCAGTCAAAATCAATAGGTAATCTCATTAGTTTTGGTACTGTGTTTTCCAGTTTATTCTATCTCCAGGAACTAATTCCCATAATTATAAAAAGATTTTCTGCTGTTTAGTAAGGCTGCAGCTCTTAATGCCACCGTTTCCATAGTAGGAGATAAATTGTTTCAATAGACCTGGCTGTCTAGTCACATGAATGTTAAGGAACGTAACAGATTTGAGATTTCTTCCCTTCTGTGAAGCAGAATAGATGATGACATTATATCATTACTCAGTCTAAAATAATCATTGCCTAAATTAGATGAAATGCAATGAACAACATTGCAATGCACTGGTAGCTGGTTTGTGAAGGTTTGATTTCCAGTAAGAAAAGTGACACAAACTGGAAGATTTCCAGCAAGAAGAAGGTAACCTTCAAGTCCTAAATTTCAGCTTTCCTCTGAGCAGGAAGAAGGGAACCATCCACATATGTGGCACTTGATGAATTACTCCCTTCTGTTTATTATATCAGTTTTGTTTTCACAAAGTGTGGTTTATGATTATTTGGCTTGGATAGCAAAGTAATCCCTGACTCTTGAAAGCCTCCAAAGTGTTTACCATTAGCAAACATGATGCTCATTAGAGGTCCTTCTTCAAATGAAGAGTGGATGTTGTTGTTTTCCTTTGTTAAATGAAGATACTGCCTTCAGGGCCCCAGTTTCTTTCACAGTCTGCTTCCTTGGGTTCAGTGGAGTAGTTAATTTTCATAACTAACTAAATAATGTATGTATAATAGACATTTGCAAAAGGCATATAAACCAATAGAAGTATATTAGACTTTATCATCCAGTCCTTCTCCTTTAAAGCATGGAAACAAACGGAAGGACTTGCATGTCCTTTCTATTATCACTGTGTATTAACATCATATCTACTAGTCCTGACTTTCTCCCATTGGCTGCTGAGCATCAGGTCTTTTCATATCTTTTTCTGCCTGAAGATCTTTCTATTGCCTGTGGGGCTGTCCTACTGGTATTTTCTGACTGAGTTTCCCATTAGTTGAGTATGTTTTCCCATTCAGCGTTGGGTATGTTTTCACATTATATATAGCTGCACAGTGTCCTGCATAGTCTTAGCTACACAGTATTGGCCAATATGCAAGGGCATCTGTGTTTAACAAGGACAGAACTAAAAACAAAAATAAAAATATCATTATTTTCTCTCTTTTGTGGGGCCCTGAGGAGCCTCAAGTCTACTCTTCAGCAGCTGACAAGCCTGGTGTGCCTGCCTGTCGTGGTTTAAACAAAGTCAGCCATAAATCACGCAGTCGTTTTCTCACTCCCCCCCTTTTTGCCCTCCCCCTGCTCCTGGAGGGATGGGAAGGAGAATCAAAACAATGCAACTCCCATGGGTTGAGATAAGAACAGTTTAGTAACTAAAATATAACATAAATCACTACTGCTACCACCAATAATAATAATGATAAAAGAAATAACAAGGGAAGAGAATACAACACCTCACCGATAACTCGCCTCCCCAGCCCGACCAAGCACCGACCGATACCTAGTCCAACCCCCAGTCCTAGCCCTTCCAGGTAACTCCCAGTTACATCCTGGGCATGACGTGCTGTGGTATGGAATACCTCTTTGGCTAGTTTGGGTCAGGTGTCCTGTCTCTGCTTCCTCCCGGCTTTCCCTCCTCCCTGGCAGAGCATGAGGCTCACAAAGTCCTTGGCCAGACCAAACATTTGAGCAGTAATTAAAAACATTGGTGTTATCAGCACTGTTCCCAGGCCGAAAGTCAAAAACACAGAGCTGGACCAGCTACCAAGAAGGAGAAAAAATGACTGCTACTGCTGAACCCAGGACACTGCCCGTAGCTCATGCTATGAAAGACTTCTTCATTGGGCTTGAGGGATAGGAATGTTTTGGCATTACCTACTTTATCCCCACCAGCACACGCTGTTACTATTATTTCTAAGTTTCAACTAGCTTTCTGTTGTCTGTTGCTGGGGGATGTTAAAGATCCTGCACACGATGTGGTCTACAAACAGAGGCTGAGTTGAATTTTTCAGCTTCTGATTTCAGGAAAAATCACTGCCTTATATTCTGGCTATTTTGGCTATGTCTATACTAGTAACTAAACTAAAAAAGACAGGGGCATAGGGTGAGAGCTGTCCTACAATAGCCTGTATTGTGTAATATTGGCATGCTTGTTGGCATGGTTTTGGCCCATGCCAGCTAGTATTCTCCCAGACAGAGCCCTGGCATGGTTCAGGAACAGGTCAGGAACTGTTTCTAATAGGAAAATCAGATTAATTTTTTTTTTTTTTTTTTTAGGGAAAAATAGTGTAGCCATATGGATGCAAACTGTGTTGTGCTACTGCATGCAATGCCAGAGAACAGTCCTTGTCCATTGTTTTAACTTGGATAGATGTAGCTTTTGATGCCTAAGAAGCAGACAGTTGCAATTTGTGGAGCATGGGCCAGGGTCTGTTTTTACTTCTTTAATCACAGTGTAATGTTGTACTGACTGAAACTAGACAGAGTATCATATTTTTCATGAAGCAAACCTGGAGCAAGTTCTATTGCCAAGAGATTCCCACATGTGATGAGCAGCATGGTGTAACTGAACTTGTACTTGAAGCAGAACTACATCAATAATAGCATATGATCTATGTTTTATCAACAGATCAACATAAACAGTAGTGTGATGCTTACTTAACTTGTGATGGCTAAGATTAAACTATCACTGTATCATAATACCCTTTTACACTGGTCTCCTGAAGGTGTAAATTGAATAGGAGACTTACCCTGATTGGCAGCAATCCAGCATTTGACAGGTAAGTGTAAAAATGTGCAACATAATAAAGATGCTGGCTAGACCTATAATTTCCAGTACATCTGCATACATGGTAAGGTTAATCTCATGTAAATTTGGTCACCTAAATGGTAGATGCTCAGTCACACTTTCTAGTCTGGCAAGCACCTCTAGAGGCTGATTCATGCCATGCTCAGAGAGGTGTTGGGGAACAGGAGGAACAGATTGTGTTCTGCTGAGTCCAGCTCTCTGTGCTGATAGAATCTCTTTGGGTTGATGTTATCCAGACATCATTTGTCATGCAACTCTTTGCTTTTTTACTCTGTGCTTTATATGCTGTTTTCCAACAATTTTCTCTTAAATTTCTAACTGTCATAAGACCAGATATTTATTTTCCATCTTTGTTTCTACTGATCTTGCATGGCTTTCACTTACTCTCCTACAGCTCAATAATTTGTTTCAGTAAAGCTGAGTCAAGGCACACCAAAATGATTAGTAAAAATGTTCCTTGGGTTGCACAGCTTTAAACTTCTTCACACCTTCATGAGGTTTCATGAAGCTCATTTCCACAGCCCATCGACGTCCCTCCAGATGACAGCATGACCCTCTGGTGTATCAGCCACACCTCCCGGTTTTGTGTTGTCAGCAAACTTGCTAGGCTATACCCTGCCCCATTGTCCAGATCATTAATGAAGATTCTGAACAGAACTGGATCCAGTATTCGGTCACTCTTGCTTACCATGGTGAATCTAAATTTATAAAGAGTGACCTCACATGGACATCTGCCACCTCCCTCAGCACTCATGGGTGCATACCATCAAGGCCCGTGGTGTTATGCATGTCCAGTTTGCTTAAGTATCACCTGACCCATGCCCTTCACTCAGCAATACTGTCACTCCCTCACAGGACTGCTTATTACTCTTTCCCTTCCCCATCATTTCTAGTTTAAAGGTGTCCTTATGAGCTCATCCATCCTGTTAATGAAAATAGCTTTGCCCTGCTTAGTGAGGTAGATCCCATCTTTCCCAAGCAGATGCTGATCTGCAAACAGGGTCCTGCGGTCATAGAATCCAAAAGCCTGATGCCAACACCAGCTCTGCAGCCAATTACTGACTTGTCCTATTAGTGTCCTTCTCCTTGCACCCTTGCCCCTCACCAGCTGGATTGAGGAAAACACCATCCTGGCCCCCATGCCCTTCATTACTGTCCATGGAGTTCTGTAGTCACTTCTGTTACTGTTCAGGTTTCTCCAAGCAGTACCGTATGTGCCCACACACAATAACAGCAGGAGCTAGTAATCAGTTGAATGAGCTCCTACAGTGCCTCCACAGCATCCCACATCCTGGCTCCAGGCAGGCAGCAAACCTCTCTAGGTGACTGGGCAAGTCATTGTCATTTCTTCCTGTTGTCTTGCATGGTTTAGGGTTAGGTAGATGAGGTCACTTTGCTGGTACACCTAATTCTAAACCTTTTACAAGCAAAGGACTTACAGTTTTCTGGGTGCTATCTGGCATGCCAGACCACTGTCACTTTCTTGTTAAAGGTGATCCGTGCCTTCTATTATGCTACAAAAAACCGTGGGGTGGTAGAACATACAATAGGAAGAAAAGCTTATTTCAGGGCCAAAATAGAAAAGGTCTTTCTCAATTAGGTTTTGCATTTAGGATACTGTTGATTATCAATCATCATTAAATAGTGTGTGTTGTTCTTTGAAGTGGGTATTAAAGACAGTATTTTCATTCAGCATCAAGTGTGCTTTTTGAAGAAGGCGTAAGCTTCCAGGGGAGATTGGGTGATAGGAACCTTCCAGCACATGGTAATACGGAAACCGAAATCTTGGAGCTGAAACAGAAACATCTAAACCAATGATAGAAACAAACAACAGAAACGTCTAAACCAATGATAGAAACAAAATACATCAGAGAAAGAAAATGAGCCCTGTAAGGCAGAGTAAAAGAACAAACACCTAATATAATCCCATTTTTTCCATAGCTATGAGGCAGGATAGTGAATGAGAAAAGGCCGTAAGACAATTTGGTAAACTGCTATGGCAATTGCTATAGCAAGCTCATAATGAAACTCTGCAAAGTGAAACAAGAGAGGGTCCCAGTCTTACTTGGCATTCTCTTTGCTGATTGCCTGCATTTGTTATTCATTTCAGAAAGCTCTTTGAATAGAAATTAAGACACCCCCCACCCTACAACAAGCAAAACAAACCCTGCTGTTTATTCCAGCTAATATATAGAAAGTCAGAGGAAGATGTAGGAACATTATGAATGCCAAGTTAGACATTAAACTTGTAGTTTAGTTGGCTTTAGCATTTTGGAAGATGACATTAAAATGTCATATTACTTTAATTTAGGGCTGGGAGCCTATATTTACAAGAAGGCCTTAAATAGAGAATTCATTTTAGGTTTGTTTAAGTCTCTTGCTCTCTGTTTTTTGAAGGAAACAAGACAAAGCACAGGCTATAAGTTTCCATTGAATATGTTTGTTCTGTTACTTTTTGAATTGCTAATATTGATTCCAAATATTGCTTCTTTCCACTGTCATTTTGAAAAGGAAAAGAAAGCAAAGATTTAATTCCTCAAAAGGCAACTGCTTTAATTTCATCTTTCTTGCCATAGTAAAAAGCTTAATAAAATGAAAGACTGATGACAGTTCTCAGGTTTATAGTCTCTTTCAGAAGCCCTGGGAGAGATGGCCTCATTTTGCTTTGCTTATTCAGGTGAGTAAGCTCTTGCCGTGAGCTCTTGGCAAGACCCACCAGTGGTCAGCAAAGTGTTAAGACGGTGTGAGGAATGGTATGACTGGGGTCCTTCCACAGCACAGTGGAATCCACCTGCTTAATGCCAGACTTTTGCTTTAACGTTAGCTTTACTTTAAATTCATTATCTAAAGGGTGGGAATCAACCTCTTCAGATTGTAAAGCAGAAAGTTTGGTTGGAAACAAAATCCAAGCCACTTCGGTAGGCCTGATTCAGTTACTCTGATTCATCAAGTGAAAACAAGCCATTTGCCATCTGGTAATTACCTTGGGGAGTGAGGTGTAAATCCCTGTTCCTTAATCTTCCTCTCTTTAAGAAAACATTTACTCCTAGGTGGTCCAGATGGTGAGAGGCCTTCAGACAATGCGTAGAGGTGACCAGTGATGGGTTGCTCCAACGCAGCAGGAGGTCCTCAGGATGCACACAGGGAGGGAGGGAGAACTCTCCTTTGCAAACGGTTTGTCAGACAGCTGACAAGTACCGTGTACCTGTGTGCATGAGAAAGAGCTTTGCAAGATTACACAGCAGCCCTATGTGAAGCAACCGAGTCCCTAGGCTGGTGGGGACAGCTGGCAAGGATGGGACCAGGTACAGGCAGAACCAAATGGTTTTTATTTCTGTCTCTATGCATCTAAACTACCCTGAAAAGCCTCTCTCTAGTGGTACTGATTAAATGACAACCATATCCATCTTTACCCACTTGGTTCAAAGAGAATTGCCCTGTTTTCTTTAGAAATCTAAGCTGCAGGGAAGGGAACTCAACCAGGCATCTGAGCTGGCCATCACAAGAAAGAAGAAATAACACTATTTTAGAAAGAAGAAATAACACTATTTTAGAAAGAAGAAACAACATTATTTTGGAAACTGATTAGCTATGGTATCTGCAGCACTTCTCTCCAAGAATGAGACTCCTCCTTCTCCTCTTGTGAGTTTAAAAATGGTCAGAGGCTAAATTAGGCCATTGAAGAGGGAGGCTGCTGTTTCTCAGACTGTGACCTGGGTTATTCACATAGTCCTTGGCAGATGTCAAACAGCTCAGTATAAGTGTCCTTTTAATTGCAGCTTACTGGGCTCAAGGGCTTTACCAAGGGGGTACCACCTGCCCCATCGTTGCTCTATCAGACAGTGTTACTTCATTAGCTCTGAAAAGGAAGACGTGAAGCAGGTGGAGCAGGGACCATTTTTTTTCCTATGCTCATGTCTCTTTTACACTCATGGCTTTAATTTCCTCCATCCCTGTTTTCTGACCTAGAAACAGTCACTATGCAGCACTGGCGTGAACTAGCAACTGAGCTAACAGGGAGGCAGATAAAAGTATTTTGGAGAGCTGCTGCTGTCAGATGGGAAATCAAAGCTCCTCTGCTTCACCAGGGTGTGTATCAGACACTGCAGATGACCCAGCCCTCAGATAATCCACCCTCTTCTAAAGGAACTACATCTGAAAAAAAGTCATCATATAACCTGCACCCACAGATAACCTTTGGATAACCTCCATGCCTCCAGAGCTGCTGCACAAAATCACAGATGGGAGCAATGAGGCATCTCAGGGCCAGGGGAGCCCAGTAGGAGCAACAGGCAGGACCTCGAAGAAAGAAGGAAGACAGGAATGAAGAGTAAGTTTCCTCTCCCACTAGCCCTCAAATGGGTATAAGCCACATGATGCAGAAAAGCAGGTTTTCTTAGAGGCATTAGACAAGTGGGTGCAAAGGACTTCGCTAAAAACTGTTGCCTGAAAGAAGAGTTAAGACCCAGGGATACATGGGTAGCTTTAAGGTCTCAAGATCAAAAAGACAGAGGGCTGATAGTTATGCCCCAAACTCATTGCCCTTTCTGTTCTTCTCCACCATAAGTTCAGGTGCTCAGAAAGACAACCAAGGCAAGTAGGACACCATTTCATCCCCTTGCAGGGATCTTGGCAGGGGCATATTCTGTCCTGAGTAGTTTGTGCCTTTCTGGTGATGTCGCAGTGAGGTTACACAGTTGGTACCCTTTTGGGATATTTGGATATTTTGCTTCAGCCAGTTTTGAAGTGTGCTTTTCCTGCTCAAATATCATTTTTCTTGTGTGTTCCTCACAGAAATGTCATGTCAGAGCTATTCATGAAACCTAGCCAAATCTCATTGTAAAAGTGCCACTCTTTGATTACAGTGAGCAAGTCCATGGGTTTGAATAGGGCAATCCACATCATCCTGGGAAAACTATTGATGGGCACAGTTAAAAAATATAAATAAAAATCAGCTAGTCTGAGCTTTCAAGCTGAATTAGAAGTTGTTATTTGGTTTTGAAAAGAAATTAACAAATTATAGTAGTATCAGCCATCTTTGTTCCTGCCAGAATTGCAGTATGGAACGTTTTAAAGGCAAATCTATCCTGCATGAGTTGATGTTGAACTTGAAATGATCTAAAACCAAAGCTATTTTATGAGATGTAGGCACTAGGAGGCAAATTTAAAGCTGCATTTCCAACTTAAAAGCTTACAATTTCCTGACTTTCCCCTTTCCCCATTTTTTCCCCTGTCCTGTGTAATATATCTTCAAGGAGCAGAATGCTTCTAGCCTGTATGGATTAAGCTTGATTGTACCTCTACTAAAATCAGTAGATGACAATACTTTCACATACCAAAAGAACTCAATCACTTAAACCTAATTTTAATTTCTAAATACTTTTCTTTTAAAGAAAATTTCTTGGCTATAATGGTAAGGAATGAGTTATAGCAGTTAAAGTTATTTAGGACCACAGCTGTACTTCTGGTTAAGCATTGACTACTGAGTCTGAAGTCTGAGGCTGAATTAAGTCCCTAAGTAATGATCTTGCTATTGACTGAGATGTGCAAATGAATGAATTTTGACTGATGATTATGAAAACAAATTATTTTTTCTGTTTTGATGGCTGTCTCCACATCCTTTTAGGATTTTTTTTTTTTTTAATAGATATATGGAGTGCGGCAAATGAAAAAAAAAAAATGGGCTATTGCTGGAATGAAAACAGTGTTCCACAATGAAGGGTTAAAAAAAGCTCATTAGAAAATGCTGAAAGAAAGTGTTATAATTATTGAGAAATGTTTACAACTGCTTTGGCCAAAAACAGGTATATGGAATTTAGCTGCAAAACCCCGTGTTGCAATACTGGGCAAGTGTATCAGATGCCTCTGAAATTTGCCACAAATCCACTGTTGACATGACTGCCTATTCCAATGGCGCATGCCAAAATGGACTTCTGTTGTGGAATATCAGCCACTAATTTGGTCTCATCTCCAGTTTCCCCGATGGGATGATGTTATTT
This sequence comes from Pezoporus wallicus, assembly GCF_028554395.1. Lineage (NCBI taxonomy): Eukaryota > Metazoa > Chordata > Aves > Psittaciformes > Psittacidae > Pezoporus > Pezoporus wallicus. The sequence continues at coordinate 173,544 of NW_026639618.1, forward strand.
CACCATTCTAGATTGTAAAGCTCTGATATACTGTAAGACATCATTGCTCTACTCACTGCTACCTACTTCCCATGTGGCATTTACGGGCACAATTTCCTCATCCTTGTACAGTTTCTTACAGAATTCATACATGTGATCCTCCCTGGCCTCAGCATTCAGAATGTGAAAATTATGGGCCAGGTCGGTGTAATTTCATGAAGAATTCAAAATCTCAAGTACAAAAACTGTCCATTGATATTCTACAGACCCTCCAACCCAGTTTCCAGCAGCCAGCTATGAACACAGCATTCGTGGATCATAGACTTTTCTTCCCATGCAGTGTTATTTGTTGTTGCAAAGAAGCAGCTTAGTTGCCTGTATGTGAAGGCACACATGCACTTAGGAATGCTACAGCTGAGTTACAGACAGTAATGCAATGCTGACCACTTGTTTTATGAACAATTTCTTTTTTTCTACGGAATTTTTGCAAATCATTTATCCCTCTTGAAAGGATCACACAGTCTGAACTGAAAGGAGGGAGCATGATATTAACCTGAAGGCTTGTTAAACTGCACTGTGGTTATAAATTTTGTGAAATTCCTTTGTATTTACAGTAACTGCCAAAACAGACTTAATCCTTTAAGGCTTCACGATGTACATTTCTTGGCTGGTGTGCTGGGACATTTTCATACTGGAAAATTATGTGTATTTTCCATATACACTGTGGGCTTCTTAGAAGAATGGATAAAATCTACTTATATCAGGGATAATATAAAGACTAAGCAGCCAGGAAAGCAAATAGGAATTCAATGGGATGATTGACTCATGTCTCAGACATCGGGATATAGACTGTGGGCACTGAGAGTTCACAACTACGTGTGTCTGGGCACAGAATACTTTCCCTACAGCCATGTAGCTACAGCAAACCCACAAAATCAATATGGGGATGGCTGTATTCCTATGAGCATGCTTATCCCCATGCAGCTTGTTGCAGGGTCTATAAACATCTCTATATATAAATACAGTGATAACACATGCAAAGGGATCTTCAAGAGCTCAGAAGTGAAAAAAGCCTCATGCAGAAATTGAAATGTAGAAGGAAAAAGGAACTGAGGTAAAAGGAAGTTACAGGTTATTAAATTGGTACTATTTGTGGATTAAGAGCTACAGGATTGACTATGTATTAAAAGTCTCTTACTCTGCAAGAAAACAAATGATTTGCCATGCCTTTTCTTTATGTTTATTTCCTCAGCATGGTGAGGGACAAGACTGGTTGAAACTTTCACATCTTCCCTTCTCATTTTCATTTTCATTTTTAATGCGAGAAGGTTTTTACTTAAATAAAAATAGGCACAAATGTGTAACTATTTCTGTTGATTCCCCTCTGAAGGTGATCCTGGTTCCTGCTGGAGTTAGTGAGAGTTTGGCCATTGACTCTATACAGCGTAGACGCAGGATAGACGCTGCATTTGCACTGTAAGTTCGGGTTGTTGTAATTACAAGTGAGTTTAAATGCTGGTGTTTCACTCTGCATTGCGAGTTTCCAGAAGTCTCATATTGTCTGAATCTGTGATTTTGGTTTGGGCCCGCCTCCAGGGCAGGGAGAGGCTGATTAGCTGTCGAATCCGTCTGAGATCTTGGTCAGCGATATTTTTACATTGTGTGGTTCAACCGATGTGTGCTGTAGTACGAAAGCAATGCTTTTCACTCATTAATCAGGTTTCAGAAAATGGGAAGCACATGATAACTAAACAAACCAAAGCACAGAGATGAAGACAGGAGTTATAGTAAGTTAGCCAGTGTGAAAACCTTTATTGGACCAAGGAACACAATCAGGAAAAAATTGATTCCTGATGAAAAATTTCATTGGCTTTTTGTTCTGTTGATGTTGGTTGTTTTTTTTCCCTCAGAGGTATTTATAAATTTTTAGTCTAATAAAAAGAATAAAATATTAGCTATTACTTCTTTTGTAAAAATAGCTAAGAAAGGAATATCTGGTTTCTAAAATCTCTGGAAGAAAAGCATATGCATATATTAATAAAATTCTCATAGCAATGTTGATACATTGTTCTGTTGAAGATGACTATTATTTGCTCTTTAGGGCTTTCACAACTGGGGTAGAATATATTCTGTTAGACGACTTAAAACTTAAGAAACTTTACGTCTACTTACCAACCAAACTTGAGTTTAAAGTTTTGGGATTTCACTGGCAGTGAGAGGATTTCAAACAACGTGGAGGAGGTATTTCCCATCACCTGTGATGACAGAAGCAGATGCTGCACTAGAGAAAATCAGTTGCTGACTGCTCCTTTAAGTGATTTTTTCCTCCCTGCTTCTCACGGCCAGTGCTTGAGGGATGTTTTTTAGTTTGAAGGGTTTCTTTTGAGAAGAAAAGTAGTGCTTTTAGGCCCCACACTGCTCACTGAAAGGAATACCACATTTTGCTCATGCACCAGGTAAAAAGTGCTTTCTTCAGATTTGTTTTAAACCTGGTGCTTGTTGGCTTTCTCAGGCACCCTGAAACAATGGCGTAATGAGAAATAAGTAGCATTTACTTCCTTTTGGATATCATAAATCCTTATTTGTAGTCTTGTTTATTGTCAGCCAAGCTCTAGCTCAGGCTCCAGCACCGCTGTCATGCTTGGGCAGAGACAATCTCAATGCATCGGCCAGGGGATGGGGCTGTGGTAGGCTTAGTCCTGTCTGTGTCTGAGTTAGGCAGATCATGTGGAAAGAAATAACAAGGTGTGTGTGGGGCTTTCCTTTGGGAGGTCACTGTCATTTATCTAGTAGATACGGAAGAGCCAAGTTTAGGAAAATGATTTTAAACTAACACATTGAGTATGAGCATACTGTCAGGTTTTGTTTTGTAATGACAGTAAATGCTGCGGTTTTTTTTTGTTAATGGTGGATGTTGCCTTTCTTTGATTTCCATTTTATTACCATGTGCTCTTGGCTTTGGTTGTGAATAGTAACACACAAACACCCCCCAGCCACTCCATCTACTAATAAAAAAAAGGAAGGAGTCACTTTTTGTGAGGTTCCCAAAGGTCAAGACAAAACAACTTCCCCTGACTTAGTGAGGGGAGAGTCTGGGTAGGAACCAAACGGATATACTGAATCCGCTGAGAAATGATGGAGAACAAAGAAAGCCTTAAATGGAAGGAGGAAGTGTGAGCATGTGTGTGTGTGCATGTGTATCTGTAAAGCAAAACTCTGAGTTCCAGAGTGATTGATTTATTTATTTGGAAATGCCTCTCATTTGGAGAGCTTCCTGAGTTGTTCATCTCATCTTCACCCTGCTTATAAAATGAAGAATGATATATAAGGCTGTAAAAAGAGGAAATAAATTTCTTTGCAAAACAAAGCTTATCCAGGATGGCTCACCACAAGACATACTCTGGCCACAATCACAAGGACTGTAGTCACCAGGAATATGGACAAATCATTAGGAGATAGCATGAACCTTGAAATGAAAGGATGGAGTGGTACACAACATTTGGTTAATAGGCAGTTGAAGTATAATAACATTGAGTTTCCTAGGAAGAAAGAAGTCTTAAATTCTGTGTGTTCTGTTACTGATGAACGTTCAATGTGAATTTAAGGCCTCAGTCTTCAGGGTTGCGTATATTAACACACGTGTCTTTGTGCACACTTAAAAAGTTATAGGTTACTCTTCGTTGTATTGTGGCAATGGGGTACTGTTGTCATGACTTCTGTGAGAAAAATATGTGAATCTTAGAATTTGATTTACTGACCCAGACATCTGGGTAGAGTGAGCAGAGATCAGATTTAATCAGTGCATTTATGTTTTTAAACTGTAGGTGACACATAGATTGCTATACTCATTTTTTAGCATGATTGTATGTTAGGGTAGTTTTGCCTTGAAAGTTAAAAGCTATCCTTGTATTTCAGAATAATCGAGCACTTAGAACACTTTATAAAGCTGTTCCATGAAATCCTGCCAAATATCAAAACTGGCACCCAAATTTTTAACTTTCAAGGGAAACAGCATACAAGTGTTTGTTTTTTTTTTGATATTTATGCAAAAAAAAACCCAGTAATATATCCTATGGATTTTGAGTCTGAAATCTGATTATTCCATGAGGTAGACTAATGCAGTGGTATGTTTATGTGACAATTCAACAGTCATTCTTTCACAGGGGTGCCTACTGTGTTTTTTCAGTGATTTCCTTCCAAAATAATTTTCGGCAATTACAAATATTTGGCCTGAAGTTGCCTCTGTGTAACAGTTGTATTTTGCAGTACTACAGACTGGCTCCAGGGAAACCGCTGTGGTCTCTCTGTTCCCAGGGTTTTAAAACTCTATTGATATGATAGACCATAATGAGTCAGAATGAGGATTATGGTCTATCAGTAAATAGCATGGTATTACGCAAGTACCATAATATAGTTACTATGATTTTTTTATGACATATTCCTGGAAGACTCATTCATTTGTGTAATAATAACTCACTACAGCATAACTTACGTGTAAAAAGAGCAGGATTATGCTTTGGGAATGCAAATAGGAATTGCATCAGTGCAGGCTGGAGATGCAGAACAGTGGAAAGCAGAGGCTGCATAACTCTTGATGGGAAACAGTAGCCTACACATTTTATTCTGAGTTTATCTTTTTGTGTTCTTAACAGCACTATTCTGTAGGACTCTTGAAATTCAGGTTATGTATAAATATGGGCTTCCAGAATACAGAGTGGGGTGCAAGCCAAAATGAATTGCCATCGTTCCTTTTCCCCTCAGCTTCCCTTTGCCCTAGGGAAAAAAGTCACTAAACCAAATTCAATCTTATCTTACTCATATTGCTATTACTTCTCTTTGGCTTTTATACTTGCACTGAATATAGTAAAGAACTTATTTAATTTTAGGTGACTTTCTCCAAACATGACCAAATTTCCCCTTTGAGAAGTCAGAAGCAAAAAAGTGGCAGAAGGTGTTGGATATTTAGGATTTCACCACAGTGGAGGGAAGGTTAATATTCTTAGATCAAGCAGAATCTCTTGGGTATTACTTTTCATTTGTAATGTTCACATATATCACTAATATACTTTTGAGAGTGATCTCATGGCTCATTGATGTTAGCAGGAAGAGATTTCTGATTTTAGTTTGTAAGGGTGCTTTCCTCCATGAGATGGGAAGAGTCTGTTGATGCACCACAGAGGTATGTTTTGCAGAGAGGGTATATAGCTGTAGTAAAGAGGTAAGGAAAAAGGAAGCTTCAATTATTCTTTTCTCTGTTTAAAGACAGAATGAACAGGAACACTGACTTGTGTATTTCTTTTTTTTTTAAAACAGGAATGAGAATTCAAACCAGAAAATTGTAATTGTGGATGAAAGAAAGACTTTGGCTAGAACCATAATGAGAATGCAAGTCAGAGGATAATGCCATGAAACCACAGAGCAGACATTTGAGTGTACACAATGTTTCTCGGTGGCTGCAGTCACTACCAAGAAACAGCAAAAGAACCTTTCTTGCATTCTTAGCCTCACTAGCGCTTACTTCCTTCTAAGGTCAGAAAGAAGCAGTGTTTGCAGAGTCCTGATTCTGAGTTTCCATATACAGAAAGAATATATACTTATTTCCAACCTACATAAATTATTATATAGAAAGAAACCAATCTCAGAAAAGGGTCTGATGTGCAAATGAGAGTTCAGCATTTATGCATGTCTTATCTGCAACCCTCTGCCCAGCACTGGGTAAAAATATGGCTGTTGCTGCCCTCATCAGAGATCTGTATAGAAAAGAGGTCAACCTCGCATTGCAGCTCTTAACATGCTCTTAGACATGCAAACAGTCTTAACGACTGGAAAGCTAAACTCAGTTACAGTTCAGCCAGAGAGAACAGTATTCTGCATGATTTATGTGACATTGTGTGTGGTAAGTGAGTGTGTTAATGTATTTTTTCACTCCACATTTATTGCCTGGCCAGACTTCTCTTGTTCTGACCATGTACTCTTCTCTGACAGATCAGGAAAGTCATAATAAGCAACTGCTCCTTTTCTACAAACACTCTTGCATTTGGAGCCTTGCAAGATCAATCTTCCCTCTGCTTCTCTTCCCATGGAACAGTGTAATGAAGGAGGAGACACAGCGATCATCAGGAATTGTGACATTTTAAAGATGCTGGAATATAGTGTGCAATGTCCATCCTCTTTAATAGAAAACTCTCTTTTGCTTTCCATAGGCAATATTTCTACAGCTGAAAATGGGCATGAAACAAAACCTATTGCTGTGGTATGCTAAGTTGCTTCTTTGTGGAGAAACAGCTTAACAGCTGCTGCAGCAAATCAGGATGCAGAGGAGTGCAAAAGGAAATCAGGATGTCTGAGCCTTCAGACACGCAGCCGCAGTCAATGGAGTCAACAGAAAAGGACAAGGACCTGAAGAGTGACAATCTTTGGCTAGCTAACTGATCACACACTGAACGATACTTCATATAGTAAAGGCTGGCCATCGGATTATATATTGTGGATTTAGGCTTGATCTCCTATGATAGAATTCAGCACTAAATCCACTGAAATTATCCTGAAATATTTGGCTGTAATTAAATAGTATTTAACTTGAAATATGAACTGTTGCGCAGTGGCATCTTACTGCCATAGTGACAGCATAGGCTAAAAATAAAGACACAGTACCCTAGCTCAGTGCAATCTAACAGACTGATTAACCACTATCAATAAATACACATCCACTATTCTATGTGCATGGAAAATCTGTTCCTGTGTAGGTGTTATCTTCTTCCCAAAGGAGAAAACTCTTTCAGTGCCATCTCATTTACCATTTGATGCTGCCAATGTAATGTGCCTTTGTGAGATAGAGGTAGTGCTTTACTGTCTGTAGTCAGAATGTTTAAAATACATAGTGGAGACACAGGTAATGGACTCATTATCAAAGGCTGTAACAATAACACTGTTTATTTGGACTTTCACCACCAAAGAAGGACCTTCTGGGCAGGTTTCTTCTCAACATGAAAGTACATAGACTTCGGTGTGTATATGTATGACTCCTCCTGTCATAGGAGACTTAGGGCAGGAGTCAATTGCTTCTTCATAGGGTTTTAGCATACCTGAGATGTCCAGGGTATCCTTGGTGTATGAATGATACCCTGGATAGATACAGATCTGTTCATCAGCCCTTTATGGATGTTTCAGACACTGCAGGGCAACTCAAATGGCACCACACTTGCTTAGGCAACTGAATCACCAGCTCACTCAACTCTGTCATCATGGCATCATTCAGCAGTAGAGCCAGTATCTGTCTCCTTCATGATAAGGTAAACTAGTATTTAAGTTGACCAGAAGTGTCACTCAGTTGTTTTAGGCATTAAGTATTGTTTGAGATCCCCTCAGGCATCCTACCTTTGCCTGGCCTCCATCTGTTGCTCTGGCTGGGTATAGATCTCTTACAAGCTTTGTGTTGACTCTCCAAGCACACAAAGGCCCAGATATAGGCATCTTTGATGGCAGTAAAACTGAATGTTTAGGCAACTGAATTGACCACTGGATCTCCAGTGACTATAATAGGATTGCTGGCTCACAGGTAGGTATCTGTATGTAGATATCTGGTGTCTTACTCTTGAACTGCAACCTTCCCAGAGGATCAGATTTTGAGCCTCATTCTCCTATGATACTCTAAGCTGAGTACATGAACACCTGGGAATCTGGTCCTGATAGGTCTGTGAAAGATGACAAAGCAAAGCAGGTATATTTATACCAGAAAGCTGTGTAGGTGTATGAAACTTTTAAAGGGTCTGCATCAACACTGGAGATTCAGCAGGGCTCCATATACTGAGGTGTTTACAAAACATGGACTGAAATTTTGGACACCAGTGTGTGGTGTGGGCATGCCGCTGCCTTTCCCTACCAGGGCATACACACACTTTTGAAGACAGAGGTTTTGCCTGCATGGAATTGTTTAGCTAGGCTTACTTAACCATGAATAGTTATAAACAATAACTTCGGAAACACCATACTTTCTAGAGCAATGGTCATTCTAGTCTAGTATTTCATCACCAGCAGTGTCAGACAAGATTGTTTACTGGGACACTGTATAAGTCTAGTCCTTTTAATATCCTTGCTAGTCTTTATAGGATCACTTTACAGACCTGTTTTCTATAAATTTATCTAATCCTTTTCTGAACCTGAGTTTACTTGTTATGGTCTATACTGAAAGCCATTTATCAACACTGTAGTCAGCTGACACCTGAACAGTCCTGTGTGTTGATGTTGATACGCTAATATTTAACATTTATATTTCAGGCATACCTTCTGGCCCGAGAAGTTCATGGACTCAGGGTGCTAGGCACTGTAAAAAGCTGGACTGTCCATAACACATCTTTTGTACAAGGGTTTGTTCTTTTTGTTCCAGGAAAAAAATAGCATTTAAAAGGAATGTTATCTTTGTGATTTGGCCTAATTTTTTCCATTGATAAAAGGGAAAAAAAGCCCCAAACATGAATGCTTTTATTTTAAAAATATTTGAGTGGAACCTTTGTTAATGTTGTGAAATAGCTATAACTTTGAGTCACCAAGTACTGAGTTGAGATATTATACAGTCGCAATGAGTATCAGGTCTGTCCTTCTGCTTTAATTTTTGTCTGTGCCCATTTTTCATGTTGACTTTGACAGGATCAGGATGTAGTCTTAGAAATGCAGCATTTATCTTGCAGTGATAAAGTTTCTGCCTTTAATGTTACCTTTCAAGAATAAGAGAAGTCTGACAAATTGCCTTGGTAGTCTCAGGGTTTACTTGCTATAGTGCTTGTTTGTTATGAGGGTTCCCCATTTATTTCACATAGCTACTGAAGTTCCAGTTCATTAAAGCAATTTAGTCATATACATTTTAACAGGACCAGACACCTGCTAAGAGTTACCCATGTTCTTCTGAATCAGTCTTTGGCTGGAAAGCTGTCAGGGACAATCTATGGGAACTACGGAAAAGACAATCGTATCTAAGTTAGATCCCTATTTGTACTGGATTATTTTGGTATGTGTGTGGTACACTACACAAGGTAATGTATCCTAACTCAGGCTGTCTACTTCCATGTATTTGTTCATAAAAGCACATGCAAATAAGCAGACTCTTCTCTACCCTCATGTTTTTTAAAGTTACTCCTACCTGTTACATGTTTTCTTGTTCTATGAGGTCAAGGCTGGCAGAATATCACAAATTTCAGCCAATATCCATGGTAAGTTTTGGGAACAAATTGATGTGTTCTTTCTTTTTCTCGTTTTAGCTCAATAAAATCTTCCCTTGTGCAAATTCTCAGCTAATGACAAGTTGATGCAGGGATAAGAACTGAGGACCTGTTCCTTCTTTTTAAGACAAAAAAACCCCAAACAACCAAGTAAAGCAAGCTGGGAATTTTGCCCTCAGGAGGTGGACCCACAGAGAGATGAAATGGGCAGAAGGCAGAGAAATGCAACCATGCTGCCAGAGAGGCAACTGAAGGGGCAAACCTAAGGAAGAAGAGCTCATCCTCTAGTCAAAACCCAGAGGTGGTTAGCATGGTTTCATAAAGTCTGCATTCAAAAGAACTGGTAACTAGGTCAATGCCTTTGAAGAAAAAGTTAATGTTCAGCAAAATGCTGCAGTGTTGCAATGTGATTGTCTCAGTGAATCTGCCTTCTGCCTTCACATGTTGATGGGGATCTGCACACAAGGCTTGTGGGGTGATAAATAACTCACAGATGAAGCTGATGTATCGGTCTTAACTTGAACAGGAACAGGGCCCTTCTCTCTTTCTTTTTTTTTCCCTTTTTTTTCTTTTTTTTTTTTCTTCAGAAGGTAAAGGATGTGGCTTTATCTTGGGCACTAGTTAACTTGTCAGTTGGTGTCACAGCTGGAATGTTATTTAAATCCAATTTCTTTTATCTGGAAGTATTTATGTGAGCAGATAAAGCATTAAGCCTTTATCCTAAAGTGCCCTGCTCCACTTTAGTGCTCCAGATAACATTGACTTATGCTGGAGCTGCCACTCTGCAGACAGGAAATCAATTCTCCCCACCGTTCTCCACTTGATCTTTTGTGGTGGATAATGGGGATGTGTGTGTGATGCTACTGACAGACCTCAGGATGTAGTCCATTAAGAGGTTAAAGGGAATCTTCAAACTGTAGGAATCTGCTACTTTTTTTTTTTCCTGCTGGAGTTTTATTTATTTGAGTTTGGGAGAAGAGTAGGGCAATTCAGATCTGTATTTACTGCCTTTCTTTGACTTGAAGCCTAAGTTTAAAAGCCAGAAGGTCTCCTCTCACTCTTCTTACCACTCACAAAGAGCTTACTCAAGCAGGCCTGTTAATGTAGCTGAGAGAAAGTACTATCCAGCATGAGTGAAAGTGTCAAGAACCATCTTGAAGTGAAATACATGAGATTTATGGATTTGAAATGAAAAAAACATGAGCTGAAATGCAGTGAAGTGTTTTCCAGAACTGATTGTAGAACCGTTTTTAGGAGGAAGCAGAAGAGTTGTGAATGAAGGACTGTTAAGCCTGGAAAAGGGAGAGTGACGGGAAAGGCATTTTTAGTTTTGCTTTTGTTTCTCACTATTCTATTATATATTTTTTTCTTTGGTAATGAATTATTCTTGCCCAGACTGAGTCTGTTTTTCCTGTGACAGTAATTTGTCAGTGATTTCCCTGTCCTTATCTCAACCCATGAGATTTTTAGTCTTAAAATCTCCTGCTGGCCTGCTGAAGAAGGGGAGTAAAAGAGTGGCTGTGTGGGCACCTGGCAGCCAGTCCAAGTTAAACCATCACAGTAACTCCTGCACATCCTGGGGTTAGTGCTAGAAACATCTGTAAGAAGTTCTGGAAAGTGAAATGACACTTGTTGGGTGGGAGATGGGAAAGATCAGGTTGGATTGAAGTGTCACATGCAAAAGGTCTTCTGGACACAGAGACTCTTATGGTTACACCTGAGTTTTGTGAATGCTCCTGATGTCGGTGGAAGAAGGATGGGTAACATGTGTGGTGTAACCTCCGGTAGAAACACAAAGAGGAAAACGTGTAGGACAAATGAATCATGAGTTTAAGAATGAGTGTATAGAAAATGTGCAAGATCTAGATCAGGAACTGGTGTGATCTAGAACAGTCTCCACGAGCTTTCTTTTGAGGAAACGTGTTACAGGGGAAAAAGGGAGTGAAGGTTTGCTGAGTCAGAGGGGTAACAAAATTGAAAGGAAGTTGTCACATACCCTGGGAAAACTGTGTGCTGCAACACAAAGTCTGTAAATATGACATAGTCATCCCAAACAGCAGCAGGTAGGAATTAAGCTGTGGGTTCTAAATACTTCATATGTTAAGGACAAAGGCAGCATGGGCTCAAACTTAAAACAGCGGAAGTTCAGGTTAGATATAAGGAGGAAGTTCTTTACTGTGAGGGTGGTGAGGCACTGGAAGAGGTTGCTCAAGGAGGTTGTGAATGCTCCATCCCTGGCAGTGTTCAAGGCTAGGCTGGACAGAGCCTTGGGTGACATGGTTTAGTGTGAGGTGTCCCTGCCAGCAGCAGGGGGGTTGGAACTGGGTGATCTCAAGGTCCTTTCCAACCACAACTGTTCCATGATTCTACGACTCTATGTGCTGTTTTTCTGATGGACACATCACTTTAGAGGGAAGAGTGTCCTGGACCTCAGAGCTGGTAACGATGTCCCCAGAGAAGCTTCTCTCTGGCATGGCTGAGGCAAAGTCGCTCTCACAGCTGCTCTGAAGAGTGCATTTACCATGGGTGCCACTTTATTCACTTACAATATCACCCCTCATGGATTAGGAGGAGAGGGGGAGAAGATTGAAGTGTTAAAACTTGCTTCCTCAGGAAGGATTTCTGCAGGCATGACTGCTAATGCATGCTCCCAGCTGAAGGGAAAATCAGTGACTCTACAAGACCCTGATGCCATCTGTAGTGGTTTAATGTGGACGTGACTATACCTTGTTTCCACTGCCTCAGGTATACACCTTTGCTTTGAACACAACAGCTCTCCAAAGGCATGCGACAGTCATAGTAAGGGTAAATTATTTCGTATCTAATACTACGTTTTTTTTTTCTCTTATGTATCATAAAAGTGTAAAATTCAGCAGTTAAGAGTAGTTAATGCAGTTAAAGTATCAGCAGTTTGTAACAAAGTCTAACACAAGGCTCTGGGCAGTGAAAGTAGTTTATTAAAGTTACTGTAATTGACAGCCGGATACTTTGAGGTAAATCTGACAATGAGCAGAAATATTTGTGACAGTGAACATTGGATCTGGATGGTTCATTTCCTGGCAGTCCAAAGGTGTCTCCTGGTCCTCTTCCAAACTGCTCTCACTGCTATCTATTTGGATAAAAGGAAGCCAACAAATTAGATGAAGTAAGAATGTGTGTAAGAATAGTGGTCTAATTGCTTCATTTTTGTACTTCATTTGTTAATCTTCCTGTCCTCCGGAGTATTCTTCTGCAGCCTGTTTATTTCCTTTCCTGTACCAGCTCTTATTCTTCTTGTAGTTCACGTGCTTGTGGACACTACAGGTTCTCTAGAAATCCACGTATGTTGGTTTGGATACTTTGGGAGCTTCATCTTCTACTGTAGGAGTGACCAACTGCCTCCTAGGAGTGTCCTAGGAGTGAGTGCTGTCCTGCCATGAATTGACTCAAGAGGCAAGATGCTGATGGGATGTGCAGCTCCTCTCCCCTCTTGCTGTTGTGTGAGCTCCCACTGCTCCCAGGGCAGACAGCTCACTGGGGCCCCAGACAGCTTTATGGTTGATCAGCCAGCTGGCTGCACTCCCGTGGCTGGAGCAGTGCTAGGGAAGGACCGCAGCAGAGAACAGGCAGGAGCTGCAGCCAGGCAGGGAAAGAAGAACCACTCTGCCAGAGCCAGCTCCGTGTCGCATCAGCTCAGCTCTGTGCACCCCCGTTTCCCTGCATGGGTCTATACATGCATGTGTAGGATTTGTTTTTGCTTTTTAATTATAGTCAGTAATCAAAGAGAAACAATTAAAAATGTTATTGTATGCAGTCACAAGTTGACTTATCTTCCTTAATCATCTGAATGATGCGCTTAAATTGCCTTTTCAAGTCAGTGGAAAGAAATATTTCTGGTGTCTGATAATCTGACCTACCACTTGGAATAGATACAAGGAAACAACTTTTAACAGCAGGTAATGAACCTCTGGAACATGCTGCTGTTGCAGGGCACGTAGTGTCTGCGAGCACAAAAAAGGCTTAGATGCATTAATGGGCAAAATGGATGTTACATGGAGTAGAGAGGGCTGGATCTCCCACCATGCCTAACCCAGTGACCCTGGACACTGGTAAGGTACAAGGGCAGTGGCCTGCAGAAAGTGGCCAGGGCTTTCCCTAGCACCATCCTGTATTACTGCTGCTGCAAAGAAAGCATTGGACACAGAAGGACTTTTCTTGTGTTCTGATACTCTCTATGGCCCCATACATCGCTGTTCCATTTTCACCCAGCTCTGGACACTGCTTCCTCTTCTCCTCACCCTCCCAGGTCCAACTGCACTGTACGTGTCACCCTAAAGATTTACAGACTGGGACATGAGGATGGAAAAATGAGAAAGGATGGACAGACCATACTAAAACACAAATACTTCCTATTTTTTTGTCTTTTATTCCTAGGATACTTTCAGAGGATACTCTGCTTGGAGAAACATTTAGGTGTTTTAATTAGTTACAAAGGAATAATTTTTTGTTGAACTGATAACTGGGAAAGCTCGTCCTACCTAACAGCCTTGAATATTTTCCTCAGCCTTGAGTATTTCAGCCTTCAATATTTCTTCCAAATAGTTAATAAGCACAGCTCTTACTACTGAGGCTGTGTAAAGAGCAAAGAGCCACTTAAAGGACACTCTTGTTTCATGGCCAAAACTGGAATAACTACAGCCAAACTGAAGAGGTCTATCTGGTTGGAGTGGAAATAAAACTGAAGTAACCAGACCACAAGGACTGTACATGCCAGCAGCACCTCAAAGGTGCTGCAATGTAGCTGGGTAACTCTTGCTGCTGCGGAAGAGCAAATTCTGCAGAAAGGGCAGGTTAAAGGGGTAGTATTTAACTCACCTATCTTGAAACATTGGCATGTTGGAGGAGGCCACCTGAGCTAGTTGCTTAGATTACTTTTTAAGTCAGGAGGAGAAATAGGTGCTTCTGGGTAGTGAACTGCCTAAGGTACTTCACACTTCTCTGCTGGCTTGAGACTTACTGGGATGCAGATGTCTTAGGGGTGCCTATATTTTGGCCAGATAAATCCCTACCCCAGGTACTGAAGCTAACAGTGTGGGTCACATACAGTGAAGAATTTCTGTCAAAGGTGGGGAGAGTCAAGAGGAAATGGTCATGGAAAATGGCAACAAGATTCCTACCAATGTTTTGAACTTGCCATTTTTAGGCAGCATTTCAAATTCAAAGTAAGAATATACAGTAAAATGTTCATAAAAAGAGTGAAATAAATAACCTTACTGGGAAACAATGCTCTTGTTTGGACTGAGCAATACTCTTCATTTTGGTCCAAAGCTCACTTTTCTAATAACAATAAAATAGTATTTAGGGTGAGCTATACTGAGGTGCTTGTGTGGGCTTAATCGCACAGCCAAAAGGAAAAAAATCCATCCCAACCTATTACTTGCTCCTAGATGTTAATTTTCCTACTGCAATGGGAAATAGTTGAGGTTACAAGGGGAACTTTTCCTTTTTTTCTGCTTTTACTTCTCCTGTTAAACACTGCCATGTTGGGAACCAAAGATCACCTACAAACCCTATCTGCAGGCAATGTACTTGATTCCTCCCTTTCACCCTACTGTATGTGCAGGTGTTGTACTTGTCTGTACAAGTGCATGACTTGAAGTGACAATGGTGAAGCCCTGGAAGGATTTTAAGTAAGCTGAGACCAGCTGGTGACAGCAACTTTTCCCTGTTTTCTGATTCTGCCTATGCATGGAAAGAGAGGTGTAGTGTAATCGAAGTCCTTGGCATATTCTGGATCCTGCTGACTTCCAACACAGAAAGCAATCTTTTGGTGGCATATTAAAATAAAAATATAACCGCTTGCCAAAAATCAGTTTTGCTGATGTCTCAAGAAATTAAACAGAAGAATCTTTCTTCTAGATTTTTTAGAATAAACACATTATACCCTGGGGAGAAGATGAGGTTTATGGTGATTTTTTGGCAGCTAAATATTTTTATGTGCAGCTTAGAAAAAATTTTCTTGACAACCTCCTTATTAAAATCAATATATTTCTTGACGCAAGTTTTTACAGTGTTCTCTAGAAAACACCTTTTTTTTCATAAATTCCACTTTCTGGAAAGGAAAGAATAAAAGTATTTTCCACTTTTTAGTTATTTCTAAACCCAGAAATGCATTGATTTAGCAATGCTGCTTTGGTGTCTTGTCAGATTTTGTAGCTGAAATGTGTAGTTTTTGTTTTCTTTGCGAGCTGAGCTCCCCTGCTGGGCTGTCTCTTTCCTCACCATTCCCTACAAGGTCAGAGTCCCATAAGGCTTCTCCTCCCTGAATCTGAAGAGAGGAGGAAGGGGGTCACTGTGAGTCAGTGGCTGTTGTGGATGTAGGAATATGTGATATTAAAGTAAATTCATAGGAAAAGGAGCCTCAGCTTCATCAAGGTTGCTTCTGTGAAGAAAATATTTCATTCTTCACTGAAGTATGTAATTTTTTAATTATTAGCTCAGAAGTATGAATCTTTCCCCTTTTTTCCCTAGCTCAATTTTCAGGTCATCATTCATAACAGGGGATTGTCTTACACTTCTAATAATGGGGCAAGCAGCACAGCCCTTTTCTGTGGCTGAAGAGAAACCTGTGGAAAAGATTATTCTTATTGCACTTCAGCAGTGATTCTTTCTGCAGTACTAAAATGGTGAATTGCCTTCATTTCTCTGTGAAATAATGCAGAATAGCAACAGTTCTTAAATCCCCACAGGCCTTATGAGGTTTATACTGAAGTCTGGTGAGAGTCAGTCAGGGCATCAGTCACTGCTACCAGTCAAAAACATGAATACTTTGTAGGAAACAGGCCAGGGCCAACCCACTGCCATTTGTGATGGCCAGATGGACTTCAGCTCAACAGAGAAAAGCCCAGTGTGCATCTTAGTGCCTAATCTTAACTCCTCAGAAGCATCAGATGTTTTGCATTTACATGGATTAAATTTTATGATGTGACTCAACTCTCTTTTTAAATCCAAGTCTCTTCGTGAATTAGTTAAAAAAATGAATTTACCTGTTTTTAATTTATGCCTCATGCTGCAAACTTTTGCTGTTTCACGAAGTCTTTAGGAGGAAGAGATAGTTTCCTTCAAGTTAATCTGACTCTTAATTCCAGGTGGAGTGTATCAAGGTTCAGCTTCTTAATATCGTTCCAGCTGCTCTAAAGTTAACAAATGCCCTTAGCAAAGAGAACCATTCCCTCATTAGAAAACTAGTAGTACTTGTGGATAACCCAGAGAGGTTTGCCAAGCGCTTCTACTTTTTATACTTGTCTAATTAAGGGAATTAAGGTGTGCTATTTCTACATGACTGAAGTCAAGAGACCATTCAATATATTATGTACATCCTTGCTTGTTTCTCTCTAATCTGATGATTCTTATAGATGCTTTTGACTGTATTATTCATTATCTACCAGTTGTCTTTTCAGGGTTTTATTACAGTTTGACAGACTAAACAGCTGTTTAAGTACAAGTATATGTTTTTCTTGGTCTTTTTTCAGAGTTGCTTTAGCTCTTGTGAAACGCTGATTTCCAGCTGGGAGGCAAAGCAGTTTGAAATGTCTGCAGCAGACAGCTAAGGATACAGTTTAATTAGCCTACTTTGATCTTTTCTATGGTGGCTGATGATTTACTACAGCTTGCAGCATGGTGAGGCAATTATATTCATGGTCATTATGACAGCATCCTTTGAGCCAGAGTTACCGTAGAAGTAAGATAAATTAGAACAGGACTTTGTGGGGCCCAGAAGCCAAGATAAAGTAATGTTATATTCAGAAGAGAGCAATAAAGGAGAGATTCATAATCAAAATATTAGGCGGAACTGTGTTCCAGCTGAGGTTAACAGCAAAACTCTTTGTAACTTTAGAGAGGAATTTATTTGTAGGGTATGCCAGACATACAGTAATTTGGGCAGTTTTCTGGAAGATCTTAACTAAGTCCTCCTGCTTGGGCTGATGCCACTGTCAGCCCAAGGTATGGTAGGAGTGCTGTTCTCCATTCTCTTCAGCATTATATTCGTCCTTATTCTAGAAGCACAGAAGCAGACTATAGTAAGATACACTGATAGCTTTAGTATTTTTCTTTCTTTGCCTTTTGTTTTTTGTTTAAAACACTTCTCAAGTTATCATCATCAGGTCCTGTGCTGCTACTCTGCCATGATGGGAGACATCTTTTAGGGGCGTCCTAAAATGCAGTATGTCAGTGTTGTGCTTGTAAATTTTGTAAATATTATGACTTTGGTAACAGTTGTTGATGTATGTCAAGAGAGACAATAAAACTGGCCACAGGCAGACCATAGCTTTTGCTGGTTTATTGCCTGTGAGAACCTGCTCATCTCTCTTTTTGTCTCTTTCCTTGGGGCGGCCAGGCACAGTGCTGTGTGGTTATCTTCACTGTTTCTAAATAAAACGCCTGGTTTGTACAACAGCTTTTCAGGGTTTCTCAGCAAGAGAAATTACACGGGTGAGTGTTTGCACGTTGTGTTAATGCAACCTTGCTTGTTCTGCTTCTCCAGGAACCTGTAAAAGCCAAAGGGCAGATTTTGAGGGGTCAAACCTCAGTGCAGTATCTGGTTTGAAACAATAGCCAAGGCAAATGTCCAGGAAAAAATGTAAGAAGAGAAAAAATATTCATCAAATTCCCCCCAGCATAATCTCCTAGCCTGCGGTAGCCTGTAGAGGTAGAGATTTGCTGTTAATAGCACTTATGGACTTTTATTTCATGATTAAACCCCTTTTTCTAGCCCCGTTTTGACCTCATGTAAGCCATTCTTACTATGCCTTCTCACTGTTCAGACCCAATGCTGAACCGTGCTTTAGGGGAGGACCTTCCTGCCAGCTGATGTTCTACCCCACCTGCCAGGGACCAACTCGTTACATGGTCTGGAGCATTTCTTTCCCATGAATAGCAGAAGTGCTTGAAAAGAGGAGACTTATTCCTGAAGCTGAAAATACTGAAATGAAGGGGTTATATAAGCCCATAAAGAGGACAATCGCAGTGTTTTTTCTCTGGATTTTTATATATTCCTACTATTTCTAGAAGTAGTCAAATCTTATAGCACAGTAGGGAAGAAAGAAGATGGAACATGGGACCCTGAAAGTGAGAATTGGCCAGCGAACTTCTCTGCTGCTTACAAGAAGGTGAGAACTCGCCTTTACCACCCAAGGGAGGCAAGAGTACGTGATTTAGTGCAGCTTCTGGCTTTGGATTGGTTTTTGTTTCATCCAGCCTTTCTACACGTTTCTCCATTAAAGCAGGTTGCTGGTGACTGCCAGATATCACCTTGGTGGCTGTGGTTTGGCCTGCTGTGCTGGTCTGGTCACTGCCTCAGTACTGATGCACTAACACAAACTTCAGTGTCTTGCAGGTTTTGCTGCAGTTGGACCCAGTTATTTCTCTCCCCATCTCCATGAGCTCTGCCAGCAGCTCTCAGCAGAAGTGTTAGTTATGGGAAGGCTGGTCTCCTCCCTCCCTGCCTGCTGCTAATCAGCTGTCGGCTCCCCAGTTTGAGCCATTGCCTCTGACTTTGGAAGAGGGCTGGCCTCACCAAACAGTTTTCCCAGGAGCTGCTGCATTTTGTGGTTTCTTATCAGCATGCGACTCTGTCCTCTCTTGGTCGTTGATAACAGATGGTTTAAGGACAAAGATTAAATGGCCATAAGGAATAAAATGCAGGAGGCTCACTGCTAGGGCAGTGGCGCAGCAGGTTTTGCTCTCCCACTGTTTGTGGTGGAACAGCTATATTGCAAATTTTTTGGCTTCACCCATTGATACCACTTCATTCAGAACAAGGAAAGATCCAAAGCTTCTGTCTTTGACTGCTTTTGATTCAACGCCTGAGAGGAACCCTTTAACATTTCAGACCACATGAGCAGTCATGGGTTAAAACCTCCCTAGGTAGACAGGAGCTGCTAGAGCCGCCCCAGTCAGTGACCCTTGGATAATGAGGTCACAAGGAGATTTCAGAGCCATATGTTTGCCCCTGCCCAGGTGCTTTGAGGATGTGTAGACATGTGTCAAGGATATGTCAAAACTTACGGACACTTCCATAAAGCTGAAGCCTTCCCAAAGAAACCCACTTACCAGGCACTTCTTTTCCATGTGTCAGAGCTGGGTTCAGTGTGGCAGCTCTGATGATGGTTGCTGAAGTGCTTTTATTTAAAAATGGATCCTTCCTGATCAGTTTTAAATGTGCTGCATTCTTTCTGTGGATCTTATAGTTTAAAAGGTATAGTTTTAATACTTCTACTACTACTACTATCATCTTTATCCTCACCATCATCATAGAATCATAGAATCATGGAATAGTTAGGGTTGGAAAAGGGCATTACCATTATTGTGCTTTTATTGCGGCTCCTGGTAACTTCAGCTGTTTGTAGTCAGCATCTTATTTTCCTATCAGCTGTTGATACAGATGAGTTGCTTGCTTTCTCAGTACGGAATTACACTGCACTGAATTGTGTGGTTGCCCTTTTTGGGTGTTACTTTTGTCAGTCTTTAAAATTTCAGGAGCCCTCTGTGCACAAGGGTGATATTCCTATCTTGAGGGTGGTAAATACCTGTAAAATGAATCCTGTGATGTGGACAAGGGGGCTCAGTGCACTCTGAAAACAAGCTGGCTGCAAATCTCAGATTCACAGAAATGTCTCCATCACCTACGGCTTTATTTTTAAACACAGAGAATGCCTGTAAGAGACAGGATTTCCAAATGTACCCTACAATCAACTTCTACTGCTTAGAAGAGAGTGCTTCAGGTATTAGAAAGAGCTCAAGGCCCTAACTGATCCTCACAGGAGTGGGAGCGGTGATTCATGCATCGCTTTATACTTAATACCTCCTATCAGCTCTCTACACTGCTAAGTGTGCAGGCTTTTGAAGGCGTCCTCTGACATGCCTAGATATACCCCAGACCTAGAGGAGCTGCCTAAGTGCTCAGTATTCCTTTGGGGTATCGTTCTGGGGATTGTGCTCTGACAGTACGATGCTGCCCAGGAAGGAGGGTGGTGGCACGTACTTACTTGCGCAGTCTGGGCCCAGCAACCCTTGCAGAACTGGTGTATAACTAGTTTTGAAGACCTTCCCCTTTACAAACAGCAAACCAGAGAAAGATTTAGAAGGATGAGGCTGCAGGTTTACACTGATGTTAGTGAGAATTTTGCCAGACTTGCCTGCAGGTGCGATATGGACTGTTGTGATTTCTGTAAACACCCTCCACTCCTGCCGTGCTCCAGTGACAGCTCTAATTTTTCATGCTGTTTCTCCTTGGAGACAGGGTGGTCCTCAGTGTCCTCCACACACTATTCGAAACCCAAAGATCTTCCTCCTACTTTTCTGTCTCTTTTGCAATTGGTAACCTTTGCGAAAGTCTTGCAGATAGATCAGTACCTTCCAAACCTGCTGCCAAATATTAATCAGAGACTGAAACTCCTCAAGCAGGTCCCAGTGAGAGAATGTGGTCTTTCAATATAATGATAGTAATTATTCTTCAAATTAGACTTTGCACTCTGTAGTTTTGCTCATTGCTTTGCCTCTCTGCTGGCTAAGTGCCTGAAATAAGAAAGGCAGAGATTGTCTGCAAGGCAGCATTACAGCTTATTTTAATAACCATAACTTATGGCTTTATTTCTTTTTTCTTTATATTTTTCAAAGAAAATCTCTGAAGAACCCACTGGTTTTGACCATATTTTACAGATCTATTTGACTGCGGAAGAATCAATAAAAAACATTCATAGGAAGGTGTTGTGGGAATGGGTAACACTTACATGCCTGCAAGGTGACAAATTCTGGCTACTGTGTGTACATGAAAGGAGTGGGAAAAGTGAGCCTGGAGACCTGTCCAAAAGCAGTAACTGGAATGGGGCCAGGTGGTTTTTCTTGCTGCTTGGGTAGCTCTGCAAGGGGAAGAAAATTCCTTCTGGCCCCTGCTCGGTGATTTGGGTTAGTTAGGGCCTTTCATGCACCAGACACTGCTGAAGGGGAGCATGGTTGTAAACACAGGAGGGATGGGGAGAGGGGTACTCTGTAAGATGCTTCCATTCAGGTATATCTGGCTTTAGGAGGTGAATGTACCAGCCCACCAGGACAGTGCAGCCAGTAGTTTATTTTATGGGGTTCATCACTCAAGTAGAAGAACCTCTACCTAGTACCTTGCAGGGACCTGAAACAAGTAGGCTCTAAATTTCTCTTCACAGAGGATTACTGTTACTGCTGAAGCATAAGCAGCCTTTTGGGTATCCGAAAACCTCCTCACACCAGGCCCACCTTACAGAAAATTTCCTAAATCACATCAATCTTTGTAGGTCCAGCAAGCAGTTACCTTTATGTCAGATCCTTGCATCTTCTTTTCCACACACCATTTAAGAGTTAGACACTGGCTGTCTGAGCATCCCAGAGAATTTTTGAGAACTTACGTTATTTTTACTTTTTAAAGTTTCCAAAGAAGAAAAGGCGGTGTAATTACACTGTCTGTCTCTGTAATTCCTGAAGCCAGGAGCTGAATTAATCCAGGTTTTATCTGGATCAAAGGAGAGTTCAACCATGGTCTTTTCTGCTTGGCAGCACATGGGTAGCAAAGTGGCAGGTATGGTCTGAGGGCCTCCGGAGCACCCTCAGCAAATGCAGCTTCTGCCGGGAGAATTGTTACAGAAGAAAAGGATGTAGCACTGAGATTTAAGGTAGAAATACAGGCAGCACACTCCTTAGTGTATCCGTGAATATGAGCAGATGAAATTAAGTACCTTAAGGCCTTTTTTTTACCAAAAATAGATGTAGAAATAAGAGAAAGGGTATGATGATGGAAAGATAAAATATGGAGATCAACTATCTCTTCTCTCTTTATTTTCTTCTTTTTTTGTGTTATATTCCAACTTCTCTTCTGTGGTATATTCTCTTCTGATGTAGGACAAACATCTTCCTGCATCTGGTACAGAGCTTCTGATTTTTCCAAGAAGATATTATAAAATCAACATCATCTAATGACTTGTGCAGCCTGGGCTATTGCAGACAATGAACACTTGGCAGTTTAGCAGAGGTGTTGGGGCCATAACTATTAGTGAATGAATTCCAGCCATGTTTTGGAAGTGTTCCTGCTTTCAATTGGCATTCACTCTCCTGTCTTATTCTCTGCTCGAGCTCTGTTGCATATGAGCAAGGCATCAAGCCGTTACTGATTTTTAAAGCTGGTTCACTTTGGCACCAGTTGCACTTCAGCTGACTCCTGCAAACAAAATGTTTTCCAAAGCTTAGTAGAAGTTTGGAACAAGTCTCTCATTCCCCACTGACTGCCTTTGGAAGTAAAAACACTGCTGTATTTCCCCTTACCTGACCGTGCACAGGCTTCATCGCTTCTGGAGCTGACAGGGGTTTCCTACATGTGATTCCATGTGTGGGTTGCCTTTCAAATTGTTTTCCCCTGTTATTGGACAGTCTGCCAGTTCTGGAATAATCAGAAAGACTTGAATTGCCAGAATGATTTATTTATTTGTTAGGATATTTTTATTTAGGCTAATAAATAAATAGGTATGAAAAAATGCTGAGTGGCTCCTAGCAGCTGTGTTTTGGGTTGATGGTTTTGAGTGCTCGCTTCTTAAGTAAAAGAGGCTGTTTTATCTACATGCATAGATTTGAAGGCAAAGGTCTGTGCTGAGTGTCTGTATTAAAATCCTGGGCATAATGTTATTTTATTTCACACAGTCTAATAGATAGGCATATTCCAGATGGGGCTTTGATGCCAGTGTCACGAGTCTGATGCTAAGCTCAGGATAAAATCTTGGCCTTATAATTGCTTCATTCCAGCTCTATTCCAACAAGGAAACCAGGAAATTGCTGCTGCTTTCAGAGCTCCAGCTTTCTGCTAATTTTTCCATATCTTCTTTTATGTGCTGTATATTTTCCTGTAACTATTATCATAACAGATTTTCATCAGCGTGAAAAGAACTCAATACAACTGCAGTACAAACTAGAAACCTGTTTTACCCTGCTCAGCAGACAACCCATGAGCTGCCACATGGACAGAGTTAATGACAGTTTTGGTGTAGCTAGAAAGTGTTTTGCCATGGTGCAAATGCATGTCATAAAGCTTTTTAAATCATGTCAAAATTTCTTAATAATATTTATCTAGAAAATATTTGATAGAAGATCTCTACAGAATTGATACAGAAAGGCTGAGTTTTTAAGTTGCCACAACATTCTGCTTTGCTGTGAGATTTCAGTGGAAGACTTCCAAAATCTATGGTTCAACCAGTAACATGTGATTGCCGCCTGCTGAAGGTAGAAACTACTGATTCTGGGGCCAGCTTTTCTTCTTGATTTCCAATAACTCAGACAGCATTGCAGGCCAAATGGTCAAGGGCTGAGGAGCTATTTTAATGAGTATTTCAAGCATGATGCTGAGCCAACCAGGGATTCTCAAGGACTGGTGTGTCAGATGGAAATGTGCACATCCTGAAAGAGAGGTGACTGTAAATATGTGGCAGCTTTGAAAGAGGTAGGTTGCTTGGAGAGACTGGGGGGTTTCCATCCTCTGGAGAGATGAAGAAATTGACTGCTGAGGGCTCTGAATCCAGATTTGAAGTTAGCCCTGTTTTGGGCAGAGGTTTGGACTAAATGATCTCCAGGTGTCCCTTCCAACATAATGTATTATGTTAATCTCCTTTTTTTTCTTCTTCTTTTTTTTAATTGTATGAGCAATTTCCTAGATTGTCCAGTTTGCAGCCCTGTGTCGTGGTTTAAACCCAGTCAGGTAACTCGTTCACTCACACCTCCCCCCCTTCTTTCCCTCCCCCTACTCCCGGAGGGACGGAGAGGAGAATCAAAAAGAATGCAACTCCCACGGGTTGAGATAAGAACAGTTTAGTAACTAAGGTATAACACAAATCACTGCTGCTACCACCAGTGATAATAATGATAAAGGAAATAACAAGGGAAGAGAATACAACACCTCAGCACCAGCTGACCAATAACTCGCCCCCCAAGCCCGACCAAGCTCCGACCGATACCTCCTCCAACCCTGCAGTCTCCCAGCCCTTCCGGCTAACTCCCAGTTACATCCTGGGCATGACGTGCTGTGGTATGGAATACCTCTTTGGCTAGCTTGGGTCAGGTGTCCTGTCTCTGCTTCCTCCTGCCTTCCCCTCCTCCCTGGCAGAGCATGAGGCTCACAAAGTCCTTGGCCAAACCAAAACATCATTGTTATCAGCTCTGTTCCCAGGCCGAAAGTCAAAACACTGCACTGCACCAGCTACCAAGAAGGGGAAAAATGACTGCTACTGCTGAACCCAGGACACCCTGTCACTTTGGTCAGTAGTGAAGTGCCACCACGAAGCTACCAATAGGAAACATCAACAAATATTTCTCCATAATGGGTCCTAGAAAAGAAGATGTTGAAGAGGGAAGGGGAAGGTTGTGAAAGTTTTTGTAACTCGACAGTTTGGAGGAGGAGAAAAGGTAACTGCAGGGAACAGACTTCTGGAGTTATGGCACAAGGTTAATTCTCTCATCTTTTCCCTATCACATCTCCACTGTAGTCACCTTGATACACAGCAATGTAAGCTAACCAGGGTCTTGGGGGAATGTATGAGCTCAGTGTTTTTCCTATCATATTTTCTCTGGCATTGGTAACAGAGGGGCATTCCTACAGCTGCTATCTCCACTGGACCTCCATGCGGCAAATGAAACAGCTTAGTGCTTCAGGTTACTAGGGTTATTCGTTGCACAAATAAATAACAGCTTTATGAGCTTTTCCAAGGCAGAAAAGAGCAACTGGCTCTATTTGTATGGAAATGTTGACAATTACGTTTGTCAGAAAGTCAGAGAGACTGTTGAGAGCTATTTTTTCCTGGTTACTTTTTTCCTTGAGATTCATAGGTTATAAGGTTAGAAGGAACACTGGTGATAATCTAGACCAATGTCCTATGTAACATATCACATTCTCTGTATTCATTTTCATTTGTAGATTTCTTTTGGGAAAGGCAAATAGTGATGGAAATGCTTCCAGAAAAAAGTAAGCCATAAACTCTGGGTTGTTATTCAGTAGCTACTTGCCTTTCTGGTGAAAAATCTGTCTTTATTTTCTAACTTGTCTAGCAGACTTTGAACTATTAGAACTTTGTTCAACATCTGCAGGGGTTTCCATCATCTGCTTTTGTTCCCCATAGAGAACATTGGGTAGCTATTAACCCAATTAAATCATCACTTTGTTGAGCCGAACAGTTGAAGCTCGTGCATGATCCTACTGTCCCTTCAAAGTTGTAACCAGTCAAGGTAGATGTCAGTCTGCCACTGGTTATACAGTTATATGGTGCAAGTCTCCTGTGTCACTCAGATGATATTCATTCTGTACCAAAGGCTTCTTTTACTTATCTCCTTTTTTATATTTTCAAACTTGCATGCTCAATACATGCTTTTTTAAGATATTATAATTATTTTTTTTAAGATGCTTGTAACCAGCAGAGTTTACAGACATGGGAACATACTGTGGCTGCTTTTATTCCTGTTGGTATTGGCATTTAGAGCAGTTGCAGCATCTATAGAAGGGTAAGGGAGCTAACAGGAGTGAACCCCTGCATTCGTGTCATAGCTGCCTTTAAAGATGTAAGTTAAGTAAGTCCTGCTAAATTCCTTAAACATCCAGGCCTTGACCAAGCTCTACTCAGATCTCATGACCATGATGTAAAATGGCCATTGATCTTTCTGAGGCACAGAAGTTAGCCACAGAAAGACCACAAAGACTGTGGACTTTCTGGAAGTCCACAGTCTTTGGGAATCACTGTCTGAGCTCATGGTACTCAAGCAAAGCAAAGCTGGCCAGGAACAAGGAGCTGTGTGTGCTTTCTTACTCAGGTCTGTGTTAGAACATGAGAAGTGTCTGGAGATTATTTTTTCAATGGCTTTCCAGATCCACTCCTTGTGCTGCTTCCCAGTGGTAGGAATAATAAATTTATAAATTTTTTCATTCTTTTCAGAGGAATCAACGTAGCCATACTTTATTCTTTCCTTGAAGTTACTTTAAATTTGCCTCCTGGTCTTGCTTAAATTTGCTTTTAGGCTTGAAGGAGATGAAGGGCACTTGCCTTTGCTCTACAGAGAAACACAAGGAAGAAGGAATTAAAACTAAGCAAATTGAGAAGTTGTTACTTCTTGACCAGAGAAACGTCTCCTTTGGGATGTAAGGGGTAGGGCTTGCATGTAGTCAGTGTAGGGGTTCACTCCTCCGTGAGCAAATCTGTGCAAAAGGTAAGAGGGGTCCCAGCAGCAGAGAGCACAGTTCCTGGAGGCACAGGCAGCTTCCAGAGAAATAGGCACACTTCAAAATGGTGCTTCTAACTTCTGGGTTACCTGTGTAGGTATGGAAAATATGAAAGTATGGATAAGAAGTCTTTCCTACAAGGAAAAAATATAGGAGCTAATGGAAAATAAAGTGTAGCTGTTTGAAAAAACCCTCAGAGTTCTTTTTACTGGTGTCTCCCATTCCCTGTGCATTTTTACTATTCGTTTCTCAGTAAACATAAGACATGATTAAAAAACCCTGGCCAGATGGTGAAATCAGCATTGTGAAGAGGTGTCAAGTGAAGAGAAATGAAAGAAGGAGGGGAGGTTCTTCTTCTATGTTAATTTATCCAGGGAATAAGACTGAAGCAATTGCTGTCTCTTTAAAAAGATGATATAATTCTCAAAAGTTGCGGCTATAGGGGATTTGAAAGAGTAAACCGATATTCCCAATATTGTTATCAAAAGTGCTTTGGTAACCTTGGAATCAGGTTGCTTTGTTGAGAGTTTTGTAAAAACATGGTGGCAGTTCATGTGTTGGAGAAGGGTTTCTTGCTTTTAGAAGAATAGTTGGTATATTATGGAGATTGCATTTCTCATATCAGTTTTGGCTTGTGTTCCATAGTAACAAGATTTTTATTGTTTAGCCAGAGAAGTAACCATGTTTTATATTTGCTTTGTTACTGAATTGGAAGACTGTCTTATTGTTTCTTTGGATGATGCAATGGAATAGGAAAATGATGACAAAGCCTGGCGTATGGTTGTTAAAAATAAAGTTTGAGTGTCCTGATGGGATTCTGTTCATGTACATGTGAATGCAGTACAGAAATCTATTGAGTATTATAGAAATGTTAAATGTTATTAAGTTTCATAGACTATAGTGCCACACGAATGACTTTAAGGAAGTGAAGTATCAGCAGAGATGACACAGAAAATATAGACAACATAATGAAAAGTGTCAGAGGAAGAATGTACCAGGGCAAGTACTAAGTTGGAGCAAAAGTAAATCAAGAACAAACCCTGCCTTTGGAGGAGCCTTTGGAGGTTTAAAAGCCTTTAGTGTTTTTAAATGTCAATTATGATTAACAGGGATCTCTTATTATCCTTACCCCAGAAAAGAAATTGGTAATTTTTCAATAGGAATCTATTAGGTAAAATGGGTGATTCTGATCTCTTGGATATTGGATACTGGATTCTGATCTCTTGGATATTGGATATTGGATTCTGATCTCTTGGATATTGGATGATCAGTGGCCAAGACCTTTTTCTAGCATATGCTTCTTTTGGCTGTTTATGGTCACAAAGCAGATTTCCAGGTTCAATTATACTGTTTTATATAACCTAGTCTTCCTTTTTCTTAGGAAACGGATGCATGGGATCACAAAGGAGAGTCGAGTCCTGAAAATTTATATTAACACAAGGAAGAGGGAGAGCTATGGGAATGAGAAAAAGTTAATGACCTTGTTAGCAGATCCAGAACAGTGTGTGCACCTGGAGTCAATCTGTGACATGTGGATGCTAGCTGAAAAAGGATCCTGTGGGGACAATCAAAAACCAACCAACCCACCAACCCTCTGAAGGAAAAGGGAACAAATAACGTGCTAAGGCTTCACTGAAGAGGAACTAAGATGCCATACCTGGGTGGGTAAGCACTTTAGATGGCTCAGTTATGGGGCCGTTCTGCTACTGAGATGCACTCACTGATTTTTTCCAAATGAAAGAGTCTATCTGGGTATCAGGGACACGTTCTCCCTTTACCAATGAACCAGGCATGATTGTCATGATTGTAAAACCTGTTTAGATTAGGGAACACTGTGTAATTTTGATTTCTCTTCCTGAGAAGGATACAGAAGCAAAAGGAAGGTTGTAATTTGAGCAAGGTTATACAATTGATGAAGAAATTGGCTTCAAAGAGATGACATTGACACTGAAGAGAGTGGAATAATATTCCTTGCGGGGTATTCAAGAAAACAAAGTGTTCAACAAAAACAAACAAAAAAGAAACGGTATAGTAATATTTAATTATTTCTTATCATAATAATTTAGTCAAATAACTTCTTGGGATAGTGATGCTGTGTTGGAAGTCAAGGGTGAGATAAGGGTATCAGAGGTAGCAAGAGGTATGGGTAGATACCATAACAGTGCTAAGCAGATGGAGACTACTGGGGATTGTGTTAAGCGTTCTAAGACACCCTAAGGTGTCTGGTGTAGGCTGGAGGACAAGTGGTACTGATGACAGCAGGGCCCACGTATTCCAGGGTGTGAGCAGCCACAAATTTCTCTGCTGAAGTGACAGAATTCTGTGTTCCAGGCACAAGGAAAATCTTGCAGAGAAGCTCTCCAGGTTCAGTAGGATAAATAACTGCCTTAAGAAGGAGATTAGAAGGGAGAGTTATTTCAAAGAGTGGAAAAAGGGCCATCAGCAGCCACAAAGGTCAAAATAGTGTGGAATGAAGTGCTAATTGCTAAATACCAAAACGAGACAGACTTAGCAAAGGATTTTAAAACAAATAACAGAAAATTCTTGAGTTGTATAGGATGAGAAATGAGTCTGCTCTGCAGTGAGAATTTTATGAGGGTTAAGGATAATAAAATGTGACACCAAAATTAAATATCTGGATTCATTTTTCAATAGCAACCGTGGTACTGGATATGAGGTAAAGTCATAACAACCAGTGGGAAAGAAAATAAGTTTCACACTTCCATTTAATTTCCAAGTAAATTGTGGTTGAAAGTGAATTGTGAACCTTCTCCAAAGTGAAACCCTGCAGCTTATCAACTTTTTATAAGACCACCACTCTTATTACTTATTTAGCCATCCTTCTAGAGCCAACTGAAATGCTTTTCGGGAACAGAGAGGTTTTTGGCTAATGACCATCTTTCCTTTCTCCTTTACCGTCCCCCTTGTGGAAGTGGGACATGTGAGGCAAGTCCTCAAGGGACACATCAGAGTGTTTTGTGATAAGGGCTTCTATTACTCCATCAGCAAGCAGGTTGCTTGTATAACTTTTGGTCTTTTTTCTAAACCAGTGGAATATTTAGGTTTTGATTATAGTTTTACATTGGGAAACAAATGAGATACTAATACACTATAGCTCTAATAAACTGAGAATGGGAGAAAATGAAGTAGGAGTTTAGCAAAGATGCATAGTGGGGTTGTAACTGGATAGGCTCCTATCTAAAAAAGAAGAAATGTATTCTGTCCTGGACTTCAGATTTCTTACTGAGCTCAGTCACACTGCAGGAAGAACATGGGGCTTCCAGGGTGGATGAGCTCCTGTTCAGGCAAGGCAGGACGGAACATGCACGGAAAGAGCAGGGTCTAGGCAGCAACATTGTGTAGTGTGATTGTATTAATGACCCCAGGATAGAAAATAAGTGTGCGCTAATGACATTTTGTAGTTGCTTGAAGCTGAGAGGTATGGCCAATGTTGCCAGGGAAAGCTGTCCCTAAAGGCATTAGAGGAAATATTTCCAACTGACTCATCATAGCTGAAGATGCTGGAGAGACCGCTAGGTACGATTCTATGTTCACTTCTGGACAGAGAATCATAGAATCATACAATAGTTAGGGTTGGAAAAGACCTTAAGACCATCTAGTTCCAACCCCCTGCCATGGGCAGGGACACCTCACACCAAACCATGTCACCCAAAGCTCTGTCCAGCCTGGCCTTGAACACTGCCAGGGACGGAGCATTCACAACTTCCCTGGGTAACCCATTCCAGTGCCTCACCAGCCTTACAGTAAAGAACTTCTTCTTTATATCCAGTCTAAATTCCCCCTGTTTAGGTTTTAACCCGTTACCCTTTGTCCTATCACTACAGTCCCTAATGAAGAGTCCCTCCCCAACATCCCTATAAGCCCCCTTCAGATACCGGAAGGCTGCTATGACATCTGCACACAGCCTTCTCTTCTCCAGGCTGAACAGCCCCAACTTCCTCAGCCTGTCTTCATACAGGAGGTGCTCCAGTCCCCTGATCATCCTCGTGGCCCTCCTCTGGACTTGTTCCAAGAGTTCCATGTCCTTTTTATGTTGAGGACACCAGAACTGCACACAATACTCCAGGTGAGGTCTCACAAGAGCAGAGTAGAGGGGCAGGATCACCCCCTTTGACCTGCTGGTCACTCTCCTTTTGATGCAGCCCAGGATACGGTTGGCTTTCTGGGCTGTGAGAGCACACTGAAGCCAGCTCATGTTCATTTTCTCATTGACCAGCACCCCCAAGCACTTCTCTGCAGGGCTGCTCTGAATCTCTTCTCTGCCCAACCTGGAGGTGTGCCTAGGTGCAGGGTGTACATGCCCAGGTGTAGGACCTTGCACTTGAAAGAGTTCATTCAGAGATGAGCTCTAGAGTAGGACTGCTACAGATAATTAAGAAAATGAGAATCTTGTGAAATTGTCTTACTTTGTTTGTAGCATTGAAAGCTTGGGAGACAACAATCCATGAATATAATAAAAAGAGGGGGAAAAAAGTGCAATCTATTAAAGGCACTTAAATGAGGGTCAGGTGAAAACGATGGAAACCTTTTTCCTGGTCATGAATTCCTAACCCCAAGAGGTGTCAAAATCTGGAAAATAATTGAATAATAAAAAATGTAATGACTTTCAAGATGAGGTTGGAATTTTCTGAAATGATACTGCAACTTCAATAGCGAAGGATTGGCTTAAGGACTATTTGTTCATTGAAAATCCAAACAAACATAAGAAAAGATGAGAGCATCTTTGACACACTTGCTATTTTTTTATATCTCAGAAAGCTGCCAAATCAATCAAAATGATAATGAATACAATTAATTTCTGTTTTTTCCCATAAGTTTGAGGTATTTCTGAAGCCAATGTCAACAGTTACATATAATTTAGTTGAAAAGTGTGTATTTAATAACTGAAACTATGTGACGCAAGGAAAGAATGATGGATAATGTTTCCTTTTTCCAAAAATAAAAGACACAATATGGTGCAATGCTGCTGGTCATCATTACCAGCAATAAATCTCTACTTATGTTTAATTATGCATTGACATTAAATGTCATCTTGTACAAACCCTGCCAACATAGGATTAATCTTCATTTTGTTTCTGCCTCTTACAGAGCTCCCTCACCATGAGCATATGTGAGTGCTACATACCCATTGCAGTGTTTTTTGCTAGCTTCTCCTCCTGAAAAAAGAATGTGAAAGGGAGTGTCAATTTTATAATTGTATTATTAATTTGATAGATTTTTATGTTTTGTTTTTTTTTTCCAATGTATGTTTTTCTTTTGTATACAAGAGAGGCAAAGTCCGGGTATCTTCTGCTTGGAGTATAGCCTGGTGAGGGATATGGTGGTCTTCCTTGCTTGTGGTGCTTGTTTCACAATTTGGACAACCCATGAAACTATTACACCTCTTGAGTTGTACCAAGGGCTGCTGTGGATCACAGAGGTTTTTTCAAGAGTTTCTGGGAGAGGTTCACTAATATCCTTTTTAATGACATAACCCTTATGGACCCTGGTTATAGCTATCCAGTACAAGAGAGGGAGGAACATATTGCTGTGAACAATTTTCCTCTTACTTTTTTTTTCACAACCTGGGTGGAATTAATCTCACATTATAAGAGAGAGCCACCTTTTAGACTCTGAAGCTGGTGAGATATCGAAAGTGCAATTGATTTTGTCAATAATGTTATCTTTGCAGTCAGTGATAGGCAGCCTGCATGACTCTTATTTTTATCCTAGTGAAACCACAGAGGAGAACACAGTGAACATCTTGGGGGGAGAGTTAGGAAGAAAAAGTGTGAGTGCAAAAGAAATAGTACAAAGTGAGGACAGAAAGAACACCCGCTTCTGGATCCTAATTGCTTGTGAGGTAGTGTGTTTGAAGAGGGAGCAAGAAGACAGCCATTAGAAAGACCAGTTTCCAGAGATAACGTTGGCCAACAACACATGATCTAAACCCCACAAATTGTCAAAAGAAGAGGCAGGTACAATATGATTTTCCTTGAGGGAAAAGAGATTTTGACTTAAACAAATTGCAGAGCCAGGATGGCTGAACAGAAGAGGGAATGGGGGAGATTTAGGCCAGCAGTAGGAAAGGTTACGCAATTCCCCTAGATGTGGGAGAAAATACATAGTAGAAAGCATATGACAAGGGGAAAGGAACAGCAGGCACAAGAGAATAGTCCCCAAAGGAGATACAGCATTAATGGAAATAGTAAGCATATGTATTTCTATAAGCTGCATGAACACAGAATTTGTATGTGTGTTTATGATCACTGGAGATAGGAAGCAACAAAAATGGATTAAAAAATGAACAAAAAATGACTGATGTTCTGGATCAAGATTATAAAGAGAACATCCAGGTATAATGCATCATTTCAAAATGCACAATTCTCTGAATTTCTTCATTTTTGCAGTTTAAAGTTCACCTGTTAGTGGGCATGTGTTGATATTTGTAGTCTGAGAGTCTGACCAGCTGTGTTTTATCAATTCAGAAGGGAGGAATCCCTGTTAAACCTTGTGGAGAAGGAAAAGCTATGCACAAATCACATCACACGAGTCAAAAGGAAGGGGAAAAGTTCCTTTTTCTCTGTCTTTAAAGGGACCTAGACATTATGAACACAAAATTTGCAGTAAGCATAGTCAGAAAGGGAAGAACAAATACAGGTAGGGAATTCTGCACTTATTAAGGCTGTGAAAAGTGTTTAGAAGATGTGATATATGTTCCTGCAGGTAACAGGCAGGTTAGCACTTTTGGAAAATAGAAATTATGGGAAATGCTTTTTAAATATGTAGCAAATCTGTGGAGCAACATTTCTGTTGTCTGAAGATCTTCTGCTTCAGGAGACTTGTTGATACATTCTTTGTTCATTTTTTCACCCAGAAGCATGAGTACATGCACATTTTTAAGCCAGATAAGGTTCAGATTCAGTATCCAATTTTGTCCCATCAGGTAAGTTATTCAATCCTAGACAGTCTACCTGAATGATAAATTAGAATAGTAGAGCATAGAACTTTGTCCAAAATACCAAAATTCTTTGAAATTGAAGAAAATAATAATATATTGCTCCCTCACACACAGTATCACAGTATCACAGTATGTTAGAGATTGGAAGGGACCTCGAAAGATCATCTAGTCCAATCCCCCTGCCAGAGCAGGAACACCTAGATAGTGTTACACAGGAATGCGTCCAGGCGGGTTTTGAATGTCTCCAGGGAAGGAGACTCCACAACCTCCCTGGGCAGCCTGTTCCAGTGTTCCGTCACCCTCACTGAGAAGAAGTTTCTTCTCAAGTTTAAGTGGAACCTCTTGTGTTCCAGTTTGTACCCATTACCCCTTGTCCTATCATTGTTTGCCACTGAGTAGAGCCTGGCTCCGTCCTCGTGACACTCCCCCTTTATATATTTATAGACACTGATAAGGTCACCCCTCAGTCTCCTCTTCTCTAAACTATAGAGACCCAGCTCCCTCAGTCTTTCCTCATAAGGGAGATGCTCCACTCCCTTAATCATCTTTGTTGCCCTGCGCTGGACTCTCTCCAGCAGCTCCCTGTCATTCTTGAACTGAGGGGCCCAGAACTGGACACAATACTCCAGATGCGGTCTCACCAGGGCAGAGTAGAGGGGAAGGAGGACTCATTTGTTTGCAGTTTGTTTTTTGTTGTTTGCAGTTCAGGTTTCTTTGTTTTAGCTCAGTGGTATAAACTTTCTTCCTGATCTTTTTGTCCTGATAATCTACTAGGGCTTGCTTCAGAAACTCTTGTTGGAATAGGAGTTTCCACACAAAATTACTTAAAATCAAAACATTTAATTCTTTTCCTTTTTGTTGCAAATTAGGCTTTACTCATTTTCTCTCCCAGATGAACTTGCAGCAATTTTTCTATGTCAGGAAAGGTTATTTTACCTATGCCCCATTTTTTTAAAGATAATTGTAATAGAAAAGCTGAGATTAGCATAAACAAACAATGTCTGGGTGTGCTGGCACCTTACAGAGCCCCCAGCAGAGAGGTGCTCCCTGCACAGCCTGTGTTAATGGCATCCAGATTAGCAGTTCATCAAGACCCCATCACATTCACCTGCAGTTTCATGACATGCTTGGAAAATCAGCTTGTAGAAAGGAGATCACTGCTATGCAGTTCAGGATTGTTATGCTTAACAATAATTTCTTTTGCTTTCTAGACCTGATGAGATAGTTTTGGGAGCAGTTCCAAAAACAAGTCTTTGTTGGGGTTCTGTGTTGCACAATGTGGTTTTGTTACCTTATAAAAATTTAAGAAACTGACAATAACAGCCCCAAATGATGCTGCACACATTATGATTTTCGGAGCTCCCTCAGGGAAGAACTTTGTGTGGTTTTGCTGTGGCAACCAGATAATAATGAACAGCCCACATAGTGAGTGTTTCTGCAAACTGTTGGCACAGCTCACAACAAAATATATGCTTGCTTGTGAAAGATGCTGCACCCAGCAGCATGAGGCCAGGAAAAATTTAAAGCAATATCGGGCTATTAGTCCTCCCTGTAAAATACCAAGGTGGGGAAGGTATTATTGATAAATACACAGTAAAAACCTGCCTTTTAAAGAAAATGTAACTTTTAAGAAGCTGCGTTTCAACACTGAGCTCTCAGGATAATTAATACGCCTTAAAAATAGCTGGAAGGAAAATTTAAGTGAGACTCAGGCAGGTGATTTTATCATGCTTGCAGGCTAAAATGAGACCTGGCTGATACTCGGTTATCCCCAGAAATATGATTGTTGGACTTGGAGGTGTTGGTTGATGAGAAAATGAACATGAGCTGGCTTCAGTGTGCTCTCACAGCCCAGAAAGCCAACCGTATCCTGGGCTACATCAAAAGGAGCGTGACCAGCAGGTCAAAGGAGGTGATCCTGCCCCTCTACTCTGCTCTTGTGAGACCTCACCTGGAGTATTGTGTGCAGTTCTGGTGTCCTCAACATAAAAAGGACATGGAACTGTTGGAACAAGTCCAGAGGAGGGCCACGAGGATGATCAGGGGACTGGAGCACCTCCTGTGTGAAGACAGGCTGAGAAAGTTGGAGCTGTTCAGCCTGAGAAGGCTGCATGGAGACCTCATAACAGCCTTCCAGTATCTGAAGGGGGCTATAGGGATGCTGGGGAGGGACTCTTCATTAGGGACTGTAGTGACAGGACAAGGGGTAACGGGTTAAAACTTAAACGGGGAGTTTAGGTTGGATATAAAGAAGAAGTTCTTTAGTGTAAGGGTGTTGAGGCACTGGAATGGGTTACCCAGGGAAGCTGTGAATGCTCCATCCCTGGCAGTGTTCAAGGTCAGGTTGGACAGAACCTTGGGCGACATGGTTTAGTGTGAGGTGTCCCTGCCCATGCAGGGGGGTTGGAACTGGATGATCTTAAGGTCCTTTCCAACCCTACCTATTCTATGATTCTACAAGTGTTGCTGTAGGTTCCCCTTCACTTGGAATGAGTGAGCTCACTTCGGACTGGCAAGAGCCAGGTGTCCATCAGAGGCAAACACAAGGCAATTGTTTAAAGAACTTGGCCAGCACTACTTAGAGGAAAAGGGTGAACAAGCAACCCTGGAGCATCTGTATTCCCTGGAGTAGTTTTAATCCATTCCATTGATTACAGCATTTCCAGGCAGCAGCGTGACTCTGATATCAGCATAACCTTTATCTCACCACAGGTGGTGGTCTCAAGTGCGTCTTGTGTGAGACAACCCATGGCTCTTGGAAAGCAGCTGGTGGGAGGTCATGCACTAAAATATGGGTCATACAGGTTGAAAGCTTGTTACAAATAGCCCAGACACAGCAGCAACTGGATGCAGTATTCTGAATGTTATGCATTTGTAATTGTCACTTAAAGGGATATCCTGCTGTTTCTCTTTCTGGTGGATCTCGTCATGTTTTCTGTGCAGTTTAAGCCAATCACCTGTCAATCTCCAATACAGATAAAAAGAAAAAGGAGAAATGATTGCGATTGGACTTCTTTTGGAGATCTAGTTTGGCTGTGATGATGTGGTGTGTAAACTTCTTTTGGTGTTGAATAATTTCTTCCACAGTCCTACAGATATTTGTCCTGATTGACAGGAGAAACGATCAGGTATGACTGGGCCACCTCTTGGGCAGAGCTGGGGCACACTGGCACCAGCTGAGAAAGGCTATTTCCTGCACCGTGTTATCAGACTTGGCACTGGATGGCTGATGCCAAATCATTTTAAGTGGAAAAGAAAAAAGTAATTTTTCATACCAGTATCAGAGGGTAAATTGTCTGCTCTTCATTTTGTGCTGAATGCATCAATAAAGCCATTATCCGCTTTTGGTTTTCCTCACGGTGCCCTCTTCTTCAGGAAACAGAGGCCCATGTCCAAACACAAGTCAATGGTGTGAGGAAAAGGAGAAATGATTTGAGTGTAAGAGGTTGTGATTTTTTTCTGGAGGACTTCAATCCCTGGAAAGATTGAAAGAAAATTGTATCTCTACTATAGGACTGCAGAAGGATTTAAGGGAATTAGAAAATAGTTTTTAAAAGTAGGCCTTTCTACAGAAGGTTTAACAAGCCTGTGATATTTCTATTATTTTATTCTTATCACATAGTGAAATACTTTTCCATTAGGGTGGAAATAAGATCTTCTTGTTACCATTTTAGTCCTACCTCTCAGCTGGGCTGTCAGTTCAAACAGCAGGGCAAAAAAAAGCACACTGCTGCCTCTGGGAGGGCCCTTATCAGAGATATCTGAGGGATTATGAGCCAAGCGAACTGATTTACAGAACAAATCATATTATTTCTCTCATGAAAATTTCTGTAAAAATCATTAAGGTCCCTTTTACACAGTGGAAGACCAGGAAGGACTGACAGAATTGTACATTCTGACAATTTTGGCATCTCTTTTTAACACTAATTCCAGTTTATGTTAGCAGAACTTTTCTTTGCACAGTTGATCTCAAACGTCAACAGTGTCTACCCTGCTAGCAACTCTGTACTGCCATAAATCATGTGGTTATTACACCTTAGGGATTTTAAAAGCTCAGTGCCCACGAAGACACATTAATATACGAAAAAGTCCACTGTTTAAGCAGTCTATCTGACAGTTGGATTCTGTCTCTATAGGTGTCAAGTAACTACTCCATCACTTAGTAGTTTATTATAACAATAATCGATATGAAGATTTCCCAAAGAAAGGCTTTAATTTTTCACTTCTGAAGCCACATTGAAGGAACTGAGTCTGATTTTAGTATTCATGTCTTTTCATGAACTGTTCTCTGCATCTTCGTGCTCAGAGATGGGCATGAATGAAAATGA
The DNA here is from genome assembly GCF_028554395.1 of Pezoporus wallicus. Lineage (NCBI taxonomy): Eukaryota > Metazoa > Chordata > Aves > Psittaciformes > Psittacidae > Pezoporus > Pezoporus wallicus. The sequence goes on from NW_026639618.1 coordinate 211,281, forward strand.
AATTAATGAGTGCGTACTGAAAAACAGACTGTAGTAGTATAACATAGGTGGTGGGGGTGGTAAATTAAAACACTCTCAGTGACTTCTGGTGGCCTGAGAAACCTGCATGGGATAAAGCCCTGAACACATATCAGTTGTACATAGGTTATCTGAGGAGAAACCATGCAGAGAATGTTTCCTTAGTTTTAATATTTCATAGCAGTGACCTTCTACTGCTGTATATAGATGTGTGCACTGCAATGCTGACCAATAAAGACAGCCTGGTCTGAGCTGCAACCTGCAGGTCACAAGCTAATGTGGTGCATTTGCTGGTTCAGGTATTATTTTACAATGGGTTAAAGCCTGTGGATTTTGTGAGTGCCCAGTACAGGGTGGAGGATGCTTGGACAGCCACAGAATTGGGCTCAGAGATGTCTTGAGGCACTGCATGATGGTTCAGTGCACCTCCAGAGCTGCTGTACTTGGGAGTTCTGGTTCACGTGAATTCGGGGGAGGCTCAGCCACTGACTGAAGAAGGGTGAAGGCTCCTCCCTCCTGAAGTGCCTTGCAGGGTCCACAAGTCCCATGGGAAGTGGAAGGTTAGCAACCAGACTCTTATATGAGGTGTTCAGGGCTTTTTTTTTGACAATTCTTTTATAATACGTGGATATTAATGTAAACTTTTTAACATCTATGGTCTGTCAAGGCCACCTTACTGCTATAACGTGGGGTCAATGCTCCTTGTTACTGCAGAGGAAGACAAATACTCTGAATGTGATTTTTTTCTCTGGCAATCAAGGGTTTGGTAGTCTTCTATGAATAACTACCTTTTGGAATTTGCTTTTGGAATGATTGCTTGTATGAGCAGAAAAAGGTACAGACAAATCCTGCTGACTCATTTGTCCTTACCTGGACGGTGGCTGTGGGAGGGATCCACTTGTACTGTCCGCTGTGTTTCAGGTCACAGGGGTTCACATGCTGCCAGTTCACACTGGAACCAGATTTGTGCCCAGTCATTTAAATTTTAAAATACTTGGCTTCAGCGGGAGCACATTTTGACAATTTGTTTGCGAAGAGATTATGGGGGTATTTTTCTCTCTTTGCCTTTGCTTCCCTTGTGTATCAATTGATTCATAAGTTGTCATCAAAACCCCCCACCTCACCTGCTCACAAGAGCTCACTTCCTGAGAATTTAAAGGCCACTAAAGAGCAGTCACGCACTGTTATTTTATGTTCGTGTTTAGTGCAGTAGAGGCCAAAATACATGGCTTTTCCCCCAGGAGCTTAATATCCCATTGTAAAAGTGCAGTTGAGTGAACAGAGCTATTAGTTAAAAATGAGGGGCAAAGATTTCAACAACGAAACCAGAAAATTTCTTAACTGAAGGGAGAGGCTTCCAGATACCCTGGAGCCAGCAGGAAGCCAGTTCTGCTCTGTAATGGAGTGGCAGGTCTCTGATGGGGTCCCGGTGCCTCCTGCCTCCCGCCTCCTCCTAGAGGTTTGACTTCTGCGAGACTATGTACGGTGGGTTTTGCTTGATGGCTTCTAGCTACACAGAGCTGTTGCTGTGTAGCTTGTGGGGCCAGGAGGATTGGCTCTTCTTAGTCTCTGTGTTGCCAACTCCCTCCACTATGTAAAATATGAAAAAAGATTCCTGGCTATAGTAAAATGTTCCAAGGAGATCTCAGTGGATACATCTTAATGTAGTGACAAAAGCATCAATTTACACCATGCTTTATCTCTCAAATTCTTCAATACTGGGATTATGGGAACTAGTAATTTTGATTAAAATGAATAGCATCATATTACTGAAAAACCTCTTTTGCTCTGCTTGGAAGAATAGCTGCAGATACTAAGGCTCTTCCCTTAATGAAGCTAAGGGAAAACGGGATCTGCCTATTTCCAGCTGGAAAAATGGACTGTTAGATGGGTAAAAAATGGTGTGGACCACCATTCCTAAAGGGTGTTAATCAATGTCTCACACTCTATCTGGTAAATAAAAAGGGAGTTATTTCAGGGACTGAAAGTAGCTTGGAATTCATCCTGACCCTGACACTGGTCAGATGTTCAGCTTTGCAAGAGGAGTGAATGCATTTTTGGAAAGTATGGAGATAGCACTAGATTAGAGGGAGGGATTAGTGTGTGAGATGGAGAAGATTTGATTCAAAAGGAGTGTGAAAGATTTTGAGGACTGGCTTGACAGAAACCTCACGATTCTCATCAGAGCTATGTGAGGCTCAGCACATGGAGCAGGATAGTCCCCCTGACCTGATTGGCTGAAAAGTCACAGTGAGAAAGCACGCGGGGCTGTGATGGATGCTAGGCTCAGTGTATTAGCCCAAAAAATGCACTTATACAGGAGAAAAGGTAAACTGCCCACTGGGGTCCATCAGAGGTAAAACAGCCAGCAGATCAAGGGGAATATATGTTCCCCTTTGTTCAGCACTGGACACCCAGCTGTGTGCTCCCCAGTTCAAGAGGGATGTAGGTGAACAGAAGAGGCTCTAAAGCAGAGTTCCCAAGGTGGTCAGAGGCCCTGTGGACAGGCTGGGGCCCAGGAGAGCTGAGCATGTTTGCTCTGGTGAAAAGGTGGCTTCAGGGTGATCAACTAGCAGCCCACAGCTGCTCAACAGGTAATTAAGGTGATGACAGAGCCAAACCACTCTCTGATACAGCAGAAGGAATAACGGTGAGCAATGCCAAAACTGCCCTTGGGGAAGTTCAAATTGGGTATAAGCAAAACCTCCTTCACCAGGACAGCAGTGCAGCAGTGGAGCAGGGACCTGGGGAGCCGTTGTTGTTGGAGATCTTGAAGCTATGGTACAACTGACCTAATGTTAACAATTACTGTGTCTTGATAGGAAGGATACATTAGGAACCTACTCTAGGACCTGGGATTTGATCTTGCACTTACTAAAGCTGAAGGATTGGAAGCTTTTACAGTATCACCTTTCAGCCCAACTGGACTTCTTGCTGTTGCTTTGGCTTTTGTGTAAACTCTACAATTATTTTATCGTGGTTGGGCAGAGTGATATGCCTGTTTGAAACCCTGCAAGTCCTGGCAACAGAGCGTCAGGTTTGGGAACTGAGGTATACTGGAGAGTTAATGATTTTTGAAGGAGGGAGAAGAGGCAGGGTAAGGTGGGAGAGGTAATGAGGAGAAGGGGTGAGCCGTTGCAAGGGGAAGGGGTAAGAATTATATAGATGAGGCATAGATATAGGGAGGTGGGATGTACATGGGGCATAAATAAGAAAACCATTACTCTGAATCAATCCTGGGAAAAATGGGTTTAAGATGTGTTAAAGGCTTTGCAACCTCAAACTAATACTTGTGGCCAATTTGGAAGAAAGACTTTTGCTCCTTTGCATATCAGCTTTTAGCGATTATAGATGTTTCTCTAAATTTGCTGGAACTATTCATATGTAATGGTATGTTGCAGAGCTTCACAGGGATCTTGTGAAATACACTGTAGTATCATATTATGCCTATTGCAAGTCAGAGTTCAATACTGGCTTGAGGAGCTTAACCTAGAAATTAGCTAGTGGTTATTGGACACAAGGATTGGTGAGGTTTCTGGGAGTGCTGTGGCACACCTCTGGAACAGCAGACATACTATGTGAGCTTTGGATGGGAAGAGACAAAAGGGCTGAGACTGGGAAAGGCAATGGCACAGCACTGTGACCATCAGTGGGGCTGTGTTGCTCCGTGCGGGCTGAGAACTTGGCGCAGGCTGTAGTGGTGGCTATTGTGCTCTATGAATGGCTGCTTCATGCTAACCAGTCTGCAGTGGCTATTTTTAATCCCAAATTTTAACATGCGGGTTTTAGAACAGCGCTTGTCTCGAATGTGAAAGAAACCACAGAGCAAGGGACTAAAGGGCTGTTTTGAAAAGAGTCCGGAAGGGAAGCCACACAGACTGGAAAGCTGCCCCACTAAAACCCAGCTTCAAATTAAAAAAAGAGAGACATCTCCTGAAGAAAAGGGAATAATCCTTTTGAAGGCTGCCAGCCAAAGTCATGGATTCAAGGCTGGGTCAGATGCTTGGGTTGATCCTAATTATGTATACCGATGTTACATTTTAATTATAAACTTGTTAACCCAAGATTGCCTTGACCTAGATGAATAGGGAATATAGTGCACAGAGTAGTTAATAATAAGTTAAGGATAACTAACCAACCCTGTGTTCTTTCAGAGCCGAAGGAGGAAGCTGTAACCTGTGCAACAGCTTGTGCGTAAGCGAAATTCTTCAGTAGCTGTGTAAATGACTGTGGTCCTGACAAAGCCACATGTTGGAATTGGAACCCTTACCTTGTCCTGTTGGCCACGAAGCTGTTCTGAAGCAGGCTGTAGGCACCCTGGCCTCATTACAGTTTGTTAAATATTAATGAATCCTTCACACCCTTTCAAAAGTCTTTGTGAAATTCCAGCCCTGCTTGAGAATACCTGGGTTGCAGCAAGATGAGACTGAATGGAGAAATGTGTTGTTAACATCCAGTACTGTTCAATTATGAATTTATCAGCTTTTCTCAGAACTGACGGGCATGAGCCTCAAATCTATACTTTTTTTCTCAGATGCTTATGTACCTTATTCCATTTAAAAATCAACAGCTAAATAACCGGTGGTGTTCACAAAAAGAGATTTTCGTGGTTTATTCAAATGTATAAGTGGGCAGAAAAATTATTGTCGTGAATGCAAGAAGCTTGGCTGAGGCATATCTGGCACAAATGTGTTAGTCAGGGGCATCTCAGACTGCTGAAGAACTTTCCTATTTACAGTAAAGGAGGCCTTGGCCTCAAGCGCTTACTAACAGCCTTAACAAAGAGTGTAAATAGCAGTTACTTGGATAACTCGGTCAGACCTGACTGCGCTCATGAGCCTTTAATGTTCCTTTTTTCTTAACTCTGTGTATTTTTTTTTGTATGTGACATCCCCAAAAGAAGGTAAAAATATCCTATGCTTAATATTGTGTTAACATTACTGATTAGAAGAGCTTTTCCCCCTTGCCTCCAGGCCTGGGGTAATCCTTACCTCTCACACATTTGGATCTGATTTTTTTCCTACAATTCCTTAGTGATAGTCCAGTATTTTGATGCCCAGACTCAAGGTACTACAGCATCTTACATTAAGAGGAAAAGAAGGAATTAATCTTTCCCCCCCCCACCTTGTTCTGAAGAGCACTATGGCAAATGAGACTGCTTCAAAGAGAGGTGGAGATTAGTGCTAAAAAAAGAAACTTCTATCCGCTTTGATAAATGGAAAGGTCTCTTGAAGAAAAACTGAAGTAAAGAACACATGATTGAAAGCATGTGGAAGCCACAGAGCAACTTCCATTGCCTTCACTGGGTTTTGATTTAGGCTCATGGAGTGTCCATTACATTTTTATTACCCTTTCTGGACACATAAAATGTTACTTTTATTGTTTAAGAAAAAGAAATCATGAATGACTTCAGCATTCATTGGAGTGAGTCATTGACTTGAGCCAAGTGTAGCGTGACTCAGGGGCTCAAAGCAAATCACAACAGCCCTGTCCTCCACTCCACCTTATGAAGCTCTCCTGAATAGCTGCTCTGCCAGCCCTGGTTTGCAAGCATGGACCTGCAGCACAAACAGAATTGCTCATTGCTGTGTGTTCGTGCCTGGGCACGATGCGTAGGAGACAACACATTCCTGAAAATCATTTCTGCTGGTGACATAGAAAACCTTTTCTCTGGTGATCTCTGCAGTCATGAATGTATCTCACAGCAAACATGGAGGACCCCAGAAGGGAAATTGTATCCCAGCATAGAAGTTGCTATCAGATGAGGCTGCAAACAGAGGCTTGTCCCTTGAACTGGATTTCCTGAGTCAGACAATTATACCTAGAAATTAGAGCCTTGTATATGGATCTTGCCACCTGCATTGCCAACTAGTAGATTGATGGTAGGCAACTATAGATCCTCACTACATTGTCTATTGGCTCCTACTGCATGGCCATACTCCCTGATGGTGCATTTGCTGGGCACAGTGAGTACTTGTATGGCTGACCTGAAAGAGTCATGCTGAGTTGACCTTTTCCTCTGAAGGTGAGAAAAGGATCAGGGACCAAACCTCCCAAATGCCTACTTTCCCATGCCAGTGCACATGTCTGATGCCCTGTGGTCCAAGGATGAGGGCAACAGTACCAGTAGAGCTGAGAGCTGTGGGGTCTCTGCCCACCACAGAAAGCTGTTGACTGCACTTTGCTTTCCATGGATGGCACAGTCAGATCTGTAATTTACTGTGGTTTTACAAGGTTTAGTACATTTTGCTCCTGCCCCTGATAAAGGAATGCCACTACTTGCGGCCAAGTAGAATTGCTGCTGTCACAGAGTCCTTCTTTCTGTGGTAGGGTTTTCTCAGGGCTTTCTCACAAAGCTCTGCATCTGCATAGCTCTGTATCCTGAGAATAAGTAGTGTTTAGTGGAGCTCAGCCATATTTTTCTTAAAGCCTATTCATTTAATTTCTTAGTCAATAATCCTAGATATTCTCAGGAAGGGGTTAATGATTTGTTATTGAGAGGACAACTATGGCACGTGGAGAAATCCCGAGTTTATTTGTTAGAAATAAGCATCCTCTTGAAAGGTATTAATTTCCTCTGAAAAAGATAAGAGAGGTGAAGGAAAGTCACTGTGTTGTGTGCACAGTTAATACTGGACATAGTGTGTTAGCATTGTAGTTCACTGTCCCCTTCACTGCTGCCTGTGAAGACTGGCTATAAATTTTTCATGGTAGGCGTTTGTTGTCTGTCCACTCGGTGCCTTGTCTAACGAAGTCCCTCTCAATTAAAAGTCTCATACTCCTGCTCTTATGCAAATAAAAAGTAACAAGATAAAAAGTTGTTCATGAGATAATTATGGCCAAAACACAAAACTGCACTCTAGACATACAAGTTGATATTTGTCATGGTAGAAGCACATCACAAGATGGTATACACCACAGACTAAGCATTCTCTGGGGGCTATTGACCCCCACTTCTGATCAGCAGCCCCTGTTGTGGTTTCCGTGCTGTATGATGATGACATCTTGGATCCATCCCCATCATGGTTACACCCACTTCTGCATGTACCCAGGAGATGGTTAGGCTGGAGTACCATAAACCAGGGACTTGTGGCAGCTCCAGGCTTCTATCCAATCTGAAGATCCTCACTGACAGCCCAGCTTTGCTTTTTCCCTGGGTGGGTTGGTGGAGCTGTTGCATTGTGATTTATTATCATGGGAGAGACCTGCAGTGCCACAAGATGGTATCAACTCCTGATGGATACTCACACATTAGGTCCTCAGAATAAGTGCCTCTTATCTGTCATCCTTACACAAATATGTGTTTACACTGACGTTTATGGTTGCAGTCTTGAAGTGCTGCCAGACCACTGAGCTTATTCTTGGGATGATGAACATATGCTTCCAAAGCTTCATTGTTGCAACACTGGTTGTAAATCAAACACTTTCTTCTTTTTTTTTTGTTTGTTTGTTGGGCAGTGGCTGGGAACATTAAGGTAGTATTCTCAATTTTTGAACTGAGAAATGCCTTTCCTTTTACTCCTTTACTCTACTTTTTAGTTCGATTCCAGTATTTTTACAGCTTTTCTAAAGAATTAACTGAATTGTGGTCAAGCATTTGTTTTAACTGTAGCTTCCATATTTTAGAGTTTTAGATACTTATGATATTTACAAGTGACTCTGAATCTGGTGCACGTGTTCAGTTGGCTGTGCATGGTGCTATGTTAACTCATTGACTTACTTTGAATGTACAGGTCCAGCCTTCTGTTGTGCTTCTTTTCAAAACCTCCATCATTTCCATCCCACGTCTGTTCACCATCTGGGGCCACTGTTTGTAGGGCAGAGGAGCCAGAGCATGGTGGAAGGCGGCATGGTTTAACATGTGGATAGAGTTGTGAAATAATGAGCACCCGGATTATGCAAACACAGACAAAGGCCCTTTAATAGTCCCCGTCATACTTCATTTGGACACATTGAACTGGAGCTCGTCCTGATCCTGGCTCTGAATGAACCACTGAGGGGCTTGCAGGTAGCTTTGCCTTGAGTCCTCTGCAAGGGGCACCCTGTAATTGCTCAGCCCAAAAAGCAGGATTTTGCATGGTGTGATCAAAGCGGTCTCCTAATCATGCCATTCCCCAACGCTTTGGCTGAAAACAACAAACCTATTCAACCTGTGAGGAGTGAATGCGTGAGAGATTTTCACCTGCTTATGGAGGCCTGGTAAAAAGCACTTGATTGCATGTGTTACAGTTCAAAGCTGGCTTAAAATTTTGTCCTTTGTTTGGGGTGTAGTGGTGCCTCATCCTGCCTTTTGATGGCTTTAGTATCGAGCTCTTCCCATAATTTCACTAAGACATATGAGGTTGGTCGCCCCGCTTTCATCTGTGCTAAATATAAATGGAAAAACAAACTGAACACAGCAAGGTAAATAAAGAACAGGAAGTGTAAGACAGACCTCTCGAGACTCTCAGTATTCCCACATGTTTTGTGTTATAAACCAGCAGGCGAGCACCAGCCTGCCACACAGGTGGAAATGTGTGTTTGTAGGCCACTGAACACTGAGTATTTACCCTGTATCAAATGACAGGAAGGGCTGAAGGAAATAGTATTGTGCTGAACCACTGTGAAAGGCTGTGAGGTTTCCAATATTCCCCAAATTTCTCTAGGGTGGGCTAGTGTTTGCATAGTAGCTTGCAGTATGAAAACACTGAGGCAGTGGCTCGCACTACTAAGAGAAAGATGTTCTTTATATTGGTGGTAAATAGAGGTGCTGCTGAAATCTAATGAGCTTTTATTACTAGGTAAGAAATTTGGAATTATACTGTGGAGCAATTATTAAAATTAACACTATTTTACGATGAATAGCCCGCTCCTCCATCTGCAAGGTCAAGCATTATCTGACATTAGACCAGCTGATGCAAGTGAACAAAGCAAACCAGGGTACACTTCATTTTGTGGACAGGACAATCCAAAGCATGTCAGTAGCTGGCTGTTAAATTTTTAAGGGCTCTCTCCTAAAGGTTGTCACAGCTCTATAAAATTGGTTACCTGAGAGACAGATGAGATTGTTAGTGGAGCTGGGAGCAATGGAAGGTTGTCAAAGACTGTATAAAGATGCAGGTGTTGAAAAGACAAAAGGGAAGAAGCAGTAGGGGGTAATTCACCATATCACTGGAATTTTCAGCCATTTCCCAGAGTATGACCTTCTGTCAGTGAGATGTGAAGGCCTTCAGCATTTGGCAGGTTTGGGTCTTTAGTGAAGGTTTCTGTGTTTTCACACAGGCAAGATACAATGAGGGCCTGACGTTGGAATATTTTTATAAGCATGCCTTTTCTAGGAGGTCTGGAAGGGTGACAGTCTGCCGGGGTAGAGGTAACAGTGTTCCTGTTTTCCTAAAAGAGCTAAGATGTACAGGTTTTATCAGATGTCCCTGGCTGTTCTTATCAGTTCTTATGAATCAGTGGAGGATACCTAGTTTCCACAAGTTACCATCCCTGAATAAAATACTCAGGCTTTGTCAAACCCAGAATCTTACATGACACTTGCAAGTTTACTCAGACTTACTTATTGCAGTGAGGGGCTGTGAATAAAGCTTGCAAGAGTCCTTGCAAGTCCTTGCCTTGCTTGCAAGAGTAAGGCCTTGGTTGTTTGTTTCATGCCAGTGGGAGGTGCTCACTCTACTTCTGTGGCTGCCTTTATATCTGTGTGTGTGCTTGGAGACCCTCCTGCTCCTATTAAGTTTATAATCAACTAGGAAAGATAAAAGAAAGGCTGCTTCTGTCCCCAGGGTAGATAGGGAATGGATACATAAGGTGATATTCACCTCACTTTTTTTTTGTAGCTACAACAAAAGGGGTTCCCTACCATGACCTGGTTGTATGGGTCCTCCCCAGAGCCAGTGCTGAGAAGAGGCAGGTCCACTTTGTACACCACCAAGAGCATCACCATTTCAGCACTGAGCCTACAAGGGAGACATGCGACTCTCTTACATGAGATGAGACAAATGCCACCCTCAGCAGCTTGCCCAGCTTAACACAGCTGTAGGTAATTAGTGAGCTGAGTTGAGTGCTTTTAAGAATCCCCAGCTTCCATGCTCTATTATGCTAGTCATCCTTCCTGTATACAACTTGCAGTAAGAAGCATCAATAACAGGTTCCTGTGAACCTTGGCACTTTCTGCTACAGATTTGAGGGAGGTAAAGGACACAACACTACATGGATAACCAATTGTTATCTACTTCTAGTTTATACTACAAATAGTTAAAAGTGTATCATATTAGAGATCTTGGTGCTGGCATAACATTTCTTCAGATCAGGCAACTGAAATAGTACATAGGTACAATACAATTGTACACTGCCCTTTTTTATCTGCCTCGTTCCCCAGATCAGTGGTAGGAAGATGAAGGGAGTTTTCGAGGAAATGTCCATGAGGATTTCACAGTATCACAGTATGCTAGAGATTGGAAGGGACCTCGAAAGATCATCTAGTCCAATCCCCCTGCCAGAGCAGGATCACCTAGATAGTGTTACACAGGAATGTGTCCAGGCGGGTTTTGAATGTCTCCAGAGAAGGAGACTCCACAACCTCCCTGGGCAGCCTGTTCCAGTGTTCCGTCATCCTCACTGAGAAGAAGTTTCTTCTCAAGTTTAAGTGGAACCTCTTGTGTTCCAGTTTGTACCCATTACCCCTTGTCCTATCATTGTTTGCCACTGAGTAGAGCCTGGCTCCATCCTCGTGACACTCCCCCTTTATATATTTATAGACACTGATAAGGTCACCCCTCAGTCTCCTCTTCTCCAAACTATAGAGACCCAGCTCCCTCAGTCTTTCCTCATAAGGGAGATGCTCCACTCCCTTAATCATCTTTGTTGCCCTGCGCTGGACTCTCTCCAGCAGGTCCCTGTCCTTCTTGAACTGAGGGGCCCAGAACTGGACACAGTATTCCAGATGGGGTCTCACCAGGGCAGAGTAGAGGGGAAGGAGGACCTCTCTCGACCTACTAACCACCCCCCTTCTAATACACCCCAGGATGCCATTGGCCTTCTTGACCACAAGGGCACAGTGTTGGCTCATGGTCATCCTGTCGTCCACTAGGACCCCCAGGTCCCTCTCCCCTACACTGCTCTCTAACAGGTCGTTTCCCAACCTATACTGGAACCTGGGGTTGTTCCTGCCCAGATGCAGGACTCTACACTTTCCCTTGTTATATTTCATCAAGTCATTTGCTCTTTTGTTTTTCATTGCTCATCTTTCTCTGTAGTGCATTTTTTCCCATTCTTTCAAGAGCTGTGAGTGGTTCAGACCATTCACATTACATTAACTGTAGATTGCTATGATTGTAGTTGGATGAAGTATTATTAGGGAGATGATTACATGCTGTGGGTAGCTGTCAATGCTCCTGATAATATGTTGCTGAGGAGTTCACACAGAGCACAAGGCTGTGTGTCATGGGCTTGTTTCCACAAATGGATTATCCATACAGAGCATCTATTGCCTTGGACTCAAAGTGACTGGAAAAGAGATGGAATTGTGCCAGTTTTCTATGAAATCCAGGGAAAGGCCTGACTATTTCAAATGGTTGTTTTCTCCTCTTCATACCTTTCAGATTTGGGTACTGTTTGACTTTCTCTTACAGGAAAATTTCTGCAGTTTACTGCAAGGTTGCTTGCTTTGACACCTATGTCAAGGGTCTGAACCTGAGCAAACACGGCAAGCATGTTCTTTGTATTCTAGCGTCTGAGATTTCAGATCTGCACGCAGGAAGCAGACAGCCTTTGGGCTGCAGAATGACTTTGCACCCAGACATGACCTGCACAGAAGGAGGAGCCTGATGGGGATGTTACCAAGGGTGGGGGTTCCCCCGCTGCCCCCACGTCCGACTGCATTCATGCTCATGCTGGGTACGTGCAAGGGCACCGTACCAGAAGGTGGCACTCCAGACCCTCTTACAGGTCGAGTCTCACCAGCACGCCCCAAAGCTTCGGCTGTGTTGGCGCAGAGACATCCGTGTTAGCTGGGGTCTGAAAGCAGCTCTGCCCGAGCTTATTCTCTATGCTGGGAAACACAAGTACATCCCAGGCCCCGGGGCTACATCTGTGTGCCTCTTCTAAACTGGTGTTTGAGCTCTGTGTGGGACTATCCTTTCTGCTTGCTTGCATGCGCCCTAGAAGAGCTTTGGCTTGTGCCTACTAGTGTTGTCCAAGTGTCCTGGTTTTGGCTGGGATAGAGCTTATTTTCTTTCTAGCATCTGGCATAGGACTGTGTTTTGCATTTAGGGTGACAATAAATGTTGATACCATAGCTCTTGCTGGGCAAGATGTACTGGAAAATGTGGGATGTTGGCATGATGTAAATGGTTTAGAATAAAAGGTGGAGACAATGCTCCTGCCAGACACTCTCCTTAACAGGCCTTGGGGATGCCTTGGGGAAGGGAGAGAGTTTCCCATTGTAGAAACAAGATGTGCTGTCCTGCTTGCTTGTCCTCAGAGCCAGTGAACCAACCTTGCTCTTTTTTAAATAGGTGTTACAAGAAGGAACTGCTAAAAGTGCTGACCTTGCTTGTGTGCTGGGAAGAGTGGCTCTGGTAGGTTGGTCTTGCTCTAATAAGCAGAGAAGCATAGAGATTTTGAAAGCAATTACAAAGCAAGCTGCAGACTCAAAAGAATTAGTGGGCTATTAAAGATTTGAACTTAATAACAAGCTTGACTACTTCTCTACCAAAACACTCTTTGCCTCTCTGCTTTTCCCATCCTCATGCTTAATTAGTGCTGCCACCTTTACACTCAAGGGCAATGGCCCCTGTCTTTCCCTCCTGTTCCCTTCCTGTCAGTGTATTCTCAGCTAGCATGGGCATCTCAGCATTTGAACATCCTGCAGCCTGTAGGCACATGGAAGGTCTGGCCAGTTAACGTAAACTGTCCCTCAACTGTCCATCTGGTAAATCAGTGCAAGGATCTCCACTGCCATGCAGAGAGCTTTGTTGCTTGAGGCTACACAGGGTCCCTGAGTTTCTTAATCTGTGCAGTTATTTACCAGGTCATCGGACCCGCTGCATGAAAGATGATTCTTGTAGCTGGAGTTCAGCAGTTCCCGGTTAGGCATACTCCCCGGGGAACCTGAAGGAGTTGTACCTATTCAGCACTTTGCTGTCACTGAACTTTTCAATTGCTCTGATGCATTCAAGGTGCACATAGACCTGATATAAATATTTCCATAATTTCCTGTTAGGGGTATGATGCAGATACTTCATTGTCAAAAAGTCTTTAACAACAGCCCTCAGAATGGATGAAGTTATAATTTAAGTCATAATTTAACCCCCACCCTCCCCCCTTCCAAAGATGAGTGACTGAACATGGCTTGCTGGAATGTGATTAAATGAGGTATCCCTGATAAACCTATACATGTTTCCCTGGAAAGCAATTTCCACTTTGTTATATTACAGTAGCTGATGCCTTATGAAGTAAAGGAAAACATTTGTCCAGCAGGACATCATAAATTTCATGACAGACTTTAAATTTTCTTGGATGAAATGTTTAAAGCGGAGCAGACTGATCTTCTAAAAACACACTGGCCCTTCCTGAGTGCACCAGAAGCTGCTTTGTCTCCTCCATTCAAAGGTTTGAAATCCCCTCTGCAGGGGAAACCTGGTGGTAGATGGAAACAATATAGGTGTTGGCTGGGTTTCAAACCCAGGGAAAACCAACACCATCTGAAAGCCAGTATTATAAATAATTAGTTGGGATCATTTCTGATAAGTTGATTGTGCCCCATAAAGAGGGATTGTGGAACCCACCATATCCCCCGCAAATTGGACATAATCCAGCTTTTACAGTGGAGCAAGATTAAGTTAAATTGCTTTTCCAAATAACCATCATTTGTTTGATTTGCTTTCATGAGGGCTTCTGGTTATGTCAGTAGTTGTCAGATGCAGACTGATGCTTGTGATGTTTTGTGCCTTTCAACTTGAGAAAGTCATATAAACTTTGCTGCCCTCCAGTTAGAAAGAGCAACGGTCTTTTGAGAAATGAATGCAATCCTTTAGCTCTCAGCCCTGAAATGTGATTCTTGGGTCAACCTTCAGTGTTGCAGGAAGTCTGTGTGGTGATGTTTTATGCTGTAAACCTACCTTCTTCATATTAAAGGCTTCTTGAGAGTGGTACTTAAAAGAATGACTTAGAGCCTTTATGTGCAGCTACATTCTGAATTGCGGAAGGAATCTTTTTTAAAAGACACTTAGGTTCATAAATGTGCATCTCTTAGTGGTATTTGGAAGCCTAAAAGTTGATTTTTGGTGTTAAAAAGTGGGAACTACAAGCTAAATGTACTAATCAAATTTTAGTCTTGACATGCATTTCAGTGGATGAGTGTACTCTCTGCAAAAATTACCATGGTCCAAAGATTTTTCCTATTAAGGATGAATATTATGGCATGCCACAAGGTACATGTTGCCAGGAAGAATGTGACTTCAATAAAAGAGAAAAGAAAGCAAAATAAAATCTCATTTGAAATGAGAAATTGATACCTCCACAGCAACAGCAAAATATAGCCCCCGCATCATAATAAAACAGAACTCAGAATAAACAAGCACAATCTTCCAAATAAGAAACCTTTTGCTTCAGAGAAACATATTTTGTAGTAAAAATAATTTAATTTTCATTAAATAAAATTAATTAAAATAAATTAATTTTCGTTAATTTATGAAAGCTGGAAGATTTTGAAAGAAATTATTTTCAATGAAGGAGCATTTTCTAATGGAAAATGATTAATTTTTTTCCAGCAGCTGATAGATGATTCAGGCCTCTGATCCCACCTGGGTCTTCTTGGCACTAGTGAAATCTAGCTAATCCCTTGTGATGTTAACAATGTGCAGGGCATACACCTCAAAACTTCTGTTTAACCAGAGTCCAAAATATGACCAGTCTTGCTCAAGCTTAAGCAAAAAGAAAGAAGTCTTTCCTTGTAGTCACCCCATTAGGATTGTCTTTCTATTTCCTTACTATTAAAAAAATAGTAAGGAAAAGACTAAAGAAATGTTTCTTGCAAAGAACTGGAGATTTCAAAGAGCAAATTTGAGGCTCTTGAGATGTGGGAGTCCCAAGTAAAGTCTTACTCCAAATGCTGTCTGGGGACTGTACATGGATGACTGCAACACATTCGTTTTGCCTTTATTATTCTTGCACTGTAACCTGACTTTGGTTCAGGAAAAGGAAATCCACGGCCTTAATTGAAGCCAATCAGAGAAAGGTCATGGGGTAATACTTAACAGACAGGGATGGGGGAAAGGAAAAACAAGGAAAAGGTAAGGTCTCCACTTTCTTCAAAGACTCAGTTGGATCCCGAAGACAGAGCACACCTGGAAGGAGAGTATGCTTGCACCCCAAATATACACATCAACTGGGAGTCATAAAATTAAATGCAGTTTGTTTAGATTACTTGCTTCCCGTTTCTGCAGTGACCTGTGCAGCAGTAACCTCGGCGTGGGGAGGCATGGGTGCCTAGTGCAGGCATTCAGGTGTTTATTACCATGGCATGACTGTACGCATAGGAGACTCGGTGTTTCTATTAAGGACCAGATGTGGGGTTGTGTGATTTCAGGTAACCCAAAGGTTAGATTTAAATTAAATATTGGCAGACACTATGCCAGACTGTCGATAGTTGCTTCTGGAGTTTATTTTGGGTTTTTTTGTTTTTTATTTTTTTTCCCACCAAGATCCACTAGTATCAGAACATTGTCTTCACTGAAGAGCATAATTAGCTTTCTAATTTGTTCCAGGGATTCAGTAGCCTAAAAGTCAGAAAGTATTTTGTGACACATAAGTTATATTCCCTTGTTTTTTTTGCAGTCTCTTGCTCCTTCCCTCAGCTACAGTGGACATAGGAAAGAAATGGTTTTTTGTTTATTTTTTAGAGCTCGTCTAAGTCTAAGATGGTCATGGTCATGATCTCTTTTAGTCTGAAATGGACATGGTAATGGTCTGGTCTAAGATAGCCAGGGTCTCAGTTGGAGTAGTCCAGTATGAACTTTATCAAGTTCAAAGTATATTTGAGTACACCCACGTCAGTTAGGTTCTTGCTTAGGTCAGCAAGTATACCCATATATATTCACAGGCTGAAGTACTTTAGCTAGATTCTTCATCATCTACTGGGTTTAATCTACTGGTCTGTTTACTGTAAGTTTAGCATTTCTAAAACTCACATCCTTTTATGCTGTGAAGTGGGCTTCCGAAGCACCTGGTCTATGTATGCCTAATGGAGGTGTTGGAAATGCCCAGGCCAAGAGAATAGTGAAACGTCCTGACCAGCCTTTGTCCAGAGATGACAGATCCACACTTTTCTTCAGGACTTCATGTACACAGGACGGCACAGAGCACTGCAGGTACGTTTTCTGACAGACAAAACATGAAAGCCATTTTTTGGAACATGTTTTCTTGTCAAATATTTGTGATCCAAATTGTTAGACCTGAGCTTTTGTGCTCATGGTCTGAAAAAAAAAATCTCTTAAACTCATCTGGGGGATAAGTCTTTGCCCATGGGCACCCAGTCATTGTTTGGAGCAGAACTGCTGCCTTTGTGCAGACAGATACATTTGCAGAGAAAATCCAGGACAATGATGTGTCCTCAAAAAAAGTAGTCTTGCTTAAATCTGTGTAAAGAAGCATCTGTTTTAAAATAGCAAACACTGAGAGATCCTGAGTGTCTTTAGAAAGCTATTTTTAAATAGTTGTGAGGGATAAACAAAAGTAAACGTGCCATACCCAGAATAACTATCTTCGTTCTAAGTCTGAGGCTACAACACCAATAGGGCAAAGTCCTTGTCTTTTCCACACAGCTGGCAAAGAATTTCATGTTCAGCATTTCACTCCCCGTAATGCAGATTCTGTGGCCTCTGTAGCAAAACCTCACAGCAGGATTAAGAGTACATTGTGTGGGTAGAGCCAGGTCATCTGAAAGAAAAAAAGACTGAGGGAACATTCTTTGGTTTAGACATCTATGGACAATAATTTTGCTTTTCTAAAATATCTGTGATAGCAAAACCCAACTTCCAGAGCTGGGCTGCTGAGATGCCCCTTGATTTTCATGGATTTTTATATTATGGCAAAGTTACAGTTATTTCCAGGCACAGAAAGGTACACCTGTAATTTTTATTGCTCCTATTACTGCTATTCTTTATACCATTGCCCTATTTCTTCTGTGCTAACAGTAAGTTTTGTCTAATTATAGGATAGTTTATCCTATATGTGACAGCTCACTGAACTGATTTTGCATGAGATCTCATCGTATGTCTGGTGTCTGTACCAGATATTCTAAGCACAAATATACCTTTGAGAATGCATCTCTAAACGTTAATTCCTGATTTCTGAAATTAAGGTAACAGCTATTCTGCTTCTCCTAGCCGACACTCTGTGAAAAAAGCTTGGGACAAGGTTGCATCTCCCCTTGCTCGGTATAACGGTAAACTGGAGCTGGACATATTTAGGATAAAAAAACAATGCTTTGATCTACATTACATGCTGCCATTCCTGAGTTTGGGGAATAGCTTGAAAGTTATCCCTCTGGCCTTTTGTTGCACGATTTCTTCAAATATTAATGTTGCTGCCATAGGCGGTAAAAAGTTAAGATGGTTGATAAGTTCTTTTTCAAATATGAAAAAGAAGATACATTCTTTTTCAAAGACAGGTATCACTGGATAAAACAGACTGGATAAAACAGAATGGAAAAAGCTTAGTGAAAATCCTACACAACCAGGAATACTCATCTGCAAAACACCCGTGCTCTAATAGGAGCAAAACCAAAATGCTGCTCTCAGACTGTGAAGGGTAACTATCCCTTAGATGTCCCTTAGAAGTTAGTTGTGCAGTGCCTGTATGGGTTCACAACACTTTACTGAAGAAGTGTATAGAAAGTGGAAAAACTCAAAATAGCTGGAACACAAAGTAATGACAACAGTAGCCTCCAGGGATATGTTAAGTACTGAAAGTGCTTACCACAGAAAATTTGTATGGACATTTGCTTTACTTGCATTGGCCAGGCCTTATGGTTGTCATTTTCAGTATTTATTAGAACAATACCACATGCTGATTGCTTACATTCCTTGAATTAATTCCCACCCAATGTAGTGAGATGGAGCTCTGAGTCTTTTCAACAGTTGTGTATCATCATTTCACTCACTGCTGGCATGACTACGGGATACTGCATTTTAATGATGAATTGTGTAGCTGTAAAATATACCCACAGGATGATTCCCAAGAGGAACAGCAGAATAAATGGTTGTTTAGAGTAGACTCTGCTCATGCAGTTCAGAGCATGAACTGAAAATCACAAAGCAATGTTTTGGCAAGCCTGCCCAGCCCAGGGCTAGTAGTGATCTTTGTGAGCTGCAAGTGGGTAATGGGAGGAAGTAATCACTGCCTCAATTTGCAGGTGAGATATGGAAGACCGAATTAGTCTCCACTGCTCTGAAGGCAACAGAAGCTGTAGTCTTCATCAGTAGATACATTGTTTTGATGGGTCCAAAGCCCAAAGTACTTGTGCATCCTGTAGCTGCTGTTCTTACATTATATGTCCCACATAAGTGGTCATTTTTGGACAGTCCACAGTGGCAGGTTCTTAATGTAATTATCTTGAGTGCATCTCCATTTTGATGTACAGATATCTAAGGTCCAGCAGTGGTCTGAGGACAGTTCTTTCCCTTGGACTTATCAGCTTAGATATCTACAATAGCCCTCTAGGCCTGCATGGCCTGCTTTTGATCACCTAATTTGAAATGTCTGTTGTAGTGCCCCAGCTAGCAACCCAAGTCAATTTATAAGTCAAGCGACAGTGACAGTAGCCTTCAGTGATTCATACTGCATAACCTTTGGAGCTGCCTATTTCCTACAACTACAGGAGAGTAGGCATAAGCACCACAGTTGTGTGCCTGATGTTCATTACTGGAAATACAACCTCAATGATACATCAGCAAGTACAGAAGTGACCTCAAAAGACTTTCCCTTCTGTTACTGTGTTGTGTCGTCTCTTTTGTAGTCTACTGTGTCTGCATGACAAACAGGCATCTACCCACAATACGGATGGTCGTTACCGAGTTTTCACGATCTCACGAAGTTTGTCATATGTGTTTGAAGTTTGTAATTGCTTTTTATTTCAAAACTGGTTTTCTCCCAAAATCCAAATTTCCCCATATTCTTTCACTTCCAGCAAACTTCACTAGGGACACTGTCAGAGATTTTGCTCTTGTTTGGAACTACACCTTTTTTGGGTCAGGCCAGAGTAACCAGCTTTTGGGTTTAAACCCTGATAGGTAACTGAGTCTCACACAGCCACTCACTCACCAGTGGGATGGGGGAGAGAATCGAAGGGTAAAAGTGAGAAAACTCATGGGCTGAGGCAGACAGTTCAATAGGTAGAGCAAAAGCTGTGCATGCAAGCGAAACAAAATAAGGGATTCATTCATTGCTTCTCATTAGGAGATGTTTAGCCATTCTCAGGAAATCAGGTCTTCATCATGTATAACGGTTACGTGGGAAGACAAACAGCATCCCTCTAAACATTCCATCTTCCTCCCTCTTATCCCAGCGTTTATTGCTGAACACAACATCACATGACACAGAATATCCCTTTGGTCAGTGGGGGTCAGCTGTCCTGGCTGTTTGCTCTCCCAGATTGTGTTGTGTACCCCCAGCCTACTGGTGATGGGGTGGCGTGAGAAGCAGAAAAGGCCTTGGTGCTGTGTAAATGCTGTTCACAAATAACTAAAACATCAGTGTGTCATCAGCACTGTTTTTAGCACAGATCCAAAACACAGCACCATATGAACTACTATGAAGAAAATTAACTCTATTCTGGCCTCTACCAGTGCACCATTAAAGCAGAGCATGCTGCTTGGGTGCCAGGTTGGCTTGTGATGTGCTAGTAGTACTGGAAAAGGTTGTGAGGCTTTATTGTCCCAGCATGGCACCTAAGCTAATGCGCTAATGATGTGTACGTCATTTACATTTATTATATTGTAATAAAGCAAGAGCAGGGCTCCTCTGAGCTAACAACACTATGTGCACCAAAGGGACAGCACCTTGGGTCAGCAGCAGTGCTGTACGTTGATGTGCAGGGCACATCCAAGTTCTTGGAACTGGCCTGCAAAATTAGAGGTGAAATAAGTCCTTGGAAAAGGTGTGCATTTCTCTTGAGGGGCCGTGTGGGAGATGAGTTATATATATACACCTTACCAGAATTTGAAGTAAACCACCTCTTCAGGCCACATATTCCATTGAGGAAAATAGTTGCAGTGTATTGGCAAGTTTCTTGTCTAATGTCCTCCTGAATACTTAAGGAAATTTTTCTAACTGGTCTGGGGAGGATATTTAACAGTTTTACACATTATTGTATGACTTTTTTCCTCAGCCTAAAGTTTTGTTGGCTTAGGTTTTACCCTGTTGTGCCTTGCTATATCACTTGAATGGCCTTGAGCAACATTTTTTTCTTCCTTTAAGCTTCAACCGTGGTAATGCTTCACATTATTATTAATAAGAGAACTATGCACATATAATTTATGGGCACACGCATAGCAGAGAGCACTGTACAAAGGCCTACCAGTTTCAGAGTGGAGCCACGAGTCTTTGTTTCTGGATGATGACTTCATCGGCTTTGGACCAGGCCCACGGGGAGCCACAGTTAAAATAATCACTTAAATAACCAGAGTTAATGTATAATGCCTTCAAATCCCAATAGTTTTTAGAAGCCAGATTACTACTGTCTTGGCTGTTTAATTCATTGTTGGTTCTTTTCTCTCCATTTGGAGATGATCTGATTTTCTGAAGATCTCATTTGAAAAAGGCTCAGTGCAATTAATCAGTGCTGATGGGCTGGTTTTCTGAAGTGCTTGTTACGTTTCAGTCATGTTGAGCTCCTTTCTGTAATGCCATGTAAATGCATTCCAGATTTAGCTCTCTGTCTTCTTTGCAGGATCTGTTACACTTCACACATGAGACTAGATGAGGTAAGTTCATGTAGCACCACTGGGGCAAATGCTGTCATGAAGGCCTAGACCAGATGGGGACTGTGCTTCTAGTTTTTTTCTCCTAGACAGGTCACCTGCAGGGTCTGTGTGAAGAGGAAGGCTCCTCTCCTTTTGGCACTCTATTGGCACTGAAGAATAATAATATTGTAATAATTTGAATCTAAAAGCACATGGACCCTCCCCCTGCCATGTGCCAGGCACCACACAGAAAGAGAATAAAATGGAGAATGTATCAAATAACTTAAATTCTAAGGCAATTAACAGACTCGGATAAACAAATGAAAGTAGCAAGTGGAAATTCAGAGACAGAACTGGTCATCCTGAACTGCAATGCCCTTGCTCCATCTCCCGATCTGGCTGTTGTCAAGATACTTTGCGGGAAGTCACCATTCTTCTCTTAGTGTGGAAAACCCCAGGCACTTTTTGCTTTACATCTGTAGTCCTTCTGGATGAAAATGCAAACTCCTGACCCAAGATATCTAGCATGGCTGTGTAGTCATCACTGTTTGAATGAGCAAGTCAAGAGTTTCATGGCATAAATTTTCCTCACAGGGAGGAGACCATGGCTAGCACAACATCTGGCAATGCTGACGTAATCTACTGTTTAATTCACATCATCTGTTGCCAGCCAGAGACATCCAGAGATGCAGCATTGTAAAATGTAACTGTTGTAAATCCTGTGCAGAAAATTGCATTCTGAAGGTTTTGGGAAAGTCACTTTTCCTGCTGTGCACATGTGACACATCATCCCCCTGGCTCAAACTGACTGTCAATGTCATATGATTTGGTTGAACAACATACATCATATCATACCGTATCATATCATATCATATCATATCATATCATATCATATCATATCATATCATATTCCCTGATAGGCATCTGAAATGTGTCTTGAAACCATTTTAAACCCACTGAGATAAATGAAAGAAGGTAAAGGTGTTTCCTCTGATTTTAGCTGGCCTGTGTGAAACAGTCATGGAATGCAGAGGCCTTTCTGCGAGTTGTCTTGCTTCCACTGGCCTGCCGGCTTGCATTCATGTGATGCTAAGAGTTTGATCTTCCACTATTGTTTAGGGAGTGGGGCAGAACTCCTGCCTTGGGGAGGGACTGACATGGCATATCACGATGTGTTTCTGAAGGAGTCCGCCTTGCCTTCATTTTGAAAACTTGGGTTTTAAGATCATATGGACTTAAGGAAGATTTGAAAGATGAGATCTCATAAGTGGCATGATAGTAATGAGAAGAGCCTCAATGAGGTAAACTGCAAGAAAGAAACATGATGCTAAACACGGAATGGTCTGTAAATAGAGGTAGGGAGGTACTGAATCCTAACCTTGCAATCAACATCATGCCCAACACTGAACACTAGTTATCTTTAACGAGAATTATTTAATCTTTAATGAAGATCAGCTCACAAATACCCAATATTGCACCATCTCTCTTTGAAACTAAGACCCTTGAATCCCTTGTCAGTTCTTTATTCCTTTTACTGCTCAGTTTTGCCGTGAATCTTGTTTTTCCAGGAAAAAGTAGATAAAGGGTATTTGGACTGAGGGTGTCTAGCTTATTTTTCTTGAAAATCTCATGGGCTTAATGTAATAAAAAGTTGTGGGGGTTGTAGAGTTTCAGCCACAGAAAGAGCAGCTTTTGCATTGGAGTCTGCTTTTCAAATCCTGCCATAGCAGACCTCTCAAATAACTGATGGCCTTGCAATTGTCACTTCTAAAGAGAGCAGATAGAGTACATCTGAAGAGAGGAAGAGAAGTATTACCTAGGCGGGAGATCAAAGTACACTTCCACTGGGACCAAATCCAGTTAATGCTATGTTTACTTTAATAACCTCCAAAGAAGGGTACCTATCCACTTCAGTCTCGCTATCATTTATGAAAGCCACCAAGGAGGAAATTACAGATTCATAAAGTCAGCTGCAGGAATTCATCAAGGGCCTATTCAAATAATGGCTTGCTGATTACTGAAGCTTTCATTTCTGAACCAGAAAAAAAAAATCTGCTCTTTGAAAGCCACGTGGAGGCGTATGAGATATAGAAGAGCACTCCTGGGTTCAGCACTGATTTAATAGGCTCTTTAAATGGGCAAAATCTACTTTCTTCTCCTTGTCAGCTTCTCAGTGCACCTCTGACTGCAACATCTGACTGTCCTAGCTCTTGCAGTTAGTGAAATGCTGTGTGCTGTACATGCGGTGTGTGACATGCATGCAATTTGTTGCGGAGTGTAGGAGCTCTTCAGGGCACAAACGATGCCAATGCAGCATCTGAAGCTGACTGCTGCTTCTGTAAACAAGTTATTCATCCTAAATACATTTCCAGAACAAACTTCCAGACAACTGCTCTGTGAGCTTAGTGTGGTTTTATGGTGAAGAGCAAGTGATCTAATCATTCAGCTCCATTTTGGATCCAGGCTAAGAGTGAAATTAACCCTTGGCTACACCTCTGCTATTAAAGACAACGAGTCAGGTATGTTCTCTGACCTGGGCTCACTGTCACAGCATGAGTCGCGAACATATGACTAAACTCCTTTTTTGACATGCGGGGGTCAAAGCTGCCTGCTGTGATGACTATGGCCAGAACCATTATTTGGAATTGATGGTAATAAAGGTGTCCATGATAACACTGAAACCTGTGCCCTGTCTTGGGTAAGTTTACCAATATAGCTAGAAAGCCAACTTTCATGCACTGATGTTGAAGGAATTTGACTGTGCTGACTTCATCTTCCCCTCTCCTTACTCATCCTTTGCTTTTCCTGGCTCTTTGAACAAACACCATCATAGCAAAAGCTAGTGCTGACAGTTAGGGCTCTCTGGTGTTGGCATCTGTCCACTTCTGAGAGCACACCCATGTCCTACACTGAGAGGAGATAGAATCATAGAATCATAGAATAGTTAGGGTTGGAAAGGACCTTAAGATCATCTAGTTCTAACCCCCTTGCAATGGCCAGGGACACCTCCCACTAAACCATGTCACCCAAGGCTCTGTCCAACCTTGCCTTGAACACTACCAGGGATGGAGCATTCACAACTTCCCTGGGCAACCCATTCCAGTGCCTCACCACCCTTACAGTAAAGAACTTCTTCCTTATATCCAATCTAAACTTCCCCTGGTTAAGTTTGAACCCATTACCCCTTGTCCTATCTCTACAGTCCCTAATGAAGAGTTCCTTCCCAGCATCCCTATAGTCCCCCTTCAGATACTGGAAGGCTGCTATGAGGTCTCCACGCAGCCTTCTCTTCTCCAGGCTGAACAGCCCCAACTTTCTCAGCCTATAGCCCCCACTTTCTCAGCCTTGTCATGCCACCCGCATGACAACTTGGAGCAGACACTTCCCATTTGAAGATACAGTGAAGAGACTTCATGAGGCCAGTGGGGTATAGCCAGAGAGTTGAACCACCTTGTGCTCAGGTGGTATGGAGGAGTCCAGGCCTGGCAGAAACTGAGATCCTGTTTGGGGTACCAGCTTCTCCTCAGTTATGATGGCAGTAGTAGAATGAGCAAATGTCCTTGGAATATCTAGCATAAGCCGTCAGATGTTTCACTGCAGTGGTGGCTATCTGTCACAGATTCCTCTTTTCCTTGGCACTGTTGAGGCACAGAAGAAGGGAGAGCTCTGAAACAGGGCAGATTATAAAGAGTTTTCTCAGGAAGTGCTCAAAATCCATGCTGAGGGTAGAACTCAGGTCGCAAGTTGTCCATTGGAGCCAAAGGAATCTTGTTAGGGACTCAACCCCGGAAAAATTGAAATAAAATATTTGGTTAAATGAGGCCATTTAATATTTTCTCTTTTCCTTTCCTAGTCATAGGTAAGTATATAAAAATGCTTCCAGCAGTAATCTTCTCCAGTTTGTGGTGTTAAACTCGTACAGCTGTGTGCAGAAGAGAAATAGGGTAAAAGGTATTATATAGAGAGACAATGAGTGAAGTTACACACAAAGCATATGTGGGAATAGACAAAAATGTGGATTCTTACATGTTTTAGCTTTATTGTGTGGTCACAGCTGGAGCATGTGCACAAGAACAGTCACTTTTTTTATCAGCATTCTCATGCACTAACAAAATGTTGGCATGCAGAAGATTTAGTCAGGAAGACCTGCTGCTTCTGCCACTGCAATTAATCAGGCTTGTTATGGATGATGATTAGAGGATCTAGTAATATTAAGGTTCCATGGGTTATGGAAGTGAAATATTTTCTGTTTTCAGTCTTCCCTGTCAAGGGGGAATCTCCAAGTATCCAATTTTAAAATCTTTAAGTGGATTAATTTTCTTATTCCAACCTGAGGAGTCTCAGGTCTTATAAACAAAAATGCTAATTCTAAGGTCAGGACGCAATAATTGGACATATCCCACTTCAAGTGAAATCGCCTGTTGCTTTAGGAGGTAGTAACAGGCAACAAAAATCAGCCCTTTCTCAGAAATTCAGCCTCAGGCTGGACTTCGGAATTGTAAAAAGCAGCAAACACAGAGGTCCTTGTGGAAAGCAGAAAAGGCTTGAGGCTCGGCCTTAGGAGACCTGTATTTTATCCTTGGTTCTTGGGCAAGTTGTTTCAGCTCTTAATTTTCCTTTCTCACTCCCTTTTCTGCCTGTTTATTCATGAAAGCATCTTTGCTGTGTGTTTACACATGTCTGGAAGTTTGCTGGGGTTTGCTATTGCACTGCTTACAGAATCTATTTCCATAGCTATTGCTGTAGCCACTCATCTGACGTATCTGGGAAAGAAGGTTTGTCCAAGTGCTTGTTAGCTGCTATCTGACACTTCATTGTTCTATAGCTTTTTATTCAGTGTCTGCTAACTGTAAGTCTGTTTGGTACAGTATTTTTGTTCTGTGGCACTGGCTTCAAATTTTGACATTTGGAGTTTGTATCCAGTCACGAATTAAAATTTACTTTGAATATCTCAGCGGGAAGAGGTTTTTGTTTTCTTTCAGTGTCTGGAATGCAGAATAACAGTGATCAGGGTGGAGCCAACAGTACGTAACCTAGAAAACAATGTTTTCACTTTTCTTTCTCATGAATTCCCAGTTTTCAAACACCACTGAGCTTTTAGCTGATTATGTGATTATGGAGGGATTCAAGGAGACAGGCGTGACATCAAAGTCTGCAACTCAGATTATTGATAGAGTTTAATATCAAAAGCTCATGCTGTTCAGCACATGCTTTAGGTCCAGTCTGTGGGAAATGGAGACTCCCCTTGCATTCATCTTTTGGCATCATTGGTACCAGATAAATAACAATCCAACCACATAGAGCTTCCAAATTCCCTTGATGACTGGACCACAAGAACCAATGAGCATGCTGGAGATGAGAAGTATAGATTTTCCTGGGAACCAGCTAAGAGGATAAAGAGCAATACCGCCAAAATATTGCTTAGTCCTTTGAAAATAGATGTCTTTGGCCATTATTTTTGTCAGACGAAGTCCTAGATTGCTATTTTATCTGTATTCTTGCTTTTTGTGCTTCTGTTGATCCCCACACCTCCCTTAAGCCAGCACCCATAAGCTTCTGTGTGGAGAACTTGAAGAGCTGTTTAGCTCGAACATTGGCTTGCTCGCATATCCCACTCTATCTTTCTGCTTCTCCTTCCAGACTCCGGTTTCTCCTCCTTATTCTTTTACTCTTTCCAACACCTGGGAAATTTCTTACCTTTCTTCCACCGCCTCAGGCTCCTGCTAGTCCATTGCCATGGTCTCATAGCCTTTTCTGCTTGCACAAGCACTACTCATGGCAGCAGGAGCTAGCAGGACACGATGATGTTTGAAATGGTGCCTTTCTTTGGAAGTGGGATCCCTTTCCTAGTTTTGTTGTTACATTGCTGCCACAACAGACATTTTGGACAAAAGTGACAGTGTTAAAGTGATGGCACCGAGCTGCTGGTGCCTGCTCAGAACCTGGGAAAGGAAGTTTGTAGGGCAGAAAACTTCTGGTTGGCAATGGGCTGAATGTGGGTGAACAGAAAAGTGGTCAGCAAAGCTAGGGTACATTTAAATGCAATCCCAAGGATGAAACTAGCGTGCATAATATTTTAAGTATTTTCTCTTCCTCATATGTCTAACCTGAAACAGCGGTTTATTTATTTAAGTGGCAGTTAAGAAATCTACTTAGGAAAGAGCATAGACGGGAGATTCATCCCCTGGCACAGATTCTTCTGATGCTACCACTAATCACAGTGCTGCTTGTGGTGAGTAGAATCTCCTTATTTCCCACGGATTAGTATTTGTCTCAGCTCTGTAGTGCTCTGTGGTGTGTGGCAGGATAGTTTATGTGTGTGGGATGATGGCACTGCTGGCTGCTCATTAGCTTCCCTCACTTTCTTTGATCATAAAGGATAATGCAATGCACTGAAGTCCTCTAAGGCTGATTCAGCACCACTTACATTGATTCAGCATCAGTTGTTCACTTCCTCAACATGTTCACAGACAGTGCAGTTTTGTGTCACTGGGACGTAAATACCTTAGTTGTATTATGATCAATGAATTAATGCACTGGGACATGTTTATCTTTCTAACTTTGTATTTTAATGCACTTACTCATCTGTCACAAGAGTAATTTCCAGAAAACTTACTTTAAACATACACCTAGAGAACAATGTATCTGAATGACTTGCACAGGAGCTCTGTATGCTTTAAAAATGTTCAAATCTCTTACCTGCGGCCTGAAAAAAAAATTGGAAAAGGTTCATAAAACATTGTATAAAACTCCAAGTTTTGGAAAATCTTACTAATAGTGCACTTCGAAGCAGCATCTCGTATTGCCATTGGGCTGACTCAATGGGACCTATCTTAAGTTCTTAATTAAAGAAGTTTGCTGGAGAAGATTGGGAAGGGAAGGTTGGAAAGATCACTGGAGAAGGTGGCTGAGGGGGAGCTCACTTGGCCCAGCCTTAGCAAATGTCCTGGATAACAGTGCTTGTTAAGCCTGGGAGTTTACACAGTGTGTGCATAGATCAAGTACACAAATCTGGGAGGGTGGTTGCCCAAATATGCTAACACTAAAGAAGATGAATGTCAACTGGATTAAACAGTAGCTGGGCAATTACAAAGACTTTTTTTAAACAAAGAAGGCTTCAGCTTGAAAAGAAATAAAGAAGAACAAACATTTGTGATGTGGGAGACCCCCTGGAGAGGAAGCTGCTGCAGCAGCAGTTGTACCCGGATTTGAAACAACCATGGGTCACCCTGGGGCCCAACTGGTCTGCTTTGTTCTTTATTTGGTCCTTAGGCAGAAGATGTGCTCCTTAACATCTTTAACAGCAGAAGCTGACAGATTAGGCATGTAGTTTACACCAAATTGTTCTGTGGGCAAAACTCCCAGTTAGATTCCTCTTGGGATGTGAGGTGGGAATGATCCCTTTTCCATCAGTAAACCTCAATTAGGTTAGTTGTAGGGTGGGATGAGCAGCCCTTTGAAAGTGTCAAAATCTCCCTGCTGAGAGAGACCGCTCTTTTTTAAAACTAAGAACAATGGTAGTACAAAGCCTTAGGTTCTCCTCTTCCCTCTCTCCCCACTGCAGTCTGCTGTCTTTCCATTTAAGGGTGTACTGTGTGCATCCAGATAGCTGCAGATCCACCGGCTTTGCTCTCTGAAAGACTCTTACAAATGGCTTCTCTGGGTGGTGTCTTTAAAAATACCTCCCTGTGTTATACAAAGAGACATGATTGAAGATGGAACTTCACAGCTTAAAACTGATTCTCCTTTCTTTTTCTTATCTGTACCATAGCACATGTGACAGTTTAATTTAGCAGAAAGTATAAGGGGTTTATGTATGCATAGCAAATTTCACTTTTAGTATATTATACATTTAAATGAACTGTGGAAAAATGATTCAATATCTATATTTTTGCATCTGCACCCAACACAATGATACTTAGTAGTAGAAAGTAATTACACACATGATTTTAAGGCATAGAAAAATATGTATGATATATTTTTATGTGTGCAGGGAAGTAAAATGGAAGAGTAAACTCCAGAAATCTTAAATCATAGAGTATAGGGAGACCATATGGAAGTGATTGCTGGCATATTACACAGTAAAACAAACAAAAAAAACCCAAACCCAAACGCACAAGTAATGTTTTTTGGACAAATTATTTTGCTATAAAATGATTGTTTCAAGAAACCATGTTTGAAGAAAACCAGCTTACACTAGGAATTTATTCAGACTCTTGCTCCCTCCATAGATTTGTAGCTAGGTGATCTTATTTAGAAGTGGATTCTTTTTCCAGCTGAAGAGCCACTGCTGTTTTTGTGCAACGAGTTCCCCAGCAAAGAAGAAAGCCAAAATGCCACATTAATACACACATAAATCCTTTCCCAACTCTCATGTAGCTGTTCTAGAGTGTTTTGGTTTCTGAGCATTAATATAAACTGTCTTTAACCTCAGTATATGTCCTAAACACACGTGTACATGTGTATTGTTTGCTTATATTTGTTGTTTCAAAACTATACTTGATATATTTAATTTAGCAAACAACAGAAGACTTCAGCCTCCCAGGAATAATTCTTTCACCAAGAAATTCAGGATTGGGTCTATATGATTCACTTAGGGCTGGATGCAACCTGAAGAAGGTGTGAGGAGCACTGGCACACCTCTATTGCACAGAAGAGGATGACGAGGACTAAAGCCATTGGGTCCCCTCCTAATGTCATTATCACATGGGGCTACCATATAATGTAGTTATTGAATATAATTTCTGTGATGAGGAGAATGAGACACTCAACAAAAACAACCTGAGAAGGAGCAAGAGGGGAGGAAGGGAGGGGTGAACATAGTTTATACCTTCCTCATTTGTTCCATATACTTTATTCTTGGAGATGATACCAAATGTATTAGAATTACTGCTGCTGTATAGCCAGCAGTGTTCACTTAGTGTATTGCTTTTGCTGATATGCAGGTAGTTTAACAAAGATCAGGTCCATTTAAAGAGTGTGGTCAAAAGGGCAGGAATGGTCACACAGGCAAGGAGCTTCTACTAGCTAAACTCCTATCTGTGAGAGAAATGTGCAGAAAGAAGTAGCAGCCTAAGACAGCCAGATCATCTCTTCCTTATAACTTCTTCTCTGTGTTCTGGCAAAGCTTCAGGAGTGAAAACAATGAACATATCTGCTGTATACCAGGCCAGTACAGCTGTGATAGTAAGACATGGGGAACCAGTGAATCCTGACCAACTATACGCTGAGCTGTGTCAGAGGGGCTACATGCTGTGTCACTCTGAACCTCTTTTTCATGTGGGATAAAAGGGAGTTAGGTAGATGGGCCAGTTCCTGCTTTGACCCTTATATTATTGTAACAGCACTCTTATTATCAATGGGTTTCATTGGATATAACTTATTAGGCAGCATAGCTTATGGTTATAGTAACAGCACTGACATGTAATATCTCTGTGGTAGTGGATGTTTGTTGTCTTGTTTAGGATAACCCTGCTGGATAAAAACAACAATCAGGATTCTATGGTTATGTGTTTTAAAGTGACACCTAGAAAGAGAATTAGATATCTACACATATCCTACAAGTATACTTGTCTCAATGACAGATGTTACTCCAAGTATTCAAATGACTACATAACCACTATTTCAGTGCTAATTCAAGAGATGTTGCTATGTTATGTGATTGAGATGTGCTCTACACAGGAATGTCCCTAAAATTTTAGTACCTGAGTCAAGAAGAACCTACGAAATTTTAATTCTGTTTTTGAAGCTTTTGAAAGATGATGGTGCTACCACCCAAGATTTTGGTGTAAAGATACCTCTATAATTTTCTTGTCTGAGGCTTAAAAGAAATAGGTGCTAGGATGCTGAAAATTTCAGCTGTTATTGAAACATACTGCTAAATATAGCAGACAGCCCTTTCCATGCATATCTCTCACTAAAGCCACCTCACAACTGGTGCTCACACATGGCTTAAGACAAAATCTACAGGGAGAAGTGAACTGCTATTCCATGAAAACTTGGCTAGATATCAAAGATAACACACTTACTTTCCTAGAGATCCTTGTCAGACTGAGCCTTTGCCACCACAGTCTACAAGCATTTTTCTCACATTTGTTATTTGATAGGGAAATCACTGCAATGCCTCCAGTAACACATATCAATCTTCTGTCAAAGGGAGCTCAAGACAACAATCAAAAAGATCTTCTATGATGACTGGAGCTGACTGGCTAGTGTTTGGACATATCAACTTTTACTTATTTTTGGCTTGGAAACAATTTACCAGTAAACCTGATTACATGCTAGCTTCTTCAATGTCTCTATTGTCTGAATATTTTTGCTTGCAGATATTAACGCTACAAGCTGGGCTGTCAGCTAGTTTGACTGTTCTTCCTGGTGCAGTATACAATCTGGCAGATTATTCTATTTCTGAGCCACAAGGGGTTTGCCAAAGAGTTATTTTTGTGCAGCTAGGAAGAACTGGAGGAACTTCAGGGATTCATTAAAAATATCAATATCCGGACCTTGGAAATTAAGGACAAGATTTGCTGTAGTTTGTATTAATAAATCAAAATGGTTATAGCTCCTCAGGCAGGAAATCCCTTACTGCACAAAGGAGTGATGGGTAGGAGGGCTAGAAACCTCTCCAGTCATTTTCAGATCCTAGATGCAGAGAAGCTGTGGAACCTATACATGATTTCCATGCAACGAGGGTACGCGTGTCTTTCTGTGGCTCATACATTGGATGAAAGCAGGGCATAGCCTTGAAACTCACCGTGTACAGATGGAAAGGAATAGCTGATATTCAGTGTTTAATAACAAACCCAGATCCCATCAAAGAGCAAATTTGTGCCTCTCCTAAGTACCACAGAGTTTGTAGCACTGTGGTTATGGAGTCTTTAAAATAATGCTTAAACCATCATAAATAGCAGGGCCACTTCCAGAGGAAAGAGGCATCATTGACTCTATCTGTTTATGCTCAGATGTAAGGGTTTCCCTTGAATCTTTTCTAGTGCTGACTGGAAAAATTTTCTATTTTCCCTTTTAGCTGCAGAAAATTTTAACTTTTCACATACCCAAAAGAGGAAAAACCCAAATGAGAGCCTTTGTTCTCAAAAAAAGGTAATTGTTTTATTATAGAAAACCTGGAATTCTCCGTGGGAGATAGATATTTTCAATGGAAAATGTTCATATAACTCAGTTTTCTTCTGAAAAAAAAAAAAAAAAAGAAGTGTTAACGTAGCTGCACACTGTTGACCAGCTGTAATCCTTCAGTCTGTCTCTTTCCTGCCTCTGCATTAGAAGGATGCTTCCTATGGTATATTTACTACTTTGTGTGCCCAAAGAGATTAGAGGATTTACAAATAGCAATATTTGTAAATAAACAATAGCTTATTTAGCAATAAGCATCTTGGTTCTTAACAGATTTACCATTAGATCCTTTGGGAGCCAGGTCCACATGTTTACCCATTGTGGCGTACAATATGGCAGCAAAAACACAGCAGGAAAAACCTGCACCTTAGAAACACTTAGAGCCCAAGACTGATTAAAATGTAGCTGTCATTAGAGTGTTTTTCTGCAATGGAAATCTCTACCTAATTACATATTAATCATGGTCCATCTTTCAGGCCCCTGAACAGCAAAGAACATTTTGAACATTTGTGTCAAACCTGCATAAAATCAAGGTCACTGTGTAGCAGTTATCTGCTACCCAGGAATCAGGTCATGTATTCGAGATATCACAGTGCTGCTGGGAGGTGTTCATGCTGGCATATAGAAAGAAACTAACAACGCCTAAGAGATCTCTTTTTCTGGAAAGTAACAGCACCACGGCAAGAGACTGACTCAAAACCTCAGTTTTTACTTTGTTCTGGGTTAATAAACACACACACACATTGTCAGAGAACTGTTCTGAAAGAAAAGAGCTCAGTGAAGGGGCAGGGGATACAGAATAAGTAGCACATGATAGGAAAATATTCAAAGCAAAGACTGAGACAATCTTGCAAGTAAGAAAGGCCCCAGGGCAGCTTGGGCTAATATATAATAGTATTCTCACTTATAATCTAGCAAGAATGTTTGATTTAACTTAGTCTCAAAACTTAATTTTTACTTTCACAAACCAAAGTTTCATGGTGGAACTGGGTGCCAAAAATGCCAGTGAAGCCAATTCTTTCTTTTTCCTGTGACACCACACAGCTTTTTTTCTATGCATGTCATTATGTATTTAAACCCACTGCATTCTTTACATACTGCTAGTTGGCAAATCCATATTTAGAACACAGTGGGGTCTAGAGTTGCTTCTTCAGACATGTAACTAATGTTACCTTGTAAAATGCCAATATGCATTCCTAAAGAGAACAAGTCTTATGAGAAGTGGCTGAGGCAACTGCCTAGTCTAGAGAAAAAGGGACTGAGTGGAGATTCTCTACAATGACTCAGAAAGATGTTGTAGTGAGGTAGAGGTCAGTCTCTTCTCCCAAGCTAACAAGAAATAGGACAAAAAGAAGTGGACTCAAGTTGTACTTAGAATGGATATTAGAAAAAAATTTCTTCACCAAAAGGTTTGTGAGTATTGGAAAAAGCTGCCCAAGAAAGCGGTTGAGTTACAGTCCCTGGAGGTATTTAAAAGATGGGTAGATGTAGAGCTCAGGGACATGGTTTAGTAGTGGACTTGGCATTGATAGGTTAATGGTTAGACTTGATGATCTTAAGGGTCTTTTCCAACCTGAATGATTATATAATTCTAAATAAGAATGTCATTGAAAAGGGACATGTCCAGGTAAGGTCTAGTTTGTTGTAGCTGGGACTCTTTTTTTTCTGGTGCTGAAATCTGAATTTAAAAGCCTGACTTCAAAAGTTTGGCCTGTGCAGTCCTATAACACCCTTTTGTATATTTTTATGACTGTCTTTAGGTATCTGCCTGTTTCATTGTACATTCTTCTTGCAACTACAGTGTTCATTTAAAAATACAACAAGTGATGAGTAAGTCAAAAGTGATTCAAATGATGTGACTTTCAGCATTAGGAATGAATGAATGGCTGAATCAGGCAGCCTTAAACAGTCATCAGAATTAATTTGTTCAACAATATTTATTCTGCTATGTATGAAAGAGAAGAGGAGAGACTGAATTCCTTCCTGGTCTCTGGTCCAAAAACTTGACCCAAAAACTTTGTCAGGTATTCATGACTTCACAGACTGAAATTGCAGTGAGAACCCTTTTACGGGGGGCTATGAAGTTTTGTTCTAGC
Source organism: Pezoporus wallicus (assembly GCF_028554395.1). Taxonomy (NCBI): domain Eukaryota; kingdom Metazoa; phylum Chordata; class Aves; order Psittaciformes; family Psittacidae; genus Pezoporus; species Pezoporus wallicus. Next base: position 245,473 of record NW_026639618.1, read on the forward strand.
TTCCTTTTCTCTCTCACTGAATTAGTAGTTTATCATACCATGCAAAGTGGAATGACTTGAGGAACTGAGAATAAATGTATCATGTGGGAACCGTCCTGGGATGCAGAGTTGCTTTTAGGCAGCGCAAGGAAGCTAACTCTCATTATTCCTATTCTGTCTTTTGTCATTGATCCATAACAGTACTGGTACTCACAGGGTGCTGAGGCTGTAACCCATCTCTTTTTATGGCTAATCTTGGATGTTTGATGTACTAAGCATACTGTGAGAAAACCTACTGCATGGAGTGCTGGATACACAACTGTGAAGGGAATGACTAGTCTGTAGATGTAAAAATAATTCAGGCTAAAGAGGCAAGCCAAGATGCTTAGTGCTGCCAAAACAGAGGTGCTTTCAGTGTTGGAAACCTCAGTGCCTAGAAACTGAAGACATATCTAGGAAGAGTGGGCTGCTGAGTGAGGTTTTTTGTTTTGTCTGACAGAACTAAACATCTAATCTCTTGTCAAGGCCAATGGAGGGAAACAGATGCTTGTAGTCTAAACACAGGTGCTGCTCTCCAGAAGTGTATTTTCTTCCCATGAGCTACAGAAGGAATCTGAGTGATGGGTCAGATGTAAGACCCACACTAACAATAATTACACCAGATGACAGACCTTGAGCCTTCTTTGCCCTACAGGACTGAAATCAAACTTCTGGACACCACTGTGAGGGATCCCACACAATTTGTCCTTTCTACGTTGATTGATTTATTTCTTGTCTTCTTCAATTTCTCCTCTTTTTTTGGCCATGGAAGCTGTTTCTTTGCTGGAAGGAAATCTAGTGCTCATGCGCTCATGGTAGTAGGTTCTCTAGAAATACCCAGAAAGGAGCAGATGAAACATTTTTGCCAGCCTTTTAGAAAAACTCCAGCCACAAGCCACCTCAGTATTAATTTTCATAGGTCACCGTTGTGAATTCTTGAGGCTTTTAGCCTGTTTCACTCTTGTTTACAATGAAGTGTTAACTTGCAGTCTCAGAGAAACACAGCCAGTTGTCTTAATCCAAAACCAAACGTGCTGACTACAGTAATCCATGGAAAGTTTAGCAACAGTTCCTCCTGCTTGGTGAAAACAGGCTGGCAGCAAACTACTTGTTAGGGATCACCTCCAGAAACTGCCAAAGTAAGAAGAGCAAGGAAAATGTAGTGGCATAAAAATACTTCAGAGTGAAACTGAAACCACCCAAAGCTCATTTAACCGCTGTTGTCCAGCTTGTCCAGTTATAATACTGCTGCTACTGATTCAGGCTATGCAAATGTTGGTTTGGAAGTTTGTCTTGTTACTCCCAGCTACACTCCCAGTTTTTAGTAGAAAACACTGACCTCACCGAGTCAGGGGATTGGATGCCTAAGCCAATCTGAAGCTCCTCAAAGCTCCAAGTCACTCTTGAATCACATTGCTAATGTTTCAGAAACCACACAGGGCAAGCCATTTCCAGTTCCTTTAACCTTCAATTCACTAATGAATATAAATACTACAAGAGCTAGACTCTGGCTATTTCCCTGACCTGTGTGAAGATCCTGGCAAATTACAGGGACTCAGGGCAAGTTTCATGGTTTTCAACTGAAACAGGAGCCTATATCAGGAGCCCGCATGAATATTTGAAGCCTATTTGTCCAGACTACATGTTTTTTTAACCTGCTTGTTGGTCCATTCCTTGCTTAGTGAGACTGAGTACAGCTCCCTAAAATGGTGCTGATTTATGTCCAGAAGGAATGTGGTTCGACACATCTCACTTGTTCAATGGACTAGGCAGGTGGGTGAATGGCACTTTATAAGGCTGTTGAAAGCTCAGTTAAAAGCACATGGTGTGTTTAGGCATCAGATCTCACCAGCTGAGCCGGCTTTGCCTGGGGCGGTAGTTGGAAGGGAGACATACAGGAAGCCTTACATGCTTCGAGACATGATATGGCTGTGAAGCAGTAATTGACCCAAGGTGCGTTCAGCACTGCCCGCAAGGCGCTGCTCAGAGTAATTCGGAATTAAAAGGCGTGATCAAAGCAGTCACAGTTCAAGTTAACTAAAAAGGAAATAACTATTAGGGACCTCTCTGACAATGGAGCAGTTATGTGCTTACACAGGACTTGGATGGAGAAACAGTGAGCAAGAAGGAATTGCACTATAGTACTTACATGGCTTGTCATTTGAGCTCCAGTGTCTCAGTGAGGATGATATAAAGTCAGCTCCATATTTTCAGTGGGAGTTCAGCTTCAGCCTCTCCAAGGCTTTAATTTCCTTTTATTTTGGCAAAATAAATTGATGAGGTTCTGCTCTGCTGCACAGAGCTGGACTGCAAAATGGAGGGAGCAATTTAGAAGGCCTGCATTGATACACTTGGCTTCAGCAATATTTATGTGAAATAAAAAGTTGCAAAAGAGGCTACAGTAATTAAATATCTGCCTTCTAATGAACTTGAGTGGTACATGGTGCCAGTGGTCCTTAGACTGTTTTCATAACCTCAGCGTCAGAATTTCATGGAGGATGAAATACAGGATTCTTTGACTTGCTGCTTGGGCAACACTTAAAAATCGGTGTAGGAACACTTGTTCTCATAAGAAGAACTGAAATAATGATACTATATGGATAAATATTCTAATATGGAAAGAATGACAAGAAAAGAACAGAATGGCATAGTTTAACATTGTGAAGCACCAGCTTAACCTGGTAAATTAAAAGAAAAAAAATTAAAAGTGAAGTACTTAAAAAAAAAAAGGCAAAAAGTCTTCCCTTACAAAAAAAAACCTATCAAAGAAATGAGTCATCTAGGGACCAGAAAGGAGTTTGGGAAACAGATGTTCTTACATTTAGGACAGATGTTTTATGATAACAGTGCTTTGATAGCAGTTGCAACAAGAACTGACTCTAATTGAAAAATGTTGTGGTATTTCACAAGAGGAAAGAAGAGAAAAAAAAGACACCAACTTTCGAATGGACTTAGGAAGACAGATTTTCACACTACTGTATTATAGTTATTATGTGTCTGAAAGGGCATAGAGCAGTGAGCCTTGCTCTGTGGAAATATAGCTTAAGCACTTGTAAACTAGGATAATGATTTAGGCTCTCAGGAAAGGTTTTCAAAGCGTTAGGTGAGAGGTGAAAAGCTAGACTGAGACTAAATAGGAGAGTGATAATAATCATTGACTGTTGCCAAAAGATTAAATGATAGATGGCTGTTACGTATAAAATAACTTTCATGGGAATGACGATAAAGAAAGTGTTGCTCTGAGTAAGGTAGGCAGCATCACTGCTGTCCCAGCCCTTTGAAATCACTGGGAAGAGTGTAGGCTTTGAACCTGGCCCAGCTGCTTAAAAGTTTTGGGTGGATATTTGTGAATGTGGTAGAATAGAGAGAAATGTCATCATCTTTTATTAGTTTTTTTGTTCTTGCGACCTGTTTACATGGCAGATTTAACATTCATTAAAATCAAAGTAGGTGTAGAACGTGTGGTTCTCATCTCTCCTTTTAGCTCCTAGAAAGCTAATTCAACAAAAAGGGAGAGACCTTTAACTACCCTCAGTTTAATCAGGAAAGCATATACAGCTGTTGGAGAAAATTGACATTTTAACAAATGGATCCTCTTAAGAACTTCACTTGTCCCCCAAATGACTTCTCATTTACAAAGCTCTGAACTTTTTAGCAGGATGAACCCTAACTCACCTACAAAGCCAAACAGGAGATTGGTTTCTTCTCAGACAGTGTAACTTGGAAAACAGCTTTTATTAAAAGACAGAAGGACAAATAGGTTTCCAGATTCTGTTACTAGGTCAACATCTCTACTGTCTTCAAACAGACAACAGGTTTCATAGTTTGGGTGCAAAAGAAAATGAAGATTTTAAGTCATTTTGCACAAAATTTGGATCTATGTTTTCATATGACAGAATATATAAACAATTTTATTTCAGACTACTATATTAGAACTAGCTGAATAAAGACAGTTTGCTTTATTTTTCTGGAAGCAAAAACAAAAGCCATGAAAAGAGCTGTGCAGATGACTTGCAAATCTTCCTTTCCAGATGCTTGTTTTTTCAGTGTCCATTCTTGTAACCAGAGACCCTGTAAATACAGTCCAGGGGCACTTTGAATTTAAGTGGCAAGGCTCAATTAGAAATTATCTTTTACCTTTTTTTGAGGTCAAGAGTTATTTCTTTTGTGCTTGTCTGTCAATTACCAGGCAAAATGCTTGCAACTATCAATTCCAGGCAGTTAATTTTTCTGAGGATAACAGAGTCTTTAGCAACATCTTTTGGCAATAGTCGCCAGCACCCCACTCAAAATGGCAATCTCCTACTGCTCTTCTCTGTCAAAGCCTGGCATGTCAAAGTGAGAGTTGATGTGTACTGAACCTCAGTCATAGGGTACAGTTGGGTAGATGTCCACTGGTTATCCCACACAGTTGGTGTCAAGGTTTGAAGAATCCCTCATTTCTCATGTGACTTTTTCCTATTGCATAATTTAGTTTTGTCCTCCATGACTTCGACCTCTTTCCAATCTGCAGGCTAGGGGATTCTTGTCACTGAAACCTTCCTTCACGTCTGGGTAGGTGTGCTCACAGAAGAACTGAATGGGGAGAGGTCAGCTTTGCTCCCCAGACACAATGCTCAAGACCAACAGACTCAAAATAACCAAAGGTTTTAAGGCAGGTATAGCAATTTTCTGCTAGAATAGTCCAGCAGCAGGTCACATTTCCTGTGGGGTTATCATAGTCTTTCTAATGAACTTTACAGAGTCTTCAAGCATTTATCTTGTTTGACTTTGACAATTGCGTCTGTTTTCCAGGAAGCAGCCCTCCAAATTTACATCTAACACAAGGCACAATATGTCATGTTAATTTTACAATATACCTTTCATCAGTTGACCTATAAAAGTACTGAGGAAAACACCAATGTATTATTTCACAAGATATGAAGAAATTTCGTATTAAATGAAATAGCTTTTCCCACTGAAGCATTAGATTAAATGTACATATTAGAAGAGCTTTATCCCCCTTGGCTGTTACAACGCGATGGCTCATTAAACTGAGTAGAGGAACAGGAGGCTATTGTAGAAAATTAGACAATTATTAAAACCTCAAGTCTGAAGACATAATCTTTTTCCATAGAAAATCCGTATCCTCTGTAAACAATTTAAAGACTATTAATTTATTTATTTATTTATTATGTAGCTTTTCTTAATCATTTGCAGGAGCTCTCTGGAAGTTTTTTGGAAGTGACAGATGTTATACAATTCCAGTTAGATTTTTGTATGCTCTTAAACCAAAATGTAGTGAGATTGGAGGAAGAAAGCTAATCATTCAAACATTCCAGCACATGTCTCCAAGTGAATCACTCCCCCTAACCTACCACGATTTTCTGTTGCTAAAATAGAAATCTTTGTGGAAAATGAAGGCAAATTCAGGCATTTCTGTCACAAACATATGTCCTATTTGATTCCTATTTGGTATAAAATGTACAAATTACATAACAGTAACTGAAAACAAAAGAAAGACTTGATGTATTCTATGTTTTGCAACATGTCCAGGTCGTCAGAACATGGCTTTCATTAGTCTAACAATCAAAACCATATTTTTGTATTCTGGAAACTGCTTTTTCATTTTACTTTGTATTAAAGAAAGAAAGAAAAAGGGAAAAATCCAGTCCTGTTGTCTGGGCTGAGAAACAGTTTGCTCAGGAGAAGAGTCCCATAAGCAAAGAAGCAAAGATGTGGAGGTGTATGCTAGCCTTCAGAGCAAGTACAAGTCCCATTTATACTGATGAGAATCCACAGTCATCTCTTGGGTCATACAGAAATAAGAAAAAACTTGTCATAAGTAAGAAAAAGTTTTCATGCCCCTGGGCTACGAACTCACATGGGCTCTGAACTGAGTCCATGTGAACAAGAGGCGTGAAGTCCTGCACCACTGCAGTCGCTGGCAAAATTCCCACTGAATTAACTGGGTAGGCATTTTCCCTCAAGGGTCTGGTACACAGCCTATTAAGTGGAAAAACTCACCAAAGGAAAGACTCCACATTTCTATGTATTTGTCTCTCTGACCTTGTTTCTTTGGCTTTCCCAGCAGCAGGGTTAGCCTCGTGGTAATAAGAACTACCCATAGACTTTGTAGGACAGGGACTTCGGTAAGGTTGCCAGCATGGGTGCCAGGTACTGCTAAAGTTACTGATGACTTGTGAGAAAGCACAGGCTTGGATACTGAAATACACCAGTCCATTTGCAAGCAACTATCCAGCTATTGTTGAGGATCATAATTTTGTCTCTCCCGATTCACAGCTGGATTTGAAAAATAGCATGGTTTACTGCACTTTGGTTTATCCTGTTATTGCTAAGCACTGCTAATGACCCCATAATTTAAACATAATATTCATATTTTTTATTGGAAGAACCCTTTTGACTGTGAAAACGTTTCCCTCAGCACAAGAGTGATGAAAAATTAAATTATTCCGTGAGTCAGAAAAAAAGCTGGGAAAGTTTGTGTGTTTAATAGAGGAAGAAGAGTATTTATAAAAAAATAAACTAAGCTTTCCTCTGCCTATCAGGAAGAATAGGGGCAGGTTTTTAAGTAATAAATCCAAGGTATGTGTCCACCAAGGGGACTGCATAACAAGGTAATGTAATAAACAGTTTTTGACAGAGGTCAGAAAGGTTACCAGCAGTTTGTGTGACTTAAGAATTTGGATAACAGGATTTAATTTTTACAGGATAAACTAGATATTGGCTCAGAAGAGGTAAGCATGTGCACGGGATTGTAAGGAGATGGAAAATCAATAAGATCAGAATAGTGGTTACTTTTGAAAAGAAGCAGGGCCCCTATGGTGTAGAAAGAAAAGCTGTGGAGGTGCAACAGACCATGAAGTTGAGGGTATTCCAAACCAGTAGGTTGTAGAGGAAAGAAGTAAATCTAAGGTTATGTCAATGACTGAATTAAAAATAAATATTATATTAGTCCTATGACCAGTGGCAGAAAGCTTGTATCATATTATTCTGGTTGAAAAACCTTTGGAAGCTAGCAGGTATAACAGCTGTCCTTAATTTAGGATAAATGTAAAAAACAAGTACACTCTTTAGGGAATTAAATAGCTGCAAAGATGGGAAACATTGTCCAAAACTCAGGTATATGCAAGGCAGGAAAATCGGTAATCCCAGTTGGCTGGATTGAATTTAAACGGGCAGGACTTCTATGGATTGATGAAGATGTGAGTAGACAAACCACAAAAACAAAGATGCTAGCAAAAAAAGATTTGAAAGCCAAGGGCATAACAAAGTTGAGCACTGGGATTATAGCCAAAAGAAGCAGCCTGGCAAAAGTTTTCTGTCTGAAAAAATCCTTGGATCCAGGAATAAAGAATGAATAAAGAGACATATGGAATCATAGAATCACAGAATGGTTTGGGTTGGAAAGGACCTTAATGATCATTTAGTTCCAATGCCCCCACAGGGACACCTTCCACTAGACCTTGTTGTGAAAGGCTCTGTCCTACCTGGACTTGAACACTGCCAAGGATGGGGCATCCTTTTTTCTGGGCAACCTGTTCCAGTGGTCCACCACCCTCACAGTAAAGAACTTCTTCCTTACAACTTTTTCACAGATAGCTGGCCTTCAAAAAGAGATGCTGGACCCCACAGTTCATCCCGTCTTATGTCAAAAAAACACTTTAAGAGTCCCACACATTGCCTAGTGCTGGAGATCCTCTGTGAGCTGTGGGCGCTGCTGGGTTGCTTTGCTCTCTCTCTGGTCTCGGTTCTCCATCTAGTACCCTCTCAGCCCATTTTAAATACTCAGCTCTCATATCACTTCCCTTTTTTTCATCCTCTGTCACCTGCCATTGGTTCTTTGCCTCTGAATTCTTTTTCTTGTAGGTCAATCCAGGTTGACAGTTTGCTTGGATTTGACTAGTGCCTACTTCTTAAGGAGGATGTCAGAAGACTAGCTTCTCCTGGCTTGTAGGGAAGCACTTCCTCCTTGGGCAGATGTCTTATGACACATAGAGATAACCTTATTAAACTTACTGCCTTTGTTCCTTTGATTTGTAATTTATGACATGTTATTTGTGTTTTTCTGCTGCATTCAGGACAATATTTGTGTTATTTCCCCTGAAAATTTCCTTCTGGAAGGTCCCAATTCTTGCCATGACATCGTGTTCCTTCTTGAGTAGAAGGAATTGACTCCTTTAAAATTGCGCTAGGGTGTGACAAAGCAGATAAGACCCAGTATGTTTTAGGAAACTCTACTGGTCTGTAAAATGAACAGGGGAAGTGTCTTCCCATAAATTAGGAAAGAAATATGACCTAAAGAACACACTGTTTTCTTAGACCCTGAACAACCTTGGCCCTCTGGGTGATTAGGTCAATGAACTTTTACAAATCGAGCTTATTCAAAATCCTGAGTTAGTTTGTGAAACTGGATATTTACAAACACTCGTGTGCACTCTGGGGGGTATTAGCCACACAGTTGGTTTTAGTACCCCTGGTCAAAGAATTATGGTTCTGTAATGAACAGCTTAAACGCCTGTACAGCCTTTAGTTTAAGCGTGGTTGTAGCTTGGCATGCTTCAAAATCAGGATTCACCAGGTACAGAGGGGCCACAGAAAACTATACTTCTCTCTGCATCTTACAAAAAACACTGAAATTTGCTGCTGAAAGTGTCAAGTCATGACTGTGAATTTAACAAGAATCCTAAGTTTTAAAAATACTCAGATACCCATGATCTCAGTTCAGACTCCAGACATTAATATTTTCACCATGACTGGTGGTGCAATGCCAGTTAACACAAAGTGATAGACCTTTCCTGACCATGTTAAGCTAAGCTGATATAAATTCATTAAGAATTAAGTATATTAATCAATAGTTTGTGACATTCTTGAGCAACTTTAAAACTACTATAAACATGCTGGGCACAAGTATCATGGGAATGCTGATAGCCTAATGCTTGAGATTTTGGTAAGTACTTCTGAAAAATAGTGTTAGATAAGGGACCAGAAAGCTAGCAATTAAAATGGTGTTACAGAAAAGCCCACGAACAACGGGATACAGTCAAAGTGAAACCACAGTAAAGCTGGAAGTATGTGCCTGCAATTGAAGAAATAGGAAGAGAATCACATTTAAATTTTTAAGTTTGTAATCATAAAGCCTTTGTGTAATTCCGCCATGTCAAGACTAAATGCTCACTGGTCCAAGACAACAGCAAAAGTCCAGGCTGTAGGATAAACACAAAGCACTAGTGTTAAGAGAGCTAACAAAACCTTTCACATGGTGGAGCTCCTCAGCAGAAGACCACCCACAAAACCAGTCAATCCAAGGTTTGCAGTCAATCCAAAGTTGCTCCAGTGCTTCTTCTGTGGCTCCTACTTCTGAAATAATTAAAATTTGGAAGAGATACAGATGATCAACATCTCTATATGTGTTATTTCAGACAGCAGCATCTTGTGATGATTCAGTTTCCTGGTCCTTTCCAGTGGTCCTTGTTGAAGTCTTCTTCTGATGAATATTTTTTCCTACCAATTGACTCCTTGAGTGTGACATTTCAAATTTGGCAAAGTCAAACTTGTGGTTTTACCATGGTTATTTTGTAACCAGCATCAGCAATCTTTTCCAGCTGGTAAAAAATGTGTTATGTATTGCCTAAGGCTGAGAAAATAGCATCCTCTCACACTATATCCTTTTTCTTTCATCCACAGTAAATCCACTTTCACCTTCCCAAGAGGATTTCTTCCTGGCTTTCAGTGCAGGAGGATGTGGTATTCTCTATGCCTTCCTTCAATATTTATTATTGCTGATATATGCCATTTTTATTTCTGTTTAATATTATATTTAATTTTGTTTAGTAAAATCTACTTAAAGAACCTAGCTATTTGTAGATTCTACACAGAGTTTCTCCAAAACTTTCACCTGGAATAAATTAACCACAAGAGGAAAATGGTTTGCAATATAAAAGTAGCAACAGGCATTTTGTCATCATTGCTAACAAAGAGAAATCTGTCTCAACAGCCACTGGAATTTGAAATATGGGTTGTCCCAGCTTCCTCTCCACGCTAAATCCCATAAAAACTCCTGCACTTCCAATGTAACATCACCAGTAGAATACGTCAGGAGTGCTGCTTTAAAATATATTTTTTACTCATTCATTAGGGCTAGACCTGGCTGAGGAAAACATCTGTAGGCCTTCATGAACTAGGAAACTATTAAAGCTTCATCTAAATAAGGGAGAATGAAATGCAAACAACTGTAAATAGAGGTGAACAGGAAATTCTTTTTCCAGCTATTAAGAATGCATCTACTTCTTGCTAACATTAGATTCTGCCAAAATAAGATTAATAAAAGTGTTCAAATTTGGGGCTGGCAGTAAAATGCTGCTAATCTTAGGCCAGTGGCTCTAAACGGGGCTGGCTGAAAGAGACAGGAGCTGCTTAGGAAAGCACAACTCCCTTCGCTTCTTCTTTTATCATCACTGATCTTTTTGAATGAAGTCATCACATTGCATAGCATTTCTGCCTCTGTTCCTTCTTATGTAGTGTTTCCCCAACATGATCCTCAGGCACAGTGCACTAACTGCTACAGTTAGTGGCATCTGTACATGCAATTTCTGCATAATAATTTGAATTAGATTAACAACTTTGTAAGCAAATGGGGGGAAAAAAAAGCAGATTTGGTGTGTAGGACTCAAAAATTCAAATAAAATGTAATTTAAATATTTGGTTTTTTTCTTTCTTTACAGTTTCAGGAGGTTTTTCCTTTTTAATGCATAAACTGATCTGTTAAATGCAACTGTCTTTTATGTATAGGAGAATACTGGAGATTCCTGGAAGCTAACTTTGGAGCCATTCTGTGGCACCACCACAATATCCAGGCAGGGATTTACTCTATCGCAATAGTTTCCCCCTGCATCTAGCAGATGCCTGTAAAAGCTCAGGATCAAGAAGTGCTTGACAGTATTCCATTAAGAAACATTGAGGAACATCAGTTTCATTTCACCTTATATTAGTGGAAATCAGCACACCTTTAGGTTATCACAGATATGGTTTTAGATTTTTATGCATTTCATATGTTCAGAGTCATGAATCTGTCCATTTTCAAAACCCTGAGAACACATACAGCTCCATCAATGAAGGTACATGCATTTGCATCCATGTGCCAGCCAGACTTGTTCTCTTAATTTTGGGTGATAATATCCAAATCATCTCACATGTATGTGAAAATCAAGGCCTTATTCTCTTAATTTTGGGTGTTAAATATCCAAATCATCTCACATATATGTGAAAATCAAGGCCTTATTTATCTCTCTGTCTCTCTGTGGCTTGCTACATAGTCTGCACTCACAATGCGGAATATTTCCTCAGATCCTTTTATGATGTGAATAGCTTTGGCTAGCCTATTTATAAAGGCAGCTGCCTCTTTACTGCTCCCCTGGTCTGAGGCCACAGTCAGAGCTGACTTTATATTCGAGGGTCCTACTCAGCCTGAAATATCACTTAATTATATGATTTGTGTAGTAGTTCATGTGGTTTCAAGTGAATGGTGTGGACAAAGACAAATCTCAAGTCCTATGACCAATAGCAGCATCTATTACCCTTACCCAAATACATTTGCACTGACAATCTGGAACAGTTATGAGCAGAGCAGAGATGTTCATGGCAGCTTTTCTGCCTGAACCAGAGAAACCACAGCCATTTTATTTATGCAAGGGGAGCAAGGAAGGCAGATGCATCAGGGAGAGAAATTTGTATTTTAGTATTTTTTAATTGGAGTGCTTTTGTGACATTTGCTTAAAAGTGGCACATGGTGAGCTGTGGCTGTAGCAAGCTGGATGGAGTTGCTTCTGGCTTCTGGGGAACAAAGCTGAGAGGCAGCTGAGCCGGCAGGCTGTGCAGATAGCAGTGCCAGTCATCTCCCTCCCTCTCTTCAAGATATCTGGATTCGAAGCTGTCTTGTTACAAGGGAGGCTTTTCACCTTGGGACTGAGCTACCAGTGGAGCAGCCGTTCCTGGTTCCCATATATAACAAACATACATAACAAACTGGAGATCCATCTAGTGTTTCAGAATTCCCCTAGCTCCAGATGAGTGGAAAACCAACAAGTAGTCCCTGATGACTAACAACAGAATTGTGGATGATCCTGCTGCTTGGTGATGAAGAATTGAAGAAAATGACTGAAACACTTCTGAAATTGCATGTGGCCTGAGTTCTAAAATGATATTTGCTTGCTAAGACCTTAGAATAAATAATCCCATGTCTTTTGTCCTTTTTTATTGAATGAAATTTTCCCACTATGTTAGCATGATTTAATTTTATTTTGCTTGGCAGTAAGTAGATGGTCTTTAATATGTTAATGTTATTAATAATACTTGGCACACAGCTAACTGAGACTCTCATGGCCCTTGGTGAATGAAAGTCTGAAATATTTCCCTGGAACAGCAGGAATTAGCTCTGCAAAGAGATGCTGTGTGAGATCTGGGAACATAATCCTGATCACTGATTCCCAAAATTTATATATAGATTACAAATTGGATTATGTGTTCATGCAAAAGAGAAGAAGCAGGAATGCCCTTTATATCCCTGTCTGCCCAGTGGTCACTGCATGGTGGGTAATGATTTCCTGCTTATTTGGGACTGTAGTAAATTAGTATGCTTCATCTGGCATGAGATGGGACAAGGGGGAAGTAGGCGAGAAGCAGGTACACCACCTTGTAAAAACAGTGTATGACACTACATTCCTGCCTTGACCTTGAAACCAAGGCCCTCCCAATTCCTTGAGAACATACCTCTGTCATGCACTAATAACTGCTTAAATCTTTCTAACCAGGCCAAGAGGGCACATGGGTACGTGGACAAGTTACCACATGTCATCTGATCCACAACTCTGTGTACCTGTCTTGGTTGTGGTGACTGTGAGATCCTGTAGCTCACCTGTGGAAATAAGAAGATGTGGGTCACTTTGCATCTTTGGGGTTTCAAAGGCAGCATCCAGGTCACTGAAGGTAGCAACTTCATGAGCAGAAGTGGGAGCAAAACACTGATGTTGCTGCTGATAGCTGGAGTTAAATGTAATATGATTATTTTTTTTTTGTAAGAATTTTTTAATGAAACCTGTAATCATACTTGGGAAATTTCACCAAATAAACTCATTCTAAAGAGGAGTTAAAATGCATCTTTTATCTCTGTGGTGAGCTGCCCATTCACTGCATTAAACTCTTCTTAGATCTGATGCTCTCGAAAACTGAGATAAAGCTGCAAGTCCATCTATTTCTGTACTTCATGCAACCTTGTGGCAATAATTGTCTATCTGTTCCATGACTTGTTTAAAATCAGACAGTTGTCTCAATCTACTCCCAAATGTACAAGTGTCTACACTGAGTAAATAAATAGCAATGTAATTACAACTGACACATTTTGCATTGCTGTCGTCACAGCATTTCCTCTCTAGGGCTTTCAAGCAGGAGTTTTTGAGCCAGACAAACACCTGGTCACACCCTCTGCAAATAGGTCAACACATGCACAGAATGGCTGTGTGTGGATGTGGTTGAGGAGCTAAATTTAGCCTTTGGATTTACCCGGTGATTTTACAATAGCTTAATTTTTCTAGGAATCATAATTGGTTAATGCATGTATAATTTAAAAGGAAGACTAGAGGCAGTGACGCCACAAGCTGGTTTCAAGATACATACTGTACATGCCTAGAGTCTAAATAAAATGGTATGGTTTTTAATAGAAATATAAAAAGATGTAGCTATTTTAAACACTTTTCATAGGAACTAGGGGATGCTTCAGTCTTTTTCTTATAAGCACCTTTATTTTCTGTTGCACCTGCAAAACAGCATCTTTAACCAGAATGTTATCTGTCTGAGGTTCTCAGACAGCCAGGCCTATAAACTTGGCAAATGGCTGCAGTGAAGTGGCTTTTTAACATGTGTTTGACACATCATTTTGCTTTTATCTTGTCACCTGAGAAGGAAAAAGAATATCACAACCCTTTTGAGTTCATCACAAGTAAGCGCAAAGCTAGAAATATCTTTAGGTGTTTCCAATGTGGGTATTACAGCCCTATGTGTTTAGAGCTACAGTCAGAGTAGACACAGTCAGCTGAGCTGACAGGGTTCAGACTGTGATTCACACCCACCAAATATTGTGATTTAATTTAGGATAAGATGGATTGCATCAAGAACTCCATTGAATTCACTGGCTAGCTCTGCCAGTGAACAGCATCCTACTCTCTGACAGCAAAAGGAGAGTAGGATGACTTGCAAATAAGTGGGTGCCTGGATATATTCAGAAGAATTCCATCACTACAGTATCACTAGTAGTCTTGGTCGTCTTGGTCGTCAGGTCATCCTTTCTTGAATTGTTAAGACACCATTATCACTGCTCTAAATTATTCATTGTGAAAATACAGAAGTAAGGGTCCTAAGGATTTAGAGAATTTAATACCTGCTTAACGCTATTTAGACCCATTGAAGTTAAAGGCTTTTCAGTCTGGAGGCTTAAGGTTTACTGGAAAGTTAAAGTGATTCACTGTGCATTACTCTGATCACCAGTGAAACCTGACTGAGCAAGGATTACAGTTTCTTATTTTGAAAAGCTGTTTTTGAGATTTCATCCAAGGTTTCTCTGTGTGGTCTATTTATTCATAAAACTTAAAGGGAGTATGTGGGAAAACTTCTCAAAATGGAAAAAGGGTAGTTAAAAAGTACGAGTGTGTGATGCTGTCTGAAAATATCTCTTTTCCCTTATGGCCAGTATTTTCTTGTCCATCTCAGATGCTGATCTGTCAGAGAACCCTCTGTGCTTGTGTCATTGGAATATGTGGGGATCAGGACAGTCATCTGGCTTTGTTCCAGCAAGACCCTGCCTTGATGAAAACTACAAAATCAGTGCTTTTTCTTTTTAATTATTACTTCATAGATAGGGATCATTCCTCATATAAATGCAAAATGATACAAAGGAACAGACTTGAAGACAATGAAGAAAAGACAAGGTTAAACAAAAAGATTATATCACTCATTTACTTAGAGAAGAGACATAGTTGTGGACTTGTCTTTATTGAAGAGATTTTTAAAAAATGCAGCTGATGCCTCAGTATTTTGTAAGTCTTCTCATTACTTTCCTTAGATCCCAGTTAAAAAGCCAGCTGGAGTTTTCATACTAATTTCACACAAATACTTCTTATTAATACATAGTTTTAATGAGAACTGTTTTTATTTGAAATTGAAAGTGCAGTGTATTGGCATAGATAGATAACCTTTCTAACTACTTCATTAAAATGACAGTAAAATTTCTGTGATGGGGTATAATTACTGTTCGAACAAGGACTTTAGGGGCCATATTGGTGTCACAGTCCAGAAGAATCAAGTATATAAATCATCAACAATCAAACACCTGTAAGACAAAACCCCCAAGTACACAGTGGTCTTCATTAGTAATGCCCATGCCTTACACAGATGTAATGCGATATTGCAGCACTTCCCCATTATTAGAGAAGAAAATAATACCATCATTCACTGCAAACAATGCAATGTTTAATGTAAAGCTAGCAGTGATATATTAATGTGTGTTGTCATTCTTGCTCACCATATCTGATGATTCTGACATTGTCTGGGAAACCAGGCAGAGGTAATTTTCTTTCCAGTATGTGCAGTACAGAGGCTGAATGTCACCATCATTTCTCTATGGGCTTATCTTGGGCCTGACCCAATGTGTATTGAGACTTACTGTTTTCTAAAAACTGTTTTGAAGGGATCTGAATGAAGCTTTTTGATTATGGAAAAATTGTGCAACGTATTAAAGTCTTACAGAACTAATTTTGAAACTCAAGTGGTATTAAAAACCCAGAAATGGGTTTGTATCCTGGAACCTACATAAAAGAACCCAGAAAATTCTTTCATATATTAGGATAAAGCAATCGTTAGACAAGGATTAGGAAAATCCTCATTTCATATCATAGACCCATAACAAGGTTTTTACGGAATAACGATTGAAAGACTTGCTTGACCAAAACATTTTAAACATACTCTTACATTTTAAGTATACTTAAATTACTGGTTTTACTGACATCTGTGGAGCATGTCTTCAATTTCAGTAGAAGGAAGAAAGAGAAATATACACCTTTGGGCTAGATATAGCAACTATTTTATTTCTTGTGGCTGGTGGCCACTGATTGTCTTAATACCACCACTAAACAACGGTACTATGTGTAATTGTGTGTAACCTGCCAAAAGTGGATGAAAAGTTTTGCTAGTCCTCTACAAAGAAACAGAATCTCCACAGGTGATGTGCCAGATGGGTTTCTTTGAAGACACATATGGCAAGTGGATTTCTATCCTAGGGATGTTCTTTCTCCATTTCAAGACTGACATTATTTATAGGATGGGAGGCTAAAAACAATTCTGAAAATGATAATGTGTAAAATGGCAAACCCCAAACTCTATGCCTTCTCCCACATTCAGATCACATGAAGTGCCATGGAACAATCAGGAAACTTCATGTCGTTAGCTGTATATTATTACCTGTGTGTAACTTCATATAAAAAGACATGGATAGACAGTCCATAGACTTGCTAAACTGCAGTTTTTGTCACTAGATGGCAGAAAAAGATGAGTTATCTTGTATGATTAGACTAGGTTTTTGACTAGGTTTTTGTTGTTTAATTTTAACATATGAACAGGATGAGATAAGTCTCTATATTGCAGATGATCAGAAACAGTGTAAAACCCACTTACTAAACACTAACTTGCTGTTGCCATATTTAAGAAACACAGTCTAACATTCTGTCAGTAACAGAGGATTGCAGTGCCCTCCCCTAAACTTGCTTCCCAGCTAGCAGCATTAGAGCTAAAACAAATCAATGTAGATCCTTTAATGTAAACAACTGCAGAGAACAGAGGAAGCAGTAGGAAAGCCCCTTGCTTGTATCTACTTTACTGGGTAATATTGACACTGGGTAACTGAAGGACCAGTGATTCTTTCCTTGTACATCCAGACACCCTGCTGAGTTCAATGGGAACATGGAGTGTGGCGGATCGGGGCTCTATGCAAGCACCCTTAATTCAAGGGGAAGATTCCCATCAACTTCTCCAGGGCTGGGTTTAATGCTGGCGAGGAGCAGTCCTTTGAACCATAATCATTCAGCATTGAGTACTCAGCACAGGGTGCTGGGGGTTTGCAGAGAACTAAACAAATAAATGACACACATTCCATTTCTCATTTGCCCCATGGGTTACACACACGTGCCGTACTTGGAAAAGATCAGAGCTTTTCCCTGGGAGGCCAGCCACACAGATTGAGAAAGTCACACTAGATCTCTGCTTATCTTTCCATCAAAAGAGCTCAGCTGTAAAATCTTCTTCACACATGCAATGGATGCAAGAGTATTCTGGGAATAGTCTTTATTCCATGCCCATCACTGGATGTCTCCTGAATGCTTGATGCTTCAAATCACCCTGCCACGGTCAGTTCCCATTAAACTGCACAATATGGTAAAGCTTGTCCTAACTGGCAGGGACACAAAACAACATGCGGATTTGTAATGTTATGTGCCTGCTTCAGTAGTAATAAAAGATGCATTTTCCACATATCCCTAGGAGACACATGTAGCACCAAGGGTTCATGGAAGCACTTACTCCATGGACTGGTCTGTCCCATCTGGCTTCAGTTACAAGTGCCGTCCAGATTATTTTGCTAGTTTAGCTTCTAAGAGACTTCCAGGCATGCCCAAAGTTCCTGGTGGGACAGCCAGATTTGGTGGACGGACAGTTGTGTGCATCAGGGAACTGCAGAGAAAAAGGAGAGACATGCTATGAAACTTGAGGTGCAATCAAAATATAGAAAGTTTGCAGTGCACTGACTGACCAAGGGCTGACCCTGATTAGGTTCATGACCAGGTGAAGAATCTAATGAACCTGGCTATTTTTTCATTTTGTATTGAATAAATGAACCCTATTAAATCTCCTAATAAATGAGGACCTTTTCAATGTCAGTCAGTACATGCTAGGACTGTTTTTTTCTTTTACAATAGTACTTGTGACATTAGGGTTCAGGGTAGTATAAAACAAAATTTGCTTATAATCTTTGACTAAGATAAGGGTGAAACGAGTACTTTGGTGAAAGTGATGAGTCTCAGTCTATGGAGCGCTATAGAAGTTGTTGTTTGCTGTGGCAAGCAATCCTAATGCACAAAGATGTCCAATGCTTTTAGTGGACTGCTTTGGGGAGGACTTTAAACAAATACTGAGTACATTCTTCTGAAAGAAAGCACCAGACAGTGATAATTCATTAAGGTAATGGGTTAAAACTTAAACAGGAGAAGCTTAGATTGGGTATAAAGAAGAAGTTCTTTACTGTAAGGGTGCTGAGGCACTGGAAGGGGTTGCCCAGGGAAGAAGCTGTGAATGCTCCATCCCTGTGGTGTTCAAGGCCAGGCTGGACAGAGCCTTGGGTGACATGGTTTAGTGTGAGGTGTCCCTGCCCATGGCAGGGTGTTGGAACTGGATGATCTTAAGGTCCTTTCCAACCCTGACTATTCTATGATTATATAATGAAGGGAAGAAAAATCAGTTTCATAACTAGAATTTAACATTTGGGGGCTATAGTTAGTGTATTTATTTTTTTTTGTTTGTTTGTTTCATATAAAACTATTATAGTCTAATGCCTTTCACTACATTTTTGGCATGTGGTTTAACAGATGAAATAGTCAAGCAAATGAAATATAACAGCAGACAACTGTCAGGGCTTAGATGTGGGAAGGACACAACAAAAACTCACAGCTGATAGTGAAGACTCTGTTGCTGCTGGGAACCACAGTTCCATAGGCAGGGATGTTGTAGGATGTTTGAACTTATATTATAACCTCTCCCTGGAAAGAGACAGCTGTTTCAGAGATTATGATTCCTGTGATGCTTAAACCGAGCAAACACAAGTACAGAGAATAATCAAGGTTTTACTGTTGCTTGCACCTGTTGTGTACAAAGTAGTGAACCAAAACAGTTCAAAATGACTGTGTTCATCCCATACACTTCTCCTCTGTAGAGATGTTTTAGAAGCGGGTTCAGGAAAAAATAGTCTGACTCAGACAATGTAATATGTTGCCTGTAAATTGATACTGATGTAGTTCTACAAACACAAAGAAAGATTTGATAGAAATGTTTTTTTGCCCGCTGTGGGGGAGAAAAAATGAATTCATTTAGCAGGAATGGCTACTTTTGAAATGAAGGAGGATTCACCTGGAAAATCTGGATGCTGACATGATACTGTGAAGCAAATACAAGTTGAAAGAAAAACTTGTAGTGCATCTGCAGTGCACCACTGCCTGTTGTCTCCATAGACGAGCTCTTTTGCTTTCTCTCAATGTGGATTAATTTTGGAAATGACAGTCACAAACCTCACAATCATCTTCTTCTAATTTCAGGAATATCTCTCAGAGCTCACCTTTCCTAAGCAGAATGGGACATACTTTACAAAGCATAAGTTTAAGGAAAACCTGTGGTCCTCTTCCAAACCAGAGCCTTGTGTGCTTGTATAATTCTGCCATTCTTGTAAGCAGAGAGCAGTCACAGCAAGTGTTAGCTGGCAGCCTTTGTGCTGCTTGAAGATGCCCAGAACCATCCTTAAAACCAAGTATAGATCGGAGAGGTGACAGTGCTTGAGTGGTTACAGCAATGAACTTCATGCTCATGAAATTTGCCATTGTCGAAAATGAGCAATGTATCACTGCAGTCCAATTTAGTGAGTCTTGGTAACTACATGGTCTGCTAGGCAGTGATCTGGAGCCAGGAATGCCTGCTTCACTGGTGAAGACAATTTTTTCTATTTTATTTTGCCCTGATCTACCATTTCAGTGAGGCAGAGCTATGTAACTGAGCAAGATTTAATTCCTGCTTTTGTACTTGCAAAAGGTCTGTTAAGGCAGAGTCATAATAAAAAGCACTAGTCAAAAATCTTGCTTTGTTTCTTGATTACAATGTTCTTCTCCTGGTCTGTTCTTCTGGGGTGTCTGAAGTTAAAGCTTTATCCTCTGAAACTGCAGGAGAGCACAGCTTTACTGTTCCCACTTAACACAGATGTTAACAATTAGTTTATACTTACTGGCATTAATTGCTAGAGTGGTTGCAAGGACAGGGTATATTATATGCTTCATGGGACAGTTTAAAGATTTTGCAAAGTTTTTAGTCATATTCAAGCTACTCTGTTGAAAGGCCTGGAAACCCTGGTGGAAAGAATGGTTTCCTTTGGCAGTTCTCAGAAGCATGTTACAGGGCAATGCACACTTTGCTCTCCAGCTGGTTAAAGAAAGGATGACTTTTAGTCAGACTAATACATTTGATAGAAATGGTGTGATTTTACTCTTTCTTGTTAGAAAGGCATGCAGGTAAAGGAGCATTTTGCTTGTCTGTGGGCTGTCTATTATGCTTCGAATAGTCAAACACTGGTAGTTCAAAGTGATTTTTGTCTAAATTATTTATTGTTTTATAAAACAGGAGGAAATTTCACCACTAACTGCTCCAGAGAGTGTAGAAATAATATGAAGATCAGACTATTGTCACCACAGTCATTTAGATAAATTACTTTTGTTTTAAAACAAACTCCAATGACTGAGACAAAATAACTCAGAGTCAGACTAAAGAAAGAATATGTTTTGCAGGTATTTCATGGCAGGACTGAACTCATGTCAGGCTTCATAAGCTAAGTAGGGTTGAGCCTAGCCTGTGTCTGCAGTGAGACCTTGCAAGAAATATATGTACAACCTAAAGGGCATTGCTATTGATTTAGTAAATTATATTTTTCTCACTAAATCCTTGTGGCTCCCCAGCTCAGGCCTGGAAATCTGTGAGGAGGGCATCTGCTCTATGATGAAGTCACAGAGTTCTTCTGGATGCTTAAAGCGCTGCAGTCCCTTTCTCACATTCCTATCTTTGGCCCCACTTTGTCATAGGCAGCTGCAGTCTCCTCCCACTGACTCCCTCTTCTCTCCTCCAGACTTCTACTTTGAAGTTCTCATGCCACCTTTCACTGGATACAATCTGTTCCTTAGAAGTCAGCTTTTGTGTCCAGCAAATCCAAGGTATGCACTGAGCCAGCAGATCCAGATCATTTTATTTTCAGATACATATATGCTCTGCTGTTTCATATTTTTTGCCCCTGGTTGTTTCCAAATACTCACATAAGCTGAGTCTTGCTCAGATCAGGTCATTACAAAAATGTAGCCATGAGCAGGCTATGTGTGGCTATCACACTGCCTGATGCTGCCCATGGTTTCTTTACCCTCTCTCAACTGTGTGGGTCCATTGTCAGCCTTTAGGCTAAATTTGTTAACACTTTTGGGTAGAAGCTATCGTTTAGTTCTTTATTTTTGTTGGCAATAGGGCAGGAAGCATCCCCGTCCTTGAATTAGCTGTTGGCAGGAGATCACAAACTGGATGAACTGAATCCAAACCCACAAGAATTAAAATGGCCTGTAAGAGCAATGGGATGTAAATGGTCCATGCATCAATTTAGCTTGGGGCTGAAAAGAAGTTCTAAAAGTCTGAGCAGAGAGACTTTGGAAGGCCTTCCAGCCTAAGAAATGAAGAAAAAGCAGAAAGATGTATATTTTTATAAAGATCTAGAGGTATAAAATATCTTTATAAACTCTAATTAATTCCAATGCTTACAATAAACATGTCTAACCTTGGGAGTCTCTACCAGATATATGCTCCCGCTCCTTGATTTGTACCCATCTTAAAGATCTAAACCCCCAATATAATCACATCACTTAGTTTTTCTTCTCTTGCTTGCAGACAGTGGCTATGTCTAAAGGCAGACCTGAACTTCTGCACTGGAGCTAAGGGCTCTGGTGTGAGAGTTGTCTAGTGGGAGCTGCATGTGAGGTAATAAGCTTTGCTGAGAGGCAGGATATATTATCCAAGGCACAGGTTCTGCATGAAGTTAGATATAAATCTTCCAGACTGGTCTTGATTTACATCTGACCAACTTCGGTCATAGGCAGGGTAGCTCATATCTGTATTCACCCATTCCTATGTCCACACTGGTAATACACACACAGCATCCCTTTCCGCTGTGCTTCCAACGGGGCATTTACTTTTATGAATAATAGTATACACCAGGTCCAATCTCTATTTTCCATCAGTTCATGTTACAGAGCTTGGAATCCAACCAGATCCTGCTCTATTGTCTAACGGAGGCCCCGTGTATAAAAGTACTGCATTACTAGAGGGACTCGCTGCAGGACCATGTTTTCTGGCTAATGGAAACCATCAAAGCAAAAATGCTCATAAGCTTATTTCTGTTGAAAAGAACAAATTGCTCTTAATGTTTTTCAGCTTTTGATCAACTTATGAGGCATTTTTCAAATTAACCCCGTATGGTAGGGATTCGGTGTGCAGGACTCTTGCTCTCTGGCGTGTTGTCTGAACGCAGCAGGCATGGGACAGGCAGGAGTCACAGGTGGACAGCACTGAGACTTTCCAGATGTTTTTGAATATATTGCCTCCTGAAAAAAGAAGCAACATAAATTCACAGCTTAGCACAGGGTCATTAGAATGGCACCTACATATATCGGATACTTCATGAACACTTAGCATGGCAGAGCAGCAGAGGAGAGTACAGGGCAGTTATTTCTAGTCCTTTGATGGCTCAGGAAAAGACCATTAACCTTTCTTAATGATTTTGTTTAATTAGGACACTTCTTTTTCCTGGTAGGTAAAGAAAAAGTCATCTAAGGGCAAAATGTAATGTTTAATGTCTTCTTTATGTAGAAGAAAAAGTTTACTAAACCAATACAGAAAGTCTACACCACAGAGACATTATAATGTGAAATGCATATCACGGTCAAAAGTATTTGCTCCCAGTCTACTTTGACTAGTAAGGAAATACTTAATTCTCATTATCTTGTGAAATAAGAGTGTAGTCTATGTTTGAAATAAAAAGAAAAATGTGTGTATTTGGAATGAATGCAGCACAGGGAAACCATTTACTCTGTGACTTAATAATCACCACAGTCTGCTTTGCTGTACAGCATCTGTTACTCCTAGAAGTGTTGTTCTAAAGACACTAATTTTCCTACAAAATCCCTGCTGAAAATTAATTCTGTTTCTTCCCTGGATTCACCCATTTGCCAGATTGCTAGTGGTCAGTTGGAGATTATTCTAGTCACACATGAGTGTTCTGTACCTTGGTTGAAATGGAAATCACAGATGCATAAGGACCAAGTCAGGAAGAACTCCTCCATGTTAGCATTCAGGAGTGGTTTCATGCCTGTTAATACCCTCCCTGTTGAAGTCCTGGGGGGTATGTTCTATTTGCCTCTGCAGTAATTGCTGCACTGCTAATAGGAGGCAATAATGTGTCATAGTTATAATAGATCACACATGGTGAACTCCTTCATTTGTACAGAGCCATTTTTTGATTTTTGTAGAGAGAAATGTGAGAAGCCAAGAGTGGACAAACCCCTTGGATTTAGGAGACATAACTAGTTACATTTGTACTTCCTCTGTAACTGTCTTACTTCATTTAAATAAGGCTTCAGGGTGTATGATTAGCCTTAGTATTTTCAGTACTATGTCAGCATCGTATTATAGCTTTTCCTAGCTGTGTAACATTTGGTTCAGAAATACCTAGAATTCTGGCCTCAGATACTGCTTTGGACTACTTTGTATTCATGACTAATTTATAAAGAACTCATCATTTCTGTGCATGTATCTAGAAAAGAGATACTCTGCAGTATTATGTACACAATCCATGATGAAATAGCCACAAACATGTTAAGGAATATTAGAGCATTTACAAGGAAGGATTATGTTGCAGAGTTTTAGGGAAAGACTAAGGGCTCAGATGGTCTCTCTGGAATTACAAAGATTCAGAACAGTCAATAAAGAGAAAAAAATATTTCTCCTTATGAAGCAGAGCCATATGAACATCACATTTTCCAAGAAACAGGGCTTGTAACTGAGGAAGCTAAAATGTTCAAATTGCGTTGGATGTAACAGGAATTTATTCCATGTTATTCCAGGAAATTAAGAGTAGGCTTTATTTTTTAAGGGGAAAACAAAGTATTAGCCATCAGACTTCAAACACGAACATGTCAGCCTGGTAGTCATTAAAATCAGTGTTTATGGGCTAAACTTAATAATCCTTTACATTTTTTTCCATATGATGTCCAAGCTAATACAATACTTGAGTGTCAACAACAACATGATAGGAAGGGATTTTGATTAGACAAAGAACTGGATATTATCCAGCTCTGAAGGGATATGATCAGTAAGATATCTAACAAATGAAGTTCATGAGGCCTTCAAATGGTAAATGCTCTAAGATCCAACCAGCTCTGCTGCAGAGTTGCGATATCCTTGTCTTTTGGTCTGAACATGAACATGAGACACATCCAAATCACTGGTCAAGTCCATGTAAATTTTCACTTGATTATCAGTCTGTAATGTTCTTGGGTTCTGCAGATTTTAGCTTGCAACATTCACCTTCTCCTTTGTGGCCCAGTGTTTCACCTGGGATGTCCTTAAAGGGAACAGAAGTTGTGCACTTGTCCAGAGCTTTAAAACATACAAGTTAGACGTCCAGCAGTGCCATACCTTATACTTTTTTCATGGAGCAAGGTGCACAGCGCCATTTACAGGCAGTGAATGTGTTGAATGTTTGACAGTGGAAGGGATGCTAAACTGGTAGCTCTCCCTCTTGTAAATGCCTTTTCCTCTTTGCTCTTTAAGAAAAAAACAGCTTTTCTATATGTGGCCTACGATTTTCTGTTCCAGGAATCACTAGAAATTAATTTTCCCTCAGCAGATGTCAACTCTGAGAATCTTCAGAGATGCAGCCAGCTAAGAGCCCATGGAGACTCCCTGATTTCTGACTGATTGAATCATCCACTCTTCACTCATCATGTCTTACCGACTAACTAACCCTAGAGTGTCATGAAAGCAAGATGCTAATTTCAAAACTAGCTGTGGATCTATGTGATTTTCTTATTGCCGAATGAGAAATTAACTCAAAGTACAATTAATATCCAGTCATTGTCCTGGATAAGATGCAGTTTGGTCTTCACAGAAGGTTATTATCACTCAAAGAAAAACCTCAATTCCCATCTGAATTTGTTAGCTGAAGCCTGTTTAGATCAAGCTTAGGGCTGACATGGCATGTCACTTTATGTTTCAGCTCTGTCCTGGAAAGCAGGTAATATCAATATTCCCATCAAAACCTTGTATGTGCACTGCTGAGCTTCAACAGCCAGGAGCAGATGGAGGTCCCAGAGTTAATACATCACTTCCCCCAGTTCCTGGCTCAATAAACACTGTGAGTCAATCTGGAAACAAGAGAACGCATGTGGACAAGGGCAGCACAGCAAATATTGAAGGAGATCACCACAGATAAAGTGGACTTTCTTCTTTTTCTGCTTACAACGAGGGGTTATGGAAGAAAAAAGGTAGAATCTGAAAAAACAACCAAATAATCAAACAATGGTTGTCATACCTAAGAGCCTCTGTAGCAGATAGAGCAGTTAGAAGCAGAAGGATAATGCAGTGTGGTCAGATATGCAATAACTTCTCCTCTTATATGTTCCCTTCAGAAGACAACACCTATGTAAAGCACAGGTGTTCTGTTCATCCATATATCTGTCTATTGATCAGGAAAGGAAGAGATCAAAGATTTCAGAAAATTTTTGTAGATACTTTATTGAATTTTCTTTGCTCCTATGATATTGATACATGGAAGTATTTCACAGCCAGACAAAGCTCTACTTACTCTTCTTTGCTTGTATCTAATATTTTAAGTGTACTTTACATTTGATCCCCCAGTGTCCATAAACCACTCCTTTTCCCATCTTGTTTTCCCACTGTTTGTCCCTATCCTTCCTACCCTCCACTTGAACTGTCAATACTCCTCCTGTTATTCTTACCCCTTAAACTTCATTTTCACTAGGGGTATTTTTAAATCAAGATAGAGGACTTAGTATACTAAGATGAGGTAAAATCTTAGGTAAGAAAGTTAAATTCTGATAGATGTTGGCAGATCTGATTAAAGAGTAGGGCAGCCCCAGGGTTTACTTTGACCCACTAACCTCTGTGAAAGCTATCAACTACTTTGTCTTCATTAAGGCTAAGCACTATGGTAGCTAATTCAACTTAAAAATATATCTTTTTTTTCCAAGGGAAGATACGACCTCAACATCTCTGACTTACTGTTGATTTATAGCTCATTTGCCATCAAAGACTCAGCTGCTTGCCTGCCTACAGGGGATCACAGTTATTATTGTGCTTAGTGAGGATTAGGAAAAAAAAGATTAAATATAAACTCTGTGCACATTTCAAGTAACTTGTATTTTCTGTGTTATTAATAGATTGAAGTAAGAGTTTGGATCTGAGCATAGCTGAGATCTTGGATTTTGTTTCAGTCACTTTTGTGTCTCCAGTTCTTCTGTTTGCATCTCAGTGGTAGTTATACAGTTCATGCAGAGAAAAGTTCACATTAATGACAGATTTTGGCAAAAAGAATGAGGAAATCATGATCAATGCAGTACCGAATTTATGTTTTTAATCACTGGACCATAAGCAATTTAAACTCTTGAGCAATTTGTCTTCCTTATAGAATGTTTCGGGTTTTTTTAATGTTTAATGTTCTAGGAAGCCAGCATTTGCTATGCTGAAAGACAAGACAGATATTTAACACACTAGCAAGCAATGGATTTATTTATGTTAAGTTTTAAATTCAAACAATGAAGAAGCCTTTGACCAGTTCCCAGGGCAGAAGAGGTAGGACTTGGTATCCACCCTTCTCCAAATACAGTAGCTAAAGAAGTCTTCAGGGAATAAAAACCAGTAAAATTCTTTGGTATCATTCAAATCTCAGGTTAGCCCAAATTTGGTAGCTTAAGATGTGTTGAGGTCACTGGCAGTCTGTTGTCCCTTTGCCAGGGATGAGCTTCGTATCCTGTCAGAAGCAAGGTAAACATGTAGCACTTCTTTTTCTGTGATTTATCAAATCCTTGTTTTCACATCTGATTTTATGTGGGAAATAGCCAACAACCTTGCTCAGTAATACTAATAACAGGTGAAGCTGGTATGAGTCAGAGCTTCACAGAGCCAGAGTCAGATGTTACTTGCTGTTTGACCATTCAGGAAAGCCATTTTGCTATTTGACCATTCAGCAGCCCATCCAATACAGGGTATTATTATAATGTGTTATTTAATTGTCTGGTTTCTCTGCTTCCCCACAGTGGCATTTTATGACTCAATTACAGGTCAGTTGCTAGAGTCCCTAGTAGGAAATTCTTTGTGTTTATACATTCTGGGGAAAAAATGCTGTTCTCCAGGACTAGAAAGAAGCAGAGCTAGTTCTGCAGCCTTTCAGCTGCTTCATTCTTTTCAAGTACAGAGGTTGGATAAGTGGAGTTGTTAAAAGAATTCCTTGCCCCCAAAAGAAATGTGAGATTGGGAGCAGAAGCTGTTTGCTTGTTAGAGATATGTCTGTTCATATATCCGCTGACCACTGGGGACTTCTCTTCTTGCATCATGTGTTGGAGCAAGCTGCTTTCCCACAGATGCAGAACTTTTCCCCACTGGTTATGAATGGCAAAGTGAACACTGAAGTGGTAGTGCTCAGCATGCTGTCTGCAGACTTGGTTCTCCTGTAATGGGACATTTGCAGGTGAAGGTTTCTTTATGACAAATCTTTGGATCATCTCTACACATAGTTTTATTTGAAGTTACTACAATAAAGTGGGAAGGAACTTTGATAGGCTGTCTTGTACAGATGATTTACAATTGTAGTTTGTGTTGTCTTGGCAAATGGGAGCATAAATTATATTTATGTGGCCTGTGAAAGGTCAGACAGCATTGCTGTCAATGGGCCTAAATTTCTTCTTCAGAAGGTACACTCCCATGGCTGTTTGTTCTCTGGTAAGAGAGAAAAAAGGAAAACAGGTGATTTAGTCAATTCTCCTCCTCTGAGATAGGAGTAGCTCTTTCAGGATAGGTCCTGACAGATATTTACCAAATTCAGAGCAAGTCTGTTGTGCACAGAACAGTGGCATGCAGTGCTTTGGGATGTACTGTGTTTTTTTATTTGTTATTGAGTCATAAAGGTAGATAGGAATTGTTTTCAAAATCTTCATTTCATGTTGTAAGAAATTCCAACCCTGAATGGACAAATATAGGAAGCATGAGTGCAAACTGTAGTGACAGCAAACTTGAAATGGTCTGTGCTAGTCTTTGTGTGAAAAGTGCGACTCCACTGAGTGGAGGTATTTGTCTTGTCCTGTAGACCAGTAAGCCAGAATAGTGACTAACTGCTGAGATGTGTATGAGTAGGCTTGGAGCATGCTCCAGCCTTATGACAGTTGGCCATCAGTCACTAACTAACTTGGCAAAGACCCAAAGGAAGGGCAAAACTTGGCTCCTTATCTCCAGAGGTTCTGTCCTTGCTGGTGTGATAGCAATGAACAAGAAGATTCCTTCTCCTCATTGCAGCAATAAACCTTGATACTTCTGCCTGTAATGACCTGTATGGTTCTTGTCTGATGCTGGAGCTTGTATAGTCTAATAATCACTTGAGAACAGTGATTATTAGAGACCTGACAATTATTTCCAGCTTGTGCAGTACTTTGTAACATTTTTCACCACTGTGTATCAACTGAAGGGGAACTGACTTCTGTTACGAAATTATTTTGATTATCTACTGTAAAGTACAGATAAAAGTCAGTGTTCTTACATAAAGTCTCAAATTAAGTAGGATTTCCACTAATTGAATAATTTTAAAATAATAATTTTCAAATTGTGCCTGAAAAATATCCTTAATTTCTTTCTCACTGCTTAGAAAAAGGCAAAACCTTTCCCATTCCCTAGCACAGGAAAACAAACAAAACTTCCAGAGTGATTGATTGGAAAAACTCAATTAGCTGTCATGGCTATAATTACTACATAAACACAGTCCTGGGGTAGGGACCAAGTGAGCTGGAGACCCCTTCATGAGGCCCCAGTAAACTGAGGTAGCCTCCAAAGCCTACTCAGTGAGTGATCAATGGTAAAGTGCCAATGTAGAGGTGTCTCTTTCTGTGAGGTCTGCAGGCCCCGTAACACAGTGTGGGCTACTTAAGAGGGGGTTTAATTCACTGCTTGCAAAACCCCAAAGGGCAAAGCCAGAAAAGTTTGGAGTCATTATGGCAGTTGGTTCTTTTAGTTTCCCTGAGAAAATCCCTCTTTGCCTTTCGGATGTCTGCTCTCAAAGCAGATTTTGTTTCCTCAGAGTATTAGCACAAGTTAGGCTTCTAAGAGCAAATACTACTTCTGAAGGAAGTTAGTTGCTTTTATAATGTTAACAGTATACTAAGTCAGAAAGCAGCTTCCTTCTTTCCTTCCTTCCTTGCTTCCTTCCTTCCATATAACAGAGAGGTAACATCCTTAACATATCAGTAAACATTAAAAATGAATCGCAGCTGCTCTCTGACCATAGCTGTTTTGAAGGCTACATGAAGCCACAGCTGATTAGATTTTGTTTATTTTTCAGTTCAAACTCTCTCAATGCAGGTCAACCTTGATTTTCCATATGTGTAATGTGGTAAAAAAATGCCAAGTTTTCATCTTCTATTATGCAGCTGTGTAGTGAGCGCAGACCTGGTGTTAGAAACCTTGGTCACTGATGCAATTGTTAACTGGTGACAAATGACACTGTTTAACTACCTGACAATAAACTGGTCTATCACTGATGTGCTCACCAGCTACAAGGTCATTGTTCTTTATGATTTAGAAAGCTAGAAAGAGTCACAACATCTTCAAATTGATCTCAAGTTCAAATCTTATCCACCCTGTTAGGGTGCAGTTGGAGACACAGGAAGTGCAAGGCTCTCCCAGGAGCCACAGCTAAGGCAAAGCCTGGTTAGATTTTCTACATGGCTCTTTATGGATGGTGCCTCACCTCTTCCAATGAGTACTTTACAACTTGATTTTTAATATGTTCTGGATATCCTAAGCAATAGTCTGGCTGTCACAGCACCAGTCTGCTCCCAGGATGGTCACTTCATCACTTACCTGGCTAAAATAAAATCACCTGTATTCTTTGATAATGCACTGATTTATAACCAAATATCTTGGACCAAAGTGCTGACTCCTGTCTCCTTCCCCTCCTGCAGATACTTTTTTGCACTTCAGGATCCCCCCTAAATTTCCACTTCAGATGCCACTTTTGGCAGCTGGACAATCATTGTGGATGTATCATGATAGTTGTGAGGTATTAATACAGGGAATTCACATCACCTCACAAATGCTGAGGGCGGGAGGGAATTAACACAGCCTTTTCAGCTTTCATAAAGAACAAACAGCTCAAATGTCCAAAAACCTGTCTGTGCCTCTCCAGCTGTGTTAACTGGACTGGAAACATATATTGCTTTTCCTTGCAAACCCTGAGAACACAACAGTTGTTTCAGTGATGGGGGAAAGAGTATTTGTTTTTGTCTCTCATTTAATTTATTTGCACTGTGGTCACTACTTAAAGTAAACTGAAAGAACAAGGGCAGGGGAGGGGAGTTCCTCTTACTCCTTTTTTGAAACTCCAGTGTGTGTCAACCTTTTAAACTCATTATTATTTTCTAGCATGAAGATTTTAAGGCCAGACCTTGAAGACCTGATTCTTCTGCTGTTGAAACTGGTGTAACTAACGACTTTAGGTGAGACACTGGTAATGCACACTAGAGAATGTTTTACGAGAATGGGCTAATGTTGAAAGAGAATAAGACCAGTGTTTTCAAATGTGTCTAGTAATTTTAGGGGTCTCTACTTTTCACATTCAACTCAAAACACTTAAAAGTGGCCAGAGTTTCAGTGGGCAGAAGTGTTATGTGCTGCTGCTTCCATTTTGAAAGTCTGTACTTAAGGATTAGTGATGAAAAAGTTTCACAGGTTCCTGTGAAGAGGGCAAGAATTACGTGAGGATTGGGTAGCGTGTTAAAAACAAGACTTAAGGATCTCCTTCTTGGTGGTGGATTGAAGAGAATGCCTCTAAATGACAACATAAAGAATAGAAATTTGGTTCAAGAGGACTCTACACTTGGGAATCGGGTCAAACGCACTGGAAAAACTCACCGAGGTGAGGTCTCCTTGATCTTTTAAAGAAGAAACAGAGCTATCTACTGTTTGGCTATGCGATATGCAGTAGTACATTTATATATACAGGACTTGAAGGAAACAAATTGCAAAAATTACTCAGGAGGTGAGACATGCACATAGCTGTTTGCAACAGTGAGCATTGCAAGCTCATACCCTTCTTTATCCTATTGTAACTGGTTCATCTCTTTCTATCTTTTTGTGCTTAGAAACTAAAGAATTGTGGCTTTTAAGTTATAGTCATAATTATCAATGCAAAACTAAAAGTAGTACTCTAGTATCTAGGCTATAGTTTATTATTTACATAGGCAAAACTCTTTGAGTGCTGCATTGCTGAAGTGACAATGCTGAGTGGAAAACCACATAAAAGCAGTAGGAGTGGTCTGTGACTTGGAGGAAAAAATGCAATTAGCAAATTTCCAGGCTGGATTTCCCCAGTGGGATTGCCAGTGTTGCAAACAAACATTTATCCAAATCCAACTAAAACACCTTGGCAGTTGCAGAGGGTAAACAAAATTTTTATCACCCTTAGAGGAATGGATGTCATTTAAGTAACTATTAGCAATTTTTTTATGATCTGTCATGGGACAGCAGGAAGTGAACAGAACTAAGTTAATTTTGCATGAATGATCAGAATAAAGAACATCGTGTGACTTTAAAAGAACAGCAGGGAGGATCCATTAGATTTCTCATATTTGGCTAATAATAAAAACTACACATTTTTGACTAGTAGGTGTCCTTGACCTTAGTCATCCTTAATTTGTAAACATCCTTTCTACAGCTGTGTGAGCTTTGAAGTATCCAACTTCTCATCACTATCCAAGAGTTGACTTCAGAGCTTTCTTCTGCTCTTCTTTGGACTCCTCCTTCGGTTCTTCTTTGGACTCCTCTAGGAACCTGACAGTGCCAGTCAAATTCTGTATTCTTGATCTGACATCCTCATGATTGGACTCTTGCTGCAAAAAGAAGGAATGATTATTTAGGAATTTCAGATTGTTAGCATAGAGGAGACAAGATGCATTTGCTGCAGTGTGTAATGTGAAAATGGTTTCAAAATTGGGAATCCTTTTGTATTTAGAGATCCCTATGCCACTTTGACCCATGATTTTCTTTATCACAGTTTGTGAGGGATAATTCATGACTGTTCCCTTTTATTTGTCCTTTAAGCCACAGAGTGCAGCACTCACGTCTTCCAAATTCTCCTGCATACTCTGAACCACTTTTATTCTCAGATTCAGTTCTGAATTAAGAGAAGGTATTACAGTTGTGCCTGATGAGGAAGGTATGTTCCGTCAGCTAACAACTAGATCGTTGAGAGAAAACAACATTAATAACTTCTTGATATAACTTCTTTGAGTTTAGGAGCAAAGAGCAC
Source organism: Pezoporus wallicus (assembly GCF_028554395.1). Taxonomy (NCBI): domain Eukaryota; kingdom Metazoa; phylum Chordata; class Aves; order Psittaciformes; family Psittacidae; genus Pezoporus; species Pezoporus wallicus. The sequence continues at coordinate 277,961 of NW_026639618.1, forward strand.
ATAATTTTTCTTCTGTAATGCAGATATCACATTGGGAGTGATGCATATCCAAGTCAGGAAGACGATAGACCCATTTTTTCTGTCAGCCTTTGTTTTTTTCTACTTTCTTTAGAATTAAGGATATAGAAAAAACAATGGGAGCTTCACCATTGACTTGAATAACACCAGTGTATTCTCCCCATTAGGTGAAATGTATTTTGCTATGCAAAATTGTTTGGGCTGTTCAAGACTGGGTCATCAGAAGTGGAGGCAAGGACAAAGAAGTAAAAATGGGTCTATCAAGGCCATGGACTTCTAACAAGTATAGATTAATCTTCTTACCAAATACACATTGTAGAAGGTCACAAAGTGGCTACAGAAGCAAAAACAAGCTTCTAATTTATAAAATTGTTGTGTTCTTGACTAGCATTGTGAGCTATAAAACTGATTCTGCCAACTGCTCTACAGCTTGTAGGTCCTCTCTTTCCACCACGATACAAACTATTTGTTGGCTTGAATAATTGTTGATTTTAAAATGTGTGTGGCCCTCCAATCTCACATTGATTTGCCAGTCTAAGTTGAGGGAAATGGCTTATGGCCACAGACATTGAAACCTGAAGTGATTAGTATTGCTTTTATTGCCTGTCTCGGGATGCTGTTGTCCCACTGTTCTGAAGGCACTTGAACTCTTGACTGTCTTCAAAAAGCAAAAGCTAAGTGGAAATAGTTATTACATAGGAAAGAACAAGTTTGCAGCTTTGCCGTGTGTTAATTTCCTTTCTGATTTTTTGACCTGCCTTGGTGACAGATAGCATAATCCTCATCATTTGTTTTGGCAGAGATCTGTTGCATAGCAACCGGTCGGCAAAAAAAAAAAAAATAAATTGGACTAAGTATGACAGATTAAACAATATTAAACAATAAACAATATTAAATAAGATATCAATTTATGTTTGGTCATGCAGAAAGAGATTTGTCCTGGCTCTGAAGAATCCACTGATAAAATCATAGGTGATTACTGGGTCACCTGTTGGAACTGCCACCAACAAATTCATCTATTGCCAGTGCTGCACCCTAACCCTATTTATCACATTTATTCTGACAGAAGTTTGCTCTTCATCCCACCCTACCTGCCCAGTTGCAGATCTAGAGGTCTGGGCTGTGATTTGGAGCCCCCTGTCTGTGCTGACCCTTTCTCTGGATAATGCTTCCTGGTCTCTGGTCCCAGGACCAGCTGACATCTTTTGGGTTGCACAGCTCTGACTTGAAACTCAGAGTTGCTCTGTTGGAAAATAAATCTATTAGGAGATTTTTTACTGAGAGCTCTTGGGAAGGAAATTTTAGAGTAAGATTTGTGGGATCAGTTTTTGAAATTGATAAATCAGCCTTATTTTTTCCCTAGTTGTGTTATTTCAGGTTCTTGGATTCTAATTCAACACACAAGAAATAAAAGTTGTGCACACCCACTTATATCTCAAATCAGTTTAATCTGCAAAATGCCTACAGACATATATTTCTGCGCAGCAAATCAAATGTGAATCTAAATGATATAATGCATTTTTCATTATGAAGTTCATAAGGAGAACTAAGAGAAAAACTCTCTTGTGGGACTGTCTGGTATGTAGATATGAAGTTGTAGTGGTCTGTTAAACATTTGAGATCAAAAATGTTTAAATGTAATAGTTCTGTTGCATTTGTCTGTCCAAATTTTGAATAATTTTTAATGCATTTCAGATGTAATGTCAGAAAATACGGAGAAGGATAATAACATGAAAACCAGAGATTTTTACAAGATAACAGTAAAAGAAAGAAAAGCTGTGGGCTGATTCACTCAGTTCATGAAGTTCCGTGGGAAAACGAGTCTGTAAGTACAGAGACCATACATCTCTAAGTCCATATTCCAGAAAATGCATGTTTATATTTTAGTATTTCTGACAGAAACCATGAGATCATCCCTTCTGGGCAAAGTGATATTTGTAACCTCTTCACACAGGCTGTCCCTGGAAGTTCCGTTTCCCACATTGTTTCATTTACACAAAATAGATTATGCCAAGTTCATCCTCTTTTCCTTCTGGGATCAGATGGTACTTTCCCCTCTGAGATACCCAGTTCAGTGAAAAGCAATTAGCAAATGAGACACTGATTTTTTTCCAAAGCTTTTCATAAGCATTGACTGTGGTCAATAATAATTAAGGTGTTTCTCCACTATAATGTCTTTGATGAAACTGAGCATTCTGTTTCACGATGTTCATCATTCAGGTGGGCTGAATTTGGTTCTCACTATCCACTTGAGAAGCACCACTGAAGTTTTGTCTATACTGCAGCCCCATCTGCCCATGGTTCTGCATGACTGGAAATTTGTACTCAGGTGAAGTCATGCTTGTATCAAGGCTTTTCCCAGTGGATACAACTTGGTGTGTGTTTCATCCTGACTGATTTTATCCATCTAAAAGTTATCAACTCTATGTTTCCTGCTACACTCAGTGGAGACTGCAAGGCTCCTTTAGAGAATAATTTATCCTGTCATAAGCCAAGTGCTTGAAATAAGCTTGATGCATTTCACTGATTGTATTTATCTACATCCACTTGCAGTGAAGGACATCCAGAGGGTTGGCTTTGTCTGCACATCTACATTTAAATGACTGAAGTTAAGCCAGAAGGAGGTCTGAGGGTCTAAAGACTAGCCTACAGGCTTGCGACACATAGCCACCATGGCTTGCTTAGTCCATGGTTTAATAGCAAGTACAATATGTTTCATATATAGCTATATGTTTCTTAAGACGCATTAAATACTTCTGCCTCTTTTAGCCACCTTCCATTCTGTGGCTCTTGTTTTGACTAATTGCCCTCATATAAGTTGAATACAAGCTGCTAGAAGTGCTCTGAGTGCCTGTCCCACAGAATCCATTATCTGTCCTGTATGTTCCTTGTGCTTTCTCCATTTTACGTCAGCCCAGATGTGGCTAGGCAGTGGGAGCACAGTACAGCTTCTCCTTTGATGGTAGTACATGAAACCTGTACGTGCAGTCCAGCTTGCATCATGTCTGATCATAGGCACCATGTTGCTTTATTTCATGAGCTCTAATGTGCAGAAATATGGCATATAAATACAGAAAGAGTGCTCAGCTTCTAGTCAAATCTTTAGACAGCGCATCATGGCTGATTAGTGTAAGCCTTGCATTTACATCATCCTGACAACATGTTCTTACTTACTCTTCTGGAATGAAAAGATAGGTCCAGCCTTCACATATGGGGTACATATGCTGTAAAAAGGGCAATTTTGCTGAATCGGCTTCGTTGAGCAAATTACTAAGGCATGACGTTGATTATCTAAAAGGGAATGCTAGCCTGAAAATTAATAATGTAACTTTACAGGCTCATTTGCTGCCCAGGTGAATTTCACTAGAGGGGCTTCAAGCAGTGAAAGTGCACGTGCATGTGATATATAAAATGCACCTGTTGAAATAATGTTTTTTTTCCTAGATGTTATATTACAAGGGCATGGACTAATTTTACTTTTAAAAATCCTACCCCAATTTAAATGCCTTCCCCTCTACTCCCCTGCTCTCCTGTTGATCTTAATAAAAATCTCTTCATTGAGGGAACTGGTTATTAGGGGAACAAATAAACTGCCCATAGTCAGGAGTACATATACAGCACTTTTCATCCATACAGCTCAAAGCAATGTGCAGGAATAGGGCATGTATCCCATTTTCCACATGGTGAAATGCAGAGAGTCAAGAAGAAAGTCATCACAGAAGGCTTAAAATACAGTGCTGGGTAGTCCCAGGCATTGCTTTTATGTAGTAGGTGTAATGTACGGTCACAAATGTAATCATATAAACAGAATCCCTCTAATGTGTGATATGTACAGCTTGTACTGGGAGGAGTAAGAGAAAGAGGAAAGAGCGAATGGTTTTTGGTTAACTTTTGATTTGTGAGTTCAGTGAGGCAATCCATTCCTTCCTCCTTCAATTCTTCTTTATGACTCTCACACAAGACTGGTAAGAGCAAATGGATTGTTGTCAGCAGCTGCAGAAATGAAAGGGCAGTGGAACAAACTATTTTTCTACTTGGTCTTCAAGAATAATTAATGATAAAATTTTGTTGCAGCATGTACTCACATCAGTCTTAGCTGGAAATTGTATCACATATGGTTTGAATGTCAGATGTTGTCCTTTGCATTAATGTTTTCATTGGCTTCTCCTCAGGGCTGTTACTTCCCATTTCGGAAAGTTGCAGGATCACTTCTGCATGCAGGAAAGGCCCCATCTTATTGCCTCTCCTAGGCTGGTAAAACAGCAGGCACGAGTTAGTGGATCTGGCTGTGAGGAGGGCAGGTGGCGAGCAATGGGAAGTCTCTGCTTGCTCTTTCACAGTGATTTGCTTCAGTTGCCAAGCTCTGTTAAATAAGCAGCCTATGCACCAAGCAGGAGTTTCACTTGTACAAGGAGGCTTTTCTTTGAACCTTTCCAGGTGAGAATGTTTTCTAGCACAAGGGTCTTATTTAATGCTTGCACTGCCCAAAGGCCACAGTCAGCACCTCTGTGCAAACTTCAGAAGACATAATCCTTGCTTTAAACACCTCATGGTCTGAGCACGCAGCAGTGCCCTATGTGGAGTGGAATGAGCCTAGCGGATACCACCAAGGTGACAGGTGCCTGTCTTGCTAGGTCCAGTCATTTCCTTTATTAATTCAGTGAATTTATGTATTCACTTTGTGTCTCTGTTGTGTGGCAGGGAAAGGACAGGAGGCTGGTATCACAAAGAATGACATGGAACAGGAGAGTACTGCCAGTGGAAGACAGAAAATAAGGACCAAGCCTCATGGAGCAAAAAACATTCTGCCAAGAAAATAAAGACTCTTAGTTTTCTAGTTCCTACCACTTGTTTTCAGATGCAGAGACATTCACTGGAGTAGAAAACAGGGGTAGTAGATGCTTTACTTCAGTGTTGTTTTGAGTTCCTACCTGTGATAACTTTTCTGCTTTCTCCTTCTTGGCAGTCTGAAGTCTAAGGTCTTTTGGGAAGGCTGTAAAGAACTAAGAGGGAGCCAAGAGCAGTACAGGAATCAGAGACCTTATGTCCCTGAGCCAGTGGCATCCTTATATTTCCAGTCTCTGGGAGATGCAAACAGCTTTACGTTTACCCATTAAAGCACTTTATAAACCATTGCTTTATTAGCTCATCAGAAATTATTTCTTCTGCCTGTAGTATGACATCTCTCTTGCATATCTTCCAGGAGGAATGCCGTGTAGAGGGCACAAGTCTCTGTGCCCAAACATAAGATAAAGGGAGCTGAGACTGCATCAGAGACCAAGTTGATCCTGGAGGCCACTGCTTGGCCCTGAGTCCTCTGCTGAAGAGATACTGCACCTGTAGAGACGATGTTATAGAGATGCTCCAGAGCTGTCTTGAGCACCAGCTTATGGAGCTGATTAGGGGGCAGTCACAGACACCTGAATGTAGGGCAGAATGCCCAGCCCAGCATTAGCTCATCAGCTTTACACTGAGACCTGTGAGACCTATTTAAGGTGTCCCACAGAAGTATTTCCAGATGACATTCATACCTTAAGGGTGGTCTTTGCCTGCCTCTGTACCTCCACTGCACAGCCATGAAATAACCAGCAAATCACAGCTTGGGATTGTCTGATCCAGACCATAGTGAGCAGCTAAAGTAAGTGGAATTCAGCCTGGGAAAGCCATTCATCTTTTGATTTTTCCCTTTTTTCCCTTTCTTTTCTCTCTCCCCAGGTAGGGATTTTATTAGAGACAAGTAAGAAGTAAGGAGAACAGTGAGGGCAGTCTAGTGGCTCATACAGGGATCTCCTTCATTACTGTATTGCTGAAATATGTTACTGAAGTGGCTGGCTCCAGGGGGTATATAAGGATAAGGAACTTAGCTGGAAGTCTGCTTCCTTACCAATTCCTAGAAATTAACAGAGTTTAGGCAATAATCAAGTACATTCAGTACCATATGTCAGAGCATATCGTAGCACACAGAAAAAGGGGCCTTGTTATGCTTCACGCTGCAATGGCACTTCAGTAAAACACCTCTCTTTGCTTGTTCACATCACATGAGAGAAAGAGCAAAACACTGTGTCAACCCACAGCCAAAAGTTACTGGCATTGATTTCAGTGTTCTTACACGTGGGGAGGCTGTGGTGACCTATTGGAGAAAGCACCCTGGCAAACCTTGAAGATGTGAATTCAGCCTTGGGCACAGATACGATTTTCCTCTCCCTTTTTCTCCTGTGTCTGACCTAAGTATAGAAGAAATCTGGCCACTGAGTGATAAAGGTGGTGGCTGGCTGGGTGATGCCTGTGACCTGCCCCTTTGTATTGCTGGTTTCCTGATAGGCTGTAGGGGCTCTGTTAGACCTTTCACTCTCATGTTGTGCAGCACAGTTTTTTAGTGCTGTGCAGTCTCCTACAGTCAGCACTGCCTTTAACTTCTCTGATATTTCTTAAGCTATCAGAGAAGTCATTTTGTCAAAAAACTCCAAGCACCCAGTGGAAAAGGAGCTATAGTTAGGCTCTTTGCTTCTAACAGTTCTGGATGTTGGAATCATACCTTGGTTATGCCATAGAGGGACAGTGTTGACTGATTTTATGGGGGTTACGTACTCTTAATTATTACAAGTATATGACGGCAGAATCTGTATGGAACTGGTTTATGGTTCATCACAGGCAGACTGAATTCACTGTGGCCAGGAAGAAGAGGCTGAAGTTAGTGATGGTCAGAAGACAACATCTGGATGGTTGTGGGTTGGCCCAGGCTACACACCAGAAGCCCTCCAAGTTGTTCTACCACTGTCCTCTTCAGCTGAACAGAGGAGAGAAAATATCATTAATGGCTCATGGGTTAAGATAAGGACAGGGAGAAATCACTTACCAATTACTGTCATGGACAAAACAGACTCAACTTGGGGAAATGAGTCTAATTTATTACCAATCAAATCAGAGTAGGATGATGAGAAATAAAGCCAAATCTTACAACAAAACAACTTCCCCCACCCATCTCTTCCTCTGAGACTTAAGTTTACTTTCGATTTTTCTACCTCTTCTGTTCCAGTGGCACAGGGGGATGGGGAATGGGGGTTGTGGTCAGTTCATCACACATTTCTGCCACACCTTTTTCATTAGGGGAGGACTCCTCACACTCTTCCCCTGCTCCAGTGTGGGGTCCCTCCCACAGCAGGCAGTCCTCCATGGACTTCTCCAACATGAGTCCTTCCCACAGGCTGCAGTTCTTCATGAACTGCTCCAGCATGGGTCTCTTCCATGGGGTGCATCCTTCAGGAACAGGCTGTTCCAGTGTGGGTGCCCTGTGGAATTTCAGCTTCTGCTACAAACCTGCTCCAGTGTAGGCTCTTCTCTCCATGGGGCCACAGGTCCTGTCAGGAGCCTGCTCCAGTGCAGGCTGCTCACAGGGTCACAGCCTCCTTTGGGCTTCTCCTTGCTCTACTGTGGGGTACTCCCTGGATTGCAGGTGGGTATCTGCTTCACCATGGACCTCCATGGGCTGCAGGGGCACAGCTGCCTCACCATGGGCTGCACCACAGGCTGCAGGGGAATCTCTGCTCTGGCACCTGGAGCACTTCTGCCCCTCCTTCTGCACTCACCTTGGTGTCTGCAGAGCTGTTCTTTCACATATTCTCCCTCCTTTCCAGCTGCAATTGTTCCTGACTTCATTGGACATATAAAGTTTTTAGAGTGAATTAAGATTTTATTTCAAGGGTGATCTACGTCCTCAGTGGAAGCGTCACCTCCATGAATTCTGCTAAGTAATTCATCTTCAGAACACAATGCCTCATCCTCACACCAAGTTGCCTGTGCTCAGACTGCTCAGGGCATTTGCTTTCTTCAGGGCACCATCCCCGCTGCTTTGCACTAGACTCTGGGTCTCCTGAGGGCTCCATGCGGTTCCCTTTAAGACAAAATATGATTCTGCTTTTTCCTTTTTTTATTTATTTTGCCCCTCCCAGTGTGAAGTTTCCATGGCAACGAGAGCTGAAATAAGGGATGTAAACAAGCGGTTAAGCTGCATGTCCCAAGATGTGATATAGTACATAGCCAGCTAAAGAACACTGCAGGACTTTATAAGGTGCAGGGAAATGAATCTCCTGCAGCCTCATCCATCACAGGGGTCCTTATTTTCAGCTGTCTCCAGATCTGCAGGTTGTGTGTTCTTTACCAGATGTTTCACTGCAAAAAAGAACCGGGGAGTAAACCAGCATTTTGGCAGTTTGTATGACTGGTGATTTTGGGTCCAAAAAAGAACTGAGGAGCTATTACTTGAACAGCAATGTAGGGTGATATAGGTACATCTACCCTATGCACCAGGCAGTTATGCATACGTCCTGCAGGCAAGGCTGCACTGAGCTGCCACATTCACTGTGCAGCAGTGACTGGGCACTGCTGTGAAAGTGGTATGTCAGTGGCAGGATCTCTTAGTTCAGCCTTGCTGCTGTGGCTGCCGATTTCTGTGCTCACTGTTAGCTCTGGGTATATATTTTCACTGGCGTTTCCTCAGATGGATGGTACCCAACTTAGCTATTGGTTCAGGCTCATATAAAGAACAAAAATCAGATAAACTGGGCCACAGCAAGCTGTATTCTAGCCCATTATTTTGTCTTGGATGGTGCCAAGTGGATGTAGTTAGAAAACTCTACAAAATATGGCAAAAATTGAGAAATATTTTTTTAAATGTCCTCGGAGTCTTCAGCAACTTTCAGCTTGTCCTGCCAAGCCAGAGGCACCAATACTTTATTTAATCGCCTTTGACAGATTACTTTTCTATGAATCTCTCCAGCCTCCTTGTAAAGATGTGTGACCTTTTGGCACCCATGGCATCTGTGGCAAGGATCTCTGCAGATTAAATGCTACTGAAGTAAGGACAAATGTGCTTCATTTGGTCTGAACTTGCTTCCAGCAAATTTCATTTCATATCCTCTATGTCTTGTCTGTATTCCTCAGACTCAATCTGCATTCATCCTCTTCCTGATTTTGTAGGGTCCCAACAAATCCCCTTCTGTTTTTTTTTCCTGGATGAATATTGTCACCTCTTTTAGGTACTGCTTGTAGAGAAGCTGTCCTTGCAGCTTAAATACTTTTTATTATCTTTTGTTATCCTTTCTAAACTTCTTCCAGCCTATAATGTCTTTCTGGGGTTGGGACGTCAGGAGACCACACAACAACTTTCAGGACACAAATGCATAGATACACACAATGGCAGAGTGATGGATTCTGCTTTCCTGTTTCCCAATAATTTTTAAAACTTAGTTTTTCTTTATGACAGACCATGGCACTGAGATAGATAATATTTTCATGGAACTACCCAGTTATAAGAAAGCTGCTGTCTCCCCTCCAAAACTGGGAGGTTTCTGCAATCAGCTCTAATTAGTTTAAAATGACCATTGCAACATATTATTTTGACACAGAAAATGTGAGACAATTCTCTAGTAAATTCACATTCCTTGTACAGCAGAAACAGATGACTCAGATAGAAAAGAAAATGACCAACACTGATCAGCCATCAGCATAAAACTACAAATTGCTGGAGTGTAGATACCTTGCAACTGAGGTTAATCAAGCAGCAATTAATCAAAACAGACTTCCCTGATCATATTTCTCTCATCTTTTCTGAGGAGTATAAACTTCTGAAACGATTTGACTTGAAAAGGGGTGGTCTCTGGTTTTAAGATACCCACTTCTGACACAGGGCTTTCCAACAAAGGCTTTTTATTTTAAACAGATGTACAGAAAGTAGTGAAAAATAAACTCACAGGTACTGGTTATAGAAGTAAGCAAAATACCAGTATGGATCCTTTGAGTGTCTTCAGAACTGTTTGTCAGAAATCCTGAACTCAAAACTCCCATTTCTGCTATTCCTGCCTTTCACACTCTTACCATGGCAGGCCAGATGAGGATGCTTGATGAGGATGCCGTATTTCCCAGTATTTTGAAGAAACTTTGATTTTCTCAGTGATGGGAATGCTCTGCACATCTGTTGACAAGAAACTCACTATCAAGGGTGACTGTGCTGTTCTATTTGTGTCTTGGATGAAGACAGAAATCTTTTAGGCGAGTAACCATGATCCAGTGGTGTTTATTTGTGCTCAGAGGGGCAGAAGTGCCAGAGCTAGATTTAACTCAGTGAACTGAAGACTGTGTGTAAGCCTGTGCTGGTGTAAGATTCACTGGCAGCTGCACAAGCCAATTCAGGGTGTTTGCCAGGAGGAAGTTTGCCAGCATTTCTTGTTTAATGTTAGTGCTATAAGCTGCCCTTAGGCGTCAGGTCTGCCATGGGGACACCCTTGCAGATGGGGACCTCAGGGGTACACACATCAACCCCAACACACTCAGAAGAGTTCCTGTTTTGCCCATGCTCTCTGCCAGCTGGTGACAGAGCAGGAAGCTGAGTAGCCACATGAACAGGGTGCTCAACCTGAAGAATTAAAGCCCTGCTGAGAAATAAGGTATAATAACTCAGAGCTAGCATTAAGATAATGTGGCCATAGGGCTGCTGGGCTGCAGCTGGCTTGCATCCGTCTGGCTCTCAGCATGCACAGGGCAGCACGCAGCTGCTGCCATTCTTTGCATGTTGCTTATATAAAAGGGTCTCCAAAAAGCTCAAACTTAGCTAAAGCTCATTGTAAGAGCTCTAATCACAGTTACTTATGGTCTGGATTTGAAAGAGCTCTGCTAGATTTAGCTCTGAATCTCTGGGCACTAAACACTCCACTTGTTCAGATATTTTCAACCTTTACTAAGGATACAGGGTCCTATTATCTTTTACCCACAGGACAAAGTTCAGGCAGGTCTGTATGTGGGTTAAGTCTATGGGTATCTGCTTTACACCGTCAGTTTCTGTGATAGGAGCTTTGCTCTGTTCCCTGGTAGATGCTATCACCACTGCAGAAACAGGTAAACTGAAGCAGGAGAGAATAACTGGCATGGTGAATCAGTCTGATAAAAGGTGAATTTATCTTGGATAATCCTGACTTTGCTCTTATCTTTCAGGCTTTCTACTGAAACTAAAAAAGAATAAGGTCGTTAAATGGACCATTTGAATGTACATGAAAAGTCTATTTTGGTCAGATATAGTATCATTAATATTACTACTGACAGCAAATGCTGTGTGGGCAGAGGAATAGGTAGGAAATGTGGGTGAGTGAGGAGCATCTGCATGTCTGATACAGCCACAGCAACCTGCTCTGTGGCTCCTCAATGGTTTTTAAACAGTTTTCTGTGCAGTCTTGAAGCTTTCTGAGTGTTAAATTTATCAGCTTCTATTTTGTATATAAGTTAATGCAATTTATAAGACATTGTGGTTTCCTGGGTGTTTTGCAAAATGAACTGGTAGGTTTTAACACCAAAGAGCTTTTTAAAAGAACTCTTTTTAAAAAAGCTTTTTTTAAAGAAAAGCTGTTTAATTCTAGATATCTCCAGTTCTGGTGGTTTTCTACAGAAAGTCTGTGTTGAGGGCCCCAAAAGTCTGGCAGCATCCAAAATTATCAGCCATATTTTAAATATCAATATCACCTTATGAAGTTTTGGCTGTTGTTGCATGGCAAGCCAGTGACCAAGCCAGGAGCTGACCTCTGGTGTAAACAGCAAATTGTCTTTCTATACAGGACATGTTCTGCAAAGAGCAATTGCATTTTATTTCCTTATTTGGAAGCTGGTTTACTGGGGAAAAAGAGACTCAGAGGGCTGAGGTCCCTGTTTCTTCTGCCCCTCTCCTCCCCTAGCATCACTCAGCCCCGAGTGTTTTTTCCCAATGTCATGATGTGATTGCATTGGTCATCATCTCTCTGCTGCTGGGAGCAAGGTCACATCACCAGGCCAGGGATGGCACTGCTGTTACTTTGTGCATCTGAGGGACCTTTGCCACAAGGCAGATGCTCAGACTGGAGCCAGGCTTTAGTGTGTGTGTGTGTGTCCAGCTTCATTTCTCCAGCTTGTGCGAACCTTTGGTGAGGCAGAGTTGAGAAAGGCAGTACCAAGGAATAATGATGGTGATGTGTTGAGGGCAGAGCATCCTGCTCACAAGTGCCATCGAAATGTGTCATACCTTGCTGGGGATCAGCTAATGTCCAACCAGCAGCAGTCAGACTGCCTGTCCCCAGGTGAATGCTTACAGCTGAGAGAGATCATGTTGAGCACGTTTGTGCTTGATTCAGTACTGTTGTGTGACAAAACACAATAGCTTTGTATGGGGCTTTAATATAAATCTCTTGCACTAGCAGAGCCTACTAATTGAACCAATATACAAGTGAGGCTGGAGAAGCATGATAAAAAAGTTTGGTTCCAGGTTAAATGTGAAACAGATGTTCTCTGACCCTCTCCTTTTCCCACCCTGCTGCCTCCCCCTTTGTCCCTGCCGACAGCCGCCATGAAGTGCTCCTAGTTTAAGACAAGAAAAAAAGGAAAAATAGAAAGCAATCGCATGATTCTTTGGCAGAGTTAATGATGAGTTCTTGGTGGTTGAGAGCAAGGCATCCTATTTGAAAGGGAATGTGGCAGTAACTCTGAAAGGGTCAGAAGGGGGTGGGTATCACTGGGTGTCAGGTAATGAAAGAAGCGGGCAAAGATTCCGGGAGTGGTTCCTTTCACCCAGAGTTTGCAGAAAGGGTTTGGAGAACCAGGATGCTGTGCCCATTACCATAGCAGAGACACACAGAAGCCAGGCGCTACAGTTCCTGCATCTGAAACTACCCTCCCTGCCTGTGTCCGGGTGTGTAAGTAGGAAACCTGCACATCATAATTTGGTTATAGAAGAAGGACATCACTCTGAACTAAAAGCTATTTACTGGGTTCTAGGAACTTTACAGAAACAGGGGGAGCCACTGTTGGTGGAGTGGATGGTTGGATGGCTTCCTATTCCCTCTTTTTGAGTGATAATCAGTGTTGGTAACACACTACAATCCCTGCTGGATATTCCTCAGGATGCTTTACTTGGCTGTCATCAGACCAGGCTCATTTGTTCTTAAATTTCTCCTTGTCTGAGTAGCTCTCAGTGATCTGTATTTTTCTTGGTTCCTTCTGTATCCCACGATCAATCTGTGCCACCATTGCCATGGAGGTGAAATGTCAAAGACCTACCAGCCCTGGTATACAAGGATTAGGGCTGACCCACAACTTCCTCGGTTGCCTCTGGCACTTCTTTTTCACATCAGGGCAAATCATCCATCTGTGGTAGTGAATGCACGTGAATAGGTACCTCTTTTGGATGACATTCAACTACCAGCTCCTCTTTACCCTTCTTAAACTTGCTTTACCCAGCGTAGACCTATGGTTCATGGCCTGTAGTAATATACAGAAAATCAGGCTATCCTTAGTTCACATCCAGGGTAGATTTGCTTTGCTACTTCAGGCAAGTTATTTTCCTTGCCACAAACTCTTGCTCATGTGCAGTGATACCACTCCACAGAAGTGGGATATTAACTCTGGATATTATAGCTGTAATTAACATGAAAGGCCAGTATTTAGGAATTTGATGAAAGAAGGCAGTGGAAGCAAAGAGTCAGCATAACGGCAGTGGATATTGAGTATCGTAATTTGAATAGAATGGAATCATCACCCAAATCTTTACTTGGAAGGTGAATCATTCTCATTTCAAGTTATAGAAGGAGGAGAAGGCCTAACACTGTTTCTTTAAATAAGTGACATGTTTCATCACTTTTTCTTGGATGATTTGTGTACAGAAGCATGAATGGTTCACACCAATGTTACACTAATTGCAGTCAAACTCCTTTAAAAGTAGATGAAATAGCAATGGTCCTTTCCAGCCCTGACCATTCTATGACTCTATGATTCCATGTCCTTGGAAGAACTCCCTGTATCATCAAAAAACATCACATTTTTTCTTATTTTGCTTGTTTGAATGCAGTTTCAGTCCATTCTGTCTCCCCTAGGAAATCTTTTCCAATGCTTTCCTCATTGTGTTCATAGACAATGTGTAATCATTTAATATTCTGCCACCACTGATGTTTTCATTAAAAAAGTTTCCTTTTTTAATTATTTATTCTGCGTGATATTTTTTATAGGGAACTTTCACATCTTTTCTAAACCTCTATTTGATAAAGGTAAGCAGGAAAGGCTCCTCACATGCTTCAGTACCTTAATGTGAATTCATCTTCCTTGAAAACAGATATGTTTATCTGAGCAGAGAACTCCATTTAAGGTCTCTCCAATGCTATTTATGATGTTATTAATGATTGTCTGAACTTGATGGTAATGCCTTGTCTCTTGTAGTCTGATGCACTTCCATTCCTACTACTGTATTCTATAAAAGCCATGTTATTCTGACAGTTCACAGTTTTCTTAGGATTTACCAGATCACCAGGATCTCTTTCATTTTCACTCATAATCCCTCCAGATTATGATATCAGTGTCAGATAGCGGACTATATACATGACCTTGCATCAATGTCTATGTGTTATCTAATTTCTCTGAGTCTAGGCACACTCTGTATTTGCTGTATTTGAGGATTGTTTGCCAGCTTTGTGTCTATGGCAAATTCTGTTAGCATCCTCCCAATTATTCCACTTATGGAGCTGATTTAATATGCTGAAAGCTGTTCCTTCAAGAATACCACTAACTACATGCTTTTCCAGAACAACCCATATTTTATTAGTCATCCTCATCTTGCAAATCTTTTATTAATCTCCTTATTTGAATTAAAATTCCTGACATGGCAATGTATACATCAGTCTTCTGAAATTAATGGTATCTGTGTTTTCTTCACCTAGAAAATCAACCATTTTACTGAAGAAAAATATCACATTTGTTTTTTATATTCAGTCTTTCATATTTTATCCTTTCAGTCATTTAGCTACCTTTTCTTCATGTTTATTCTTCCTATAAACGTAATATACTATTGAAGTCAGAGTAGCAAACCTATAGCTGCTTTAGTCATATTTCTTCTGGTTTTTGAACACTGGTGAAAGGTTTCCTACTTCTCACTCATATTTCAGTGTCCTTGATTTGATGAATCTTAAATATCCTGTAATTTGCTAATGTTTCTCTGTGGAGACTACTTGCCTTCTCCACACTCAACAGGGGTTTATAGAGATGTTTGCAGTTAATGTCTGTCCTGGATACCATGCTTTTCTTTACCACCCATGTGTTCAAGTAAGTCATTCTGACTTCACCATCGTACTCTATATCATCAATCATGTTGCAAATTGAGGCAAAATTTTGTTTAATTTCCCAGGGGTGCTAGGATTATCTTTTGTCTCAATCACTAGCCACTCTCCTACACTGTTTCTTGGTTTTCTTCCCTTATTTTTAATTCTGTATTTTCATTTGTGTGGATAGTGAAGCTTTCATTACTGATTTTAGTATCCCTGGAAGGTCTGGTTTGGCTTGTGTTTTGGCAATAGGTATTGTGCTTTGTGGAGCTCTGCCTGTCATTCTGCACATAAAAGAAGTGTGAATCAGTTAAGAAGTGGTATGAAGTCCTAACCCACAGTTTCTAAAAGCCAAGAACATGAGAAGATCCAGCTCTAAGAATGTCAGAAACAAGCTAGAAAAACAAAGTATGTCTCAAATCAGAGTTTAAAATCATCCCACGAAAATCACACATCTACTAAGACACTAAATAAACAGATTTTCAGGATGCTGGGCATAATGAAATACATCTGTAATTCACTCGGCAAGTTCAAAAAGCGACTAAAACACTCTGCAGAGAGAAGAGGGGAAGTCTGCCACAGTCACATTTCAAAATATCATCACAGTTGCAGTATCTGTGAACAGAGTGCTTTGCTATATGATCAGTCAGGCCTGATTTTACACCCCTAAATACATCCATAAATAACCCATTTTGTTCCTTGGGAATATTTAGGTAAACTTCAGATGTCTCATTCAAAATCCCCATTTCCCTCTCCTGCCTGTTTTTCTAAGGGAGAGCAGAATCTGACTGCTTTCAGAATCTGACTTTCTTCACTGATGTTGTCCTGACTTAGAGAGAACTTTTATTTGGAGTAACCTGTCTTGAATTGTTTCTAATGATCTTCTCTATATCATAAAGCACTTACTGAGCAGACTGACACCCTTGTCTGTGAAAATTTTCACTGGGCTTGGCTCATGCTGTTAGTGAATAAACAGCCTCCAGAAAGATGCATTAATGTAATGTTAGGACACTGTGAGTTTTGGAAAAATGTGAAAATAAGAAGTACGTCATGACAGCATGAGCAGCACCAGACCTTCAGTTCGTACAGCCTGATGACAAGTTCCAACTCAGCCTGAATAAGAAGTGCAGGGAGAGCTGTGTGAACAATTCCGCAAGTGCCTTCACTTGAGAAAGGACACAGTTGTTTGTAAAAATATCATAAAAACAGAAAGCTGCAGTCTTCGTGGTGTCCTGGAGAGAACTTCAGCATTGTCTTTCCAATAACCAAATGGTCAATGCTATAAACAATTAACTATCAAAAAACCGTCCTGCAATATTCTTGGTTGCCATCATAAAGAAAGTCTCAACAGACATGTAAATTTGTAAGGAGCTGGAAATAAGGAACTAGAATACCATGTTCCTTCTGAACCTCCATTGAATTCAGCATGTTCCAATGCCATGAAAATAGGAGTTTTACGTTACCATTATTTACTTTCCAGCTGTCTTCAAAACATCTGCATGGTCTGTTGAGGGCTTGTTCATCTATAAAAATGACAGATAAACATATATCTAATGCATACAAAACCTGCTGAAAACACCACTGATGTATGTGACATTTGGAATACTCTGGATGAGTTTCAGACAAAATCTGTTAAATAGAAACCCAGCTGCTGTTCCTCAGATGTATGTCTCATGAGGTTCAATATAATATCCACATGACTCTGCTTTAGCACAGAGTACTACATGGGTTTTCCTCAGAGATGATTATTTTAGACTGAGCCATGCTGCCCTAATATTTTCTGCATGCCACTTGTGCTCTACAGGGCTGAAGACAATAACACCTCTCCAAAACATTCAAGGTCCCATCAGAAACGTGATGTGGAGGACTCTGTGTCCAGCCATCCTCCAGGCTTTGCCTAGCACCAGGCAGGTTGTCAGTAGTTGTTGAAGCAGAAATCTTTTCCCCATGTCAAGATTAACCTGTTCTTCCCAAGAAACCCATGTCTTGGTCTTGTGGGTGATATTTTTAGGCTCCACATTCTTTAACAGCTTCTGCCCCAACCTCCAGCTGAGGATGGTCAGCATGTTTGGGATGGTCAGCAAACACTTTGGTGTCACACATGTGAGTTTCAAGCATTACTCAAAGATTTCATGTCTCCAGTCTGATATGGGAAGATGCTGCAGAAACTGACACAGACTGCAAATTAAATAAAAGAAATTTCCCACAGTGCAGTTTCTGGAGGACTCTAATTTCTCACTTACCACTTGAGGAAACCCCACTACTGAGTTTGCCTGGGTTTTCAACACAACCTGATTGCTTGCTTTAACTTTCAACCTGGCTAGCAAATGAGCCTTATACGATTCACACGGTGCTTTTCTAAGCATCTGTTTTAAATCACCTATCGGAGTCTGAGACCCAGTCCACAGTTGGCAAGGTGGCAGCCAGAATCACATCTCACTATTAATGGGCTCGGAGCACATGGGTGGAAGTGAAATCATTCACATGCGGCATTTTTCAGAGCTTTTATGTCTGTGTGTTTTCCAGACTTGAGCTAAATGGATCTACAGGAAAAGCAAATGCAGCAACTAACACTCACTCAGCACAGCCCCACACAGCATTCCACAGTGGTAGTGATCTGGAAGGAGACTCTTGGCTGGGACACTTGGTTGTCCTGAGCTAGTGGAAAAGCAGATCGTTGCCAAGAGATGTGGAAAACTGTTTTTATCAGCTCCAAACAGGCAGAGTGGGAGCAATTGAGATATTTTTTTTTGTAGCAGAGAGATTTCCCATGGAAAGCTGGTGTTCTTGCTTCAGACTGTTGACATTGCCACCAAACTGGGACAAGGAAATCCCCTTGGTGTCAGTCTCAGAACTTAGGAACCACAGGAATCCCAGCCTCAGGACCTCTGGTCTTCTTTCACTCAATCTGCAGCCACTGAACTCATAACTCATAGAGGAAAGTTCTGATCTTTTTCCTGTGACATTTCTGATATGATGTCTAGAATTCAAGCTAGACAGCAACTAAGGTGCCTTCCTTTATATACATGTATTGTGATAACTTCCACCAGATAACAACAGGCATTTTCACAATCTTATTCTATGTGCATGGCTCTCAGTAAAAATGATAAATATATTTATTTTCAATGGCATGAAACAGCAGGTGGGAAAAATATTTAAATTAATAGTGTTTGTATAATATTGAAACCTCTGCTCCTCTTTCAGGAAATGAGAGCACCTGTATAAACATTCGATCTGGAGAAGTTAAAGGTCGCTTTACCACTACGTAGTCCATGGCCTCTGAAGGTTAAAATATCCTTTTACAAACAAAATATCCTTGCCTTGAAGAGGTTGGGCAGGTATTCCCTTGGCTGCTGTTGCAACCTTTGGCCTCAGTCCTACAAACACTTACACACACGCTTAATTTTAAGCATGCAAGTATCTCTAGTGTACAGCTCAGAGGGGTGTGATGAAGTTCCACTTATTAGTGTTGTTTGGTGCTCTAATGTTGCTGTTCAACACTTGATGCTTCCCGGTTCTCTGGTTATTGGGATGGTTACAGACCCCAAACAAGACACCACAACCCACAGACTTTGTAACACAAAGAAATACCCCAGTTCTGAAATAGAGCTTCAAAGAAATAGACTCTTTCAGGACCGGTTCTCTTAGGAGTTTTTTCCTAACATGTCTTTTCAGTGTTTCAGGTCTTTAAATGAAGCACAAATTACTGTAGTTATGAAGTAGCCGTTTTGTGATTAGGTACCACATACTACATTTTCTCATTTTATATTTGTTATTTTAATAGTCTTTCTTTCTACGTTACTCTTGAGGTATTGATTTTATCTTCTAGTTGCACAGAAGAAGCTTTGCAACAGCTCAGAGTGATATTTTTCAAATGCCAGAATGATTTAGGAGTCCAGTTTCTGAGTTGCTTGGGTGTTAATGCATCTAATTTGAACCTTCAAACCTTATTTGAAGTCAGATGCTTTGAGAATATCTTTGGATCTGATCTACCTTTCAACAATAGTGTTTTCCTCTCAAGCAGTGTTTTGTAACCCTTCTGGTTACATTTCAAATATCTTATATGCTCTCACTTGTACCTTCTATAATTTTTGTTTCCTCTTACATGGCAATAATACAACCATGGTGGCTTACCAGATTGCTGAGTGCCTGGGATTCAAAGTGTTTGTGATACCCACTCTAAAGTTCACATCAATGCACTCAACAGGAGCTGAGCTTTCCAAAGGCAGGCAAGGGACCTCAGAAATAAAGATTTTCTCCTGGAGCAGAGCAGCTCCATGGTGTAGACCAAGCTGTGTGGCTGAATATAAGCCAGAAAAAAATGTGGTTCATTTTAGTTGAGAGATAAAACTCACAGATGAGGTAATTTCCCCCAGTATTTGTAAGACCCCTCTCTGATGCTTGAGAACTCACATCATCCCCATATCATCTGTCTTTCAACAGGGCATACCAGCCCCCTGGAGTGGGTTGCAGGTGGGTGCTGATGCTGGTGCTGCCTGCAGTAGAGTCATATGCTATCAAAGGATTTCTGCTTTGACCATCTTTATACCATTTATCAGAATAAAATAGAAATACTCTGGTAAAATGCCTGAGTATTTCTCACTTCCTGGCACCCAGGTGTAGTGAACTTTTTAAAGATCATGCTGGCAGATTGTTTTAGTGCTGGCTAGGTCCAAGCGCCTCCATAGAGCAGTTGCTGGTGTAGGTGGCCCTCAGTGTTGGATGCTGCAGATGACAAGTTTAAATGCTTAATAAGATGCTGCTAGGTGGGAAAGAGGTGAACAGCAGCTGCTTTTAGCTCTGCTGGTAAACTGCCTCTGGCTATTGCTTCCCCCTCCCCTTCCTCTGCCGTTAACAACTACAGAATTTCTGACTGTTATTTCTGCAGTATAAAATGTGCTGATGGTGTGAGCTCAGCTTGTCCTGGAGCTCTTTTCATCTGTTTTTGCACATTCAGGAATGATCTTACTATCTCTTTTGTGGTGCCTCTGTTACCTTACATTCATTGCCAGAAAAAAAACCCAAACAAACCAACAAAACAAAACAATCTACTTTGTCTGAATGCTAACATCTACCCATTCAGTGTCTCACTGAGACATTCCTCTTACTGGTGCAGTGAACAGCATGCTGGTTCTTTCTTTGATGTTTGGAAGGGGTAAAATCAATCTCTCTGCCCTCTGGAACGTAGTTATATTATTTACACGGAGATTCCCTTCACCAGGTGGAGCAGTATGTATGTGTCCACCAAAGAAGTCATCAGTTCCAGTATCAGCTGAATTTTCTAGTTTGTGAGAATTTGGCAGTGAAGGTTTCCTGCAACACTATGGTTTGCATCTCAAAATAAAAAAGACACCAGATTTAAATTCCACATGCATATCTCAGGTTGGAAGGCGCTGGATCTCCTGATCGCAATGTGGAAAAAATAACTGTGATTTCCAGTCATCTGTATACATATTTCTTACATTTTTCTGAGGTTCAGATATCAGCTTACAAGATACACACCTTAGAAGACAACGCTCCTAGATGTGGTCGTTCAAAAAAGATACCCACTTATCCAGTTCAAGTCTCTAACCCCATGAGTTGTTTAGGTTTGTTCATGTTTTAACTGTCTTATTGAAATTCTTACTTTCTTTTAGATAGGCAGAATTAAAGAATGGCAAATAAATTGATTGTTTAATAAGGCTGTGAGAAAATATAATAATTGCTATGTAAGGAAATATAATTTTTTGGGGGGAGGGGGTGGAAGAGAGAAAGTGCATTTTTAAACTTGCAGTTTAATTCAATTGACAAAGGATACCTGAACTTCTGAATCTTGAAAAACCTTGGTCAGTCTAAGAAGTTCAGAATTAATGTCTGCTGTCGTTTCCCATCTTCTGCAGAATTTAACTTGTGTATCTTTCCAAGACCTTGCTTACAGTAGAAAAAACAGACATTGTGGAACCATTGAGCACCTGCTTTCAAGAGTGCAGAGACACAAAAGGAGAAAAATAAGTAGAAGATGGTATTTGCAACTTTCTGATGTTAACATTTATCTCAGTAGTGACAGATCTTCACTTCCTTTTGTAAATTCTGCTCAGGTGCCAAACTTGAAGGAACAGAGGAGCTGCTCTGTGCATAGACGTGTTGTCCCTGTAGGACCAAAAGGCAGCAATTATTGGGGAGCAGATATTTCTTGATATATAAGGCTAGTTGGAAAGTCAGTAAGTCAAACCCACTGTTAAGGATGTGTTTATGCCCAGCTTATTGGCCAAAGACATGCCTGACTGATACAGTCTCAGGATGTTTAAAGTGTGTAAGTATGCATAATGGTTGGTATCTGATCCTTCTGTTTTTTTTTCCTGACCATGGGATTGATAATAATAAGGCAGTTCAGACTGTTAAGCATTATGGAAACCTTCTGCCTTTTGGATTCATAATACTATCTCCCTGTCATTTGGTGGACAGGACCAAAAGGAGTCATTATTTTCATGTAGTCATTGAGGGGGAAAACCTGCTCTTCATTAAAGTGGTATGGAATAAATTTTGTGGGCAATGATATATTTGTGTTGATAGCTTCAGCAGCTTCTCTGCCTTGTAATAACAGTGGTGTCTGAAATAGCTCTTCTTACCATAAAGCCCTAGCGCTAACCCACACCAGCACCTGATTCTCCAGAACATCTTTCCAGGTACGCTGAGTCCTGCTCGTGAATAGCTTGCCACTGCTGCACTGTATTTTGCTGTTTGAGTTGGATAGGTCCTATTTTCCCATGGAGGTGAGGCTGAAGTTTATTTCGTGCTACATGTGTGAAAATACAATCACTGAGATAGAAATGCTGGTTGGGAAGGGACATGGCACCTTGTTGGCTTATGCTTTCTGCTTTTGCCAAGGGAGTAATTCTCCAGGAATGCTAAGCAGAACTTTGTAAACTGAGCCTTTCTAAAGCTACTCACTCCAGGAGCTCCACACTCACTGCTATCTTGGAAAATACAGAAAACAGCCTTTGAACCTTGCATGTCTGACATTGAAAATTAGGCACCTGATGTTAACTACTGTGTAAGACCTCTGTGATCTGGAAACCCAAATAATACCAGACACACCAGGACATACAGCTGGCCAAATGCCACATCTGTGCAGAGAATGAGCTCCTACTCATCCACGGCTTTCCCAGAAAAGCAGGCACACATATCCATGGCCTATAAAGCTCACTTAGAGAAGCTGGGTAATAGCAAATCTGGGCTTGCACATAACACAACTCCAAAGGTTGCAAAGAAGGTGGAAGCTGGTTTAAAAGAAAAACTTCTGAGTTATCCAATGAAGCATTTGTCATATCCCAGATGGCTGGAGCCATGAATTTGGCTCAGTACCATATTGGAATGTATTTAGCAAAGGACAATGACAGATGAACAATAATAATGAAACTAATAAAAAGCATGTGCCCTATGAAGAAGTGAGAACTGATTAAGTCAGATAATTTTACAGTCTGAAAAAATTAAAATTGTTAACATAGTCTTAATATAAGAAAAGAATAATATTTCCATTTAGAGAATTCCATAAGGGGGTAGCTGGAAAAATATTTCCTCATTCCCAGAAAAACATATTCTTCTTTGGTGCACTTCCAAAGTGGCTCCATTCAAGGGAGGGAGATAAACCAATTCACACCACAGTTACAGTGCTGAACAGGCAGTCAGAAGTTAACAGCAGATAAATCACTGTTGATAAGTATCAGTTTGTGCTCTCAATTGCTGGCTGCAGGTGGTTTTCTTAATTCCCCCTCTATTTACATCAGGGAAAGCAGATTTGGCCCTTTTACCTCCAATGGGAGTGCAAGTTACTGGGAGTGAAGGACACTCAGAACTTCCCAGTATGGCCTCCCGCCTCCATCACAGCAGAACCATTGCCTGCATCCTCTTGTCCAGGAATCATAACCCCCTCACTAACCTTGCTGGCAACACTTGCAGGATGAACTGTTTGGCTCTAGGGTTTGTCAGAGCTGTTCTGAAACGTTGCAAAATGTGTCACATTGAAAAATGTTTTCCTAAATATGCAATTAAAGTGATGACTGCTTCCTAGAAGTTGCAGTGTTACATATTTTACAATGTTACGGTGTCTTTGTGCTGTGTACCAGTCTTTTATGTGCAGCTAAACAAACCGTGATGGAAGAGGATTAAGTATTCATCTGAGAATAGGTCATTATAAGTACATCCATATTTATGATCAAGATGTATAGGACTGCATTGTTTCTGGCTGCATAGCTATTATTCATCTGTAATTGCAAAAATACAGCCTGCCAGTTTTGCTTTTCAGTTACAACTTAAATGGAGCAACTAATTTGATTTACCTTATAACAGCTGAGAACTCCAGAGTTGCTTTAAATGCTTTCTGTTAAACACTTTTCTGCTTGAAGCGTTTTTTTCATGACAGTGACTTTTTATGTGGATTGCTGACAAAACCTAAATTTTGAATAGATTTTCAAATATCAAATTGTATGGAGTGTGCTGTCCAGGAGCTGCCCTCTAAAATCTCTTGATTGGATGCAAAATAAGTGTATAATATAAATAGAAAGCATCTCTCATCTGTAACCTGATAATCTGTATATTATTCAATATACTAGAATATATATTATATTATATACTTAAGCCAAGAAGTACAAATGCAAATGTTACTTTAGCTCCTAAATTCATAATCTATTTCTATTTTCTCCAGGTACATAACCACAGACTATCTTACTTCTGAGTCTCAGAGAGATCTAACAAGCTAAGTGTGAAGAATTCTGTCGACTAACTGTGACACTAGGAGTATGTACTCTCACATAATTCGGAATCTTCAGGTTCGTATTTCATGAGAATTCAAATTGATTCAACTTTCTGCTGTAAATGTCAGAAATAAATCTGAAGGGAACTGATAAGTGTAATCTAAAAGACTTATCTTCATGCTTAACCCTCTCATTCACACTAAATGGTTACGTATAATGAAGTTATATGTCTCTCAGAACCACCTGCTACCATTCATCCAGAGAGCTACAGAAGCTGGATCATGTATAATGTATCTACTGCTTATTTCTTGTGCCATTTTGCATAGAAGTGGAGAAATAGGTTGCATTCATCCATATATATCAACACATATAGGCTATTAATACATACATGTATTTATTTGAAGAGTCATTACACTTAAATACTATTCCAAATACTATCCATGTGAAATAACTGGTATTATTTGTTAATATTAACTAAAGGTCAGCTTTGTGACACACTGAGATGTGGAGCATGCAGTGCCTTTCAAAATGCATGACTGCAGCTAATTGCTGTATCTGCATGTGGTGTCAAATCTACAGAAGTGACAAAACCACAACTATAAAGAAAATTGTTGGAAACTTCAGCATTTAATAGATGGAATAATCAGTTTCTAGTTAGAAATCGTGACTGTTCCTGACAGATAGAAACATCCTAGTGTTTCATTTGGGAGTACTGAAACATAGATCAGAGGTTATTCCTCTGTAGGCTGCTGTTAATCTTTCAGGGGGACATTAAATCTTCAAAAGCATCTAGCGGGCACAATATAATTAAAAGTAAATGGCAACCAGCCGCCCCAGGCATATGATCTTAGGCTAAGTTTCATCTGCCATGTGCTTGAAGAATAGTTTCTTTGGGCCACTGAGCTTGTGTGACAATCATTGATACCTAGAGTCAGTCAGCAGTATGCTAGAAGACATGGGAGATGACTGGATCCAAATGGCGTCCAAGAAATGGTCACTGTCTGCACTCCTCATGAAATCCTTCAAGATACGCATGCAAGAGTAAGGTTTCAATCTCCTATTCTGTTTAGGAACAACTGTACTGCTGGAAGTTTTATAAACCATGAATAAAATCCAGAAGAAGATGGAAACAACATGCCAGGTCACAGCTGTCCCACATTTCCTCTGAGATGGAGATTCCCAGGAGAGGGACTTCTGCAACAATGTGGGTTTATGCAATAGAAATTTCCATAGAGAGGGAAAATCTACCAGTTCTCTTCTGCCAAGTTTGAGCAGTTAATGTTCAGAAGCTCCCACAGGGTGTGCAATAAATAACCTTAAGTAAGAGACCCTTAAGCCTGGAGCCAAAGGAGTTCCTCATATTGGAGAAAAATTGCACGAAAAGCCCCTTCAGTGATGGACTGGGAAGACTAATCTTTAGTGGAGAACTGTGACTGAATTGCACTGAAATGGTAAAATCCTTCCCTTTTATTCAAGTTCAAACAAGTTCCCAGCTGGAGTCCATCAAACTGGAAAGTGGATGCAGTTCAGAAGAAGGTGAGGTGTTACGGGACTTATAATTTCCTTTCCTGAAATTTCTAAAGAATTTTTTTCCAAAGAACTCATTTACTGCCTTTTGTAAGATGATAAAGATTGAAATAAAAATTCATAATAGAAAAATGAGACAGGACTAAACCAGAAAAAAGTAATCTCAAGGTAAGCTACATGTGCTGGTTTCCTTTTTTCCTGGCTCCCAGACTGTTGTTGGGAGGAGTTTTGAATTTGCTTATTCTGCCAGTGTGATCCCTTACATACTTTTCAAAACAGATTTACACATGTACTTGGAAGAGACACTTCTTGAAACAAGAATAAACAAGAATTTCCTCTGTGGTATTGCATGTGTGTGCACACACAACACACAGTTTCTGGGAAATGTGTAGAATAAATGAGACCTGTCTGTTTGGAAGATGCTTATCTGCCACTTATTATGTGATACTGTCTATTTCGGTGCTTGTCTTTATGTGCCTATGGAAAATTCACAGCACTGACAGTCCTGGGTTCAGCTGTAGCAGTTACTTTTCTTCTTAGGAGATAAACGAAGTGTTTTGTTTATCTGCATGGCATGACACAAGGTAGGCAAGAAGATGGGATTCCTTGTTGTATCACAGTAATATAAAGGAAAAACCAGGAAAATACTGATATAATGCACTAAACACTAAACCCAAAATGGATGAGCAATCTGGAAGCTCCTATAATGCCTCAGAGCAGTGTCAGCTGCAGCGGAGTGTGTGTCATCTTGTGAAGGGGATGTGCGTCCCTGTGTGTGCAAACAGATAAAGGTGTGTAACCATCTGTCTGCAACTAGGGACTATCTATTGAGTACCAGGAATGAGATTTGGTAGCTTCAGTGTAAGCAATTAGTCTAATCTGAAATTACCTGGAATATCTTGACATCCAGATGTGATTGACAGATGTGAGAGGACCAGCTGGACACTCAACATCCTTCTGGGCCAGTGGGTAGAGGTCAGGTAGGAAACCTGTGGCCTATAAAACAACATGTTTATTTAGGTGAATTCTTCATAATGTGAATGTAAAAAAGGCCCAGGTCTAATCCGGACATTGCTGAGGTAATCCTGCTAAAATCAGTGATACTTCTCTAGGCAGTACAGGTGAAGAATTTTGTCTTCTATCTTCCGTTTTATGATGTTACACTCTGTTCCTACGCTCGACATTTGATAGAGCATATTCATCAACTTGCATGTAAATATTGTTTCTGCTAAATCCCTCTGGAGGACTGAATGGAAAGCTGAAGGCTTGTCTCAATTGATTTCACTTCCAAAGAAGAGAAAAGGAAAGCTAACACTAGGAAAGCTTCCTTGGGACACAAGTTTTCACTATTTGGCAGCAATAAAAAACCCAAGTAAAGACAGACAAGAGTTTAGATCAGAATGTTTCCAAATAAGTATTCAATGTCAAACCTGCACAATATTGCTAAAGGAACATGTCCAGGAACAGTGTGTGCAAGGGGGGGGGGGGGGGGGGGTGTGTGGGTGTTGGGGACTTACTGTTTTATATCAAAATCATTGTGCCATGGAAACCTATCAGGCAGAGGGAAGTATTTTTGTTGCTACTGAATACGAAGGGCCAGCGTGTTAGCTCAGCCCTGACAGCTGCCAACTTTGCTCTAATAAAGGCAGCTATTGAGAATTCCTCCTGCCCATGGTATGTGAAAGTAAGCATCTCCCTGTGTGATTTATCTACTCACCAAGTATGACATTACAAATTCTAATTAAGACCTTGTGATCTGAGATTTACAGTACAGCAACCTTAATGTTAGGTTTTCAGATAACGAAGGGGTGTTTAGCTAAAGAAATAAGACTGCAGTGAAGGTGAGCATTAAGCTGTAGCTTTAGTGACAGCTATGTAGCTTGATGTTCTTCAGTCTTCTACCAGCAACGTGCAGAATTTCTTCTATTCACATGGCAACTGCTACTGCAATGCAATACAAGTTGCAAAAGCAAATAAAGCTTTAAAGGTGCTTTAAAGTCTGAAGAATTGTCCAGAAGAATTGAATTATAATTCCATTTTTTTCAGTAAGAGTTTGCCACCCTCTATTTTTGAAGAGTAGTTTCAGGAGCCACAGAGTCTGTCACTCCCAAACCTGCAGTACTTTGGAGTTCAAACTTCTGCTAACAAATGTCATAAGCTTGTATTGGTAGTGCCAGTGCAGTGGGCCATTGTGAGAGCACTGACCATTCCCCCCGGCTGAATTGGTTTGTTGCCACCATTAGTTTATTGTCACTGATGCAAAATATGGGACTGGGGGTTGAGGAAGGGGTACTGAGTGTGGTCTGCTGGTACTGTTTGTATATTTTAGTCCTTACAACTGTGATGAGAAACCCTGGAAGAAGTACAG
The DNA here is from genome assembly GCF_028554395.1 of Pezoporus wallicus. Taxonomy (NCBI): domain Eukaryota; kingdom Metazoa; phylum Chordata; class Aves; order Psittaciformes; family Psittacidae; genus Pezoporus; species Pezoporus wallicus. The sequence continues at coordinate 305,707 of NW_026639618.1, forward strand.
TGTGTCAGCAGAGAGCAGGAGTCACTGTAAGTGCTGCATTTCCTCCCCAGCTGTTCAAGCCACCCGGATGTTTCTATGAAGAGCAGTAAGATTTATTGGCAAGCTGTGGTCGCATTACCAGAGAAAACCTATAACTTTTCAGCTCTGAAAAAATCCCCTGTGTAAGTTTTAGGGGATCTTAATTCTCAGAGCTTCTTTTCCTGGAGTGTCATAGGAATATATCAGAAGATTTATCACTTTTCAGACAACAGATAAAAGGGGATTCCAGCAACTATTTAAACATCATCTGTCTGAGCCCAGGAGTAGTAGAAGTGCCTTGACTAAAAAAGATTAGTCATGATCATTAGCTTAACTCCAGTCCTTCCCAAGAGGATGACTTATTTTCACAATTCCCAAGCATTAACTTTGATGGACTTTTAAGAGATATTTGTTTTTCTATATTGAGATATCTTTAAATTTGACCCTCTTTTCATCTAAAGTTAACTGTAACAGGACCTGGTGCTGAGAGATGGCAAGAATTGAGCACTTGCTCCCCAGCTTTCTGTGTGAGAACTGGAAAAGAAAACAAGTCTGTCTACCTGGGCTGTAGAGTTTAGGATATGGTAAATGGTAAACAGGACACCACAGAGTAGTGCTTTGGCTTTCAGTTCTGAATGAAATGTGCTTAAAATTAAGATTCAAAGACTGCACTTAAGGCCTGCAGTGATTATGAGATTGCAGAGCTAGGTGCTACTTCATCTTGATAGTGTGTGATCAATTCAATCAAACAGCAGCAATCAAACAGCAGTTTAGAAGTCCAGCTTTTGACACGTACTTCTGAAAAGCCTTGGTCTGTATTAAATATAACTGAAAGGAATTCATCTTTATAAGACAGAAGTCCTTGCACATGTGAATATTGTTTTCCGTATGCAAACAATGTGCGTACACAGACCGATGCTTAGATCGATAGTTACTCGATCAATTCATTAATGCCTTTTTTCTTTTCTTGTTTTTATTTCCTATTTTTTTTTCTTTCCCAGAGCATCAGTAAGTTTCATTCCAATATGTATTAACCTAAGGCTTGTGTATAAGACACTGGAGGTAATTTTTTTCACTCATTTTGGCACTAGTTATCTCTCAGCTGAAGCTCTATGTCCGAATTCCAGGCCCACACATCTATGAAGATACAGACAAATTGTTTCAGTCCAGAGAAAGGGAGCAAGGATGAAAACAGTCTTGGAAAGCTTGACCTTTGAAGGAAGTTTTAAATGATAGGGTTTGTTTAGTCTAAAGGAACAGAGACTGCAGCTGACATGATAACAGCTCTCTGATATGTATAAAGTTATTATGAAGAGGCTGGTGAGAAATAGTTCTGTGAACATCTGGGGGCTGGACAAGAAGCAACTGATCTTTCATTGAAGAAGTTTCAGGTGAGATTTTAGGAATATATTTTTCATAAGCTCACTTAAGCATTGCAGCGTGCTACTGAAGGAGCCAGCGAAAACTCCTTCTCATGCAGATTTCATGACAAACATCTGTCAGGGATGGTCTTGGCAGAAGGGAGGCTTGGCTTCCAAATGAGGGGATTTTCTAATTGGCCTTTGAAGTCTCATTCTGGTTTACTTTCCCATGCCTGTAAATTCTCTTTCTGCATGTCTCTTGTTTGCAGGACTCTAGTCAATACGATGGTTTTAAAGTGGGTGGTTTGAAGGTGTGCCTTTGGATAGTTTCAGTCTCGATGTGTTCAACTCCTGCCGTGTTCCTCACCAGACAAGGTGACCTGACAGGAGCTTCCTAGAGCCTCAACAAACTCTGGAGCATGTCTTGAAGGCCCCTGGGCCACCAGAGCCCTTAGGGCTAGGTGCCAATGGGTCTTTCAAAGCAGCCTGAAGCAGTCTTTTAAATCCATTCCCTGCTTTCTTTTGTGCTTCTGATAGCCTAGCATAACAGAATGAAGGTGCCTGGCAGTCAATTCCTACATAGGAGAAACAGTGATCCTGCAGGTCTTGCTGCACCAGAAGGCATCCAACTCCCATAGAGTGTGTGATTTTAGGTGGGTGGGGTTGGAGGTGACTTGAATACATAACGCTGAAGATTTGTGTTTTTATTTCCTCCATTTGCTTTTAATGGCTCTGTGATTTGTTAACAGCAAAAAGTGCAAACTTACTGCTTTTTAAATTGTTGTAAAATGGGAATAATGGGGGAATACCCATACTTACATTGTTTTGACACTGTAAATGATTCTCTGAGGCTTGGAAAACATCAGTAACAAACAAAGGCTGCAGGTTTGGTTTCACTTGAAGCCTCTGCAGAATTTGAACTGCAGTCGTCAGAAAGACATATGTTTTTCATGAAAAATATGTTGTTCATTACATTTTCTTTTTAAGAAGAAAAATGACCCATTCTGGAACTTTTTTAACATTTCTATGACTTTTAAAGTTTTGCTGTTAAAAAACCACAAGTTCTCATCTATCCTAATTTTCTCAGTTTGTTGTTTTGTATTACTTTACCATTCCCCCCACTCCAGCTTCCATTTTTCCTCATTTTGTCATAGTATTTTTAGGCCTTTTAGTGCCCCGGGAACTGTTGGTGTGGGAGCACATGCGCACATACGTGGTCTTATAAGGATGCCACTTACTCCACCTGGTCCTTTAACTTCTGGGTGTTTTTCTTGCCTTTCAAACTCTCTCTTACATCTCATTTCTCTTATTATACCTGGTGCCAAACTGGATCCCATCTTTTTCTGGTTTTGTTCTGTTGGAGGGTGACTGGCTGACAAAAACGTATCTTTTGCTCAGGTAGATTTTATTTCCTTTGAAAACATCTCTGTCTTAGTCCTCCTGGATCTCATCCTGGCTCTGTCTTTCTCTTGTTATTCAGCAGTTGTTTTCAGATTTACCTCCATTAAATCTGCAGTTACCTTGCATGACAGTTGCACCTTACAGTTGCTCTGTAGCTGTATGAGGCTGGATTCAGAAACACAACTTGTATGTTGACAAAGGACATGAGTCTCCTGTGTTATCCTGACTTTTATGTGCTGTTAGTCATCGTTCTTTGAAACATCACTGGTAGGTACCTGGGACATGGCGTAGGAATATAAAACAGCATTTTTTTTTTTGTTTTGTGGTTTTCTTTTTTGTCTGTGTTTTGAATTTGCAATCAGATTTTTTAACTATGGTTTCTGCTTTCCAATTGCTTTATTGTTAACCTTGCTGTGTACTCAAATTCCCGTTTGGCACCAGTGGGTTGAATTTTGCTGTGTTTTCTGTGGCCTCTTGCTGTTACAAAATAAGGTTACAAAATTTGGTTTCAGTTTCCTGGCCATAGTTAATACCTGCATGCTGCCAGCAAACCACTTTTCTGAATCAGAGCTTTAATCCACTGTAGCAATATTGCTTCTTGACATACAGAGAGGATATGCCAATTCTAATCTTGTCTCACAATATCCATTTGAGATTTCAGAAAGCTGTCAAATCTTTGCTTTTATTGCAAAACCTCTTTGTTAGTGCATGGTATGTATGTAGTTTGTTTTAAGAGGAGTATTCAAGACTATAGAGTAGGCGCATCTCTCTATGATGTCAGATCTTAATTTTTGTGAGATTATTGCTAAACCACCTTGAAATTAAATTCTGCCTTGCACATACATCTTGTACATGTGGTAAAATATAATGTAGCAGGATAGGTTTTCTCGTAAGATGGCCTTTGAATTGTTGCAATCTGGGTAACCTTGTCCTGGGAAGAGCCTTACAAGTTGCCGTGAAGCATCTATGCAGCAGCAGGTCTCTGAGGCAGAAATCTCTCTTGCTTTCCTGGCTGGGGAGTCTGCATAAAATTCATCTGCTTGCAGATGCTTGTGGTTGGCTTTTAGTCAGGACTTTATAAAACTTGTGCCATTCACCCAAAGCAAGGGGAGGGAATCCCTCCATTCTAAATATTGCAACAGATATCCTCACCCCAGCATCTTTCTGATCGCACTGTTCTCCTTTCTCTGTTGATGCTATACTAGCAGGTGCTGTAGGCTGACTTTACACAGCCACTGATCCTACACTCCTCCTGAGTGTTCACATGTTCACCCAAATTGTTCTGTAAGGCAGTGGTGTTTTATGACAAATGCTTTTATTTTGATCAGTCTTACTTTTTGAAATGTCTATTTTTTGGTGGTTTTCCACCATATTTCTTCACTTCGCTTTAACTGCCTCAAGGAGCCTGCGCTTCTGGTAATTGTGCACAAAGTCCATACAGTTGGCTGCTCCTGTTGGTTGCTGGATTTGTTACATGCTTTCTCATCCAGGTATTTCCCAATTACTTACGTCTTTCAGAATTTCCTAGGCATTGCGCCCTGGTGACTTCAGTCCTCGTGGACTTAGTTCATCAGCCTTTAGCCTGTCATTCGCTTGCTGGCACCTGGTCAGGGTTTGTCACAGGTAGATACCATGATCTCCAGTTGCCATATCATTATGGCATCATTGCTTGGTACACAACAGGCCAACTGAGAAGTCAAGCTGACCCCCTTAGTCTGTGCAATGTTTTCACATTCTTTCACCCTTCTTCTGGCAGAGCCCTTAATGGTATCTGGATTCTCAGTAGGTATCACTCTATCTTTCAATCTGGATTGCTCACCTGGAGTCTCTGCATGGCTCTTTACTGATTGCTGTCAACATTATGTTGCTTGGTTTATTTTGGTTTATCTGCCCTTGAAGGTTGTAAGTATCTTTTTCTAGGGCTAGATCTGTTTAATTCCTCAGTCTCTCCAATGAAATGGGTTAAGTGTCCTGTCTCCTAAACTGAGGGGTTTATACCTAAATTTTACAACCTTTTACGTTTCTTTCCCATTTTAAGCACAAATGAATCTTTCATTTCATTCTGTTCCATCTCGGGACTTAAGTTGCAACAATGAACTTCACATACTGAAGTGCTGAAACCTTAATGGGCTTTGTTCCCGTATGCACAAAGATTCTGTGTGTTTTCTCCAAAGTCTTATTTCCTCCAACACTTACTCCTTTCCCTAGTTTCCATGCAGGGAGCTAACCTGTCCTGTTCACTCTCTGCCAATGACTACTCCAGTGGACGTTAATGAACAGTTTTCTACAGTTTTGTAAGGAAGGCTGTGCATGTATTTTATGGAAAGTAAGTTCTTTAGACACCTTTTGTGTTAGGAGAATAGGGGTTTTCTGTGGAAAGCAAAGAGTCACAGATATTAAGATCTAAATTATCACTTTATCTGAGCATAATAATGTCCAGCTTCTCTCTGGTAAATTAATCTTTCCTTCTGAATTCATTGCAGGATAGACCCACACTCTTGTCCCTCAGAAGATGGCTGTGTGCCATTTAATTCCTCTTTCTGTTGATTTCCCTTTCAAATCTTAGTCATGGGAATGAAATTTAAAAAAAAAAAAAAAAAGGGATATTCCCCAACGAATGCTCAGGGGATCACTTGTGCTTGAGTTTATCTCATCTCATCCGTAACTCAAGCCTGGAAATGACTGTGACTTCAGATGTCACTTGAGAGTATGCTTAAATCTAAGTGAAAATGTAAGTATCTCCCCAAAAAATCACTTCACTTTTATATGAAGCAAGTGTCTACTGCATGGAAGAGCCACAGGTTAAAGAATAATATTCAGGGACTCCTATATGTCTCTGAAGGAACTTCCATGCAGCAGATCCCAGAGCCCAAGCAAGGAACCCTTGTCAGAGGGACTCTGAGTAAGTGTGGGGGTTTCCAACAAAACCCACTTTTTGAGGAACTGAGGCCTACACAAACAGCAGAAGAAATTCTTCTGCATTTCTGTCTTATCACAGAGTGTTCCCAGCAATGGTTTCAGAGAGTGAACAAATCCAAAGAATGAGACAAAGTATACTCTTGATGCTCCTCTGCTGATTGGAGACATGGGAATGGATGTTATTTTGGAAACTGTGAAGCATGCTTTCTAACCTAAACTGTTTCCTGATTCTCATGTAACTCAGAGACAAGTAAGCAGATCTTCCCTGTTTGTTGAGCTCCAGTGGCATTTAGATTACTGAAACTGCACAGGATGGTTTAAATTAGCTCTGAACAATGGAGCCTATTCAGGCTTTTGGTCAACCCACTAAATCCTTTTTAGCTGGCTATAAGAAGCCTATATTTGTAAATGAATTGTTTTTCCTTTAACTTTTATAATGTTAATAACTGAAAATACTTTCTGAATGTGTACTTTACTACAGGTTTAATTTGTTTGTTCCGATTACCAACTTTCCATTAAATATTTTTACCAAAACTGATTGCCCTTTTATATGTTCATGCTAATTAAATAAAATTTCAGAATCACCATCTACTAAAGCAGAAAATATGTTTTGGTGGAACAAAGTTTGCCATGAAGCTGGACAGGATAGGATGTCCTGGCTGGGTTTCTTGTACTTCTGTTGCTTTGCAGGCTACAGTGGGAATCACTTCCTGTGCTGACAGTGATAAGAAAGACAAGAAATGGGAAGACTTCCTTGAACTGTAGATTCATTTCCTTACTCCAAACTGAAGTGTAAGAAAGGTGTAACATGTTCTAGAGAAAAATGGGATCCTGTTTTTCAGCATGAATGTTGGCATACCAATAAAATCACTGCCGAAGTCTCATTGAAATAAACTGACCATTGTGAAAGGCATTTAATACATGTAATGTTAAAAATCGAAAGTACACAAAGGAATAAGGGGCACTTACACACAGTGGATAATTCCACATGAAAACTGCCAGTTTGTCACTTGACCAATTGCTTTTATGTGCAATTATTTCAGTCATTTGGACTGAAAATGAAATGGCTTCCAAAAGAGTCCTTCCGTGATTATTTTGTCTTCTTCCCAAGGATTTGGATAACTGTGCAGTTGCTGTCCTATGCGCCAAAAATTACTTTATTTCTGCTGTTGTTGATTATATTTGGACATTTCAGAGCATGGAGGATTTTGTATTTGACTTGGGACAGCTAGGTGGTATTGCAGGGTTGGGGGTAGGGGGAAATATCCACCTTTTAACAAAATCTTTTATTAGAGAAACCTATTCTTTCTGTTGTGAGTGCAGGAACAATGAAGTGAGAGCACACATGGAGGTTGCAGTGGATAAAAAGGAGGCCTCCAGCAGATTTAGAAGAACCATCTATATGTCAAAGGTACTTTATATCACTTTTTATTTCACTGAGTTAGAAATACATTTTATACCTATAGAAGGCACATTGCTCTTTACCATGCTCTCAGCATGGCCTGAAAATCATAACCTATACACTGAGGGGCCCCCAGAAGTCCCTGAGGTGGTTCCAGATTCTCCTTTACTCTTCCTTCTGCTGCTGCTGCTGCTCTGAGAAGTCAATCTTTCAAATCGCACATTTCATCACTCCAATTGCAACCATGGTGGGGGGTTGTTAGTGTTTGGCACTGCTGAAATCAACAGCTGATTTTAGAAGACCTTGGAGTTATTTGAAGCTGCAGGCTACTCTGGCTTAGCATCTTCTGCAGCTGATGGCGGCTACTGCCGCAAAGTCTTACTTTGCCAGCAAAGCCTCCTGCTGGTGACATGGCTTATACCAGCAAAATTGGTTCTTTGGTGTACTTTATCACCTCCATGAATATGTTTGTTATCCTGCTAAAAGGGCAGGGTTTTGGGAAGAGGAGAGATAGATTGTCTTTACAGGTGAGTGTTTGCTGGCATGGTTATCTTCGGTTGAAATGGTGAATGTCTTTGCACTCCTAGGTGATGGACTGTCATGGTTTAAACCCTAGCCAGACAGCTTGTTCACTCACTCCCAGTGAGTGGTGCCTGGCTGAGAGCAATCGAGGCCCCCCCCCGGGGGTCTCCCCTTCCCCGCTCCCGGAGGAACTAGGAGGAGGATCGAAAGAGTGCAACTCCTACGGGTTGAGACAAGAACAGTCCAGCAACCAATGTACAACACAAATCACCACCCCTACCACCAACGACAACAATGATAAGAGAAAGAAACAAGGGAAGAGAACACAATACCACCGGCCAAGAAACGAGTCCCACCCAGAAGCCCGTGTCCTTCCGGGTAACTCCAAGTTACCCCCCACCCCGGGCATGACGTGCTGTGGTATGGAATACCTCCTTGGCTAGCCTGAGTCAGGTGTCCTGTCTCTGCTTCCTCCCGGCTTCCCCTCCTCCCTGGCAGAGCATGAGGCTCACAAAGTCCTTGGTCAGGGTAAACATCACTTAGAGACAACCGAAAACATCGGTATCACCAGCACTGTTCCCAGGCTGGAAGGCAAAACACAGCACTGCACCAGCTACCATGAAGGAGAAACATGACTGCTACTGCTGAACCCAGGACATGGACTTAAGCTGGCAACAGCACAGTGTAACTCTCAGAGCGTAGAGGAGGTTAGTACCATAGGAGTGTTGATTTCAGGACTGGAAATAAATATATGTATGTACACATATGTACGTATATACTTGTACATATGTTTCTTAATACTAATCTCTGTATAAAACACACGTTTTATATATACATATGTGTTCTAAACAATATGTAGAATCACAGAATCATAGAATAGAATCATAGAATAGTTAGGGTTAGAAGGGACCTTAAGATAATCAAGTTCCAACCCCCCTGCCGTGGGCAGGAACACCTCACACTAAACCATGTCACCCAAGGCTCTGTCCAACCCAGCCTTGAGCACCACCAGGGATGGAGCATTCACAGCTTCCTTGGGCAACCCATTCCAGTGCCTCGCCACCCTCACAATAAAGAGCTTCTTCCTTATTTCTAATCTAAACTTCCCCTATTTTTTAACCTGCTACCCCTTTTCTTATCACTACAGTCCCTAATGAAGACTCCCTCTCCAGCATCCTTATAGGCCCCCTTCAGACACAGGGAGGCTGCTATGAGGTCTGTAAATCAAAGTTTATCTTTGTTGTGACTTCCTTGGGGTCATCCAGAAATACCAACCTACCATAAAAACAGAGGAATGCAATCTAACAATATGAGGTTATATGTGCACATACAGTATCACATTGTGTCCAAATTCTGGAGGTGTTGTTAAATACTCTGGTCAGGCTCAACAGGTCACACAGAAACATAAGGTATTATTTCAAAAGCAAATGTTGTATCTAATCACTTTCCTTGTGATAAAGGATACGTAGCAAGGACAGATCTTTTAAAATGGTTGATTTTTTTCTTGTTCAGAGCTAGATGTTAAAGAAAGGGAGAAATTCAGAAGTTGTTTGGGAAATCTATTTGTAAGTGCTATGGTTGGAGTCTGGCTTGGAGCTTTGGGGACAATGTTCTTTATTTAGGTTAACCGTATACACTGTGTGTCCTTCTGGGATTTTGAATAGCTATGAGAAATGCATATTTTCTAATCACCCTTTATAATTTAAAAGAACATGTCACCTTACAATTTGACATGAGTGGCTTATTGCTCAGCTTGGGAACAAAGGGACTTTTTACCTTAGAGAGAACTGGGTGAGATTTTAAATACTGCTGCATGGGTAAACTACTCTTAATTGGTTTCTGTTTGTTGTTTGGCCTGGCTGGGAACATTAATAGTTGTGTGGAGCTGCAATGTAACTCAGTGAGACTATAAGCCGTTTTATCTTCCCAGCACTGCCAATTCTTTGACACTGACTGACATCCTGAAACAAGGAGCAGAATGGCCAGACAAGAAAGTTGCTTATTGAAACAATGAGTTTCCTGAAATAAACAGAGCAGTTTTGCATCAGCAGGCCTGTTCTGTCCCTGGAACAATGCTGGGCATTTGCATTGGCTAAATGAGGTTAGTGTTTTGCAAAGTCTTCTGGAAGTCTGCATGTCACTATGGGCACCAGCAGATAAACCCAATGTGATAAGGACTGAGGTCATGGAGAAGATAAGGGAAGGAAAGTGAGCTCTGAACCAGACATTTAAACTTCTGTGATAGTTAATTAAGATTATGTAGTTGCTCCTATATTAATTTCCCTTTCCCTTGCATGACATTTATCTCAAACCAGCTTTTTTTTTATCTAGGGTTTTTACTCATTTTTTCATACCAACAGAGTAGCTACACTAATACCCTGAAGCTACTCTCACTGTCCTCAGAGTGGAGCCAAACATCTTCAGTCTTCAAAATGAAAGCCAAAGACATGGCAACGTAAAAGAAAAAAAACTGGGAGAACCTGGTTGGGTTTACTTCCAAAGACAGTCCCTAAATTGAATTTTTTTTTGTGCAATACACCATAGCAGAGACTAGATAATTTTTTTTATCTTTGTTTCCTACTGAGTTATTTCTTGCTGACTTCTAGGAGACAACCTTGAGTTATTTTGAAGAAAGACTGAATTCTATTTAATTTATTCATTTTTCAAATAACAATGGAATTTAGGCCCTTTTTTTTGGTTTATTGTCTTTATTGTTGATGGTCACAGAATATTGGTATATGTACATGTGAACAAATACGCATGTATTTTTCTTTTACAGGTTGGTTGCATATATTTCTGACTAATGGCGCTTGAGCAGAGTCCTTTTGTGGCACCAGCTCCCTGTTCATGCCCTGCTTTCCTGACCTGAGAATGAGAGCACAGGCTTGCGCATTCTGATGTAAACTGCTGCTCTACTGAGCAGTCGCATGAGCCAAGGCATTCTCCCTCCATACATTTTAGAAGAAAAGGAAGAAAAAGCCCCATGAGATATCCCCTCAAATCTTAGAAGGGATTGTTTGCATGTTTGTTTTCTGAACACTTCTAACAGGACATGAACAAAGCCATCACGTAATGGATTTGGTATTTGGGCTCTGTGTTGTCTTCTGTAATGGCCAAGCACTTGCTGTATTTTGACATCACATCCACTGCTGAAATGTTCCCAGTGTGTCCTGTCCTCCACTGTCCTTAAGTGGAGAAGATGGTTTCAGGTAACTCCCCTCAGCCCTAAAGATACTCACTGCCAAAAACCAGCCTGTTGTGATTGTTGGGATATGAAGGACCATACAATCTGTCAGTGATTTGGTACTCCTAGCCTACATCTATTTGTACTAAATACTATGCGCTACCTGCCATTTGCCTACAGAATTGTGCACATACAGGTTATAAACAGGGTTTAATGAGCTTGGTGAATCTTGTGCAAATATCTTTGTTCTTTTTTGTTTTCTTTTTTGTTAGTGCAACAGCTGGATGTGATAGTCTTAGAAAGTGCAACAGTGTCAGGAATTAATTTGCTGTTTTCAAGAGACAATTGGCCTTAATTACCTGATCCAAAGAAACAAAGTTAATGTGGTGCAACAAGGAAATGCCATGCTTCATTAGCAAAAGATGTTTTCAGTTAAACCAATGTTGTGGTGGCACAGTTGTGGTGCGCTTATATGAATAAGCCGTATTCTGGAAGAAAAACTTGGTTAAGAAAAAAAGTTCTCAGTCCCAGAGTCCTTGCTGGAACACGTTATGTTATTCTCATATAAACTGTTCCTAGGGGCAAGTATCTGTGCCTGAAAGGTGGTGCTCATGTAGCCAGACTGAGTTCAGGTAGTAGTGAGCAACTTTAAGCCCTGATTCTGTATTTCATAATTATCAAGCAGACCATTTAGCAAATCTTCAGCTACACATGTAAAACTTCTTGAAGTGATTACAAAATAAAACACAGAACTTTGCTGCAGGCTGGGTAAGTATTGTTCAAAGCGTACTCAAAGGTTTTTTCATAGTTTTCGGGAAAATTTATACATCTATACTGGCTATTAATATTTTTATATATATTATATAGTTTAGACATGACCTCTGTATATTTTTATATAAGTAAATGTGTTTGTCTGTCTTAAAGCACAGGCATTACAATGTTTGTTGCAGTCCAAACCACCTGAACCTGGACATGTAGAAGACAGAGGTTCATGTGCAGCTTCTGTATTTGTCCTGAATCTTCTTTCTTTTCTTGAATAAGCTTTATAAATACTGGGCATGTGCCCTGGTTTCAGCTGGGACAGGGTTAACTTTCTTCCTCCTAGCTGTCATAGTGCTGTGTTTTGGATTTAGATTAAGAATAATGCTGACAGCACACCGATGTTTTAGTTGTTGCTGATCAGTGCTTACACCAAGTCAAGGACTTTCCAGCTTCTCATAGTGCCCTGCCAATGAGGAGGCTGGGGGCACAAGAGGCTGAGAGATGGCACAGCCAGGACAGCTGACCCCAGCTGTCCATAAGGATATTCCACATCACATGGCATCATGCTGAACAATAAAACTGGTTAGAGTTGGCCAGGGGGTGGTGGCCCACTGCTTGGGGACTGAATGGTCATTGTTCAGTGGGTGGTGAGGAATTGCATTGTGCATCACTTGTTTTGTATATTCTTTTATCACAATTATTATTTTCCCTTTCTTTTCTGTCCTATCATAGACAAGGGGTAATGGGTTAAAACTTAAACAGGGGAAGTTTAGATTGGATATAAGGAGGAAGTTCTTTACTGTAAAGGTGGTGAGGCACTGGAATGGGTTGTCCGAAGAAGCTGTGAATGCTCCATCCCTGTCAGTGTTCAAGGCTGTGTTGGACAGGGCCTTGAGTGACATGGTCTAGTGTGAGGTGTCCCTGCCCATGGCAGGGGGGGTGGAACTGAATGATCTTAAGGTCCTTTCCAACCCTAACTATTCTACGGTTCCATGATCATAGTGGCTTTATATCAACCCACAAGTTTTTTGTTTTTTTTTTTCCAATTCTCTCCCCCATCCAACTGGGTGTGTGTATGCTTGTGTAGTGAGTGGAACAGCCATGTGGTGTTTAGCTGCCTGCTAGGTTAAACCACAACAGCATGATTCCTCGTTTTCCAGTCTGGTGTTTAAAAAAGAAGGATTTATCATAGTAAAGTATAAATACACTTCTCTGGGTGTGTAGTTTATACACAGAAACTGGTGGTGTAATATTAGAACCTCAGAGTTTACCTTCCCTATAAGTGCCTGCTCTGTTCAACTGACCCATCACACCAGAGTAATGTTTACTGTTTACCTCATTACTTGCCTAACGCAATAAGGTCAAGTAGAAATCTAAGAAAGTAATAGATTAAAATGTCTTTTCCCATGAAAGCAATGAAATCTTTCATATTCATTTCAGTAGAGCCAAGATTTTACTCTATATGTGGCATAAGAGTCTATAAGGCCTATAAAAGGATGCTCTCTAACACAGTGGTGATATCAACAGGACTCCAGGGATTAGTGGAGATAGAGAGTCCAGCTTTATGCAAACCCTATTTTAATTTCTATAATGCTAGTGATAGAGCTCTTTCATAACCTCAATAACTTGGTCATCTCTTTATTCCCCACTCCCCTTTTGCTTATTTTGTGAATATTTATAATAGATGTGGGCAGTTACAAAAATATATTTTTTGGACTACAACAAAGCTGTTTTCAGTTAGTGAAACAGCAAAAACTTACACTTCTGAAAAGGGCCCTGTACTGTCACATTTATTTATTCTCTGGGTAAAGTAGGGCTCCATCACTCTCTTTTTTTCTGGTGGTTGGTGGGTTTTTTTAGTATCCATTCAGTTGGCTACATGCTGAGAATACACACACTAATTTCAGACCAAAGTGAATTTATTCAGCTTATTTATAAATCTGTCAGGATCAAAAGCTATGGAAAAAGAATGGTGCTACGGTATTGCATAGATTTAGGCAATACAGAGTTTGTAGGGTTGAGTAAGGTGAAGTTGGAATTATGCTGTGTCCTTACATTTTCTTTTCCCTTTTGGGCTTTCCTGAAAGTAGATTTCTGAAGATGGGAATCACTTTATGTTTACCCCTTTGACATAGGGTCCTCGCCACAATCTCCAGCTTAGGTGTAAATCTATCTGCTTTGTAGACTCCTCAAGGGTTGCAGAGGAGTCAGGGTTTTGGCTGCCACCTCTTCCCTGCAGGTTCCTAGTTTTCTTCCTCTAGACCTGTTTCTTATGCTATTTCCTTTGACCAACTGCAATTGCTGTAGAAGGTTTAAATTCCTCTTAACAGCTGCAGTTCTCCAGGATTAAACGGGGCTAACCTATTCATTTTAAGGGTGGGAATCACCGACTCATAGCAAAAGCATTCGATAAAAAACTTGGATCAAAAGAACAGGGGACAAGCCCAGCTGGCTGCCCAGGTACCTACCCACCTCTGTCCAAACATGCTAGCATGGACAACCAAGTGTTTGCCAGCTCTTGGATCCATGCCATTTCTCATTTCTTACTTCTTTCTGTCCTTCGAGTCTTTTGTCATTATGTCTTACTGAGGTGTATTAAATGAGCCTCAGTTCCCTCTGCTGGACAGCTAAGCTTTCAGAGATTTGTTTCTTGATTTTCTTTTGTATTGGGTATTTGCAATGATTCATTGTACTGATAAGTGAGTAGGGTGTCACATACACTGCCCGATTGGCCAGCTGTATGGTCATAAGCCAACTCATAAAGATTCATAGAGGGTTTGTAGCATGTGGAAGGAGTCCCTGAGTTCCATGGCATCCTTTATAATTCTCATCTCACATAAGAGAAAACTAGAATGTATCTACTGCAAAATGCTGACTGAGGATGGAATTATCCCATATGCCAGGGGATTAGATGCAATAACTGTCTGGGCAGTTGGTACAATTGAACTGCACGTAGTACATGAGGTCCTTGATTCCTAAGTATTAATGTAATACCAGTCAATTAATAGTGCCTCAAAGTATGTTTTCTTAGGATCTCTGTAGTTCACGGGCTTGTTCTCAGCAGAATTTCACTTGGTGAGTTTATCTTTCTGTACTGCTAACATCACTAATTGGTCAGTAGCTTTTTTTTGATGTGCTTTTGCTCAGTTTTGCCACTGCCCATCCCAGCCCCAGCCCATAGATAATGGCTGTGTCTGCATAGACCTGCCTTTCTTTATGTGATTGTGCTTGTGCTTTGCATTCACAGAGGATCAAACACAGCATAGCTGTAGCCAAAGAATACTTATTTTGCTGTGTTCAGATGATCTAGGCAGAGGGTTATGGCTACCTGAGTCAGAGCAATCCTTTACAATTTCAGAGATCAGCAGGATGTTAGGTAATTCTTATATGGGTAAAGGGTTGACTGTAGGAAAAGCAGCTGCCTTTGCTTTGGGAAAGTATTGAACGACAGGCACAAATGAGTCAAGAGTTTCCATGATCTTTGTTCCATGCTCTCAGCCTTGGTGCAGGTTTTGCCTTTATGGGACAGTGTTATCTCATGTCGCCACTCGGTTCCGGCCTGAGCTGGCCCCTGGTGACACAGTGGAGGAGGCAGCCTGACGGCTCACCAGTGATCCCCCATCTCCATATCGCCTAGCACTCTGTCTCTAGCTTTGTTTATGCCAGCCTAGAGATACCAGCTGTATGTTTCCATTCATTACTGCCCCCATTCATTTTCGCAACACTGCTGAACACTTCAATTTCTATCGTGCAACCACTTGAGAGGACAGAAGGTTTTTTTTCCTGGATGTGTTTTGCTGCATTTTGACAAAGGACTTACAAAATGTAATATCTTATAAAGGACATAATGGACATGTAAAAGTAACACATCTTGGCAATACCAACATGCCTTTATACCCACATATGCATAGTTAAAAAAGTTAGAAGTGTTAATATGGAGAAAGGTTTTCAGTGTAAATGTCAAATCTGTTGCTTAGTTTTTACTTATTTAAATATGACCCAGGGTTTCTCTGGATGCTGTGACCTTCTGTAGCGCAGGGTTTCAGGGCAGAGGTTGAATCTCCTTGGTTCCCAGTACCAGTTCTGCCCTGACTTAGCTGCAGGTTAACCATGTAGTTTAACACAGGTGATGCCTAACACACTTAAGTGACTAGCACACTAGTTTTTTGTCAGAGCTTTTTTAGACCCCATTGACCACATGGGTTCTCAGATGGGTTTAGGGTTAGAGTTAGACATCTTTTTGAGCTGGAGAACCTGAAGGTCCCTAAACTGGGGACTGTTTAATATGGGACTTGCTTTCCCTAATCGTCGCATTTCCTATTATTAAGACAGAGACAACATTTGTTTGCAATTATGCAATGTAGTTGGAATAAACTGATTATAAAGGGTTTAATTATTTCTGTGAAGCCCTTGAATGGTGCTGGACAACACATGTTACCAAAGAGCTATTTGTGTGCCAAAATCTGGGATTGTTATGTTGAAATTAGGAAATCAGTGTTTTCTGCTGTTTTCTGGTGACCTCGGGGATCTGCTTCAGAACTGGGAATATGAGAAACCCGGCTGCAACACTCACCAGCCTGAGCTGCTGCAATGCTGATGCAGTACTCAGCAGTTTTAGAGCAATGGGTCTCTGTGAGTTGCCAGAAGCCCTTTCCCAAAGTGACTCTTATGACTGAATGTGTTAGGTATATACCTTCGTTCATCCTTTGGTCCTCATTTTGGGATGTAAAGAAAGATGCTGTCAAGCATGGTGAAGCATATGCAGGTTCTCTAGAGATAGTCTTCAAACTAAGACAACCATCAGTGATCCAACAGCTCATTTGTTTCTGCTTTGTATGTGTGTGAAGAACACCTGAGCAGCCATGGGAGCAGTCATCTTCTGTTGAAAATATTTGTCTTATGTCACAATTGCAGTTCAGTCCTGAGATCCAGTCAGGATGAACAGCAATTTCCCCAAAATGAGAACTGCTGAATGGGAATTTCGGAGGGATCATGTGATCTGGAAACCAGATTTCATCCCCTTTGTGTCATCATTACCCTTCCCACAAATTTTCAGTTTTGTAAGATTAGGGAGATCGTGCATTACTTATTCAGTCCTGTTCAAATTTTATTCATGTGAGTGGCAGTGGGCTCTTCTTTCATGAAGCATGGATAATTGAATATTTCAGACACAGCAAATCTGGCAAATGAAGATTTTGTGAAGTGTTTACCCGAATTTCATTAGTTTGCTGTGAGGTGTTTTGATTTCATGAAGTATATCTTAGATACCTCTTTATTCATGAATGCACAGATCTGTATGTATCATTAAATGTCTGGCACGTTAAATAGTTCTTAATGACAAGGTTATAAAGACATGAATAAACACAATTTTTAAACATGTTTGTTTTTCCTTCCACAGTTGCCTAATGACAGTGTTTGCATTGGGTTAGCTGTTTCTGAGCATTCAGTCTGTGTAATACCAGCAAAACACTCCTGTGAGCAAACAGCCAGGGAGCTGTTAAGTTAGTAAACCTTTTAAACGTACCAGAGTTTGCTGCTTGGTTGTGGGATAGGTGAACAATGAGATACATAAACTGCTTGAGAACTGTAAGTTCATATATCAGACTGGACTCAGATCTAAGAATTTCAAGTCTGTTGATCTAGCCTTTGAATCTGTTTTTGCTTTACTGCTGCTGGGAAGCAGATGTAGAGGGCATGTTTACACTATCAGATAACTTCTCTGCCTAGTTTACACCTGGTCCCCTGCCTAAATGTTAGTTCATTCCCGACCTTCCTTTTCCGTTCAATCAAATGTAGCTTTGCTTCTGGAGAGAGTGTTTCCTGGTCCCCATTTTTAATAGACTCTGGCGGTCACACCTGGGCTCCATTTGCACTGTGCAAACTTCCAGCACAGGTTTTATACCCTCCTCTACTCCTCTGAGCTCCCACTACGGTATCCTTACCTTACTGCAACATGCTATTTTAGATGATTTCTTCTCCAACTTCATTGTGACTTGGTGTCCAAAGCAGATGTGCAGTCAGCTGTTGTGCAATGTGGATATAGTCAGTATTAGCTTGATATGCGGAGATGTGGATGGGATGTATATAGGAGTAAACACACAGCCACTGTTACTTGTCTCCACAAGGGTTATCAGGTGTTGTTTCAACCTTATTCAGACTCACATCACAGCAATGCTGTCATAAACATCATCCATTTTGGAAAATATGACAGAAAAGATCACCTTTTGAAGGGTGAACAGTGGGGATCAACTGGACTGAGTCCTGGCAATAAATTTCAAAGACCTGGGGTGGCTCTAGGTAATTTTGGTGTGGATTTTACAAATTGCTGGGTTCATAAACATCACATCGGACCATTTCTATTTCATCATAATGTACAGATGTTCTCCTACATATGTGCTCATGCTGGCTTCAGCCAGTGGTGGGGACACTGCTTCAGACAGGCGCCCACTTTCACTCATAAGTGCCTTCTGTTTGTACTGCAGCATGAAGAGATGATGCCTCAAATGAACTCAAGGGCTCATTGATTTGTACAAGGGGCAACCAATGGCATGAAACCACAATGCCTCTTTCCAGACAAACTCTCTGTTATGAGTGCTATTTTAGAAAAACCTTAGTGTTTGCTGTAGCTCTTGATTAGAAAAAGGAGGAGGAAAAGGAAATCTATAAGTTGCAATTAAAACCTATTTTGTGTTTTGCCAGTGAACATACTTTTTTATATCTGGGTGAATGTTCAACTTCTAAAAGGATGAATTTATTACTCCCACCTTTGGGAGCTAGAAGTGGAATCCTCCTTCCTACAACCATAACTCAACTCATTGTATCAGCTAAGAGTATACAATCAGATACCTCTCTAAAGACTACATGAATAAAGTGCCATCTCTGAAAGAATACAGCTGAAATCTGTGTTGACTTGGGCAATCATTCAAGAAATCAGTCCTACTGTGTTTATATCTGCTCCCTTCCTATTAGGACTTGAAAGTAATGTGTGAGGACTGGCACAGAAAATACCAGAGTGATGGCTTAACAAACAAATTGCACAATCCTTTGTAAGATCTGAAAGACTCATTTTAACTTTGCAGTGTAACTCCAACTAGAAACATGGTGCCATAGCTGTAATGTCATCATATGCATTGATGATTACTCAGGCAAAAAATAATTGGAACAACTGGGGAAGAAAATGTGATTTAAGCCAGCCCAAATGGAAATCCTTTCAAGTATTGTACTCAGTGGTTTAATTCACCTATAAGAAACAGGAAAGTGAGAAGTGCTAAAGTGTTACCTATGTAAATAACTACTTAGAATTAAGTGGGGGGGGGAGCTGTTACTCAAGCTCTGGAGAAAAAATCAGACACATACAGTGTTTTGTGTTTGTCTCTGCCCTCTCACTCTTTTCAGGCTTTTCTCACTGCTTTGTGTGAGCACCCTCTGTTCTGACACTGACCCTCCCATCAGTGATGCTGTGCAGTGATGTGCCTTGAATGCTGGCAGCAAAGCGAGACTCAGTGGAATGATAACACTGGTGCTGCCTGGATGAGCAGCACTCAGGATCAGCCTTGGTCCTGCTTGGGTTTCCTGGAAACGCACTCCTTTTCTCCATGTGATGTGGCAGAGGGGTGAAGAAAGGGGCTATGTGAACAACGCTTCACCATTCGTAGCAGACTGCAACTCAGCTATGAAAGAGGTTCTGAACTGTTGAGGGTTACAAGTTTCTTAATTGTTCAGTTGCCAGATTTTTGCTGTTCCTATTTTAACTTGTTCAAAGATACGGAGTTTGTGATTTAACTATCCCGAGCATGGAATAGTCAATCATGTATTGCTGCTATTCATTTCTTCATTAATTGCTTTATCATACACACAAAATGAAATACAGACATATACTGAGGGCACAATTATGTATGTGCCCATGTGTATGTATATATGTAGCTAGACATAGCTATGCATGCACCTATATCTGAGTACACATGAACACAAAAAGGGAGTCAGAGATGGAACAAGAAAGAGAAATAAATAAATTACCATAAACCTTTTTTGGTTTAATTCTGTACTTCTGACATTTTCCCTTGTTTCATGACTTGAGACTGTGCTAGAACTTGGGTTGTGTCTTTTGGCAGCATTATTCCTAACCAAAGCCAGGCTGAAGAAATACAGTGAAAGATTATTCTGGGTAACAGGAAGCAATAATTCACACCAATGTGAAGCTAAAGAAATTTCAGATAGACTTGCTTCTGCAAAAATCTTACTGGCTTTTTTTTTCTTCCCTCACAATCACATACATAGATTTGGCTAGCAAGCCAAAAGTCAAGCAAAATTCCTAGCGCTTTCCTTCTGAAAGCAAAAAGGAAGCATGACATTCATGGGAATGTCCTGCAGGTAGAAAGAGGAATGAAGAGCTGTCTCATGGATCCAGTTGTGCCAACGCAGTTGGTATTTCAAGGAAATGTTGGTTCTGCAGAATGATTTTTTCAGGGGATTTCTTTAATCTTTTTCTATAGCAAAACACATGAAAACTCTCCTCAGCATATTAAGCACAAGAAGAAACCTGCATTATTAAGACAGTGAAATCAAAAACAAACAAGGCAAGGATGGAATTTAGGTTGCTGTATATTAATTAAGTTAATTAAGAGGGCAATTCTTAATTCTTTTTCACTTTTGGAAGTGTTTCATGTACCAAAGACACTCAGCTCTGGGGAGTGCAAGAGACTTGAGAATTTGTCCAATTTGATGTCTGAAGCAACATGTGAAGAAACAAAGCACAGCTTATTAAAGTATTTGGAAATGGAAAGTCTTGTTGGGGCACTCAGGGTTCAAAGTAGGCAGGGAATGCAGGAACGATGATTTTCTCTCTCTTTTCTGTTTCTTCTTTCTAGTGTGTGGGAAAGCCATAATGCAAAATGCTGTTGTGGGCCAGGAATGAGGATCTGACATCTCCTTGAGACTGAGGAGGCTGAGGATTGAGGTGACTTCTTGGGCAACTGCCATACCTGGCGGTCTGTTAGTTCCAAGCAGCAAGATGGAAATTCCTCTCTCAGCTGCAGATTAGTGTGTGCCTTGTGAGGGTAAACCTGAGTTTTGTAATTTTCCTTTCGGCAAGGAAAATACCTGGAAACAAATGATTTATCCTCCAATTTAATAAAATATTTCAAATAACCTAAACTACTTTTTGCTTTTTATTTTCTCACTAAGTGCTCCATTCTTTCAAAATTAATTTTGGATTAATCCAGAATTTATTTAAACTGAGAAATGAATCAAAATATTACATATCTATATCTAGGGTTTTTTACAGCACAAAAGCTTTCAGATGCTTTCTTCTTCCATAGAATCTCTCCCTCCCTGGTAGGAAAATGGTAGATGTCCAAAAAAGAGGATGGGAATCCTCATGGAGTGAGAAATGAGAGGCTTTTCAGCTTACGCAGGCAGAACACTGAGGAGACCTGGTAGGGGCTGTGCTTATATGCCTCTTTTGAATAGAGCCAAGCTCTCTGGAAACATGCAGAGAGAATGTCAATAATGATAAATATGGGAAAGCGAGGAGATAAGGGTGTGGGCTAAATCTTCAGCCTGACCTTTGTGAGGTAAGGATGTCAAGTACTGCTCTTTTGACATTAGACAGAGTTGCATGGTGACATCATTTGGGTTCCCATGCACACAGTACAAAAACAGCTCTCTTCTTTACTCAAGTGTTAGCCTTGTTACCTTTTCCCTTCCCATATGAATGGGTGTCTCCCAGCTTGGACAATTCTTCCCCTTCTATGTACAACCCTCAGTGCTTTCATGTCTTCAAGTGTTTTGGCCAGCATACCAGGCTGCTATCTCCTGATCCTCAGTTACAAGCTTCTGTACACACAGACTTCATGATACACAACGATGTTTGAGACAAGTATGCTTGGAAAGCATGTCCCCTCCTCTCAGGGCTGCTGTGTGAGAGGAGATGGGTCCTTTGTAGACTTTGGATTTTCCTTCCTAATTCCTCCAGTCTGTGGAGGGGAAGGGAGATGGACTGCTATGGACATATTCTCGTCTGCCAAAAATGATCTGACAGAGTACGTGTATGTTATCTTCTTGTAACCACAGAAACAGACAAAAATTACTTGGTTGGATAGAGCCAGTCTGTTTTAAGTTTCTGGAAAGGCAAAGGGATTCCTTTCATCGTTGGTCTGGAATTGACAGTCCTGTGACTGGCATCAGTCAAAATTACGTTTACCACATGGAAAATTTTTACCGTGATACTAAATCTTAAGGAGCACTTAGCTTCAGGAAAGTTTGTTGCTCTTGACTTCTGAATTTCCTTTCTTTCACCTGTTTGTTACAAACCCCCATATTTAGCCCTCCTAGGTAATGTACCTGCCTTATTAAAATCGCGACCTATGACATCATTGTAGCATACATCTGGATAGACCATTACGAATATACTCCAGGAAGCCTAGAGTGCAATATATGGGAATTGTTTTGCATTTTTGCATTTTTGTGTTAATTCTATATTATTGTAAATAAACAGCATATGAAATAATTGTGCAAATTATACTAGTATCTTCCAAACGTATTCACTTGTAAGCTTTCAGACAACAAATCACTCTGAACTTTAAAACTGACAGCATAAGTTCTAACAACTGAAAACTTACACCCAGACAACAAAAAACGCCTTATGGTGTACTTACAGCTCTGTTCTGGAGTTCTCACCTTAGGATTTGCTACAAAAAAATGTACAGAGAAATCATTATCCATCACAACAGGGTTCTGGCCTGTGGTGGAAGGTCATAGATTCCATAATCACTTTGGAAGCCCCAGGCTTGGTCCAAGTAGACACAAAGTTCAAGGAAATTCACTCCCCCCCCCCCCCCCCCCCCCCCAAGAGTTTCAAAGCTACAGCTGAGACACTCAGCTGTATATTGGTCAAACTGAAGCAATCTTCAGTTGCTGTGATTCATGGAAGCAAGCCCAGGGCTTCTTACAGGCTCTACTTTGGCTAAGAATCTCCACAGGGCTGAAAGCTGTAGCTATATTCCTCCTGCTGTGATAGGTCCCTACACAACTTCAAGTTCAATCTCTTCTGCTTTGGTAATGTGTGGAAAAGACAGAGTGAGATTGTGTATGTGGTGACACCATCAATCGTTTTTAACTTTGCAACTCACAGCTACAGTGTATAATGTCTAGAACTGGGTCTACTCTAACTTGGATGCCCAAGGTGAAGGACAGCACACTCTGTTTTATCAGTCTGAATATACCAAACAAACCACATCAGTATCATGTAATACAAAGTAATTATTTTCTGGAAGAAGCATCAATGGAAAATATCTCTAGAAGAATCATAACCCACAACTACTATATATTTTTAAACACATAGTAAATAATAGATACACATTTTTATATATGTGTATATATATAAACACACGTTTGTAAAAATGGATATGTGTGTATACGTATGTATGTCTAAATACATTTATATATTATGTATGTGCATATATGTGTATGTGTGTGTGTGTAGGCATAGGTTTACCACATATCAAGGAAATTACTGCAGACTACTTCTTGGCTATATCTGTTTCCCCTTCAGTCTTCTCAGCCGGTGTGCTTACCTCAGTGTTCCAAACTTGTGGCAGATCAGAAATCTTCCTTACTGTTCACTCAGTCAAAACTCATAATTGCTATCAGACCCTGTCTGCTTGCAAGGAGTCACTTGGAAACTGTACTCATGGATATGAGTTCAGAAAGTGAGCTCTAATGAGCCGTTTCCTCCTCAATTAACTCACCATGGAAAGAAGTCTGGTGCTGGCTGCTTTGCCTGTGTTTCTGCAGTCAGAGACGAGGATGAAGGCTGGAAGATGCACATGGTGTTAGCACAGCTGCAGTGCTTGGGATATCTGTAGAAGGTTATCTTCCCTCTGCAGATAAGCATATTCCTTTTTTCAAATAATCTCCCTCCCTTTGATAGGGGTAATGAGTGCCTCTAACTTTTACTGCTTATTTTGGGTGTCCTGCTTCCAACAGAAGGAGAAAAAAATAAAAGACTCAAAGAACATTATTTGGCAAGAAGTACTGCTGTTATTAAGTGAGTGTGGTTGATTTAACACTAATGGGCTTTGGAGTCTAGACAAATGTCAGAAGAAAATAAATAATGACCCCTTCTGAAATGCAACAAATATCTTTATTTTGTTGAATTCTATCTATTCTCACCACCACAAAAAATGTTAGAAACAGAGAATTACAGGGTCATAAGATTATTTGGGTTGGAAGGGATCATGACAATCAGCTAGCTCCAATCCCCCTGCCATGGGCAGGGACACCTTCCACCAAACGAGATTGCTCCAAGACCTGTCCAACCTGGCCTTGAACACTTCCAGGGATGGGGCACCCACCGCTCTGGGAAACATGTTCTAGTGCCTCACCACTTTCACAGTAAAGAACTTCTTCTTCATGTCTAATCTAAATTTACCCTCTTAATTTTAACTAAAATTAGAAGAATACTGGCTGAGATACAGTGACAAATAACATCACATAACATCAAATGAAGCAGGAATTTAAATTAATCTGCTTTCCATGCTTGAATGATTTCTGAAATCATTGAAAATTGAGACTCATTAAAAGGTAAGGGCCGTGTGCCCCTCGCTTACTTGACTTTAACAGTCAGATTGGAAATTTTCTTCTTTCCATATTAAATTTTATTGGCAGTATTAAAGCTAATAACACTTAATGCAGGTTTTGCCCCTCATACCAAGGATCACTTTCAAATCCAATTTGACTGTGAGGAGTGCAGTATTGTAGAATTGGATGAGGATAGAGGTAAAGCTAACTAAACATTGTGGAATCATAAATGTTTACCAAGGAAAAAGCCTGGTGGCTCTGAACAGGGAATGTGAAATAACTAAAAAATCAACTATAAATAATCTATTATAGATGAACACCAGAAACACAGTTTGACTCTGTTCAGAACACATCCATACAGTGCTCTAATTCTCTTAGATAAAGAAATTATTCTCCTGAGTCAACATGAGCAACTTTTTACTGGATGATGAAATAACAGATGAAAGTCCATGTAATATAAAGTGATGCACAAAGGAAGATCAATCTTGTATTTATATATCCAGTGATGAACTCGATGAGTTTTACATACTCAGAACAATAGTCAAAATCAAATCTTGAGGGGTTTTATTAGCATTAAGGGACAAACCACACATAATTATGGCTCTGTAGAAATCAATGATGTGCCCTCATCTTGAATACACTATAATTTCTCATTCCTTCACCCTCTACTGTTTCACTATATATAAAAAGATAGTAACAGAACTGAAAACGAAGTACAAAAAGAGCTCAAAAATGATGAAAGGAATGGATATTCTGCTCTAGAAGGAACAAATAGGTTAACATTCATCAGCCTGGAAACTCCTCAGCAGAGTCTATAAAATCAGGAAACATGAAGAACAACAGTATGATCTCATGTAACACGACCAGTAGAGGGTCTTGAATGAAAATTGTAGAATCTTGGTTCAAAATAAAAAAACACCTGGGTATTTTTCCAAATAATATGATGCTAAAGCTGTGCTGCAGGACACTGTAATTAGGAAAAGATGATATGAGTTCAAAAGGTGACTGAATAAACTCATGGCAGAAAAATCCACAGCAATCTATTTGATGCAGAGATGCAACTTCTGCTCTGAAAGTTCATGAGCCATAAATCATTGAAGTCTGGTAAATGTTATAGGGAAATATCATTATATTCTTGTGCTGTCCTTACAGTCTGCTAGGCATCCACTACTGGCAGCTGATGGAGACACATACTGGGGCTTCATGTCTTAAAGCAGCTTAGCTGCCCAAATGCTCTTACGATTTATCAAGACCTGCAAGGTGATAGTAAGGATGAGAAGCGAAGAATATCTGTTAACAGCTTTGCTGTCAGCTGGCCTTCATCCATGTGTCATTAAGCACCTGTCTCAGTACAGTGTAAGTCTCCTCCTGGAAGTGCTTATCCCTTCACTGATTTTGACTCAGTCTTGATAATTAGCTTAGACTGGGTGCCTCTAGTTGATAGTAAATACCCCAGGCCTTGTGAGAAGGAGATGAAGTCATCAGGATCTAAGGGATCTATATTGAGCAGTGTTG
Source organism: Pezoporus wallicus (assembly GCF_028554395.1). NCBI lineage: Eukaryota > Metazoa > Chordata > Aves > Psittaciformes > Psittacidae > Pezoporus > Pezoporus wallicus. The sequence continues at coordinate 331,370 of NW_026639618.1, forward strand.
AGCGCAACTTTGTGCTGTTGCTTCAGAGGTTATAGCAAAATTTGTTTAGGGATAGTGATACGGATTTGAAAATGTGTTAATAGCCATATCAGTCAGGTGAAGAGAATCAGCATCAGGTCTCCAGCATTGCTCTCTTCCTTTTTGTGTAAACACACTTACCTAAATCTTCCAGACAACATTCTGTTCACAACATACTCCTTCACCCCTGTACAGCTGTCCTTGCAGTTGTCTTGTTCAAGCCTTCCATAACTTTTCACCCATCTGTTTACCTAGCTTAGCACACTTTGTTACCTCCTCTTCTTTGCACAGTGTGATATTGACAGACAAGCCCTGCCTAATCCCATGGGAGAAATGATTTACCTGCCCTGAGAACCTCTCTTGTGAATTCCCATTCCCATTGAGAAAGATGCCTCAGGACCTTCATGGCCAAGTGAAGTCTGTATCATCTTTTTGAGACCAGGCTGGCCCCAGACCAAGATTTGGGAACATGTCTCCCACACCTCAGGCAAATAAAGGAAACTAAGCTGAAATCTACCTTCTGTTGGGAGCAGCTCTTTTCCTAACCATAAAGCTACTGATCATCCTACTGAGGTAAATGGGTCTTCTGTCATGATCTGGCCAGAGATATCATTAAAACTGACACATCGTCATGAAACATTAGGTGTATCACTGTAACCTCTGCATGTTTGATCTTCGTTTAACTCATACTTACATTGTGCCACATCATACTCATGGAAAAGACAGACATCTGCGTTTCTCCAGTTCTTTCCCCCCTTCGGCTTGCTCTTTTAGGTCTCTATATTACCATTAGGTCTTCAGAAAGTGATTTTAACAAGGTTTTATCATAAAACACTTATTTGTCTGTTTGTAGCCTGTGGTAACCAGACTAAAGCATGGTTTAATCACATTGTGAAGGAATTTATCCTGTAGTACGTATATGACTTTATTCCTTCCTTTTCTACTTCCACCTCATTTCTATATGTGATCCTTCATTGTATTATACATGTGCTTAAATTTTAAAGTCTTTGAAGCAGGGACTGCTTACTATATTTCCCTCATTTCAGACACAAAGGAACAGTTCTGGGAACCAATAAATAAAACTTTAAAAGTGTAAGTGGATGTAAGTTGCTCCCTTCAGATGAGAAAGAGGAATATTAACGTTCAAAGGCAAAGCTTCTATAGGTCACATTCATTGTATGAGTAAAAAAAGAAAGCTCCAACATACAGAGCAGTCTTTTTAGCCACATGAAAAAGTACTAGCTTTATTACACATATCAACTGGACAAAAGCAATTCACTTCACATGTAAGTGGCTTTTTTAAACCATGAATTCCTTGTTCTTGTTCCTTTTAAACCATGAATTCCTTGTTCTTGTTCCTTTTAAACCATGAATTCCTTGTTCCTGGTTGCAGTCTTTTTTTCAGCATGTCTGCTTTTTCTGCTGCCTCACAGCAGTTAATGGACCTGTAAATTGTTATCAGCTTGATATTACTGCAGAGCCAGCTTACACAAATACCTGATAAGCGCTGTAACACATTTCAGTGGATGAAAATTCATTGTACAGCATTGTTTCCTTTTACTTTAATGTGTTCCAGACCACTTGGACAGCTCACTTTATGAATCCCATTTTGCATAGGACAGTGACGTTTGAAAGGCTGCCAGCCTAAGAGGTGGGTGCCCGCATATTGATGGCCCAGGTGAGATCCTTTCACAGCTGACAGGACCCTGCTGGCTGTCTTATAACGGAGTGAAAACACACTGGAGGGACAATAGCTATGACAGAAACAAGGTTTTAAGAGTCCTATGTTTTGTCAGGATCTTGTGTACTGTATGGTGAGCACAGCAGCATTATAGACAGTGTTTCTGTAGCAGCTGCAGAGGTTGCTGATCTGCTGTTTGGACTGCTATCTGCATGTCTTACCCTGCATCAACACGGTAACATAATGGCAGCTATCTTTTATTTTACGTGCTGAAGTATCACATTACATGTATAGAGTTTTCTTTATGTCTCCCAGGTTAAATAGAGGAATGTTATCTGTTTTACTGATGGGGAGCTGAGACAGAGGCACCTCAACTGTGCCCAGCCACATAAAAATCAGGTTTCAAGGCTTACCTGTTTGTCCAGCCTTCCTGTGGGAAGTCACAGCTTTTTCTGGGAACCATCCACCTCATGATAACGGAGGCATCTACTCTTGATGGGATTTGTTGCCTTATGTCTGTCCTTCTCTCCCAGTTGATTACAGCTGAAGCTAGTTGGGGTGAATACAGAGACACTAACAGGTCTAAGCACTTTCTGAAGGCATTTAGCCATCAAAAAACTGCAGACCAGGTGCTTAGGTAGGTATTTAAAATGTCTTTTGCAAACGCAGCTCCCAGGAAGTGCTCCAGCAAAGTTCAGGTGAGCTGTGGACTGTCCTGTTCTTGGACTAGTCCATGAGGCTCATACTCCCTCACCTATAGAAATGGCCTGAGCAGCTACAGGAGGCAGCACTGTTCTGTCTGACCCTGTGTCAGCTTCTCCTAACTTCATCATATGGTCTCTGAGGGAAAGGGGTGAGGGATCACTCTTGGACAGGAGGAGACAGGTCCACAAGGCTTTTTTTTTCCAAAGGTGGGAAGAAATTTTGGGATTTAGGTAGGCATTGCTGAGTGATATGCAATACAATTCTGAAATTTGTGGTAATCTTCAGATGATTTGAGGGCTTCCGAAACAGCCAAAAGTTCTGATAACTTGAAGCTTTTGAAAGCAGATGGACAAATTGCTATGAAAATGTACTTTGGGAAACCAGCCAGCACTGGCACAGAAAATAAGTCCTGTTTCCAATCCATGTGACTTTAGGATTAGTTCTCTTCTGCCAATTCAAATCTTTTTGTAGTTTTAATTGCCTTCTATTACTAAATTCTCGTTCATGCATAATGTGTATGATGGCTCAAGTGCTAAGCAGTACCAACATTTCACTTCAGGTGTGGCTGTTCTCCTGGGGGAACAATGTGACTCCTGTAAAGCTGTGGGGAAAAAATATTTAAGACAAGAAAGAAATCTGGCACATGAATTACATAGGCTTTCCTCCATGACAGGATGTCTACCTGACTTTTTTGCCTTTGAAACTTTTCCTTTACTGTTACTAAATCGAGTGTGTAAACAATGAAAATAAATATGCATGAAGGTACTGTTAGAATAGTACTATGAGTTTGTTTTCTCTTTTTAGGAACCTTGCAGAGCATCAGAATCTGACGCCATTCCTGGATTACAGGCTCATCCAGGAATGAGAGTACTGGATGATCATGGACCACCCTTCTTTTTTATTTGTAGAGCACATTGCACTAAAAGAACTTACTTTCCCTTTAGCCTTCAAACCATATAAATACATGTAAACAGTAATAACTGGTTACCAATGCACTTCAAAGTGAACCACAGAGATCAACAGAGGTCAGATCCTTTTTAACTCCGTGAAAACAGTTGCAATACCCTTGAAAATTAGCAATGGTGGGAAATGGTATTTATTCCTGAGAGCCATCTGTCTGTTTCCATAGTAGAAATCAACCCATACTTTGTAAGAGAAATACACCACCGCTCTAATTTTAGATTTAAAAGTGGCAGCGTTTCTACAGATGAAAGTGTGCATTCATTGCTAAGGTACACAGTGGCCATCTGAAAATTTTCCTGCCATTAAACTGGTATTTAATTTACCTCCCTCTTGTAAGTCACTTGGAATTAACATTTAGTAAATTGGTTTTGGGGCGATGTGGTAGGGACAAACTGAGGATCTGAGTTCAACGAACTCTGCTTGTCCCTTGCCTGAATACATTAGGACTATTTGAGATGCCAGTGCCCTGTAATGTTGGATGTATAATAAAAATAAAAACCAGTATTTAATGTTTTTAACATTTCACTCATCTGTTCTTCAATAACATCAATATCTTAGTTATTTGCTGAGATTTGACCCATACTGTTTTTTTAATAAACCTCGACAAATGTGCCCTGTAGATGTGCACCCAGGACCTCAAGGGAGAGGGACAAGAGTGAGCTCACTACAACTTAGAATTGCTGACACCTGGGGGGAAAACCACCATGATTATGTGCTGCCCCGTCTGTTAGATAAAGCTGTAATGACATGGGAAGTTGGGATTAGGAAGTTCAAAACTACTCTAGACACATTCAACAGTGTAGGCATTTAGTCAGAGGAGTTGATGAAATTGGTGATGTTTTAAGATCAGAGGAGTTAGTTTTCTAAAAGAATTCCTCAGGTTAACAGATGATGAAGGAGCAGGTCAGATCAGGTGGTCACAGAAGTCCCTATAATCTACACTCCTGTTTTCAAAAGCAGGTGAGTTTCCAAGCAGAAAATTTGTGAACTTTCTGCATGATGCCTGTAACACTCCTCTGGGGTGTGCTCATCGTCAGTGGAGGGAAACAGAGTTTTTAGGGCAAAACCCATTCTTTTTCCCTAAGTAGCTATTGAAAACAGGCCAGCTGACTCTCTGGGGTGCCTTGTCACTTTCCATTGTTATGACAGGGTTCAGATGAGCAGCTTATCCCACCCACGACTTTTCAAGAATGTAGAGAGCTGAGACAGGACAAGGCTCTCACTAGTCCTCTCTAGCCATGTTTTGAAAGGTTGACCCTCTCTTGCCTTCATCAGGGTAAGCCATCTTCTCGAAGAGCCCATCTGAGGCAGGGGACTGCTCTCTTGGTGAGCAGAGAGTTCATGTGCCAGGGGCCAAAGCCCTGAGCTGCAGATGTCAAGTCTTCAGGATAATTCCCAGCTTGAGGTCTACCCAGATGTTAGCAACCTGGTGAAAAACCTCCTGCCAAGCAGCAGAGGGGATTCAAGATCCTCTGTAGAGAGCAGGAGACAGGACGTGGAGCTGGGCATGTTACAGCTCTAAGGAAGGAAATTGGAGGTGGAGGGATAAAGTGTTTATCTGGAAAGGGGGCTTGCCTGCCAGTGAGTATGAGAAGCCCTTGAGGGTCTTTTGACATTAAATTTTGTAGAAAAGCAACTCTAACAATATTTAGCGCACTTTGGTATTTCAGGAAAATCACACTGCAGCTGAATAAAAAGAAGCCAGCTTGGCAAACCAGTTAAGTTTGGGTGTATCTGCTGGGTTATTTCCTGGGATGATTTTTCAGCAGTGCTTAAGATGCCAGGACATGTCCTTGGTTGCTGGGACACAATTGGCTATACCGGTAACTTGTTATCCTGGTTCCCATCACTGTGGGACAACTCACGCTCTCGGATGTTTCCCAGGTGTGTCTTAGAGTCAGCACAGGCAGGGGACCTTTCTCATCCCTATTTTGGGCACCAGCTCTGTTTTTGAGGGTAAGAGTTTTTGGTGGCTAGCATGTAGTCTGGCTGTCTGACCTCAGCATCAGAGGGAGGTTCCTGTTGTGTACAAGTACAGATGTAACCTCAAAGACTCCGTTGTCAGGGATGCAGATTCTGGGAAGCAGATTTTAGTGTGTAGTGTTCGACTGCACTGGCTAGAGTTTGTAGTGCATTGGACAGCTTCTCAGCCTTTCACTCCCTGAAAATCTGCTCTCCAAGGGGAACCTGTTTGATCAGCTTCTAAAGACACCTTTTCCTTCCGTGCTGCAACATCTTGACACGTGTCCTGCATGAACACTCAGCCATGTCACAGGAAGAGAAATGGTACAAAAATGGACTTCTTAGCACTGTTTAGTTTCCTTTCTTTGCTAACTTTTCACTGTGCTGTTTCTCCTGTATATCTTCTCTCCCGTGTGTTTACTGACCATGACTGGGGAAGATTTATGGGAAGGAATATCCTTCTTCCACATATTAGGAAAATCCACTCTTGCTGTCCAATCTATGTACATGTACATATAGGCTGCATGAAAACACAGGATAGGTATTAGGTTTTGCAGCGTTTTAAAGTGGGCTAACTAGAAGTACAGCTGTTTTTGAATTAATTTATGGTGTGTTTCACAGTGGTTGCAATTATATATGAATGAAACAGCTAATAAATTATTATTTTTAAGCTTTCATTTTAATTGCAATTATTTGCCAAGCTAATCTATTGCGAATTCTTCTAGAATTAGGCATGGGACATGGCCAAATAAGCACTATCTGCAACAAAATAGATCAGTGTCATGGCTTTAGTAATATGTTTTGTATTGTAAGGCTGACTGAGATGCACAATTCATCAACAGTATCCACCAAGCATAATTTGGCAGAAACTCTTGAAATACAGAGGCAAAGATGCCAGCATTTCATTTGAAGACTCTTCTGTCTGCTAATCTTCTGTTTTCATCTCTCCCAACTGGAACAGAAGCAGGGAGTATCATAATCTTTGCAGTGTGCAGCACACTTACACATGCTAGGGCCTGAATTACAATTGCATTTTCAGAAACACAAGGGTTGCAAATCCATATTCAGATTGAGGTTTGAAATATGATGTTATGATATGCACATTGATCTATTCAGAATTTGCTTAAATTTAAAAGATTGTTATTTTCCTCGTCCCTGAACATATGCTTTTGTTAAACATACTTGATATATGTATGTACGCACATATATATGTATATGTAAACGTTTGTTTACATAACTAGCACAACTGTTCCTGGAATAACTGTTAAGCAAGTTATGTAAAAGAAAGTACTCTCTTTGTTGCCTTAAAGGAGAGAAGTGGTTACTGCTCACTTCAAATCAGAAGAAATTGATGTGATTCCTGTATTACTGGAATTGGTGTATCAGCGTGTCTTATATAGCAGCAGACTAGATAACTCAAATAATTACAAATAAATAAATACTACTGTGAAGCTTGACTTTGTCAGCAACTTTTTATCATTTTCCTAGTCGCAGCATCCTTGACTTGCCAAGTAAGAATACTAAGAGGTGTTAAATGTACCATTCTGAAAGCATTACAGGAAATCTTTCCTTGAACATACCCATTGATAACACAGATTTTCATTTATGAATTTGTACAGAACTAATATGAATAGGACCAATAGGAACTTTGGAGACATCTTGGAAAAATGTCAGCTAATTTGCCTACACTATCACCTTGAATGTCTCACATGCATTGTCACAATCCCCTAGGGTGAGAAGTACCTCTTCTCACAAAGTGCCTTATCGAAATATCCTCATCATCCATTGCATATACACGTCAGTCTAAGATGAGAAGTTACTGACCTATCTCTCCTGTCTCTGTAAGAAATTGTTGCATAAATTTTCTGACTTCTGTTTTTGCCCTCTGACTCAGGATCATACATCTCTCTATTTGTATTACTACCTTTTGCTACAGAATTAAGGTGGCAATCTCAAGAACCTGAAAATGGGTTGGTGAGGACTAATTAGGAAAGTCGTATCTGATACATATACAGAAAGGACCAGCCTCAGAGTATCGGGATCTTTTTCAGTAATACTTTCCACTTCTTGTGGATTGTGACACTGCCATATTGCCATTTGGGCACTGAAGCAAAATGAAATATCATCCTTCAAGAACAATGGGAACAGGATAGTGAGCAAGTAGCTTAATTGTTAAGATTTTTGCCATTTCTTCAATAATCGATGTTGTAAAATCGTATTGGCTAAATGCCTAAGAAGTCTTAAAAGTAGAAAATTATCAAAATATTCCTTACCTTAGATTTGCATTCATACCAATAACAACTGTTGCCCATCCCAGCTTGTTGGTTTTCAGTGTTCCACAGTCATTCCCTACATGACTTTCACAACATACATATGGCATCTGTGTTTTTCCTTTGAAGGGGCAGATTTATGAGCAAAGATTACTCAAATTTAACACACATTGCTTGAACAAATGGCTAGTAAAGGAGTTTTGATAATTGATTATATGTTGGCAAGCACATATCTTCAAGAACCAAAAGAAAAAAAGATGCCTCATAGCAGTGCAAGTAGGAATAAAAGAGATAAGAGAAAACAAAGGAAACTGGAAACTGTGTCAAAGAGAACACAACTTCTATAGGAAGTGTTTGGAAGAAAGTGCATTGTCATCCGAAAGTGCAGTCATCGAAAGTGACGGAAACTGCGTTGATTCAGTCTTTACAGCTACAAGAAAGCAAGCAACTGATAATTTGCTGCAAAAAAAAATCATCTTTCTTGTTGGGAGGTGAATCAGGTTATATTTCTGTCTCTAAATCCTTTTTCCTTTTAGGAAATAGTTTGCTTTTCCATGTGCATGCATGCTTATTCCGATTCTACCATCCTTGTAATAACAGATGGATCAGAACTAACTTATGTACTGGGAACACAGAATGACACCCATATTTATATATATGGTAGTATGTTTTTTCAGAATGCACAGAAAATATGTAAGCATATAAAATGTCTGTTGTTTCCTGTATGGATGTTCAGTCAAAGAACTTGTCACTTATTTCACATGAAAGAGAAAAGATGGGGAAACACATGTATAATTGTTAATATAGTAAAAAGTTTCAGTTAAGAATGTGTGACAATTACCCACCAAAGTAGGGGCTCTTTTCAAAGTAAATTTAGCTTTGGTTTTGTGTTTTTCTAACCATAGAAATATGATACATGGGAAGAAAAATGATTTTAACAAAAAGTTATTGTTTTCCTTTTCCTGATTTACAATAGAAGTCTCAGACATAAATACTTTGATATTTTTTAGTAATTTTCTATGGGTAAGGCAAACACATACACTTTCTAACCAGCTATAGTTCAGAAACAATGACAATTGAAACGAAAGGACAAGTTGCAGAAATAGGAAAACTCCCTCCATTCAATCAAAATAAACCACTCGGTACAAAACTGTAACAGCTGAGTTTCAGGATTGAATTCCTTCAGGAGTAAGAGTGCCATGTAAGAAAAGCAGGTTTCTCCAGCATAAAATGTAAATAGTCACATTTGAGCAATTATCAAAGCATACTTTAAGGTTTCCTGGACACAATTTGATGCAGTACCAATGGATTTAGGAACTGTTAAGGTCATCTACAACTGGCCAAATGGGTCAGAGCTACTCCTAGACCACAGTCCAGATCACAGAATCAAATGAATATATCTACACAATGGCAATGGGCACACTCTGATTTACAGAGTTTATGTACTGTGGGTACGCTTCAACATTGAATCAGAGAGGCTGTGGATTGTCTGTCTTGGAGAATATTCAAAACCCAATGGGACACAGCCCTTATCTGTCTGCTGTAGTTAACTCTACTTTGAGCAGGATCTTGGACTGGATGATCTCCAGAGCTACTTCCAGCCTCATCAACTCTGTGATTCCAAGAAATACAAGAATTCCACTTTCTTCTCCGTCCATAGTTTGCGTAATACACTGGTTTGGGTTGGGATATGTTTAATGTTCTTTATAGTATCTCATACAGTATTATGTTTCAGATTTGTGACCAAAACAGTGATGATGACATAGGGATGTTTTAGTTATTGCTGAGCAGTGTTTACACAGAGTAAAGAAGGCCTTTTCTGCTTAGCACACCACGGAACCAAGAAGTAGACTGGGGGTGCACAAGAGTTTGGGAGGGGACACAGCTGACCTGAACCTACCAAAGGGATATTCCATACCCTATGATGTCATGCTCAGCATATGGAGCTGGCAGAAGAAGGAGGAAGAAGGAATATTCAGAGTTAAGGCATTTGTGTTCCCTAGTAACTGTTAGGAGTGATAAGGCTCTGCTTTTCTGGAGATGTTTAAACATTTCTTTACCCACAGGAATAGCAAATTAATTCCTTGTTTTGCTTTCCTTTCCTGCGCAGCTTTTGTTTTACCTATTGAACTCTCTCTATCTCAACCCATGTGTTTTCTCACTTCTACCCTTCCAATTCTCCCCCCTATTCCACTGGGGTGGGGTGTGAGCAAGTGGTTGTGAGGAGTTTAGGTGGGAAGAGTAGCTAATTCAGTTGTAGGTTCTCAGAGAAACTTAAAATCATATGTCTATATTTAAAGTCTAATCAAAAGCTCAAGAAGCCAATAATTATTCTTGTGTTAGTTTCACTTTGCTTTGGTCATGATTTATACAAAGAAATAAAAGAGTTATAGAATCTCTTTTCCAAAGCTTACAGATTTTTTGTTGGCCACAGTAATTAAGTTCTCACTGTGACAATTAACGCAAAATTACATCAATGCTGCCAAACGCTGTGAAATACACTTGTATTTACTATTGCACCCACATTGAAGGAATAGAGATGTGAGTAAAAAGCAGAGAATCATGTCATTGCATGACTTAGCATCAGCTGGAGGCTGGGCTTTCTTCTCACTTTCAGGTTCTTTGATCTCCCAAGAGAGACTAAGCAAAGCCGTAGATCACGATGGCAAAATGGGATGTGGCTCCCCAAACAGCTGATGTAGTGGCTTTTCCCGCAGAGGCCCAACTGAGTTTGTTGCTCAGCTAGTGTCAGCTCAGCTACTTCCACATCGAGTTGCAGGGACATCACAAGATACTGGGCCCAATTCTTTCACTTCTGACAGCATGCATACCCAAAGCTCTTGGCTCAGATGCACAGGCCTATTGTTGTACAGCTGTGTTATTAAAAATAAATCAGCTGCTGTGTGAGCACTGCTTTTACTTTATAAAATTTTTAGTAGCTCATTAAAAAACAATAGTTGCTATTTTCTCATCTTGGACTAAAAGACATCATTTTGGACATCATTTTTATAGTGATTTTAGTGTTGGCCACAAGGAGAATCTCATCAGGAGGAGCAGAATTTACAGTTCTGCAATCTTACTTATTCCCGATGAAAGCAGCTTTTCAGAGGATTTGAATGTATCCAAAAAATATTTACTGGTATGGCATATATGCACTGATGATACATATTCCTGGCTAGACATCTGCATTAGTGCTTTTCTTTTTTACTCTATGTCTGTTAACTTATAAAGGAAGAAGTTAGGAAGCATGCTGTGCTCTCTTCTGAAAACAGTGGTGTAGTACAGCTCTGCAAGCCCCTGCAAGAGGATACATAAATTGTATGATAAAGAGGACCTTAAAAAGACAAGACAGTGAAAGTCTTGCAAAACTCCACTGTAAAGCATTTTTTTCTCATTTTAATCTACTGTTTCTTTCATGGTGATTTTCTGGAACACTATGCATTCAACTTAGAGGAAAAGAACCCCATGAAGTCTCAATCACCAGCTTCATGTTGATAATAGAAAATAGGGTAATGTTTGGTTGTAGGTTCATCTCTTCTAGTTGCATTTAGAGGAGTGAATGTTAATAGCAGAAACATGTAGGTCTAGAAGTTGATTTACTCCTAGTAAATCAGTCTAGAAGCTGATTTACTCCTTACATGGGCTCCAACATGTCTCTAAGATAATACTCCTTCCTCTAGTTATCCTTCATCCTGGAGTTCCAGAGTTAAAATTTTATTGTGTCTTTGGACCAAGAGAAATTCTGATTAACTTAGAGGTTTTGAATTCTGAATTGGATTTTGCCAAGTCCTTCTTTCCTCAGTTTGGCATAGAAGGAAGTGACACTGGTGGTACTGCACCATTTCAGAATAAGGTGTGTTATATTTGTATTTTATCTCATTAGAGAAACAAAGTCTTGCTGACCAGGAATTCTGCATGGTTTATGCTCTTTTGACATGCAGATTTTAAGATCCCCTACACTGGTATATAGACAAGTGTGCCAAAGTTTTACTTTTCTTTTTCTTCATAATCTCTGTAGAAACAAAGAAATAAGAGACGAAAAAATCCTTTTAGGTTATTTTTCCAACTGCCACTCCCATTTAATACCAGGTCATTTATTCCTTACTGCATTATCCACTCCTGCTGTAAATGACTTGTAAAAGTCCTTTCACCAGTTTATCTGGGAAGCTGCTCTTCACTGCTAGCTCGCAGAGATTGCTCCTACTTATACCCATTGAATCTTTAAGAATTATTTTGTTCCTCCTTTATTTCTAAAATGGAATGGATCAAAGCCTTAGTTTTCTTTTATGATGATAAGGTATCTACTGGAAGGACTAGTTTGAAATGGCCTCATTTTGTGGGTTTGAATTTTATATTTTTCTTTTCAACCCTAGCAAAGAGTTACAGGCATTTTCCATTTAGGATCATCATGCCGGCAGCATGTCTGTAGGGCTGCTGCAGCCTTAACTCCACTGTGGATGGTTTCATCCATGGATTCAGACTTCTCCCCCCAAAAGGCAGATTTTGCAGTTCTACTGTTACGACTGTCTTGAGTCAACAACATCCCCTAAACCCTCTTAACTCACCCAAGAGATGCAATTGGTTTACTTAAATGTCTTTCTTTCCTTCAGCCGTACAAACTTGTAGTCTACCTGCAGGTAGACATATAAAGATTTTCTCATCTGGGAGATGGGACACTAGTCCCAGCTACCTAAGTTAATTGTGTATTTTATCCTATGACTGTTCATTGTCAAATATGTTAGCACTTTTGTTAGCACACTGTCATGCCTGGGAGAACCATGGTCCTCCCTCTCTCTTCCTTTTCCTTGATATCCTGAATGTTTCATTTGTCTCAAAAGTGACACTGCTTTGGTGAAAAAGGTGGCCATTTCCTCTGTGAATATGAGTGACATGTAACTGAGGAGAGCCTGGCTCCGCTAGCTGAACACAGGAGATACATGTGTATGTATATATACGCAAAAATACAGAGATTTAGGACTTTAAATCAAATTTCATGTTGGCCTCAAACTCAGACTAAAAAAGGATCAGTTTGGGACAGAAAATGAATTTTGGAGGCTTTTCTCTGTATCCCACTGGTGTAAGCTCTGTTAAAATGGCAGCTCTGGTCAGTACCAGACTTACATGCCTACTCCTCCCTGTACAAGTGGAAATCTGGACTGTGATTATATAGTTAATGGGGCACAAACTGGAATGATCTATGCACCAACAGATATGTGCCATGCCTTTACCTTCTGGTCCTATAAGGCCTTCTCACAGAACTTCTGTGCCAATGATATTTGCATTACATCTAAAAGTCAGCCAGCTGCACAGGTCCTTGCCTTTGTTTTCTGAAGCTGGCCTTATTGAACCATAAAAAGGTACATGTTTGGTACAGTGGTCACAGCCATAGATGTATCTGTCCCATCTACACTGTAGGCTGGGGTATGCTTAACCCAGACTATAGTATTAAGCTTTCTTTGTGGTGCTTTTGAAAAAGCTTATCTAAAGCTGCTCTCCCTCTGTGGGACTGCATCCAACCACTCTGAGCACAGTCTACTTTGGGTGGAAAGCAACCTTTTACAAAGGACACCTGTATCCCCTGATATCTAACGCACCATTACTGAATCCTTGCAGTTGGGTACATAAAAGTCAGGCATAGAAGTGTTGAGTCACTACACCCAAGTGTCCTATCAGTCTGGCTGTGGGTGCCACACGATGTGACTGAGCAACTGCTCAGCAGAACAAGAGCCACGTTCCAGTCTGCAATATTACAAATCGTCATAGTAACCACCGGAGCATCCTTCTTGCTTACACCAGAACTATGTATAAAAAGCAAGCAGTCCTTTGGGCCACTTACTCTTTCCCTTGGTACTCATTCCATGTTCATCCTGATGTAGAGTTTAAAAGTCCTAGGAATGGAGAAACTGATCATCAAATTATAATGCTTGGTTGAGGTGGTTTCCCCAACACTTGGCACTAGAATGGTTAAGTTAAAAACTAATGTTTACAGTGAACTGGGTAACACTCACACTCCAGCTCACAGCAATGTCTTCTTTAAATTTATTGGATGAAATTAAAATAATTTTCATCCAACAGAGGTTGATTACAGCACTCTTGCTTAATCTTTAATTTACTTTAGGAGCTTTCCAGAGCTCTATCGCTAAGTTTATTTCTTCTAGCACAGAGTTTGGATCCCTCATCGTTATCATAATTTTATACTGGAGTCAGGGATAAAATGCTGGACAGCTCAACAAATGATTTGTTCCAAAAATAATGTCTGCATCTGTGATGAGTATAATAAAGCCTTTGTGCATAATTATAAAATGTGTATGTTTTCCTCCACCTCTTGGTTTGGCTATGTGTTATCATAACCTCTGTCAGCCATTTCACAGCAAACAAATCCTGCCATTGAAATCTTGACATTAAGTTGCTACACTTATTTTATAGGGGGGATAAAATGGAAATATCAGTGTCTCACCATCCTGACTCAGATTAAACCTAAACTTTCTTCAGATAAAAAAGGATGGATTTTGAGAGGTACAGCACAGAAAGAATCCATTCCCTGATATTTTTTTTTTTCCTAATTTACTTATCTTTATGCTAAATAGAATATGGGAAACATGATGTAGACTGTGATTACATAGCAAATAGTTATTGAAAAATAGCAAATGTGAGCAGAATTTTTATTATATAGAGTCAAAGGGTTATACTCAGAAAATGTATTGGATTAAAACTAGCACTGTAGTGTCTGAAATGTTCCTAGGGTGTCAAAATACACTGGTTTCTGGGTGTTCAACCTGATGTGCCTTTAGAATGACTTGGTTTTCTGAAAGTAATATCTCTGTCATATCGCAAACCACTTTGAACTAAACATTGGAACAAATAGAAGGTATTTTGGCTTGGTATCAGAATGTGCAGTTCTCATGGAAAGTGTTACATGCGCTTGCACTATATGGTGGGTGGTGTGTCAAGCTTTCCATCTCATCCAGCAGGAGCCTTGCCGTTTTAAAATTTATGCTCTCAGCTCAAGTGATTTTATGTCATGGAAAACTTTAATGATGGAAGGAATTAAGCATTTTCTCCTATCCTAATATGGCTTTAATTTTCATGGCTTGCCATCTTCTGGGCTTTCCCAGTGTTTTCTGCATCAAGTGTCCAGAAGATTCACAGGAGCTTGAATATTTAAACGCATGCAGTTCTGGTGTCCTCAACATAAAAAGGACATGGAACTGTTGGAACAAGTCCAGAGAAGGACCACGGGGATGATCAGGGGACTGGAGCACCTCCCGTATGAAGACAGGCTGAGGAGGTTGGAGCTGTTCAGCCTGGAGAAGAGAAGGCTGCGTGGAGACCTCATAGCAGCCTTCCAGTATCTGAAGGGGGCCTATAGGGATGCTGGGGAGGGACTCTTCATTAGAGACTGTAGTGATAGGACAAGGGGTAACGGGTTCAAACTTAAACAGGGGAAGTTTAGATTGGATATAAGAAGGAAATTCTTTCCTGTTAGGGTGGTGAGGCACTGGAATAGGTTGCCCAGCTGTGAATGCTCCATCCTTGGCAGTGTTCAAGGCCAGGTTGGATGAGGCCTTGGGTGATATGATTTAGTGTAAGGTGTCCTTGCCCACGGCAGGGGGGTTGGAACTAGATGATCTTAAGGTCCTTTCCAACCTTAACGATTCTATGATTCTATGATTCTATGATCTCATGTCCAAACAGGACATGAGTCCTTTTGCACCTCATTTTCTGGTTCTCTTTCTGGTTCCCTTTCTTGTAGTTATACAGCAGCCTGGAATGAGAGACAAAACTGTTCCTTAGAAGGAAAAAAAAAACAAGAACCCCAGCATAACAGAGCTGGATGTAACGCCCATTGCCAGAAACAGACAGCTTGCACAGTTTGGGCAGGGTGACTCTCAAAGTCCAAATCAAGCTACACTACTCTAAGCATCTCTTTGAATGGAATACAACATAACTATTGAGTTCAGCTTGAATGGGAAGTTAAGACAGAGTGCACAAAGTTACAAGACAATAAAAGTATCATCCATTGTATTGGATTTGCAATGGAGTTTTCAGAGCTTGAAATTTGGATTAATGGTAATTAAAGTGTTTTTTTTTTTAAGAATTATTTTGAGCATCTTATGGGCACCAAGATATAACTCACAACAGCATGTGTAGTGCAGTTCTAGTCCATGGTTTATACATGGTGAAAAGTTCACCTTTTCAATTCCAAGTGCTGAACTATCTGAAGCAGGTGAATTTTGATACTGAAAGTAAATGGACGTTGACTGACATTTTGTAGCACTTTCATTTTGAATTGCTCAGTGTTTCCAGAAACTCCTTGTTTTTATTGCAGTTATGACTGCCATCAAGAAGCTTAGAAATTACACTGCATGTCTTGTAGAAACTAAATATTCCTTACTGCCTTGAGAGTTCTTAGAGGAAAATAGGTACACTTCTTGTTTAATCTAAACAAGCATATGAAGTCAATTCTGAGCACATCAGAACTTTTGTTGGAGAAATTCCTGTGATGGAGCTTGGCTAATGTCTTTTTGCTTTTTTGGCATCTTGTTCATCTTATTATTGCAGTTCCTATAACACAAGGACTGCTTAATGGGGAAACTGACGCAACACGCCTGGTGCCTCTGCATATAGCAGGACTTTTTTTTCCACAGGACAAGCTTAATCTTTAAGTTTGAGAAACTCCTTGTGAAAGATGCCAAAAATCCTCTCTGGCCAACACTTTTATATTTTATGCGTCTCATTAGTCTGTGTTTGGCCATCCACTTATGCATTAACATATGATATCAATAAATACTACAAGTGTTCACAGCTCATGCCATCCTGTAAAGCACACACAATGAGATATAAGTTACTCTGAGTTAAAACTATAGGAATTATCTTTATAGGCAACTAGAATCATCATCATTCGGCCAACTGCTCACAGTTTTCCACTCTAAATGAATTTTGACTGGGTTCAGTGCCATTTAATAGGGGACAAGGCTGTGTATCCAAGCACATAGCTTTTTGGTTTGGATGGCAGCAGTCGAAGGCACTTTAGTCCTTCTCAGCCTGCTAGTATTTAATGGCTGTAAAGGACTCTGCCTAAAAGTAGGTTGTGAATTTTTATTTTCATATTAAACATTTACATCACAGTGCTGGATCACTGTTTCATCTCAGGATGCTGCTGATGCCACATGTGGATATTACCTTACCAAACGAGATCTTAGCTAGGTTGGTAATATCAGAAAACCAGCTCTGATCTACTAAAGCCTTATGCAACCCCAGGTCTGTTGAAGATGGACAGGTGATCTCCATCCAGCAATAAGGGGAGAAAACAATGGGCTCTTGCTTGACCAGTGTGGGCTGCTGGTTCTCAGAGGAGCTAAAGACTGAATGAAACTCAAAGTGACAAATGACCACTGCATCACATCTTTCCTCTAGTCAACTGTATACTACAGTAACAAGACAGTTTGGAGAAGTGGAAATAAATGGCCAGACTGCGTACATGATATGAAACATTGGGTGATGCTTAAATCTTGAGCTACTCATACTTGCTCATATTAATGTTATTGGATTCAGCACAGAAATAACAGTTATGAGTACCTTTATCTCAAAATAAGGCAGATGGTAGTACTGCCTTTCACATAGTAATTGTGAACAATCAGATAAATTATGGTAGGACCCTGGATCTCTCCATGAGGTGAAGGCCCTATTCAGTATGTTATTGCACAGGACATTTAGTCCAACATGAATGATATAGGCAACTAATTTTAGGAGGTGTTAGGCTGTTATTTCACATTTTGCCTGGACACTTTATTTCAGAAATGCAAGAAATTAGACTTCCCTAAATGTTAACTTTCCTCTAGTAAAAGTTTCAGGAATGTTCTTTAGCCAAAGTTGCCCATTTCCAAAATGAAAATAACATTTCAGAGGGAAGGTCACTACCTATTATTTTAAAAGTAGCACTGTTCTGCATTCCTGAAAGCTGTATGCTTTCAGGTCTCCTTTCTTTATCTTTGTTTCTGTAGGGAGGAGGGTGTTAAATGAGAATTTATGAAGACCCAAATAGTCACACAAATTATATTGTTCTGCAAGTAACTGATCTACCCTCTACTAGCTTTACTATCCAGCTCTACTAGAACTCAGTCTTTACTACATGTCAGTGTGTCCTTAGATAAGAAGAGATTACCCTTTTCATTCAAATGGGACTAATGATAAAGGGATCCAGTAGTACACTAGACTTTACACATTATTTTACTGTAGTATACATATACATTTCAGCAAATCTATAACTGTTTCAGAGAAGTGGCAGAAAAGATCCCAAGTTTCTCATGAAAACTCTCAAAAAACCAAAATATTTTTTATTTATCCTCATTATAAAACGATTTGAACACTCTTGAGACAAAAGAGATTGGAAATTTGCAAAGTATCATATGAACAGATTACACAGATTACAAGAATTTACAGACTGCTGGGGCCTACTCAGAGCTGCAATAAAGTGACCAAAGGCTTTACCATCCTAGTGTGCAACTTTTCTTTGCTTAGTTCCATCTCTTGGATGTGTTTATTTGGGAAGTTTATTTTACTTTGGCCCAAATCATCAAATCTGTTAAGGTAATGCAGTACAGATTCAGAAGGTGCCTCACGCATGGCCAGTCTCAGAATATCTTAAGCATTGTGGTCTGATGCCGCAAGTGGAACTCATGTTCTTGTGTCACGTGCAGTGAATGGTTTAGGAGCCTACAAATAATGTAAAGTCCAGCTGGAGGCCAATCACTACACTGATGTATTCCAGGGATTAATACTGGATCCAGTATTCTTTAGCATCTTTATTGATGATTTGGGCGATGTGGCAAAGTCACTATCAGCAAGTTTGCAGACGATAAGCAGCTGGCAGATGGTACACCAAAGGGTTGTGCTGGCGTCCTGGGCAGGATAGAGAAATGAGCACAAAAAAAGCAAAGGAGGCAATTTGGAATGAGCAAAATGACAGAACACCTAACTGTATTTTATTATAAGATTATTGTCTGGCATGCAGACCTGCAAAAAGCAGCTAGTGCCTTTCCATGATGTCTAGACTCCCTCAGGCAGAGAAAGTGATTCACCTAGGCATAATGACCTTTTCTTGTAACAGCAAATGAAGCAGAAAGAGACCTTCCCTTCCTATTGCTTTCCATTCCCCCCCAAAAAAAGAAACCTATGGAAAGTACAGGAGGAACAGTATAAATCTAGGCTGTTCCCTGCCCAGGATAATGATCTTGCTGCCCTTCTGACAAAGTTGACTATAATTTGTATGTGAATTCTTCCTTCAGTAATAATTCTTCTTGTCCTTCTAGGAAGAAAATACTCAACAATGAGCTCTGTTGTTCCACAGTTCCTGCCTTTGGCATCTCAAGTTCAGAAAAAAATCAGAAAAAGCCATTTCAGGCATCCACTCATATCCAGTGAGTGAAGGAGGTGGTCAACAGAGCTGGGAAAAACAGAGCAACACATAAGTTTTGCCCTGGCCTTATGAAAATGTATTGATATGTCAGTTATCCTGCCATAGGGTAGAGTGATACATTAAAAAAGGTGCCTTCCTGGCTTGCACAACGAAGTCTACGTGATCAAAGATCTCTTGGAGGCCACAGTATTTTCACAGGTCCAGTCTAAGATAAAAGGTATTCCTGTGGCAGCTCCAGTGCCAGGACAAATGTAGTTTAAAAGTAGTTATTTGTGAGGAAAAGTACTTTAGTTATGTATCTACACCATATGCCCAAGTGCCTTGTCTCTGACTGTGCCAAAACCAGATACCTAAGGAATAATATAAGAACTGGGGCAACACATACTGTTATTTTTCCATGGTGCTTTCCCAGCCTCTGACAATATGAGGCTCAAGGGCTTTCTGAACCTGACAATGTATTTAATGTTGTTCAATAGATCCTTTTCCTATGAATCAGTGTAATTACTTTTTGAATCCATGCAAACTTTTAGAACCCACAGCATCTTATTTCAAACCTACAACGGCTACTTTGATTTGAGTTCCGCTACTTCATGTGTTAGAATAAAAGGCAAATAGATATTCCTTATTGATTTATTCCTCAAAAGATAAAAGCGACAGATATTTTGTAAGGATTTCCATTCATCCATCATATTAGATTTTTGACCTCCAAGATTATCCATTGTTTGCCCAAACCAGAGAAGTTAGAGTTGAGTGGTTATGATACTTAATGTGTCTTCAGTTATTATGAAAATTTCATTTTAGATTTTTCAAGGAATCAAAAGGCAACTTAAATTTAATTTTGTACATTGTGTTTCTGAAAACTTTCCTGTTTACCTTTCCTATGCAGGTCACACAGAGGATGGGAAAATGGTTAAACTCCATACACCAGATGCAAAACAGTGCATTTTATATGCTCAATGAGTAGGAAGCTATTTAGTAAAATTTACTACATCTGTTAATATGAAAAGCATTCATGAATATTTTTATTATGGCCAATGTAACTTTGCTGTAAAGTTGTAGGCTTTCTGTGTAAGTCATAGAAAGCTTTGATGTGTTTGAGGTCTTATTGTCATACAGTATAAGAAAGAGTGGTTCCACTTCAGTGATCATGAAGCAAGTTCACGTATAAAAGTGCTCGCTACTCCAATCATATTTTGACTGACATATTCCTTTAAATGACTTCCAGATACAGAGGCCTATCTGAAGTGAAATAGTTTAACATCATGATTCTGATTCTGGACCAGATCCTAAACCAGGATGACATTGCTTGGGATCAGGCACTTGGAGGGCTTAGCCTTCTTTTATTTAGTCCAGAAAATGGGCACAGTAGAGAAAGAGAAGAAAATTCCTCTGATGTAAAATGTCAGGACACTAAGTCATGGAAATTACATATGCAAACAAATATATATTGATAGCTTCCTAAAAAAAAAATAATGTCAAACACAGACACTAAACAAAGTTTTAATGTAGTTTTGTGGCCTTGGTGTCTAAATTTTGTCTTTCATTTTATTGTCCAGAATACACTGTTGTAAACCATGA
The DNA here is from genome assembly GCF_028554395.1 of Pezoporus wallicus. NCBI lineage: Eukaryota > Metazoa > Chordata > Aves > Psittaciformes > Psittacidae > Pezoporus > Pezoporus wallicus. The sequence continues at coordinate 351,966 of NW_026639618.1, forward strand.
CCATGGAAAGCACTTCAGATTTAGAGTGCTGCAAGCACAACTTAATTTGAGACACTTGCATGCTCATGAAAAACTTCCATAATTCTCTCTGGCTTCACAAAAAAGAGATTATTTTTACAAAGGTCTATATTTGGTTTTTGAATAAATGCCGTTAGCGTCTATAGTGAATATTTTGTGTAACACTGAATTAAATTTATCCCAACTTTGAATGAATAAAAATGATGGCATTTTTTGTGATTGCTGTGTGTTGTCTGCTTTTGCCCATCTCCTTAAAATTTTAAATTGTTAATATCAGATTAAAGATCCAAAATTCCTACCCGATGGGATCGTAAAGTATAATTGCTCAATCGGGGTCGTAATCTGTTGATGTTAGAAGTGTTTACTTTGGTCAAAAATGGTACTTTGTGTTTTGAGATCTATTATGCAACCATTTTGATGTAGAGGATCTGCAATTGTATATGTAGCCAGTGAAGGGAGATGAGATAAACACTGGATACCCACTTGACTGGATTCCCTTGCAGAGATTCCAGCTGATTCAGGTGGGCTCAGGGCCTTGCGACTGGTGGATAGCAGGATTCCTGCATATACCTACCTACTCCCATTCACCATGCAGGTCCAGGTGTCCTTGTGCACCTTGTGGTCAGGACTGGTAGACGCCATGCATGAGACAGAAATTAAAATAGCACATTCCCATCCACTGTGGTGTTTGGCTTAGGCTGAGAAGATGGGAGTAAGACTTGGATAAAATTACTGGACAAAAGACATATTTTTCAGGTTATGCTAAAGCAGCAAAATAAGAAAGTTAATACTAACTTTTCTCACTCTACAGAATACTGTGAAAAGACTGATGTTAGGCAACTAGGCACAGAGATTTATTGGAGCTGCATGACTACAGCAATGCATAGAGAACTTACTTAACTGAATTTCTTGTCTTCACAGAATTAAAAACCAGGTTTAGGGTTACAGCAGGAGTGATTGAACAAGATAAGAAAAAGAGGCACCTCTCTGAGTGCTATGGACCTTTACTCTCGTTTGAAACCAAGAGTTTTTGCAAATGATTGAACCTTTTGTCAATTACTAGAAGCATTATGAGAAAGCTGATTTCAATGGCATTTTTGCATGTATGATAGAAATTAGTTATTATAAATTTATAGCCTCAGAACAGGTAAGCTAGCTTAAATCAGCAATAAATATATTCTATCAAATCTTGATCCTAAATAATTATAATTTCACTCAGCATCATTTTACTGAAACATTGATTTACTTATTGTTCATTTTTCTCATGTAATAACAATTTCATATTGCACCAAAGAGTAGATGTTTGATGATATATTCAAAGGAGAGAGAGCCAAAGTGAATAGTGTCTAGGTTGTCTGCATACGGCTGTGCTATATGATTATTTTCATCTTAGAAACAATGTTTCCGCAAGACATTTAAATCTGGATATTTCTGTGGTCTCAAAGTTTATGGAGTATTTTTCTATACAATGAGAATGTAAATGAGGGGGGATAAGAGGAATTAAAGCAAATGCAACTCAAACATTGATGTGGCCAGGACAAAGCTAAAAATGTCCTTGGAGATGAATGAGATTGTATGGAAATCATATGTGAAATTGCAATGAGATTTTCCTGAAAAGTAGCAGATGTTTTTAATTTCACTTTATTTTATTCTTTTTAATCTCAGTTTCTTGTGGAGAAAAAGAAAGATGGGGAAATAACTTGATAAATAATAGCATGCACTTCATGTTACTTAGAAACACGAAAAAACACTCCAATTTCCTATATTATACAACAGTTTTCCTCAGAAAATTGATTTATAACTGCTCTGAAGTTTTTCATGGAAGATAACATTTCTTTCCACCTGCTACTACATGAATAAGATATTTTTTCATTTTGAATCACTGCTAGCAATATCCAACATCCAACATTCAACTATGCAAAAGCATAGTTTACTGGGCTCAAGTAAAGTGAGCAGAAAGCGATCATCCATAACACAGTCCTGAAAAGAAAATACTCCTTCAGGAGCTGCTGATTTTGCCTTTATTATTTGAATAGATTCCATTGTACCTTCTAGGCTCTTGACTAGGGGATTTATTCAATAGCCATTATGCAAAATTCCTGCTACTAATACTACTTTTACTCAGGAGAAGTTCGAAGAGTTAGACATGATCTGAATGTACGCAACAAATTATGTTCTTGCAGAAACTTAAGTAGCAAAATATCTAATTCTAAGGCTTTTCCCAGGAGACTGGTACTAGAGTAGTCAGTTCAGAAAAGACCACTATTATCTCTGTGCATTATTAATATCTCTATTACATCCTTTAGCTACATGGGGAAGTTTGTGCCTGTCCTGGGTTCAGCAGTAGCAGTCATTTTTCTCCTTCTTGGTAGCTGGTGCAGTGCAGTGTTTTGACTTTCAGCTTGGGAACAGAGCTGATAACAATGATGTTTTGGTTTGGCCAAGGACTTTGTGAGCCTCATGCTCTGCCAGGGAGGAGGGGAAGCCAGGAGGAAGCAGAGACAGGACACCTAACCCAAACTGACCAAAGAGGTATTCCATACCACAGCACGTCATGCCCAGGAGGTAACTGGGAGTTAGCTGGAAGGGCTGGGAGACTGCGGGGTTGGAGGAGGCATCGGTCAGTGCTTGGTCGGGCTTGGGGGGCGAGTTATCGGTCGGCTGGTGCTGAGGTGTTGTATTCTCTTCCCTTGTTATTTCCTTTATCATTGTTATTATTGGTGGTAGCAGCAGTGATTTGTGTTATACCTTAGTTACTAAACTGTTCTTATCTCAACCCGTGGGAGTTGCATTCTTTTTGACTCTCATCTCCGTCCCTCGGGGAGTAGGGGGAGGGAAAGGGGGGGGGGGAGTGAGTGAACAAGTTGTCTGGTTTGGTTTAAACCACGACAGTGCCTCAGATGTCACATGGTATTTTCAGGCATATAAACCTGTACTTTCCTAGATTTTAACTCCTAAATTTGGCATACATTGTAATCTGGATATCTAAATGGTTTCTTGAAAAGCTGTCCATGCAGCCAGCACAAAAAGGATCTACTCACTGATCTTCCATGGAATCAAACATTTTTAGAAGATCACTTTGGAACAACTCTTTCAGGGCATTGAATCTGGAATGTTATTTAGATTCATGTTGTCAAGTCTTGGTGAACTGTGACTCCATGGACTGCAGCAGCTAATCTTGGGGTGCCAATTGCTGTACTTTGAAAGTAACATGCCAGATAGAGGAATGATGCTGCTTACCATTTCAAGACTTTCAATACAGTTGACTTCAATATTTATTAACATATATTGGGGAATGGTTTTATTTCAGAAAGCCACTTTATCAGAATTTCTAATTTTCAGAAGGTCTAAAGCAATAAACAGATTATACTTCCTTTGCATGAGAAGACTTTTCACATTTTTAGCTCCTCCAATAGCAGGCTTTTTGCTTTAATTCTTCTTTTGATATCTAATAGAGATTGATGATGAATGTACCAGAATGTAATTAGCAGGATTTTGATATATTCTGTCTCCTTTTTTTTTTCCCCTCTTTCTTTTTTTTTCTGTGTTTCATTGTCCTAATGACAAGGTAATAGCAAGCTTTTGGCTTTCTTACCTCAGAAGTGAGCTGTGTAGTTCTGTGATTTAATGTTTCTCTGCACTGGGAATGAAGTTATTCAGGATTTTTTTTTTTATGTGTACAGGTTTATTGAATAAAACTTGAAAACGAGCCTTTCTCAGAGCTCTTTCAAGAACACTCAGACATGCTGAAGATATCACCTTCACTCCCTACAGTTATTTTTATTACAAGATTTTTATTACAATATTATTTTATTACAATATTTATTACAATATTTTTATTACAATTATTTTTATTACAATAAGCTAAACTCCTGTTATTCTAGGTAGTGGTTTTGTAACAAAGCAGCAAGCTTAACTAGGCAGACTCAAATTGCCTTTGTAAGTAAAATCAGTTCCTCACTTGATGAAACTGTTCAGGTAAAATTCCCAAATCCAGTGCCCACACACAGCAGCTTTACCTGGCAAGAAGAAGATGTTTAGATGTTTTTTTTCAGGTAAGATTACTTGTTAGTACAAACATATTATTACATGCCTTATCTTCTGTACATATCCAATCAGGGTATAGAAAAAATCAGTTGTTGCTAGTAAGTGACACAGAGATCTGCAAAATAAAAAATACTGCTGAGAATATATTTTCTGTATAGTGACCTGGCAGATAAGGCACTGATGAGGAGTCATCAAAATTCACTGTGTAAATAACTTGGTAGGGTAACAAATTCTGGAGTAATAAAAAAAACAGAAGTGCTTCAAAATACAGCCACCTATAAAAAGATTCCTGTTTTTAGCATACCCGTTATTCCCCATATTGCTGCCAAGATTATTTGTAATTGCAATTCTTTTCACATAACAAATTTTATAGTCTGCAATTTGAACTATAGTGGGCTTTACTTGTAGTGAGGGAGATTTTGCTTGTGTGTCTGTGTTGATTCTCAGTAGCTATCATCTGTTCTAATTATCAGGACTCATTAGTTGACTAGATTTGCCAAATCACAGTCATCATATGTTTACATCCCTTACTATAGAAATTCCTTGCCAAATGACTTCATTGTAAAACACTTGAAAGATGCACGAAAGCATGTGTTGCTGTGCAACTTCCAGCACTTTGGTTCCTGCCTGAAAGAACTATGTAAGAATACATTTTGTGTCTGGTCCAAGAACTGAGTTTAGAGAGACTTTTAACTAACTGATGAAGCCTCCTATAGTAAGCTCTGCATCAAAAGCGACAGCTGAAGGGGAATTCAGAGTCAGAGTATTTTTGAGGGGCTGTGAGAATTCAGTGTTGAAATAACTTGGAAGTAAGACCAATTTTAAAATGGGTGAGATCTGAAATACTCAGGCTGCAATTGTGTAAGGGTATAAGGTTCACCCACTCTCCTTCTGTTCCTCTTTCCTACTGCTCCAAGGGCAACTGTCTCTAGGGATTTGCCAGGGAAAAAACTTGCAACCTGCTTTAGTTGTGAGCAGTGCTGTCTGTAATGTCAACATCAATGCCCTTGGTCTTAATGGGGAGAGAGTGCGGAGCCTTCATCAATGCAGGGCAGGAAAGCTGTTAGAGAACACACTCAACAACCAGGAGCCTACTCCAAGACTCAGGTCTTTGCAAAAATACAAGAGCTCACAAATAAATGACAATTGCTAAAAAAGAGGCTAAAGAGGATTAGGTTAAGGAACTGTAAAACTAAGTTTTCATCTGTTCTTCCAGCACAAACCTACCATCTCATTTTTAACGACTAGCTGCGTTCTGTCATCTACTTTTCCATTTATCAAGCAATAAGCACCTGTTTGGACATCCAGCACTGGCCTCAGAGTAAGTCCTAAGGGAAACTATTAGCCAACTTGAAAACTTCCAACCCGACCCCTTTCCTAGTTTTGTATAGCCCGTAGGCTCTGAGTGGTATCTGAGCTCTGCGCTGTCTTCCTTTTTAAAGACACATGGAATTGGTTCTTTTGTCTAGATTTGATCAAAATACTTCTAGGCACTGAAATAGAGATTTCATTTTAATTCAATGTGTAATATTTTCTTTTTTTGAATGAAAATCTTGTGTCTTTTTGAAATTTTGCTGAAAATGCTGGTTTTTTTTCAAATGTGACTAGGAAAGAAAAAAAAACAAAACAAAACCCAACCAACGAAAAACCCCAAAAGAACAAGAAGCCTCCAAAACCCAAATATACAAACTGAGAGGGATGAATTTTGCCTTCTCGCTACCTTTGTTGACTTTTCCCACTTTATCCTCATACTTCTTATTTGTTTGCACCAGAGTGGGGTATTCAAGCAGGTAGCTTTTAGAAGTGGGCTAAAAAAGCCAAGCCAAGCTGAACTGCTTCCCTTTCTCAATGGGTTAAGTGTTGTTATATCTTTTTCTTCTATATTCAGTCAGAATCCAAGAGCTGATGGGTCAGTAACTTACTTATGTTCTTCTATTTAGTGTTGTAGTTTAAACCGAGCCATCAACTAAGTACTGTGCAGCTGCTCACTCGCTCTTCCCCTTCCACTTTCCCAGATGGAATGGGAAGGACAATTAAAAGCATGTAAAACCTACAGATTGAGATAAGAACAAGAATAGGGCATCCACAACTTCTTGGGGCAATCTGTTCCAGTGTCTCACATCTCACATTAGATGCTCTACAGTGGAAATAAAGATACTTAGATTTTGCTGAAGCCTGCTGGATGCTTGTAAGCTTAGCACCATGGAAACCCCTAATGTAGTTGTAATTTTTGCAGAAAAGGGTAATTTTCTCAACAATTCTCAGTTTCAATCATAATAATGAGCTTTTAAGTATATATATTGATGCCATGCTTAGGTTAAAAAATAAAGGGAGCACTTCAGTGCCTGATTTCTGTATCTTGTAATTTCATGCTCCTCCTCTCCATGGGAGCTACCCTCCCATGATCAGTGAAAGCATTGTTTAGCCAGTAATACAAGTGAGTTACCAAAATAAGCAACAGCACAGTTGTAGATCAACTGGTGAATGACACAACGGGGAGCTAGACAGATTTTCAAGTACCTCGAACCCAAGTGTTTTCCTGACGGTATTTTAGTACTGAAGAAGCTTGCCATTAATGTACCTAAGGCTTTACAGCCTGGGAGGCTGTCTCGTTTAAGTAGCCATTTAATGCCTTTTCAATCATAGTCCAGGATTAGAAGCAACTTTAAGTTATTACCAACTGGAAAATGGCTACTGACCGCCTGTGGGTCAAATGTGTTGGTGGTCTTCTGTTCCTAACAGAGAAAAGTTCACATCACACACAAATACTTGGGGTCATGCATGTAAATACATCCCCTCCCACCCTCTACCAGAGCAGACACCAACCAGCTTCTTCCTGATGGCCTTAGTTGAGAGAGGGATTGAGGTTTATCAGGAAGTTCTTGCAAGGAAACAGTAACTGTGAAAACAAGAGTGCTAAAAGAGGAATGTCCCTAGTGCAAAGGAAAAGAAAGAATATATTCTTTGTTCCTGTGTCAGCTGCCCAACTTGGTCACTGCTAGTATTTCACTTTCACCCTGAAGAGCAGCTAATTGTTTATGAAATGACCTTGTTATTCCTGCCCTAGTAACCTTGTCTGGAAGGCCACCACATGCATTTATTATTCTCTGAAGGAAAATGTTCTTTCTGACATCTGTTCTGCATTTGTTTTCCTTTAATTTCCTTTAACTTCCATCACCCCCTCCCCAGATTGCTCATCTGTGTTGGTCTGCACAGGGTGGCATGGGCTGTGCTAGTCCTGCAACCTCTCCTGTCTTCAACTTGATCTTTTCTGTGGTTCTGCTGTCTTACATTATAGTCTGGTACAAAAGGACAGAGAAGGGCACTGTGAAATTGCCTTCTCCCTCAACTCCCTCCTGTGACAGACTTTGCATCCCCTCAATTACGTATTCCAGTTTAGGGTTGTAAGAGTTTATATTGAGACTGCGTTACAAACAAAGCCTCCATCTCTCCTTACCTGCCTTAGGGATTCATTCGCCTCTTTCTCCTAGTGCCAGAGAATGCAAAAACACTGGCAAACCACGATCTCCTTCTCATGTCATTTTCCAGCCATAATGAGCACCTACATCCTGAGGTTCTAAAAGTATAAGAAGGCTTTGCAAGAAGTGCAAGTGACCCCAATGTCCTTCTCAGTGAAAAGTTTTATTGTTGGCCATGACTGCTTACAGCCCTTTCAGATTTCTTGCGATAAGCAATCTAAGAGAATGGCCTGGCTGCTCCCCAGGGAGTCTTTGGGCATCTTAACTGACATTTCTTCAGCAACTCTATTTAAGTGACTGACACCATCCCCTACTCTTTTCCAGCAGTTTATGCTATAGCCTTGGCATCCTCTGCCTTCTGTTAGTGTATGTGAATTGTCACGCAGTGAATCTGATTTGGGAGGGTTTTTCAGGAGTGAAAGGAGGTTTTTAGAGAAGATCTGGGTCAACAAGTGATGATACAAATTCTCAAAACACACAGTACAGAGCAGCAAAAATTTAAACTTTTTTGAGTGGGACTTTCTAGCATTTATACACAAGAGGCTGAATTGTGGGTTTAGCTCAGTGGGTGTAAAAGCAATGCTACAGATTTGAGACTCAGTCTTGCTACAAGAGAAAAGCAGTGCATGAGGATTTGCATACATTGCGTCCCTTTATTCCATGAGATTAGCAACATGAATCCAGGTCATGTGCAAAAGAATGTTGTCACACCTGCAGAAATCTTGACTCTTCACTCTAGCCTTTAACTATACCTAACCTCCAAGACCTTTTTTTTGGGTTCCTTTTTCCCAGAATCACTCAAAGGACATAGCCATAAAAACAAAGGCCGGGTGCCCATTCCTCCTGCCTAACTCACACCTTGCCTAGCGAGGAGAGCTGTTATGGGCTCTTAAGCTAGTCAGTCTCTGCCTCTACTTTTTATGAATCCTCATGGGCAGGCTCCAGGGACAAAGGCCTTGTTGGCAAGAAATTAGTAGCTTTTCTTATTTTGCACAGTCAAGGAGACAGGTTGTAATATTAGTCAAGGAGTTTTACTTCAAAGCGTGTGCATTGAAAGTCTGGTTGCCCTCAGTAAATAAAACAGAATCTTTCAAATAATTTCATAATCTCTTATTTAGGAAGGTGCTATACGTTTACCCTTTCGTTGGGAGATTTGTAAAATACTACTTCACTTTTGTCATAATTTAGGCTGTTACTTCAAGTAGGCTATATAAAACTATAATATTTTCTCTTCTCTTGTTTATTTTGGCTGAGATCTATTGTTAGTTTCTGAGAAACAGCTATGGGACTTGGCAGTGCAGAGGCAATTGGTATCCTGGATATCTTAAATGATGTGAGGCAGCACCTGGCTGATTTTATATGTTGTTAATGGTGCACTGATAATAAATACATAATAAATACACACTGATAATAAATATAGAAAGAAAACTAGCACTTCAGTGTTTCAAACAGGTTCCTTACTGGCAGGATACACAGGATTTCAAAGGAAAAGAAGTTCTCTGCGTCAATTGTGAAAGTTGTGTGTAAGACAAATGCTCTTTCTCCCTGAGGCCTCCTCCAGGTTATTTGGCTTTTTCTTGCTTTGTTTCATTTCAACTTCTAGGATGTTTACTGCTGCATATGGCATATGCTCATTTATGTTTGTCAGTGCGGAGTTTTATTTACTGTGCAGCAGCCTGATTCCAGAAGAAACCCAGTTCCTTTTTCTGCTCACTCGCTTGATATAATCAGTGAATGCAGCCTGCATACTGTTTTCCATCTGTCTCAGTCATTTATATAGATTAAAACCAGCAGAGGTCCAAGTAATGGCGTTCTGGGGAGGATTCTCCACAGTGGGGTGGCTTGCTTAACAAGCCCTCAGATTTCACTTTGTTTGTTTGCCTTTTCTAGTCTGTGCATTCACCACTTGCATGTTAATAGATTTGGAGAAGATTCCCCTCCAACATCCCCACAGCCTCATCTGGAGCATCAGTCAGTGTTGTTTGCTTATTCTCTTCTAAAAGTCAGTGATTTGTGTTTCATTAACAAACATCATCCTTAGGGTTTTTTCTCTAGCCAGAAATGCCCTTATGGGGTTGTAATACATTAATCTCAAAGAATTCCTGACACATACCTACGCAGATCTTAAAGCTATTTTGATGTTATACTGTTTGGAGATGATAACTAATATTACTCTTGAAATCTCTATACTATGAACACTTCATGTCTTTGAAAGCCTTGCAGCTGTAAGATTCTGTTCATTTCAGTTACAATTTCACCGTATTGGTAAATATGCTTTATCTTTTAGTGTCATTTCTTTAAGTTCCTGGTGTCAGAGGTTATGGGCTATATTTTCACACATTTGCCTAATCTTTATGCTTCAAGTGTCTGCCATACTGTTTTCTGTTAAATATTACATAAAACTGAATTTGAAAGTGCTGCATTTGAAAGGAGAATTATTAGCCCAAGTGTTCTATATCAGCAGAACTACTCCCTCCTCCACCAGCAATTCGATAAGAAGGAATGGCTTTACTCCAATCTAAATTAAAGCTGAAAATTCAGTCCTATTGCTAGAGTGGCAAAACTTCCTAATTTCAGAAGAACTCATACTTTTTCAGAAGAGCATGCTACTGTGTCTTAACTCTGCTGCATGTGCTTAGAATAAAAAGGTATCTAGATGTGTAGGTATTCAGGCTAAAGACCTGTCTTTGTTCTAGCGATCATCCTTCGCTTTGTCACCATTTCCCATCAATTAAATTGAGTGTGTTAGCACCTTCTTTACCTGGACTTTAAATAAAACTGTGACTTCTAAGGCAGTAAAGCAGCAGTGTTAAATGATTGACAGACACTGGCAAGCTGATTGGTGCCTGGAACCACAGAGATGTGAGGAAACATTAGATTTAAGCAAGTTATATGCTAGTAGGGTTGTATGATTGTGAGAAAAATCCATTCTAGAAGCAGTAGTGAAGATGGGTGGTCCCGTTGCAGAGGAGGAATATTTACATTCATAATTCCTTTTTTTTTGCTTTGCCCAAACAGAAGGATACCTTATAATGTGCAGAAAAGGGCCAAAATGTATGTTGCATGTACTTGGGGTTTAGGGGAGTTAGATAATGAAATGCTGATCTTACCACTGCAATAAGAACTAGATAGATCTGTCCTCATTGGAGATATGTTCCTAAGCATCTTAGTCCATGGACATCAAAGTACAGATGAAAACATGGCATCTTAGAGCCTTGTTGGCTTTCATAGAATATTTAAATCTGAGTGCAGTTTCAAGGTTCACCATCCGGACTAAATATTGTTGTGGCAAAAGCAGATAACCTTTCTCTCTATAGGAATAGGTATATGGATATGTTACATATATAATATATGGAAAAGTACATCTATAATATGCAAGTAAACCAGAGATTTTATGCTGACTGTTGCCTTAGGAGTACCCCAAGGATACATGACCCTTTACACAAAAAAAAAACCAATATTTTTTTGACCATCAACAGGCTATCTGGTTCCAACAGGAGTTACTACAAACTAAAACCTGCTTTTAGCATGTGAAAACTAAAAGTGGCAGTGTCTGCTCTGAAAAGAGTCAATAATTTATTGCTCTTGGTTAGATCAACCCTTAAGGCATTTCAGTAAATCAAGAAAGGGTCTTTCAGCCGATTATCAAGAAGCTATTCTTTGAAGGCATATTACAGTGTCTATAAATCTGCAAATGTGTTTCTTAGTCGTTCAGTTAGAGCTGTAATCAGTTACCATACCAGATGAGCTCTGAAGTCAGCAGATCAGTTGCACATTCCCAGGAGGATATTTTTTCTGTCTAATCTTTTCTCTTTCTCTGAAACACATTTAGGATTTCACATATTCAAAACATACTCATCTGAGCAGCTGCTGTGTCAAATGACCAAACCTAAGGAAGATAATGAAGTCCAGTTTTGTTGATATTTACTAATCTGGCTTATCCATGCCTGAAGTCATCTCTGCATGGAAGCAAAGACTTGTTCTTCTTCAGTAAAGTAATTTTTTGCCGTTACAGACAATGTGTTATGTCCCAGAGATTATCAGGAAATGCTGCCAAATCATGTGTTTCATCACTCTCCAGGAGAAACTGCACTGAATCTCACACAGAAGAAATAACTTGCAGGAGTGGCCTACTGGCATAGAAGTAGTGTGGTTTAAATGCAAGCTACTTGAGCACCTAAGAGATATCACCGGATGTGTGTATAATTTGAAATAACCTACAAATCTATGTTTCTATAACCAAAACATTAATGAACTTATTGATCCAAGAATAGCACTGTTCTATTAATCCAGCCTTGCCTTGTGTATAGCCCCGGAGGACAACCTTAGCAAGATTCCGACGAAGCAGGGACTACATAAGAATTGCTAGGATCTCTTCAAAGCATTAAAATAAATGCCTAGACCTTGCAATGTAAGTTTTACAAGATGCAATAATTCAAATAATAAATAAAGCAATGCATTCAACAGAATTACGTGGTTGAAATATTAAGAAATAGCAAACTGTAGTAGTTTAGATGCTGGATTCTCTCAAAAACTCCCAGTAAGTTTCAGATGACACCAAACTATGGGTGGCAGTTGATGTGCTGGAGGACAGAGCTACTCTTCAGACAGACGTAGAGAGTCTAGAGAAATGGGATGACAGAAACTTTATGAAGTTTTTATAAGGCATGAGTGAACTCCTGCATCTAGTTTTGGGCTCTCCATTACAAGAATGACATTGACAGATTGGATCAGGTCCTGTGGAAGGCCACCAGGAACGTCATGGAGGCAGAGCACATGATGTATAAGGAGAGGCTGAGAGAGCTGGGCTAGCTTAGCCTGGAAGAGAGATAGCTCAGGGCAATCTCAATGCTGTGCGCAACTACCTAATGGGAAAGTATAGAGAAGGTGAAACTAGTCTCCTCAGAGGTAGACAGTGAAAAGCTGGGCAGTAACGGACACCAGCTGCAATGAAGGGTATTCTGATTGCACATGAGGAAAACATTCTTCGTTCTTTACAGCAAGGGAAATGCCAATGACACCAAGCTGTGTGGTTCGGTTGATACGCTGGAGGGAAGGAATGCCATCCAGAGGGACCTCGACATGCTTGTGAGGTGGGCTGATGCCAACCTCATGAAGTTTAACCATGCCAAGTACAAGGTCCTACACCTGGGTCGGAGCAATCCCAGGCACAGCTACAGGTTGGGCAGAGAAGAGATTCAGAGCAGCCCTGCGGAGAAGGACTTGGGGGTGTTGGTTGATGAGAAAATGAACATGGACCGGCAGTGTGCACTTGCGGCCCAGAAAGCCAACTGTATCCTGGGCTGCATCAAAAGGAGCGTGATCAGCAGGTCAAAGGAGGTGATCCTGCCCCTCTACTCTGCTCTTGTGAGACCTCACCTGGAGTATTGTGTGCAGTTCTGGTGTCCTCAACATAAAAAGGACATGGAACTGTTGGAACAAGTCCAGAGGAGGGCCACGAGGATGATCAGGGGAGTGGAGCACCTCCTGTATGAAGACAGGAGCACCTCCCGTATGAAGACAGGCTGAGCAAGTTGGGGCTGTTCAGCCTGGAGAAGAGAAGGCTGCGTGGAGACCTCATAGCAGCCTTCCAGTATCTGAAGGGGGCCTATAGGGATGCTGGAGAGGGACTCTTCATTAGAGACTGTAGTGATAGGACAAGGGGTAACGGGTTCAAACTTAAACAGGGGAAGTTTAGATTGGATATAAGAAGGAAATTCTTTCCTGTTAGGCTGGCGAGGCACTGGAATGGGTTGCCCGGGGAGGTTGTGAATGCTCCATCCTTGGCAGTGTTCAAGGCCAGGTTGGATGAGGCCTTGGGTTATATGATTTAGCGTTAGGTTTCCCTGCCCACGGCAGGGGGGTTGGAACTAGATGATCTTAAGGTCCTTTCCAACCCTAACTATTCTATGACTATTCTAGGATTCTATGAAATCAAACATTGGAACAAGGGTTCAGAGAGGCTGTTAGATTGCCATCCTTATCCTGATTTGAGCAGAGGATGGTGCCATGTGACATCCAGAGGTTGCTTTGAACCTAATCCATTCCATGGTTTCACATTTCTCAGAAGGGCTGCACTGGCCCCTCTTGCAGGAACAGCCTTCTGTTGCTACCTGTGTTTGACAACTGTGTGTTGGAGATAGAGCCTTTGAAGGCTTCCTCAGGTTGTTGTCCTACTTTCAAGTACCCACAGATCAGTTGGTGTCACTGGGTTCTGTTCAGTAGAAAAGGTTTTGGGTTTTTTTGTTTGTTTTTTTTCATGCTCCTAGTCAGTCTTTCTTTGGAAATTTATCCTCATGGGCAAAAGACAGAAAGGAAAACTGCATGATCTTGGGGCACAAGACACTTATAATTCAGACTGCTTGTGTGATGTCGGGGTAGTTAACGGGACTAAGATTTCCAAGTGATGAGTTATCTTAGGCTACGTTTACGTAATAATAGTGATCAGCCCTGATTTTCAGCCTACTGAAGAATTTGAATTCTTTCAGATGTTAAAAGCTGGGCTCCCTGAAATACCAAACCTTCCAAAAAAACACTGGCCACTTTGAAAAATCCTTTAATCTCCTGGCTTCTTCTGAATAATAGAAAAGGCAGAGAGATTGTTTTTTTGTTCCTTAACTCCCTTCCTTCTTTTTTTTCCCTTGTCTTATACTTTGTGAGCCAGGAAAATCATAGATTTCTACACTATGTCCCAATTACAAATTTGGACTCCATCAGCAGTGGATCAGCTCCAGAGAGGGAATGAGAGTAGTAGAAGAGACAAATCAGCATGGGAAAATCTCTCCTCCTTCTCATTCTCCAGGGACAGGTTCCAAAAAAATGGCTTTTGGCTGTCAGCTCGCTTTTGGCATCTGTACTCCAGCTGAGAGCTTGTTCGGCCTTGCATGCTTTGATGCAGTAACAACACAGCCCACATTTCTGCTGATTAATCATTCGGTCATTCTGTATCTTAACCAGCTGTGATCATGAGTTATTTTTCCCTACAAAGGTTAGAAATATCACTGTTCATCATCTTCATATTCTTTACTCGTTTTGTATAATGGCTGAAGGGTCTTGTCTAAGCTGGTGTTGAGGGTCCACACACCTGCTGAAGTCAGGGAGGGGTGCAGATGTCTGTCCCCACTCAAAATCAAATATTATCCCCCTACCCTTCAAAGATCATAACAAACAACTGTTTAATTCAGCTCATGAGGAGTTATGCTCTGAGTCCAGTTTTTTCCTAGGAGTAGGAATCCCCATATCTATATATTTAATTTATGCTATAGTTTTGGCATTTGAGGGGCTGCAACCCAGTGCCAGCAGATGGAAAATGTCAACCTTTATGACTCATGCACCCTCTGGAGTATGTCACAAGTAAACCCTCCACAGAAGATTTATCTTAAATAAAGGAAGATTGTGCTGATAAACTGTTGTAGCTTTTTTGACTTCTTTAGAACCATTTCAGTAACTCCAACTACTTGTTTTAGTCACTGGACTGGAAGCTACTGGCAGTGTTACTTTAAAACAGAGAAGTACAAGCTTCCTCCCTGGAAATGACAGTGTGGTCTTCAAGTAATATCAATTGCAGCCAAATGGATGTTAATGCACAATGAAGTTTTTCCAATGATTCATTGGAAATCACATAATAATGAATGAACCCTCACATAAGCAGTAGTATTTTAATTTTTAATGAAAACACCCAATATGTGTCATCTCTTTTTTCTTGTATTGAGAGCAATGACCTTTATTCTTCAGGAATGCACAGGTTATTTTTTTCTCTCCTATTTTTGCCCAAAGTTACTGGTCTAGGTTTCACAAACTGAGTCAATTAAATCATTCTTCTAGAGAGAAACAGAGTCTGTAAGTCTGTAAATTACATAAAAACTACTTAGTACGTCCTGGGAGCAACGTAGAACAGCATGTGTGAAAACACTCTGTCCATCCCAGAGCACCTATAAAGAACTTTACTTCTGGTTATCCCTCATGTGAACAATATTTTCCTCCTGAAAAGAACAGAAACATACCCTTCACTGAATGTCATTTACTTGGAGCCTTTGTTTAATACTTTGCCTAGTTTTAGTAACTTCCATAGGAGTATGTTTTTCTTTCCACTTTTTCATACTGTGAGAGACATCCTTTCTATGTTAAAGGAGCAGTGATATAGGAGGGTAGTTAAATTAGCTGAAGATCTTGATACAGTAATGTCATTAAACTGGTAGATAGGTCAGGGAGGGGTGACCATGGCCTTGAGAGGAGATCCAAAGGATAAGATCAAGAACTGCAGATTCCATTCTACCTTACAGTGGGATGTGGTGAGTGACAGTGTTAAGATTTGCATGAAAAAGAGTTTGGGAATGAGCTCTGAGGCTTTGGTACTTGGCAAGCCCTGGGGCGTTGAGTTGGAACATTGAAGGACAGGAAAGGTAAAAAAGCAAGCCTTGGGATGATGGGCCAGGATGTAGTTGTGGTGGGAACCTCAGTTGGAGGCCAGAGGATGTGGGGTTTGTGAGAGGGTCTGCAACATTGTGATTGGACTATTTACCTGAAGAGTTTCACAGTGGCCAAAGAGATTGAACATTGTATATATGCGCAGGTTGGGAAAGTACCGAACAAGGGGATAAAAAGGGCTTGGTGGTAATAAATGAGGTTTTGAGTCTCCGCATCAATTTGAGTCTGTACCGTGATCTGCCACAGTGGAATTACTCTGGATTTATGCTTCACAGTATTCAGATGGCATGCTGTGAAGATGGCAATTGCTGACCACCTAGGTCAAAACCCAACCTAGGCTGAGACATCAGTTCTGATGATGAGAATATCTGAATGTGTCTGGGAGAGACCACATAACTGGTGGATGTTAATACTGCTCATTTGTCTAAAATAGAGACATTTGTTTGTTGAGTAGGAAGCCTCCTTGCCTGCTAAAGCTGGAAGAGCCAGATCCTGTCACCTTCCCTAAGAATGAGCAATAAAAAGCTAAATTATGAACCTTGTCTCTTTAATAACTTTTAGTGGTCTGTAAGCAACCTAAACCATTTTGGAAGACATAATCATGGCTATAAAGGTCTTGGCAAGGGTTTGGAAAGATATTTGGTTCTTTCATCTCCCTAAGAGAAAATAAATCTGCCAGGAACATTAAAGCACCAACTTTAACTTTTAGTCAATATTCTAATGTTTGCTGTCTGTCATATCAGTGAAACAGCAGGAAAAAGGTCCTTTTTTACAGAGCTGTCTTTGGATAGCCTTCCTCAGATGGCTCCTGAGAGACTAGAGTCAGCATTCTGGGATTTTGTGGAACCATAGACACAAAAAAAGACCATAAAGAAAAGAATAGCCTGGACAGGCTGAGGATAAGACAGAAGTGCAGACTGTTACTCAGCTCAAGACATCTACCTTTTCTTCCTCCCATGATTTCTTTGCTGTTATTTTGGCAGAAAGGAGGAGGCAGAAAAGTAGCATGAAGAAGGGCACATAAAGGAGCCTGCAGAAGGGAAGATTTCAGTGAGCAGTGTAAACCTCTCGTGAATTTGGGTGTAGAAGGCTCTCATTTTCCAGAAGTGTTTCTCCGTTTCAAACGAGCTGTATGTAACTATACATTTCTAAGTACAGATTCTGTGCCTAGCTATGCTTGCATCTAGGCACTTGTTACTTATAGTTTGTTTTGTATGACTTGATCTATTTGTGAGCACTTGCCTATCTATTGAGGTGTTTCTGGCAGTAGTGAGTGTGCATATCTGAAATCAGGACTAAAGTATCTGGAATTAACCGTTCTTGAAAAAAAAAGGACTGTTGAGGAAGGCTTGGAGTCTACATTTGACAAAGAAAGATCAATGTAAAATCTTATAACATTTGAATGGTTTTCTATTTAATTAATAGTCTTTAGACAATTTAGATATGTTGATGGCATGTTCCCATTCAGACTGCCTGGAATGTAAATCAGTAAAACAATATATTATGGATATACGTTATTTTTATTGATGAAAAGAACATAGTTTGCTAACACAGGGCTAATTCTGGATAGTTATTGTGGAAACTGGGCCTTCTCAGCTCTAGTATATGAGCTTACAACATTTATCTGTCTCCAAGGGAACAAACAAGAAGTCAGTGGCTGTGATTTGCAGCAGAGAATTTTTCTGGAAACATGGTACTGAAAAAAGATAACCATAAAGACAGTACCACATAAGCTTATGTTACTTAAGAAATCTGTAGGTATTTCTTTCATGGAGATATTTAAGAGCAGTCTAGAGTACTGCTGCTCAGTAGTGCTCCAGGGATTATATACAGACTTTCAGATCCTTGCTGTTTCTATCTTTCAGTGATTCACTGAAGGAAGTATCCCTCTCAGCATAGAAGCACAGAGTTGACTTTTTTCGTAATAGCAAATCATGAAAATGTGCTTTGAAATATATCCTTGGATGTACATGCGGTTTTGCTTCATCAGGAACCTCCATCGCTTATGTTGGGTGCTGTTTGTGTTTTTTTCCTAGCCCTGAGGAAAGCATCTGCTATTGTTGTGAAAGAGTGTGGTGGCTTGGAGGAGAGATGGACAATCATTCTCCATTTTAGAGTAGCATTCAGGGATGAAAAATTCCACAGTATTTTCAGTTACAGAGTATGACAGATGTAGGTGCATATATTTTTCTTTTTATTTCATATTTTAGGTAGAAGAAAAAGCAAAAGTCTTCATTGTAGAGGTAGATGGACTTTATATTGTTGTAAAGCTAGATGGACTTTACAACCCTCTCTACTCATTTCGTTGCACCTTCTTCAGGCATACTTTAAGCATCCCATTAGAGAGTAAAGACTCATGAAATGGTAAAAACACTATTAAAGCAAGAAAAAAAAAAAGTAATACTATAAAGGAACAAGATATCCCCATTGGCCTTTCATAAGTCATGAAGAAACACAAATTCATCTGAGGGAGAAATCTATGAAATTTGATAGATTACATTGTTCCTTAATGTGGAATTACCATTCATGCTCCAGGTTGAAAAACCTGCCCCAGGGAGCGCAGCGGACAGAGCGGGTCAAGGCAGTTTGCGCGGGCAGGCGAGCAGGATGCTGAGCACTCGGTGTATGATCAGGGCCCGGTCCGGGAGCTCTGCTCTGGCTGCCCCGGCGGTGGCAGCGTAGGCACCCAGACAGAGCCGATGAGAGGGGAGGCTGCAGTGCAGAGCTCGGGGTGTAGAGAGTGCCTGCCCTGGTCTGGTGAGGGGAGGGTGCACAATGGGCAGGGCTGCACTCGGTGCTCCCTGGTGGAGGTCCTCCTGCAGCAGGGGCTGAGCTGCGGGATGCTGTTAATAGGCTGCGAGATGTCAGGGAAGCTGAGAGGAAGCAGGAATGCTTGCTCCTGGCCCAAACTGTGCAGGGGCCTCGAGCTTCACCTTTAGCTCATGAAGGAAAGAAGGAGGCCGTTAACCCGGGAAGCTGGGAATTAGTGACAAAAAAAAAAACAACGAAAAAAAGAAGGAAAAGGACAACCAAAAAGCAAGGGGCTTCCCCCTAAATCCCCTGTCCCCACGCAGAACCGCTTTGCTGTCCTGCAGGGGCTAATGAGGAAGGGCACTCGAGCCAGAAACAGCCGGCTGATGCACTGCTAAAGAAGATCTCTACTGGTGCTGCTAGGAAAAAGCGGCGGGTCGTAGTAGTAGGGGACTCTACACTGAAAGGGACAGAAGCACTCGTCTGCCGTCCAGACCCTGTCTCAAGGGAGGTGTGTTGCCTACCGGGGGCACGGATCAGGGACGTGGCAGAGAGGCTGCCTGCTCTAGTAAGTCCCACGGACTATTACCCACTCCTGGTGATACATGTGGGTGCTAGTGACATAGATAGTAGTAGCCTGGGGAACACAAAGAAGGACTACAGAGCCCTGGGGGAGGTGGTTAGGGGCTCTGGAGCTCAGGTGGTCTTTTCATCAATTCTCCAGGGTACAGGGGAGGATGGGCCAGGTTAATAACTGGTTAAAAGGGTGGTGTCATAGTCAGGGGTTTGGGTTCCTTGAACACGGGACCCAAGCTTGTAGGCCAGGTCTAGTGGGGGCTGGTGGAGCTGCTCTGATAAAGAAGGGAAAGAGCAGTTTTGGTAGGAGGCTTCCAAGGCTGGTCAAGGAGGCTTTAAACTAGATGTGCTGGGGGAGGGGGACATCATTCCATCCCAACACACCCAGTCAGTTGCAAGAACCTATAATAAATGCCTGGAGCAATGTAGAGATATCCCAGCTGCTCCAGCCCAATGTAGAGATATCCCAGCTGCTCCAGCCAATGAGCCGGCTTCAGCTGGAGTTCGGCTCAGATGCCTCTATACAAATGCCCATAGCATGGGGAACAAACAAGAGGAATTAGAGATGTGTGCACGTCTACGGGGGTATGATATAAGAGGCATCGCAGAAACATGGTGGGATGGCTCCTATGACTGGAGTGTTGGAATGGAAGGTTACAGGCTCTTTAGGAAGGACAGGCCTGGCAGGCAGGGAGGGGGAGTTGCCCTTTATGTTAGGGATAGGCTGGAGAGTATGGAACTCTGTCTGGGGACAGGTGAGCAGTTAACAGAGAATTTGTGGGTCAGGGTTAAAGGGAATATAGCTATGGGAGACATTACCGTGGGGATCTGTTACAGACCGCCTGATCAAGGAGAACCTGCGGATGAAGCACTCTATAGACAGATAGGAAAAGCCCCACCCTCGCAGGCCCTTGTTCTCATGGGTGACTTCAACCACCCTGACATCTGTTGGAAGGACGGTACGGCCCGGCACAAGCAATCCAGAAGGTTCCTCAATTGTGTAGAAGACAACTTCCTCCTGCAAGTAATAGAGGAGCCGACAAAGAGAGGTGCCGTGCTTGACCTCGTGCTCACCAACAGGGAAGGGCTTGTTGGAAATGTGATGCTCCAGGGCAGCCTTGGATGCAGCGATCATGAGATGCTCGAATTTGAGACCCTCAGGACAGTGAGAAGAGCGTGCAGCAAGCTCACTGCCCTGGACTTCAAAAGAGCAGACTTTGGCCTCTTCAAGAACCTGCTTTGGAAGGTTCCATGGGATACAGCCCTAGAGGGGAGGGGGCCCAAGACTGTTGGTTGATATTCAAGGATCACCTGCTGCAAGCTCAGGAGTGTTGCATCCCAACTAGAAGGAAATGCAGCAGGAGGGCCAGGAGACCTCCTTGGATGGATAAGGAGCTCCTGAGGAAAATTCAATTGAAAAAATAGGCTTATAATAAGTGGAAGCAAGGACAGGTGGCATGGGAAGAGTACAGGGATATTGTCCGAGAAGCTAGGGACCAGGTTAGGAAAGATAAGGCTCAGCTGGAATTAAACTTAGCTAGAGGTATTAAAGATAACAGGAAGGGATTCTACAGGTACCTAGCAAATAAAAAACAGACTAGGGAGAATGTAGGCCACCTCAGGAAGCTCTCAGGAGAACTGGCTACACAGGATTTGGAGAAGGCTGAGGTTCTCAAGGGCTTCTTTGCTTCAGTCTTCACTGCCAAAGGCTCTGACCAAACCACCCAAGTCTTGGAAGGCAGATGCAGGGACTGTGAGAATGAAGACCTTGCGCCAACTGTAGGAGAGGAACTGGTTCGAGACCATCTTAAAAATCTGAACGTGCACAAGTCCATGGGTCCTGATGAGATCCATCTGCGGGTCCTGAAGGAGCTGGCAAATGAAGTTACGAAGCCGCTGGCTATCATATTTGAGAAATCATGGCAGTCAGGTGAAGTTCCCAATGACTGGAAAAAGGGAAATATAACCCCCATTTTCAAGAAGGGGAAAATGGTTGACCCAGGGTATTACAGACCAGCCAGTCTCACCTCTGTGCCTGGCAAAATCTTGGAGCAGATTCTCCTGGAAGGCATGCTAAGGCACATGAAAATCAACAAGGTGCTTGGTGACAGCCAGCATGGCTTCACTAAGGGGAAATCCTGCCTGACCAATTAGGTGGCCTTCTATGATAGGGCTACAGAACTGATGTACAGGGGTAGAGAAGTTGATGTCATCTACCTGGACTTGTGCAAAGTGTTCAACACTGTCCCACACGACATCCTTGTCTCTAAATTGGAGAGACATCAATTTGATGGATGGACCACTCGGTGGATAAAGAACTGGCTGGATGGCTGCACACAGAGAGTTGTGGTCAATGGCTCGATGTCCGGCTGGAGACCAGTAACGAGTGGTGTCCCTCAGAGATCGGTGTTGGGACCGGTCTTGTTTAGCATCTTTGTCGCTGACATAGACAGAGGGATTGAGTGCGCCCTCAGCAAGTTTGCCGATGACACCAAGCTGTGTGGTTCGGTTGATACCCTGGAGGGAAGGAATGCCATCCAGAGGGACCTCGACACGCTTGTGAGGTGGGCTGATGCCAACCTCATGAAGTTTAACCATGCCAAGTGCAAGGTCCTACACCTGGGTCGGAGCAATCCCAGGCACAGCTCCAGGTTGGGCAGAGAAGAGATTCAGAGCAGCCCTGTGGAGAAGGACTTGGGGGTGTTGGTTGATGAGAAAATGAACATGGACCGGCAGTGTGCACTTGCAGCCCAGAAAGCCAACTGTATCCTGGGCTGCATCAAAAGGAGCGTGATCAGCAGGTCAAAGGAGGTGATCCTGCCCCTCTACTCTGCTCTTGTGAGACCTCACCTGGAGTATTGTGTGCAGTTCTGGTGCCCTCAACATCAAAAGGACATGGAACTGTTGGAACAAGTCCAGAGAAGGACGACGAGGATGATCAGGGGAGTGGAGCACCTCCCGTATGAAGACAGGCTGAGGAAGTTGGAGCTGTTCAGCCTGGAGAAGAGAAGGCTGCATGGAGACCTCCTAGCAGCCTTCCAGTATGTGAAGGGGGCCTGTAGGGATGCTGGAGAGGGACTCTTCATTAGGGACTGTAGTGACGGGACAAGGGGTAACGGGTTCAAACTTAAACAGGGGAAGTTTAGATTGGATATAAGAAGGAAATTCTTTCCTGTTAGGGTGGTGAGGCACTGGAATGGGTTGCCCAGGGAGGTTGTGAATGCTCCATCCCTGGCAGTGTTCAAGGCCAGGTTGGACGAGGCCTTGGGTGATATGATTTAGCGTTAGGTGTCCCTGCCCATGGCAGGGGGGTTGGAACTAGATGATCTTAAGGTCCTTTCCAACCCTAACAATTCTATGATTCTATGATTCTATGAAATATTCAGATTTCAATACCATTGCAATGATATACATTTGACCGAAATTAATGGAGGTTTTTCTATTAGTGGAGCAGAGCAAGCCTTCCATGAGAGGATACTGTATTTTTCCCTTTTGATGCCAGTCAATGATAATTATGTCTAGAAATCAAGGATTTTAAGCATGGTTGTGGCTAGTTATGTCCTCTTTGCTATCAGGAAATGCCTGTGTTTCTGCAAGCTTTCCCTGCAAGAAGCTGATGTGACTTCAGCAGTTTGGCACTATTTCCTCTGCTTCTCATTTTTATTGGTTACTTCATTTCTGAAAGTATTTTCCTTTTCTTCTTGGCAAGGAAAAACTTCAAAATAAGAACAAAGACTGTCCAATCAGAGACATCTGCTACTGATCTAATCAATAGCTCTGGGAGCTGCAGTAGTATAACAGCTACGAGCGGGTCCATGGGCAGAAGCTAGGCTCCAATTGCATCTGTTACTCCAGTGGCATGGATATATGCGTAATTTCTGTGCCCACTAAGTGAGCAATAAATATAAACTAGATACTTTTCAGTTGGCCTTAAAATTTCACAAGGACTGTTGAATCTGGAAACATCCATTTCTAGAATATCAGTAAAAAAATTTTCTGAGTATTTGTTGGGAATAAGAGGGCTTTAAAGAGCTGCAAGTATTCCACAGATTTGACAGAAGTGAGAAATTTCTAGCAGGTAGCCACAGCATTTTACTATCTCTATTCCATCAATAGGTCTCAGGGATTTGGCTGTTGACCTTGAATTGCTACCAACAGCACATTTATATCCAAAGTAAACAGAATTGTGAAGAAGCACAAGAACTGAATAGGGAGCAGAAAATGTAGGAACTGCCAGCATGTTCCTAGGAAAGACATCATGTTCAGACTCTGAAGTGTCTGGGTTAAAAGTGACTTTTCCACTGTGGTATGAGCTAGTCAGTTGCCTAGATCTAGGGCAACAAATTAATCTAGCACAATGGGTGCAATTTTGCTGAGAGTGTGTTGCATGTGTATTTACGAAGGCCTCTCTGTTATTTCTTTAGGAACCAACACCCATGAGGCCTCCGCAATTAGCTTATTGTAAACTGTACAAGGAATCATGTTTATTGAAGCAACCTCACAGTCAACAGTTGTTTCAGCAATTCCATAAGGATCCTCCATTTTCATCAGTAGTCTGAGCACTTGAACTGAAGCCAAGCCAATTTTAAGTATTCTCAGTTTTGCTGATGATATGTGTGAATACTATCTCCATTGCAAAGTATGAGCGTGCCACTCTACTCACTGAATTGAAGAGACAATTTTATTTATATAGCCTGCTCTGGGTGCCAGCTCATGGTATGTGGCTTCCTTCCTCCTCATTCATACAGCCTTCTAGCAAGTACTAAAGTTCAAATATATCCTCTGTTGCCGGGATAACTAGCCGTGTGCTGGTGCTCTTACAAAAGGTGCTGCTTAATGCTTTATGATCTCCTGGATCTGGGATACAGATTAACTCTTTCCCCCTGAAGAACTCATTATTCACCATCCATTATTACGTGACTGTGTGTGGCACACATCTGCTATAGGAGGAACATAGATATAGATGAACATTATAGGGTTTTTTTTTGAGTGATGAATGAAATTTGACAGGGTAAGCCTTTTTTTCCCTCACAACAAGAACAACACTGCTGAGTACAAACTTTGCCAATTATTTTCAGGAGTTCTTACTCCTCTCTTGAAATATCTTCTGCGTATCTTTACAGTAATATATAAATACTCAAGCAAATTAAGAAAACATTTATTAACATTTCCACTATGTAGGAGAAAACAAAGACACAAATGGTTAAGTATGTACAGCTTTTGTTGTATGGTGGAACAGATGGGTGAGGTCATCTATATGCAGATGTTTAAGTGTTCAATCCAAGCTATTAATCCAGGATCTCACCATACTCACTGGAGAAGATTCCAGGAAGCAAAGCATCGTTTCCCAAGATAGGTGTTTAAAGACAGTAGACACAACGTATGATAAATACTTTTACAAGAGGTGCTGACTCTACACTTTGCTATGTCAGAAAATAACTCTGTTCCTTTGAAAAATACGTTGTTTCAGAGCAGGAGCAAAAATGTCTCAAATATACCTATTTTAAAGAAAATTGTTTGGTAATATTTTCCAGTTAAGAAGACATGCCTGAAATTAGTTTGCACACAGTCTAAGGGTGCTATTAATGTGCAAATATGTTCTTCATCCATTAAAGCTACATATACAGACAATAATGGTCTTACGCAAGAGAATCCTTGTTCATTGAATGTGTAGTGTTTTGATGTATCCAGCTTGTCTTTTGCACACAGGGTATGTAACATATGGTAATTTCTGTTCCGTGCCAAGTCTTCTTGTCTATTAATAATGGTGGCTGACAGGAATTCAAACCCTCTTTATTAGTGATCAAAATACTTTGTGACTGTTGCCAATATTTCTTCTACCTTGAGAACATCGTGCCTGACACATGGCTGAGGTGTCCCTCATGACTGAAAAACAGAACTGAAAATATTGGTTTGTTTATCTGAATGACTAAACAGTTCTCATCATCATGAGGTCCCTTCCTACAAAATAGCTATATTCTTCTTCTTCTTTCCATGTCATCATGTTGCACGATTTGAATTTAGTGCTTTTTGAGCTTGACTGTTTGAGGAAAGGAAGTTAATGCTTACATGAGTTCTACTTGTGTGCCTGTTAGTCCCTTCTCACCCCAAAGAATACTTGGGACTATTCAGCCACTTCAGTCCAGATTGAAATGTGGGTAGAAGTCTCAAATATCTTGATCACCTCTATTTTGTGATAAAAGATATCTGGCTAAAGGAGAAAACTACCCAAATAAGAGCTCAGTTTGGTTCTAGGAAAGACAATTTTAAGGTACCAAAGCCCCGATTTTGAGATGCCATTTAGTAGCATAGTTATATAGGCCATCTCATTGAAGCAGTAGTAAAGGTCATAGAGTTTCCTTTCTTACATCCTTGCAGTTGATAGTTTCCTGTTTTCCTTTAGCATAGGTCACAGTGCCTATCATTGTTGGCTGTGATCCCTCACTGACTGGCTGATACAGGCTAAAAGCTGCCTTTTAACCTACAATGCTCAGCTACTAATCAATTGTCTGAGGGTAAACTAAGACCAACAAAGCATCACATTACATGAGCTGTGCAGAGCATTTGGCAGCATCAGGGCTGTACTGCTGAGGCAATGTAGACAGAAGTCAATTCTAATATCAAATTTGGAGTCAGATATTTCCCCCTTTGAACCACATCCTAATTTTGTGCTTTTGCATTTGACTCAAAAGATGATTTTGGTGGGCTGCTCACAGAATATGAAACAGAGACCTCTTTGAAGATCTGCCCCTTCTCCCTAAACCTGTTTTGGTTAATAAGTGATTTACCTGAAAATGCTATTTTGACATAAAACCATTCATAAATACAGAGGCAATTGTAAATAGCTTCAGGAAGAAATAAAGAAGAAAGTGGAGAAAACATCAAGACGTATTTTGCAAATTTCAAAATGGATCATGTTAACTTATCATAAAAAGATATTTTCTTTTATGAAATTATCTCAATTTTCAGCTGAACATTTTGGTTTAGAATGATTTTTAAATTCTTATTTATTTGCATTTTCCACAGAAGCCAAGTTAAAAATTTCGCTATGCTCTTTCACAGCTCTGCCATTCCAATGACAGATATTTACTCAAGGTGGAAGCCAATTTAGGAAATCCATTGAGACATTTTTTAAGAAATAAAAGACAGCAGGCACGAACAAGAAAGGACGTGATGAAATTGTCACATATCCTAGCAAATTGCTCTCTTCAGAGAAAAACTTGCTCCAGTAAACGGAAAAGATGAACTATTTGTGTGCATATTTTTAAATCCTGTGTGCCCCTCAAAAAGCAGTGGTTAGCAGTAAGTTAGTGCCAGTGGCCACATTGCATGGCTGACTACAGATGTGAAGTATTTCAATTAATCTGTTACGAGTTAAATAGCTTAGTTGTGCGTTTAACAGTCTGACTTGGATTTGTGTTTTACTGAATGAGGCATATGCAACTGAGATGAATGTGTTGCTTTTGAAGGAAAAATTAGAAACTGGATAAGGACTGCTGTTCCTGAATTAATGAAGGTGAATTTATAGCTTCTGAGAGCAGCATACTAAACATATGTGAAGGTGAAAGGAAGAAAATAACCTTTCTTGAACTCAGAGTACATATTAGCCATGTCAAGTCACATACTGATACTCCTAGATCTGAAATAATGCATTTTGGTTATGAGAGATTCTACCAATTAGTAACTGTGTTTGTCATTTTAAAAGCTCTTACTGGAATTAGGTCTAAGATGTGAAGTGCTGAACAAAGTTGTCATCCATTGAGGGCTGTTATAAGAGGGTCATGTTTCCTCTGAGTTTACACATGGAGGGGCAAGCTGTTATCATAGCTGTTTGAAAGGGTCTTAAAGGAAAAAGCTTGGGGGTGACTGCAGAGCTCGCATACATCTTAGTGCATGAAACACTGCTGTGTTGTGCCACACCACCGTTGCCTGACTGGCATGTTGAATCTTTTCTATTAGGGAATACTATCGTAGTAGTTATACCAATCTTTTCTACTCATGAGCTAAATCATGCAAAAGTGTGAGCACTCCACTGGAACCAATCTGGGCTGGCTGTTAGAAGAACACCTGGCATGAGGGCAAGTTTGGCTTGATCACATTTGGCCTGCACCACTTAGCACTTACCCAGTTCTTGCTGTCAGGAATTAGCAAGAGCTGCTGACCATTCCCGGTAGATACTCTGGGTGCAACTGGCCTATTTTGAAATACAACTGTTTAATAATATAAAGGAAGACTTTTGTGTAAGGTGGCCTCAATTCTAGAGCACTGTTTTGGAAACATTTGCTTTAACCGCATGGGTGTAGCCAGACTGAAAAGGTCTTTTGCATCAGTAATAAGTGACACAGAAAAATTGGTGTGTTATAAGAAAAATATCTACAGTGGATCATAAATCATTATTATTTGTATAAAGTTATCCCAGATAGTCCCCCAGGGGGATTATCTTCTGTGCTGAACCAATATGGATGGCTTTTCCAAAACCTCTCATTTTTTAACATGCTAATAAACTCTTTAATACTGTAATTCTGGTTAACCTCATAATCCACATAAACGTTCACTTCTAGCTTGCCCTTGCCAAACTTTTTGCCTTGATGAAGTCCTGTGGCAATGAGCTCCAGGTTGATCGTGAAGATGTTTGACAAGGCCAAACATGTTAGTAAACACAGGAGGGAAAACATTTGCTTGTAATGCTCTTATTGCCCATATCAGGAGGGACTTAGCTTAGTCTGTTTCCTGACAATTTTTTGCATTCTTTTCTTCTGCTGCTGTCATGCATTTGCCCCTCTCTAGGGATTGAAACAAACCTAGCCATGAACATAACTGTTCTCTAAAGTGCATGGTTGTCCTGTCAACCTCAGTATTTACCCTGTAATATTGCTTTTTGCTTCCCACCAACTGGCTGTGAGCAACTGAAGAAGTCTCCAGGGCAGTGAATAAACAAAACCAGCTAAGTATGAAAACCCTTCACTTCTCTGAGTCTAAAAAAGGGGGAGGATAGAGGCAAGGAGAATTTTGTTTATAATAGTTGCCAGTAAACAGCTGGGTTTGCAGTGCAATATTCCGTGCCAGCTCCCAATTTATTTTTTAGTTATTGCTTGGTTTTCCAGCATATTTTTGTATTGTCTGTTTCAAGAGGTTTTAGGTGTCAGAGGAGTCCTAATCCTGGAGAGAGGCTATCCTGCAGTTGTCCCTGAAGAAAGAGCTATAATTTGCCCACAGTTGCAATGTGTAGGGTGTCATCTCTGCCACTTTTATGATGCAACTTGCAACTCCATCCAGTTCTTTACTGCACATGGCTATGCGGAACCCTTTTCTATCAGCAGAGCTGGTGGCAGGTTGTGCTTGGTGCTGTGGATTGACTTTGTATTCCGTTCATCCTGAGTGCTGGCTGGAAGAATTGCTTTTTTTCACTGAAATGAACTAACTAAACCCATTTCTAATTTTTGTTGACATGACTGATTTTCGCAGTAAATAACCAGCTTTGGATTCTCAGCAAGAAAGAATTTTTCAGTTAATAAATTAAAAGTAATTTGTCAATTTCATTTTATGAATGTTAAAACCAGTGGATAAAAATGAAATCTCCCCCTCCAAAACAAAAAAATCCTAGGAAAACAACTCCTCCCTTTGACTTTGTCATTTGGAAGACATATCTCCGAGCATAATCAATCATTTCTCTGTTTATTTCCTCTCCTCCCTCTCTCATGACTGATGCACCTATAAAATGGATTGGAGTGAGAATCTTAAGGAAAAGAGGTTAAAGGGCCAGGAGGAGTGTAACTGTGCAGTCTTGCAATATGGTACTGCTGGTGCTAGCAATAAGCCATAAGCTTTGCAGTGAGTTTTGCAAGGTCAGGACAGAAGCTGGTTAGGTTTGCTCTGGCCATACTTTTCTTGACCTGCCTATAGCATTGTTTGACTTGGTTCAGGTGTGACAGCAATTTGTCTGCCTAGGTGTCTAACTTATTAAAATAAAGTTATCTTTGTGTGGTACAACTATAGTTTTATATAGTTAGCTGTAACAAGAAGTTTTTCTGGGTAGAATGAGATATTTATGACCCAAACATCATGACTCAGAGTAGAAAAATACATACCTGATGCAACAAGAGATATCTTGAGAAGGAGAGATACTGCAGACCAGGAGCTTGACAAAACTGGTTACAGGGGTACCACAGACGAATAATAACATAACATATGTAAATAACACTATATGTAGTAAATGTGGGTGAAACCTGGAACAGCAGACCAATGAAGAAAGAGAAAGACAGGAATGTGTGTTAAAAAACAAATATAAATGACATTAAAGTAAAGTAAAAAATAAAAAGAAAGTTTAAAAGGAATATAAAATCAGATGGGAAGAGGAAACCCTCTACATGAATGTGTCATTCCTCCTGATGAAGGACTTCAGATGCTGACTGCTCCCTGCAGTACCCTACTACTGCCAACATCAGTGTGAAACCACTCACCTTAACATGCAGAGGAGCAGAAGGGTGAGCTTTGCACAAAGACAGGGGGTAGAAACTGAGTTACGTTATTATGTTATTTATAGTTATGTATATAAAAATGAAAAAGGTGTGCCTCCTCTTCACCAATAAACAACAGGGGTTACACAGGCAATTCTACCTCACATAATCAAGAGTGCACGTGGTGCACCCCGGCACAGAGAAGAGGGTCACATGTTCATGCTCATGCAATGCGCAGATGTCTTCATGGATGAAACTTTTCCAGTCCAAGCAATAAAGTAGGAAGTGTTACATATTACACAGATAGCTTCCAACTGTCATGGATTATAACTGGAGATGGGCCATTAATTATCATCTCAACATGGGTGACATAACAAGAGGGTAAATCTAAGAGGCAAGTATCAGGTGTCAGAACTGCAGATCAGATGCTGCTGATGGGTAAATACATTTTGTATATCACAGAGCTATTCTGGAATAGGAAGTTGGATACAATAGCTACAAATAAATTTTTTTTTTATTTTTTTTAGTCTTCTGAGTAAGTTCTTTATGCTATTTACTGAAGAAGGAAAATAAATAGCTCAGTTGAGAATAGAAAACAGAAAGCCAGCATGTCTTAGAAGAGTGGAATCTGGTTTAGAATTAAATCCCACTCACCCCATCACAGTTGACTTTGGTCTCCAAGACTGGGCATAATCTCATGTAAATCTCTGCTGTCTGGAAGGTAGGTTTCTATGCTGAGCTGGTAATATGGACTCCTTCCTTACTTGGGACAGGGGAGGTTTATCCTTCCCACTCTGAGAAACGTGGGGAGGGTTAAACACTTATCTGAACCTACTTTTCTTTTTCAATGCAGCCTGGAGAAAGAAAAGGAAACAACTTCAGCTGGGAGCCTCAGCCAGAGTTTAGCTGAGATAAGTCCATGACGGTATGTATAGTTTGCATTGGGTGTTCAGTTAATATGCTGCCTGAAGTAAATTTTTAGCTGAAAAACTCTGTTAACTTTGAAAGATCCAAACACTTCACCTTCTGAGTGGAGTACAGACCATTATTAATTATTAATTATAAAGAAACAGAGGCGCTAAGAATGGAGCAATGGGACCTTTGCTCTGGGTCCCCTCTGGGCTCTAATCAGTTGACATCAGTTTCTCTGTGTTTATTTAAGGTTGAGTTTTATTTTTTGTGTGTAATTATGTTCAAAGTAAGTCACAGAAATCTGAGCAGAGAGGTTGCTTGCACTAACATCACATAATAACTGCTGAGTGACTATCTTGATCTCCTGTGATGACATGAAAAGAAAGGCAAACAAACAACCAGGAGACATGTTGGGTTTGCTTGTGTGAAGAAGTGATATCAAATCTTAGGAAAACATGTTGCTTATTATTATCAATAAAGAAGGATGCCATATTGTACATTAAACAAACTTGGAGCTGATACTTAAAATCAAAGACTCTTAATGAATTCTGCTCTGCACCAGTGACTATGGTGACAACTGAATGTTAATGACATGTTTATGGATGGTGGGTAGAAGGAAGCAAACAATAACCATACATTTGGGTTTACAGTAGTAGGTGAATAAAAGACAAAGACTAGTTTGTAACCTCTTACTGTGTATGAAGCTTAAAGAGCTGACTTATTTTTCAGATTGTAATTTGTGATGATGTAGTAACTGCATTATTTTACAGACTTCATGTTATATATACACTGATGTAGATTAAAAATCTCCAAATTTTTTAGATACCACTGTCCCATTATAGTAGAAAGTATATACATTTTCCTTCATATATGAAATTTCATTTCCCTTCTGAACCAGCGGTAACCAGTATAAATGTATGCAACAAATGTAAATCTATTCACAGTTTGAACAATCACTTTGCCCTTTCTATAGACCATCTGCTATAATTTTGAAGGCTGTTGATGTGTCTTGACTCAACCTTCACTTGACTGATGAAGTCCAAATTAAAGGGACTAACCCTAGCAAGTGACTGGAGTTTACAAAAAGACTGTATGGTTTCTGAGAGTCATACAGTCAACAAAGGGGGTCTGTAGGAGAAATACATCTTCCAGTATGCCCCTATTTTCCATAGTCTCCCTTTTGCTGTTGAAGTATCTGCCTTTCTTACTGCCCTTTGTGTCTCTCACTGGACTGAACTCCAGATGGGCCTTGGCATTTCTGATTCCATCCCTGCATGTGATCTCTGACAGCGTCTTTGTATTCCTCCCAGGTCCTGTGTCTCTGCTACCACCTCCTGTATGCTTTCTTTTATGTCTGAGATTTGTCATGAGCTCCTGGTTCATCTTTGCAGGCCTCCTGCCACCTCTACTTGAGTTTCTAAGCAACTAGATGGACCTCCTTGTGCTGGGAGAAGGTGATGCTTGAAACTTAGCCACATCTCCTGGATCAAGAGATTTTTTTAAGCAGGTCACTGAACAAGACAAAATCTTCTCTCTAAAGTTGTGATGCTTTTTTCTTGCTTTGCTCCCTCCTTTTGGGATGCTTAACTCCACTATCACATGGTGACAGTACACCAGCCTGACCCCAGCCTTTGCTATGAAAAAGGTAAAATACCTTGCTGTGTGATAAGGATACTGACTCATTTTTAATCATAGAAGTAATCTTTGCATATATATTTTTCCATCCTTTGTCCTTTGTCAGCATATTGCACAAATCAGCGTTTTTGAGGCTGTGCTTGTAAAAGGCAAAACATTACACTAAAACTTGGCTGACGAGTATTTTGTTTAGCCAGAGACAAGATAATGACTAATGTTTCTAACAGATGTGAAATATGATTTTTCTTTCTTCTGCTGCATTCATCCCAGAAAGTGTTACGTAGCCTGTCAAAGGATCTTAGAAGTCATGCAGCAGCCACAGAACCAGAATAGAAATTTAAACAGCCTGCTTGATAAACTTCTTCATCATGTAGAAAAATTGCATCTGATACTTGCATAAAAAACAATGTTCAAGGCCATCATTCTGTTTTCTTTGTCTTCTACTCAGTGCATAAATAAAATCTGGAAGTGTAGGTAGCATATTGAAGCACTGTTATAACACACCACCATGTCCTCCAAACACTGGCAGGGCCACTAATAACATGGCAAAAGCATAGTTCAGTGGGTAATTCTCACTAGCACTCTAACAGTGCAGTTCTGAGTAGCGCAATTGTGAAAAGAGATTCACTAGGAGCTACAGCTACATCCCACACGTTCCTCTCCCCTCCTCCCCCTGGAGTAATTGGAAAGAAAACATTGCAAACGATATGTGAGAAGTGCTCCTGGCATGGTCACCAGCTGTGGCTGAAGTGATGAGATATTGTGAAATCCAAATAAATGGTTTATTATAAGGAAAAACTTTGTTCAACTATTATGCAGTGCTGAGGAATCCACACCTCGTTTGCAGGGGAAGAAAATGTTCTATTTCAATTCCTTGAAGAGATGTTACCCACTTCTTCTGGGCAATCACTTTAGTGTTATAGCTTCCTTTTTAATTCAAACTATGTAAAAAATGTTGACCATATGAAACATGACTACTGCTGTGTTACATGGACAAATGTTCTCTGCAAGGAACAGAGTTCTGGAGAACAGTAAAGGATCTCTGGGTCCTGTTCTTTGCCTATCCAAGTTTTTTTATATCTGAATAATTTGTTACTTTATATATTAAAAAAGTGGCATGTCTCTTTAGCATGGACATGGTGGTGAGGACTCTGCAGATCCCATAAAACACCTGTTGTCATACCTGTGATTACCTTTCCCATGGAGTTTCCTTGAGGTAGTGATAGAGAGTTGGATTGTTCTTTTTCCACAGCGTGAACTGTCCAGACTAATAGCTAAGTCTTCAACTTAGGTACCTCTGGTAAGTGACCTGAAGATAGTCGTGTCTTCTATAACCAAAAAGGTTACTGAAATATAACTTTTCCTGTGAGGAAAGCAAAATACATAGAAATAGTACACAGCATCAGACCGCAGTGTAAGTTGATGCACATTACAGTTCCAAGTGGCTTAATTATGGATTGCTTCTCACTTAACATGAACTGTCTAAAGGCTGAACTGTTTAAACCAGTAAACCAAGTTACCTCCCCAGTCAGCAGAAGAGCAAGATTTTAGTGTAATTCACCCCCCACTAAGTCCTGTTTTGGTGACAAGGTTGATTTCACCTGTAGAGCTCCTTTTTTCTATCCATTGGCCATGGGTACAATCTGGAAATGAGATCCATCTAGTATAACTTACCTAAAACTTAAGTATCAGTGTAAGACAAAGTAGATAGAATGAATTACACCTATTTCTTCCGACAACAGTTAATTTTTCTAGAGTGCAGCTATGCTGAACAGGAAGCAGGGAAAGGCAGATGTCAAAAAAAAAAACCTTACTCTTGGAGAAACTGAACCATGCTTTGCTGTTGACTGTCATCGGGTCAAAATTTAAACTCTCATGCATATTAAGCCGTGATCTACATTCAGTCTACATATGACATACATATGATATATGATTAAACAACCATTTTATAACAAATGTTCAGCCTGGACATTAATGATACTAGGTGCTACTTGAAATTTTTGAAATTACTGTGACGCTCTCTGCTGTGGCTTCTTTGGGAAATTTTGTGTATCATCTATGAAGAAGGCACCTACCTGGTTTGGAAAGTTGGCTGGTAAAAGCAGTACTGCATTTCCACTGAATGTGCACCTTCTTAACTCTGAGACACCTCGTGTCATATCTCTACTACACTGAGTTATTGATAACCTTCAGACCTAAACTTCGCATAGACGATGTGGTTTAAGCAGCAAGCGGCTGTGTGGTTCTGGGTTGCCAGCTGGGCTTAAACCCAGACAGACTGCTTCTTTTTGATCTCCTCCCATATAACTTGCTTGAGAATATGCCATAAAAAATGTTATAAAAAGTCATATTTTACCTTTACCAGCAGTTGAAACTCAGCCCAAAGTTAAGGGGCTCTGTCTACTCTGTCAGTCACCCTTTTTTTACCTTTATCCTTTCTCCAGTCACCACACCCTAAATTTTATAGACTCCATGTAGCCTCTTCCCTGAGTTTGTGAATATTCTGTCATCTAAATTTCTAATGTCTATGTTGTGCCATGTTGTGCCATGTGCCATTGTAAAACCATGCTTTACAATTCAGTTCTTGGAGCTCACTGGGCTGCATTTCTCACTGTGCAGAAGCTGAAGAAGGTTCTCTTGGTAAATGGAAGTACCTGAAGGAGGCAATTAGTAGTGGAGTTGTCTGAGTTTCAGAAAGATATTGCTACACTTAGGATGTTGGGGAAGATTTCATATGCCTCCATACTTCAGAGTTTGTGTCCGTCTAAACAGAGGAGCTTGTGGAGCCCTGCTAAGAAGCTCTTGGATTTTTTCTGGTTCCTGTAATTGGTACCAGTTTTCACTCTACATACAAATACAGCAGTGTAAAGACTGTCAGATCAACTTCGTTAGCTTCATATTTCATGTCTATTATAGCAAAATGAAATATGGCTGGATTTTCAGAGGCAACAGAAATTCACTACTCCTGAATATAACTTAACTTTGCAAACATCCCTGTTTATAATTATGATAGATGTCATTGTTAAATTCATAATTAGTCCATTTTTACCCTAAGCAAAAATAAAAGATGCGATAATATAGGTATTTAAATGTGGCTGGCTTACATGAAAATTTTCTCATCTTTGTTCCTTGCTTCTAATGTTTCTATACCTAGGACA
Organism: Pezoporus wallicus; assembly: GCF_028554395.1. Classification (NCBI taxonomy): domain Eukaryota; kingdom Metazoa; phylum Chordata; class Aves; order Psittaciformes; family Psittacidae; genus Pezoporus; species Pezoporus wallicus. The sequence goes on from NW_026639618.1 coordinate 387,426, forward strand.
CCACAAGTCAAGATGCAATCTATGGTACTTGTAAGAGTCAATGAATATAAAAGCCTATTATTTTAAGGGGCTCTTTAGGGCTGTAACACTCTTAACAAGCCTCTCAGGGCTAACATTTAACATGTGTGCCCTATAGAAGCCTATAATTTACCACGTGCCATCAATTTCATATAGACCAATATATGGCTGTCAACCAGGTGCAGCTCTGCCTGCTCCATAAGAGTTCAAGCATTTTAGTGCAACCCATGATGGCTTAAGTATGCTAAATGGCTAGCTGCTCTCCTGCTTTGTTAAGGTTACATGCTGAGACCAAAGCTGGTAATGCCTGAAAATTGTTTCTCACAATTTTCACTCCCTCTTTCATTGGACAAACAAAACAGTGCTGACACACAGAGCTAGCAGTGCTGCAGCCTGAAAAGAACATAGGGGGGTTCATTTAGTGCAATTCAACATTATATGGAAATCTCGTCATATAAATTTTTAACTTTAAAATTTGTTAGGAGTAAAAAATCTGGGCTCTGTATATTTTTTAAAACTTTATTACATTGTGGAATATTTTTCTGGTAAGCAAAGAGTACATGTCTACTCAGCTCCCGTGTACCGTGACAAATGAGTGGTAGCACAGACTTGTTTAGATTGAGAGAAGAAAATGTGCTTGAAAGTGTCCATGCTTTTGGTTTTGGCATCCTTAAGGAAGCTGTGCACTAGTTTTGGGGGTGTCTGTGTCTTAAAAATATTTTGTGTAATAATATTATTCAGCTTCTTCCTTTTCTAGTGATGAATTAGGAATATGTAGAAATTGGCTGAAGTTGTGAGAGGGTGGAAAACCACAACTGGCAGGGAAATTGTACACTTCAAAATAAGCTTTTCATTGTGCAAATAGCAAAAATATGGAGGGCTTTTTTTTTATGTAGAGAAAAATAGCTGACTGAGGCACCGACATTTTTCTAGGCAAGACAATGGTTGAGAAAAGAAAGGCCAGTCTTCACTTTTGCAGTGTTTTCAAGGGCACATTTAAATCCTGTTAGTGTTGTATAGATATTAAATTGCTTTTTATCATCCTCTTGGTGTTACACAGTCCTCTTATAGAGTTTATTTTTGGGAAAGATTCCATGTTAGTTTACAGACAGCACACCCTGATTACCATTTCATTCACTAGCTGTGTATATATAAAATTACCTCCGAGCCTTAGTGGTTTGGTTTGGATATTTAATTGTTTGATTTGTTTATTGTATATGATGAATCACTGTTTATTGGTCTAAACTCACCCAGGGAACATTTTATAAAAGTACTGTTTTAATTGCTAAAATACACACAGATTTAATTTGTTTGAGGTGCTAAGGTGGTTTACACAGGGACTTGGTAGTTATAGGTGCCAACCTTCCTTTGACATTCTATCACTCAGTGGACTCCTATGGACACTTCTGAAGCCATTTAGGGAATTACCAGGGCTTTTCTTGCAGGACTTTACTTGAGCCAAGTAGAATTAGAGGTTGCATACAATTAAATAATTTGTATACTTTAATGGCTAAATAATGCACATTTAGATTGTTTGAGATAAGTTGTAAGTTCCTGTTCAGCCTAACAGATAACTTTTTTGACGAGGAAATGGTCAAAGAAAACAAATTCTGGGTAAAAGATTCAGTGAAATTTTCCCATATAAGCCTTTTTATTTTTTTATTTTGAAATTGATTCTACTTTTTAATGCTCTAAAAGGTAAAAAGGGATGTCTGAAATGTGACCAAAAAAAAAAAAAGATTTGTTGCATAATAGGTCAAATAATGTAGGATTATATCTAAAACAGAGCTTTCATTTATCAAAAATCATTAATTTGGGTTCCTCAAACCAGAATTTTTCCTATCAACAGTCAGATTCCAAGAACATTTCACATAAATCCACCCCTCTTCTTAATGGTTAGTCTTTGGCTTACATTTCAGAGGGAGCTCTGAAGGTGCCCTTTAAGATATGGATGGCTGCCCCAAACTTAGAAGGGCCAATTCCTAACAAGATTTCTGCATTTCACATCTCTAATATGGGATGTAGTCTACCTTCAATAATGGGATTTCCCCTGATGTACTTTAGAGTAGCATGCGTGATGTCAAATCACTGTGATCAAAACTGTTTTTTAGAAAAAGCAAAAAAGGAATGGACAGAGTAGAAATTAGGGCAAAAGAAAACCTCATTTAGCCTACAATAACTGTATATTTTCACTGCATTGGTGTTTAGTTAATATGAAATATGATTCTGTACGTAGTACCAAAAATCTTGACTGCAGATGTATTGTTTCATAAATAAAACCTTGTACATGTCTGTTACGTATTTAAGTGAAACTGATGTGTAGTTCATACACAGAATTTATTTTCCTGAGTTGATGTGGAATTTGGATGTTGGATCATTGAGTGTTTTCCAGAAGTCACTGGTGGGAACTGAAAGTGGGCTGAGGAGACACTAGCAGCTTTATACTGTTTGGCAGAAATGTAAGCTTGTCAGGTCCTGTCATACCAAATGTGAATCACCTCCTCTCCTGAAACAGCTGTTTTTTTCAGAAAATAAAGTATTCTTTGTCCCAGGAAAAGCAGGTTGTGTTAATTTTTCTTCAGAGCTGTTCAGGTTGTGTTCAGGAAAACTTGATGTGGAGCTGCTTATCCTGAAAAGTGGGGTAGAGAATGTCCCTGTCTATATTTCCTGTTAAATGAAGATTTCCTAGAATGCTTTCTCTTGAAAGGGAAGATCTGTGAGTAACAGATAACCATTAAAATGCTAAATTGCTATAGCAGTGGTATTCTTGAATAGTTCTCGTGGCTTCTCTGTCCCATCCCATCTAAAAATCACAGAGGGAAAAGAAGTCATAGATGGGAAAACAAAAATCACAGGCCAATTCATATTAGGGGTAGAAGTCAAAGGAAAGTGATGCGGTATAGCCTTTAATATTGCTTGGAAACTTTATTCAATACTGCTGCCCTCATTTGGTCCTGTCCTTTAGAAGAGCTGCACAGTTGAAATGTCAATTCTTCTTCATGACAGCTCAACGACAGCTTAATATTAGCTTCATACAAGGACACAATCAAATACCGTTGCCTATATAAGCTGGATTTGGGTCCTTTATTATCAGTGGTAATTTTTAATTGAGTTTGTTTACCTTAAGAGGTAAGGAAGTTTTCATGACAGAATATTGAATGAAATGCCATAATGTACTGAGATATGTCGTAAGACACTTGCTACCTGTACATCTACTTCTGATCCTTGCTAGAAGGACTAGATGTCTCTTTTCAGGAAGAATATGCCAGTGAAATGGTAACAGACTGCAAGAGTACAGTAACTCAGCACTTCACAGTCCTTCTTATGGCTTTAAGAGGAGGCACTCTTCAGAAAAGAGCTCTTCTGAAGGGCCTCTGAGTTTTAAAGAGCTGTAGTTCTACAGTGACTGTAATTCATCAGAACTCCCTAGGGATTTGCCTGGTTCATATTTCCCTCATACTCAGCAATAATAAAAAGAATAAATCACTGTGTACTGTTACTCATTGCAAGTATTTTAACACTGATGAAATAAACAGAGAGTTAGGCTAAAAACTGTGAGAATCTTGGTATTCACCTTCCTAGGGAGAGAAGACAGTTTTATAAAAGACAGCTCTGCTTCTACAGCAATCTTTTGAAGTCTTTGTAATGGTCAGTCCCATCAACACTACCTTATGGTTAACTTCTGGTCATTGAGCAACAGGTCCTGCGCAATTTCTGTGCCAGGCTGAGGCCTCAAACCAGAAGAGAGAAAAGAAGCTGAATCTCAGGTCACAGAGTTGTCCTTGATGGGGCACCTTGAGCTGGACACATTAATTGGTGCAGCTATTGGATACAACAATGGTGTGTCAGCATCATGTCCCACCCCGGGCAACACAACAGCTACAAAGCAGAGTGCATGAGCCCATCTGGGTATTTAAAAACAAATAAGAGGATATTAAAGCCGGGCAACATAGAACATCTGAATGCAGTTCCTTATACAGAAAAAAAAAGCATTGCTGGAATGTTCCCTAGGAAAGATGTAAGTCACATTTTTCTGTCACTTACTGGTATTGGTTGCTCTTCTTTAGGGTTAGGACTCTGATCCCCAGTCCTGAATGGGCAGAGGTATTTCCTGTTAGCCGCCATTGAGTGCCCATTCATTTCTGCTACATCCATCTCTGCTGCATCCATCTCCTCAGGACTTCCTACTAGGTGTGTCAGCATCTTAGTTTTCCTGGGTCTCATCTGCAAAAGTTTACTTTTCTCCAAACGGGGGAGTCATGGCTCTTAGTTTAGGATTGCGAATCCATCGAGCAGCAGGATGCCATCCTGACCACTACTCAAACATCACATTTTGCAAGTAATTCCTTCTCTGAATGACTCCAGGTCCAATTCACTTTTTGAAATACTAGAAAATGTTATCGGATATGATCAAGAATAAAATATTTGGTACGTGCAACTGTTTTAGAGCTGCTAAAAATTCCCATGTTATGGGGTATTCAATCACTGAACAAAGCAAAAATGTTTTCTTGTGTGATGAAACCCTGGAGAATGAAATAAAAATCTTCTTATGTTAGGCATCTTTATCCAAAATGCCTTACCTTGACCATGATGGAAGCTAGTATACCAAGTGGGGCTGGCAACAAGCTGTTATGGCTTGTTAATGCTTCTGGATTACTAAGGTAATTTGCAGGTAAAATGGGTACCATTTTAACCCTCAAAGATGAGAGGCAAATTCATTTTGCCTCTGGAATTAAAAACTCCCTAAGCAGGCCCTGAACCCAGTGTTGACTCTGCTGAGTTTTGCATTTACACAGCTACCATAACAATTTATCTGATATTTTTTAGTCAATCTTGCATTCATGTCTTGAGTGCTGGTTAAATAAAGATAACTCTATCTCGTACTGTGTAAGTGCTGCAGGATTCCTCAGAACAATCACAACTCAGATTATTTTTATAGTGCGGTTTTCATAGTGATATGCTTTGCCATTCTGCAGGGCTGAGTAAACATCCATTCATGCTAGACAATGTTTTTCTGTTTGTTTATGTCGATTAAAGAGCTTGAATATACAGACAGTGAATCCTACATTACTTCCCTTAAACTAACAGAATATGAAATCAGCTGGGCTCAGTGCCGAGAAGCTGATTTCTGATGATAAACTGAAGTAAAACAAAATCTGCTCCATATGGTGCAATTGTAAACTATGTGACTATAAACAAAAACATGCTGTGTGACTAAATACTGTGGTACAAAAGCAGTCATGAAGTGTTATCCCTCAAGGCATAGCCAGTGTCAGCCTGCCCACTTTCAAACGTACTCTTGAAAAAAAAGGGAGTTTGAGTGACCAGGTGATGCTTGGTGTGTGTATTGGTGTCTGGGAAGGATGTAGTGGTTCAGATTTATGAGGACATGAGAAGGGGTATACGTGGACTTGATGATCTCAAAGGTCTTTTCCAACCTAGTTGGTTCTATGACTCTATGATTCTACACCTTGCATCTAGCACTAGCCGCCTCTGCTCCTGGATTTTCTATGGGAGAAAACACAAAGGTAAGTAAACTCAGGTCAGAAACGAAACTCCCTCTGTTTTTACTTGCTGCATGGTTGTCATTGAATGCTTTATTCTCAGTATGTACGAAAGTGCTGCAAAGCTAGGTGCAATGATTCCTCAGCTTCTTAAAATCCTATATGACTCCTACATATTACAAATCCTATATAATTTTATACATTTCCTAGGAAAAGGAGCATGAATGCAGGTTGAGATATTCAGCAGACACCAAGACACACGAACTATCCATGCATGCATTAAGTATTTGCAGAAGGTTTGGTCCAAGCCAGTGCCTGATCATTTCTTAGAAAGACAAAAGTAAATAGGAGGTTGCAGAGAGCCTCGCTCTATTTAAGGGAATGTTTTTTTTGTTCAAACCTCCTATCCTGAGTTCAGCTTAAACCATGGCAGCTCCCAACCAAGGGCTGGTTTATTTCACACTGATGAGAGATCACTGAGCATTGACTGTTTGAGTATGGCATCCTCCCATTTCACATCACTACGGAAAACAGTTGTCCCCATGGAAAAGGTTTAAATGCTTCACCTGACTTTTGGAAGGACTTGATAGGAGCACATTCAGGAGACTAAGGTGCAGAAACACAAGGGAGTTCCTCAAGCTGCGACAACTTGGCTGTGTCACAAATTGAAGTGGATTAAACTGCTCTTTTCTGCAACATATTCAATGGTCTCTCGAGTTTAGAGTTGTGGAAGAACAAAAGGGAAATACTTTGCCACTATGAATTAACAGCAGGGCCTGTAAACAGTCTTGCTAAAGGAAGGAACATGCAAACTTTTCACTGTGTTTGAAAGAAATTGATTGAGGGAAGGAAGCCAAAAAATTATTACCCCCAGCTTCAGACTGTAAAAGCGTTTAGAGTTGTTTAAGGAACCCCATGCACTCCTTTTGTACTGTAAAACCAGAACCTTGGGGAAACAGAACATAAGGAATGAAAGAACTGAAGATTTATTGGTGTTTTCAGCATAAGTACTCATCAGTCTCCTTCAGCAGAAAAGGAAATGTGTTCACTTTTCTCTTTCAGTTAAATGAGGGTTTTCTAAAATGCATCCTTGCTATAGAAGTATGGAATAACACACTTAAGAAAAAGTATATCATATTGCTAACTGTAATATATAGACAATATTTTCTTTTAGCTAAAAACAAACAGAAAGTGCCCTACTGTTTGACCGAGCAACTATGCCTTTAGGTTTAGATCAGAAAGTGCTTCCAATTCTATTGTTGCAGGCATGCCTGAAGCATCAGTAGAGGACTTCCAATTTTTAATAGACATTCCCAATAGGGCAAAGATAATTCTTGTTCTTAATTTATTTTGCTTTTGTTTTGAACACTTTAATAGCCATATAATGTTTGGAGGTGGCATGGGGTAAAGCTGCAGCTGAACAGACGTTGCTATTAGTTTCCAAAATGTAACAAAACCTCAGTTCTCTTCTGAAAGGGGATTTGTGTGTCAAGTGACTTGTTTGGGGTTAAGAGGGAGGCAGCTGTGCTTCCCATGTCCCCATGAGCCTTGTTTGGCGCCTGGTTCTGCTTACTTATCCAACAAGAAGCAAAGGTACTTGGCAGTACTGAATAAGGGAGGAGGAGAAGGTAAACGAATCAGGACAAAGAGAAACTCAAATATACAAGGAATCTGAATACTTGAGTAACAGGCACTGCAATTTCTAGTAATAGTGGGACAGGCACCAAGAGTAAAGTTTCCTCTCAAGAAAGTGCCATGAAAGTGAGGCAGAGTGTAGAACACATAAGCAAAGTTCAGACCCCATTATGACATAGAGGTGACCGCAGCAGCACTCGTGGTTGACTTCCCCTGTGATAGTGGCCATGAGGCAATCTGCAGTGCTAGGACTAAGGCCAGATTTCCCAGAAGCATTTAACAGTTATTCACAAGGACATAGGTGGAGGACTAGAAGCTTCCAGATGGTTGAATGGATACAGAAACACCTGATAGTGTCTCCTGTCCATCCTTAATATTAAGGTTTTGATGACTGTCCCCTCACCAATTTCATATGTTGAGTCTCAGCCCAAACATCTGTGTCCAATTTGCTCCTGGATCTCAGAGGAGTACAATTCAGTTTACCTCCCAGACTAGGTTTTGCCTTCTTGAATATAAGACTGCATGGTCCTTCCATCCTTGGTCCTAATATCTGTTCCTTAGATTTGCGTCTTTGAAATATTTTTTAAATTACCATCTTTGAAACTCACCAATAAGGTGTCAGCTTTCCTCATTACAGTATGAACTTGGAGTATAAAACACACATAGATGTCTGCCCTGAGTAGTTTAAGAAAAAGACACAGATCTGAAGGGTATATGTCTCCTTCAGTTTGTTTCCTCAGCACTCTGAACCCTTCTTTGGTCACAGTCTGGTCCTCCAGCATTGCTGTTCTGCCCCTTCCCACTCTTGGTAAGTTCTAACCATACATTTCCTTCCTTCAGTCTTTTCCTCCTGCATAAGCAATTTTTGCTGCCTCCAAACCCTGTAATTGCAGATGGGTAAGACAAGGGCTTCTTTCATCTCTAATTATCTTGGTTCCCGTTTCAAGTGTTCCAGTAGAGAGAAACAATAAGGTTAGATACTCTCCACTGCTCTTTGCCTGATTATGGACAACCAGCAACAACTACATACCAGTCACCACAATTTCCAGACTGTAAATATGTACATTCTCCAAATCTAATTCTCTCACTGTCTGCTATGGTCCACTGTACTCACAACTCATTGAAAGAGTTCTGTTTTTCTACAGCACTGCTGCAAACAAGACCCACAACATCTGCCAGATCCTATATTAATTCATCATAATTAGGCTTATTCTGAACTGACCCTTTGTAAATCTTTATGGCAACAATCCTGCTTTAAAATTCAATTTGACTTGAAGAGCCCTCACTCAGAAAAAAGCTTATGAAAAATAATTATCCTCTTTCTTTTTCATTTGCTTGGAAACTTTCATAAAGAGCATAGCAGTTAACTGCTAACACCTGAATCGCAAATGACCCATCGATCCACTTAGAGTGCTACTGCATATTGCAACATGTTCTTTTCCTAGAAAAATAACAGTACAGTCTTCTGTGTAACACACCGTGCAAGCAGGGAAGCAATTTAGGTGAGCCAATAACTTCCATCTGTTCTGAAGAACTGAGCATGAAAGGAGTTTCTTTATTCTGGTATAAATTCACATCAATGCCTTTTCATTTTCATTTGTGCCAGGGTAATTAGTATATCCTGCTACTATTGCAAGTCCTGTACATATTCCTGAGTGACTCCCACACAAAGAGGTGAGCTGTTGCCTTAGGATGCTCTAAGAATCCTTGTAGGAAGTAGATTTATTTCTTTTCTGTGGCCTATCTGAATAATGATAACAAATTTCCCTCAGCTTTGCATCACATGTGCTCATTGAAAAGTATATACTCCTCTGTTTTATCGTGGGTTTTGAGTTTACTAGCATATATAGCTGAATTACTGTGCCTTTGTAACTGTGCTTACGGCAGACATATACAAATATTTCCTTAAATGTTTTCTTTATCATTATGTTTTCTTAGAAAATTTCTCAACCTGAGTGAAGCTGGTTTTCTCCCTTGTCTGTTTAATAACATATTTTTCATTTATAAAGTTTCCTTAAACCAAGACCTGTAAAATACTTGCTGAAATGGGTTAATGTTTTGAAAATCAAGAATTACTGATAATAAGGCCAAATGTTTGAAGAAGTGCCTACTCATTCAGGGATCTTAACTTCAACATAAACTATTTTGGATGCCAAGTTTTAGACATCAAATATTGTCTCAGTCTGAGTTTTTATTGGAGTTAACGGCTTCCAAAGGTCTTCTTCAACTCCAAAAAAAAAAAAAAAAGAAGAAGATTCACTTCACAATTATTCTTTTTGAGGAATCTTGCACAGTTCAGACCCCAGATTTAGTTGCTCAGTTTTGCCCTCACAGCCTGGAACAACTGAAAAGGTAACAGGCTGACAGCAAAAGACATTGTCCGGTGAGTACTCAGGAATGGATCTTAGGGATTTCATGTTAATGGCTCTATTCTGCCTGAGAAGCTATACAGTATGATCATCATAGGTGCTCCAAAAATAAAGATTTCTGGACTCTTCTCTCCCTCGCAGAGGAACAAGACATTTGACCTCCTCAGAGACCCCAAGCCTTTTGATATACAACCATCAAGAAGCTGTCCTGAGCACTGACAGGGTCTGTACATGTTTGACCCTAGATGCTAAAGTTTCGGTCTTGATTTAACCACTGGACTGAACCCTTTTTCTGTGTGAGAGTGGTGCATGATTTATGGAAAGATCTTAGGATGTTGTTTTCATCCTCATCATAATCTTAGCTACACTTTTGGCCAAATGTGTAAATACCTAAAGTATATTCCTTGTCTTTCCACTTGCTTATTTTATATACACTCTGGTCTAAAATGTGAAAGCTGAAAAGTTTGCTCTTTTATGCATGGTAAAAGACTCCTTATAGTTTTACCTCAGACAGTATCCTACCAGTTCAGCTCCACTGAAGCTGTGTTTGAAGGAAACTCCTCCCTCCCTGTAGTGTTTATTTGTAACAGTCGTCAGAAGCTGCAGCCATCAGGACTAGACCATATCAGGTGGCTCCAGACGTGCTGGAGCAATCTAGGATTGGGAAGGAAGAAATGTAACTCACTGATGTCTTTAACTTCAGCTCCTCTGAGACTCTGAACTCTGTGTTCTACCTGTTAGAGTCACAGCATGAGAACACAAATTAAATGAAAGAAAAAGTTAATTAATTGATTACAGGAAGTTCATAAGTTTGGGAAAGGACTATGCAAACATACAAGAACAATGAGCGTATATGTTGCCCATACAAACACAATAAGCTAAATCTTTATACCAGAGATGGCTAAGGGGGCAGGAGCACTGGGAGCCCCAGGTCAAGGCTGTGCAATGTGAGGCTGTATCTGACTCTGGGCTGGCTGCCCTGGGCTGCAGAAGAGCAGAGGTCTACCAGCTAAGTCATGAACAACTGTAAAGTCTTTGTTTCTAGGTATTAATTGCTCCAGGGTAATTAGTTTGTAGGCTGACTTTGAGTCATAGACCCTGGAAAGGTTGGGATCCAGATGGCCTTGCATAGTCAGAACAACAAAGTAAGAAATAGACTCAAAGCTGGGCTTTTTACATGCAAAACATAAAATGGTGAAATGTAAGAACTTACAGATAAGATGGCAAGGGCCCCAGTTACGGTCAGCTGCAAAATGAACGCAGGCCCCATGTTTAGGTATCTGAGTATTTGTCTTCTTTCATGATGATGGTATAATTTTTAGAATTGCTACTGCTCTAATCTTAAATTTGGTGTCATTCTGTTGTGCCCAGTCTATAGACAGATTTTTAAATGCATCCTACATATGAGTACAAATTCATTTCACAACAGACAAAGTCTCAGGACATTGCAAAGTAAAAATTCACGGGTCAAATGGAAAATCATCGTCCAAAATTATGCTCAACTTGTAGCTTGTGTTTTCTTGTTGCAATTATTTTCCAGACAGAGTATCAAAGTAAACAAAAAAAATTTCTCCATCTTTCCCTCACTCCAGTTACCTGCTGTTTTCTTTCATTCCTTGTTAATGTATTTTGTTGGCTCCAATATGAACCAAGGTGTGCATTTTGTTTAGTACGCGTATGTAGTTTGGCTGGGATGTAGTTAACTTCTCCCATAGCAGCTCTTCTAGTGCTGTGCTTTGCAGTTGTAGCTAGAACAGTCTTGAGAACACACCAGTGTTTTGGGTACTCCTGAGCAGCGATCCACAGCATCAAGGCTCTCTCCACCACCATTTCACTTCCAAATGTCAGTAGGCAGGGGGTGGGAAAAAGGCTGGGAGGTGACGCAGCCAGGACAGCTGACCCCAACAGACCAAAGAGATATCCCATACTGCATGGCATCATGCTCAGCAAAAAACTAAGAGAAAGGAGGAGGGGAGAGCATTCGTTAGGTGCTTCTCTTCCTGGTCAACCACTGTGCTTACTATGCTTACTGTGCTTACTGGGCCCCTACTACCCAGGAAGTGGATGGGCATCAGTTGCTGTAAGAGAGTAGAAAATAAATCTTCTTCCTTTGCCTCGCTTCTGTGTGCAGTCTTTGCTTTTTGTCCTTAAAACTGTTTATCCTGACTTGTGAGTTTTTCATCTTACTTTCTCCCCCTGTCCAGCCGAGGAGGAGGAATAGGAGAGTGGCTTAGTGGGCTCCTGGAAGCCAGACAAGGTCAATGAACCACAGTATGATCTGATGGACAAAGGCACTCAGGATTTACTTGCAGCTTCCAAGTGATGTTGGACAAGTCAGCTATCTCCTGTGCTTACGTGTCCTCTTTACCTTTGTCTATCTGTGTGTTCAGGTAGAGAAAGCTGGCATCTTCCCTTTTGAATGCAGGACTCTGATCATGCCTTTGTGGAGCACTTCCTTCACACAATGGGGAACACACAGCCCAGGAACATATCATAATTACAAAATGAACCTGTGGCTAGGTTGTTATTGTTATTCTTCAGGAACCTATTAGATATGTTCAGGGAATATGTTGCAAGAGTGACAAACCGTGCTAGTACCTCACTTTCTGCTGCCTTATATTTGAAAGGTCCTATAGTACCAGATACCAGATGTCAGAATATTTGCTGCATGGTGCTCTCTATCGTTGCGAGACTAGATGTCATGTGAAGAGGTAAAACCTGGTACTGATGGTCATATGATATATATATAAAGGGATGAGGGAAGAATACAGACAGGGGACTGTCCTGTGCGTGCATAGATGTTACATACTCACACTTCTCCAGATCAATAGGTCTTCCTTGTTTTTCCCTGGAACAATAGCCAATAGGTTCTCTTCTTCTTTAGAACTGACTTGTTAACTCATTTCCAAGTGGGAAAATGCAAGCCTTGATCTTTCCAACAGCCCTCCTGAAGTATCCCTATTCACCTTTGATTGCTAAGGCACAGCTAATTTCTTTTATCTTGGTTCCTGGAAACAGAAATCATGCTGTTTGGCTGGTGGAAAGGTTTTTATGCATGAGTTTTGCTGTATCTGTCTCTCTGACACAATGAATCTGCTAAAGTAATTGGAATGAAATACAAGATCTATTAATCAGCAAGGACTGTTGAAATCTCTGCCTTCAATCTGCCCCATAGGAAAAAGAATTAACATAAATAATCTACAACCAATAACAGAGCCAAATTTAACAAGAACTCCAACCACTGTGAATATTCTTCTAAACAAAGAAGCCCTCATTATCCAAAATCTATACATCCAGCAAGATTGATTCTCTCATCGCTCTTATCCTCAGAAGTGGATTTAATCCATTTATAAGTTTTCTTTAAAAAAAAAGAGAAAAAGAAAGAAAATAAGAAAAAGAGAAAAGGTTTTTCTAATGAAATTTATTAATGAACTTTCCCTGAAACGGAATAACCTTTCCCTGAAGACTGCTAGCCTGGTTTACAATTGTAATGGAGAAACAGATGGATGTAAGTGTTCAAATGTTACAATTTTATCAGCTTGCTTTGATTTTTATGCATGAAATCTAGTGAGCAAAGCTCTTAGTTGTACAACCTTGTAAATATCTGTCTATGTTAAAAGCAGAACTGGGATACGCGTTTACTGTTATTTCCTCTGTTTCTGCCAGTTTTCAGAATTATTGATATGCTCAGATTCCTCTGGGAGAAAGAAGGCAGCAACCTGCCTGGCTGAAATGTTATAATAATGTACACTCTTCATGCAATTACCTCCTTCAGTTGAATAAAACATGAACTCAGTCTTTTCCCAATACTCACAAAGGATCATTTGTAGTCATAACCTCTTTTGGCAGAGTCCAGCTTGCTAACCTGTCCTCTTATATGTCAGGCCATATGTTAGCTGTCAAAGTAATTATCAGCGGAGTACAGATATTCTGGAGAGGTTTTGACTGCCTCATTTATCTCACTGCCAGTTGGTGAATCCATCTCAAAAAACAGTGAAGAAGCAAGTCCTAATTCAGCAACCAGCAAAGCCAGTAAAACATAATCATTTAAGATCAGTAGTATTTTTATATTATTTTTTTTTTTTTAGTTCTGTGCATTATCATGTTAGACCCTGTTGACCCCCAGGGTACTAAGCAGCTTTATGTATCATGACTTGAAAAAGTGTTTAAATCTCAGTAATCCCCTCAGTGTCAGAATATAAACTGGTGAAGTTGCTCGTCTCTCTGAACATGTTGGTATTCTTCTTGGGAGGATATAGGTTCAAATATGGTTGCTGGGTTGTACCGAGGGTTGATTCCATATCCCACTGTTTTTCATGTCTGGAAAACTTTGTATGAATTATTCACATGCAGGGGAGAATGTCTGTCTGGCTTACCTAGACCTTTCACTAGACATGGCAGTTAACCTTTCTGTGGTTCAAGACATCTCAGACTCTATTTAGATTCATTTTTCCGTTGGAAGACTGATGTATAATGTATTCTGTTGAATTATCTTCCCCGAAGAACAAAAAATATTTAATAGAGAATTCAACGTGCACCTACTTGATCAATATGGAGACATATAAAGATTCTGGCAGAGAATAATAGAACATTAATATATTTTTTCTTTCCATATAATATTCGTCATGTTTTCTTAGTAAAATACAGTAAAATTATGGATAAAATCCAGCAAATAAAAAATATCTTGAATGGTTTTCAAAACATGATTTTATAAATGAAATATTACACAGTGGCTACTTTTTTGCCGTGCTTACGCAATATTGCAAAACAAAAGGGTGAGTACTTAAATGACAGTATATGATATACTGCCTTTTTTGATGACAGGTTTTCCCACTCGTTTCCCAGGAATCAGAGTGATTTGTAACTATAAGGCATTTTTTTCTGGTGGTGAGTGCTGCCTTTCGGTAGCAGATTACCAAATCGAGTGTGAAAGAAGACTCATTCCTCCCATTCTTCTGTGGTCATCAGCATTCTCGGCAGGGGAAATACTGCGTGGTTGCGTGAGTGAGGTTGTTCTAACGTGGGTGTGAAGTGCGTCTCGAAGCAGGGATTGGAAGGCAGGATCCACCCAGCAGTACAGCCAGTTAGAGAGACTGAATTTCCACCTCAGTTCCCAGTGAAGCCCTTGTAGGGATTTTATAGGAAACAAATTCAGCAAATGAAGACCTGAAGGACTAGTTCTTCACCCACCTCTGAAACAGAAATAATAATGATAGGAATAAAAATACATTTAATGAGAGTGTTTCCGTTAGATTTTGTTAAAAACATCATTCAAGTGTGAAATTAAAATACCTCTTCACTGAATATTAAGATAAAATTAATGACGCTGTGTTAATGAGACCTGGTTTATTAAGCAATTGCTTTCCAAGGGAAGCAAAGGAAGTGTTTGTGGCTTTCGCCAATGACCCAGTGGAAGCATTAGGAAACAGATTGCAAGTACCAATCCTGTGTAAGAGGTAAACAAATTCACCGTATATTTTTCATGAAAAATGCCTGTGCTTCAAGTTCACAGAATGACAGATCATGATAGGAATTCCTGAAACAGCTTCTGACCCAACCAAACTGAGGAGGAAACAGACTTCTAGCCTGAAGTTGCACACAGGAAATTAAATGAGTTTCTTGATCTCTCAGAGTAAGAAGTCTTCAGGAATCCTGTTCCAGTGTTTGACTTCTCCCTTCATAAAGAAATGTTTCCTAATGTCCAGTGCAAATGTCCCCTGGCACAGTTTTGAACCATTCCTACATGTCCTACTACTGGATACCAGGGAGAAGAGATTAGCATCTCCCTCTCCACTTCATCTTCTCAGAAAGCTGCAGAGAGCACCTGAAGGGCAGACAAATGCAATGGAAACCTATTCACTGACAAGAGTGAATAGGAAAGAACCTATTCACTGACAAGTGCATAGGAAAGAATAAGGTCCAAATGTTTAAAAACTAGAGTGCCATAATAATTTAGCATCACAATGTTTCTTTATTTTAGTTGCAGAACATCTGGACCCCAAGATGACCAAGGACATTTTTGGTTAACCAAGCCCACTTTCCTGTGCTAGATGTTTTATTTCTGACTCATATCCATTTGCTTTTTGTATAACAATCACATCATTAATTGTATATATGCAGTCTTCTATGTATATATCATCCAAGTTCAGCATTGACCCCCAACAAAGCATTTCCTCCAACATTTGTTCTGCTACATAAATGTTTGTCCTATACATATTATAAGTCAGTGTTTAGAGAGGCTCTGTTCTGCATGGGGTAGTCTTCTAGGCTATATGGCTATAAGCTGTAGTGCCAAATATGTGTTGGGAATAGCCATGTAATAGAGATTCAAACTTAAACCCAGGCAATAAAGGTTGTTACACTGAACCTCCTCTGGCTCAGTCTTGCAGTAGTATAGTATAATTTTTATTAAAATCTTCTGTTAGCTTCAGATGAGGACATTTGGTTGGCTTGAGGGCAAACTGGAGGGAGACAATGCGAGGAAGTGGATATGGTTGCAACATAATGTTTAGATGTGGTAAACTGAGCCTATTTCACCCTAAAATCTTAAAGGAATACAGACATGCATTTTCGGGTTGGCAGAATTGTTCATAGAGATAATACTCTAAAATTCACTCTGTAGATATCCTGGGTAACTTACACTGCCTGAATCCAGTTAAGTAAACAAAGCTTTATTGTTTAGTTGAATGACAATGAAACCCATACTTCAAGGTAAATGATTAAACACAATCCACCAAGGGTTGATATTTTCTAGAAAACAACTGCCAGGATGAATCTATAGACCAAAGAATAATGTAACACAGGCAAGCTTTGCTATACATCACTTGGATGGGCATTGGGATATTGTATATTTCATCACTTCAAATGCTTCCTTCATGAAGCAAATCTTCCAAAGTAAAGCCTAAAGCCTTGACATAAGGGTTAAAGGGAAGGCACTAAGTACATATTGTCCTTACAGCCACTGGATTTTGCTCACAGATTAGAATTGTCTTTAAAAGTGAAATCCCTTAGGTTTTGGCATGTTCTCATGTTCACTGGAGAGGGTTTTTCTCCTTTGGCATACTGCTTTTTCTGTTACATTTCATTATTTCATCAGTTATATGCACTGAATGTGATTCCAGTCTTTTTCTCCCTTGTTTGTTGGACCACTGAACCACGGTAAATGAAGGCACACAGCCAACCATATGGTAACAATAACATCAGTGCTGCAGTAGAGAAAGATCAAGAGTTGCATATACATAAGGTAATATGGAATATATTTATACAATTTCGAAGAATATCACTAGTATGTTTTCTTCAGTAATATTTATGTTCTTTAGAATGACAGAATGAGGTCATATCCAAGATGCAGTATGTTGAAAGTACCAGTCAAAAAGACCTTGTCCCTTTCATCTGTTCTAAATTTTGATCTTATGTATAACTTTGTGGAAATTATAATATATCAAACACTATTGACATTTGCCTGGAAAACTGCTTCCTTTTTATTTTTTTTCTTCAGAAAAGGGATGTAATTAAAAAAAAAAAAAAAAGAAAGTATTTGAAACACTAGAGCCAAAATTTATGTTCTGTACCATTTTCCATTGTTTTCAGAACATCCCATTTATTGGATACATTTCTTATGTCCATGGGGATAACTGAAGTGCCCAGAAAAGCGGTGGTGCAAACATATAAACCTGCTTATAATTGTTAATTAAAATTTTCAGCTAAACCATAAAATCGTGTCTGTGAAAAATAATGCAAAAAATTACTTCCCATCATTTAAACAAGTTTAAACTTAGGCAGTCACCAGCAGCTCTGAAAGCTCCTTATGCTTAACCATCAATCTTGGTTTAGTTTTGAGCCGATTAACTTGACATTGGTTTATCACTTTTCAGTCATGTGAATAGATGAGCAAAAAAGATGGCCAAAAATTATAAATGGAGTTGATCCTACAAGAATTGGGTGGGATTACAATACTTTGAAATGCCTTTTTATATTAAGTAGAAGCACTGGAGCTTTCATTAGAAGCAAGGGAAAACATTCATTGAAACGGCACTAATTCCAGTAAAGAGGAAGGAGTTTAATTCATTTTAAATATTTGATGACCCTGTTTTAGATACTAAACTAAGCTTTAGGCTGAGTGTTCAAACTCAAGTACACAAGGAAACCCATAAATTTACATTCACAAACTGAAAACTTCTATTTAAATATCAGACAGCATTTTTCACTTTCCCCTGCCATTATAACTGTAATTTACAACTCATTTATATATGATTTACCAGCTCTATAACTTACCGTGTTTTGACATCTTTCTGTAGATATTTTAATGGTCTGAAGCCGCTGTCACAACCAAAGATACTGCACTTTAAATTAAGCTTGTGACAGCCTCATCCTGAGATTGCCAAAAGGGATCGCATGTGACTGGTGAGAAAACTGAATATGTACAGTTTTAATTACAAGACTGTTTATCAAACTCTATTTTATTGGCAATGGCCTTTGACATTTCAGACTATCATCTGCTACAAGAAGAATAAGGGGACAGGAGGGTGACATATTCACAAAGGGTGGTCTCTAACGTGAAATTAAGAGAATTTACCTTTTCCAGCAATTTTAATTTCTGTCCTGGAATTTTTTGACACATTTATGAAATCAAAAACATTTTCTGAGGTTGGATTACAATGAAATCTTCGTTTTTATGAAGATGTATAAATATTCTGTAAAGTTCTTAAAGGTCACATTCAGGCCACAAGGTTTTGAATGTTACTTGAGCTAGCACCAAATATGGAGCTGCATAAGTTAGTCAGCATGCAGCCATGGATAAAAAGCTCTTGGTACCTCAGTTAGTTCCTTTAGAGCTAGCTCAGTTCTCTCCACGCTCCACAGGGTGATATATTTACTTTAAATTTTAGATTTTAGATTACTTTAAATTTACTATTTACTACTTGCTTTAGATATTTAGTTGCGTGAAATATCCTTCTGGCTGTGAAATTTTATGTCATATTTATCTTTGCACACTGACATATATCCAGACCTACTGCTTGAGTTGGAATGATGTCTCTTTTTTGCCTCATTTGTAAATTGTTTCTCTGAATCAAAATCCAGGAAAAATTTCCACCATACTGTGTACCCAGTAGGGCTCTATGAAATTGTCATAGTAAAAAGAAAAGATTGTAGGAATGGCTTTTGGATAGCTTGGGGTAACCTGTTTCATTCTATGTTCTACCACACAAAGTATCATAGTTCTGCCAAAAGGCTGTCACAGAGTTTTAGAGCAAATAAATGTCAACCTCATTCTTATGAATAACAAAAATTTTACTGGGTATGCATATATGAGCCACAAATACAGACTTCCACTTAGTCTGCACCTGTTTCTGTAGGTAAAGCACTGGTATGCAGCTATTCCTATGTGATTAGGGAGGAAAAGGAAATCTTGCTGGATCAACTCCTTTTTAAGAAATTAGTTTTAAATTCATAGGCTAGGGATACAATCAGTTGAATTTGATGTGCTGGTTTGGCAGGGTAGCTGAGCCACCATAACTGGCTACATGGGTATTCTTAGCACACCTAGATAATAAGCTAAAATGAGATGGTTTAAACTAACACATTTATTTTGCTGTTAAGACAGGTGGGCAGACACATGGTGCAGTTGAAGAATGTGTTAAATTTCTGCCAGTTTTAATTGGAGCAACCCTCTTTGGTGGCAGGAGTTAGCTATAGGAAGAGATTTGATACTAAGGGTTGAAGAAACCCTTTGTCTTTGAACCTGGCACTGAGGCATAGAAGTTATAGTACAAGTGGGTTGGAACTAGATGGTCCTTTCCAGCCCTAACCGTTCTATGATTCTAAGTGAGATTAGGAAGATTTCTTAGCTAAGGGAGGGATTGAGAAATATAAAGGAAAAGTAGCAGAGAAGACTGAAGATAGCAGGCATGGAAGGGCTGATCTTCCTTTCCAAATATATTGTGTTCCCTTATCAGAGGTGGAAAATAAGTAGATATATCCTTTTTTACTCTCCCAAATTAGGCCATGTTTTACACAGCTTTTTTGCTTTCACAGTAACTAGTCTTGATAGGTTGAAGAGATGTTCATTTATAGTATTTTGCTTCCCCGTGCCCCCTGGTTATATGAAAATGCATTGATGGAGATTCCCAGGAGTAGACAACTTGGGTTCAGGCCCATATTCATCTATTGTTTCAAGGGAAATTGATGTTGCAGCCTATCTTAGCAGACTGGTTCCTGAAACATCCATGAAACAGATGGTTTCAAAAGTTTTTGTGGTAAGCCTACTGAATGATGTACTATACAGAGTATGATGCCACCTCTAAATTTCATTATATGAATTATGGAACCTCCTCTGAACTTCACTGACGGAGCGACAGTTTCTCACAACAGAGAAGAAGGCACAACCTCTTGTAGGCTAGTTCCATAGAAGAGCTGAAGTTCAAGTAACTGCTCTGTTCTGTAAAAAAGTGACACTGGATTTTTAATGTCATGGTCACCAGACCCAATGCCAGTCAAACACTGAACAGATAGGCAGCAATGCCACTGAGCCCAAGTGAGCTTCCACTGCTGTGAACTACAAAATATATCCTGAAGTTTTCAAAGTGAAAAAAGAGCTCATCTTTTATTTAGACTTAAAAATATTTATTGTTTCATTTCTCTCCTGCCACAGGAAGGGCTGGGTCATCATCATGGGCAGTGGTGGCAGCAAGTACATGAGGTTTTCCTGGTCCATGCAGGCATGACAGACCTTTACAGAGGCTGATAATCTCCGGGAAAAGAAGGCACTCAAGCAGTACCTATTTTCCCCTTGCCAGTTCCATGACAGTGCTGTGAACAGCTGACAGTGAAATATCCCTTTTCAACTGCAAAAAATTGTGTGTCAGCTATGTTCTACACAGTGTAACACAACGTCAAAGTGCATGGGTCACTGAAGAAAGAAGGAGCACTGTGATTCAGACTCCTGAAATGGACCCAATCTTTCTTTCCAAGCTGGAACAATTTCAGGGTGAGGTTTGCAAGCAAAACTCTGAAGCAGGAAACTCATCAACTTCAGGAGAGCCCTGTCAAATCATATTAGAAAGTTGCAGACAACTTTCGAAGTACTTCCATTTGTTTGAGCAGTTTCTGGTCTGATGAACCTGGTGAGGTGAATCTTTGCCCTTCTGGAAGAAAAATTGCACAAATTCAGTGCTTAATTTTTTTTAAAGCATTTTGCAGATTTTAGATTATATTCAAACTGCTTTTAGAGAGTAAATAAGTGATGCCACTTTCACAGATGTGGGGGGAAAATGAAGTCTGAGCACAGTTTATCCTTGGCATGTGCTATTAAAGGAAGGATTTAAGAATTAAATGAACTCTGCATAGGTCTCCAGACCTAGACAGAATTAATATGAGCAACCTACTGTTAACTTACTGATGTGTGAAATATTCTCAGCTAAATCTTTTTAAAGCTAAATCAGCTTTTGGGCTGACTGATTTAAACAGCAGCAGTTGGATGAACAGTTCAGTATTAGCTCTATGATATAGAATTTAGGTCTTTATCATGCCGGCCACCCTAGGTAGCCATTTGCTAAAGCACATAGCTATGAAATGAACCTTTTTCACATTTAATTCTTGTCATGCTGGCTCACGCAGGAGTCATCGCTTGCTGCTGTCACAAAAAGGCAGGCGTTAGAAACTGATGAATCAAGGAGGGGATTTTCCCTTCCCTTTCTGGGAGACTGATCTGGATTCTGTGGAAGCCTTCCTCTCCGCTACAGACCACAGCTGCTCAGTGCTGCCAGGAAACCACAGAAAGGCAGCAGAGTCATGCAAAACGTTTTTTTTTCCATGCGGTCATAGTGTCTATCCTTTATTGGCCCAGCAAAGGAGAAATTGTTCCAGACCACCGGAACTGCTTTTGCGTTGCTCATCGGGAGGCTCACAGCATCTAACCCCCAGAGAATCCATACATAGCCAGCAGAGATCCATCCTACGCATGTGGCACAGTATTCCCAGAATTTGTCCTGTACAGAGTTTACAGAGATTATGATCTCTTCTTGTCTCTTGCACTTTTTTATTTTGTTAACAGAAAAAAAAAGCCCAGAAATCAAGATTTCTTCCCTCTTTTTAAAAGAAAATATTTCCCTTTATTGCAATAAATCATATTTTTTCAAAGAATTTCACTCTTCCTAGCAAATAATCTTACATCCTTTTGTACAAAATGCTATGTTGCGTGATAAAAGAAAATGAATGTGGTAAATCTTGCTGTTATAAGAAAAGTACAGGTACTATAAAAGCAGAACAACTTCCAAAGTGCTACATGAACCAGAAAGAAGTTCATAAATATAGGCAGACTTGCAGAGCACTTCATATTTTTAAGAACTCTGAACCATCTTCATACTTTTTTATGCACATCAACTGTGCATGAAAAGTGCCAGTCAATGAGAGAACTACAGCTGATTGAAAAATAACCTTGGAGTGATGGAATTTGTGTTTTCCTCTTAGGCTAGCCTGCTAGCTGGTAAAGGTGATGCGCTGTCACAAGTCAAGGTCCCCAAGTGAACTTGTGCCCTGATTGCCTGATCTATGATACTTTCTTTAGTACATCATCCAGGTGTGACTGTTGATCAGGTATTTCCCGTCCTTATGCAACAGCAAAGCACACTTCATACATTAACTACCGGAGTGAAGGAAAAGTATCTGAAATTGTGGTGACATTGCCACTATTATTTTTGTGTTTCAGGCTTATGTTACAACCCAGCACAAACTACTGGGCTTCAGCTATAAATAGTATAGCCTCCTGTTTCGCACCGGCTGTAGACATCATAATGATGTATCTCACTTTCTACCTGACCTGTGGTTGTATTAATTACACAAAGACTGGCTCAGTCAGTAAACCATGTGTGGAACCTACAGTCCCACCATGCACACAAAAATACATTTGATCCACCTGTGAGGGATATCTTTAGATGAAGAAGGGTTGAGATGGGTTTTGGCACAAACCCAGAGTACATCCTTTCAACTAACATTTGGCTTATTAGATTTCATTGTATAGCTATATTAATCTTCCCTTTAATGGTTTTTAACTTCTTATTTGTAACTTACCACCTCTTTCAGGGAAGATCATGTGTTCCTCACCCTTTGCAGTAGTATCATTTGGGGGTTGTATCAAGGCCAGGCCAACCTGGTTTACAGCCAAGTCAACTTCTTGAGGGCAGAGCAAAAATTTATTTCATTACAAAATGGAATGAATCATGTCACTCTCTTGCCTGCTTTGGTATTAATTTGATTGCACTTATGAGTTGCATTTATGCAGCTTCCGTCAGCCTTAGTGGTTCCTGTAGCAGTGAAGTTTGCCTGCTGGGTCTCTGTTTCTTACTGCCATGATTCCACTCTCTATTTTGTTGGCTATTTCACTCTCAATTTAATGTTTGGTGACAGGAAAAATAGCCTCCATGAAGGAAAGAAGGAATGACAGAGACTTGCTATTTCCAAGAAGAAAACAATGTCCCAGATTTGACCTCAGCAAAACCTCTCTGTGTGGCACTTTACTAGATACTCCTTAAAGAACTGGATTTTGTCCAGGCCCTAGTGTGGTACTAATTACCACGGCTTTTGGCTAGGAGTGAACTATAAATCTTTAAACACCAACAAGTCTGATTAGGCTTGATTTTTTTTGGCACTACTGTGGTACCTCCAAACAGAAAAATATTTTTGCAGAACAGGTTCAGCACATCTGATACTTCCTTGCACGCAACCATTATCACACACAGGCTTATTGATGCAGGAAGTGAGTTTCCCAGTTTTATTCTTTAAAAAATTGAGGTAAGGCCAGCTCTTTAAGTGACAGAAATCGGCATAACACCGTTGTCCTGAGCCATGTTTTCAGTAGTTCAGGATATCCAGGCTCTTGGATTTCAGTCCTGGAGGATAGTGGTAGAAAAGGTTTATCAGGTCATGTTATCTATGTCCTTGTTAGTGAAAAATTGTTCCCTTGTGTACAGAAATAGGAAGCAGCTCTACTTTGTTTTAAACATTTCCCCTCCACAAATGGTGTTTTCACCATTTTCCCTTAGGAGTCTGCTCCATTCAGATGGGGATTTTCCTGGTTCTAAGCTCTAAATTTTTATTTCACATTCAGATCCACAGTTTCTGTATCCAGGTAACAATTTTCCCTTTGCCTCCTTGCATTCTTCAAATATCTGTAGACCATTGTCATGCTCTAGCCTTTTGTCTCTTGGGCAACCTGCAAATACTTAACTCTTAGTTGTTCTTCAAAAAAGACCAATCACTTTAAAGCCATAATTGTTCTTAAATGTCTTTTTCCAAACCTCCTTATGTCTGACAGAAATTACTTGCTGTGCAGCAATGAACACAATTTGCAGGTGTAGTTGACCCGACTGGAGTAGAGGCAGACTTTGTAGAGGGTGGGAAGCAGACGAGAGGAGATACAGACCTCCATGTGCACAGAGGCGCTCAACTGAGCTGTGGGTTTTGTGTTGAATGGAGACCTTCTCCATAGTAGAACTCGGTAGTATCATTTGTGTTCCAGAACAGACGAATGCAGAGAAGGGAAACATGCTTCAGCTCTTGAAGTGTTCATTTTAAAGCAATAACCCAAATCCTATCAAACACTGCAGCCTTGCAGAGGTTAGTTGCAATGATCATGTCAAGGAAAGTGACCAAGGTGTTATCTTGTATCTGGGATTTTCAGTCTTTCCTAACAATTTTCCAGTGAAAGTGACCTCACAAATGTAGTAAATTTATGCCTACAAGGAAGAAGGTTTATACCAATAGTTGCATTTTACAGGCCTGACAATAGTAGTCCGGGAACTCTCAGGCACACCTGAATTATGATCAGAAAACCAGTTAGGCTTACATTGCTGTGCTGCTTTCTTGCATGGCAGTATTTGGAGCTGTTTCCTTTGGGATATAGTGCAAAAGACAATGCACCTTCCATGGAAATTGGTGGAAACTGCACGCAGTCTTTGACAATGCTTCTGAAAGTGGTGGGCACCTTCTTCTCATGAGAGGCAGCAGGGAACACTTACAATAAAAAATATAAACCGAGTTACTAACTTTAAGTTTTCACAGCACTAGGAGAAGTTGCTGCAGAGCTGGGTAAAGACAGCACAGCTAGCTTAAATTATCTTGCTCGTAAAGCTCTGAATTGTCTTCTGTCAGAGGTGACAGCCTGCATGCAGCCCTGTGGTCTCACAGACTTCCCAGTATCAAAACTGCCAATCTCCTTTTTTTATACACAAAATTTTCCTTAAAAATACTGAATGCAATCTTAGCCCAGAATATGGACTGCAAAGGAGTGTCTCCATTGGCTTTGTATACTGCTGTGAGAACAACTACCACTTCCACAACAGAGCCCCTTCTCCTTCCCTTCCTCTTCTTATGCTCTTGCACTCATTTCTGCAAACACTATCATCTGGCGGACACAGTTTTTCCTAGGCTTAGCAATAAAAATGGCTCTTCACTTTCCAATGGCACTCATAAGAAAATCACAAGTCTAAAAATCGGAATAATAAAGCAGTTTCACACTTCCCAAGTGGTGGCTAGACCTCTGAACCCAAAAGGCCAAGGGGTTCTCAGCTGTATGTAGGGCGCAAAGGTTTTTGAAATGGATGCTGAGAATCCCTAAAACCCAAAAAGGGGGAAAGACTGACAGGAAGGACACAAATGCACTAACATGTGGCTACAGAAATGTGAGCATCTGAAGAATTTCTGTGAGGTGTGGTTATCCACTGGCATCTTTACATATGACTGAAAGGGGCAGGAATGTTTCCATGCCTCCTGGAGGTCTGCCTCCCACATCACAAACAGTGACAACCCTGAACCTGAAAGCTCCCTGTTACAGAAAGATTGCAAAGTTAGTGATGCCGTTAGAACCTGTGATTGTCACAGCAAAACCCAGTTTGATACCAGGCTCTGCTCCTTCCAGCACCACCCTATGGATCACTCAGCAGGCTGAAAGGGATGTAGAATATCTCTTAGTTTAAGCTGACAAGGATGAAACACAGAGACAGAAACACTCCCTCTATTATTTTTGGTGTGGCCACAACCTGGGGAAATGCAATCACACTGAAATGAAATAAATTATATCGTCAGTCCGCAGGAATGTCCTGAAAATAACTTGCAGAAAAGTACAGTGCCAGTAAACAGAACGTATCGGTATGTTCTATACCTGTCTTGCTTATCTATAATGACTTAGGTAATGAATCATTTTCTCTGGTGTATGAGGACATAATATGAATTTCTGATAAATAAATTAAGAAAGTGGACCTGCAATACTGTAGATCATCTTAAAAGTGAAATAAATAAACCATAAAATTTTAGGAAGCAGTTCTCCATATTGTGCCTTTGATCAGTCATATTGGGTGAATTTGACATATGTTTTATCCCAAATGGTTGCTATTATTTCTACACTGATTTGGCTGGAGGCTGCCCCAGAAAATATGAAATTACTTGTAAACCCATTACTATCCAGATGGTTGGGAAAGGTCATGAATGAGAGGGAAAAAAAATGACCTGTTGCAGGATCCAAACCATAAACATGGGACCTGTCAACAGACACCCTAATTTGTAGCTGGAAAGAAGAGTGTATGACAGGGCTAAAGAAAAAATCCCCACCTTTATTAATGTTGCAATGACTCCTGACTGTGTATCGCTTTCATTTTAAAGAAAAGAAAATAGTACAGAACTAGCTAGATCTTTGTTTTATACTTAACCAAGCTTATATAAACAACCCATTCCCATAGTTTTTATATGCTTGTCTCTTTTTTGGATACATTCACAGATGTCATACTTTAAGTCATTATAACATTAAATAGGTTTTGGTTCTTTGTTTCCAGGGTTCTCAGGCACAACACACAGTCTGAACCGCTTGTTTTGTTTGAATTCAGTCTCCAAATTCACTTTGTCACTGTTAAACCCCTGATAAAAAAGACAATAGACCAATTTATTCAATGAGACCAGGTGGTGTTTCAGACCAGACACAATCCTGTGGCCCAGAAATGTCCTCATTCCACTGAAGGCTGCCATAGAGACTTGAATTCCCTAGCTGGTGAAACAGACCACGGTCCTCGTTGTCCTGACATATGAAGGGCAAAAGCCACTAAATATTGCATTTGAAACTTGGAGAGACACTACAGTATTTTCCAGCTGCTGGCAAACTTGTAAGTGTATGTAAACTGATGGCAATGCTGTGATGCATTTGTTCGCATACATAATCCTTACAGTCGGTTAAAAATGTTATAAGATCTAATGTCTGGTTCAAACAGAAGTGATGGTGTCCATTCTTTTCTTTTTTTTGACACGAAGATTTCTGATCCACAGCTAGGATGCAATTGCAAGGAGCAATGCCAGGGCTCTGTGAAGAACAGAAACTGCTCTGCAAAGTGGACACAGCCAAAAAAATCTCAAAGGGCTGATAGATCCTTCAACCTCTTTGTGTGTATGCCTTGATTATGTTCTCTGAGATTTACTCCAGCCCTGGGAGTATCAAAGCGTTACCTTTATTCAATAATAATTGCTTAAGGCCTTATCTGGATGCAGAAGTCATCTATACAATATTAAACAAAATATTCTGCATTGCTACTTCTGTGATCAATGTTAGCAATAGCTTCTATTGCTTGATCTTTGTCTCGAAGAGTAATCAGGAGTCAGATCCTTAATCTGATATCAGTATGCTTCCTGAATCAAAAATGCTAAGAAAAACAGAAAATAAATTAAAATAATAATAATTTAAAAAAAGCCCAGCAAACAAAACAACAACACACAAGGAAGACAGTGTTCCTTATAATTCTTTAAATTGCATGAAAATACCATGTTGTGGCTCTTCTGTAAAGAATCTGAAACTGATTAGAGGAAAGGTTACTTTCACACAAATGCAGAAGGAATGAGGTCTAGGGTAAGAATTCTGAGTCTCCTGTGTTTTGCCAGTAGTATAAGGTACTCCATGTAAGTACAAGTTTCTGGAAGTTGTGGTTTGCCATTTTCTAAATTGCATCCCAGTGCTTGATATCCCAGATGAGGAGTGTGTCCAACTGGAAGCAGAAATCAAAGCTCTTCTAAATAGCTCTGAGAATTTGTCCGGCATTCTTCCCTGACATCTACACACAGATTTGAAACAAGCTTGAATATCTAAAGGCTTTGTGTTTAATAAACCATAGATTAAAAGCTGCAGTACTACCACAGGCTACAGCCTATTGACTGTTTCCGGCAGGCAGCATGCCATAAAGTCTGAAAATGTTATGGGGACATAGTACATTATCTTGGTGATGTTGAAAGAAGATTTCCGGACCCTTTTTCTGGCAGTAAGAGAGCTAGTATGAGCTGTTCATAGGAAATCCAGCATGCTAGAGCTATCCATGTGGTGATATACAAACCCCACTCTATTCTTGTAAACCTAGCTCAGATTTAACTAATCATTGTGGTCTGGCATTCTGAATGTGGCATACCCACTGCGACATTGTCAGGAGCACATCTCAGCTTTTCTGTGCTCTGGGCACAAAGGTGGCATGGAGGGACCACAGGTCTGAGCAGAAAAACACTGAAAACCACTTTTGTAGTTTACAAATACACGGCAAATCTCAGGTGAGATTTCTTTGGAGTCCTCTCAAATGGTCCAGTCCACACAGAGAGAGCTGGTTTGCAATTCTGCATGGTCAAGGGCAATAGAGTACTATAATCTCATGGGTGAATTCCTGTTCCGTGTTTGTGCCACCTCTCTCTCTCTTCATGTGAGCATCCTGTTATTTCATGGCCATTAGTGAGCGTGATCTTTCTAACAGCTATGAAATCAGAGAAGTGTTATCAATGTCTTACATGTGGGGACTAGGACAGTGTTTTGAACTGAGTAATGGAGATGTGAAGCCATCGATGTCTTAACTACAGGAATATTCTTTCAGATATTCAGAAATATAAATGAGTAATATCTACATGAAGTTGATTACTCACTTTTTTTGATTTATCAATACAATTTAATTGTAGCAAACAGTGCTTATCTCATAAAATATCATGGTTATTTTAGGAAAACTGTGGCATATTTTTTAGGTGAAACAGGTTGAGATTGTCAATAACCTCAGTGATGAAACAGAGCACTATGTTATACCCTTTAATAGCAATTAGATTCCTCTTTTAGATTAGGAAGTTTTTTCTTTAAAAAGAGATTATTCTTCTTTTTGAGAAAACTTTGTAAGGTGAACATCAACTTGTGTGCTACCATCCCTTGAACCAAAGATTTCCAATACTGCTTCACTGTGACTATAGATACAGCTTACAATGATTACTCTGTCTCAGGGTTTGTGTATGAAAAAAAAATCCAACAAACGAATCCAATATATTTAGTATTTTGTTCCTGCTGTATTTTAAAATTCACTGACAGTTATTAGAATAGATATGCTTTACGTGCTTTATGCACCAAGTACTTTAAATAATAATTAAAAAAGAGTACATTATTTCCTTATGCTCATAAATGTTCTCTCTGAAGTGTAATAATACATGTTGTTAATATATATTGTAATTCCTTGCCTGTGGTTTTTCTTAATGATGATTTTAATGAAAACTGAGCTGTTTATTCAACAGACAAACATCAAATACTAGTTCAGGAGAAATCTTTAGGTCCTACACAACGCAAGCCTGTGTGGACTTAATCATTGTCTTCAAACACATTTTTTCTGTGTGTTTGCCTCAGTTAATCAGGTTTCTGCCTTTGTGAATATCAGGGTCACCAATCTTGAATTAATGGGAAAGTATTAAAAAATAGTCCTGCTCCAGTGTCATTAATAAAAATTAATAGAGATTTACAGAAAAAAAGTTAAGCTAGCATATTTTTTCTTCATGTTTTGTTGACTTCAAGAAACAGAACACATTCAGTAACTTTTTCAATACTTGGAGGGCTGTTTCACCTTGTGGTTCAGGTGGAGCCAGCATTTTGATCCTCCCTTTCTACAGCTAATGGGAAACAAACGAAGGTGCCCATTAGGCCCAGTAATTGAGGCTTGAAGCCAAAGAAAATTTTATAGTTGAAAGTAATCTCCTTCATCTTCTTCCCTTCACATGCATTTCATCTTTTGCCAACTATTTAACTTTCCCTGTATCACATGACAAAGGTGTAAGTGACCTCCTAGGTTATATATTCTTCTGCAGATAGAGAATCACTTCTTGCAATGCACAAACACCAAGTGTTTTAGGCTTGAATGGAGCTTTGGGACTCCCTATAAAGCTTTGTCATGATGCTCAATGCCTCTTTCTTACAGTATAGCTAAGGAAATAGCTTGAAAACATGTACAAGGAAATTACAGGCTCTCCTGAATATGCAGCACTCTACATTTCTGCATATTGTTTCTTTATTTTTTATCATAATTTTTTAATTTTCTTTCCATAGCAGATATCTCTTTATACATCCTCTGAAGTCAGATCCCAGCTCTAGAAGAGCCTCACAATAAGGAGTGTCCCAGCAATAGCAAGAGGAGCCTTCTCCTGTCACCTACCACAGTGAAGAAGTTGGAGCAAGGCAATGCACCCCCTTGTAGAACCCTTCATTATGATAGATGAGAGTAGAATAACTGTCGCATCTTATTGAGGGAGGAGGGCAATGAATATATATGCATGTATATAAAATATGTATCTTTTATATACATCCTGCTTACAAGATTCCTCATGCAGCTTCATGTTTCATAATAAAAGTAATTTCATAACAGTACTTGTTGAGAGTTACAGGTTTGTAACATAAAATTCTTAGTTCTGCTCAGCCTCCAACACCTGTGACACCATCAGTCAACACAATCTTCCAGAGGTTTCCAGAGTTTTCCAGTTGTCCTGAGTTATGTAATGCCAATTGCCCTCATGATGGAAGACATTTTCCTGGATTGCAACTTAAAATGCAAGAATCTTGATGCTTTTCTTCGCAATGCCTCATCCAGATATGAGGGAATGGACATTAGAGAAGAGATTTACTGATGTTTCCTCCAGGGTACAGATTTTCATTACTGTTCTATGGCATTGTTTTCCTTAACATTTTTTGTTACAAAATGTGTTTATGGCACTGCTGGGAGAAAAAGGATATTTAACAGCAATCTTAGCTTTTAGTTCAACTTTTCTGATCTTGGGACCTCAGTCAAAATCTCATGAGAAAACTCCAGCAAAAGTGTCAGAAATGCCAAACAGTGACAAGAGGGAGATGTAAAGTCAGCACCACGGAGGAAGGGCTCGAGCATCCTGGAATGTGAATACAAAGTCCCAGTACACTACTCCACTTTAATGATGTATAATTGTTCCCCAGCTGGCTTCAGTTTGTGGTGCTGTTACAGCTTCCTTAAAGTGAGGAGAAGGTTAGATGAACCTTAGAGGTTTGGCTCAAAATGCAATGAAAAATAAACCAAGCAATGCCAGAGAGCACCCAGGTAAAATGTCAACATGCTGTTTCACACAGCATGCAAAACAGTATCACATTAAATGAAGAACAAGGTTTTCAATTACCTGGTCAGTACTTTCAAGTCTTTCATGGTTTGTCATATTGATTTGAAGAAAAATCAGAATAAAATTAAAAAAATGAAACCAACATTAAAAAAAGGAACAAGATTTCTAAAATTTTTCCAGAATTTCTTCATGATATTATAGCTCACACACTGATACTTTAGACCAGCATTGAAATCAAAGAGAATGAAACAAATGCAAGCATTCTTTTCCCCCCAAAGCGGATACACAAAGTTTTCCATTTTAATCCACATGTAGGCCTCCAAGTGACCTTATTTGCAGGGATACAAAGGATTGCAAAACTCATAAGGGATCAATTCAGTTCAGACCAAGACTATATCAACCAAATATTTATATTATGGTTGGAGTGCAATCCCCACTCTTTTACTCATTCACTCTCCAATTCTACATTAATTGCATTGCTGTTTTCACATAAATATGAAATGTTAGAAAGTGAATAGAGTGAAGCCACAATGAAAATCTGGAAGAAAATAGTAACTAAATATCTTTTTTGAAAGAATTTAAGAACAAGATCTCCATCTTGAATCTTCATCTATTTGGGTTTACACGTACTTAATGTTGTGCTTGACCTCAGGAACATTTTTCCCTTGGTTCTGACCCCAAGTTTTGAATAATTCAGCCTACAGAAATTTACATTTTACTGCTGATGGCAGCAAAACCAAAGATGGCTGTTCCTTTTGTTGTTAACTCACATTTTACATACTTTAGTTTGCTTTTCAAGTGACTATTCTTGGAAACCATTCACTTTTCTGTCCTTTCAGATATCAGGGTTGTCAGAAGTACTGTATAATAATTCATATAATGAACCCAGTTAAAATAATGTTCTGAAGTGCTGCAGGAGAAGAAACCTTCGCTTTCTGACTCCTGATCCACACTGTGGATGTGTTCTCTCGCTGTTCCCCTTCTGTGCTCCTCCTCAAGGTCAGCTCATTGGAAACTTTTTGGAGGGTTCTATGCATCACCCATCAATGCAACTCAGCGTGGCAAGCCTGGTGGCCCCTCCATCTGCCTGCTGTGGAAAGCAGGTGTTGGCAGCTCACCCCATAAACCTCTGAAGAGGCCTTGCTTTGTTTTCTATCTTTGTGTGAGAAGAGTTTAGACTAAAAAGCCACCTTGTAAGACCCTGGCCAAATCCCCTTTCTGAAGGCTCACTACCGCCTGGCTCATAAACACTAATCTATACCAGACGTGCTCTTACTCAGTGTTATAAAAGAGAAAAGGGGGGAAAAAAACCCTCTTTCAGTCATTCTCCCTGCCTTGTGTTCCCATTCCTCCAAGTCACACCTGTGCTAGTTATTTCTCAGCTTTGGATTGGGGGGCTACATAGAACTGACACATCAGCTACATCATCAGCATACACTGACTGCTATTTGAACACTGATTCCATTTATCAGGCCAAATCCTTTCCCTTTTGGCTTCTGCTGACATGAAGTGCCAAAAAGTTTCATACTGTAGCAAGTGGAAGAGTTTCTGAGCAGGATGGTGCCGAGAGTCGTTGCTGCTGAGAAATGCCACCCCCTTCCTGAACCAGTACAGCCACAGCCATGAGCCATAGGCTATCAATTGCAACTGCAGTTTTACATGTCTGTAAGACTGGGCCAATAATTAAGGCTTCATCCTACAGACTGATGCAAACACAGAACCCAGCTGTCAACCACTTTTAATGAAGACATTGAAAGATTGATGGTTGTCCATATCCTCTGGTGGTGGCATCATACATTTACCTTATGGAGAGAGGTCATGCCCTAGGGTGGATGAAATTCAAGCACTGGCAGGAGCTTCAACTAGATAAATCACAGTGGTTGTTTCCACACAGTACCACAGCTTGTGTGACAGTCTTCTTTGCAGTACATTTTTGAAAGGTTTAAATGTACCATATTCTTTGCAGTTAAGTATCTGAACTATACCTGCTTTCTATAATGCATGAGAAAATCCTGTGTTCCCTAGAAGGCATAAGGAAACACGTTTTCCTGCTCCTTGCGCTGTGTGCATCAAGGGTACAAGGCAGAGCTAATGGTTTTGGTCTGGGCATCTTTTGCTCTCTCTGCTGGCAGCCTACAGGAACAGCAGCAGTGCCCGAGCCCTGGCAGGCTGCTGGGGCTGCTAAGGTGCACCCTAGAATCTGAAAGCTCTCCCCTCAGTAGTTACCAAAAGACACCTTTCTACTGATGTGAAACAGAGTAAGTTTATAGTTCTCAGTGAGCCAGCATAACACACTAAGGCCTTTTATGTATTCTTTGTCTCTTTATCTGAAATCATGCTAGAAGGCTGTATTTCAAGGCAAAAAAAGACAACAAGTGTCACAACGAAAATATCATCCTTGAGTGGCTAAGTATATTTTTTCTTGCCTTGTTATTTAATGTAAAAATGAAGTTACTGAATTGCAAGGGAGGAGGATGCTTTGGAAAAAGCTGGCTGCATTAGAAATAGTCCCTTGGAAATGACAGATTCTTCCACAGGCAGGACAGATCAATGTCCTTTCTTGGTTTATGTATTTGTTTTCCCTTTTTTTTGTCCCCTGTGAGTAGAAGCAAGAATTTTCCTTCATCCTTTATTTATTGTGACTGATTCTTTGGCTGACTCAATAACCAGCTAGCAAATGCATTTGCTGGCAGAGATGATCTCTAGATCAGGTGGATCTGTTAACATGTGACCACCCAAATGCAAAAATTAAAAAACAGAAATCCCTGTGATGACGAAAGTAAAAGCCTAAATTCTGTGCTGACAGATGAGCAGGGCGAGATGAAGCAGTTACCTTTCCCACAGCTGCAGTTCAACACCTGGAAATGGAATCTATGAATACAGCTACAGCCGCCACCCCATAGCTCAGCTGAGTCTTCCATGCAGGGCAGTAACTCCCAAACACCATGTGAGCACAAGGGGGATCAAGTTTAATATTGGAAGAAAATTGCAAGCAGGGACGTTTACTTATAAAGTAAATAAATCACTGGGGTAAAGAAAAAAAAATATTAAATTGGTGGGTCTTAGCAAGGGTTATAGCCATAATCAAAAGCATTATGCTTTTACTTGGCAGAAAACCTCTAATCATAGTATACCTACAAACAAGAAGGGTAAGGACATACTGGCTCTGGCTGCTAGTCCCAAAGGGGACAGGACCCCTGGAAATGCTGGCCAGCTTCCAAGAAAAAATTGTGAATACCCTCAGTCTCAAAGACTCATTAGGTGTTCATATCTGGGCATCTGTCTTTCACCTTTGTCATGAACCACAGCTTGCTTCCACATGTCCAGAATCAAAAAACCTGAAGTAGCTCGCGTGAACCTGAAGACCTCACTTAGGCCAAAGATCTTGTGGGTTATAGCACAAAAATAGGATGAAAAAAGCTGCTCAGTGGGAGCTGCTAAGGACAGGGAGCCTGAACTGTTCAGCCTTTGTTCCTACCATATCTCCACCTGCAGTGATGATATTCAAGTCCTAGTGCCTTGGATGTGCAGCCCTGTTAATCCCCCCATGCTAGGGATGTCAAGGCAGACAGGGTGAACAGCTGAGATGTTGTTGGGGTTAACTAAACAACAGGGCAATGCTTTCGGGTGGAGGAGATGCTGGAGATGGATGTTGTCTGCAAGCAGAGACATCAACACTCTTCCCCATCATGTCTTCACCTGTGGTCATGTGTTCCACATCTGTGGCTTGTTCAAACAGCTGAACACCACTGTACAGCAAACTCTGCAGCTGAGAACTGCGGCATATTTTTCCCCCTTGTGGTTCCTAACATCCCCCTTTCATTTAATTTCACTGCTTCCCTGCAGCTATTAAAATATGATTCAAGGAAAACTGCAATAAAAAGGAAAGTTTTCCAGTTACAACATTTGATTAACAAGGAAACAGACAACTTTCTCCTTCAAATACAGAGGCATGGGCTTGCTCTTGAAAAGCAGACAAATATTTTTGCAGTTCTGCCTGTCAGACCATCAAATGACTGTGCTTTCTGAACGTGAGTGCACACCATGTTCTGAATGTTAATGACTGTGTATCTCTGAGTATCCACCAGGAAAAGCCCTGAAAATACAGTACAGGTCCCTATTATTGCTGGAACATAACACCATGAAGCTAAACCAGAGAGCAAATAAAAAAAGACATCAACATCCAGATGTAAGTTGAAAGCCACACATGGAACATACTAATTAGTACATGTTTTTGACAGTGTTTCTGTATTTCTAGTACTTGGGAATTACCCTTTTTGGGACATTGCATTGATCAAAAAATGGGAAATGTCAGAAAATACAGCCACTACTGACTGGAGCTCATGCAGAAAGCTGGCCCTGTCAGTGCTGTCAGATACATTCTTTAAGGTAAATTAGAGTAAAATTCCTCTTCCAAGTAAGTAGGTGAATTTGACAGTGGCCTTCCAATTATTTGCTATGGTTGTCTTTCCCCGTCTTTAAGATGGCAAACTAAGTTGCTTGTATGTATTTCTTCTTTAACTTTAATTGATGTTAAATCCTTAGCTACAGCAGTGTGGAGTATCATTACTTGTTCCATTTCCAACTCAGTCATCCCTCGGGTACCACTGGGCTGCCAGCTCCTGTTGAAGGAGTTGTTAGCATCTTTTATTGAATAGAAGTGCTGAAACAGGAATAGACACAGACATCACAGTAATAACTTTCTTAGGCCCTAATTCTCATGCTGTTCTGCTATAGACCAGAATAGCAGACATTTTGATACAGAAAATGGAGAAGCTTTGACCACAGTCCAGGATCAAAACTCTCGCTCATGCAAGGAATTGCTACTAATTCCTGCAGCTGAGATATCTACCAGAAGAAAGCTGCTTACGGCATGTTGTTTTACAAAGACAGTCCTCTCCTTTGAGAATTCCACGTCAAATTGTCAAATGGGTTTGACTTAGAAAGAAAGAGAAGAAGCAAAGAGGAAATAATTAAATGCCAAACCCCTTGTGTCAGAAGTGTTGAGTTTTTGCATTTGACAGTTCAAGTTCATCTCAGCAAAACTAACCCAATTTGATACTTCCTTTTAGCAGAATTAACCCAATCTTAAAAAAAAAACCAAACCAAACAACAAAAACCAAACCAAACAAAAAAATGTTAAGTAAAAGGGTTAAGCAATCTGACAGTGTGAGGAGAGGAGAGGAGAGGAGAGGAGAGGAGAGGAGAGGGGAGGAGAGGAGAGGAGAGGGGAGGAGAGTAGAGGAGAGGAGAGGAGAGGAGAGGGACCTGCAGGACATTTTGAACTGATCTGTGTATGCTTGTAATATAATCCAAAGTGGTGTTAGACCACCCTCAAGCAGATAAGAAATAATGTGTAAGGGGAGCTGTTGAACAGGATTTTTATATTGAATAACACAGGTGACACAGATGTTTCTTCTATTATACTAGTTTTAAATTTCTATTTCCTTCTGTAACTTAGTATTGCAGTGTTGGTACTCTCAGTAACAATAACAGTCCCTGCAGAAGAGATGACTCTCTCTATACCTATTTTAGGGAAAGCTGTATCTTCAGCATCATAGAAACCTCTTCCATTTGAGGTCCTGGGGTCTGTCCATCTCCATTTGGAATGATCTCCAAAACCGCTGGGGATTTGAGGTAGATTCAACAAAAAGCTGTTTACAGGGCACCGAACAGGTGCGACACTTGTTTGAAAGTTCAGGATGTTTCCTGTCTGATTTGAATTCTTTAACCCCTGGCCACTGCAAATCAAGTTGAAATCTGACAGATCCTTATGCTGTGGCTGACTGACAGGACACAGAAAGGACTATATCAGGGTGACTTAGTAATAATTAAAAGAAGATGTGGCAGAATTTTAACATGCACAATTGTTTATACATCTCATCTCCCCGGTACAAGAAAGCATTTAATTTCCATATTCAATGTTTTCTGAACAAATATGCTCCCAAGTAATTCTTGATATCCATGAACTAGGGTTGAAAACTCTGTTTATCTAAACTGTACATTATGTATAGACATCTTTTTAACATGCATATTATTTTACAATCACCATAAACATCTGATACCGTAAGACATTTTTCTTTCGTTTTGCAGAAGGCAGTACAATGGAAGAGTTTTGGGAGCTGTACAAATGTTTGGATGCAAGAGTGCAATCAGCATACCTGGGAACCCTCTGAGATCATCTTGGGGTTTTTTGTAGCCGTAATTACTTCCTAATGTGCCTTCAGCCCTCTCCATCAGACAGTGCCTGGCAGGCAGTGGGTGAATGGGCCATGCCTGTGCTTCCTACAGCATCCCCTCAGGATAGCAGGATGTTCCCAGGATGCGGATGGTGGGACAGCTGTCTTGCACAAGCCACTGCCTGTGTTTGTTTCTTGTTCTCTCAGAGTCTCCATCACCAGAAGCCTTTTGTTGTTTCTGGTTTCATCAGCCTCCTGCAACTGATATGTGGAATAGTGTGAGATGGAGAGGTTATCCACTTTGAAACAGAGCAAGCTGTGGTGCTCTTGGCCTGAGTATGAGATATCATTAGTTCAGAATCTATATCCTCTGATATAGTACAAGGTGTCCCCAACAAGGTGACTTACATTTATCCTTACCACATTTACAGAGTGAGTGGTATTTAAATACTGGTCAATCTTCCATGGAAATATCTTAGTGAGCTCAAACATGCAGGCATGCTGCAAAAAATATCAGAAGCCGATTTAACTGTGGACTCAGCTATCTGCAGATGATACCCAGGAACTCTTTCCTGCTTGTATCAGGCCTATCTGCTTTTAAAATATCTCACAAAACTTCACTTCAGTGACTTCAGACTTTGTACTATTGGTCTGCTTGGTCAAGCAGAAACAGTGTTCTGCCACTAACTGCGCATTACTGTTTTGTAGCTTTGTGGTTTTGCCTATATGATACGTAGCACTGATGTATGGAAGTATTTACAGGATTATATCTTGGGCCATAATTTACAGAAATGCATTTGCCACAAATGTCAACCATGTTTCCCAGCTCAGTAAAAGCAGTGATTGTTCCAGACATTGTCCAGTTCTTGCCCAAAGGACCTTACTTCCTGAGGAAAAAATAGCGGGTGAATTCATTGAAATTGTGGGTGTCTTTAGTTAAGGTTCTGGATCAGTCACCTTAGATTCCCTTTGTAACCAGTGGAGATCATCAATAAAGTCACCATAATTTCTTTTGAGTTGATTCATCTGTTCCCAAAATGACCATGGGCCCTTCTGTACTACTGACTGTACTGGGTGGAACTACATTGTCTGGAAAGGGAGACACGACAACTGGTTCATGAGTAGACACCCAAAACTGAGCAAAATAGTTCCCATTTCTAAATCTTGCACTGAAGTTTAGTTATCATTGGAATCAACATAACTTAACAAGATGTGCTTGATATACTCTTCTGTCCATGACTGGGCCTTTATTTCTGACTTTATATATGGGATCAGCTCCACTGTGAGACTGGCTCATGCATAAAGGTTATGTACGTGTGTAAAAGTGGGTACAGGGTAAAGTTCTCACTAGAAAATTAGTTTTTCTTCTTGAGAAAACAAGAATGAATGGGTGAATGCTGAAATTTTTAGATCATATTACTGTATCAGCTTTGTCTATGTGCTACAGATTTTTGTTAAGAA
This sequence comes from Pezoporus wallicus, assembly GCF_028554395.1. Lineage (NCBI taxonomy): Eukaryota > Metazoa > Chordata > Aves > Psittaciformes > Psittacidae > Pezoporus > Pezoporus wallicus. The sequence goes on from NW_026639618.1 coordinate 425,985, forward strand.
AAGGAGGAAAATGGCTTTATTCTGCTAATTTCTTAAGCACTTGCTACAAGTGTGTAAAACTCATTAAGCATTGTCACAGTTAGAAAAAGGATGTCTTCTCTCCATATCGGTACAAAAGTGCTTGGTGAGTGCCAATTTTCTTAATCCCACATACTCAGAAGTAACTCTACTGGTTTTGATTAGAATATCCAAAGAGGGAAAATAATAAGGAAAGCAAGAAAAAAAATGAAATAAAACTGCATCTGGGACCAATTTTGGAACCAGGGAAAACATACACCTGAACTTTGGGGGGTACTTCATCTTGAAACAAAATCTACGCCTGAACTTTTCTGACCTCCCTCTGAATATCTTGCACTCCTTATAGCAATGCTTTATTTACCTGCTGAAGGCACTGCAATATGTATTTTAGTTTTACCTGTGGCTGGTATATTCTGCCCTGTCTCCTGGCTTGTTTATGACCTACAGGTATCAAATGTTCCTAGGAGGCTCAGTAACTTGGGATAATGCTCCAAATTGGACAACTTTGACTTCTTTGTGAACCTGAGTTCACCTTATAAATGCTGTTCTCTACTTTTGAGAGCATTAAAGTAGGTGCAAGCTATGTGTGCAGGGTATTTCTTTGCATCTGATCATTGCTCCTTCTCATTTCTAGACCCTTTTTTTTTTCCCCTCCTGACCTTTGTGATAAATGAATATCACACATGGAACCAGAGAAAATTAACAGAGAAGACTGGGATGTAGAGGTGTCCTTGTGGATGTTCCTATGTGGATTCAACAGTTTTCACATCTTCTTGTTTTACAGCAGTTTTATTTTCCTGGCAGCCTTGCTTTCAGTTTTTGACTCTTCCGTTGCTGGGAAGCTAACCAGCTCCATATGTTTAGGCACTTCCTGAGACAGAGCTAGGCAGTGCTTGATCACTGGGATGAGAATCTGGCATTCAGCTCAATGAAGCCCTTTGTTTAGGCACCCCATTTATTGATAGAGAACACCAAACACCCCTTCCTCCTTATCAATGGAGGGGTTTAAATACCCACAACATTTAGCATGAAGTATTGCCCCCACCCTGTCATTGCCATTAAATGGCTGTTAGAGGACCAAATGGAAAAGCAACAGCAAGTTACTGGTCTTAACAGTGTTAAAGCAAGATATAGTCCCCCCACAGGAAATGTCATATTTGCTATAAAACAAGTTTCAGAATAATAAAGCTGCCAAAATATTTGAGGTGATGTGTATTGCGTATATGTATCTACCACCACACATCAGTGCCAGACAGTCGTCAGATAAAGGAGACATAATTCTGAATGCAGACGAGCTGTAAATAGACACCAAAGCTGGAAAGAGTGTTGAAGCTGGGTCACAGTGAGTTAGACTATGTTTCCCACAGGTTACCAGAATTGAATATTAAAGAAGAAATAAAATAGTGAGCTTGCTTACTCTCGTTGGACAGAGTTAAAGTGCAGACAGAGATGTCTCTTGATCCACCCAACTATAATGGCTGACACAGTATAGGTTAGCAATAATTTATGCCCCATCCACTAGCTGAATAAAAAAGAGGGAAGTCTGACTCAGAGATATGTCACTATGTCAACAAACATCTGTAGTAACGCATTTCATGTATGTCATGGCTGTGTCTTGAGTCACAACCCAATTCAAAGACATTTGGTGTACTGTAATAACTCATGGTGATCTTTAAGTGTTGGTGAAATTGCAAAAATTGCTTTAAAACAGTAAAGTAAATCTCAATCACAGAGTGATAAAAGAAACAAATTGTTCAAATTATATATGCAAAAAGGGGCAGTCCACTCCAAAAGTGCATATTTAAAATCTGGATCCCTTTAGTGGTACAGACTAACACTCGCTGTGGAGTATTAACATGCTTTTGGGAAAGTAGGGCATACCAGGAACCCGGCATGGATTGTTGGATAGTCGTAAGCTAGACAAGTACATCATCTGTTGCTCGGTTTGGGTTTAGTATTATTTTTCCCCTCTCTAAACAGTTGTAGGGTTTGTTTGGAAAACCAAGTTGTAGCCGGAAAGGCTGTCTGTCAGTAGAAAAAATCACAGAATCACGGGATGGTTGAGGTTAGAAGGGACCTCTAGAGATCCCTCTAACACCCCTGCTCCAGCAAAACCTAGAGCTGGTTGCCCAAGACAGTGTCCAAATGGTTTTTGAATGTCAGCATGGATGGAGACTCCACAACCACTCTGGGCAACCTGCTCCAGTGCTCCATCACACTCACAGTGAATGTCTTACCCTTAGATTTGAGATGTGTATTTAAAGGGAATAAGAAGGGTTAGAAGTACACTTATTCCAGGAACGGCATAACTGCACTAAAAAAAAACAAAACCCCACATCTGTGAAGAACTTGCTACAATACAAGATAACCATTATGACCAGTGAATTCACATCTCAATGTCTATGTGAGTCACATTTAAAAAATTTGTACCAGTTTTCTTGCTAGTCCTATGAAAACTCAAATGAACAAACAAACATCTCCAAGTTTCCTCATGAGTATCCATCTAGTATTTTAACAATGACTTTTTGTCAGGCTTCGACCTTTTGAATGGAGACTTGGTATGGCATGATTTTTATCATTAAGCTAAAAGGCAGGAAAGAGAATCATGCAAAAAGAGCATGAACTGAAGCATGCAGAAGCTGATAACAAGAGCTTTTCTCTAAACTAGCTAGCTGGTGCCAAATCTCATTGGCTTATATTCAAGCAATTGCAATTGAGTTGCTTCCCCAGATCTGTAGCTTGCAAGCTGTATATCTTAGTACTGGCAACTCCATTCTTGCATAAGGGGGGATATAATAATTTTTCTAGAGTCAGCTGCCATAATTGTTCTGGTTGGGAATCACAGGGCTCCTTCAAAGGCCCAGATGTGTTGTTAAATTAAAACAGGTTTACAAATTACTGTGCATCAGGTGATCTGTTAGGTTTTCCAATAGTTGCTTAGGAATTTGCTCCGAGCCTGCCCAGTTCTGAAGCAATGCAGCACAGCACAGCTCCTATCAATTGCAGGAGTTACAACAGCAAAGGTTTGGCCTGATGTCTCGATTTCAGGAAACAGAGGACCTTTAACAGCAGAGCAGAGAGGAAGCAAGATGATCACAGCTTCAATGTCCCTTGAGAGCTGTGCAGCAGCTCTGTTACAAGTGGAAGTGACATGCCTCAGCGTCCAACACAAAGGAGATGGGCAATACATCACTCTTTTACTTGTGGCTAGTCCATGTTGAGATAAAGACATTTTCCTTCATATCTGTGACCCCACATTTGCATCTTCTAAGTGCTGAGACTTCAGCCTGTGGGAAGATTCCAGGCAAAGGACATTTCATTCATTTTTCTGATGTAGTGCTGAGGCCAACTCCTCTGCAACTGTAGAAGTCATATGGTATCAAAAGAATATGCCTCCAAAAAATGGCCACAGCTACCCTGTGGTTGATACGACAGGAGGGAAACACGATATTTGAGAAGTGGGGGGGACTATGAGGGCATTTGACTGGCAAGTGGATGCTGTGGGTGATGTTAAGGGAAATGAACGATTTAGGATTAGGAAACTGGGAAAACACACACAGATCTTGTATCAAATTCAGCTTTCAAAAAAGTGGCTTTTGTGGTTATATGTAGTTATCTGGCTTGTCTTTTTGACCAGAAACTGCTCAGACTGTAAACTTTCTAGTGCTTTGTGCTCATACAATGCTAGACATAAAGTCTGCATCTAACCATGGGATCCAGGAGCACTTTGCCTCTGGGGTCCAGCTGTGTGATGGGATGACACACTATCTCTCTTCACAGATTGTTTTATTGGTAGCTGGTGTATAGGCAGGAGGCAGCTGCAGTAAGCTCTGATGACAGTAGAAGAAAAGGGAAGCCCATGTGTGCAGGATGCAACCCAAGGGCATCTGGTACTCAGTTAAGACACTCTTTTTGAAACTCAGTTCAAACTGGGACCTTTGAGCTATACCAAAGTGTAAATAGAAAATATGAATTGAAAACCGGTGTGAATCACTGTGCTGCTCCCCGGCTATAGCACACAGACTGATTTGTTTGTTAGTTTTGATTTTTTCCTGGAGTTCATTATTTCAGACTGAAGCTTGTGAACCCCTACCAGCTTCACTTCACACTCATGAGCCTCTCAACTGCTCTCACTAGACCATCTGCCCTGGACAGTGCCAAACACCAGCAGAATCGTCCATGGGACTGTGGCCAAAACCGGAGTGCAAGTGAATCTATTGACCCAAGCACCTTCTGCATTGGTGAAAAAGGAATTTGACTAATCCCTCCCTGGCTCTTTGCCTTTTCTTTGCACTGATATTGTGCAAAACCCTCTTTGCCAGAAAGAAGTTTCAGTAAAGGTGTCAAACAATGAAAAGGTCAATTCTGAAAGCAAAGGTCTTGACGAATAATTTTGTGGATATTTCCCTCTGGGTTTGTTTCTTTTTTTGGCTTTTTTTTTTTTGTTTTTTTTTAGTTTTTTTTTTTTCTTGGAGACTCTAAGTAGTGAATTGGTGACATAAGAATATAAAACAAGTTCAGAGGGAAGATAACTTCCTCCTTCTTTCCTTTTCCTTTTCCCTTTCCTTTCCTTTCCTTTCCTTTCCTTTGTCCTTCCCCTTCCCCTTCCCTTTCCCTTTCCCCCTTCCCACCTTCTCCCCCTTTTCCCTGAACTTCTAGGAGGGAAACTGGAAACTGGAAACTGAAGTCTTCCAAAGGGGAGAGAGGAGAAAGGCAGCATGTGATATTTCTTTGATAGCTGGAATGTTTCAGTTTACATCTGTTTCCTGTACGAGGAAGCCCAATGAGTAACAAACTCATCAGAAATAGTAATGCATGCGCTTTTTTTTTCTCTTTAAACAGTCTCTAAAAAAGAACAGTGTAGTTGAACTTGCAGTCCATGCAACCAGAAATTTCTTATTAAAAATACAACTGGGAAACAGTTTAAACATCTTTGTGAGCATGATCACATCTGTGTTAAATAGGCAGAGTTTAAATCACATTGCTACAGAACGAAGACATGGGTGGGAGGTTTTTTGGAGTTCTCAGAAACTAAATGTCATAGGGCATGTCTGCTGGCTAGTTCATCCCTGCTTCCGTGGGATGTGGGACTACAGGACTCACATGGACTCACATGAACTCACATGAATCAGAGTCTACATATGTTGCTGATGGTGACAATGCGTCTGAGATTACCAAAGCAACTGAGGAAGTTACAAATTAATTAGAATAAATTAATTTTTTTCCAACCTTAGAACAAATATAAAATTCATTTGAGAATTCTTACGGCTGAGCACAGGAATAGTTTTAAGAAGTTTACCTTGATGAAGAAAATGTTCTTTTCATATGAATAAAAAGGCAATAAGAATAGCAAGGCCTCCCGATTAACATGATCTCTGACCAGCATTACGAAGATCAGTAATCATAGAATTATAGAATACTTAGGGTTGGAAAGGACCTTAAGATCATCTAGTTCCATCCCCCCTGCCGTGGGCAGGAACACCTCACACTAAACCATGCCACCCAAGGCTTCGTCCAACCTGGTCTTGAACACCGCCATGGATGGAGCATTCACAGCTTCCCTGAGCAACCCATTCCAGTGCCTCAGCACCTTCACAGTAATGAAATTCCTCCAACCTAAACTTCCCTGTTTAAGTTTTAACCTATTACCCCTTGTCCTATCACTACAGTCTCTAATGAAGAGTCCCTCCCAGCATCCCTATAGCCTCCCTTCAGATACTGGAAGGCTGCTACAAGGTCTCCACGCAGCCTTCTCTTCTCCAGGCTGAACAGCCCCAACTTTCTCAGCCTGTCTTCATACGGGAGGTGCTCCACTCCCCTGATCATCCTCGTGGCCCTTCTCTGGACTTGTTCCAACAGTTCCATGTCCTTTTTATGTTGAGGACACCAGAACCGCACACAGTACTCCAGGTGAGGTCTCACGAGAGCAGAGTAGAGGGGCAGGATCACCTCCTTCGACCTGCTGGTCACGCTTCTTTTGATGCAGCCCAGGATACAGTTGGCTTTCTGGGCTGCAAGTGTACACTGCCTGCTCATGTTCATTTTCTCATCAAGCAACACCCCCAAGTCCTTCTCCGCAGAGCTGCTCTGAATCTCTTCTCTGCCCAACCTGTAGCTGTGCCTGGGATTGCTCCGACCCAGCTGTAGGACCTTGCACTTGGCATGGTTAAACTTCATGAGGTTGGCATCAGCCCACCTCACAAGCGTGTTAAGGTCCCTCTGGATGGCATTCCTTCCCTCCAGCTGTCGTGGTTTAAACCCAGTCAGACAGCTTGTTCACTCACTTCCCCCCCTTCTTGCCTGCCCCCTACTCCTGGACGGATGGAGAGGAGAATCGAAATGAATGCAACTCCCACGGGTTGAGATAAGAACAGTTTAGTAACTAAGGTATAACACAAATCACTACTGCTACCACCAATAATAACAATGATAAAGGAAATAACAAGAGAATACAACATCTCACCACCAGCTGCCCAATAACTCGCCCCCCCCCCAGCCCGACCAAGCTCTGACCGATACCTCCTCCAACCCCGCAGTCTACCCAGCCCTTCCAGCTAACTCCCAGTTACCTCCTGGCCATGATGTGCTGTGGTATGGAATACCTCTTTGGTCAGTTTGGGTCAGGTGTCCTGTCTCTGCTTCCTCCCGCCTTCCCCTCCTCCCTGACAGAGCATGAGGCTCACAAAGTCCTTGACCAAACCAAAACATCATTGTTATCAGCTCTGTTCCCAAGCTGAAAGTCAAAACACTGCACTGCACCAGCTACCAAGAAGGGGAAAAATGACTGCTACTGCTGAACCCAGGACAATCAACCGAACCACACAGCTTGGTGTCATCGGCAAACTTGCTGAGGGAGCACTCAATCCCACTGTCCATGTCAGTGACAAAGATGTTAAACAAGACCGGTCCCAACACTGATCCCTGAGGGACACCACTCGTTACTGGTCTCCAGCTGGACATTGAGCCATTGACCACAACTCTTTGTGTGCAGCCATCCAGCCAGTTCTTTATCCACTGAGTGGTCCATCTATCAAATTGATGTCTCTCCAATTTAGAGACAAGGATGTCGTGTGGGACAGTGTCGAACGCTTTGCACAAGTCCAGGTAGATGACATCAGCTGCTCTACCCCTGTCCATCAGTCCTGCAGCCCCATCATATAAGGCCACCAAATTGGTCAGGCAGGATTTCCCCTTAGTGAAGCCATGCTGGCTGTCACCAAGCACCTTGTTGTTTTTCATGTGCCTTAGCATGCCTTCCAGGAGAATCTGCTCCAAGATTTTGCCAGGCACAGAGGTGAGACTGACTGGTCTGTAATTCCCCGGGTCATCCATTTTCCCCTTCTTGAAAATGGGGGTTATATTTCCCTGCTTTATTAGTTGAACAAGTATGTTTTTTGCTTTTCTTTTGTTCTGAGCTCTGGGTAGATAAATGAATGAAATGGGTGCAATCTGGAAAGAGTCTTTTCCTCTGTACTTTTTTTTTTGTTCATCTGTCACTATGGAACCAACATTCACATTTCCAGAGAACTTGAAAAACGTTTGAACAATGAATGCAGACTATAGATGTCTGAAATGAATAACGTCATTGTCAGTGCAGCACTGAGGCAGAACATCAGAACATCTTTTATTTTAACATCGGATAAGTCTCTATATCAGTTAATGGAGAAATTTTCCTTTTTTGTCCATTTACAATGTATGTAGAGACAGCAAGCACAATGTACACACTGGAGTTGTTTTCCCAAATTATCCCTGGGGAAATAATCAATTTATGGGCTGTTTTTATTCTGCCACATGAGTCAAAAAAAAACTCTGTGAAATGGACACCTTAGTTTCAACAGAAAGGGAGTAAGGTCAAGATGTTCATGTGTGACTACTGATTTCCAGTACTCAGAACAGAAATACCATGCAAGTGCCCAATTTCCAGAAGGCAATTACCTAACCCTCTCCCAGTTTGAGATGCTTCAATGAGTTACAGGGATTACTTCAAGTTACATTTGAAAATCTCTGCACAAACACCTTTCAGAGTCTGGAGGTATCCAACAAAAGGCAGCAACTTAACCACATTAACAACATCTACCAATACATATAAAAGCAGCTACACTGAAACTGCTCATATTCTGCTGTGTTAATTCTGGAATATGAGCCTGCTGTGGCAGAGGGCAAGTACTAGAGATTTCTGAAGATGCTGACATCTTGGAGGAAACCGAAGGTAGGAAAGGGTAACATTTTCTTTTGCCTTTGCTCAAAGTGCAACTGGTAGAGGGATAATTATCCTTATCTAGTATCCCAGGGATGATCACAAGAGCCATTTAATTATTTGAAAGGTTTACTTTTTCTTCTCACAGCAAGATAAGAACACTAAAATGGCTCAGAATACAGCTACAAAGGGTTGCTAAACTTTGATATGCCTTTATCAAACCAGCAAATATTTGTAATGATTTGGAATTAATTTTAACGGTATGAAACACTGTTTATTCAGCGCTATCTAATGTGTAGAATTAAGGCACTTAAGGCTTCAGAAAAGAGAAATTTATCTCTAACATAAGTGGTTAAAACTGTTCTGTTGTTTCTGCTGACTTGTTTCAGCAGTGAATTTAGCATGCTCAACAGAGAAGATGCAGCAGCTGAACAACAGATTCAGTCCAAGCTTCCCCTGTGTTCATCAGACTACGGTGCTTGTGACTCCAGGGTTCACTTTGATGTCCTGTCATTAGAATGCTGGAACGATAGCTCAAGTGCCATTACCTTCAACTCACCTTTGTTCTGCAGGATAACTTGTATTCTCAGTTAAATCCCTTCCTGTACCAATCTTTATGATAATATATGCAGGGCTGCGATGTCATCTGGTTAAATAGATGCACTGCCTTTTGGGATCACACATATCCTGTTACAAGGGTCACTTGTTCCTCAAATGTTTCTGTCTGAACAGAGAGCTTCACAGCTTCTATGTATACAAAATATTGGACAGCTTTTCCCTGCCCCAAAATTGCTACATGGGAAATTTCCATGAACAAAGGGCTGGAAGACATGGGTTGTTTAAGGCCATGTGCAAGTTAGATTGGACATTTTGCATGCTTTTGTCTTAGCTCCTGAGACTGCTTAACCTGCTTAGAGAGTTCGCATTGCTTAGTTTTTTCCCAGAAGTAAAATGCATCCAGTGAATGTTGGCGTTGTCTTTCATTTTCAATGAAGACCAAAAGCAGTTGGCAAAGAGATTCCCCAACTGGCAGAAGGATGCCAATAGTAAGAGTGGAAAGACAAGGCTGGGAATAAGAAGACTGCTAGCACAGACATGTTAAAAACAGCACCCTTGTAGGCAGACAAAACAGCCTTGTGTTTCAGGCCCATCACTAAAGAGTTTCACTGCAGTAATCTGTGTGTTCACAAGCACCCTCAAAAGATGTAACTGGGCTGTTTGGAGACTGGAATCTGCAGGTAACTTTCTGTAGGAAGAGGCATCAAAAATACAAATCCTATACGGTGTTCTCTCTTAAGCACAGGAGAGGAAGCAATCATGAAGGTGAAGGCAGGTTTTTGAAGGGATGACTAGAGGGACTACAGTTCAAAGTAAATAGTGGAGCTACCATAGCTGAGATTGTTACACTTCTAAAAGACAAATTTTAAGAGAAACAAGGAACACAAGAAAGACAGCAAACTAGAAACACACTAGGAGCTATACAAGTGAGACAACCAAAGTAGAGATTTTTAATATGAAACACATTCCCTCTCAGGAAATGAGTCTGTTCATCAAAAATACCAAGCATACTGCTCACAAGGAGGGAAGAGAAGTTTAATTTGGTGGATAGAAGTAATTATGCATGCTAAGATGACAACAAAGAATGGTATCAGGACACAACCTGTAAACCACTTAGGGATCATGGAAGTTAGAGAAGTGCAAAAGGAAAAATTAGTCAACACAGTATATGAAACATTGTGGTTTCAGGTATTGAAAAAGTATTCTGATATCAAACATGCTCCATTTTCAGAGTTAACATTTGATCAGACATCTTTATATGAATATTCAACTTTTCAAAATGGGGATAAAGATATGAAATGAACATATCCTGAAATCTGGGATGCTAGCTCAGAAAAAATAATTAATGGACATGAACAAATATAGGGAGAAACTTGTGCTAATAATTCACATTCAAAGAAACTTCTCTTCCTGTAATGGCAAGAAGTTTGTTAATTAGGAAACATAATATATTAAATTCTCATGCTGCATCCATAACCATGTCACCTGAAATTCTTTTTCAGTATGTTAAGTCAGTGCAGGTTAATATCATGCCTATTTAGGTTTTTCTTTAAGACAATGAATCCTGAAGGAAACATTCAGAAGTGCAAATTTCACCTGTCTTGAGAAAGAACAATTGCTGCTGAACAGTGATTTTTAAGTCATAAAAACATAACATTTAGAATCTATGCATCCATTAGCTTGGCAGATGTTCTTAAAAATATTCCCCTGGTTCTAGGATTGGTATAATTACACTGTCATTGCTGCATGTCCCTGACAAACATTCAGAAACTCTCATGTATTTCTGAGTGCCTTTATGTTTTCTGAATCCAATACTCACATGTTTATTGCTCATTTGACTTTATCCAATATGCGTAATTCTCACTGCAGGCCAGCCTAGGCGTAGCTTTGGAACAGACTTGCTTTGGTACCCATTACATATCTGTTTATGCTCTTGTGATGCTCTCTCCTGGCAAGGACCCAAAGGGATCATGCCAGTTACACCCTGGTCATGCTCTTCAGTCCTAAGAAGACATTCCTTAAACTGAAAATTGCTGGGCAAAGATGCCTGGACAGTGTTGCACTTGTGTCTGATAGAGACAAGGTGCACTGAGTGCCCTTCATCCAGTGGTTTCTCACTTTTTACAGGTACATAGAAGTTGCAGGATGGATTAGATGGTGGCTTTGCGCAGTATCCTAAGGACAGTGCCATGTCTGCCAACTCTCATGCAGGAAGGATGTCTCTACTGCATTTTGCATTTGCTCTGCAAGAAAGTAATCATCTTTTGGTACCAGGGTGGCTAAAGACTTCATCCAGGCAAGCTACAGGTTGAAAGAGGAGAAAAATCTATTAAGGCTTTTTGCATTAGGAGCTTTATTGAGTTGGCACAATCTTGACTAATAAAAGTCCTAAAAAGTAGTTATGTTACAACAATGCTGATGTACTGTGTCAGTGTGTGCATGCCTGTGCATGAGGGAGAAAAAACCAGCCACCATAATAATCATAACCTATGAAAATGCAGGGCTGGCATAAAAGGAACATATTTGACAATGAATCCATTTTGTTAAATATTAAGGAATATCTTCTAGATTCCTTTGGGAAAGTACAGAAAATTCTTGTGCAGGCCTGAGGGAAAATTATCTAACTGATCTGTTAGCACCTCTGCTGTTAACACAAACATTGGCAAAAGCTATATAAATAGTGGTGGATTCTAGAAGGGCTGTGAGCAATTTAGCAGCAAGAAGCTCCTTTTTAAATACACGAAAATTAGATGTTTAATGTGTCCCAGGATATGTTGTGTGTATGTGAGTGATTACATTCAAATGCATAAGGAGCAACCTGAGAAAATGTAACTTTCACTACTTTAAAATTAATTATTCCTCAGTTAAAGCCACAGTAGTGTACTTGTTCTGGTTGTGATTAAAGTTCCTCCTCTGACATTATTCACCTGCAGCTATGAAAACAAGCACATTTGTCATAAGAATAAAGTGTTTGTTTGGTTTTTTTTTTTCTAAACTTATTTCTTGTTTTCTTGGGTAAATTAGCCCAGCTCCTCCATTTAATTCTCTTCCAGAAGAAATCAGAGCTCACAGGAATGGAGTGTAAGTCACTTCATGGCAGACCAGCAGCCAGAATGACGATACACCTTTCCTTCATCATTACATGTATTTTCTCAGTTATTACCAAACCTATTAAAGCTTACCGAAAGTATGTAGAAAATCTATCCCAGGCCTCCTCACACCTATTACCCTTCTGTCTATATTTACAATTTACACTGCATCTGGGAATTTTAAGTGGTTCCATAATAAAGAGAAATTGCTCACACTATGCACTTGGTGAGGTGAATATACCTGACCTTCTGGGGTTCTTGAAGGGGAGGACTTGGGGTGATGTGCAGAAGCTCTTTCCAGAAGCACTAGATGCTTTATAAGAATGAGATGAAATTTACCCGACCAAAGTTACTGCATGGGTTGGTGTCAAAGTCAGAATTAAGAGGTCTGACCCAGGTAGCCAATTCCAAAGACACATGACCTGAAGAGAGCAGGTGAGTGTGTGTGACTGCCACCCGCATCACTCTGCTCAGTTTGTCTCAAAATCTCCCCTTTGAATCACCCTTGGGTTTGCAGTGGATGTTTGCAATGTACATGGTTGATTGAATATTCCCTTGGGTTATATTTTAGTATGGGTGGGACTGCATAGGAAGGGGCAAAGCCTGTGTTATTTTCCTCCTTGGTTCCTCTTCTGGTAAAATATTACAGCACCTTACCCTGCTGTTCCTGTTATGCTTTCTATTTTGTTAAAATGCCCAGAGGTCTTTGGGCATTTCATGCCAAAAAGATATCCCTACTAGTCTCCTTCCACTTCCTCTCCCGCACTCCTCCAGGGTCAAACCCCTTCATTTAACTGGGGCTTCCCACCCTCCTCAATGACCAGCAAAGTAAAGAGTGAAGAAAAGAATTATTGTTATTTAACAACTTTGAACAAGAAAAATAGAGCGCAGCTACTTAAAAGACAGGAAATTTCAGCAACATTTTCACTGAAAATGCAGACATTGTATCACTGAGAGTCTTGGAAATGTGCAGAAATTAAATCTTGATGTACTTTCTGTAACCACATTGACTGCAAAAGGGCTTTGCAAAATGTTTTATTAATGTAACTGTGGCAGGATTTCTTTCCTGGGCCTACAGACAGTCTGAGAGGCTAGTTTGGGGTTCATTTAACTTACTTAGACATCAAATTTAATGCCTGAATGCCATCTAAAATTATGGAACTTAAATTTAAATGGTGCAATACCAGCCTGATTGATTAAAACAAAGGGTTAGCAGTGGGTGAGATCTGTATGTGTGGAAACGACATATAGTTGAAATCTGATTTACTGGGTTTATCTTCAATTAATAAATTTAATCTAATGATAGCTTTTATCCCAAGGATGAATATATGAGCTATTTCTTTGCTTCATTTTGGAAGCTGAGATCTGTTACAGGGAAGGAAATACAGAAGGAGGAAGAGGTGGGTGGAAAGAAGGATTGGAGAGAACAGGGGATGGAGGAGACTGGGGAGAAAGTACAGAGACCTGGAAGGGGAACACATCTTCTTACTCAGCAACACTGACTGTAAGACATTAAGCAGATAAACAACAATTTACTACTTAAAAGCCATAGTCTACCCTTGAAGTGTTTGCAGACCTCCCCATGAGGTCAGTGGGTGTGCCAGTCTGGGCTGTCAGAAATTATGTTGTCTGAAATTCATATCCTGGCCTTTGGGGAGTAGCTGGACGTGGAATTTGGCGCTGGCTGTGGAACAAGTTTGACATTAATGTACAGAGAAACTGACGCTGGTAGACGCATGTCTGAGTGTGATTGTGCAAGGATATGCTTTTTCACCCTCAGTTCATAGGAAAGCTGATCAAGCTGCTTAGTGTGCATATGTTGTCTACTAATCTGTGGTCATGGGGTGATTTTGTGATTTCTTACGTACTATTCTCACACATTCCTGAGAGTAATAATTCCTTCTTCAAGTAAGAAAGAGTTACCTGCTTTGTCAGCTGCAGTGACCTGAATGTGCCAGAACAGTAATGGAGGTTATTTCTGTTAACACAGAGAGTCCATGGGGGGAAAGGAAATGGATCGATGACAGACCTGCCCTCTGTGGCTATGTTTACGTGGACCTCAGTAAGACCAAAATTCACTTCTGTCCAACAGTTTGAAACAGTTGCTTTAACTAGTCAAAAGATGAAATAACTCTAATAATCAAATACCAGTGGAACTAATGCTCAGGATCACTACCTCATTCTCAGCGCCTGTTTTCATGTTATTGGAAACAGCTGAGCTCCAAATGGTGTAACCTGTACGTGGCAGGAAAACCAAGGAGGTAGCCATACAGGGAGCATCATCCTTTGAGCTCAGGGACTGAGGCAGAGGGGTCACTTGAGGGCTAAGGGGGTATTTCCAGGCTTGGGGCTGTCAAAAGCTAGGATTGTCAGATACTGAATGGATTCGGAGGAGTCTGATTTCTCTGGGAGGAGAATTTAGGCTGACATAAACCAACTCCAGAAGTTGTTTAGAGAAGGTAGAGTTAATAATGTTTTTCAGTATGCCCAGAAGCCTAGCTGTTCCAAGATTCAATCTGAGAAAAATAAACAGCAGATATAGCTGACAAAGATATCAACAATTCCCTGTAAAACAGCTGAAGAATCATATAAAACCTACAAACATCTCTAGCTCCTGAAGAAAAATTTGAGAAATCTTCTTCTTAGGGGCACAGAGATTCTGTCCTTTCCAAAATACTTCTGTCATTGACTTTCCCCATCTGCATCTTGATATCTTCTTCAGAACACATTGCCAAATCTAATCCTCTTCTAAAGAATTCCCTACTCTTAATGTTCTTGATGCTATGTTGATGCATGTCACCATAGGTGCCAAAATGCGAGGAAGTGTTTTCTTGCTTCTATTTTGATCTTGTTATATTTGAGTTTCACTGAATCTTTCCTCCTTCTTGTGCTACAATCCATAAGAACAAAAAGAAGAAAGAGAAAAGCCCTGTGACCTACTGACTTACCCCACCTTGTCTAAAACTGGTGTAGAAGAAGAAAGTCCCCATCTACTAAGCTGTTATAGCAAATGAACATGAGAATGGTCACTAGAAGACATGCTGTGCTGGGAGAAGTATAGGAGAAAATTCTGTCAAGAATAGCAAGTCAAGCCTTTACAGATCTAAGGAGCCCACAACCCCTTTTTTGGTTCAGCTCAGAAGCTGTCTCACAAGCATCAAGCTTCAAAAAAGAGCTGATAGGTGTCCTCGTATGTCATACCCATTAAATATGTTTTAGATTTTGGCTGGGTTGGAGTTTTTTTCATTCCCTTCATTCTGAATTTATGTCCAGTGGGGCATTTAAACTGGAGGTGACAGTGTGTCTGTCTGTACCCCAGCCCTGTCAATCCAGCTACTGACAAGGAGGAAAAGTGAATTAGAGAGCCGTGCTGCTTCAGTTC
This sequence comes from Pezoporus wallicus, assembly GCF_028554395.1. Lineage (NCBI taxonomy): Eukaryota > Metazoa > Chordata > Aves > Psittaciformes > Psittacidae > Pezoporus > Pezoporus wallicus. The sequence goes on from NW_026639618.1 coordinate 441,229, forward strand.
AGTTTCTCTCTCAAAAATAGATATTGATGTGAAGTGGCCATGAAAGGACTTTTTGTATATGGCTTTATCCTGTCATAGCAGGGGTTGCTGTAATGAGCAGAGGAAATATGAGCTGAAGTGGGAATATAGGCATGGGCGAAAAAACTGACAAAATGTCAGAGATCCTTTCTTTGTAAATCTAAATGTAGAACTGAAACCAGAGCTGAAATGTATTAAATAACTGTCAAGTAGAGAATTACTGGGAGCTGCCTTCCACTCTGTGTAGAAGATGCCTTTCAAAATACTATGTAGCATAATTTTCAGCTGATGTTTCACACAGCAGTATATAGGAATGCAAAACTGGGATTAGATGCACAGCCGGGGAGGAATGGCATCCTGCTGCAGGCTCTGGCAAACAACAATGATTAGCACCCACTGGAAACCCTACCCTCACACAATGAAGAGCTGTGGAAGTGCAGAAAATTTTGTAACTCCTCTGCTGTGGCCTCACATTGAGATTTCATGCTCCTTGTGAAAGAGGATGGCATGGCATGTAGAGAGACCTTCTTTGACATTTCAGGTGAGATCACAATGAAAGAAGGAACTATGCACGAAAGGAGCTGACCGAGGCATGAAAAAATTTGGGAGGCCAGCCAGCCAGATGCTTTGTTGATGACCTCATGGATTATCATCACCAACTGGCCTGTGCTACCATTCCCTCTCCCCCCCTCAGCAACAGCAAGCAATCCCTACCGTGAGCTCCGCAGACAAAACCTAAGAGTGGAGGCTGGAGTCCATGGCTATCTGCTGTGCCTAGATCACAGGTCTTGATGTTTTGTGCTCAAAGACAGTCACACTTGTGACTTGGTCATGCTGGTGACCACAGAAGGAACTGATGTGTTGAGAAAGTGAGATGTGGGGAGACCTTGATGCCATACACAGATCCTTACAGGAATCTGTAGCAAAAAAGTACAGAACAGCACAATAATTAAGGATAGGGTTTTAACTTTCTGCTTCTCCTTTCTTGATGAATTATAGAAGCAAAGAATGATGAGGGTTGGAAAGGAAATGAAGGTTTGTGCCTTGAACCAGACTCTCACCTGGCCAACCACTCAGGCTGTGAGGCTGTTGTGCCCTAATGGTCTATCTGACTTCACAGACCACGAAATCTCTATACAAATAGTTCATCTGTGTCCCCAAGAAACTTTTAATGGCACTATGTTATACCCTCCGTACTCACTGACTCCAAAAGAGCTTCTTCATTCAGCGAGGGAGCACTGGTATTTGGTACTTCTGAGCTTTGTTTGACCAATAAAAGCACAGACCAGCACTGGCCACAGCCTAAAGACTGTGCCAAACCTTTCCAGCAGTATTGTCCTGTGCTGGCCTCCTGCAGGAGCATTGCAAAAACCTTCCTCCTTCATTTTGACAAATCAGCATTCATACACCCAAGCTTATTAAGCTTATTGGCTCTACCTGATGAAAGAGATATAAAAGCTTTCTGCTACACAAGCTAATCCCCTAATGAAGGTCAGCCAGGCTTCAATCTTGGTTCTCTTAAAAATTGTGACATTGAATGTGAGTGCTCTGTCTTATCACAAAAAGCTCAGCCGCTCTGATGGTGGAAACTCACTTCGGGGGTTGCATCCAAGTGTGGCACTCATAAACTGGATGAGTGGCATCCTTCACCCTGAGGCACTTGCTTCAGAATGCCTGTTTTGAACGCCTGTTCACTAGACAACTCTGAAACTGTGGGGTGCTTTCTTCTGAAACAAATGAAGGGCAGACAAGTGAATGCTAACTGTGCTTGCATAAAGACACTGGCTCCCACAGACCGAGACTGGGAAGGATGCAGAAAAGCTCCAAGCTGGCTGTGGGACACATCCTGTCTCCTGGGCATTGCGTTTTTTCACTATCTTTTATTTAATTTTAATTAATTTTGCTTTGTCTTAAATATAAAACATTAAGGAAGATGTGTAAGGCTGAAGACAGAGAACAAGACAACCTTGCAAAGACTATGATGTCACATTTTTGATAGGTTTTGTTGTTTTGTTTAGCCTAAATTAGAGCTATCCTACCTTCTGATCCGAGACCCATGACTAAAACAGATTTGCTATAAACAAAATACTGCTTTTAAATGATGTTTGCTTTAAGTAAGTCTGGAGTGTGGTTATTGTGACTTGAGAAAATAAGAGACTGTTTGTTTTAACTGAATTCATAACATATGTTTGTAATAAATGGACTTGGGCAGTTGTCCTGATGCTAAATGGGCCAAAATTTGAATTACTGCAGCCTTGGTAAAATTTCAGCACTGCAAAATCCAGAAAAAAAAAAAAAAAATCATGTGTGAAAGTTAACAACTGAGCAGAAGGAAGGAGCTTGTGGGCAAGATTTATGGCTGCACGGTATGCTGGGGGACAGGGGGCAGTGGAAATGTGGGCTCAGAGGGAACAAAGAGTTCCTGAGGCCCCCAGCAAGACTGAGCCCCATTGCCTTTTGTGGGGCTGCAGACAGAGCTCAGCCATCAGCCACCTGTATTTCTCCTCAGGAGCAGCAGTTCCTGCTCAGACCACCTACTATGAAAACCAAAGCCAGTTAAGGCAGAATTTAACTGCTCGGGTTCAAGATAGTGATGCAAACTGCCGTTACCCAGGGAGTCCTAACTGAAGGACTTCTTTGGCTTGTTGTGCTTCCAACTTTGCCTCACAAGTTCACAGTGTATCTCTAAATGCAGTGTCTCTCTGACGGTCTGAGCTGGCAGGCTGAATTTCAGTGTGTGAAGGAAATTTCATCACACACTTCCCACCACCTCCTCCTTTGACAGCACAAGGACTGAGGTGGACAATGAAGAACATGTCAGGCACTACCTCTGACTACAGAAACTCTTCCACAGACATTCACAATGGATTTCATAAAACCAAAAGCAGGTTTATTATAGTTGCTTTACAGTGCAAGTGCACTAACTCTGAATGAGATGTGCACAAGAGAAAATGTCACCCTGTGCCTTTCTCAGTCTCAGGGTATGCAGAGTCTCTAACTCCTGTGGCCTCCCCAGGCTCACCTCTTTCTGTGCTCTCCAGCCACCATAGTTCAGACAAGTGCAGCTGTCTTCATTTCTTTACTGTGATTTCCTTAATAATTCCTTTACTTAATAAACTAGACTGAACCTTGGACTTAATCCCATCACAGTAAGCACTGACCGAAGCAGTGAACAAAGCCTTGAGGGAAAACCTCACAGGAACATTTTAGAATCAAAGCATTTAAGAGCAAACAACATTAAAAAAAATATAAAATCCCAATAATGTCTACAACACAAACTCCCTCCAGCTTATCTTTTTTGTACTTGGGCTTGAAAAGAACATCTTTTCACTTACTGCTTTATCTCATCCTTCCTGAGAAAGGGGTTTTAGTTCTGCAATTTTCTACTGTTCTCTTTATTTCAGGGATGTTCTGCATGGACAAAACAACTTTACTGTTTCAGCTTGTGGTCAGGAAACATGCAGATGTTCTGAAGTTACTCTGATTCCATGTCAAGAGGTTTCTCATCTTGATCCGTTATGTTGCTTCCCAGATTGTTTTTCCAACAGCTGTCCACTAAGTAAGCTGAAAACATTCACAGACAGTAAATCTTTATTTTACAGAAACTGAGACTTTATGTCAGGTCAGCTCCTGTTGGTAGGGTTACACACAAAAAACGAGTTACAGTCTTGTGAGGAGGTAGATTAATGTGATCATCCTCATTCCCACTTGCACATGTAGCATCTCTGTGCATATCTCATTTAGCCTATGGGAGGCAGTCATTGCTTGGGTTGATGGGCAAGGCCCTGCTTAATCCCTCTTTATCTGCTCTGAGCAGCAATAGGAGAAAGCCAAGACCTCGCAGGAAACATGGTTTGGGTTGGACACGTGATCTGACAGGGGTTGAAATTGCAGACAGAGGGATGGATTTTTGCTTGGGTGAGTACTCTTGCTCTCACTGCTGCTTGGCAGATCAGACCTTGCTCCCGTTTCTTGGAAAGGATGTCCAAACCCTTTGGTTTACATTCCTACTGACTACTGTGCAAATAAATGACATAACTGTACTTACAGGTCGATATTACAACTTAGGTAGACTTCTTCTACCCTAAACAAGAATATAATTGCTAATATTACTCTACATTTTTACATTTTTGCTTAGAAATTACATTATCATTAACATCTTTTAACACTTTTCTACTTATCAGTCTCTTCCAAGAAGTTTTGCTGCAAATACAGTCAATTGTATGCTGCGATGCAAAAAGCTGTACTTTTCCATACATCAAAACCACAGGGGGTCAAGGTATACTTTTAGCTCATGTGCACTAGAGGATTCCAAATCAGTCCACTAGTAGTGGAAGGATATATTCAGCAGAATGCAGAAGCTTTTAGTAAAGACAGTATAAGCCACATCACAGCTTGCAAAGAAAGCACCGAAGGGGTCACATACCTTGAGGCTGTTGCCTCTACTGAATAGCATAGTTTACAGGAAGAAGGATTGGATGCTATAATGACATTTGGTGCTCAGCCAGTAACAACACTTTACTGTATGTTGTTCTGAAGATATACTATGAGGAAGGGAACATAGACTGTGTGGTGGGTGTGTAAGACTATATCCTTCATTATTCCCACACAAGCACACTATAGCCAGGTACTATATCTTAAGGCAAACTTGTTTGATCATTTCCTGTTAAATTTCCAATTGAAATGACTTTTGAAACATGATTGTAATTACATCCCTTAAAGGCTTACTGGAATGGCATACCCCCTTCTGCAATACCTGTGGGCCCTAAAACTGTGCAATATACTGAGAGACTATGGAGCCTTTGTTTTATTATACAAGTAATTAAATTTAAAATTTTATTAAACTTGTTAATAAAGACATAAAACATCAATCTTCATATTTTGTTTTGATTTGTTGTGAGCTTTAACTAAATCTGCAATATCCTGGCACATGAACACACTGTGTTTAAGGTTACTCTGGTTTAACCAAATGAATTCAAAATGGTGACTTCACTTCAAAGGAGGCAGAGAAGGAGACCTGTTGGGCTGCACCAGAACCCTGTCTTTCTAAAGGCATATAACGGATCCTACACAAAGCAGCACTGTAAAATTAGGGTCAGTGCCTGCAGGCACAGGTCAGCTTCAGGGTGAAGAGCATGCCCAGCAGGCTGCAGAAGGCTTCATCTTGTCCTGGTGAGAGATCGAAAGGCCTTCTCTGTCCTACCATCAATAGTTGTGAAGTTCAGTCCTGGATATTATTATGATCTGTTTCGAAGTTGAAGAAGTCTCAATTGTCTATGATTGAGAAACTTCTTGAAAACAGGCCATAGGGATCTCTGAGTCCTCTGGCTCCTGGAGGAGCCAGAGAATATCCTGGATCCAACAAACAGCCCACCATTTTTCTCCTTATCTTATCCCTTCAGGCTTCAGCCTGTAATTCCCACAGGATGTTTGTTGAATTGTAGGCTCAGGTCCTTGTTCTAACCTTATGTAGGCTTTTAAAATATGACCAAAAAATAGAATCCAAGTTAAGCTTTTCTCTTGTGAGCTTCCTTGTCTATATAAAGGAAAACCTGAGGTTTCAAATCTGGAGTTCCTTTCTCTCTCCTTCTCCAGAAAATAGGTCAGAAAAACCCACAGTTAAAATTGAAACTCTTCCTGTGAAGCCAGAGTAAGAAAAAAAAATGCACCAAAGCAACTGAACAGTGTTGTTGAAGGTCATGCAACTTTTCTTTGTAGTGAGACCCTTCATATGACTGGATTCATAGGGGTTAATTTGCAGAGGTTTGCACGTTTTAGGAAGGACACATAAGATTTTCTCCTCCTTTCAAATATGAACTATAATATAACTCGCACTTGTGCTGTTAAAAACACAGATCATAAAACACCGGCACTACAAGGTGGCCTCCCTGGCTCTGCTATTATATATCTTTTTCAGCTCATTTTTAAACATTTACATTTGTTCATCAGACATTAATATACCTTCTGCTATGCTATACACTGGGATGAAAATTATGTTCTTAGGACAAGGCAAGAAAGAAACACTTTGTAAAACTACTCAGCCTCACAGCAGTAGCCTGAAGCAGTTTTGGCCTTTCATGGGGGAAGAGAAAGAAGAGAGGAAGAGCATGTGTATATTCATTATAGCCCTTAAAGTTTACAGAAACACAGGTTCCCAAGAGCCAGCTCAATAATGGTTTTAGTCAAATATTTATATTGCTATAACTTTATATGTTTAATGATTTTCCCCATTAAGGTTTTTGTGGTTTAGCAAGGAAAATCCAAATATTCTTGATGATGATTGGCGAGTTAAAATCTCTTGTAGCAACAAAGTGCACAAAATCCTCTCCAAGTAACTGCCTTTTTCGCACATCTGGAAAGACTCCAGTTTTTTATCTGCCAGAGCCTTACAAGGGCAGCTTATTACATAAATAAACAGAAGAATATATGTAGTCATAGAATGACTGAATTGAGTATAATCTTACGAAAACAAACCCTGCCTCAATACGCCTTTGTTTGTTGCCTTTTTGCACTTTTATTGGCTCTCCCGTGTGTACTATATAATCATTACTGCCCCCATTTTCTCCCCGATGTGAGACATATCCAGGTGGTCAGCAATAGCAAGGCTAAAGCTTGCCTAGCAGTGCAACCATCTGCAGCTGAATGCATCGTGGAAATGGGATCTCTGCTTCTCATACACTTTCCAAGTGGGTAAAAGTACCACTGCTATTCAAGATGTCACAAACGTCATATGAAACAAATCTGGCCTGCTTGAGCACAAGTTATTTCTTCTGAGCCACTCAACAAAGAAGGTAAGGGACCCATGTCTCCTTCATGGCCATGACCATTCCAAGAAGTACTTTCTACTGGGACACTCTTACCATCACCTGAAAGGAGAAAGTATGTGAGTGATCACGGGAGAGGAAAAAGCCCCCAAAATCATAGGAAATTCACTCTTGGGTGAAATAAAAACACTTTCTAACCTCTTGCACACACATCTATGAATGCCTCTTGTCATGGAGAGAAAATACTGTCACTTTGTTCTGGTCCAGCAGACACCCTATAATGTGATTACCTCCCACTCAGTCCTTTGATGGGAAGTGAACTGTGTGGCTGCAGCACACAAAGCCCATCTATAAACATCTATTTAATATATTCTCTGGTTATATGCAACCCTCCTGGGCCAGGACTGAGTTACAAAATCTGATACCTTCTGGCAGTGCAAAGTTTGGAGCACCTTTCAAACAGCGGATGAACTCCCACATGTAGAAGGAAAATGGCGTTATAACTATGGCAGCAAAGATGCTTTAGTTTTTTTGCATATTTGTAATTTCAACAATTACTTGCAACAGAGTAGAACAGAAAAATGAAAGGTATTTAATGTTTCTGCTTCTAGCTATTTATCCTGACCTACTCCTAGAAGCAATTAAAAGGCACTTACACAAAAACCTCAGTAGTCTAATTGCATTACATTTACTGAAAACTAACTTTTATTCCCATTTGAGTCATGGTCTATGTGATATGGCTCTATCTATTCACCCTGTGTCCTGGGTTCAGCAGTAGCAGTCATGGAAAAACATGACTGCTACTGCTGAACCCAGGACACCCTGTTACAACAAATACCAGCTACAGAGGTAAGTCTTTATCTCCTACATTTTTTGTAGCTCAGGAAAGGGAGGAAATTACTTGCCAGAAATGACTTTGGTACAGAGTTCATCATCATCTATGATCATTTCTGTGATGCTGTCACTTTGAAAGTAAGGAAGAGAGGTTATATCTGAAGTTGAGTCCTGTCCATAGGTATTTATGTGATGGCTGAAACTACTGAGATCCTATAGGTAAATGAAGTTCAGCCCAAACCCTGGAATCCCAAAACTGAAAGTCAGTTTTCAGTTTGGCATCATCTCATGTATGGGTTTCATGCTCCTCCAGACACAGCAGAAATCAGAGACCTCAGGCTGCAATTGCTCAAAGCGTAAAACTCCACATGCAGGGTGATGTGGTTCTTGCTCTGCCTCTGCCCTGGGTCTGACAGAAGAGGAATGTTGTGATAGGATGCTGTATCTGAGATATCATGTGTTTAACTGTTGCTTCATGGGAGGCCTAAGCTACCCCACCATTAGCTAAAAACGTAGGAATCGGGTGGAAGAGTCACAAAACCGGACAGTGCTGGGACACACACACAAGACAATGGAGGAGCAGGACCTAGACTTGTGCAACTGCAAATGCTGTTTATTTGCAGCCAGCCACCAGCCCATGTCTGGCTGGAAACAAACCCATACACCTTGGGTTGCATTCACCAAGGGACAGGAAATGGGGCAGAGTGCCTGGCAGCGCTTGTGGGCATCAACTGAAGAGCACAGGGGTATGGGACACCCAGAAAAGTAACACAATATTCTGCTTGTCTTTAGAAAGTTAAGCTACTTCCAAAACAGTGAACACCCCGTATATTGAACTCAGTTTTACACATTTATAGAGCTGAGTACTGAAAAGGCATCATGTAGAGAAGACAGTAAGCTGTTTTGCTGGGATCCTTCAGATGCCATGGCTTAAATGCATTCATCATGTTAACCCTGCTCTCTCTTTCTCCAAGTTGTGTGCTGCAAACAGTCTCTCCACACACAGACGCAGATCAACCTTGTCATTACAATTTGTCACACATCTCTTTTTATGTTCGGTGCTGTACTGGAATATTATATCCTTCACATATTGCTGTAGGCTTTCAGTTTGGAGCAAAGCATGAATGAGGCTGGGAATTAAAATCAGGAATGAGAAAAGGACAAAAAAAGGAAATTGCAGACATCAGTAACTACCAAATTTGCTCTGGAGGTTTGATGTTTCCTATAGAAATAAGTGAGTGACATGGTGGTGATGACAATACAGTAAAGACATACTGAAGCTAACTTTAAAGCTACTGTCAGCACCTTCAAAACCATGGGAACTGGGGTTGGCTACAAAATCACTGGAGCAGTGTAGTGAATGCTCAGCTCTGAACCACTATGAAGAGACAGCTGTTGACATCTGGACTAAATAGTCTAACCACATCACCCTGCAGCATAACCAAAGGGAGTGTGTGGGCACATCTGAAATGAAAGATGCATCTTCACCTTATCTTTTGGATTCTAACCTGTCATGTTCTTTTTAGTGCAGCAAGCTCAAAGCACAAAGGAGATGTAGGTTGGGGTTTTTTGGTGATGACGATCATGTTTTTTATGTCTTATCAGTTTTTTTGTAAAAACTTTTTAGAAACATATTTCCTTCCCTTAATATTGAGTCACTCCTTCAAAAAGGTAAAAGAGACAATCTGTAAGGAACCTAGCCGTGTCTCTGCAGACCACAGGAGCTTTAGCAAAGTGTTATATTCAAAATTATGCAAAAAGCTATGCTGGTTTCCATCCCAGGGTATTCATGTAAACTTCTGTAGTTTTACTGATCTAATGCCTATTAGTTTTAGCTTGGAAAAAAGCCAGTCTGGAAAAAAAAAAAAACAACTAACAAAAGCAGAACAATGAGAGTAGCACAATTTCTACCCCACAAGCCGCAAAATCATAGAATCATAGAATAGTTAGGGTTGGAATGATGACCTTGAGATCATCTAGTTCCAACCCCCCTACTGTTATTTGAAATAATTTTGCCTGAAAACAGTAGGTCAATAATTTTCAATTGAAGTTGGAATACTTAAAAAAAAAAAAAGTTTATTTTGGGTCACTAGAAGAGTTCAGCTTTCAGAAAATTAAAATAATCCAGTCCAGACAATGCCCACTGTTTAACTGAAACTTACCTCAGTTCTATTCTATTTTTCAAGTGAACTCCAGAAAAATATTCAAATGACAATTAGGATTTGGAATTAAGGATTTGATTTGTCCTCGTTTCTATAGAAACAGAGGTTGACCTGAAGTACGTTTCTGTTGCAGTATAAAAATCTTTATGTCACTGCTTACTACCATTGTGCAAAAGGCAAAGCAGTCAGAAAAATATGGGGTTGGAGACAATTATTAAGATGTAGAGGAGATGCTAAGATCAGGAAAGTACTCTGTTGTGAAGAGCTGTGGCAGGCTTGGTATTTTATCAGCACACTTATGGTAATCTTCCTCCCCTAACATCCACTTTGACTGAGTGAAATAAGCTGTCAGTAAGAGCACATTTTTTTTTCCCAGCAGAAGCACAAGGGCTTTTGCTTAAACAGCTCTGTATTGGGCATTAACAAAAACCTCAGCAGAAGCCTCACTTACAGCAAACTGCCTGCAGCTTTATGTCATCAAAACACACAAGCAAAAAAAAAAGGTCATGCGAGATAACTGTACTGAACCATCTCTCCTGATTTTGTTACCTAAACAACAACCAAAACAATCCCCTCCTTCCATCCTCCTCCCCTTCCCCTTCCCTCCTACGTTAAAAGAGAAGCAGCAGCCTGCTCAGGCTATAAAAATTCCCAGCCTTTTCATAGCTCCAGTCCCCAAGGGCCAGCGGAGCAGCCTGCTCCCCACTAACCTCCTTCCAAAAACCGCCCCCACCCCTCGAAAGTGAGTCATTTGTATAGGGCTCCCCAGGGTGCTCCCAAATGCTTTCGCCTCGAAACCCCTCTCCATTGCCCCAGGCTTTCCACCTGTGAGGAGATGGCCCACGGGAGACTGGAGCAGCTTTCGGTTACTTCCCTGCCTGCCAGATGCAGGGTGGGGACTCAGCCCTCACACTCCAATACCATTTAATGTCAAAACCTCTTTTTCAAACTAAAAAATAAAAATTAAAAAAACCCTGTGTTTGAATTTCAGGAGCTTTAAATTCCCGTTCCCAGGCTTTCCGTGTTGAATCCAGTGGCTGAAGTATTCTCACTTGCTAGGGCTGATTAGAAAATCTTTCATGCCACGGATTTATTTTGTTTTAATTGAAAAATGCAGTTCTTTCAAAATCAAAATGCTACTTGTGAAATCATTGCAAATACATTTGTATCTCCTTTTGAAAGCAGACCAGGAATAAATGGTCTGACATAGCTGAAATCTCTGTTCCATTTCAGCATTTTTTATGACAAGCTTGAGTTTTCAATTCAAAATAAACTTGAAATTATGCCATTTTTCTGTTTTATATGTTATATCCTTCTACAAAAAAAAGCCCAAATCAAAATGAAACACTGTTTAATCTAACAATATTCACATCTAGTTTCTTCTGAACAGAGTTTCTAAACTTGGTGGGCTTTGTTCTGAATTGACAAAAAATCCTATGACAGAAGTATAAATGTGTATTATGTCTCTATGCCTAAAAGAGTGCTTGGGCAATGCCCACCTTTTAAAGCCCAAATGTCCACTTGTGGAAATCTATCTGCAATTATCTGCCTGTGACTGTAACTACCTGACCAACACAGGAATTTGTAGTACCCAACCTGCAGTCCTTGCTTTGCATCCATTCTGCACTAATGTTGATCCCCAGGATTTCGTGCTTTGCAATGCTCAGCATTACATTACCACATTTCATTTTCAGGTCCTGGACCTGTATCTGCTACCCTGAGATAGATGTTCATGCACTGAATGAGGAGACTGGAGCTGACAGGTAACAACAAAGGAGCAAAGTGCTCTCCAAAAGTAGTGTTCTAAAGAAATATATATACTAGAAACATCAGAGGACAAAGGGTTTTCCTAAATCCTCTCCACTCTGCTGTAGCTCCGGATAGCTACTTGCCCCACTAGATGATGTTACCTTTCATGGAAGTTTCATGCCCTTGAAATCTGCTGAGAAAGGGGGAAAATCTGTGTATGTGGTGCTCTGCCAAAATCTGTGTCAGTGTAATGACAAGCTGAGACTGACCTGGAGTCAGATGGAGTTGGGGTACACTGTGTGAGTCCTGTGCTAATGATGGGGAAGCCAACAATGCCAATATTATTTTATCTAAATTCTCCTTTGAGGCTCATCCATAAAGACTCTCTGACACACAAGTGGGTGCCTCTCCACGGACACATGCAAACACGGGTGCATGGAACAACAAGGGTGTGAAGTTCATTCTACACCGTTTTTTTCTTTCTCTCTCCTTCCTTCCTTTCTTCCTTCCTTCCTTCCTTCCTTCCTTCCTTCCTTCCTTCCTTCCTTCCTTCCTTCCTTCCTTCCTTCCTTCCTTCCTTCCTTCCTTCCTTCCTTCCTTCCTTCCTTCCTTCCTTCCTTCCTTCCTTCCTTTTTCTCTTTCTTTCTTTCTTTCTTTCTTTCTCTCTCTCTCTCTCTTTCTTTCTTTCTTTCTTTCTTTCTTTCTTTCTTTCTTTCTTTCTTTCTTTCTTTCTTTCTTTCTTTCTAAGAGGATGAGTGTGTTTAGGATTAAAATCTAAATTGTTTTTATGTAAAGATATCTTTGAGAGCTTTTGAATGGCTACACCATTTCATAAAAGTGTTAGCACTGTTCGAAGAATTGTATCTCTGACTGCATAGCAGAACTAAATCAACAGTTTTGCTTCACAAAGCTGCTTTTGAATGCATAACGAAAGCAGGGAAAACCCTCGAAGAGCTCCCTGAGCAGGAAACCATCCTGAGACAGAGATGTTGTGACTCATCTCCATGGTAACCGGGGGTGATGACGCAAGCTACCGCTCCAGATCATTCTTGTTTAGCAACAAGCGTACAATACATAAATACATGTTTGGTGACTAGAGTGTTACAAAGAGAATGATGAATTGGCCAGAGATCCTTATCCATCAAACTAGCCAGTAAACCTGGTGTGTGATAGAGATTATTGGAAACCAGCATGACTAATAACACGAGCTACTGATTTGCTGGTTTCATTCTTCTTTTACTATGAAGATAATGAGAAGGAAGTTATAACATTCCTAAAGGATTTTATTCTAGAGGACTTCGGATGCTGTTTTTATTGTTATTTATTTCTTAGGACACAGCCTACATTGACAAGTGTGAAAATGTCTGCCTGTGCAGTGACCCCATCCCAAGCTGTTAAAGAGGTGTGATGTGGGAACTCCAGCCCCACAGTAGTGGACTGTCTACCACCAGTTGTCAGCAGAAGGCAGCAACTGTTTGTTTTGAGCCACTGTGATACTTTGCACATCTGCATGAAAATGTATGCACACAGTTGCAGTCCCAGTGAACACTCAGACAAGCACAGACTTCAGAAGCAACCCTAGTCAGATTACTGAATATGGGAAATACATGTTATGATAATGATAACATTTTATAGATTGTGTCTAGGTTAATAAAAAGTAATGACCCTGCTATGTAGCAGTATTATTTTTCTCTTCTCCCTGAAAAAGAGATTAGTTTTAAAAGGACCCACACTCTTATCTGAAGTATCCCAACTTAATTTCTGTACCTCTCAATTTAATCTGTAATACTTTTCCATGTGCCCAAGGCTACTAGGAGTATCTCTCTTCCTCAGACTGCCCTTGTGCATATCTTCACCTGGGTGACAAACCAGACCAGACTCCTTGGACCACATCTGCTCTGTAATCAAGTCAAAAGAGACAGTAATGCTGTGATGACTGCTACTATGGGAGGATGGCCTTTCACTCAAATAGCTGTCACTGTCTAATTCAGGCCTATGACCAAACTTGAAGTCTGTGAAATATCAGATTCAGATGTCTAAGATGAAACATTTAAGCTGCCTTCAATGCTGAAGACAGGAAACACAGTTAGATGAACCACTACTATGGCATTTTCTTTGCTGCTGTGACCAGGAAGTCTTTATTACTAATAAAAATGTTCTTTAAACTATTTTCCCATATCCCCTCTTTGCAATGACAGACTTTCTCCCTTTACCCTCGTGTCGGAAGCCCTCCTAGAGCAAGTAGTATATTTAGTGCTATTTGCTTCCAGAAAATAGCACAAAATTGTTCAACTCATTTCCAAATCATCTTATGTGAGGTGGCAACTAGGAATCAATTCTTTGTTCAATTAGGAAATGCCTCTTCAGATATATTAAAAGAAGCTTATAACAGGGAGAGAGTGAGTGACAGGTAGCCTACCACATCATGACAGTTTTGCATATATGAAGCCCTACTGAAACGTGCCCAATGCTAAATCCTCTGCCACAGCTAGAAGAAATGAAAGTCACCTCCAGACTGAAAGAGTCTTTTTCCACATGAGAGAGATCTGGCAGCTCTTGTGGAGTGAGCAAGTATCTGGCTGCACAGCATTTTGGACAGCTTATTTCCCCATTTGCCTGGCAGTTGGAGATGCAAGACATTCTTCTTTAAGAAGGATCACTAGATAGGGATGTGCTTATGTCTTAAAACTAAGTTACTCTAAAGTGAGTATCAGTTTTCTTTTGAAATTTAGCAGAGGCCTGGTAACAATTACCATACCTTAATGATTATCAACAAAGGGAATATCTAAAACACAGCAAGATTTTTAAAAGAAGTTTTGGTTCTGGAAACACATTTTTGGTGCATGATCTGCATCAGTTTTCCAGTGCTTGTTATTCAAAGGTTCAGTACTTTCAGAAAATGAGATGCCTAATAACCTGGACCAAAAAACAGGAGGCATTCAAAGGCATACATTTGAAAATCTTGGCTATCTGTGCCTGCTTATTCAATTAACTTCACATTACGTATACAACTACCTAATGGACTGTCAGAACCTGTGCTTGTGACCCTGCCACCATCCTCTTGCCAATCCAGAGGGTTCAAATATCATAAATCAGCTCCTCCCTTACACACACACACAGAAAATCGCTGTTAAATTTGAACTTTTTTTTTTCCCAAAAAAGTTACAATTTCTTGTTGGACTAGAAGACCTCCTGAGTCTTCCAAGACAGACTCTTCTCTGATTGTCTGATGTGGGATTCCTTTTTTCTTTTCTTTTCTTTTCTTTTCTTTTCTTTTCTTTTCTTTTCTTTTCTTTTCTTTTCTTTTCTTTTCTTTTCTTTTCTTTTCTTTTCTTTTCTTTTCTTTTCTTTTCTTTTCTTTTCTTTTCTTTTCTTTTTCTTTTTCTTTTTCTTTTTTCTTTTTTCTTTTCCTTATGGACTATTTTATCCATTCAGAGCAGGCATTGGAAAGAGTCCTTTCAGCTTTGTCCTGAGTTCACTAGTGTAAGAGTGAGCATACCAGGGCCTGATAGTCTCCAGCTGGCTCTCAGGGTTTGTATGAAACTTGAACAACTCCCTGCTTCTTGAAGCAGTTCTTAGCTTATGCAGATAAAAATTTTGGCATCAGTTAGTCATCCCTACCAATACCATCCCCATCTATTGGTGGCTCTAATGTTACTCCTGTCTCAGCTAAAAGCCAAGATTCTATGATTCTATGATCCGTTGAGCCTTGGACAAGTGGTGATTAGACAGGAAGTCCTCCCCAAGAAATTACAAACCACAGGTAAGACCAGAGACAATAAAGAGATATGAACAACCTTAAAGAAAAAGTGAGACAATATTGGTCAGCGAGATAACCGGCACATTCAGGATCTTAGCAGTCTAGCAGCTCAAACGGTGTGAAAGAGATTGATGATTTTAATTTGCAGGAGACTAAGCAAGCTCTTCCCAAGACTGAAGGCAGCTTGGGGAAAAAGCACTGAACTGTGTACTTGAACCTCATGAAGTTCAACAGGGCCACCTGCAAGCTCGTGGTCGTGCACCTGGCCTGGGAGAATCCCAAGCACAAACACATGGCCAGAGAATTCATTGAGAGCAGCCCTGAGGGAAGGGCTTGGGGATGCTGGTTGACAAGAAGCTCAACATGAGCTATCAGTGTGTGCTCACAGCCCAGAAAGCCAACTGTGTGCTCAGCTGCATCAAAAAGAACATGTCCGGCATGTTGAGGGAGGTGATTCTCCCCTTCTGCACCTCTCTGGTGAGACTCCACTTGAAGTACTACATCCAGCGCTGTGGTCCCCAAAATAAGAAGGACATGGACCTGTAGGAGTGAGTCCAGAGGAGGACCATGGAGATCATCAGAGAGGCAGAAGAAGCTCCTAAGGAAACAACCTCAAGCAGCCAGGTTTTTTTCACTTTTCATTATGAGGAACTCACATATTGATGGCTGAAGCAAGATGTTGAGATGATTGTTTTGAGGATCAGATGAGGCTCAGTAAACAGAGAGGTAATATGTGTAGGTGGACATCATATTTTGTATGAAATTAATTTAGCAAAAAAATGAGACAAGCTTTCACTGCTTTCAGGTCTGAAATGAGAACGGTGATTTTCCAAAACCCATCCAGGTTAATAATAACTGTTCTGAGCTTGCCTTGACTCAACTATTTGAGGAAGAAAAGGGTGACAAGAAATTGTGGGTCAGAGATGGGTGAGGGATTTCCAAGCAAAGCTAACAAGTTTAAATGGTATAAAAGAGACAAACACACATTCATTAACAAGAGTGTTATCTAATTTGAAAAATCCCACCAAATTATGTCATTTTGCATTTTTATTTTATTCTGTCCTCAAAGCAACAGTAGCATGTTGAAAAGAAATACTTGAGTCAAATGAAGATAGCTAAAACAAATCTTCACTATGTTGAAGAAGTGAGGACAGCTAGTATCTCTGTGTCCACTAGAGCTCTCCCATATCACAGACCTGCCAGGTGCATTTATTTCCTGACAATGAACATAAATGTATCTGAGAGCAAGGTTAGGAGAGGAAAGATCGCTGAATATCAAATGTTGTTTTGTTTATTCATTTTATAGGAATTTTTACTTTTTTTTTTTTTAACAAGAATATTACATATTTACAAAAATAAGGTCCTTGAAGATCATGTTGTAGAAAGCATCTAGAAAGCATCTGTATCCAGAACCTAAGGAATCCAAATTCTTTCTGAGCATAACTCTGGATTTATGACTATATTCGCTTTGGAAAATAAGTCCCTGTGGACAGCTGACCCCTGCCATTTTATGGCTCACTTGTTCTTTGATAGCTGCTTCTGGGTGGCTGCAGGTTACAATACAAATATTTCTTCAGTTACCATTTACCTGCTTCCTTGTGGATTCCCTTTTCTTAATGTATGCCTGGCTTCACACAAAGGACTGGAAACCCAGCCTTTGTGAGTTTGTAAAGTCATGGGGGAGAGGAAAGTGACGGACTAACAAAAGATCCTGAACAGCTTCTAATTCAGCTCTTTTTGTACGGGTCACCTACCTGCAATTTGTTTCAGGAACTTCTTTCAAAGGAGAGAAAGCCCCAACATGCTCATGTTGCCTATCTGATCTTTTTCCTGTTTTATGCGCGCAAATACAATGCTGAGTGGAAACAAGGAATGTTAGAAACTTTTATTCTTCTTAGACTCTTCTGGGTAAACTAAGAAGGAACTGGTCATGCTTGGTGACTGCTCTGTTTAGTCAGATTCAGATGAAATGATTGCTGATAGATTTCTGCAGAAACATTACGAAACTTATTGACTGACAATTTGGGAAGAATTTACCACACTCATTATGACTTCATTCTAGATAAATATTTCCTGTAAAACTAATCTACAAAGACTTAAAAATATGTTATATGTAATTTATATATTACCAGTATTAAATGTTCTTGCATTTTACTACTGTAGGAGCAGTTTTAACACATCAGGAAAAAAGGATCCTGACTTGAAGAGATATATCTCTGAATTGTTGGATTAGATGAGAATTGCTGTGTGGTGGAAGCTGAGCAGTAGTCCTAACATTTGACTTTTTTTATTCGCTTTTTTCACCAGGTGAACTCAAAGAATGTTAGACTGTGGAAAAGAAAACGAGCAACATCTATTATAAAAGGTTTTGTACCCTGATTTGCTAAAGAAAACTCGTAACAGACACAAACCTCCAACCCACAATCCTCTCCCTCAAGATGGATGCCCAAATTTACATGGTACACTGGTGATCTCAGCTGGACTTTCACGGGATTAATATCTCTAGGAAGATGAGTTTGCAGAAAAGGGGTTATTTTTAAACACACCAATGATTTGTCATTTCCATACTTTTTAATTTCTCCATAACATCTGCTTTCTGCTATTGCATGTTGTGTTTGCAGGACTAATAATTTATATTATCGGCAAATTACATTTGAAAATAAGTACAAGATCTCTGATTCGTTTGCATTTCTTTTAGAAATTACAATTCCTTAACTGGGACATGGAGGAGAGGTACAGCTGGTTTCCCATGTCCAGTTCAGTATCCAGTGCTATCTCCAATAACTGGAGGTCTACTGCATAGTCTGTAGAGTGGGAGAGGTTTTTTTCTCAAGGAAAATATCTTCACAGCTGGTCCATATCTGGGAAAACTCAGATTTGTGTGAATCATCTTTTTCCAATGAGAAAACTTTCAACTGAAGAAATTCTGATCAGACCTAAAACTGGAGTCACAATGTTATATTGGAGAAAAAAACACTGGCAGTTTGGCTCTTCTTTCTTTGTCTCACACTATCATATTGGTCAAACAGATGCAGCTCAGACCAGAAAAGCCACACCAGTGAAAATGTCGTCAACGTCAAGATTGATGGTTTGGCTTTGTGAGTGAAGATTTGGGAAGGGGTTTACCCATGCTCACTACAAGCACAATGACTAAGGGCAATGTGGGATAGGCAAATCTGGTTGGAAAAAAGGCTGCTTAGGCATTCAGGATGTTTCCGAACAGTACTGTCATCTCCTGGGACAATCTCAAGCGACCAATGTCCTGAATTGCCCACATGCAAGGTTGGATCTGCAGCTTCCAACGCACCTTGTCACATGCTGTTTTGTCCCTCGCCTGTCACTACAGGGCTTTGCAAGTGTGAGTAAACCCTTCCAGCTTGTGCACATCAAGATTATTTTCACATTATGTATCTCAGTGTTCAAACAAATAGCACTAAACCCATCCTTTTTTAAAATTATCTTTTAATTAAAATATTTTTTTTCCTCAACTGAGTGAAAAAGGTGCATTGTCATTTGGCAAAACCAATAAATCCATCAAAGTTCCCACACTGATTATCGTTCTTGCACGAATGGAATTACATGATATCAAATACACACAGTCGTGCCAGCACACTCTCATCTTAGGATATAGGTTTCAAGGGCTTCCACCCAATCAAAAAGCCAGAGACATAATGAAAATAACTGCCTTGGACACTCTATGATTAATTATAAAAAGGCCTAGAAATATTATCTTAATAAACAGCCTTTGTAAGGAATACACACTATTGAAATATACTTGTCAATGCCCAGCTCTAATAATGAATGAATGAATGAATAACACTTCTGTGATATACGAGGTGATGGCAAAAAGGAATGATAAGAGGGATGTCATAGCTAAAGGATTAAATTAAGTTGTTTGAGGAAGGCTATGCCACATCATAGGGACTCTCCCTAGATGCCCCGGCTGCAAAAAAGGACAGCTGTTATCATTCATACCTGTACTTTGCCTGGGTTTGCTCCCATGCAGGCATAAGCCCTTACACATGTATATGATCCCTTCCAAAGGCCAACTGAGTTTCTCCACATCTAAGTATGGTCTTTGCCTTGTACAAAACCCACTGGCGGCTGTAAGATTTAATTTCACTTGCAAATTATGTATGGTACTAGGGCAGAGTCCAGGGCAGTTGGAAAACTTTGGTTAGATACTTTTGTTCTTAGTAATTTGAGTCTTAGGTGTGTTTGATTTAATTTCAGGTGGGTAACTAAAACAGTTCCTCCCATAATCATCATGTTGGTTTTGGAAAAATATGAAGTTATCTGAAAGATCATACAAATATGTGTTCTGGCAGAGACTTACATGATCATAATATCAAAGCCATTAAGCTTGTTTATTCTCTCAGTAATGAATATGCAAAAACCTTAGTTATAGTGAACTGTACATCTCCATTGATTTTAATAGGAGCAATATTTCCTTCATGCTCAAGGCTGGCTCTGTTTCTTTGTTGTTGCAAATATCAGACAGACTAGGGTAAGACTAATCTTACTGGCATTCAGAAATTACTAAGTATTAGCCCTAAGTATTTCTTGGGAAGTATTTCCAGTAAACTAGAAATTAGAAGTGTAGAAAGTGAAGTAGAAAGCAAATAATCTGTGTTTTGAAAGAATAGGGACAGATTTCCTGAATATTTTTGTAAGACTTTTTAATAAAAGAGCTGCAAATTATGTTTGAGGTTTGAAAGTTTTTCTGTAACAAGAAGCAGCAGTAAATCTTTTCCATTGTGTCCCTTAAAAAAGTTATGACTTACTTTCACTGCATTTCCATTAATTTGTTTACAAGTTACTTAAATGGAGGTTTTATGCTTTAAATCACAGTGTAAAGCCTGGTGCTCATTAGAAAGTGTTTCTGCCCCATTCACATCAATTGAGTTCTAGCCTGATTGGTCTCAAATCCAGCTCCTGAAATGGTGCTTTGCTCATCAGTTTTCCACCATACAGGAAAACTGATTCCACTTTTTTCTCTATGATGATGCCACTTCAAGCCACCCATATGGCTGGATCTTTGTTTTTCTCTCCCTTCCCCTCCAGCTCTGTCCCTGACCCCTGAAGCCCCAACCTTCTCAGTGCTGGTCCTAATCCCTGCAGGCCCATGCTGTGCTTTGAGTTAATGAAAAGATCTGGGTTAAAAACAGACTTCTTTTAATTAGGTCTGAAAATTTAAACACACTGATTTCCACAACATGCCATGGTCCAACAGATGGGGACATTGGGGGAGTGGAATTCAGTACCTGGGACCAGGGAGCCAGTAGCTGGCTTTGTGTAACTCCAACTAACACCTCCATTGTCACCAGGTCTTCAGGGAAAACACCTGAGTCTTGTTTCACTAAGGAAGAAAATTATGTCATCTGAAGCACATTGGCTTCTTAAAATACAGGTTGCTTAGCTTGGTGCTAAATCACAGAACTTTGGACTTCAAGAAACTTTTGCAGTATTCAAATGTCATTGCTGTGTCTCTTCAGAGGCTCAAATGGTCCATAGTGTCTAGAAAGGATATGCCAATCCTTTATGCTGCATGCAGCATCTTCTTGTCTGTGAACATGGATGAATGTTATCATTAAATCCAACTGATACAAATTGATAGCAAAGAGTCTAAGTGCTAATGAGGTTTGGTGCCACAGTTAAAAAACAGCTATCAAAAATAACACAAAGAAACCTTGGTATTGTAGTTTTTCTGCTATTGCTCCTTAAGAAATATTGCTGCTACTGTAGATATGAAATCAGAAACGCCATTTCTTATCTCATTACTGCAAAGCCAGAGAGATCTTTTCCTCTAAGGGAAAAACAAAAATGTTATGAATAAGAAAAAAAGCTGTGGGGACATGAAGGAAAGGGAGAAGGGTTAATGCCCAGTTAAATGGGTGGTTTTTGTACATCTGCCTGGACATTCACAGGGCAGTATGACTGTGCTAGTACAGCTTGATTTATTAAGACCCAGTTATCACAAAGGGATCGTGACCCACATCACGGCACACAACAGGCTCTATTTTTTCAATTCTTAAGGTTGTTCAATCTACTGCAAATTCTGTGAACAAGTGCAATTTCTTTGCAAAAACTTGGTGTTTTTTCTCACTTTCCTTTTGCAGGATCACAGTGGCAACGTCGCCATAGAATCCACCACCACCACTACAGGAGAGACAGTGTTATGATGTGTTGCCTTGAAATATAGTGGTTTTAGGACTGGGAAGACAGTTTGCCCTAG
The DNA here is from genome assembly GCF_028554395.1 of Pezoporus wallicus. Taxonomy (NCBI): domain Eukaryota; kingdom Metazoa; phylum Chordata; class Aves; order Psittaciformes; family Psittacidae; genus Pezoporus; species Pezoporus wallicus. The sequence goes on from NW_026639618.1 coordinate 462,751, forward strand.
ACAAAGGCACAAGTGGTTTACACTGTAGTACATTAATAGATGGTTTAAGGGTGCATTTGATTGCTTTTGTGGCTTTCTTTTATGTACATCATAGATGCACAAAACCTGCATGTTGTATGCTTAATACTTGTGTGTATGTGGATATGTTTCAATAAACCAGATTTGTCTAATGTAACAAATGCACAAAAATGTGTGCAAAAATGAAACATAAGTTGCCCGTCTCTTTTGGTAATCTATGTTAGACATTGAACACTAACATCTGTTCCGGAGGGAGAAAAAGCAGTTCTGAGAAATAAGTTGCCCTGGAAGAAAATCACCTGCTAACCCACTATTCATTAGAGGCTGATTTATGCACAAAAGCCAGAGGGGTTTTAACCTTTCCAAAACTCTTAGATATGTTTGTTTTACAAACAGTTCTGGTGAATAAAAAAAACCCAACACTCAAACACTTTGATTTTGCTCATATGGTTTATTCTAACAGTGATCTTATTTGCTGAGACTACATTTTTATTAAAATTATCTGGACACATCATATATGGTTTCTTATGTTTTACATCACTGGAAAGGCAGCTGGTTTGCCTTGATCAAGCCCCATCAGGATGGTCAGTGACTCCATCATATACTATCAAAAAAAACAGTACTAAACAATGCTCTGGATACAAGGAGTCAATGGTATCTACTGACACTATTAGGATGGTCCATGGCATTGTCCTGGTTGGGTTCACATCCCATACATGGTCCCTAAGCAAGGTTTAGAGATTAGTGCAGGACAAGGACATTTTCTTTCGGTGGAGGGACTGTGAAACCTTTGTTTCAAAAACTATGCTTTCCTAGTGGTATTAGAGCCACTGGCCCTCAGCGCCTATAATTTACCCCTGTAAATACTGTCATATTGTGCTCATGGATTTCTGTGTTTGCATCTTTACCTGTTTCTCAGGTTATAGACTACAAACTTTCTAGGGCAAGGACTTTGTTCTCTTTGGTCATGTTACACACTAGGATCCTGGTCCATGACTGTGTCTCCTTCTGCAGTCTAAATAATAAGTAATTCTAAAACTAATTCAGAGCAGTGCTTCAGACGAGGGTGTAGTAGAGCAGCATAGAAAAGAGCTATCAAAAGGCAGAAAAGAAAGCAAACTGCTACCTTATCCACTATGGAAACCATTTATTTTCTTACCCTTGCCATCCTTAGACATTTATGTTGGTTACAGAATTAGCAACCAAAGGAAGCTATGAACATATTTTTCATCTACTGCTGTTGCTGAAATTACGTGCAGTTGCTGTCATGTAAGACTCTTGATGAAGTCATAAAGAAGTCCCTCCTTACATGGTATGTTACAAGGCAGGAATGAATGGCTGACTGCCATGAACTTTTCTATCATTATTTTTCCTTTTCCTTATAACATTTCTAAACACACTTGTAATCACTTTTAGAAGGGAACCCTGTATTCATGCAAAGCAACAAGGGATACCAGCACCAAGACAGATACATCTGGACAATTTGGTAAGTTCCCAAGCTTTGACTTAACTATTAAATTGGTGACCGTTTTTCTTTCCAGTCCATGTGGAAATCTTCAATCTCAAACTACAGAGGGTTGGTGTTGACATTTCTGATGGATTCAGGGCACTCCCAAACATTACAGATGTACTGATGCACTACTTGGAGTTCTGACGTTAATGAAAAATTTATAAATGTTATAAACAATCGGATTTTAAAATGCACAGATAGGACCAACTCATATTTGAGAAGCTTATTGCTGCTGAAGGTGAAGAAGTTACACCCCAGAAGCAATTTGGCATGAAAAAGTGACTTTGAAGTATACTACAGTGTGTCTGAGAAAACACATTAGTGCTTGAAAGTATACTGAGGAAAAACACAACCATTTTGTCTCAGGGATAAAATTATTGGCTAGGTCAATACATGCAGAAAACGAATTATGTCATACGTTATGTCAGTGAGAGCCCTCTGTTTCAAACATGCAACCAATTACCTTCAATAAATAGGAAGACAATACTTTTCCATGTGATTTGAGTTGATGAAAACAAATACCATGATGAGATTTTTCTTCAGCTGAAACCCTGTTCCCAATTAATTAATTAGGTTAATTCAATGGCTTTTCACAGTGTGTAAATCAAACAGCTGTGTCTTCTGCTGTCAGGCAACACTAAAATCTAGCTTGGGGATGTTTCCTTTTCCCCTTTAATGTCAGGTTGAGCTGGTTAAATTCCAGATCAGTGCCTTTGAGAACAATGGGTCAAAAACAAAGACAAAAAAAAGCTCAGAAAAGAAATTTCAGGCTGGATTTTTAGTCATTTCATATTGGAATATTTGAAGCAGGGATTACTAGGTGAAGTTGTATCCAGTAAGTCCAATTACAACAGTAAACCCACTTATAAAATAGACATCAGCTCCTAAAGTTTTTGAATCTGTTCTGATATTATAATGAACGTTTCTAGCCATCAGTTAATATGCATTAAAATTTCTTTAAAAGGCCTGTATTTCCCACATCTTGTCAAATATGTAAACTCCAAGATCCCTTACTCTAGGACACTTTAACAAAACTGCTCCATGTAAGTGATTGTGACAGATAAAGATGACAGATTCTGGCCTGTACATTCAACCACAGACAAAGATATTTAAGAAGGACCACAGCATGGGAAATGACCGAGTAGATCCATGAGACTCCATAACAAGGCGTCCCAGGGACCACAATTGTCCCAGGTCAGGCACACATAAAGTGAATTATTTGGTCAAAGATTTTAGCCGTTGTATAACTTTTGAGTGAGTTGCATAAATTTGATTAGACCCAATTTCCTGAGATCTTACTTGCTGACGCTGTGGATATTAAGCTGTTTCTAACTTTTTTCTAGTGGACAATTTTTGTGAGTGTAGGTTCAAAAAATACATTAAAAGAAAAAAAAAGAAGTGGACTATGAAAATCTCTCCCAACCTTCTTCCACATAAGCTCTTCACCTCTAGTCTCCTATGAATATAAATAAAATTGAGATGTGTTCTTGTATAGGTACTGTGGTTCCTTTTTCATTTTCCACACCACCATGAGTGTGAATTAGAGGAGACTTTCTTGGCTACATCTGATGGTATCTTTGATATGCTTCCTCTTGTAGTGAACTGGAAATAAGTATCTGAGGTGCTGAATGCTCCTTATTGCAATTAGTAAAGAGCTATTTAAAAGAAAGTTGATTTTGCTTCTGTCTGTTGTTGACTGCACTTGTTGAGCATGTTTGCTTGCTGTCCTTGGCAGCCTAATAGCTATGGTGGTGAGTCGTTTACTTTATAACAAGCGTAATGACATTCTCAAAGGGTATATTTTGAGAGAAAACAGGCCGTTGTGAGATCAGATTCAAACAAGTGGGCTGCTCAGAGAAAGCATTTGCCTTTTTGGTTGTAATGAATATGCCAACATCTAAATTGGAAAACACATGTGTGTCCACAGCAATGGTAGGACAAACAGCTGCCTTACTCAGGCCCTCAGGCAAAAAAGTAGCACAGAAAGTTTAATTTTGAGTTTTCATCCACTCATTGGAAAATGCAATAAACCAAGTTGAATTACAGATGATACATTTTGGCCGAAGTTTTCACATTTGCCTAGGATATTTGGTAATAAAGCTCCTCAGCTTTAACAGGGACAGCGGTCCAACATCTTTGCATAACTTTGGAACTCTCAGAACATGTAAGGGAAACATAAAGCACAGAGAAGTTAAAGGAACTTCTTTTCCTACTTTTCTCTTCCTGAGAGTCTCATGTGCAGACTAAGAGATCATCCACCCCTTTTTCATCTCCCTTATACTCTGGATGATTGACAGCTACTCAGGCAGTTTAGCATGTTTCCCACATAGTGTGGAGATCAAGGCAATATCTTACCTTGTTTCATACCAGGAGAAACTTATAGCTTGAATTACCATTGTAAACCTCTTGAGTACTTCGTAAACTAGAGCTTAAGTGTCTGGGAAAGTTAGCAGAAAAATAAGTGTGGCTGTATCTATCTGAGTTACTGGAAATGACAGTGTGGACTACCAAAATGCAAAGTACCTTTTGGTAGCTTAAACATATATTATTGTGTGTGCATTTTAGTTGTATCAGAAAGGGGCATGTGGTCTGTGAGACACTGCTATTAAATTGTGTTCTGAGTAATGATGTGTCTGTTTTCAAGTAGCTGCTGTATTGGTCCCCACAGTTGCATGTGGATTTGTGCAGCCCACACCAAGCCTAGAGCTGCCATAGCCATGACGGTAAGGTTGCCAGAGTCTGTGGTATTAAAGGTGGTACAAGCAGTCACAACTTGCTTCCCTGTGCAGATGGCTGCTGGTGAAGGAAATGGGAGTTTTAAAAGCAGCCTAACTCACTGGTTTGATGTTCTGGGTCAAGCAGTAAGGAGTGGCAAAACTGACCTTTCTCCACATCAGAAATGGACAACAGCTGGCTCTGCCTCAGCTCAGCCCCACCAGGCTGCCTTCAGTCTCTTGCCCCTGGCCATCTGAGTAAAGCCTTGGCCAGTGTCCAGTTGTTTCCATCTTGTGGAAACCAAGCTGAAGGGGTGGAGGTCTGGGGGACACTTAGCTCATTTCTCTGCAGAGCTCCCTGGGTGGTGGGGGCATGTAGCCAAGGTCCATCATTTTACATGGAGCTTCTGTTTGCCAGGGTTCACCCTGAGCAACACCATGGTTTGGGGGTTATCCACACTCCCTCAAGTCCAGCCTGTTCTTCCATGTAGATAGCACTGTGATAAGTCTGGCAGCTGAAGCTAGGTGTAATGAAGGCAGATGGGGACAGCCCACACTGTGCTTACTGCTACTTTGGATGACAAAGCAGGAAACTATAGGCAAAACAGCAAGACATATGGATCCCCAGGGAAAAGCTCATTGCAATTTCTTTGCAACCTCCCTGTGAGGTCCATCTCATTACTGGAGGATGTTCTAGAGAACATGGCTTCTCAAAAACAGGCATACCACTATCAGACTAACTTAAAAATTAATCTAAGAGCATGGTAAAAACATACGGTCTTTAAAGTAGGAAAACTGCTACCTGAAATGCCAAAGGAAGATTTATATGAGAGCTTAGAACTGTGGCTTTCTTTGGGAACTTATTCTTGGATCTACTCAAGGGCTAATTTTCTCACCGTTTTGAAATTATTTTTTTTCAGTCTGAAGCATTTGCTTAAGAAATGGTAACATTCCTGGCAGCAGGGTACTGAGTGATACCAAACTGGTGCTGCCAAGCATTCTTATTGAGCCTACCTTGGGAAAACATTTACAGACATACTTTAATGTTAGTGGGATTTAAGGACCTAAGTTAAGTTTGTTGGTTAGGCATGACTGCAGAGTGACAATCTCAGTGGCTTGATATAGATATTGTCAAAGAACCCACTGTAAAAACTGTCACATGCAGCCTTTTGCTTTTTGCATGTGTTTCTGTATTGAGTTCTGTGGGTCAGTTTCCCCTGTTTCTCTTCCCCTTTGGTCCTCGAAAAGAAAACGGCTCTCCTCATTGTTCTCAGCAATGTTTTCCATGTTTGTGTTTCTAGTCTTCTGAAGTCTCAGAGACCTACCATCCCTGGAGACAGAGTACCAGATGGGGTAAATCAGTAGCAGAAACACCACAGAGAGTCTTCTTTGAGATCGTTCATTGTTGTGTCTTCCCCCACAATTGGGGTGAAAGTGATCACCAAATACTGGTACAAGACGACATTTACCCTTAGTATCCACTACCTTCCTTGGTAGTGTGGGGCACTGGGCCAGCAGTGACAAGGTGGATCTGACATACCGGTTTCACGTCAATCCATGGTTGCAAACACTTTTTACATGTTTTTACTCTCTTTCTGCTTTTGGCACATAATATCGTTAACTCCTTTCTGGCAGCAGCAGAACAAAGTAACTACAAGCCCACTGGAGCTTTGAGTTTATGATAACTGATAAAACAGATTTAAATTAATATTTTCATAAACATTCTACACCCTATTAATGTTTGACTATTTCCTGTGGTGAAATGCATTACATGAAATTATCAATACTTTCATTTTAACTCTGAGGCAAACTAATAGTAGCTGTTTTTACAATGGCATGCAAAAATTTTAGTCAGAGCACTGCTAAGTGCATTTGAAAATCATACTGTCTGTGTGTGCATGGACTCCACATGTTGAAGAGCAGAAAACACTAATATTTTCCATAGTCAATATATTTATTTTAATTCTTGAAGAATTAAATATGAAACATGAAACATTTTCCAGACTATTCGGTAGCTTTGATCAAGATGAAAATCTAATGAACTTAAATTCTGGTCAAGCAGATGACTACCTCTATTTAATATGAAACCATAACTGAAGTCTAGGTGAAGGCAATATAGATTTAATCTTGCTTTCAATCTCAAGGTATTCATGGACAAGGCATTTGGATTTCCCTAGAATGTAAGAAAAAATGTTTTGCATTACACATCACATATTTTTATAAGTCATAGAAGATTTATGGCATATAAGCATGCAAGTAGGTGGTATAAAATGCCAGAATCTTTGCTAAAATCTTAGGTAAATGTCGAGGGAGAGAGTTCCTTAAATTTACTCACCCTACATTATCATCACAGTACATACTGGAGTAACTGAAGGTGGGGGGAGTTGCTCCATTTATCTACTGGGAGAGCTGGTACTTTGTGTTTGCAGAAGGTTGAGAAAGGACTGGGATTTGGTTCCATTTTGGCCATGACAATGAGAAAACTTCCCCCTTTTTTTTAACCTCTCCAGATGCCACCAGCATACCCACAACAGTAAAAAACCCAAGAGACATCTGAGGAATACAAAAGCTGTGTACCAGTAAAGGCATTTAAATATGTCATGAAGTCTTAAAAGCCAGAAATCCTTCTGCTAAGAGGAGTTCTTATCCTTCTACCCACACTAAGACAGGGAAATGTTACAGACACCATGATGCACAATAACGGCAGTTTTGTACGGAAGATATTTATATGACACAGCGATGGGTAACAGTGAAACACTGCACGGACAGATGGGAGTAAGATGGACAGACAGATAACACCATGGGAGCTACAAAAAGCTGCCCAAACTGGATTTATGCTGCTTCAACTGAGCGTAGAATTACTCGTGCAAGTCAGCTGCATCTCCGGTGAAACACGTGGAGCTGTTGGTGTTGAAAGGGCCTCTGAACTAATAAGCACTTTAAACATTTTTCCAAACATCTTTCTGAGCTCTGTGAATGACCCTTCCTTGTTTCCCTATGTTAGCCCACCACTGTTAACCCTATGACAGTGTCCAAACAAGAAACACATCGGGCAGCTCCGGGGGAAGGACTTGCCACCACATTTATCACCGTCTTTTCCTTCTCTCAGGCTTTTGTGATCCTGACAGTTGTTTGGGCTCAGTTTTCACTGGCCGGTTGGGATGAAACTGAGCCTGCCCTTCAGCTGAAAAACCCAGTGGCTGGGTGGGCCTGGAGAAATGGCCTTTTTTTTCCCCTCCCTGTTTAAGCCTCTTGTGAGTAACTCCCTGCAGCTGTCCATAAGCATCGCTTTCTGAATGGAGTGAGAAATGTCTGGGGCAGGCTCTGCTCTCGCTGTTTCTCAAATGAAAATAAATACTGCCGTCAGCCGTTGCAGAGGATTGCTGTGTCCTGCTCCATAGCTTTGCAACCACCTCAGGACATTTTTCTTCAAAATATGTTTTCAGCATTAATTCTCTGCAACCCAAAGTACCCCGAAATGATGAACGTATGAGTAAATGCACACCACACAAGATAAAAGTGTACTTGGACATAAGCCAAATCCCATTCTCCTTATCACCACACAATTAATGACATATAGAGGAAGATACTAAAAGTGCAAAGCAGAAGGCTGTGTGTATGCATACATCATATATATATATATGTATATATGAGCAGCAAGCATGGGTTTGCACCCAGTGTGAATTTTGCCACCCAGGAAACTGCTGTTAACCCAAAGCTGTGGGTAGGAACCCACTTCGCACATGCTTTTGCCTGCTGAGGAAGCCATCTCCTCTTGTTTCTCCTCTCATCTTGCTGGGGAGTGTGCCCACCCTAGATCATGGGCTTGTCCCTCATCAGCTGAATGACATTCCCTTGGCCAGGGGTGTCTGAACACTGGATGTTCACAGACCACTTAGACCTCTGTGGCATGGGGGGATTAAACACCTTTCCCCTGCACTCGGGCCACTGGTACTTTATCTCTGCCCCCCTACCACTGCCTCTTCAATGTGTTGGCTCCAGAGCTCAGCACAGGGTTTCTTCATCCAGCGTGGTCACACAACCAGGCAAGTCTGAGGAATATCAACAGCAAACCATTTCTTACACAGCTTATTTTGACTAAAAAGGTCTGGTTTTAGCCTGTTGTCTGTCTCAGACAGAGGATCTGAGGAGACAGCAGCCTCCCTTGAGGGCATGGTACAAAGCCGACAGGAGTGGACTGTCCTCAGGTGGCACTGCCAGGGCTGGCCAAGAATGTCTAGCCATAATTTTCAGAACCAAGTTTAGGATAGGAAAGAAAAGTCCACTTGTTTTCAGATCTGGTTTTGTTTTCCCTTTAATCTTTTCAGCTCTGATGTCTTCTAGGCGTTTGGGTTGCATCCTGAGAACAGGATGAACTGGTTTAACAATTGAAGGTTTTATTTTTGCTTTCTTTGTCTGAATTCTGTAGAACTGAAACTTCATTCCACCTTTTTTAGTCACATTTTGCAGCACCCTTGATTGCTGAAAACTTTTCAGTATGGATCTGCTACAACACAGGAACACAAACATTGGACTAGGCCCTCAGGGTCTATCAATCAAGCCCGCACTCATAGTGTCTAGCAGCAACTCAGAAGAAATGGAAGGAAAAGATTGAAGAAAAGGAAGCATATCATGAGCTACCTAAATCCAAGTAAGACACTTACTTAGATACTGTCTTGTATTCCAAATAAGTAAAGCAGAGGCATCAAACAAAGTTGACCACAACTCTTTCTCATGTGTTGTTTTTAAAGCTTGGTTTCATTTCAGAATTCAAATAAATAGAATAAAATCTTAACGATGATTTAATGAAAGAGGGCACCACCAGAACTTCGCTTCTCTGTCCCACCCTCCCAAAGACACACAATACAAATACAAATGCATTTTCTGAGTAAAATGCATTCTAAAAAAATATAAACTCTTAGAGTGTTTTCAAATTGATGCAATGCAGTCTTTCGATGAACTCTGACTGCTGAAGATGTTCCAGGAGGTCTCAATGCTTGTGTTCTTTTCTCTTCACATTTAGGTTATGAGTGGGTTGTTGGGAGGATCGATGGGTAAATCTCTGTCAAGATCTCTTGCAGTGAACTCTTTGGTGTACTGATCATATTTGTATACTGATACAGTGAATAAAGAAAAGGCGATTCAGATTTGATGAGCAGAATTGCATCTATAACAAATAAAAAATAATTAAAAAACAAAACAAAAAAAACAAAACAAAAAAACAAAACAAAACACTCCAAGCAATGAAAGCAACAACCTGTGTGGAAGTGGAAGACTGAAGTTGGATGGTTTTTTTAAGAACTTGCAAGTTTATCAAGCTATATGGCACAAAAATCTAGATATCTTTTGATCCGATCACTCTAGGATGCTGTAATTATCTCACCATTCTGAGCACTGGTTAATTGTGTTTTTAAGAGTGGAGTGTTAGTCTTTGTTGCCTTAGTAACATTATTGCAATATTTCTTTATTTTTTTCTTTGATATGCATAACTACCCAAGAGTTTTTAAATGGCCAACTCTCAAAACCACACTAAACAAACTCAGAAACTCTATTGTCTGACATCATGTGACACACAGACAGGACACCAAGGTTGGAACTGTTAGATCACAGTACAAAAGAAGTCCCAAAAACCTGATAGCAGTAATAGACTGTGCAAAGACCCTGTAATCTCAAGGAGACCTTGCAGTGTGGACCCTGCTCCATGGTTTAGTGACTATGTCTAAGTCCACGATGCAGTTTCTTGAACTCAGGAATTACAGGAAATTTGTCTCAGCTCTTATATTTAGCTCAGTTTGCTGCAGGTGATTTAACTGATAAACTTTTGTAAATTCTGTCATTATCATAATCAGAATGCAGCAGATATGCTGCTTGGAAAAAAATAGCCATTTTTTACCAAAGATTTTCCAAAGTAAACTTGTTCTCTCTCTAGCTCTTTTCACTGGATGTCAGTGGGTATGGAGCTATGATTAGATAGATGACTTTAAGGCTGAGATAATTTCTTGTTTTCTAAAGAAAGACAGCAAAGAATTGTCTTTGAAAAAAAGCAAGTCAGTGTTCAATGAGCATCTCCTTGTCACTGTCTTTTTTGTTCTCAGTGCAACAGTCACTTTGAAGGCTCATTTTACTACAAAGGCACTTGTGTGAAGAGTAGCCCAAAGGACCCTGCAATGGTGATTAGTTTTTGTATACTCCCAGATCCTTTGTGCCAGACCTTCAGCATGACAGTTCAAATGGGTTAGGAGTTCACTCTCAGTTAATTAATCCCAGATTTTGTTCATATGGCACACGTCGTTGGTGGCAGGACTTCCAAGAAGGACTGCATAGGTAGGAAATCATCTAACAATGACTTCATTTTTCTTTGTGATTCTCTGTGAAGCAGGACTTAATTTAGCAAAAAAATACAACCAAATGAGCAAAAATAACCCTGAATGTAGAGCTATGATTTCCAGAATGAATACCAAGATAAACAATTTCATTTCAAATGTATGTTTTAAGTGGTATTTACAAGACTCAGACTCACAAATTGTCAGAAAAATATAAAAGCTTTTTCATTTTTCTTTAATGTGTAATCAATATTAGCAAACACTTAGACGATTAAAACAATTCCCTCTTATCCATTCCCTATCTTGTCTCGCTGTCACGTTGTTGGTTTTTTTTCCCTCTTCATCAGGGATGATAAAGACAAGGGGTAATAGGTTAAAACTTAAACAGGGGAAGTTTAGATTGGATATAAGGAGGAATTTATTTACTGTAAGGGTGGTGAGGCACTGGAATGGGTTGCACAGGGAAGTTGTGAATGCTCCATCCCTGCCAGTGTTCAAGGCTGGGTTGGACAGGGCCTTGAGTGACATGGTTTAGTGTGAGGTGTCCCTTCCCATGGCAGGAGGGTTGGAAATAAATGATCTTAAGGTCCATTCCAACCCTAAGTATTCTATGGTTCTGTGATTTCATGAACACCATCTCAGCTAAGTGGGATGGCAAAAAAAAAACACAAGAAAACCAGGAACAAATCAGAATAGAATAATTGCTTTCTACACAAGCTTGTTTCTGTCTTTAAGCATTTTTTTGGTGACTAGCTCAGGTACAGATTTACATTACACGCATGTAAATCTAGGGCAAATAATTATCACCTTAGTCAGTGACTTGGGTCAGTTCAGCATTTTATTTACTATGGCTGCTGCTAGTTTGGTATTACAGTTATTCAGCACAGGGCTTTAGGGAATCCACCTCCTTTTCCAGTGCAGAAAACTAGAACATTTGTTCTAGCTGTTCTAATCAGCTAACAAGCGTGTTGCAGTAAAACGTTATTAAGGACCCGAAGGCAACTTACTAAGTTATTAGATTTAGAAGATGCGATTGCAGAGACAATATCCAGTATGTCCAGATATTAGCAAAAGGAGCACTGATAGAGAACAAGTATGTGAACGCCATCAATGTGAAAAGGACACACCATTACCTTCTTCACATCTATACTCTTTCACTGATGCTGTCCAGATCTTGGATAAGATCAGGTTTTGACCCAACAGGACTTACAAAGGCTTAATACAATTATAGCAGAGGGTAGTCAGTTAGGCAAGCAAAACATGTTTTGAAAAATTCTGCAGGTTTAGTAAAAAATAGATTTGGATTAAAGGTGTAGAAAGATAATTGCTTAATTTAGGGATGAATTTAAGAATGCTCATTAATTTCTTGAGGCTGGTAATGCCTTCATGCACCGCAACTCCAGGGTCTGTCTAATTCAGGTAGACAGCAAACTGACTGCAATTATACATGCCTTTGCTGTCTGATGTGTGTATATTAACATATCCCAGAATAGCTGAGCATTAACATATTAGGATAAAGGTAAATTCTGCGATTCCTGAATGTTGAAGGACATCTCTGTGGAATGTAGGTCTTGGCAAGGGTCTAGATTAATACATATCAGTGCACCCTAAAAATCTTTTAAAGGTACATTGTTGACGAACCTTTTCCTCAACACAAAGGGTCTTTCTTTCCCTAGCACAATACATTACATTTTGTCCTAAGCTATACTTTTGTCTAAGAGGCAAGAATAAACTCTCCAAAGAAGCAAAAGTCTTCATAGAGTTCACTGCCTTTCCTCAACCTGCCCTTTAGAGAGGAACAATGCATATAAGTAGAGCAACTGCGAGAGGTCCGCTGAAGCCAAAAGTTACATATTGTCCAAACTGTTCTCCTGAAGGATTAATGCAGTTACATATCATACTATCAGTTGTACCATTTAACATGCAACTAGTGGGTGCTTAGATACTGAGGCTACATCTCCAATAAAAATTAAATGTGGCCAGTGTTTGTCTGGCACTGAGGCCACCTGGTATGGAGCACTGCCAAAACCAATACTACTAAATTCTATTAAATACTACATCAGTATATTAAAATCTCTTGCTCTGCAAAACAGGGCGACTGCCTACTGGGAATGGCTCCTGCCATGTGCTAATCTCAGAACCATGCCTGGGAACAATTTGAGACACTGCTGACACAGGCCAAAAACATGCCAGAAACTTCTATAATAATATAAAACTATGGAAGACTGACTTGCAGGGCCTGGGAATATTTCTTCACACTGGAAAATTTATGGTATAAGTGTAGCCTGTAGAAAAGAAGGCCATTCTGTACAGGGAACCTGGCCACTCAATATGGTGAGTCAATTCACCCAATTACCTTCAACCCTATATTAACTCTATGTCTTATTAAGTATACTGTCCTAGAAAACATTTCACATGGTGAAACATTAATTTATTATTTCCTGATTATTCCATAGTTAATTTTAATGTACAATTTCATTAGGCTCAAGGAGAAGAAATGTTGTCTTTATAAACCAAGGACTGGCAGATAACATGAGAGCATATTGAAGCACTGGGAGCAAGGATTAGCTTCACTGAAGTTAGATGCAATTACAGATGTTAGAACCAGTGAGCTGAGACATTTTTCTATTTCCACATTTGAACTGTGTTTGAAAGTTTGATTTTTAATTCCAAGTCTTTTTGCAGACCTCTTTCCTCCATGTTATAGCAGCCTCACTTTGTCTTCATGAGGTTTTAGACTGCTCTTTGTTGGGGGAAACACAGAAAAATCAGTATCTGACAGGTTTGTAGTTTTATTTATACTACGCATTATTGAGCATAACAGGTAGTGACTATGCGATAACATAAAATAATTTGTTCCATTAGGATACAGTACTCTTTGTATAACAATATGCACTCTTGCTCTTTTAGGTATGAGACATAACAATTCTTTATGAGCTTTCTATATTTAAAGAAGAAAGGAAAAAAGCATTAAAACGGGCAAATACTGTATTTCTTCTGTCCATGTGTTGCAGATCAAAAAAGACTGAGTTAATCCCTGTAAAATTAAATGTTTACATCTTCAAACAGAGCCAGAATTTTCCTTCTGAGTCTATTACATTGTTTGCCATGATTGTTATCACTAATAATGATTGCATGTTAGCAAGAGAAACCATTAGTAGATTCAAGTAATAGACACTTCTGTGGTTTCTGTTGTTAACAATCTGTCAAAGTCAGACTCTGAAAACAGTGTAAAGGAAGAAAGAGGGGAAGAAAGAGAGAGAAGGAAAGAGGAAACTAAAGGATAGAGTGAAGGAAGGAAGGCTGGTTGGTTTAATACAGAAACACAAATTAAAAGCAGCAAAAAAGAATGAAAAGAGACCAGGGCTCAGGGAGGAGAGATGAAAGTAAAAGAAAAGACAAACATACACAGCTAAGGCCAGAGTGCAAGTCCTTTCAAGTCCTCATTAACCTCACAGTAAAGAGGTTCCTTGTGAACATTTAGCCTTTTCATTGAGCTCTGCTTTTTCATTGACAAATGTCAGCTGTGAAACATGTTTGGACGCAGCAGTAACGCTCTAAAACTTCTTTCACAGAGTACAAGCCAAATCTGCCACTATTTTTTAGCTCCACAAGCAAATACATTAATATGAACACTGTATTTGACCAGCATGTGGATGTGAAAATGAAACTCGTGTCTGTGTAAGTAGCCATATAAGAACTGGGAAACTAAAGTTTCCCTGATTACAACCTGAGCACCAAAGTCACCAGAGCAATCTAATTGTGAGGGTGAAGGATGTACCTTCACTCACAGCTTATTTATCTGAAAACCTCCTGGGAGAACATGATTCTTTAATTCATATTTGAGGGTCTCAGGAGCAGCTGTCACAAAGAAGGACCATGGCACTACAGCCTCGGACAACTTCTTTCTTACAAGCACTAGGTCAATGCCCAGGCTTTCCCACCAAGTGCTTAAACATGTGCTTAACTTATAAATTTGTAAGTAGAACCATTCACTTCAGTGTGGGTACTCACAGCTCTGAAGCTCAGCAGAGTACTGGGGTTTTTTGAAAGCCTCGAAGCACAGATCCCTAGCAGAATCTGAAGCCTTTTGAATTTAGAAAATCCCTTCCCAGGGAACATTTTCAACAACTCTGCATATAGGTTTGGTATAGGGTGTTACATGATTTAGGAGGGACAAACCCAGAGTGACATTTACAAGACACACGGAAGAGGTTTTTGTTTACTACAAGTTATGTCCTTGCCAATGGTAGTTAGTTTGTTCTTTCCTCATTTATTCATGCTAAAGAAAAAAAGGAGGGAAAAAGCCAGTTATTTAGGATCGTCAAATGTGTCCCGGCCTAAACTGTGAATTACTTAAATAACAGAACACGTCACAAAACTGACCTCAGTGCTTCTCCTCAGTCCCACCCAATGATAATGAAAAGCCATTTGAACAATTTCAGCAGAGCAAAGTAAACAAAGATTTTGAGCAGACCCTATTGAGAGCTTGATCCAGCAAACCTGAATCCAGCCAAATAAGTCTTTGTCAAACTGGAAATTCCTCTGATATTTCCTTATTCAGCAAGTAGGGATAGTTTAGATTATTGCAGTAATGAGCATGTACAGGATCAAGTTAAAGAAATAAGTTCACATTTCTCTTCTTTATACTGATTGTAACCACACAAAAGACAGCTGACATCTGTAAATCTTGTTTCAGTGGGAATTAGATACCACTTCTGTGGCAGGGGAGGGGGAAAAGGCAAGAACATAACAGGGAGAAATTCAGCACAGTTCAGCCACTATGAACACTTCCCAATTATTTATCAGTAAATGGTACAGAAAGAGAACAACAGGGGACAATGAAAACATTCCCGCAAGAAAGGATAGGGGAAATGCTATATGTAATGAGAAAAATGTAGGCAGCACACTTGGAAAATGGTTTTCAAGGAAACCCCCTTTTACAGAGATGAGAAGCAAATGAAACAAGGCTCTGAAGTGGAAGCATATGTGCTCACTGAGGGGAGCTGACGTAATTGGTAAGCAGATCTTGGCGTCCTCCAGAAAATCACATCTTTGTGGAGGACGACAGAAGGGTGTGTGGTGGGCAGCAAGGGAGGGGTGTGAGAGGGAGCTCTGTTTACAGCTGAGGTGATGTAGGCAGCTTGGCTACTGCTGTCCTTGGAATCCACACTGATCTTCTGCGACAAGGTGACCCACTTCGTGGAAGAAGGAAAGGCTGTGGATGTTGTATACCTAGGCTTCAGTAAAGCCTTTGATGCAATTTCCCACGGTATTCTCCTGGAGAAGCTGGCAGTCCATGGCTTGATGGGTGTGCTGTTCACTACGTAAAAAACTGGCTGGATGTCCAGGCCCAAAGAGTGGTGGTGAATGGACTTAAATCCAGCTGGTGGCCAGTCACAGGTGATGTTCCCCAGGGCTCAGTACTGGGGCCAGTTCTGTTTAATGTCTTTATCAATGATCTCGACAAGGGGATCAAGTGCATCCTTAAGATCACCAAGTCCCCCATTACTTTAAAACTGCTCTTCTCTGGACCTGATCCAACACCTCAATGTCTTTTTTGTAGTGAGGGACCCAGAACTGAACGCAGTATTCAAGATGCAGCCTCAGCAGTGCTGAACACAGGGGATGGTCACTGCCTTGGCCCTGTTGGCCACACTATTTCTAACACAAGACAGGTTGCTGTTGGCGTTCTTGGACACCTGGGCACAATTCCGGCCCATCTTCAGTCAGCTGTTGACCAACACCCCCAGGTCCTTTTCTGTCCAGCAGCTTTCCAGCCACTCTTCCCCAAGCCTGTAGCATTGCATGGGGTTGTTGCACCAACCTAAACAATTCTATGGTTCTATAACCTGTAAAGGTCACAGGGCAGACCCTTGGTAACCATCCTCTAGAAAAGAAAGAAGTTGTTAGTGCATGGAACTGCAGTTTAAGACTTTCAATAATGGCCCATGGTTTAGGGATTACATCTGGAAAAAGTTTTGAAAGCAGGATATCTATGGGCATTTTACTGGTGCAGTTGCACCCATCTCCATACCCAAAAGTGCCTTTCCCATCGGAAATACCCTCCAGACACATTTGTACATCCCAGCCTATATGTACAGCCTGTGTGCCTAGGCATCAGGCAGCCCTGTGGAGGCTTTCTGTCCTCAGCTGCAGACGGTCAGTAACACCCTTCACTCTGTATGAAGAAGGTACAATTTCTGCACATGAATTTATCCTTTCTACTTATTTTAGTCTATTTCTTAGTTTTTAATGCTTAAACTAAAAATCTTCACTATCCTTTGGTTTTCACAGAATTCCTTGAGGGCTGTTGGTATTACAGAGGTTTCCACCACCATAAAGGCAAAAGCAGAGGCTTAATGCAATGAAAAGGTTAATTGATATCAGTATGTTTTGGAAAGGGATAGATAGGAAGGAGGAGTATGTGGTTACAGTAAATAACTGAGATAAAGATCTAAGCTCTTTCCCCACTCTGTGCAGCAGCCCTCTTGCGTGAGTTAGGGGGAGCCACTTATGTCCTCTGCTGATGTTACTGCTATTTTGGGATGCATATAGGGATGCCCGTCTCATCGTGGCCATGTAATTCTAGGTGTTGTTGGCACAGCATGAAAGGATGTGAAATTATCGCTCAATCTGGGTGAAAAGGAAGGAAAAGTGATGGACATACCAGGCAAGGCAGAAGGATATAGACCCTACTTTGGATCAGAGCAGCCAGCAGAGAGCACAGACCACCAGACTCTACGGAGCATTACAGCAGAGGTGAGTTTTAAAGAGACAACATAATAGACTGGGGGAGCTGGGGAGCCCTTCTTATGCATAGGATGCAGCAAGGGATATGATCCAAACTTTTGAAGAAGATTACGTAACAAATAATAAAATGGGAAAGCAGGCAGGGGGATTGACAGAAGCATACTAATAATGTCTTTGGCGTGTATTTTTTTCAAGTTCCATCTGTAATGGCTGAAACAGTTGCATCCCCATGCATCTCCTCTATTCCTCACTTCCCACCTAATCTAGGACATCACCTCCTCAGACGCAGGGACTGAATAGTCTCCTTCAATTACTCTAGTGAAAGCAATCTTGCTTATTAAATGTTTGTTATGTAAAGCTTAGTCTAAGCTAGGCTGGCTTGATTTAAATACATTGATTTGGGCATGAAAAAATGCCATTTAACTGACATTCTGAAGAACTGGTAGGTTTTGATGATGAGCTAGTTGTGAGTATCTGGGGTTTATAAACCTTTTGATGGTACTCCTAGAAAACATGGGTCTGTTGCCTATGAGAGGACAGGCAAGTAGGAATACAACATTTATAGCCTGTAAGAGGGTAAGCAGGTAAGACAGATAATATTTAAGTAGTGGCATTAAAAGATTAAGGCTTTACTGTACTTCCCTATCTTGAAAACACTAAATGATTACAAAGCAATTTTATCCCATTATCATAGAAGCTCACTCAACACATAAGAAAAAATGAATAGTTCACTTTGTGCATTTAATTCAGTCATTTGCCTGTTTACATTGAAACCTGGCTCCTTTAACTCTCCAAATGTTTAGTATCAAGTAGGTTCAAAGAAAAGTGTAATTCCTCAGCAATGAATTTCCTGACTTTGCTCTTTCTGTTTAGAAAAGATGATAAAATGAATTGCAGTGTTTTACAGATTCCAGTATTTATTACATATCGAAGCTATTGGACTAGCATTTTAGAAAGATTTACAGGTTTTTGTCTTCAGATGTCACGTAACAACTTTAAGACTAATCTCAACTAAAGATGCTAATTTGCCAAAGTAGTTTCACAACTGTCTGGAGTCTTAAACGTTTCACACCAGATTTTAGCTCTGCAGGGCCCCCAGTGTATGGAAGTAAAGAAAAAAAGGAAATAAGTGAGCCAGCTAAATCATTTGTATAGTGATTAAGTGAAAAGGCTGCAGTGACCCTTAAACTGATGAAATGAAACACTGTGGGAAGCAGAAAAGCAATAAACAAAATGGCAGAAGTTGTTGAAGACTATGGACAAGGTGGTTTTACCAAACGCCAAGCCCGGAGGCAGACCCTACCCAGCAGCAAAGGCATTGCTTTCCTCACTCTCCTCTAGTGTAGAAGCATTATACTCTACTAGGGTTTCTCAAACATTTACTAAGCATGTTTCCCTTTTGGTTCATCTTTCTCCACATGACCCTCTCATCCCAGCACACTTCAGGTCCATTCTTTCAGGGCAAGACAGTGAGAAGGCTATTACTGCTCGGTGCACATGCTTGTCCTCTCCTCCTTGCCCCTGACAGAACTGAGCACTAATAACAATTAAAGGTGTGTAGTTAGCAATTCTCTTGCTA
This sequence comes from Pezoporus wallicus, assembly GCF_028554395.1. Classification (NCBI taxonomy): domain Eukaryota; kingdom Metazoa; phylum Chordata; class Aves; order Psittaciformes; family Psittacidae; genus Pezoporus; species Pezoporus wallicus. The sequence goes on from NW_026639618.1 coordinate 481,648, forward strand.
TTGCAAGCACTGGCAGCCAACACTTAGAGCCGATTTTCACTTTGCCTCTCTGGAGGAACTGAGCTGCTGCTGACTTCTGCTGTCTAAAATTTCATGACCCTTTTGAATGCTCTTGTGACCTTCAGGGGGTTCATGACCCTGACTAAGAAACGTTGGGCCATTTCTCTAAAACACTATTATTTTTTCATGGATAAATATTCCCATGTTCTCAAGTACACTAACATCTTTAAATGGGCCCCTGCAGCTTCAGACACTGTGGATAGACTTGCATGACCTTATTTCTACACACTCCAGCACTCCAGAGAACATCATATATCTGTCTCTCTAGCTGCTGATTGCAGATGCTGAACAATATCCTGTCACTCCATCAGGTGGAGGGAGCCTCAGTCTGAAAGGTGAACAAAGGAGGGTCAGGTACTGTGATGAAGGCACAAGATGGACAAGCATGTAAAATACATCACCTAGCATCAGCTGGAATGATACAGACAGCCCCTGGGCCCTGCTGTCATTTGCACACAGTGGCTGATGGGACCTGAGCAGGGCCAGGAGCAGCAATGGGAAAGTTAAATGTGGTGTAACCCAAACTAGCACTCTGTTGCTGAAGAAGTGACGCCAGCGTTGGCATGATGGGCAGTGGAGTGCTCTGTCACAATCCACAGGACAGTTCCTGAATATGCATCCTGAGAAAGCCTGTGGGAGGTGTGACCAAGTAGAGGAAGCTGGTGAAGGGTCTGGAGAATAAGTCTTACGAGGAGCAGCTGAGAGAACTGGAGTGTTTAGTCTGGAGAAAAGGAGGCTCAGGGGAGACCTTATTGCACTCTGCAACAACTTGAAAGGAGTTTGTAGTGAGATGGGGGTCAGTCTCTTCTCTCGGGTAACAACTGATACAAGAGGAAATGGCCTCAAATTGCTCTGGGGGAGGTTTAGACTGGATATTAGGAAAAAATTCTTCACTGAAAGGGCTGTCAAGCATTGGAAGAAACTGCCTGGGGAAGTAATGCAGTCACCATCCATGGAGGTATTTAAAAGACTTGTGAATGTGGTACATAGGGACCTAGTTTAGTTGTGGACTTGGCAGTCCTAGGTTAACAGTTGGACTTGATGATCTTAAAGGTCTTTTCCAACCTAAATGATTCTATGGTGCTATGATATTCATTACCCTCGTTGACTCCTTTCTTTAGTTGTAACAGAATTGTCTGGTGCCGTTGATGGTCACAACCTTGGTGTTTCCCATTCTGCACGAAGAATTTACATTTGGATATGAATGTGTACCAAATGGAAAATGGAAAGTTAAAAAACTCCTAGGAGAGCAGTCTCAATCTGCCAGGGCATCTGATAGAGAAAAGAGCGGGATACTGGCTAAGGTCTGACGTAGAAAAACTAGGAATAAAATTCTGGATACCAGTCCAAAAGCCATATACATGAGGGTTGCCTCTTCTAACCCTTAAACACCCAAATTTGTTTATTGGATATGGCCAACTGAAGGTGGTATGAATTTACGTATCCAAGGAAAAGATGACACATATCCTGTAAAATATTTATAGACTAATAGTGAAAGAGAAAGCCAGAGTCCCCTGCAGAGAACAATTCAGCACAGAAAAGGAGTGGCAGCAAGAGAAAGCATTCATATGAAGGTCTCCGGTTTGATTCATAGAACCCAGCATAACTGGGAAATCCCTGTATTGCAGTAACAGACTTTGGACTCATTCTCGCACCATTCAAGCGCTGAACAGTACTGAGCCCTGGGAGGATATGCAGACAAGGCATGCAGCCTTGGATTTGGTCCCAGCTTAACCTCCCTGATTGATTTTAAGCAGCCTGTGAACAAACATTTACTACAGTAACAGCAAACAATGGAGTTTCTGTAAGGTGTAAAGCTGAGATGCAAATTACAAACATATGTAAATTGAAATCGTTTAGGTTAATTTCTTGGTACTGAATTCAGAGACTAAGTGCTTATTTCAGAATGCTCATTCCATGCCTTGAACTACTGCTTTGTCCAGCTCTTCAGTGGCAGAAAGCAACTTAACATAATCCTTCTACTGTAATGTCCAGTTTTTCCACAAAGATTATGAAACCAAAAAGCCTCCTTCTAAAGAAGGCTTACTGCTTTGCAAAGCTGGCCACTGTGTGTTTAACTGGACCAGAATGGTTCATTGGAGAACAGAGAGAAATCTCACATTTGGAAGGATGTGATGGAAGAGTCCCAGACAACCTAAACAATCTTTGTTTGCCAAACAATGTGTGCGAGGCTTAAAAAATGATGAATTCGAAACACATTTCCCCCTTCACAACAATTGGAAAATACCTTTCAATCAAATGAATAATACAACTCCTTCCCGAAACCAGTGAGGCTGATTATCATCTAACGTAAATCACTGTAACGCTTCTTGCATGAATGTAGCTGCACCCACCAGCTGATATCATCTAAGGATCTGGTCCAGGAATCTACGTAAGGGATAGTGTCAGATAACGATGGGAGACCTTTAATTTTTTGGCACACAGGCCTAACTGTTAATCTTGTCAGTCAGTTCCCTTACCTCTTGTATTGCACTCAGCTGGAAATACTGCAGGTTTATTTTTTCTCACAATATTTCTGCTTCTGTCTTCGGCTTTCTTTGACTTCCAGCTGAAATCAGGATGTTAAAAGAAGAAACCAAATTATTTTTAAATGTGAGGTATTTTATGTTGATGCGTTGTGGGGAATGAAAATTCAAGTTGCTGTTAGTTTTATATCAACTATTCAAAAATCAATAGTGAGAGGCTATATTTCTTTAGAAAAATAAAGTGATGAGGGCTATTTATTTAGAGAGGTATTCAACAGTATAGGCCTTGGCCTGCCTGAAAAATAGGAAATTTGACCTTTTGTTGAACTACTCTTGCAACCTATATAATGGAAGTTTTAAATCAAAGATTTCCTGGTTTTCATATGTGAATATAAGTTACCAAAATCCCAGACTCTTATCAGTTAGTAGAGAAGTGTTACTGTTTGCAGTCACAACATTAATAAAGCTTTCTGAAAGTGTACATAAGTTACTAAATCCACTGAAAAACTGGAAAATTTGATAAGACTTTTTTTGGTGGGGGGAACTGTTCAGTCTGTTTCAGTCTCCTTTCAATGGTAGGTGATGAAATTATTTAAATGGCTTTCTATTCCCATCTCCAAGATGATCTGCAACTCCCCAGCATGAAGCTGGAAGAGGTGGTTTTACTGTACTATGGTGACCTTTTTCCCTGGAAAAGTTAAGCTAATTCAGAAATGGTTCCTTTGGCTTTTTGAGCCCATGCAAGTAGAAAAGGCCATAATTTAAGGGAGGGGGGGATAGTTCTTTGAAGCATAAGATAAATGTGTCATACACAGGCCACCCAATACCCAGATCTCTTGGGAGTTCACCAATTCTGTAGTTCCTGGAGTGCTATCAACGTGTTTTTCAGTATTAAAAGTCATTGCTGCCACCATGTTTGACATTTGCCCTGGAAAGTTGATGGTTTGGGCTGTTTTTAAAAAGCTTATCTTGGTTTTGTTCACTTCAGCTGACCCTAACATCTCACTAGAACTCAGTTGAATGTATTTGCATCCAGTTGTAAGATCTGTTGAGACTAGGAATTTAAAGGTATGGATCAAGTCAAGCTGGTTTGGAGGGAGCTTGGAAAAACAGCTGAATTTATGTTCTGCTGATGCCATAACTCAGCTTGCTAAACTTCCGGGGTCATGCTACATTTACCCTAAAAGAAAGTGGCTAAGGATATTGACTTACAAACGCAGTTGGATACAACCCAGCCTGTAGCAACAGCTATCACCCCCAGCTGTGGTAGCTTCCTACATCTCTCTCAGTGCCACTGCAGCCTGCAAGCCTGAACTGTACATGAAGTTGTTCGTAAATGATGTGAGCATAGTGTGCTGTCCTAGCCCAGTGACAAATCCAGTCTGACTTCTCAATTCAGTGAACTACAGCTGTTCATATTTACCTGTGATTTGCCTGTTCTTGCTGCAAAAGGTGGCAACAGACAGGACTGAGGAACCCAGGGAGGCAGCTGGAGACAACAACTGCCTCAGCTATCAGTAATTCATCTGCTTTGTCTGTATGTCAACACCTGAAACCTAATCTGGGCTCAGCCAGCTCGAGTTGGAGCAACCTAGTCTAAACTTCCAGCACTGACTAGCTACTACTACTGAGTCATGCTGGTTAGATTTTAGGGCATTGGAAGAGAGTTAGCTCCTGCAGCTGAGCTAACAGTGTAGTGGACAGTGGGCCACTACAGTTGGGCACATTGGCTTAATCGGCCCTTGAGCATGCATTACTGCTGCCAGGTCTGAGCTGGAGGAAGGTGGATGCTCTTCTTGCCCTCCTGACTGTATGGAAAGGCTGGTAACTGTGGGCAGAAGAATAGAAAAGGTAGCTGCAATGACAAAATATATCCTACCACCCACTACAGTTAAGCAGAACTTGTAATCAATCTTCAGACATTTCCCCTAATCTAGGCAAAACCTGAGCTGTGCATTTTTCATGTCCAGCTTTGAGCTGGACTCCTCATGAACTACTGCTGTAAGAGTGTATTACTATCATTGCTATTGTTTTATAATTGCATCCAACTATATTTTTCACAGGCAGGGCGCTTGAAATTAGTATGGAGTTCCCTCTCTTATTTATTGGTACCATTTTGGGGTCACATACAGGAGGATGAAGAAAATGAAGCAACAAAACACCACTTTGCCTTAATTTGTTAAGACAGTTTGAGACCTGAGAATACATTTTCTCTTTAAGGGATTCTTATTTCCTTTCTGATTATGAATTGGATATGTATAAATGAAAAAGAAGAAGAGAAAGAAAGAAGGAAAGAAGGAAGGAAAACAAAGATGCTAAGCTGTTTCAGTTCTAAACAAACAGCTGTTTTAATGACAGTGCTTATAAAAACAATATTATGTTCAATTATTTAGTATGGTTTATTTAACAGAAAAGAAAAAGGGAGATTAAATAGGGTATTGAGGAAGTTCTTCTTTGTTTATTTTTGTCTCTGTGGTGGTTCATTTTACCCACCAGTGTTTTTTCTTCATTGCAAGCCCCCCTTCTCTCTTGATTGAAAACAGACTCTCTAATAAAAATGGTTTAAGATCACACTGATAACTTCAATTCAAGAACATGAATAAAAAGCACCCTTAGAGGAAAGACCCCATCTGCTCACATATGATGTTAGGAAGAGAGTGCATAATGCAGAGTAGTGATTGCTACCAGGTGTAAGATTACTCAGGTCCTCCAGGTATGGTTTCTAATCTGTATGGCCACTTAGGAAAAAAAAATGAGATTCAAGTATCCTGTAAAACAGGTCCTATGTTTTACATTTGAACTCTTCCTGAACATCAACCTTATTAAAAATGAATAAAAAATGTCCTGAATGGAAGCTGTAGTTTGATCTGGAGCTTATGGAATCTGACAGCAAACCTGCCCTTGTTTTTAATGAAGCAGGAGCTGGCCGCTGCTTCATTCAAAAGGAGACCGTTATCAAGCTGCCTTGCAACAATCACTCCACAAGTGGTTTCTATTTAATTTCATTCTAATCACCCTACAGAAATACATTTTTCACCAAATTGAAAGCTTGTCTTCCCTGAAGCCCTGGAAAGGATTAGATAGCATTACATCAGACATTTCAAACAGTAAATTGTGAACTTGGAAGCAGCACTTCAAAGCATGGTTATGCGAAGCTTCAAGTGCCCAGGCAGAACAGAAGAGGTGAAACAATCACAATCTCTGCAGAGGAAAACAGTGACTCAGTGAGTGTAAGCCATGAATCCTGTTATTTTAATCTAACATATATATTAACATGGGGTTTAAAATCCATGTCTGATACACTGTGCTAGAGGCTGTACGAATGTACAATACAGGGCCTAGATTCAAAGACAAAATTTGAGCGTGATAAAAGCAGGTCATAAGCAGGGATGTCAAGACTTGCACACCTTTCATAACTGCAGTTGTGGAAGGCACGGGTTTTTTTTACCCAAGATAGATAAATTTTTAAAAATCCAGTATAGAAACAACTGAACCTGTATAAAATAAACCTTTGTCTTGTAGAGTTTCCGCATCTGAATACACAGAACAAAAAAATTGGAATAACTACTCTTCTGTCTGTTTAAAGCCGCTTCACTGAGTCAAAGTGAGAGCAGACTTTGGGCTTAGAGAGCAGACTTTGGCCTCTTCAGGAACCTGCTTTGGAAGGTTCCGTGGTATACAGCCCTGGAGGGCAGGAGGGCCCAAGACTCGTGGTTGATATTCAAGGGTCACGTGCTACAAGCTCAGGAGTGTTGCATCCCAACTAGAAGGAAGTGCAGCAGGAGGGCCAGGAGACCTCCTTGGATGGATAAGGAGCTCCTGAGGAAAATTCAACGGGAAAATAAAGGCTTATAAAAGGCAGAAACAAGGACAGGCAGCTTGGGAAGAATACAGGGATGTTGTCTGGGAAGCTAGGGACCAGGTTAGGAAAGCTAAGGCCCAGTTAGAATTAAACTTGGCTAGGGATGTTAAGGATAACAGGAGGGGATTCTATAGGTACGTAGTGAATAAAAGACAGACTAGGGACAACATAGGCCCCCTGAGGAAGCTCTCAGAAGAACTGGCTACTCTGGATTTGGAGAAGGCTGAGGTTCTGAATGACTTCTTTGCCTTGGTCTTCACTGGCAAAAGCTCTGACCACACCACCCAAGTCTTGGAAAGCAGATGCAGGGACTGTGAGAATGAAGACCTTGGGCCCACTGTAGGAGAGGAACTGGTTTGACACCATCTTGAGAATCTGAATGTGCACAAGTCCATGGGACCTGATGAAATCCATCCGTGGGTCCTGAAGGAGCCAGCGAATGAAGTTGTGAAGCTGCTGGCCATCATATTTGAGAAATCCTGGCAGTCAGGTGAAGTTCCTGATGACTGGAAAAAGGGAAATATAACCCCCATTTTCAAGAAGGGGAAAATGGATGACCCAGGGTATTACAGACCGGTCAGTCTCACCTCTGTGCCTGGCAAAATCTTGGAGCAGATTCTCCTGGAAGGCATGCTAAGGCACATGAAAAACAACAAGGTGCTTGGTGACAGCCAGCATGGCTTCACTAAGGGGAAATTTGGTGGCCTTCTATGATGGGGCTACAGAACTGATGGACAGGGGTAGAGCAGTTGATGGCATCTACCTGGACTTGTGTAAAGCGTTCGACACTGTCCCACATGACATCCTTGTCTCTAAATTGGAGAGACATCAATTTGATGGATGGACCACTCGGTGGATAAAGAACTGGCTGGATGGGCACACACAAAGAGTTGTGGTCAATGGCTCAATGTCCAGCTGGAGACCAGTAACGAGTGGTGTCCCTCAGGGATCAGTGTTGGGACCGGTCTTGTTCAACATCTTTGTCGCTGACATGGACAGTGGGATTGAGTGCGCCCTCAGCAAGTTTGCCGATGACACCAAGCTGTGTGGTTCGGTTGATACCCTGGAGGGAAGGAATGCCATCCAGAGAGACCTTGACACGCTTGTGAGGTGGGCTGATGCCGACCTCATGAAGTTTAACCATGCCAAGTGCAAGGTCCTACACCTGGGTCGGAGCAATCCCAGGCACAGATACAGGTTGGGCAGAGAAGAGATTCAGAGCAGCCCTGCGGAGAAGGACTTGGGGGTGCTGGTCAATGAGAAAATGAACATGAGGCGGCTGCATTGTGCGCTCGCAGCCCAGAAAGCCAACCGTATCCTGGGCTGCATCAAAAGAAGCGTGACCAGCAGGTCAAAGGAGGCCATCCTGCCCCTCTACTCTGCTCTTGTGAGATCTCACCTGGAGTATTGTGTGCAGTTCTGGTGTCCTCAGCATAAAAAGGACATGGAACTGTTGGAACAAGTCCAGAGGAGGGCCATGAGGATGATCAGGGGACTGGAGCATCTCCCGTATGAAGACAGGCTGAGAAAGTTGGGGCTGTTCAGCCTGGAGAAGAGAAGGCTGTGTGGAGACCTCATAGCAGCCTTCCAGTATCTGAAGGGGGCCTATAGGGATGCTGGGGAGGGACTCTTCATTAGGGACTGTAGTGATAGGACAAGGGGTAACGGGTTAAAACTTAAACAGGGGAAGTTTAGATTGAATATAAGGAAGAAATTTTTTACTGTTAGGGTGGTGAGACACTGGAACTGGTTGCCCAGGGAAGTTGTGAATGCTCCATCTCTGAAGGTGTTCAAGGCCAGGTTGGACAGAGCCTTTGGCATGGTTTACTGTGAGGTGTCCCTGCCCATGACAGGGGGTTGGAACTGGATGATCTTAAGGTCCTTTGCAACCCGAACTGTTCTATGATTCTATGAAGTCAGGAATAAGGGTTTACGCTGCCTTAATTATACTGGTATAAGCTGGCTAAGGGTTTCTGCCTATTCATACAAAGCAGGTGTCACTTTACCAGCATGGGGATGCCCCTTTTATTCCCAAACAAAGCATTAATAAGCTAGTAGCTGTAGCCACATTTCACTGCTTGCCAAGCCATGATTAGGAGGCAAAAATACATGCACTCAAGGAAAAGCTTGCTTTGGGTTTGAAGTGAGAGGAAGGGGCAGTTTACCAGGATTTTCGTCAAAATTGTTTGTCCAAGGAAGGTGATTTTGTGTTGGGTTTTTTTTGCTTGCTTGTTTTAATTAAACACAAATATTTCATTTCAGCTCACTCTGGGATGGATTTCTACCAGCTTCCTCTTTGCTCAGCACCCTTCCTGAGCTGTTTTTTCCAAGGGCTATAGCTGCCAGGGAGTTCCATTTCATTCCGCTGCAATTTGGGAAGGCAACATCTCTTTGCAGAGCAGGAGCTACTCTGTCGTCAAGGATCCTCCTATTTGTCGAGCAGCAAAAAACACATTTAAGAGATACTGCAAAAATCTTTTCTGAGTTGGACTTTTTGTCTTTATCTGAAAAGAATCAAGGAAAGATTTAGGGCTTGGACTGAAAGCTGTTTCCTGCCACAGGAAGCCCAAATAGAGTCTTTCCTAGGTAGTAGTTACAAAATTTCCTCCTAAATATTCTTTTCCTTATAAGTCTTGTAGTAGATGTGTACCATCTTATGCTTTTCCCACTGCTATATGTTTAATATCAAGCCTAGGTCATTAGAGCAACACTGATAGTCTTGCCCTTACAAGAGACTTGCAGAAGTCAGAGCAAGGGACAAGTTTTAACCAATTCATGGCGAGAACCAACTACATCGTGTGCTGGATGAAGCCTACTGCCTAAGTACTAAGTACTAAGGACCAATTTATTGTGGATAATACTGCGGATACTATGCTGCCTCCTTCGTCTTGGGCAATTATACATTCTGTAACTCACACTTCTGCATCCATGATACAACTAGAGGAGGTTATTCAGCATGAAGATGCAGCAATCTGAAGAGCTATGGAAATGTTATTACTATAACCAGTGAGTAGGTGGACCACTTGTGGTTGTGTTATTCACTGATTTATTACTAACAAACAGGCAAACTTTATTTTCAATTAAAAGCACATCTGTCCGTTATCTGGCTTTTTTCTCAGTAAAGCTCGACTACCAGCTGCATTGTAAACTCCTGTGAAACAGAAGAGGAAGAAGCCAGGTGGCTTCTAGGATGGGAGGATGAATAAATGAGACAGATCACGTGAATTATCTCAGTTGAAGCAATAAAACGTAAGTAAGTGACCCGGGAATGTCCTGTGTGTCTGGTTTTGGACCATAAAGTCTGCCTGGTTTATCTGCATTAGTCCTTGTAGCAGGATTAGCAGCCTTTGCAGGCTTGAAACTGTGTTGGTCTATCATTGCTACAGTAATCTTAAAGCAAAAGATCTAATAGCAAAAGCATCTTAAAGCTACAAGCTTGGTAGGAAATACTATACTGTACCTGTATAATGGGAGAATTAATGTCAATTCTCAATCAGAAGCTGTTCTTGCTGTAAAAATATTTCAGTTATGTTTCCCCAGTTTGGCTCACTGGCAAGTGACAGGTAGAGTCACTTGCTGCCCTCTGCATCTCCAACACACTTAGGTCTGGGCTAGGAGCCAAATTTATACACATTTTAGGGCCAAGAGCTCAGCAAAAGCACTGGAGGTAAGGGTCTCTGTCACAGCCAGCTGTGATTCTGAATGGCACTAATTGGACTAACTCTGGCTTTTCACTTCATACACCCAGAAGGCAAATTTATTTCATTGTAGGCCAGAAGTCTTCTAAAATAAACAAATAAATTAAGCCACAGAAGGTTGTGGTGTTTGTTCAATTAATGTTTTGTTGTTAACTGTTTGCAATAGATAGCCAAAAGTCAGAGACTCTGTCACAACTGGGTAGTCATATTTTAGCTCTTATTATAATGGGTAAAGACTTACCATCAATCAAGAAGTTGATGGTTGCTGCGGAACCAGTGTTTACCAAGGGGAGTATATTCAGCACAGGCAAACAAAAATTAATCTCAATATATAAGAGAGAGATTTAGAAAAGCTAAAGAGTTGAAATCATGAGAGGGGTAGATGAGGAAGGCAAATGTAGTCAAAAATTAATTGGAATTTTATGATGGAAGGACTTTGTGAATAGCCAAAGTGGTACAGTTCCACAAGCAAGAAAAAGCAGGGTATCTACTGAAATCTGATGGGAGATAAACATAGATGTTAAAAGACAATATACAGCAAACGAAATAGTAAAGACAATTTGCAGAAAAGACACTTGCAGATATACCCCTACACAAAGCTAAAAGCCCTTCTAGAGAAAACTATGGTTGGTAGGATTAGGGACAATAAGTATTAAGAGTTTATATTTTAGGAGAAATGACATTTTTTTCAGGCCATTAGTAGCAGAAGACAACATTAGGCAGCATTTTTAGAGATAAGTATTTTAAAGCAAAAGCTCAAATAAGAATCACCCCAGAGTCCCATGAGAGCTGACTAAAGTGGTCTGTGGCATGCAGATGCTCATTTTTATCTCATTTTGGAATACCAGGGAAGACAGCTAATATTGTGCACCCATGGAAAAAGGAGGGAGGGCGGCTGTGTGACAAGAATAGGCTGGTGAGCCTGACATCAACACCAGGCAAAAATATTTACTACTCCCTCTCAAACTTTTTCACTCCTGACCTTATTTCTTTATTGGACATGGGCCCAGCACTCTTGAAGCAACCTTCTGTTTTCATATGCAGCAGGGGCTGAGACCAGTTCCCACTGAGGTCTCTGGGAGCTCGACTGGCATTCCAGCACCCTCCCTGCTAAATATGGCCAAACATGGTCCCAAAAAGGACTGGGAGAAGCAGCTGGCTGACAACAGCACACAGAAGCTGGGAATCAGCCAAAGGGCAAGAGTACCAGCTGATGGATTTAAATAGGGTCCCAGCCCTGAGGGACAGAGAGGACCAGAGGCATGTTTCCTGAAGGGAAGGTCCTGAAAGACACAGTTTCTCTTTCTTAAACTTCCCTTGCAGACCACTTTGCCACAGACAAGAGAATTGAGGGGGAAAAAACATAATAACCCCGATTCAAGACAAGTTAACTGGAGGAACAAGTAAACCAGAGTCTGTCTACCTTCAACAGACTGCATCTCAGTAAAAAGAAGAAGGTATAAGAACTGGTGACAGAAAGGATAACATCAGACTGTATATAACTCCAGATTATTTTCTTAGGCACAAATTAGGATTTCTCACCAATAAAAAAAATTATAAATTGTGCAGCTAAATCCAACAGCTACATCCACTGATCCCTAAGTCTGAGATGGCTGGAGAATATTCCTGAAGCTTTTGATTCTATGATTCTTTTACTGCTATTGTTTTAATAATCTTGGATGCAGACTCTGGAGGACTATCAGTTTTTCATTAAAAGGGCTAAGGAGAAAGGCCAATAAACTTCCTTTTCTTCAAAAAATGAAGGAAAACTCCCTGCCCTGATTCCAGCCAAATAGGGGTTAAGAGAGCAGGAAAAATAAGTAGCATTGGCCAGTGACATTGCACATGTATCTCACCACAGGCCGAAGAATGCCAAAGGACGGAGTAAAATCTTCTCCTGTCACTGGCTCCAGAGAGCTATCAATAGGACCATGTGCATCACCTAGCCTGGAGAAGGTGTGTCCTTGGGTGATAATGCTGCACAGTCTTTTCAAGGCAAAAGAATCCTGACTTTCTTGCTAATCAAAAAGATAGAAGCAAACTGCATTTAGTTCCTGTCCAATGTCAGCTAGGTTTCCCACCCTTACACAACAAAAGTTGTCAGCACCTCTCATTGCTTCTTTTATTCCTATAAACTTAGAGGATCACTGATGATGCTGTGAACTTGGAAGTTGCATTGTTTAAACAAGTAATTTGCCCAAGTAACATTCATTAAAGAGGTAAAGTCCTGATGCTTTCATTTATGAATAGATGCTCAGCAGTGGATAGGCATTTTCAAAAACTTTGTGAGAGATCACATTTCCTGGTGGATCGCCTGAGGACACGGTAACTAGACAGGCTTCCTCATCTTAATAAAATCTATTGATGTTAGCTAGACAGGCTTCCTCATCGTAGTGGATGCAATTGATTTTAGCTAGACACATTCTTAACCTTAATAATAGGAATCGCAATTGCTGAATATTATTTGTAGCAGGCCTGTCAGCAAATGTCTGGTTTAATTTATGAAAGAGAATTGTGTCAACAATGGGAGTTTATTGTTTCCTACATTTCCTGCCTTCTGGTGTTGTCGGTATGTAACACATTGTTATGGGAAAGGACTTGTGCAAAATGCACAGTTCTGAGTGAATCTGAGGTCACACATTTACCACCACAAGCATTAAATACTTAAATTCAAATAGGCTTCTGGCAAGGCATTTGGTCGTGTTCTTCCCTCATTAGATGTTTGGAGACATCACGTTAAGTGTTCAAACATGGAAATAGGTTTGCTCTTTGAGCACTCCTCCATAGAAGAGCTAAAAGTTTCAGCATTTCACTAAGAAAATCCTATTAGAACACACGATTTTTTTCCTCTATGTTCTCTTGCTGAATTCATGAATAATTCCAGTAACCCCAAAACTGCACCTCCCAGTGAAGCTGCTGATGGTTGAAGACATTTTAGTAAACTCTTCAGAGGCTGAGTCTTTCAGCTTGCTGTTCACATCTCTGTCCTTCTGATGGAGTTCTGTGGAGTTTTGTCTCAATTGACCAGACTTAGATGTGGTAAAGCAACCTCTATATAAAGCAGAAAAAAAGGAGTGAGAATAAAAGTGTGTCCTGGTCTTTTCTGCTTCACAGTAATATATATAACCTGGACCTGAAACGATGAAAATGCTCTAGGCTTTTGTGGCACAGATAAGTAATCTCCAACTCCAGCTCTGTTTCAAAGGCGAAAACTATCTCTAACTTAAATTAGCATGAGGAAGCATCTCCAAATGTGACACACCCCATTTTCAGATGAGATAACCTTTATAGAAATGTCTCTAGTGGGATATTCAAGTCTATAAAATCATTACAATTTCAGAAAATGCCGGTCATTAGTGTGACAGAAACTTCTACTGAACTGCTGTATCTGCAGAATTTTGGTACCTTTTTTGGCTACCGAAAAGTAATTGCTTTTAAAACTTTGATATAGGGATAAGTACTAAGTGGGAGGACTGGTCATGGTAATTTTGACAAGTAATAAAATAATATATTGATAATATATTGTATGTATATATTGATTAGCTTTCCTCTGTTATGATACATACAGATCATATCTATATTGACTTGTAAGGCCCCTAATGAAGTAACAGCTGAATGGTTTTAATCCTCTAATATATTTAACTTCATAGCAACCTCAACAGGTAGGGAAATGTTATAGTGCTCAAGACCTGAATTCATCCCCATTAAGTGTAAATACTGTATTGAAACACCTATCTAAGTCCAGCATCTTAGGAACCTTACACGGCCAGTAAAATACAAGTGCTGTTAGAGTCAAAATCAGCCTGAGTTCCTGGTTTCTCTGTCAAGCTGCCTCACCAGGCAACTGAAGGAGGAGGATGGTGAAAGTCATAATTTAAAGAGCAGGAGCTGACTACTTATAGTAGGTGCAGTGAATCTGGGCCTGACCTCATGAGCACGGAGACACTGAAGAGAAAGATCCTGTCACATTGTTCTTGCATAGTTACTGTGATGCAGAGATGAGAGGGGGATGCTGAGTTGCACTCAGCCTACTTCCCAACTCACAGGCTTACTACCCTGCAGGAAAATCCCTCTTTGGCCTGAGACTAGCAGAAGCAGGATCTGAAAGCAGATCTAGCTTCCAGCAGTCCATCATCCTCTGAGCCGAAGTTGCTTGCTCCTGTGGAAGGGGTTAGTAATTGTGTTTTGCAGCTATGTGTTACAAGTGGTAGTAAACTCTGACTAGAACTGGTTTATAGCACCAGGGAGGGAACAACTCTCTGTGAAAACAATGGGTGTGTAATGAGAGCCTGTGACAGGAAAAATCAGAGACTGTTTGTTAAGGAAAATTTCTGGAGCAAATTTGTTTTACATTAAAAAAAGGGTGGGAGTATTGCAGGGAGTTCTGGTTCTTTTCAAAAACTATCTGATACAGTAGAAACATATAGCAAGAGAAAGGCAGAGGAAAGATTATGTCACCCAGAAATGGATATATAAAGTTATAGCTATAAGTGGTGCTATTCTTATATGTGGTACTCTCATTTCTCATATCAAGATATCTGACCAGATGTGGGTGTCTCAAGGAGCAGGACAGGCTGGAGACTGAAGGAAGGAGGGCAGAGCACATGTGGTGGGTGAGGAAACCCATGTCTTTGAGGACTGCTGGTCTGTTAAGTGCTGGTACATGTATTTCTGTGGAAGTGGGAGGAGTTCCTATTGTGTTTCAAGCTGAGAGAAGAAACCTTATACCAAATTATCACTTGCAGTAAGTGCAAGATCAGCCACTTCTGTGAAAATAGTAAAACATCCCCAGGGAAAGTTTCTTTGCAATTCTGGTTGATTTTAAGAGTTTTCTGAAATCTTGAGAATTATTCGAAGTGTCAGATATAAATAGGTGCCTGTGAGGAAAAAGAGTTTTCTTAGGATAATTAATGTAAAAACAACCATACCTCCTTCCCATTGTTTTGCTCAGACAATGAGAAGATACCACTGTTACGTGGAAGAACTGAAAGGGAGGGTTTCCCCTGAACAGAAATCTGTTTCACGCTGAATGTTTTCATGAAGTCCATGCTTTTTCTCTGCTGATAATAAACCACTCTGCTCAAATGACTGTATCCTTGTGTTGAGTGACTTGAATTTATAGGAAGAAAAAATGTCTTCCTGAAGCCTTAAAATGACTGGGGGGATCAAATGAATGTTTTCATTGGCATCAGCTAGAACACCTTTCCCTAGAGCAGGAATCTGAAAGTCCAGAAGGGACTTTTCTTTAGAGCATTGTAAAGTCATGGACCAGCACTTGGACATCACCAAGCTGAAGAAGAATACGGTCTGTTTGGATTCCCAGGCACATCTTAAACAGAAGTGATGAACATACTTTACTACGGGTACTGCCACCAGTTGTTTGCATTCACAATTGTGCTCTTTTCAAAGGTTTAAGGTGGATAAGTCCCACCACCTGATAAGTTTGCACAAATCTATTCTTTGAAGCTATGACTCATTTTGAACAAAATGTATGCTAGGGAACTGTAATGACACCACAGCTGAATCCTCTACAGAGTGAGTGCTGCAGTCCTTGTACTGCTTCCTCTGCCCACCAAGTCCATGTGAAAAGTGGGATGAGGCTCCTGCAAGTGACTCCAATTTCAACTCATTTTGGACTTCTTCAATTCCATGGTCTCCTGCAGCAGCAAACTATGTAGGCCAGCTACCAGCTGTCTGAACTCCTGCCTTTGTTTGTTTTGAATTTACCTGCTGGCAGCTATATTTATAATCGAGTGCCAGAAGAATGGAAAGAAAGCGTAATGCATCTCAGTTGTTGCCCAGATTTACTATGTGGACATGATGGGTCTGGAGACAAGTATCAGAGGAGGGTCCTGCCAAAACCCACCACTGTGTCTGTGGGGAACGGTCCTAGAGGAGTGTTTAAACCTCAGTGTGGGAGTCTCCAAGTGGGGAAAGTGAAGAAGGAAAGGAATAGATTGATCTGCAATGATCCAGAAAAGGATGGTCTGACTCACCTGCATGAGCCATCCACAGCTGTGCAGGCTGCAAAGGAAAGGAGGGAGGACTGAAGTAGCAAACATATGTTTGTGCATGGGATAGCTGTGGAAAAAACAGTCTGTTGCCTGAGAACTCCTCACCAGCTTCACTGGCACATGATCCCGAGGAGTATAATATTAAGCATTTTGGGTTTCACTCAAAGCTGGCTAAGTCAATAGGAATCACTCTTTGGATTTCTCTGTGTTTTGGACCGAATCCTTTCAAAACAAGCAGTGAATAGAAACATAGGGTTTTTTCCTCCCTGTAGCCAGGATTTTCAGAATATCTCACGTTTTAGAACCGTGGTTGAGTTTTCCAAAACAAATTCCCCGTGAATGGAGAAGTGATCACAAGTGACTGAAATACCCGGGCTCTCCTCAGGTGGTGAGACAGAGAGACTCACTGTAAGCTCACACTTCGCCTAGTGGTCATGAGACATGAATAGACAGGCTGGCGGCCAACACTGTGGTCCTCCAGCGCTGTTAGGAGAGCTTAGCTTTGCTCACTCACTTGCAGCTGCCTGTCAGTACACTTACCTTTCATTTAGGAAGCTCAATAGATTTCCGAGAACGCGCAAGTATGCAGCATGTTTTGTTGTGTGTTTGTAATTATGGCCAGCTTCTCCCAGTAAGAGCTGCAGGTACCCGAATCCTTTCAAAGTTCTTGCCCAAGGTTTTGAATATTCAGGTCCTCACCGGCTCTGCCCCAGGATATGAACTTATCCTTTATTTTCTGTGGTAGCAGTAGGATCTCCAACGCTAAAGCAGGGATGAGGTTTTCACTGCATGCTGGAGCTGCAGTTCCCTGAGCACACAGGCTGGCTAGAAGTAGTGTTAAGCCTCCTGAATGTATATATGTGCAGTTCTCTGTTAAATAAATTGTATATTTAACTAAATTTGAGAAGAGATTTATTAGGTAGAGCATTAACCAGACATGATCCTGAAAATGAGGTTTTCTGCTTTCTCAAAAACTTGGACTGTTGGGTTTTTTTTTTATGTTCAGTAACTCAAAAACACCTTGACTAGCTTTTGATTTTAAAATAAATACATTTAGACAGGCAGAATGTGTTGTAAATGTTTATATTTTGCTTGCTTTTTATTTGACTTCCTCTAATTTTGAAACAGGAAATAATTTTTTTTCCCTATAAGACCATGGGGTTTTTTACAGCATTTGGGTTTTCTAATATGTAATTTTCTGTTATTTATTATCAGTTTTATTTTCCATCTCACAAATGGTAGATAGTTCATTCCACCTTTTCAAAGGACCTCCATAGGTGATTTATCATCTGCAGGCAAATAGGCACAATCATTTCTGCATCATGAGGGAGGTCCTAAGGAGACTAAGGTTAAAAAAAGAGATATCCAGTCTGTTTGGGAACTTTTTATGTGATCTATTTCTGCACTAAACATGACAAATTGTCAATTTAAAACTTCCTGGGGAGGTGTCCAATAAGTAGATTCAATTACCTTTCTTTTTTTTTTGTAAAAGTTTGATTTTTGTTTTCAAGATCAAATTTTAAGGCCAGCTTCAAATTATTTTTAATAAATTTATAATTTTTAATAAATTTTAATAATTTAATAAGGCTCTATAATTAGAGACATAACAGTCACATAAAATTCAAAACAATACATCTCAAAGCCATTTAAACAAAGCTCGATGATTGATTGTCCCAAGCTTCTCTTTACTTCTCCCTTTGCAAAAAAAGAAATGGTCAGAATTTATTTGCAATATAACAGAGGATGGTGAAAGAAGTAAAAAACCTCATTACTTTTCCTGGGATGGGGGAGTTGTCCCCACCTAACCACATCTTCCACCCGAGGCTGGCCAATAAATCGCATCCATTACTCTGTCTTCCATGTTTCAGTGGCACAGACTGTGTTTCTGTTCCTGAATGTGCACTGCACAGCCCCCAAAAGCCAGCTGGATGGGCAAACTCCCTCATGGGGAGCACGGTGGGAGCCCAACTTACTGGCTTCTCCAGAGAGGAATAAGGCTGCTGGGCTGCATCTGTACCTCCTGCCTTCCCCAGCAAACCTCCAAAAAGGGGCTCTTTCCCACACAACAGCCATCCCAGGTGGTTCATTCCCCCTGCTTGGGAACATTGCCTCCCAGCAAAGCCTCAGGCTGCTTGCTCCATCTGGCTCATTACTACTGTATACCCTGCATTTATGGTGTTGTGGCTCAAATTCAGAGTTATTGGTGGGGCTCTGCAGCTCACATTTATAACATATGTGCCTGGTTTTCAAGAGTCTCATTGCTCTGCCAGGCTGCCGCTGGTGCTGTGCAGGGAGTGGTTCAGCACAGGCTGGCCAGGGCAGGATGTAAGCATGGCAGTCTCCTGCCTGACCATCAGCAAGAAGATGAAGTCCACCATGTTAATGGCTGAGCAGGACAGTTGGGGTCTGTTTTGGTTTCTCCAGGGAAATAGGTTTCAAATTGAGACCTCTCAGTTTGTAGAGGCATAAAAGAACTCAACCACCCTTTACCAAATGTGTGCAAGGACAATGGCAGAGGTCTAGGCTTTAAGGACTGTACTGAGCATTGGTTAGCATTGCTTACTCAAGGGAGGTATGAGCTCTTCTTAGGGTGCTGATACAACCTCACCCAGTACACAGATACAGGCGTCATGAGGTAAGTGCCACGCTAAGGAACTGGAACAGTTTTTGAGAAATACAATACAATGGTTGGGTTTCTGGGAAAAGGGAAATGTTATCTGAAAGGGAGAGATCCAGAGGATGGGTCAGACACAGCTGTAAGATACTGTAACCTTCCTTGGAGATATTAAAAACTTCCTCCAAGGCCCTGGGGAAGCTGACTGTGTTGGCTATGCTTTTAGCAGGGGCTGGTCAGTTGGATGCTGGATCTCCAAAAGTCTCTCTCCATCTGATATTTTTCTGTGATTCTGTACATATCCTGCAACATTACACACAGAGGTGCAAGGAATAGTGAAGGGTCAGGAGCACTGAGAGACAAAAATGGAGTAATACCTATGAAAGCCAGTTCATGTAGTCATATCCTTAAGCACCCTACCACAGCCTCTATGACCAGTGATGATACTGAATACTTATAATAGTGCCCACACTGACCTGGGCTCATAGTGCAGAAGGAGAATATTTTTAGTTAAAAAAAAAAAAAAAAGAAGAAGAAGGAGAACATTGATCTGAATCTCCTGGAAACTAAATTTACTTCCACGATTTCAGTGGTTGTCTGGAAGATTTTAAAACTGCCATCAGACTATCAGCCTGAGGGGTGTATTCATAGATTACAGGGTCTAAAGGGACTGTTGTAATGATCTAATTTGATTCCTTTCTAACATATACCATAAGACTACCCTGCAATCACTCCTGTAGCAACAAAAGCATATCTTTGGGAAAAAGCTTGCACTGAGATTAAATGGAAGGAACATAAAATGTTCCTTGGGGCAGAGGTAACTGAGACAACTGAAGTCCCTGCCAAAGGCACCAATCATCATGGCAGTGGCTGAGAGCAGCTAAGCTACATGGGATGAAAGGATTCCTGTTGGACCAGCTGCAACTCTGGAGCAGAGAGGTGTGAGAGAGGCCAGGAGAAAGCCAGAGATGCAAAATACTGAATTTAACAAAAATCAGGCAACAAGGTTCTGGCACATTTGGATTTCTCTGCAAGGAAACCACCTCTTGCTTGCTCTGTGTGTGTGTGTGTGCGTGTGTGGAGCAAGGAGACCTGGCACACATTTCTGGTAAATAAATAGGACTGAACAAAGACTCTGCATGACTCTATCATCTCCTCCTCCCAATAGAAAAATGACACAGGAAAACTCTGAATAGCTGCTAAGCATTCAAGCCAAAGGAGCATGGGATTTCCAGAAGTTTATGGTTCCTTCGCAGCATTCAGAGAAGCCTTGGTGTGGGCTATTTTGCCAGAAGGGCCCATGTGACACACAATTGCTCCTCAGAGCACACAGAAGTCATAGAGAACAAAGAACACAGTTAATTTTCTACTTGCAGGTAGCTATGCTTGCAGTGAAGAACCACAACCTGCTAACACAGGCTGGACACATGAACTACCCACATGTGCCATTGATAATGAGTGGAAGCTGCTGCTCAGTAGCACTTAGTGCAGCTCAGTAGCACAGTGTGCAGCAAGGATGAGAAAGCTGCCCAGGAGCTTGCAGAGAAATGACCTGTGATCCATAATGCTTGACTTGTTATTAACAAACCCAGAAAATATGGGGAAGAGCTTCAGATGCCTAATGAGATGTCCCACTTGTTCCCTGCCATGTGGTGCTCCCTTGCCTGTGCTGAGGAGAGGAAGGGACAAATAAGGAACTGAGCAGATGAAAAGGGGTATTAACTAAGGAGACTCTGCCAGCACCATGTCTGTGGATCCCTTTCTGGGCAGTTCAGAGTTAAAGCAATACACACATTGCTCTTGGTTTATGTCTTAATGTAAAATGTGTAACATCAGATCATACATGACGTGCATCTAGAACGAAAGAAAAGTGCACCTGGAGCAGGAGATGCTTGGAGTACATCACCAGAGAGTTCTTCCCATTACTTACAGAAAACATCTCTCTTGAGAAAGAAGGTATTATTTATTCCTCATTACAATAAGGTGTCTATTAACATTTAAGTTTCCCGCACTTTCTTTTTTTTTTGGCCATTCACATCCTACTGGTGCTTAATAATTTCCTACATTGCATTGAGTTATCACATGAACAGGCAGGCATTAAAGAGACAACATCCTTACTGTCCAGAAGCCCCTGTAAGCTATGATGGATGGATATCAGCATCACTGGCTCTGGTTCAAAGCAAAACTCAACTATGTTTTGCAGCTGGTTCAGACAGTTAAAATTCAGAGGACTCCCATGCATCCACAGCTCATGGAGATCCAAGTCACTAAAGTGCTGAAACAACCAGTTTCCTAGTGTTTTTAATGGGAATGGGGTGATGTAAATATTTCTGTTTATAAGCCTTCCTCCCTTGGTTCATCTCTGTCCCACTACATATTGTAAAGAAGCTGAGGCACAGACTATCCATCACTGCATAATCTTTGAACACCTAAGCACAATGGGACTTTGAAGGCTGCTAGGGGTTTGGGCACTCTCATCATACAAAACCATCAGTAATTCTACAGTTCATACTGTGGTATGATTGCTGGGAGGATGGGGTGATTGCTGAGCTAATCCATGGCTGGAATTAAAGCAGAAAGCACATAAATTTCGTGAGGCAGTATCTAGTTTCACAGTTCACTTCTTTCTCTCCTGACTTCTCTGTAATCAGCAGCAACCGACTGCACCTGCATGTCTGTAGTACCTCCAAGGAAGTGGAGGAATTACTTCAGATATATTTTGACTTCCAAACATGAGTTTCCTTAGATAGTTTTGAATCTAGAAGGGGGGAGTTCAGTTGCCTAAGCATACGTGCAGTGCCATCCAAGGCGCTTTCAATATCAAGGCAGACATCTGCACAAGGTAGATGTGACAGGACGTATGAGACACTTGCACCTTCATAGGCCATCTGGCCTATGGAAATGGCCATAGCCCAACAGCTGGCTGGGAAAGAAAGCATGACGAGACTAAAATGGTACCTTGTACCCATATTCAGGCCATTGAACCAGTCTCCAAATGTCATCTTCTGGAGTCAAAGTTATCCCAGAAAAGGTATTTGTCTGGAAACTGCTTCCATCTTTATAGTAAGAGATTATCAAGACATGCTATAAATGTTGAAGGTCAAGACAAAAGACTTTCCTTATACTATATCCAAGCCTCAGGTTTTCCCAAGGTTCAAGATTCCTCAAGGAATTTAGTCATCAGTGCTGGAGACAGCATTGAGCTCGGCCACTGAATAGGGCCAGGTGGGTGAGGCCACGTGGGGCAGCAGGATGCCCTGGGGCTCAGCAGCAGCAGGGAAGGATGTTGCTCTGCTATAGGTCCTGGAGACATCCTACAGCATTAGCCTTCTTGGGCTTCTCAGCACACTTGATTGGTGAAGGCTGCTTGTGAACTGCACATGGGCCGGTATATTGCACTGGTTATCTGAAGATCCATCAGCAGGGCTCCCGGGTGGAGACATTGTCCTGCAATGATGTGGGGGCACACATCTGGCTGCAGAAGGAGTGTAAGGGGGAACCACTTAGGGAGTGTCTTTCTTAACGTAAGAAACTTGAAGAGTTTTGTGTCTGGAGGAATCAGTCATCCCCCAGACGCTGGGCAGTTTTCCTTGGAAATGAACCTCCTCCCAGACAGAGGCAGGAGGGAGACGTTCCCCGTGTCATGAGCAGGGTGGGGGCTCACAGCTCATTCGTGTCTGTCCCGGTTTCCGTAACATGTCTGAGTCAGGGAAGTTCTGCTGTTAGAGAAAGTGATGACTGATATGATATAGTGAAAATTCCTCTGTTTGCATCACTGCTTTCTGCCCACCCACTTTATTTCCTCATTTTTAGCAAACTTCATAATAAAAGCTGTTATGAAATGCTATTTCTCCTTTCACCGTCTGATGAGTTAACAGCAAACCCAATTAAATGCAGTATGCAAGACAGTCCAGTTGTATGCTTCTCCCACTGTCTGACTCCCTTTAAGAACTGCTTCATCACTTTTAAGTCATTTCCTTTCCCAGATGAAGCAGTTTCACTTATATCAAAGAGCTTGATCTAAACCAAACAGTCTTACAATAAACCAGACAGCCTCGTTTTTGATATCATTAGCCTTTAAACTCAGAGGGACTTCTTCAGACAGGAGCTGTAACTTGTTACCAGATGTCAAAGAATGTTCGTCATCAAAACCTCAAGTGACAAGTCGGGGCTAAGCAGCATGAGCTTTTTGATTGTATTTTAAATGACAGAAACTTTTATTTGGTGTAGCAGTGTTCAGGGTGGCAGAAGGAAAGAGTATTTCAAAAACCATGCCACAAACGGCTCTAAGTACTCTCAACTTCATGATTTAGCTGTTGGATTTCTCCATAAACTGCTAATCCGTGGTATAAAGGGGCAGCATTTGTGGTTTTCCCTAGAGAAAAGCAGAAGTGCTCCACATATTATATTAAAACAGTGAATACTGAATGTGTGTCTCAATTCAGATATGATTCAGGAAGGAAATTTTCAGGAATTCCAGCCTAGGTAAAAACATATGATTATTGGTTTATTTCTGCTGCTAGGGCAGATCAGGTGAGATGGCTTTAGTTTGAGCAGAGGGAGAGATTTAGTAGAAGAAATGTAATTCTTTGTACTTTCTTTATGAAGCTTTATAAATTGCATGTGACAATAAAAACACAAACCTAAAGACTGCTATCATGGAAAACTGTAGCTGATTTTTTAGCAGGTGTCTAGAAAGGAAATGAAAGCAATCCCAAGAGAAAACCTGGATGAGGAACTGAACCTTAGCAAGGTATATCTTTTCCTGATTGTATCCCTAGGATGCAGTATTCTGTATTAACAACTATTATCACAGCCATCATATGGTCTCCTACAATTCATGATCTAACCCACAGACTGTTCCTTTAAGAGACAGTTATTCCTTTGTTTCTTTTAGGGCAATGCCAGAAATAATGGAAATCTCTATAAATGAGAAAACACACTCCTCAACAGAGATGGGCTATGGCAAATAATTAACCACATTCTATGGTTTATCCAACCCACAAAATCTGGGGCAGGTGCTGCTCACCACCCACGTTAATTGCCCAGAACAGACTGACTGGTTTTGGACCAAATATTTTCTCACCAGCATTTAATATCCCTGCCATAGCATGAAAGGAAACAGAAACCTGAGAAGAAGAGAAGATTAGAATGGTGGGAAGAAAAACAGCTTCTTAACTGTGCAGTGGACTCTGTCTGACTAATGAATCCCCTTTGAAAACCACCCATAGTAATAAATTAGGATGTAATATATTGCAGATGGGTCAACAGTGGCACACACGTAGCCTTATGTATCTGCCTCAGGTGTTTGATTTTACATTTGACAGCAGGTCAAGAAGAAACCATGCAAGGACAATCCTGCTATAGAGAGTGAAGATTCTGGTTTGCACCAGCTTTCAGGGTTAAAATCTTGTTCTAGACTGGAAGGAAAACTAAACCTCTCAGTTGCTCTGTGAAGTGGAATTATGTTAATATGACTGGCTTATGATCAAAAACATCATTTAAAAAATCAGATTTGTATTTTTTTCTGCCTGAAAAAAAAAAGCTGACTGGTGTTTAGAACCCTTCTTCTAAACACAAACATCACCATAATTCAATAACTTCAAGAAAGGGTTTAACTTTGACAGAACAATACATGCTGACAATATTCCATTAAAAATGTTGTGTCTAGAAATGACCAGCTCTTGTGAGGTCCTTCATGCAGAGTCTTGTCCCCTAGGCTTAGATATCAGATGGTATCTAGAAACAAACCTCAGATCATATAATCTTTAGTTTATGAAACTTTTGGGGGTCTTCAGCATCAATTGTGAAGATATACTTGGTTGTTTTTTTTTAACCTGCGGATTAACCAACCAAACAAAAAAGTGATGTAATATAAAGGAGAATATTCTGTTCTCCCAAAATAGATTAGCAATCTACAGGGGGAAAAAAAACAAAATCACACATAAGGATGTTAGAGAAATTTTCATTGAACCCTGTACAACTTGTCTAGACTCCTGCTGTTGTCAGTGCTCTATAGTTTTCTACAACTTCTTAAGGAGGACTGAAAGGTTCAGCCATTTCCTGGGTTCCAGTTGTGCTTTTAACTGTAAACTTCGTACACATTTCAAGTCATTTAGCCTCATTGTTCCTCCCCTCCATGTGTCTGATTCTTGATGAATAAAAAACCCAAGCCAACCCCAACTGCAAAGGTCTTGGGAATCTCCCAGGGGCTACACCTACAAGATGTAGTGAAGGGTGTCTGTGAATCAGTTGCCCCAGTGTTTGGTACACTGAGACATAACGGCAAACACTGGAAGATGAATGTTTTAAACTGAAGTATGTATAATGATTTATCCTCTATTCCAAAAAACTGCCAAAAGTCACCATCGGAGGTGTGGTACTTATCCAGCTGGACCTGTGGTCTGACTCAATATGGCAGCTCTTTCCTGCTTGTTCCTGAGTTCTGCAGATGCTATATACTATAATCTTCGAGTTAAATGTGTGCAGGACAGTCTTTGCTTGGCACTAGTTATGAGAGTTATTTGTTTAAATCAGTCTCTCCTGGGCTCCAGCTGATGCTGCAGATAGAGACATGCTGGAGCTGTTATGGTCTGTAACATTTGGCTGTGGCCGGGCCAGTGTCTTGCAGCCAAAGTCTTGCAGGGATTTTGTGGGATGGTAGTGCATTTCTGCTGCTGACGCTGATCAAATGTTATATTTTAATTGAATTTCTACAGTTTTGGTCTAATGACAAACGTGTATGCTCTGCATTATGCCCTCTCATGACTTAAAACTGGGAGAGCTGCAGCAAAGGGGCTCTGCTAATAATAAACAATATTAAATGTCAGCCAGATGAAACTGAAGAATGGAAAAAAGAACAGTAAGACGCAGGGAGGTTTTTTTTCCACTTACTTTATTTTCACTGCATTTAGAGGATTTTCATAGTTTCTCAGCCTTGAGGAATATTTAGAAATTCACTTCTGTGGAGTGGGAGCTCACAAGTCTTGCTGCAGACTTGAGGAGAGGTAGAATCAAGACCAATGTTTTGGTTTCTCCTCATTACTAGCTTTTCCTGCTCTAGTAGTGCTTCTCTGCTTAGACATGTTTCTATTTTGAGTAGTTTCTTCTCCACAGATCCATGCTACATGTTGAGGATAGGCTTCAACTTCATCCAATGTTTTGCCATGAAAGACCAATTGTTCTGCAAACAAGGAGGAATGTTTTATTGTTCTGGCATTTCTTCTGTTTGGACATGGTTTAGAAACCAAAAAATATATTGAAAACATGCTTCAATAGAAATGGAGCCCAAGAATCCTTGTTGTTTTTTTTTTTAAATTTATTTAGTTGTTGCAAGACTCCTAGCAAAGCTAACACCTCATAGCTTTAATGGAAGTCCTTCAACAAAAGTGAAGAGTAAGATAGACAAACACTCTACAGCATTGTCACTAGAGGTCAAAGCTTCTAATGGTCCTACTTATTCTGTGGAAGCTTTTCCCTTTCTTAACTCTTTTGTCCTGTGCTTAAAGATCCATGAAAATCAGAAACTGGCTCAGGAGACACAAGAAGCAATTAAGACAGCCTAGCTTCCTCCAAAAATTATGCCTCCAGTTGCCCACAGCAAATAAAATTGATTTCAAGAGTTACGTGCTTGAACTCTGCACATGTTTTATGGCAAGAACGAGAAGAGTAGAGCTTGTACATCAAGGCTGTAAGTCATGGGTTCCAGGAAATACTGCGTGATTTACGTAAAAGTGCAAAAGTACATTGTAAACTGCTGTTAAATTTGAATTGAGGCTATTTAACCCTATGGTCACTCTATTAGGGAAGGTTACCAGCTATTTCTGGGATTTTCTAGAAACAAATAATATGGCTACTCTGTCAGCATGGGTCTCATTAACACAGAGACAAAATTGAGTAAATTATTTTTGTATACTCAAAATAATGGCGAGGATTACACTGGCAACTAACATCACCTCAGAATCCACAGGATCCACAATCACGAGCTTTATAAGTAAAGACTTGCTGAAATGGAAGGCATTTTCTCTACAGACCCTTTCACAGCTCACAGGATATTATGAAAATAAATGTACTAAAGCATTCAGATTTTGAATTCAGATTTTGCGTAATGGCATTTCAAAAAGTAAACAGGACTGGAAAATCCATTCCAAGGCTTGAACACCAAAATTCTCAAGAAACAGCTTACTGGTGTAAAGATAAATGTCATTAACTCAAGTCAAAGAAACATCTGAGTATCAACAACAACATTTAGATGAGCTTTGTCATTAATGGAGCCAAAATAAACTCTCAATTACTGCATTCCTCAGTTCCCACCCATCCACACATGAAGCGATCTGGCAAAGCACATTACCAGTAACATGAAATTGCAGTAGTGACCTTGGTTACAAATCTCCCACAGACGAAAAGCCCAGTTTCTTCCTCCACAGATGGTCAGTATCACCATTCTTCCAGACAACATGCCATAAAATCATGTGTAATTGAAGGAAAAAAGAACGGGATCCTCCACAACTGGCAAAAAAAAATGTGATAGCTTGGATTTTTGACAATCTGAGAGGACAGAAGTTGTGTTGCAGATCCACAATGGGAAAATTAACCAAAATAAAGCCAGATGTTCTTTTCTACCTGGCCTCATTGCCCTACCAAACTTGGTCATTGCCCCTCAAAAACTGGCTTATATGCATTCTTCCTAAAAACACAACAGTACTTTTAGAAGTGAGAAATAAAGTCAACACCAAAAGATGGGGAAGAAACCAAGTCATGACATTCCTAGTTAGCAATTGTTAGCAAGAAATCAAGAATGGAATGCTCCAGTTATTAAAGCGGCTACTAATGATTTTTGATTTTACAGGATAAAATCCCATTGAAGGCAATGGCAAAATTTCTGTTGCTGCAGAGCAGGAATTCATACAATGGTCTGGTGACTCATGAGTATGTGTCAACAGGCAAATAGATTAGATTTCCATATTCCAAACTCACATTAAATTAAGTGTCACCAGTAAGTTACCTGTTTTCTTGAGTGATGCTGTAACTGAATTGTTGGCATTCGCATCACTTTCGAGGTTGTATTTGTGAGGCACAGCAGATGGAAGTGCTAGAAACAGCACTTTCCATAGAAATCAGTTGTTTGGTTTTGAATACCCTGAAAGTTGGATACCCAATCAAGACTTTGTTGGTTCAGTCTGGTTTTGGCATATTTTGCTCTACCATTTCAATTCCCTTTCAATTAAGTACTTTATACACAAGGAAACACTGTCTAAGCCTAGCAGCTTATTTTCGAGGAGTTATTCAACTCAAACCTGCAACAAAGTGCAAATTCATGGCTCTGAGCCAAATGGTGGTTTATTCATGCCGTTCTATTAGCAATTTATTTGAACAGCTTAAGACCGCCTGAATAAATTTTTGGCCCCTGCTGTTTGCCACTGAGCTCAGACTTCAGTACTGGCACCGTTCATGAGACGAACCCTGCAGTGTTTTCTCCTATGCCCACCATGCTCTTCCTGCATTGTGGTTGACACCTGAAGCTCCTGGCCCCTTTGGACTTCACTTCTGATCTATGTGTTCTCCTTGAACTGCTGTCCTGTACTTTGAAGTGTGCTGCTGAAGTACCTGGGCTCATTCCCTTGACCAAATTTGGTCATTAACCCTCAAAAACTAGTTTATATGCACATTCTTCCTCAAAACACAGTGGTACTTTGCAGTGTTTATCCATAAGCCCTGAGGAGACACATAGCTGGGAAGTCATTGGGAAAAACGTCCCAGACCTTCCCAGATGCTGAATCTACCATCTCATCACAATTTTGCAAAACCTTCTCACTATCGTCGTCTTTGTCTTGTTTTCCATTTGTAGGTTATTTGTGATTTACTTCTCTAGTAATGATTTGTTCCATACATTTTCCCAGAGGTAGATTTGATCTTGTGGAAGCAACACTGAGAGTCTCTTGCTCCAGGCACACCATTGTTTTCTCAGGCCAAATTTGGCAAATATATGTATGTTTTTGTTCTATAACTTTATATTATTTCTAAAGTGGCCATTTCAAATATCTTTAAATGATGTGAAGAGTGAGCACCAGTTTGTTTACTCCCCATTCTGTTTCCTCCAGTCTCTAGGCATTTAGAGTCTTGCTGGTTTTGGCTTTTTATCAGAAGCCTTTACTGTTGAATTTTTTATTTAAAATGCTGATATTTGTAGCAATTCTATTGATTAAATTTGGGAAAAAAAATCTCACTGTTTAAATGCCTTTGCATGACTTGCTTGTTCTACACCAACAATGGAGGTTGCCAGGTGTTTTTGTTTATTTAATTCCCCCCTCCCTTCTTTTTCCTCAACAGAAACTGTAGTAATGCATGCTTTTAAAAAATACTTGGAAATGTGATCTTTTGCATTAAAAAACTAGGCCTTGCTCATACTGCCTGCCAGCAGTGCATGTTTGAAGTATTAATGTACAACACCTAAAAGAAACATCATATTAATGTAGAACTCTGCATTAAAACACCCTTTCAAGACAAGCCAGCTGTCTTACCCTGAAAAAAGCCAGGAAGCACAGATGTGGAGCTAATCAAATTGTTCGTTACAAATGAGCTACCTGGAAAAATTACTGTTTGGTTTCTTTCATTCCTCCCTCCACCAATGATTGAGAAAAAGCCCTGGGTTTTATATACTTATTTGTAACTTGAGTTCATCTAATACAGCGCAACTGCTTTGATTCTTTGGCTAAGCATTAATCATTAATGATTAATAAGTTAAAGAAATGTCAGGACTGAGAATCTGCTGTATGCAGGATTTTCCACTGTGTTTCTCTGTTATCTGAAGGCAGATGAGAGGTAGACTATCATCTAATTGTAACTTTTCTATGGGGAAATTCACATATGTAGCCAATAACTCTTCTTCTTGGGGTCCTGCAGCAGATACCTAACCTAACTCTGTAACTGGTGACTGGTAAACTTGGGAGAAGGAGCTTGCCACCACTGACCAGCCACACCCTTGCTCCCCAGATACTAAATGAACAGAAATTGCAAATTTTAAATTTACCTGATTTACAGTAAAGCTTTTTCCTGCTTTCCTTAGGAGGAATGAACCTGCGGCCATTGCATTCTTCACTGGGGAGACCAGTCTGCTGGACCACTTCTTACAGCCTTGAAACTACATGCTATTTCACTGGTGGAGAGCAATACTAGTGTACCTGGAGTAATTTGGACAAGGGGTTAATGTGACACAGTTCACTTTTTCTCCTCTTTCCCCTTCTTCTTTACCACCAGCCAGATTTGGGAATCAGTCTCTGTCTCGGATTTTCCTCACAGTTGCCCAGCCATTTATTCTAGGCTACTTGTGGCTCTCACTGCTTTGCAGGGAGCAAAGGAAACACAGTATTAACAAACAACAAAGAGCTGGCAATAGTAAGTAGCTGTGAACCTGATTGCCAACCCAAAAAATCATATTCTGTGTGGCAGTGAGAATGCACAAGGGTCTGTAGATTGGCAGCTTTCACTGTAATTGGATGGTTTCTGAGGATATCCAAATTCAGCCAACATTATTTCAGGTCCAAGTAGGACAAATGTGAAGGGAGCAAAGCATCTTGCTGAAGTCTACCTCTGTCACAGCACTTTTAATTGGAGTAATTTGAAAACAGCCTGAAAGTTGGAAAGGAATAAGAGAATTTTTTCTAAAAGAAAACAAATTTCACATGTGAAGACTCATAGGGTTGGGATCATGGAAAGGGAGAAAGTTTGAGGCTTTGGTGAGTAGAATACAAATACAATACTCCAATTGGAGTCAGTGTCTTCCCACTAGGTTCCCTGCTCATTATGGAAATCGATATATGAGCAGTTGTAACTTTCCAAAGTTAATTATTTTTGGCTGTTTTGGCCTCAGCAGAAGCAATCATACATTGTTGTGTTTTAAAGCATCTTCCCAAGTATATCCTAAGTACCTCTCAAGTATCATCACACAGACCCTGTAGTGAAACACAAGATTTCGTTTTCCAAAACACTGCAATCTTTTACCTGGTAAGCCAGTACTTAGCTGTCATGAATGGATAATTTTATGAACGTGCATTAAAATAATTCTTTCAAGTTTCTACCTTCCAGAAAATGTAAAAATTATTCAACAGGGTAAAGAAGATGTCAATTTACAGATACTGAAAGCCACTGACGTTGTGCCTGAGTGTTAAAGGAGGGACATACACTTGGCGTCTGTAGAGCAATACACACTTATGACAGTGACCATATAGACACACAGTCATATATACCTGTGTATGTGTATATATATATGCATATATATCAGGGTTCAGTAAAGATATAGATGGATCATTTTTAAGCTGACTGTTACAGCCAGTAAGCTTCTACCCAAAACTGCACTTAAAAACTTCATAAAGAAGCAGAACAGTTTCTGTTCCCTGGTAACTCTCAGAAGTAAATCCAGGTAACATTCAGTTATCTCTTTCTGTTGCTGTTTCCAGCAGCTTTTACTCAGGTCTATACAATGCTCTTTATGTGCTCTTTACTTGAACAGCACTTCTTAGGAAAGCACAGTCACTATCCAGGCACAGATTTATTGAGAACACTTAAAACACCAGCACCACTCACTGCAGGGAATGTGCTACAGGCTTCACTATGCAGCAGCTGTTGCACGGACCTTCCCACCCAGGCTGAAGCTGCTTGTTCTTTCGGAAAGGTATTTATAGGCCACAAGTAACAATTAAATGATATATGTATAAATAGTGGGAACGCAAAATGGAAAATGGACATTTGCCTCAATAATATTGCTGGAAGGCTTCATAGCAGTAGAATCCAAAGTAACCTTTATAAGAAAAGAAAGCAACTTGGTTGTAAAGACCCAGGACAAGAAGATATTAAATTATGGAATTATATGCAACCTTATGGGTAGCAAGAATTTGATCTTGTTAGTGTGAGAATAGATGCTAATAAAGAATAAGAAAAAAACATTATGACATCAGGAATGCTGAGATAAGAAGGCAATATTCTGTAAATCAATTTGGCATAGGCTGAGTGGTTAGACAACCAAAAGGTGGCAGGTAACCAGTGGTGATGTTAGGAGAGAAAGTTTCAGAAAGATACAGAAAACACCCCTAGGCCACAGATATGAAGAAAAAAAGATATGAATGGTGTTGAGAAGGAAAAGGACTTTGCAAAGCAGGAGAAATGGAGAGGATATGGACAGGATGCCAAAGATGAAAATCTGGTTAATAGGAAGGAGATATAATCTGTTATGAGGTGATAGCAGAATAGATCTGAGGATTGGATCCCCAATGTTACAGAAACAGTTGTTTGAGGATGCTTATATATTCCCACAGAATTATTAGAGCAATTCCAGTTGGAAGGGATCTCAGGAGCTTTCTAATCCAAACGTGTGTTCCAGCCATGCACCACTCACAAGACCCTGGGTCATTCTTCTTGATGACCTCCTCATCAGTCCTGGCAGGCTGCCGGCAGGTCACCCTGAAGCTGTTTCTTCAGCCAGCAGCAGGCTAGGAAGTTATTAATAAAACCTGAGGATTTATAACTTCTGCTGTGTTAACCTGGAATATAAATTTAGGGACGTTCTACTTGCTGAGGGCTATAGAGGGAATGCTGGTGCTCTGTAACTGGCTTGGTGGGATCCTTTGTAAGGCAATCAGTATGGCTTGTTTCAAGATGGATCTTTGACACACACTTCACTGGTGGTCATGAGTCAGTCTCCTAACTTGATATAAATGCTTTCCCTAATTCCAGGTTATTAAGCCTATCAGGAAATAATTAAGCATTTTCCTTTTTTTTTTTCTTTTCTTTCCCCCCCCCCCCCCTTTTTTTTTTTTTTTTTTTTAAGGATTTGCTTTGATCAGTAACCAGATGCTGGAACGAATTTGATTTAAAGTTTTCATGATATCAAGGATTGATAATCTGGGCTTTCTTGCTGCTGTCAGGAATATTTCCCAGTCAGCAAGTTGTGTCTGCAAGCTGTTACCAGCTGGTGTTAGCTCTCAATTTGCTAAGGGAGGAACAGGACTTGGGCAGGCTTCCTCACAATATGGAAATGTACTTATGTGGCAACAGGGATATCAAATAGTGGCTGTTCATCTTTACTCGGTGCTGAGGACATCAGCCACTGTGGAGATGGGGAGCAGGCCAGAAGGAAGAGCCAGGCATGCTGGGGACAGGGGAGAGAAGAACAACTGGGGAGAGGCTGGGGATCAGATGAAAAGCGGAGTCAGGGAGCAGGAAGAGAATTTAAGTGGTGACACAGACAGGAGCTGATCATGTGAGACAGTCAGGGTGGCGGAGGAAAGAGGAGAGCTCCTCATTTGCTCCTCACCAGGACTAGAAAGGAGTCAGGCATCCTTCAGGCTCCACGCAGGGCTGAATCTCAGCTGAGGAACAGCTTCCCACAAAGGGCCAGATCCTCTGCTCTTGCCTCCCTAAGTGAACAGGGTTCCCTGAAATATGAAGATTATTTTACTTGCTGGTGGAGTAGTGAGAGCAGACTTTATCTTTGACTCCTCCACATGGCAGCACGCAGAGTTGGGTCCAGGGCCCCACATGGCTCCATTTACTTTGAGCCATAACACTATGCCGTCTGAAGAGACAGGCTCCACATCTTGCTCTGATGATGATTTGCCACTCTGGACATTTGAGAAGAATGAACTTGGTGGTTCCAGAATTAACCATGTGGTGCTGCCCTCAAACAAACTGGTTGCTGAGGTAAGAGTGATGGAAGAAGCAATGAAAAACTGTTATTTGCTTTGGTGTGCAGGATGAACTTCTGTCTCTCAGCACCAAGAAAGAGGCAGTGTAAATTCTGCAGTCTAGAGGAGGGAATCTTAATACTTCATAGCAGCAAAAGCTTTCACATAGTGACATAACAGTGACATACTGTAAGAAAGCTAATATGCCCAAAGTTAATGAAAAAAAAAAAAGAAGGTCTTGATAAGTTTTATTTGACAATTCTATATGATGTTGTAACTTTGGTCAAACTCTCAGCAGCAAAACGCCTTTCTGGCGCTCTGTAAGAGGCAAAAGTTAGCCCCATTTCGAATACTATTAGAGAACAGATCACTTTTTGTTAATTTGCAGATTTATTATTTATCTGCA
The DNA here is from genome assembly GCF_028554395.1 of Pezoporus wallicus. Lineage (NCBI taxonomy): Eukaryota > Metazoa > Chordata > Aves > Psittaciformes > Psittacidae > Pezoporus > Pezoporus wallicus. The sequence goes on from NW_026639618.1 coordinate 515,466, forward strand.
CAACTTTGCCCATATTGCCAAATCCAGTTCCAGCCTAATCCTCTTTGGTTGTATTTGATGAAAGTCTCAGTGTGATCAGAACCTACTATCGAATTCTGTTTGCGAGATTGTTGGTTTTCAGACTTTCACTTCACTACAAAAGTATTTAAACATTCTTTGTGGAAAACATTCAGAAGCATTTCTCCCTCACCTGTCAAATAACTTCAAAACTCACACAGCTTTTGCTTTTCACATGAAACCTCAGCTACAGTCTCTGCAGGTAAAATACAATTGGTGGAATGAAAAGCATCCCATGCTATGGGCAGGGCGAGATTTAAGGAGAATTTATTGCTTGGTGCACTTGTGTAGTACACAGCATATAAAGGCAAGAAAACCTTCAAACCTGCCATTTAAGGTTTCATCTCTTATGTGACTGTAGTTATCTCAGTGGAGAGAGCAAGAGGTTGGGGAAAGAATGAATAGAAGTGGGGAAAAAAAGGAGAAAAGGAGCTATAAAACATTTTGCAATCTACAGAGGGAAGTGCAGGTCTGCCAGCTAAGAGCACACAGGAGGGATTTCAGGCCAGTTCCCAAATTCCTTTTTGTTTGAACATTTTGTAAACAGACATGTGGAGTCTTCAGCATAGCAAGGGGTGATGGATGGGCACAACTGAAGACAGTAAGTGGTTTAGGAGCCAACAGACCTTTTGAAGAAAGGATCTGGGCATCAAGGAGAAGGCAAGACTGATTTTTTAACAGATTTAGATATCGCCTGGTGGAACAGAGCAATGTATAAACCCTATGAGCCAATGCCTAGGGGAATTCTCAGAGGCGTGAGCCATGGCTCCACTCTATTGGTCTCTCTGGAGAGAACACAGGAAAAATTAAAGACCTTAAAGGGATCTTCTGTGGCCTGGACAACTGTGCTCTCCATTTGTCATTAACTGAATGAACCAGCCATAAGCTGAACATGGAGAGCTGAGGGCTTCATTTTATACCCAGCCCAATATGCTGCTCAGGCAGCCTGGGATGGAGCTGCACAGGTCAGCTCTGGCTCTTGCTCTGCATTTATAGTCTGATTTTCTCTATTAACTTGTGTGTTGTTGTCCCTCCCATTGCTGCATGCTTGTCTTCTTCGACCTCTTATCAAGGCATCAGGTCTTCAGGAGGTGACAGTAGCACAGAGACAGGCTCATTCACTGCACGTCAGAAATCCAGGCAGGCAAAATCCTCTGCTCAAGATGCCTGTTCTGCTTTCCATTTTTCCTTTGAAATCTTCTAGCTGTTCCAGACATTTGAGTAGTCTAAGGTCAAAGCAGATGAAAACAAACAAACAAAAATAATCAAAGCAACTTAAAGACCTGTTCAAAGTAGTTCACAGGGAAAGGTTTGGGTAATGCAGTGTTAATTCTTTGCTTTCTTCTCATGGAGCATCAAAAGCAGCAGTATGTTCTTTATCTTCTCCATGCCATCAAAGCAGCTGAGATAAGAAGGAAGAGCCACACTCTGACTTCATTTACACCACAGTGAGTTCATAACATTGCTCACAGCTTGTGAAGTCAAAGGGGTCTATTAAATCAGCTATTAAAACTGATCTCTATGCCAAGCAGGTTATCAACAGAATGTTTAGACCTGCCAGCCGTGGAGATTTTGAAGGTGGAGAGGGAAATATCATTCACTTTGTAACTCTATTAAACTTAATAGCTTTTATTTTGCACCAACATGTCTAAACAAGTTAGAAAGAGGACTCAAGGCCAGAAAATCTACAGGGTAACACCCTTGTTCAGACTAATATATTGATAGAAAACCGTGTTATTTCGGTACAGTTAATTTTGTTCCATAATATGCTAGGCCAATATAAACAATTTGCTACCAGTGTAATTGCCTGTTCCCTCGAGTATTTTCTGTGTTGCTGTTTCAATTATACCACTGTAGTTAAAGTGGTAAAGCCATCAAATGCAGACAAGCCCCTTCAGAGGGAACCCAAACTGCCTGCCAAATAGGAATTTGTATTGCTCAAATAAACTCTACACAAACAAAATATTCAAAGGCTTCCAGTCAATAAAAGTCAATGATATTAGTTCATAGACTGCCAGCCAGTGTGGGCCAGATGTACAGAGGTAGTTAGGGCCTAAATATTGAGACACATCAAGGGGAGTCTGAAAAACTGCCTAAGCAGTGTAGTCCCATCACTATTCATTAAGAGTGAATCATTAGACACCTGACTACCTTTGTACCTCTGCTGAAAACCATGAATTTCAACAACAGACTATGCTGATGCTCAGGTAAAAGTATTTTATGCTCCTAATCCTCACAACTGAAAGCATCCTGAAGTAAAATATAACCATCTTTTAAAGGTATCTGAAATACCTAATGTGGATATCCATCTGAAATTTCTCATCAGCACAGCTTTTTGGAAATCAATGGAAGCATAGCACCAAGCTCAGGGGAAGATTTAACAGAAGGATGTTTAAGTCATGCACAGGAGACTCTCGTGTTCAGCTCCAACCTCCTGCTCCCACCTCAAGTCCTTGCAAGTATTCCTCTCTTCCATGCTGCAGCACCTTCAAGGAAAACCTAACTAGTCAACCTGGGAGTTGAATTCATTGTGTTGGCAAACTTCACAGTTGATCAGTTCTGGTCAGGAGACCTAATGTGTGCATCCACCTCAGCTGCGTGCTGAAACTGCAGATAAGCAAGGGCTCCTCGGTGGCATACAAAATAGAGTGGTCCTTCATCGGCAGGACTAGGAGACGGGCTTAAACTAACATGGAGCTGCAGCCTGTTTTCCCATGGCAAAGACTGCACAATCCAGCATATCCTGGTGCCTGAAACATAGTTGAAGTGAACAAAGCAAGAAAACATCAAGTTTGAGAAAGGATTCTCTGCTGTGGGAAGCAAATGCTGGCACACACAAGAACAAAACTTGTGCTATGTTTGCTGGCAGAGCTTGAGCAACCTCTGTTCCCTTCTCCATAACAGCTCATGTAGTACTGACAAGAGTACTGTGGTTTTCATATCCCAGCTGTATTCCAGCATTAGAGGTCACAGAGAGCATTAAACTCTGAAGGTTCAAAACAAAACATTAGCTTGAGCTCTTCTGGTTTTAAGAGGTGCTTCACTGGAGGAGGTGGAACCCAAGGGCAGCTCCTTCTCACCTCTCATATCGTGTTTTGACTTGGTGAATGGAACTCAAAATAAGACAGTTCCAAATAAAATGTTCCCTTTTTTATCCCCACCTGATGTTTTCATTTGAAATTCCCCAGACAACTGTGAGCTCTGAGCAAAATCCACGCCTGTATTCAGTAATGGATTTGGTATTAGTGAAGATCAGGAGATTTTTTTTAAGTATGCTGGTGTAAGTGTTCTTTGTGGTAATGGTTTAACAAGAGCACAGCTTTACCTTTGCTGCATATCTCTGAAATAGAGCAGACTCATTCGTGTAATATGCTCATAAAGCTGGTGTCAGATTGCTGGGATAAAACACAGACGTTACCTCTTCATAAGATCATTCTGAAGGCCTACACGTCACATGGTGCATGTACATTAGCATTTCATGTTGTAACAGATTTATACATTTGAAGTAAATCCCATCATTTCCTCCTACTGTGCTGTGGTTCCTGTTGTGCAGCAACCTCAGATGGAGTGACCCAGAATCTGTTCAGCTGTGGCTGGACTAGAAGAGGCCCTTCTGGAGTAATCTGCTTGGACCACTATGGTTGCTATGGGGACAACCTAGGGCTAATGTTAAATAACTCTCCAAAATGCAACCAGTATGGGTGTCAGATCCTCAGCATCAAATATTTCACCCTGTAAATCTGTGCTAGATGATTCTACTCCATGCTGATATAGATATTGCTCTTCTGGAGCATCTCTGCATCTCTCTTACTTTTCCCACTCTTTTGATTTTTTTGTCACACTGTCTTATTTGCCATTCATTTGAAAATCTGTCAGAGAGCTTTGATTTAAGCAAGGTCTATGTAGTGATAATTACCCCTGACTTTTTATCTGTGTTATTCTGTGCTAATTTTTTCAGTATTTTGTTTTTCTTTAAAGTATTTTTGTCAAATAATAGCACTTAAATCTTTTGCACTGTACTTTTTAAGCACATAGTTAGGGAGAACAAATTGTTCATCTACGTGTGACAGACAATATTGTTCTCAGACACACCAGGGACAAATTTGACAGGATATTCAGTACGTAAAAAACTTTTAAAATATAGCTTTAAGTGGAAAATTCATCTCATTTACTGTTTGGTGGTTAAAATCAGGAATCTGAGACTTCTATAGTGAAAAGGAACCCATATCTCCATGTGGTACTTCAGCCATCTAATATCTGAATCACCTGCTGGAGATGCTCATGTATCTTAGTTGAGCACTTTGGTGCCCACAATGGCTTGTCCACTGAGAAATAGAAAATGCCATCATAGATTTGCACCAACAATAAATGAAATAGTATCCCTTTCAGGTATAATATTCCTCTCTTTTTATGAGCAGTAAGGGTAGCAAAGTAATTCTGTCAGATATGTATTCCACTTACTGAAGTTTTGATAATGGAGATTGAAGAATCAGGTAAAAACAGATGGAAGAGCTTTAAAAGGGTTAACTTTCTCTGAGACTTTTGCACTAATTACCTCTAAACAGAAGCTAACACTGCACCTTTGGGAATATTACCTGTGAAAGAATGGGAGAAGACCTACCAAAAAGATGCAGCCTACTGGAACACCATGATATTAATGGAAAGAGTGAAGGCAAGATTAGTGTGCCAGGGTTCAGTTCTCCAGTCTACCAGAGCCTCTCTTGTGACCCTGGAAAAACTATTTATGCTTAATCTTTGAAGCATGTAGATAACTTACCATTATTGAAGTCTATCGTGCTTATAGACTTGAGTCTATCGCGCTTCAACTACTTTTGTGTAAAGTGTAAGTAACAACACTTCTGTACATGAGAAGGGTGTTTTAAATTGTTCCATTGCTAAGGAGAAAGGGCCTTAAGACAAGGAATCACTCATTAAATTGTGATTGTGATATTGTGACTCCACAGCTGACAGACATAGTCAGGGTCTGCAAGAAACTTGATGGTGCCTGCCAGCATCATACGAGTTGAAACTGAATTGCAGTGGCATTATCTGAATAAGCAGACACTTATTCTTTGTCATTAAAAACTACTTTGACTTAAAAATATATGCTTTTTTCAAGACCACCAAGACAGCAGGATCTGCATGAGGGCTAGTTACTAATCTCTGACATACACAATTGTGCAACAGCATCTCAGCAAGGTTAGCCAAACTTCATGCTTTGTATATGTTTCAAACAGTGCCAGAGATTCCAAGTCCAAGTTTGGTTTCCTCTTTATTTTACAATAATTTTGTGCTAAGGGTCTGATCAAAGGCCACCAGAAACTTGAAATCCAGAAATGAAGTCCAGAGCAAACAACAGACCAGAGTCAAGCTCCCTCACATTGGCTCGTTTCTGGCACAGAAGTGTCATAGCGTTTGTAAGAATCCAGCCCTCTGCAGATGCTTTACTTTTTTATCCCAGTGGTTATCTAAGGGTTTGCCTATCAGGACTGCTTTAGAGCCAAGATCATACTCATGATTACAGAAGGAGTTTCAAAGACATCCCGGTCCCTTTAAAATAAGAACTGAATTTTTGCTTCCCACAGAAAAGCTTTGTTTTCTATGAAGTGTAACCTGCAGAAAATCTGTCATGGAATTACAAAAGAGTCAGTGAAATGTCCTCTATACACTATGAGGTTCTTCACCTACCCACTCCCTTTCCTTTTCTTTACCTTGTCACCAAAAAAAATGCATATTTTAAAGCACTCATCCTTTCTGGAAAGTTTTGGCACATTTCTATCAGATGAGTCAGGCCTTTGCATCACTTTCACTGCAGACTGGCACTAAGGCATCTTGCTGCCTTACTAATGAGCTGATAAAACCAAATGCAATGCCTCATCAGGGCGAAGCACCCTACTTTGTTACAAGTCACACTATGTTCACATGGAGCACTCCTCCCTGGCACGTCTATCTTTCCCACCATACCCATCAGAGCAGATATATTTAGCATCTGCCTCTAGCAGCTATTTGTAAAGGAAATTCCCATTTTCATTTGTTCTAATATGTTTTATATGGCCTTACTCCATGCATATCAATGGGCACACTACTAGAAGAGCAGTGTTTACTTCCTTTTGCACTTTGATGTCTTGTATCTTATGATGCAATGAAACACTTTCCTCCGCCCTAAGCAATAATGGGATTTATTCTCAGCCTGGACACTGTGATGACAAAAGTGGTGCACACTGTAATAAGGAGCTTGAAAGGGCTGTGTAGTTATTTGCATGAGTTTCTTTTGCTGCCTTTGTTTGTGCAAGATCAACATGTGACTGCACATCTTAGTTTGCGCCACAAGTCCTTGAAGAATTTTTCCCTTCACCTTTGCCTCCCTCAAAAGACAAAGCAATTATAACAACTAACACATGCAAAATAATGTCTGTATTTGTTGACAGAACACATTTCCATCAACGCAAATATCTTTGAAGTTGTCAGGAGAAGGACCTAGCTGAGTTCACAACATGCTTGCTATATATAAATGTTATCTTTGCTCAGAACAACTGAGCAAAACCAACAGTATTAAAAAAAAACCAGTCTTCCTGACCTCTGCCAATGCTGCCAGGCAACAAACAAACCAAATGGCACATGTTTTCCAAGAGCAATTCTAAGGTAATATGCCTCCACCTATCTTTGCAGAAGATTTGGGTCAATGTCAGGGCAATGTCAGTAGGAAAGCAAACATTGAAATGTTAGTTACAGGCCTAGATGGGACTAAGTAAGAGAAACTCAGGTCCTCTGCTAAAAGCAGAGCACAAGGACTTCAGTTCACTAAGTGTTGCCAGGTGTTCTACAACTATTGCATTTTGACACGACTGAGAAACATAACAGAGCTGAACATAAATTAGAGTTGATATTCCTTCGTCTTTGCTTGAGGAATAAGAATGAAGGTTGTTCAAAACATTTATATCAAATCAGCATGCCAGAAATTTAAATTTGACTAAGGGGAACAGCCACAAATGCCAGTGCTGACAGCAGATGTTTTTTTACTTTTCCTTATCCTTTCTTCTTTTCAAATGGAATTTCTAAGGAATGGATCTATTTTGGCTAAAAAAACTCTCATCATTTTTGTTAAAGAACTCAACATACCTGCATCAGCTTCCACCTACCCAACTATCATAAGAGTATTCTTTGCAGAAGCATTCATACACTCCCCACCACTAACCTTCCTCCCACTGTAGTCAACTGAACTGATTTCTGTAGGCATTTGGCTGTCAGAAAAGCCTTTCTTGAGTTTAGTAGCTAATTAGTGTCAGTTAGCCCACACCAGGATTCTGAAATCCTCATCCACAACCTCAAAGTACTTCTACAAGGAGATGTGAGGTCTTCAGTTCTTCCTTCTCCAATGACCTTTTGCTTTCTCAGCTGGATCCAGGAACCACACAGTATAAGACTGGGTGACATCTGCACATTTCTGCAATCTTAGCACAAAGTCTGGCATTCCTTTTATACAACACCTGAGTTAGTTGCCCACAAGCTCCTGGTCTCACAGAGTCCCGCATACTCCAGCAGAATTGTGTATAGATACAGAAGTCTGTCCTAAAAACTATCATGCTGATCAACAGAGAATATCACAAAGAAGTCTTGGTCATTCAGTTTCATAAATACCTTTGTAAGTACTAAAAGGAGCTTAAAATGTAGAAGTGGCTCATTCTCCTGCTCTGTCACTGCAATATAATATCAATGTTATCATTATCTAGCACAGCAGAGGGGTTGCAGCAATGCATCAGTGATACAGACCCCTTGAAATGCAGTCCACTATATCCTACTCAGAACAAACCAATGTGGTAACAGTGTGGACCACCAGTGGTAGCCATTATATCTGTACCATTGTGTTGACAAGATATACCAAGTTAGGTGAGCCATGGACTACTCCATTACATGCTAATGTTAGGGATGGGAAACCTGAGGTGGGAAAAGGATGATGCAGATTCAGCATCAAGCTGTTCTCACAAAGACACTGAAAAGCAGTAGTGCAAACAAGTAGCAGTGAATATGACTAGATATTTATTGAAGCTATGGGGATATAGATGTACATCTCAGGCTGCTTCTACAAAAAACAGGTGGGAATATACCATAATGGAAAATATATTCAGTCTACTGAATTCATTGAGTTAATTCAGCTCACTGAAACAGAAGGGCCCATGAGGAAAGACTGCAGATGCAGCGTGCCATTCGGAGGCCCTTTTTAGCACAGGTTCACAAATGGTGACTGAACCTTATAACCTTTCTCTGTAATCTCTGTAGATTAAATGAAGCGTATCGAAAGATCAAATCATCCAAAGGTCTTTTGCAGGGAGAGAGCTCAAAAGAGGCCACAGCAGGTTCATGAGTCCCATTTTTAGCTGCATGGGAGGATGAGGAGGAAATCAGCTGTGTTAGATTGAGATGAGTAAAATCCTCATTTCACTCTGGGTTTCCATTTCCAGAATATGGGTTGTACTGCCCATAACAGCTCCATTAGCTTTGCCCTAAAGCCAGACAGCTGCATACATTACATCATTATCCACAGAAAAGCAAGATTCTCCATGTTCTAATAGTATATTTTTTATAAATCCACCAATCCCTCACCAGGCGAGCAAAAAGCAAAGGTTTGACAAATAAGATATTTCCACAGCACTGACTCACATAGTGTTATGCTTCTTCAGAGAGGGCAGAATGTTCAGACATGAACTAATGAAGCAGTTCTTACAACTAGTGGAACATGCCTACGTGATCCTGGGCTCATGAGGACACTGGATATGGGTGGAGATAAGTGACAAAGTAGGGGTGAAAGGACAGGAGAAGATGGGTAAATGTCCTGGTGGCAAGGCAGGAGATGAGACCTTGTTACAGAAAGACAAGGGAAGGAGTGGGGCTCTCACAGTGGGGAGATGCTGTGAAGAGGGGAAAACCATAGAGTTGGGTGGAAAAGGGCAAAAAGGAAAGGGCTTTCCTGCTCCACCTCCTCATGCCTTCTGTATTTCTGATATTCATCAGTGAAATATCCAGCTGACATTAAGACTGGAAAATCTAGCCAGTTAACTCATGGTTCTCTGTACCTTGTCTCCAGAGGGTTGTGCCTATGCTTTTAGGAGTCACTTTAGTTCCTGGTGCCAAGCACCAGGGCCCTTGCCAGCAGTGTCAATGCTTCCAGGAAGATGGGGATGGTGGATGCTGCTGCACTGCAGTGTGGCTGAGCATATGTGGTGAGGGAAAACCTTCCCTGCACTGTCAAGGTTTCAGGGGGAGCTTGGTTCATCCCAGCTGTACCTGGTTGGAGGAAATGTAGGTGTCTTCTTTGTGCTTCTATAAAGCACATGCAGACTATTGAATGTGCTCATTGCTTCTCCTTTCTCATCCCCAGTGCAGACTCACCCCAACTCTAACCAATGGCTTCCCCCAACATTAAATCAGTGGTGAAAGCTTGCGGCTGAAAAACTTTAGTCTTTTTCTCATTATTAATTAGCCTTACACATGGCACAGATTTTCTCAAAGAAGATCCCCACATATATTTCCTGTACAGCTGGTCACTAAAGCCAGAACAGTTCCCCAAATGTATCAACAGATGTGTCTTCGCAGCCATGCAGAGTAAAAACTTGGACACAACTGTTTCGTCTTCCAGGAAGCAAATCCTCTTTTAACAGTTTTAGTTTAGACAAAAAGGCCTTTAAACTGGATTAAGTTGGGTTTTCTCTAGCAGTCAGCCTCATCAGCTCTGTAAGTGGTTAACTCATTCACTCCTGTGATGCCTTTTGAGCTGTTTTGTTATTTCTTGTGCTGTTAATCAGCTGATAACACTGGCAAGGGGTTGTGGGTGCCTAGGACTGCATTTCTCATATGTTTGCTAGAGATAAAGTCTGAGCACCTTCTGCTGAGCCACAACAATAAAGCCCCTAAGTAATTAAGGAAATCCAATTAGTTCCACAAATATAAGGTGCAAGACCTCCTTTTGTCCAGGGGTCTGGCAAGTATTTTCATAACATGCAAGAGAATACAGTGGTCAAATGGCTAAGCTGTCTGCCTTAAGAAAATATTCACTAGTTGAGCTACAGTTACTGCAGCTATGCCTGAGTAAAATCCCTACTGTTCTCCAAAGCAAAGGGGAGTTTGTAACATACAGCCCAATTCAGCAAATTATATCTACTGATTGGACTGACGGTTCCTAGCGAACATTAACAGACATCCAGTTTTCTCAGGCAGCATAGAACAGCCAGCTGCACTGGTTGCAAGGTGATTTCCAAGAGCTGGGAAAGGTGTGGTTTGCTTTCCCAAGTATCATAACCACATTTAAACAAATGCCTCAGTAGCATGCAGACACAGGCAGTGTCTTTCCCCTCTCTGTTAAAAAATGTCTCAATCTCTACTGGGACAGAGTTCAACACCTTCCTGTAATCCACACCTGGAAACCACAGGCACGCAGCATATCAAAAAGTAGTAGCCCAAGGTTAATTAGATCTCATCCATTTCTTCAGGTGAAGGAGTCATAGTTCACAGCCCACCTTCTTACGCATTTAGTCATTAAAAAAAGAAAGTCTGTGAGGGCTTCCTCTTAAGTGCCTCTAATTCCCTCTGCAAGTTATCACTGACGTTTGAATTTTAAAGCTTACACAACTGTTTTACTGCAGTTCTTGGAACTAAACTGTTACACATCACAGCTTTTGTGCAATACATATATGCTAAAGTAAAATTCAAATCCCCTGTTTAGTCTGAGCTCATTGGCGCAGTGCCTAGAGTGACTAAGGAAAGCGACCAGGATTTACAGAATAAATCTGGAATTAATTCTGCTAGGGAAACCAACTGTTTTGAGAAAAAAGAGTGTAAGAGATGGAAAACAATGGGACTCTCACTATCTGCAAGAGCTGTCACACATAAGCTGGGGCCCAGGTAGGTAAAAAGGAGATAACATGTAATGGCTCAGAGAATAAAGGATCCAGTCCAAACTCCTTGACTGCCAGTGGGAGTCTACACATTTTTGTCTGTGGGGTTCAGATGACATTTCTACACACCGATCTGTTAAAAGTTACTGGGCCAAGTTCCATTTTCATTCATCCTGGTGTTAAAACAGAATGAATCCATCAGAATACAGCCAGATCCACTCTTCTCTCTGTGGGGCAGAGAGTGGTTCCACTGTAAGTAGTGCAGCTGTACACACCCACCCCACCCATTCAGCATGAAGGAAAAGAAAACATTGTTTGGTTTATTCAATAATACCCCAATATAAATCTAATAAAAGTTTTGTTCAAGATTTTGAAACATATAAATGCAATTTAAAGATTTTCATAGTGAGATCGTAAGAGTGTAGTGAAGGCTATCTCACTGTATACTAGGTCCGTGTTGGGGAATACATTTGCACTACAAATTCAGTAGTGAAAACACCTTACATTCCCAGAACTGGAAAAATGTTTGAAAGAGATGGACTAATTGAGTGCTGCTAATACTTAAGCAATTTAATGACTTTGGGGTTAAATAATGTTCAGGAAGGAGATTATGGATATTGTGATTGAACTTGAGAACCATTTAACTTGAAGAAAAATGGTTTAGAGGACAGTTATAGAATCATATAACTTCATCACCGTTCCTGTAATAAATATTTTCATAAGTTTATAACATCAAAGTGGTGAGTTGTTTCTTTGGAGTAAAAAGAATTTTATATTAAAACAGTAACAATACAGAACAGCCCACCTACTGAGGAAAGATTTTCTTACAAACTATGAGCTAACTTCTACCTTGAGTTCCTACACAAAGTCTGAGATGATGCTTAGGGACATGGCTATGTCCCTAAGGACATGATGAACTTGGTAGGGCTAGGTTAATGGTTGGACTTGATGATCTTAAGGGTCTTTTCCAACCTAAAATAATCTATGATTCCACAATGAGTTTTCACTTGCTATACTGCTTTGGCAGAATAGAATCTGTTTATTGAGTAACTGTAGTTTGCACAAAGAACTCACTCCTAAAAGATTTACTGAACAGTCCAGATAGTCTTTCTTCACTGTTTTAATCAGAGCAATGGTAACTGTGCATGTTTGTAGGTTTAATTATGACAAAAGAAAGGAGAATTAGGAACTAATTGTCATTTGTTCATGGGAACTAATAACATTAGCTCACTGTTTTCACCCCACTATGTCTTAGTTACAATGTTTGACAAACATTTACTGCAAATCAGGTCATCTGCAGGATCCCATTAAACTATGATAACAAGATATCTCAGGTTTAACCTAGGTATTTCATCTGCTTATTCTGATGAAACATGCCAATCTTGAGTGGAGTGTCTCCACAGTGTATACGGTCATTTGTAAATATTCAAAAGTATTGCAAAGATCATCAGCATATAGATTAAACTCGGAAGAGTAATTCACTAGGTATAAAGTCAAATAAAGTTTTAAGTCATACAGTTTACAATTTGAGCCTACAATATACATCCAGGTAGCATTTGTTGTATCTGTGCTAAAAAAGTACAAAGAAATGCTGCAATGTGAACATACGTGAAACCACAAAGTGCATATTCTAATGGCAGTGTCCTTTCAGTGGTGCCTGAAGCATTCAGAAATGCATGACAGACTGACCCAACTTTGACAGGACGCCCAAAATCAAGAAGGGGGTTTCTTGGCCTAAATCAGGAAAGGATAAGCAGGACTATGCATTTGCTAACCGAAGATGACAATGGTAGGTGGATACTAGAGATAACTGTGACAGAAATGATAGTCACTAATGGCCAAATCACCCAACCTCCGTGTATGAGGCTGAGAAAAAAAACTTTTGGGCAAAACTGGAAAAGTGGGGCAAAGTAGGGTAACATTGCCCTCACAAGCAGTCTGAACTTGATATGGGAGACAAGAGTAAGGTAAGAGCAGTCTTGGGTTTTGTTATCACCTAAAAAGAGAAAATCAGAGCTTCTGCATGAAAAAGCAAGACTTGAGGTACAAGGAGATAACCTTTCTGCTGGAGCTTTGTTTAGACTTGGAGGTGGTCTTAATGCTGCTTTTGAAGCCATTTTGGTCTGCAAAGCAGTTTGTTTTTCCCAGGCCTCCCTTTTTCCCTGGACTGCTTTTTAGAAGACAATGCAAAGCGAAAACAAACAGCAATTAAGTTCAGGTAACACGGAATGTCTGACCTGAATCCACAAACACAAGGTATCTTTCAAGTTGAAGCTGGAAACTTCATCCCTAAGTCAATTGCCTCAGTAGTGCTGCAAATGGGAAGCAGAGATCATCTAACAGACTGAGACCACAGGTAATTGTGTAAAGAAAACAAGGTACCCTAAGGATGGAATTAGGACTTTAACTCCGTACATTCTGGCTTCTCTTGGCTTAGAAGAATATGGTATTTCCTATGCTTATTGCACAGTCCTAAAAGGATAGATTATAACACAATATTTTCCTAGTTGAACAACCAAACTGTAATACCCATCTCTGAGAACTAAAAACCCTCTGTCTTTCAGGTGTTAACAGTTCAAACAAAAGGTCAGGTCTTAAAAGATGAGCTTATATTGATCTATAAGTTGTAATTTGCATAGATACAAAGCAGTGGGGGCTTTTCTTTATGCTACAGGAAACAAGGAGTTTACTTCAAAGATCACTGAAAGGTGTTCTGTAAGTTCACAGAGCAAGAAACCCCTTTGGTCTAGATATCTGGATGGAAATCTCATGAAAACAGGCTTTTCCATAACATTTCCAGTCATTCTTAATCCTAGCTGGCTCAGAAACATCAGAGCAATAACATTTCTCAGGTTATTTCAGCAGCCCTGGTTTTGGTCAAACCCAGGAAGCATGTAAACTTTGCAAACAGAAGTCTGACAGTCTAAGGAAGCCTCAGACGAAAAGCTTAGTTCAGATTTAGTTCATCTATGGGTAATTTTTTTATAATATTAATAAAGGTGCTTTGTACTTTCATCCCAGAACCATGTACCCCATGACAGACTTCTTCAGTTTTTAAACTATGCAATTCTGTAAGCTCAGAGTTCCTCACTACCATGGCTATATCTACTTTTTAAGCTGCAATATTTATGTGAGGCATTTTGTGCTACTATAGATTATCTTGTTTCACTGAACCAAAAGAAAACTCTACCTGTGGTATGCTGCTGCAGGTAGAGAAGGGAAATATTTCAACATATACATGACTCCCCACCAGAAGGCAAACAGCGAGAAAAGCATCTGCTCTTATAGCATGCTGCTACTTTTCCTTTTACCATGATCCTTTCTTAAATGGCAGAGGTGCAGGAGATGATGCTTTGTATGCCCTTCTCTCCTCTTTGCACATGCACTATCAGTAACAGACCCCAAAGAGCTTATCTCTGCTTAGTGTTGTTTGATTTTATCCTTTGTTCATGACTAAATTGGGAGCTTTGAATGCAGTTCTCTCTTTGTTATCACATAAATTACTTTTACTCATTTGGGGCTTTACTGAAGCTTTGAAACCAATCCACTTGCTTCACAGTGGAGCCTATGAAGCCCCAAGCCCGGAGACACTGTCACCACATTAAATGATCAATGAACTCTCTTTTCCCTGCTTTATCAGAGAGCAGAGGTCAGTATGGCAGATGCTGTAACATCCAGTAGCAGCCACATTGAGACATTCACGACACCTTTTCTGTACTTTTGCCTACCAGTTTGTGACTTCATTTAGAAATGATATGACTACAATGGAAACAAGTGTGCCCAACCCACATCAGCCCAGTCAAGACAGAAGATAATTGCTTGCACCACATAATCTTGACAGCTTGTGCTTCACAGCAGTTTTCCATGTTCTTTAAGAGAGAGCAAATTGCAGTCTGCAGCTCAGGGTTGAATTTGCCAATAATTTTACCAGTCTAAAGAAAACTGAGATGTTCGCCATTACTCAGTAGTATTGTTCATTTGGCTCCTAGAACAGTCCAGCCTTGAGTATAAGTGACAACATATTGCCAGGAGGAAAATTGCCACACAGTCTACTGAGACACAGATATTGTGAAACCACAGAGGTTTGTTTGAAGTCCCTTCATGAAAGTATAGAAATAAGACAAAATTACAAAGGAGAAACACTGCTGGTCTGTGAACAGACAAGGAGACCGGGTGTGTGGCTGTGGAAACTCTTTGACTGCAAAACCCCTTAAATTTTCTTGGTTTTGTTAGAAATGGATGGATCTGACCTCTCTCTCAGCAGGGTACCACCTTCTAGTTCATCACGTCGCTTCTCCATGTTTCATCTTTCAAGTCCATCAGACGTGCTTCTCAAAGACAGAAAGCTGTTGTGAAACAGAAGTGCTTAATATTGGCCAAGCAGTTTGTGGTTGATATTTGGACGAAAGGCACAAAACACATTGCTAATGACATGAATTTCTAGGTCTTTAAAAATTCTCCAGCACATTTTATGAACTGATAGTAAGAGATCATCTCCTTTCTTCAAGTCATGCTACATCTTATTCTTCAAGAAGTCCCACAACACACCCCACAGATCTGAGTAGCAGACTGAGTAAAACTGGCAAAAAGTCATAACACAATATCTAATTGGGGAGGGGGGAAGTGGTAGTTTTAATCAGGGTAGCTTTAAATGCAGCTTAATAAAGTAGAGGTATGCCTGGATATTTATGGTTTCAAGTAATATAATTGGTTTACAAGTAATAGAATTGGTACAAGGATATTCCCAACTCTTATGAGTAAAAACATTTTGTTGAGTTTGGGTTTACTGCTCATTTAAGAGGGAATCAGAGCCATCTGACTCTTGCATGGCCGAGAGTTCCTTAGAACAAAGAAACAGAAGCCAGAGTTTGGGAGCTATTTGCTATAGGCATACCATGTGCAAATAAAGAAGTTTGAACCTAATGGTAAATAAATTGATAGCAAATTTTCTACTGGTAGCTTGCTTTTAAACAATGAGACTAGCAGTGCTTTTTATTCTCTTTTTCAACCTACAAAAAATTTAACATGTAACTACACTGCTATAGCATATGCCTGAACTCCAGTCATAACTTTCCAACCTAGAAAATTCAAGCAAGAGAAGGAAGCATGATCCCATTCCCCCTCATGGTACCTTTTACTCCGCAGTAGTTAAGAGAGGCCTCTGAAAGATCAGTGTTTTGGTGCCAGCCATACATGTCCTCTTCTTGTTGCTCATGGGTTTTGATCCAGAGTCAGGCAAACTCAGTAGTAGGATGCTTATTCTAGAGCAGTCATCGCTGAGGCAGTTGGCTGGCCTCTGTGGCTGCCCTGGTCTCCTTCTTGCAGTCCTCACAGCTAGACACAGCCCCATTGGCAAATGGTCCTTCCCTTATTGCCACTCTTGGTGGGTGCTTTCTACTGGCAATGTCTGTGGCTGGCTCTTCCTGCTGATCAGGGCTGCTTCTAGCTGCCCTGCTAATTGCTTTTAGCTAGTTGTTCCAAAAAGGTTTACTCCTAAGTAATCTTTCCCACTACCTATTTACCACTTTGCCTGTTAATTTGCTGGCTGTTGCTTTAGTCTGCAGGGGAGACTCTCACAACTCCTGTGCTGATCCAATTCTTTTATTAAGGGTTGATGACATGCAAAATCTGCAGATTCCTCACTCCAAAACCAGAGGACACCCTTTGTGCAAACATTGTCATCCTCTGAAACTTAAACCTCTTCTTCCCTCAGTATGACGAATGATGCCATGCTTTCTCTCTCTTTAAAATTTGTCTTTTCATAAAATACATGGTACCAAATAATAATTAAAAAAAAAACCCCAAAACTCACAAGCACAACAAAAAAAAAAAAAAAAAAAGAAAAAAAACCAAACAAAAATGGCTGGACTATTTTCACTTCATCCTATTCCAGTAACCTCTCCCAGACTCTTTCCTTTAACTTCTGAATAGACACAAAGCAGGGTGTCTCCTCAGACTTCAGATCAACAGACTAATACCATAAGTGCCATCACCAGCATTGCTTTTGGTGAATTTGATTTGATTATTATTATTATTATATTATGTTGTCCTCCAAATTACTCAATATTTTCCAGTGCTGCCACATCCTTAGATAAAGAACCTTACATGTGTGCAAAACATTGCCAGTATTATGCATTTCTCGTTAAGATTACAGTCAAAGAGATTCGTCTAAGTGAGAGCTAAACTTCTTTGGCAGATTCAGAGTAGAGGCTTCCAATGTATAACTAAACCAATCATAGACAAAAGGTACAAAACTTTCTTCTTTTCCATAGCACAACTTATTAGAGAGTGGACTCTCCAGCTGCTTGAGTTGTCCAGAGCTTGTAATGGAAGTGTCTTCTTCTATTTCTGAAAGAGAAAAATAGAATCCTATGTGGACTTTCACAATAGACCTTAAAAAGTTAAACTTTACATGCAGGTCACAAGCAGCAACAGAATTAATTACAGCAAAACTCTGCCTAAAAAGAGGCTAACAGTTTGCAAAAAACATACACATCACTAAATGCTAACTAATCTGTCAGATGTACCAAGAAAAATCAAAGCTTATAAAAGACCATTCAAATAAAGGGTTGACAGAAATGTTGAACAGTGTTAGACATGGAACAGCCCTCTGAGGAATTTCCATAAGGAACACATCCATTAGGTAACAATTCCCCATCGACAAGTACTTTTTGAAATCTGCAGCTGGCCAGAACTTAATCCATTTAATGTGCGCTATACTGACGTTTTAACTGCTGTGGTGCTAAACCAAATGACTTTGCAGGAATATACCTATGCTAAATCTGAACAATTATGTTTATTATTGTGATCTCATCAAAAATAAAAAAATAGCAGAAAGTCTATTTTCCACAAAATCTTGTGGATTGGCATAGATGAGTTCTATAATTCTTTATCGGTTGATCCTGTCTCTGCTTTATCTTTATTTTGCCTGGCAGTGAAAGCTACCGAGGTTAAATTTAAAAGGGACAAACCTGGAATACAGAAAAACTCTTTAAAAACTGACAGAAGAGAAAAAAAGCATTGCCAGAATCTGCAAATTAATCTTTACAGAGGATGCTTAATACCAACTCCACTATTCCTCTTGGATGGCTTAAGGATAAGGCAATTAGTAATACTGCAGTCAGGGGACAAGGTTTTTCACACAAAGGGCAAGAAGATCATATGTCATCAGAGAAGCATGTTGTAGTACTGTTTCACTGGAGATAGTTTTTATGATTCTTTTTTTCCCCCTCATTCATTACCTGTTCTATTTTTGGTATAAATTAAACTATTGTTTTCAATATCATTTAGAACTTTTAGATCTATGTTTAGATGGTTTCCAAGCTGTCCGCGAAAAGTGATTTTTCTCCATATATTAAGAAAAAAAAAATCACTTTAGCACTATTTGAGTGCTAATTTCAGACTTTAGTGGTCATGAAAAGAGTTTATGATTATTTGTGGATAGATGCTTCACATATTGAGCTCCTGGGAAGTGGTGCTGTTGTCCTGGGGAAAGTTTGTAGAGTTTGATGTAATACAAAACCAGAAAGGTGACAATATTGATATAGATTTTGACTTGTGCGGCATTCAATATTTTAATTAATTTAATTTAAATATTTGGTTTAATTATTAAATATTAAAATCAATTTTAAAAGTTAAACAATGGCTCTAGATTTCAAGCGTTATGGCCTTGACTTACTGAATTCTATGGCAAAAAAATCACCATTAAAATTATTCGCAACTTTTAACAAAGGTACAGAAAAAAAAATGTTAGAAACTGTTATGTGTAGTCCTAAGAGCTTTTTGACTGAAAATCTGTGCAGTTCCAGATCACAACTCCAGACAATGTCATTATTTGCCTTTTCTCCCCAAGAGATGCTAACATCCTTAACACCATATAAGAAACTGCGTAATGAGGCAGGAGCTATTTGTGTTCTTATATAAATTTAAAGTACAAATGTTTTGTGTTCTTATACAATATTCTTGTTTTTGTCCTCAGGGCTTTTCAGTTACTGGATGTCTTCTGTCGAGTTGCCATTTCTGTTTTGGGAATATCCCAGAAGGGGAAATCTGCCAGGCAAGAAGCATTTTTGAAGGGCAAGAAGAGATAATTTTAAACATCAAAGATTTATAAAAATGAGGCAGTGAACGGGAAAACAAAAAACCTTTACATTATACGTGATTTTGTGCCTGAGGAGT
The DNA here is from genome assembly GCF_028554395.1 of Pezoporus wallicus. NCBI lineage: Eukaryota > Metazoa > Chordata > Aves > Psittaciformes > Psittacidae > Pezoporus > Pezoporus wallicus. Next base: position 534,590 of record NW_026639618.1, read on the forward strand.
GAATATATATTTATAGTGCTTGAGGATTATCAAGGGAAAATAGTCTGGCTTGTTAACACCTGATCAGAGGGATTCACGTTGGACTGATAAAACAAAAAGGGGGATCTTGTTAAAGAGCTGGAAGTTGATGGAGTGTTTTGTTACTGATAGTCTCATTCTCAGCAAGCACTAACAGTGTTTGTACAATCTAATTGTAGGGGAAATTGGATACAAAATGTTATCATGTCTTTAAATGGAAGACTCAGGATGAGTTAGTGGAAGTTTTAACAGGCTGGGCAGGAAAACTAACATTGATTAGTAGCGCTCACGTGACTTGGAAGGTTTGAGCACTTACACGTAGGAAAAGAGAAGTTTTAAGAATAATAAAACACAAGGTGTGTGGCTCCATGGGGCTGCTATTGCTCCCTTTTCCTTAGAAAATACTTAGAGGAGCACTGAGTGAGCACAGGCAGAGGAGTGGCATGAGCAGATCCAGGGACTACCCTGAGACATTGCCAGCTTTGACTTCCCACCCCAACCCTGGGGAGCCCCACTGCTGCTCACCCCCTACCAGCTGGAACCTCCCTGGGATCCCAGGCACTGTCGTGGATGTTAGAGCCAGAACACTCACTCGTGACAGCGGTCACTCCAGCTAAAGCACAGTGCCTGCAGGAACACACACATTTGGTGACACCTCAGCCATCTGGGCAGTTCAAGGAGGCATGCTTTAGGTGATATTTTACTCAAAGGGAGAGCAAACCAGACAAATGGTACTAGCTCAGGTTCCCACACGGTATAGCCTCGTTTATAGCACTGTGGCCTCAGTGTTGCACTGGACTTTCTTCATCCCATTCAGCTGGTTGGACCCAGCTGGGACATATTGAGCAGCCATGCATGTTGGTAGTGGTGCTGGAAATGGAAGGAGGATACAAAGCCATATTGCCCCCTGGGGGAACCCTCATTGAAGGGAGAGCTGCCTGCATGCTGTCCTGCCTGACCTTGTCACAGGCTATAGATGTCCCATTGCCAAGCAGAGGGAACCTCACCAACTGGGAGAGCAGAAATTACAGAGGTGTGAGGGAGAACTTGAGATCTGGTGCTGGGCTTGACAGGTAACACTGGGGCTTCACCTCCTCCTGGGAATTGTTGCCTCTGTACCAGAATGGGACAAGGCTGTCTCCTCCGGTCTCTCATGGTGTGATATGGTTCACGAACACCACAGAGCTTGACCCATCTCATGAGCACTCACACAGCAGCATCCAGCCAGACTGAAACCTTTCAATGCCCTAGTGCAAGCAGACATCTATGTCCGGAAGTTGATGTGACATCCAGATCCGTAGCAATGAGACCATCTTTCCTTGGGCAAATTCTCCTCTGATTGTGTTTAATGAGCCCCTCAGTCATCTTGCAGCAGTGGTGATAATGTTATTGTTGACTGACCACAGGGACTGTGATTGCTGTCAATCTAGCACATTTTAGATGAGGTCAGGATATGATGGTAATAAAATCACTTGAGTTTGTGGAAGAATATATATATATATATGGGTATATATGTTGATTTCAAAGCCCATCCGAGTCAGTGGAGAGTTTCCTATTTATCACCATTAGCTTTATCTTAAACCCTGTGGGACTGACATTTAAGGGAGCTAGCAACTGGACAGGACTCTAGAGACCAGTTTAAGCAACTGGTTTTTTCCATTTGCCTCCTGATGACCTAAGTCACCTCTCCCTATGACTGGGTTTCCCCATCTGCAAAAGGGGTGGTAAGCCTGACCTTCCTTGGAGAATTATTTCTTTTTGAGGATGAAAATCTACAGACAAAAAAAAAGTGAGATGAGCTTCTTTTGCACCTAGAAACAAGGCAAAAGGTAAAAATACATGCAAAAAAAAAAAAGAAGATAAGAAACAATGTATTCAATTAAATGCTTTTGCTTCTGGTGGGGAAGCTGAGCTCTCAGAAGAATTTGTTTACTATTAGCAGACAGATTTCTCAGCAGCAGCTGCAGAGATTAGTAATCTGCGGCTAACCAGGACTTGATTCTATACTGTCTGCATTCAATGTGTCATTATCAAACTCCTGTTATTCACTTGTTTAGTGAAACAGTGGTAGCTAAAGCTGATTCCCAGCCTCTGACACTGTGCTTGGTGAACATAAAAGGCAAAATTTTCCTTGCTTTTCCTTCAGGAAGCAGTTTGAGACTGGGCTCAGCTAGAAATCAAGCTGGAAAAAGAAGTCTGGGCCCTAATCTAATCAATGGAAACTCTCCTCACATCTACAAAGCCAGGGTTTAGCCCTGAATCCAAAAATAAATATCAAGAGGTTTCCAGTGCATATCTGTACTTTTAAGAATGAGCCTTAATGGGCTTCCTCAGAGCAGCAGCAGCCAGGAGCACTCTCATCAGCAACATTGATGAGCATCTCCTTCATCAGGATGTTGTATGAAATGTACTTAACAACACTTGCAGCTATAGCACTTGGTCAATCATATCACAGAGCTGCTGACCTCAGAAGTGTATGTAAGAACATTTTTTAGCTATGGCCAAGTTAAGGATTGCTTCTCTGCGGGGCGTTTTGGAAGACAGTGCAGCCACATACTTTAAATAAGCGAATCAAGTGAATCTCACATGTTCAATAAAGTTTTCATTGGTTTCAACAGCTACTGTGACAGTGCAGAGGAGGATATGAGGTCTAGTCATATAGCTAGAAACATAGAGGAAGACACAGGTTTCCATAATATCTCAGCTCCCCACGATCCAGTAACAGGAGTTCTTTGGCACACAAATCTTCCATTAACCACATTTTTGGAGCCAGGCTGATGGTTTGCTTGAAAGATTTACAATAGGATTTCATTGGCCTTCTGCTGTGTGTTTATCTGGCTCTCATTTCCAGTTAAGCATTCAAAGCAATCCCCTTGGGCTCTGACTGCATGAGAACCAAAACTGCTGCACTGAAATGGCTAAAATTTGCACATTTAGCTTGGAATCCATGAATCCTTGGAGATAAGTAAGGAAGTCTTGCCACTGAGCTAGTGTGGGCACTCAGACAGCCCAAAGCATCAGTGAGTCTCCATGTGCGGCCACTAAATGCTAGAATTTGGGGTGATTTTTCTGTCACAAACAGAAAGGTGAAATGTAGCAATTTGTGTAAACCAAAGCACACGCTAAAATACTTCCAGCCCTCTGCTACCAGCACAGGCAAGGTTCAGTGAAGGACATGTATCTCACCAGAGTTCAGTGAGAGAAAAATGCAAGTAGAAATTAAAAGCATCAGAAGGGAAGTGACAGCAGGGCTCTGGGAGCCTGAGGGGAAGGGTGAGCACTGGAGGTGCATGTCACCAAAGCTGACCTCAGACCATGAAAGGGAAAGATCATCATGGATGTCGGTAATGAAAACAGATAGGGATGTGGTGTAACAGTAACAGTGACTTCCCAATACCTCATTGACTAATAAAATGACCAGTACTGTAATGTTGCTTTTCACCACAAATATCTGAAAGCATCTGAAGACTTTCAAAGATGGTAACCTCATTTTGTAGATGACAAATATTGATGAGTAGCTTAATTAAGAATCTTATAACTCACTCTCAACTTTAAAGCTTCTTGCCCCAAGCCACACAATGAATTGCTATGGTATAATGTGAAACTTACTCCTTATTTTAATTGGGGATATTTTCTTCTACACTTACAGTAGGACTAATAATGATTTTGCCTTCTTTAAGGTGGTGTCAATCACAAATGAAGAAGTACAAAGGAACCATACCCAATGAATGTCAGCAAAAATAAGATTTAGCCATTTCTAAGTATTATCTGGTACAAAGAAACAAAATGTAAAAGATAAGGGGTATGTGTTGGTTGGGGTTTGGGTTTTCTTTGTTTACACTGCTTTTATCTTGAAAAAAAAAAAAAGCAATGCTTGTAAAAACAAATTAGATTTTCCTGTCTTCTAGCCACAGATGTAAGCCACATTAAACATTATAAAATTGCCTAACGTTGATGCAATTGCTGATCATAGTTGTGTTGGTCATTTTAAGGAACCAGAACCACAGCTTTGATTTGAGTCAGTGAATCAGCCAAATGCAAACACAAATTCAGCTTTGGTTGCTTTATGCTGGAAGTGTGGCTCAGGAAGCCACCTCAGTAACCTTGTCTATTCATTCATTTGACTTTTGTGAATGGAAACCAGAGATCTGGGGTATTAGTTATAGAGGGTTGGGTTGGCTGTGGTTTGGGGTTTTTTATTCTGAACAGAATACTGTTTTTCCTACTGTGGATATTTATGTGATTTTATAGAGCCTGATGTCATTTAGATTAGGTCAAGGCATCCTGAATTTGTCTGTAATCTGACCAACATAAAATTACAGAGAGATTCAAGACCACACTTTGCTATCTTTCCATGTGTATTTTGTGCAGATAAATAATACTGAAGAGAAGGACAACTTCTACAGAATTACAATATCTAAGATGTTACTAGAAATGGAAGCTGTGATTCTAATAGCCCAGCTTAGTTTTACAGAAAATCGTGAATTTATTTGTTATTGTTCAGTTATTTATTTCCCTGTAGTCAGGCATTTTATTTTTTATTGGTAACCCAATTGAACCCACATCTGTTTATCAGAAGAACATTACTTTCTTTCAAGTTGTCTGTTCATGAGAGTTTCATCCCATTTGCAGGTTATGGTGTATTTTGTACAGAAAGTAAAGCTCTATTTGTTTACAGGAGAAAAGATCATCTGTTCAGCTGTATGAAGTGGCTTATCTAAAAAATCCAAATCTAACTCCCAACCAGGCTGCTGCAAAATCAGTTTTTCTTCGCATCATCTCACTGTGTATTTGAGTATATAGTCTTGACTGGGGGAGGCATCTTTCACCTGGTCTCCTCTTCCCTTCCCATTTCTCTAACTCAAACCAGCCAGTGTTCAGCATGGCCATTTTCACATGGGAGGCAGGAAACAAGTCAGATTTTGGACTATCAACCTGCACTTCTCAGCTCTCTCCCATTGCCATTTATAATTATCAGAGATTTTAGATAATATTTGTCCAACATTTTAGCTGTGCTGGTTACTCTTAACAAAGAAGATTTGAGCTACTGTGAAAGCCAAAGTTTAGGATCTGAAGGATAGTTTTTTTCTCACTTCATTTAGCTGCCTACCAATTAGGGACTTTCTTTAAATGATCACCTAAGTGTCCTCATTAAACACTCATGCAAACAACCTTAGGAAAGGATGAACTGGCAGTGTCTACATATCTCTGTTGAATGATGCTAGAGAGTTTAAGTGACCATCTTAACTCAATATCTGATACTTAGATCTACAAATTTAGGAGAGATGAATTCAACCTTGAGAAATATATGCCAAAAGTAATTAGCAACTTTTGAAATTATAATTATACAAGTAGCACAAAAAAGCGTCACCTAGATATGGATTAAAATAGCTACCATTTTGCTGTAAACCTGTATCTGCAAACGTTAGAACCAAAAATCTAATACAAGATATTAAACACAGGTGTTCCAGGAGTATACTTAGATATCTAAAGAAGTGGTAAGTATTTATTTTAAGTACGTATACTGAGCAGATCCATGCGGATTGGAGGAGAGCTACTAGTGATTTTGAAATGAAGCGATGTGTTGACAGCTTTAAACTGATGGAGAAATCTATTTTATGCCATTACTATTGTTACTGATTTTGGCCTGAAGTTTTTTTGCTGTCACATAGGTCCAGAACAGATAAAATTTAATTGCTTTGTTTTGTATGACAGTCAAAGTACAAGACCCAGATGTCTTGAAATCTTGCCTCAGGTGGGACATAGAGACTCAAGCACCTAAGTTGTCCATGTTAATATTTGGACTGGCAACTCCCTGGCACAACTAAGCTTCCAAGGAGCTAAAATTCACCATGCCACTCACTTGCATGTGTCAGAAACACCTCAGCCTGCAATGGCCATATCTTAATTTTGCCTTTATTCATCTGCATACTCTAAACTGTAAGAATCTGCAGAAGCACCTTGCATAAGTAAGTGTGCTCTGAACAGCCCAATAAATGCTAGCAGGAAGGGAAGATGTTAGCTGGAGTGCACTTGATGGAAGTGGGAATCGTCCCTATCCCTCTCATTCTCTTGAGTAACACTAGAGCTTCCACTTGAAAATCTCAGAAACCTTAATGGATTATTTTTGTCTGCTTCCAACCAATGATGTAGAACAGCCCTCACAATGAAGAACACAAACTGGTTTAACATTTGTATGTGTGTGAACATATATCTGTGTGAGAGAGGCAGCATTTATGGTGTCTGTGGAACTGCGCTGTTTAGAAGTGTTTTTCTGCACTTCCTCTTAGGAAAAGGAGCAAGAAAAGCATGAAGAAACACATTCAGTGCTCTTTACCTGCCAAGTGATTAAAAATGGCAGATCTGCCCAGGCAGATGGTAGATGCCTGTCCAAGAAAGCATCACTTGTATCAAAACTGCTTCTTATAGCATGGATCTGGAAATACCTTGAAAGACAGAGGCTCCTGGAGAGCATGTAGAGATATAGAGAATTGCCTATAGATACAGAGAGCAATGCTTTTCTGTTCTTGGTACTAACAAAGGCTTGGATCACTTACATGATTGCCAGTGACAGGAACCAGCCTAAGTTGGATGATAAAACCCTGCACTACAAGAAAAACACCAAAACAACAAACACCACATTCTTAGAAACAAAAAATAAAAATAAAATATAAAAGGGTGGATGGGGAGAAATATTTGCCACCTCCTAAGAAGATTTTTAAATCAAAGGGGGGGCAGTGTGATTAGATTAAGGCCCCAGAATGACAACAACTCAGCTTTCTCTTTGAACTCAGAGCAGCTCCCACGATGAAATGGTGTTCAAAGACAATTCCTTTGCATGAATAATATGGGGGAGGGTTTAATTACCACCTCCTCCTCTCATTCTTCACCTACTCGAGCCAGAAAGCTCAGGTTTCAGCAGTTTTGTTTCTCACTGACAGTGTGGCAGACAGGGGGGAGGGAAAGATGGGAGGAAATACTACAAGGCTGGGAAAAAGAGCAGCAGCAGTGAGCTGTAGCAAAAAAGAAAATAAACGGGCACCATCTTCATATATAAACCAGTTTAAAAGAAAAAAAGAAAGAACTATCCCACTGATGTTATAAATCTCCAGAGAGGAGATTACAAGTCCTGTGCAAAACAATCCTATGTCTCAAAACTCACCTCACTCAGAGGTGTTACACACAAGACAGCTATGTTGGAGCCATGGTATATTCTGAGCAGAGCTGCTTTGAACCTGGTTTCACTCTGGCTAAATCAGCTTAAGTAGAGCTACAACAGATCCAGACCAGAACCAGTAAATCCTAATGTTCCCCCTCTGTGTGAATAAAGACCAAATTCTTCTTGCCTTTATATTTATGTTGTCACTTACCCTCTTTCTAATGGAGTAAAATTAGGCATCGTTAATGTTATTAGCCACTAACACCAAACAAAGAGAGAAGTGTGAGTCTTTTCTTGCCAGATTTCAGATCTTTTCAAATACAATTAACTTGAGCTCATATAATGTTTGCAGCTTAAAGCAGAGGTAAGAAATGCTTTCAGTGAATATTATTAATACCTTATAATCAGCTGTGCTATCGCTTGTCTCTGCAGACCTCTTAAAATATCCGCAATAAGAGTGCCCTCTCTGGACACAAAAGTAAGGTCTCCACATGCCCTGAAGAGACAGACAGGGATGTGGTTGTATTTCTTTACTCTGAGCAGCTCAAAGCTCTCCCTGTGGCGAATCGCCCCTCGCCACTCTCTTCCTGGCACATGTGCCAGCTGAGGATCTCTGAAATGAGGTGTCCCCCCATAGGAACCGCACGCCCTTCCTGACGTGAACTTTCCCTTGCCAGGGCTCTGCCGTGAGTCAGTTGGAACCAATTAGCGTGTTGTGCAAAGCTCGTTAGGCAATAGCAGCCGCATGATAAAGCGGATTCCTCCCAGGTTGCTTTGCTTCCAGTGGTTTCTGATTAACCTCCCTGGTCTGTGCCAGGTGTCGATGGGACACCCCACCAGGAGGGAACGGCTTCATTCATTCTCCTCTGGTACCTGGCTTGTGTGGAGGTGAAAGGGAGCAGAGCAGGCAGTTACAGTGTACACAATCCAAGGGCACTCGGGACACAGGGGACCAAAATAAATAGATTGTTGAATGCCTGACGTCTGAATTAACAAGTAGAAGCAGCTTAGAGTGCCAAGGACGCTCTCAGGACCTCAGTCTGAGCTCAGGTTTCCACATCCCACCTGCTCCTGTACTAAACAGCAATGGGGTCTCCTAGAAAAGCACTAAGGCAGCTCTCCCCACTGAGCAGAGGTCATATGAAGACTCAGAACAGGGACATTGAAGCTTTTGGCAAGGTACAAAGTGCTGGAGACCATCCACACCGGGGTGAGAGCTTCCCCAAGCCTCCAGGACTTAACCCAGAGAACCACATGGGCCGAGACAGAAGTGGCCTCACAGGTCCTCACATAGGCAAAAGGCATGAACTGAAAGAGAGCTGACACTTAAGCCTGGTCTCAGAGCTATTTCTACCTGGTAGAGGTGGCCTATGAACCCCTTTTGTGGTGTGTACAGTAAGGCAACCCTGACCTGGCACCACATAAGGTGCTGCTGTGTGATTATCTTTAGCAGAAGGGTGAGGGGGAAACAGGAAATACTCAGTGGCGCTGCTGGTGTCTGTAGGAACAGAGGAAGACAGAAAATAAAGACAAAATAAAATTAAAAAAAAAAAGCCAACCCACATATATTTTAGTCCCATGAAAGATTCCTCTCTGTTTCCAAGAAAGAACCAGAAATGAGCCAGTATAACACATCACGAACTAGCTCTACCCAGCTCCATACCTTGGGGGATTTGGTTGGCGATTTGTATTTACTAAAACATTGCCAGCTGTTGAGGGGTTTGATCAGCCACCCTGAAGATGGCGAAACAAATGACACCAGAGGAGATGGAGGTTCCCAGTAGGAGACACAAGATAAGGACTGAGGGTACTTTGCAGCCCTGCTCTCCCTGTTGAGGCTGGCTTGAGCAGCCCACACAACTGCTGAGCTGCTTGGGGGAACTCTGGCTCCTGGAAGAGAGAAGGAGATAAAGAGACATGGACAGATCATCCAAGATTAATGATGGAAAAAAAATTGAGAGGACTTGTAAGAGGAAATTTTCACTATGCCAGAATCATTATTAATCCCCTGCAACTCCCTGTGACTAAGAGCTCTTAAACTTCATTGGCATTTAGAAATGTAGATATTCCATTACAAAAAAAGTGTCTAAGATATTGGGATATGCAAAGGGGATTAACTGTAATGGGCATTTTCCATTCATGGGTTAGAATACTTTTTCAGAAGAGTTCCTTACTTTGTCTCTAGCTCCTGGCAAGTTGGTTTTAACTCCTCTGGTTTTAACTCTTTTTGTAATTTGTCCGTGTTTTTAGCTCCCCTGCCAGTTTCTACAGAATTAATCAGAGAGACAGAGAAGTTTCAAAAATATTAAGGTATTCCAAGCACTGGGTAAATAAATGTCAAAAAAAAACACCAAAATCAACCCCCTCACTGAGATAAACATGGGCATGATCCTTAGCAGACATCTCAGAAGCAAAGCTCAACAGGAAACAAGCCTTGGTGGTTGCAGCATCACTTGCTTTGATAAAAAATGATATTTACAGAATTTTAAACTTTTTGCAACCTTTTCTCTTGAGGGTTGTGCGGGTTCAGCCTGGTTTGCTCAGTCAGTAGAGCTTGAGACTCTTAATCTAAGGGTCATGGGTTTGAGCCCCATTTGGGCACCAAAAAGAACTGCTGTGGTTTAAGCCCAGGCGGTGACTCAGAACCATGCAGCCATTGCTCACTCCCCCATTTCTTCCTACCCCTGCTCTCAGAGGGATGGGAAGGAGAATCAAAAGAATGTAACTCCCACGGGTTAAGATAAGAACAGTCCAGTAACTAAGGTATGACACAAATCACTGCTGCTACCACCAATAATAATAATGATAAGGGAAAAACAAGGGAAGAAAATGCTCACCACCCACCCACCAACACCCAGCCCGACCAAGGAGTGATCTCGCCCTTCTGGGTAACTGCCCTCAGTTTATACACTGGGCATGATGTGCTGTGGTATGGAATACCTCTTTGGCTAGTTTGGGTCAGGTGTGCTGTCTCTGCTTCCTCCCAGCTTCCCATGCCCTCCTCATTGGCAGAGCATGAGACTGAGAAAGTCCTTGATAGAAGTAAGCATTACTTAGCAACAACTGAAAACATGGTGTTATCAGTGTTGTTCCCACACTAAAGTCAAAAACACAGCACTGCACCAGCTACTAAGAAAGAGAAAAATAACTGCTACTGCTGAACCCAGGACAAAGGTCCCCCTCGCAGGTAAATCTAATGCAGTATCTGTTTCTCAATGCTTTGCACAGCATGCCATTATTTGAGCAACATAAGACTTTGAGTTCTCTGTGCACAGCAAGACTGGCACTCAGGCTTCCAATTTGTTCAGCTCTAAGTGGAGACCATAGAGACACAGATCAAATGCTTTCCTAACAGGGGTGATATACCAGGCTGCTTATATACCACATACTCCAAACTCTCCAGAACTCTCAGCTCAAAGACCATGCTACTTTTGAGTGCAGAGCTGACACTATGTGCAGGGATCCCAAAGCACCAGTGCATGGCAAGTCCTCTGCAACACTGGGTTGGTGATGACCAAAAAGCTAAAGCCCCAGGAAAGGTAAAAGGCAGAAAAGCCCCTCTGAGTGTGCAAACACCAATGCATGAGTTACCGTCACTCCAAGCCTCCTCAGCTCTTGTGTGCACCTGCACATCCTTTGAACATGCAGGTGGGGGCTTCTGATTTCTCCTAACGGGAACATGTGATACTTCCTCTTGAATCTTCAAGCTCGCATTAAGCTTACAATGTTTGTCTGAAATAGGGTAAAGAGGCACAAATCCACCCCTTGGAAAGCAGATGTTGCCAGTTCATTGAAACACATGGGCCTTTACTTCCTCCATAAGAGAGGGTCTAGAGCAGCTACGCAAACTGAAAGATGAGATAAAAGGTAAAGGCAGTTTTGAGAAGAAAGATTTGAGGTTTTGCTTTTCCATTGCTCCATGCTAGAAATAACAACCAAACCTCAGGAAGGGGTGAGGTGGCACCCCATCGTTATGGACTGTGAGCGTTGCTGCACAGATGCTATGGAGATATCCCTAGCTTGGTCCTGGACCTGAGCTCAAACATGGCAAGTCCCTCAGGAACGGCTCTAAACTTCCTGAGGAAACAGTAAAAACATTATAGACCTCTGCAACAACTGGTGTTCACCTGCTTTCACAGTTCAACTCTTTGCATCCACATTCATGCCCACATTTCCTGAATGCAAAAACAACTGACATCCCTCTTTTTTATATTGTTATGAGGAACCATAACTAAAGGATGGAGACAAATCCCTTCTGTGCTAGGTTCCAGGAAAGAGAAAGCCTCAGTACATCTATGAGCCAGGGACACCAGAGGGCGAATCTAGGGAAAAGCTACCAGCTGTTGATTCAGAGCACTGGGAGGAGGCATGCTGCATGTTCAAAGGATCTTGCAGATGTGTCTGGAAAGGAAGTGGGGAAAGAAATGTCTGTTATCTGCGACTTGCCTTGGACTGGGATGCAAAGGGCATCGGTAAAATTTTCTCTTGTTCTCTTGAGAACAGAGATTTATGAGAAGCTGTCCCCTCTTTTAGTTCTGCTTTTCCCATGATTTCTCTGCCTCCACTTGGGATGGGTCTCCCTTCAGTGAGGAGTACAACTTACACAGATGAAGAAAACCCCCAATCTTCAAAGGGCTGCAGCACATTGCTATAATGCCATCATAGCATGGCTTAGCCCCATCTATATAGGCAAGATCAAACAGCATCCTGCAGAGTCAGGATGCTATTGCATTACAACATGATTCTTCCTGTGACAGGTTTGGCCAAAAGCCAGGCAACAAAATGGGTCTGCTAGTGCTGAATGGACTTAGAGCCACAGACAGCAGTTGGAGATTTATGCTGCTGCAGTTGCTTCAATCTCCAATGTACTCACATCAGAAATCAAATCAAGATACTGTTCCCCAGTATTTCAGGCTTACCCAGACATCTGCAAACCAATGGTATGAACTTTGGGTCTTGTCATCACTGTAGCTAAACGTTTTGTATTTTTCTTTTAAAAATGTGTTCATCGAGTAAATTAATCATTAATAATAATTAATATAAGTTAATATTAATCTGCAGAAAATGGGAGAGGAGGAATCCTAGGTAAGCATGTTAAGAAATCATGCTATGCTCTCATTTTCTAATGTAACTGCTCATTCAATGACAGTTTCATAGAAAGTGGCACTTCTTGGTAGTGCTTTGCTGCCAAGACACTTTAATGAAAGGGAATCAGCAGGAGGTAGCAACTTGAGGTACCAAGCAATGCCCCAAAATCCAGAGATTTTGTGAAGAAGTTTTATCTGTCCTTCTTCATGCATCTGTACCCTTGTTTTTGGCCTTGAAGTCATGAATGTGTTTACTACTCCTTGCAATATGCAGGATGAATTCATCAGTAGTGTGGATTGGAGAGGGGAGAGTAAGGGAAATGAGCCTGTTAGGGCTTAGTGACTGTAGCAGGACTAATAGAGTGGCTGAGACCCTTAATGCATCTCTGTTAAAAGGCCTTGTGTCTACTGTAAACTGGAATTTGCCAAATATCTGCTTCACGTATGTAGGAACGATATGATTGAATTTATGCTGTGTACCAGCCACAGCATCTGAGATGAGTCACAACATATGCTGAGATCAAGCCACTACAAGAAAAGACTATAATGTTAAGGGATTTACACAGAAATATGGATTAGCATGGCTTGAATGAGTGCATTTGACTGAGTCAAGTGATGGGCTGCAGAATCTTAAGCTGCTGTAACTCAAGTCCCAGCAATCACATGCCTGATACATTATGATGCCTGTGTCTATCCTAGTAAAAGAAATCAATTAGAGTCTGTCCCCTGGTCCTGAAGGCTCATGTTATGCTCTCAAGACCAGGCTGGAGCCTGCAGCTGTTTCTGCTTGGTTTGGTACAGTAGACGTATCCGGACATGCTGTCAGGTGAGTGCATCCAAAAGGAAAAAAAATGAGAAAATCTTTGTTGACCTCTGAGGTGACATTAAATGTCACGGGAGGACAGAGCTCTCTTCAGTAAGTACTTGCAGACAAGGGACTTGGTAGGTGTCATGTCTGGTAGGACCCTGAGCTCCATCTGGATGGCACGTTGAGAGTGGCACTTTTTACCACTGGTCACAGAACACGAGTGTTTGCAGAATCACAGTATCAGAGGTTTACGCTAAATTCTGTTTGTCTGGACAGTAGTGTAAGGTATGTTTAACCTCTAGGAACAGGCAGATGCCAGGAGCACTGAAGGCATTTTAATAGCCAGATCACTGATATGTCCTCCAGCCAGAGTGGGGAAAAGTCACTAAAACATGGGATGTCTCTTTAGCCACAGTGCTCCTTCCTTTAGGAGTCAGTCCACAACATAACACAACATCTCTGAATTACCCTCTGAAGGGAGCTGCCAGCCTCTTTCTATACCATCCAAACTTCACAGACACTCCCCTCCTGCCCTAACCCACTGTTCCCAGCACAGGGGTCAGACACAGTAGCTGCCTGTAGCCTGCAGTGGGGACAGCCGGTGACAAGGCTCACAACTCTCCCTGACAGATGAACGTGGAAGTTCATCCTTCTTCTCATGACATTGTTTCCAGCCCTCCCTCTACCAGGAGGATTTCCTCTTCCCATGAACAGCAACAGAAAGACTTTCCCCCACCACAAGCCAGACAATATCGTTTCAGACTGCAGCGAGCAGCAGCAGGAAAAGCTGAACTCTGCATCAGGGCACGTTAATGCTGCCAAATCTCTGTCAATTCACTGGAAGCTCTGATATATCACCTACTCCTGTGGCTGCGGTCAGGGCAAAGACCCTCATTGTCAAGGCTTCAGTCTGACAACAGGCATAAAAGAGCAGCGTCTTTGAGTTCTGCCCTCATAACCAGAACCGAAAACATTTTCGGTAAAAGATTAGGAGAGCAAGTTGAATCAGCAGGCTCTGCAGCCTGTCATTACTCACAGGTTTGCTTTGTTATCAGCATGTACATTTCAAAAGTGTGTTTGCAAAAGGGCTGTGGCATGGCTGACCCCTTCGGATTGTGGAGAAAAGCAAGAATATTATTTGGCCTGGGTTTGCCTGTGATGAGGTCTTGCATTCTTTGTGTGTGATCATTAGTGCCCTCTGTATTGTAAGTACTTCCTTCACTGTAAGAAGACCTGCTCTCTTCAGGTTCATTTCCTGCTCCTCAGTGTAACACTACTAGATGTTTTCACAAACTCCGGATGCATTGTGTAATATGGGGCAAAAATCTTCAGCAACTAAGTGACCTGACCATCCAATAACCCAAACAGCCCGACTGCCATATCCTGCAACCCAGCCTTCTGTCTAGACCACAGAAAACCCATGGAGACCACAAAGCGGGACCTGCACCCTTCCCACCGCCTAACTATATAGCCCACACAAGACAAAGTACATGCAAATCCAGGCACCTGGGGCACCAATTGATTGTTAGTGTTGTCACATAAGATGCTGCTGTAGATACGTGTGGTGGGTCCCATCTGGAGATGCACCCTTCTTTGGTAAGGTTTGCATGTCACAGATACATTGCCCAGCCATGCTGCTCACATGTCAGCACAGCACCCCACAAGTGTTAGGTTCATTCCTGATTTTTAGCTACTTCAGACGATCTGGAAAAGATGCCACTAAGTCAGAGCTACTGCTCTGATGTGGGACTTCCAGAGAAAAAGGATGGCAGAAAATTGGCCTCCAAGTTGTATCAGCATAGCAGCATCCCTTGGGATCTCCTGGGGTAGCTGTACTCAGATGCTTGCATGATGGGGATCCATCTTTCACTGAGCTGTTGATGGTAGGGAGGGGATGTCAGTTTAAGAGTGTTCACCTTCCTACCACTGATTTGCAGCATAAATCCTGTTCTTGTTAAGTGAGCAAAAGGCTGAGTAATTATATAAGTAAAGTAGCATGTTTGGGAGAACTGGATGGTAAGAACCAGCAGCAGACAAAAGAGCACCCTAAAAATGAATAAAAGGGGTGTCCTAAATCCCCGCTGAGATCTCATACACTTCAAGAAAGTCTCACTCATTTTCTTCTTTCAGTTAATGAAAATTTAATTTTGATGAAAACTCAACTTCAATGAAAAATGAAATTTCATTTCTACTACCTTTTTTTAATTATTATATATTATTTATTAATTATAAATATTATAAATAAGCACCTTATAGGGTAATCCCTGTGTCTTCATTCCCATGCGGCAGCTGAGGAAGTCTGTGCTGCCTCAGCTGGCAGTGCTATTGGGAGAACAATCCCAAACACCAGGCTGACACAGGCCAGGCCAGTGCTGCAAGCAGTCTGTGACTAGCTGCAGCACTTCAGGGCCCTGCCTAAGCAGCAAGGCGATGAACAAAGACAACTACCTCCAACCAGTCATGGAGGCTTCTAAAAACCACTATATTGGTGTGAGTAAAACTCACTATTCCATCCAGTTTATCCATCTGAAGGCAGCTGGGAATGTACAGGAATAAGTCCTTATCCTGCAAGCAGCTTGTTTGAGGCAAGAGCCCCAACATCCTTCCAGGTGGGGAACTGGTCCTCTTTAGGGATGGTGGAGCTCTCCAGACTGCTCAGGATCAGCCCTGTCAGGAGCTTGGCAGCAGCAAAATAGCATGGATAAACATGTGCCAGCCTTGAGCAGCCTGGCTCTGGTCAGTTTAGTTTACTAGCACAGTCATTGTTTGTAGATCCATCTTTCAATTGCATGTGCTCTTTGTTTTATGTGGTGTTATTTATGAATCCTACAGAGAATATAATGCTATCATGTAAAAATAACATTGAGTCGTTCTAAACTGGGCTCTCACTACTGTCACATTAGACTATAGGCATGTGATTAAGTCATTTCTCTTAAATTAGGCTTCACAAAAGAAACCCCTAGTTGACCTGCTTCTACTTCAATTCCATGCTGGTTACACACTAGAATTCATTACTTCAAACTGTCCTGAAAGCCATTTTGCTGACAATCACAGTCCATTCCAGCCAAGTTCTGGACACATCCAAATGTGCAAGACTTCTTTCTAGTCTGAACCTGTCTGCTATTAACTTCTGTTGCTTCGAGTTACAGCTTTCTCTGCTATATGAAACAGAAATTGTTGCAAAGTTTCAGTTCTGCAGGAGGGATTTCATTTTAAAGACCGGTGGTTTTCTGCAGATCCTGTAAAACTTCACTTATAAATAACCTAGGATTTAAATACCTCGAAGCCTTGGCAGCCTCTAAAATGGTTCTGTATCTAGTGAAAACAACCACAGAGTTTTAGGTCTATCCGCATACAGTCTTCATGAGCCTCAAACTGCCCACAACCTTTATATTAAAATCTGCAAGTGGATTCTCAGCTGCCATAAAATCATCATTTAGGCCACGATTCCACTTTCATTTACACCCATGTAAACTTCTGTAACTCTCACACTTCTACGACAAAATGTGATACGTGGAAATAGGTGTGGAGCACACCTGATGTGTCAGTCAGGTTTTTGGCAGTTTCATGGAGTTTAGAGATGGAAGGAGCTGTTAGATCGATTAGTCTAACATCCTCACTATGGAAATCCATTCAGTTATTCTTGTACTGGGTCCAGTAAATGCAGCGAAATAAAATGCAGCTTCCAAAAAAGCATCCAGAGGATTTCAAAACATAGGAATCCACCACTCCCCTTTATTGTTCAGACAACTGTTACAGAAAGCTCACTATTAAATGTGCCTAGCTTGAATATGTCCACCTTCCACTTTCAGCTTTTCACTGTTACATGAAAAAGGTCCTTAGTATCTCTCATTTTCCTACCGTGAAGACCACTATGCATTGCAAACAGTTTGCTTCTTGCTTTTCTTTTTTTGTAAGCTCTGCACAGTAGCTTATCTGGAATAAAAGCGTGTTAATCCTTACCTTAGAGAAGATGGGAGATAAGAGCCCTGCAGCTGAATGGGCTCAGCCACCTCAGCTTCACTGAGGGACCAGCTCTGTTTGCATTTTCCCGGCAGCAATGCAATGCAGGAGGCTGTTCAGGGCAGTCCTGCTGCTAGCCACGACCGGCTACTCATTTCCACACAAGAACGTCCCCATTCCCCTCACCCTGGACAGCCAGTTCATACATGCACATAGGAAATGGCTTTCCTGCTTTGCCACTATCTTCAACACAGATCAGTTCCCTGAAGCAATCAGTTAAGCACTGCAAGCTCTGCTGGTCCCAGCGGGGGAGTAGACTGTACATATGTGTGTGCGTGGTATTTGTTGAGGGGAGGATTGACACATTTAAGAGTAATAGAAAAGAAGAGGCAGGAAAAATGCACTTGGAGCCATCCCCTCAGGGTTAAAGCGAGTACTCAACAGTTGCTGGAGTGTCTAACATGCCATCAATTCATCCCCTAATTTGCTCTGCAGTAACCAATTTATTTAGCCATAGCCTGTGTCAAAATCCCCATAAAATATATTTTGTTTGACCTCTGTCAGACAAACCCACTGCCTCATTAGAAAATGAAGTCAGGTTAGTTCAGTAAGATTATTTTCCTGCTGCTGGTGATCACCTATGGCTGTGGACAGTGACAGCCACAAAGTCCCTTTTCCCCACTACTTATGATTATAAATCCCAATTAGAAAACAGGATTGTTTGATTATGGTAACCCTGTAGATGTAACATAACATATAATTGTAGATGTGATACACTTCCAATGAAACACATCTCCATCTGTTTTCTATAGCACTACATGAACTGACATTAATCACATCCTCCTCCTTTTAATTTCTTCCTAGTAGGCAAACTTAGCTTCAGTGGCCTACGTTATTCTGCTTACCCTAACAGCACGATCACACAACATGAGCTATGGCTGAGAAGGAAGTAGCTGTGGACATGAGAGACTCACCACTCCCATTATGTCATTTTCTAGAACAAAGTTTCAGTGTGATTTAAGTGCTGCTATTGCTGCCCCTGTAATACAAGCAGGACGCAAAGATTTGTGCCTCACCAGACTCTGTCTCTTGATCCCTGTTCAAAACTAAAGAGCATGGGATTAAGCCAATGGGACACTGTGTATTTCCAGAGTAATATACAGTCATCAGGAGAGGAGACATGCAGCCTCTGAACTTAAACTATTAAATGGTGCAATTAAAAAAAAAAGAAAGAAGAAAAAGGAAATAATAGATCATTTGTAACAAAAGCTCATTGGAAAAGATTTGTTTATAACATTTGGCTACAAAAAGAAGAAAAAACCTAACGCGCTCATCTCCACCCTTATTTCAGGTATTATCTTAAATGTGAAATCCCTGTGCAGGACATGGGTGTCCCTGAATCAAGCCAAGACAAACAAGTGCCCAGAGAGGCTGGCAGCAGCATCTCCCCAAGGCACAGCACTGGGGTAGCCATGTTCAAGGACAGTCTTGAGACATCTGTGTTACAGCTTAATCCTCTCTTGCTTCTGGCAGCACCAGAGAAAGTCTGATGTAAGGAAATCATAGTTTAGGACTCACAAATATCAAGGATTTAGTTACATTTATGGTGGTGGCAGAGCTTGGTGATAGCTCCTTGTCTGGTTTACACTAGATATTGGGTGGTATGAAGGTTAGTGTGGACAGGGGGGTCAGTAGCCCTCATCGCATCCTTCTGCCCTCTGCCTTTGTTTGGGGCAGTTTTCCCCTTCCCTGATGAGAAAGATGTTCTGAGCCCTATAACAAGAGGTGTGACACACATCAACTGGTGAAGGCTGGAGCCACGGAACGATGCTGTCCGGAGAGGAAGGCCTGAAGCAGAGGAATGCCTGGAAGACCAGACAGACTTCATGCTTGCTAAGCCAAGGTTGTATTTTCAAGGATACCCTAAACCGTCATAAACCAGATTGCTGCCAAAAGCAGTTGCCCTGCCTTCTTCTGTCCCAGGTTATCAATTCTTATGCTCTCCTCAAACAGCTCTTTCCTGACCTAAGTCAGTCCTCCTAAATATAGGGAAAGGGACAATGAGGAGGCAGGAATGAGGAGCCCAAAGCAGGAAGAAGGTGAGACAGATGTTTTCCCTGGCACTGCCAGGTTAAACCAACCACGAAACTCCAGCCTAAACTAGATGCAGACTTATTTGAGGCACACCTATTGCTCAAGGAGCTTGGCTTCCATGCAAATCCTAAAGCCACTCTTTCCCTTGGCAGTGACTGGGCACACCTGAAAATCTGACCACTTCCCTGAGGTACCCAAAGAGTCTCCAGTCTAGCTAACCACCATCTTCAAAGCATTTATCGTGCACGAGGAGCCCCCAGAGTGCTGCAAAGGTTTCCCACACCAGAAGGCAACGAGGGGCAGCAACTCAGTGAGGAGTCACCGCCGCGTTTCCCAATGGTGTCTGGACAAGGTCCCCTTTGCGGGTTCGACTCTTCAAAGCAGCAGCCTTTGCGGCCCTTGAGTGAACAGCACGGGGGAGAGAGAAGCTGGTTTCGCCGCCGTCCCGCGGGTCCCTACCAGAGCACGGCCAGGCTCCAACGCCCCAGCGCGGCTCCGTGCATCAACCGCACCGGCCCGGCTCCGCCTGGGCGTCCCCGTGCTCGGGGCTGCTCCGCTCACTTCAACAGTGCCACCTAGTGCCTTTCTTAAACCATTCCAAGTGGAAAGGGGGGCTCCGGAGCGGGGAAATCCGCTTTGGCGGCAGAGGGGAGTTACAAAGAGAAAGAACCGGTCCGTGCGGGCGAAAGCTGCTTGCGAGCTGCCCGCAGTGCGGTGTGCGGTCAGCCGCTGGTGCCCCGGCTACCTGCAGACCGTGAATAGGGTACAGAGTGAACACCGCCCGTTAAAAAGTATAACTAAATAATAAATAACCCCCCAAACATAGTTTTCCAGTTCTTAAATTGTCTAACGTGTTTCCTGGCTTGTATTAACGCGAGTGGCATGGGTATTAACGCGAGTGGAATGGGTATTAACGCCAATGGGAGCTTCCTTGAGTATTTACTACTTTAAATGTTTCCGAGAGTGAATGGGTAAAAGTGGAACTGGAAACTGCAAAGTTCATCCATTCATAGAGGCAATTCCCATTTTATTAATAAAAACCAGCAGCAGCAATAGCTGTCCCAGCAGAATAGTGGCTGTGGGAGAGACAAGCCCCACAGCCCCAGCAGAGTGATGCAGGGAGTGGGGGGTTCCCCCTGACTGCGGGGCATGAAGAGGAAATCAAGTGGTGGCAACATATTAATATGTACTGCGTTTCTCTGCAAAACTGAGACTTAGCTAATTGTATTCCTGCCGCTGAACTGGTCCTTGGCTGAGATCATTTCAATGGGCAGAGTTGGTTTCTTTTTTTTTCCTCCTTACAGGAGTTCCCTCCCCTCCTTCTTCCCATCCTCCGCCTATTAAAACAACTCAAGTCTCACTTGTTAAAAGACCCCATAACGTGGAGGAGGCAGAAAAGCAGCAGCAGCAGCAGGAAAGAAAAAGACGTCTGGAAAATATTACCCGTTTGCTGCTGCTGCTGCTGAGAAACCTCATTGAAACAGTTACTCGGTCAGCAAGGCATCACCAAAGAGACTTAATCTGATGCTGTACATCTCTCAAACTTTCAGACGCTGCCTTGCAACTTCTCCAGGCTCCTGGCTAGCCGGGATTGAAATAAGATCTTCAGCTTCGACTACGAGAGACTAAATCCTAATTTATTACTTTTAACTTTTTTATTATTATTATTATCTGGAAAAAAAAAAAAACAAACAAACCAACACGACTTTGAGCTAGAAACCGAAGCAAAGACAAATCCATGGTAATTGTGAACACACGTGGGAGAAAATGAGTAGGACTGAATAGCTTAAAACGATTTTTGTTTTTTATTTGTTTTCATTTTTAAGTATTTTTTATTTCTGAGCGTCTCAGTAAGTCCCTGAAAAGTGCGATTTGATTTTTTACCTCAAACTTGGAAACTCTTCAGCGGGAGCAGCGGTACGTGAGACCACACAGCTGGCTGGAGCCCCTCTATGACCAAAGGACAGAAGGACAAGCAAGGTAGGTAATTTACGGTTAGGCTTCTGTCATCCCAAGAGCAGAAGACCCTCTCCTCCCATCCCCACTGTTCAAGGGGGAAACGCTGAAATACCAAAGCTAAAATACGACTGGGGCTGGGGGAGGACCTCACCGGCTCTGCGCTACACCTAGTTCAGCAATGAATAGGACCGTCATGAGGATGAATGAGGTTTTCAGCTTCAATCCCCTCCTCCGTGTAATCCGGTTAAGATATTGCTGAGCGTTAAGATTTGGAGGGGAATATAAAAGGCGGCAACTCCCCTTCAAAAAAAAAAAAATCTGAGCCCCCAACAAACCCATCTAACTCCCAGCCAAACCCAACATTGAAACGAACTCGAGCCGCAGGTCAGCAGCCGCTCCGCCGAGCCTGGCGGGTGGCGGGGCGCACTCCCGGCCCCCGCTTGCTTCTCCCCGGCCGCCCCCCTCCTCTACGGCCAGGACCGGGAGAGGAGACGTGACAGGAGCGCGGGGAGAGCCGGGACAGCGGGAAGGCAGCGGCGGGAGGAGACCCGAAGTCCCGCCTCGGCAGGGGGAAACAGACGCTGCCGAGCGGAGAGGGCGGTTTCCCGAAGGCGGGACGGGATGGAACGGGCGCGGTGCGATGCGGTGGGGCGGGAGCCGCCGGCTGCCCGCGAGCTTCCACCGCCGCACGCCAGAGCAGAGCAGAGCCGGGCTGGGCCCCGCCCCGTCCCGCAGCCCGCGGAGCCCGGCCCTACAGAGGGAGGGTCAAAGCGGGGGCCGCGGGGGGGGATCCCTCCAACGCGCCCCGACCCCGCTCCGCTCCGCGCCGCCGCCCGCCCTCGGCGTGACGTGGCGGCGCGGGGGATCCCCCCGGTGCCCCGCCCGCCCGCTGTGACGCGACAGCACCGCCCCCATTGGCTGCAGCGCCGGGCCGGGGTTCCCCCGAGGAGCGGAGCTTCCGCTGCGCTCCGGAGCAGCTCCCGCAGCCCCGCACCACTCGTTAGTGGGTGGCGCGGGCACGGCCGGGACCCGGCGCTGGAGAGTCTCGCAGGGCTCCGCGGCAGGGCCAGAGCCATCCCCTGGGCCTGCGGTGACCCCGCGGCACAGCGCTGCTCCGCGCCAGCGCCCTGCTTCACAGCCTCCCGCCTCATGAGACATTCTCCCTTCGGCACACATGGGTGCCGCTCCCCTCTCAGGGGAGGGAGAGGGGTGGCGGTTTAAGCCCCGCAGAAAGCCGGGCAGCAGGGTACCTCATTGGAGGGTGATGGCTGTGGCAGGTGCTCTCCTTCCCTACAAATGTGCTGAAAATCCAGCCCCCATCAAGGTCACAGCCACTTTGTCACTAGTCTGGAGAAGAGAAGGTTCAGGGGGAACAATCTACAGCTACCTGAATGGAGGTTGTAGTGAGATGGGGGTCGGTCTCTTCTCCCAAGTAACAAGTCATAGGTCAAGAGTTAATGGCTTTAGGTTGTATCAGGCGAGGTTTAAATTGGATATTAGGAACAATTTCTTCCCAGAGGGGGTGCTCAGGCACTGGAACAGGCTGCTCAAGGCAGTGCTGGAATCACCATCCCTGGAAATGTTCACAAACTATGTAGATGAAGCCCTCAGTGACATGGTTTAGTGATGGTCTTGGCAGTCCTGGGGTAATGGTTGGACTGGATGATCTTAAAGGTCTTTTCCAACCTAGTTGATTCTATGATTCCATGGAATCTTTATGGAGCAAAGCCAGGATTTTATTTCATGCTCACAAATCTGTCTTATCCTACATGCAAGTGCAGAAAAACCTGGGAAAAGGTTTTCCCAGTAGTAGGAACAGCAGCCCCTCTGGGCACAGTGGAGTTTCCCATGCTAGTTCACTAGCAAAGGACTCTTCATATCTATGGTGTGGGAGCGAATTTGCTTCATTTTGTTACTATTCAAGATTAGTATATAAAGCAGCAAATTACTCCTCCGCTACTCAGTGTAGTGGGACTTGACTAAGTCAAACAAGATATGACCTGTGCTTTATAAACAAATTACAAGGTAATCAGCTATGAACACCAGATAAATATTTATGTGCTCGATTAAGGCATGGAGTAGTCGGTTTTGTGCCAAAAGCATCCATGGACTTCATGACCAGCAACCAGAAAGCATTTCTAAGCTAGATTTTTGTTTAACCGCAATCTGAAATATCTGATTATAAATATAATTTACTTCTTATTTCTTAGAGCATTTGTCTGGTTTATTTTTTGTTGTTTTTTTCCTCTTTCAGTTAATTTAGTAACTAGCATATCACTGTCTACATTAGGGACAAACCCAACCAGCAGCTGCAGAATTCTTTCCACATCAGTTACTCAAACCTGTAAGAGACTAAATTTGGGCAGTTTAGCGGGAAACATATACCGAGCAGACAGGAGATCCTTGATTTGCTGATCAAAGCCTGTGCATGCAGATACAGTTTGCCATCATTACTAATCCTGTTCTTGATTTTAAACCTAACCCCAGAGTTAATTTTAGTCTTATGTGAGCCCTTTCCAGAAGATCAATAGCATGACAAAATCTGGAAGTGATAAATAACCAAAAGCACCAGATATGGTAACTCTGCTGTGGTAAAGATGTACAGATGTAACATAACTTTTCAGTTTCCTCTCTGTAGGCTGTAAAATAGAAGAGGGAGTCTGGACAGCTATTTTATGCTTGTAATTAATGTGTACCTGGAATCATTTGTACTTCAAAGATAAATTATTTATTTTGCCATCAAATTAAGGCTAATAACGAACTTAAATATTGGAAAATGGTAACCCGCAGATAGTGTTTGTGTGTACAGGCAGACTGTATGATGCAAAGCCACATACAGTATGTGTCTGCCTGTGTGCATACACATCTGCACTCACACGTGCACTCAAACATGTCATTGAAGCAGCTGCTCTGTTGAAGCCAACGCTGTTATTCTCACGAGTAAGGAGGGGTTTTTAAGGCTTCTACCTACCCTTCTACACCAGAAAGAGTAACACAATACACATCAGTAGCCTAAGCCTTATCATGAAGGGTTTTGTAGACCTTCAAGGACCTCTTGCATGATCATGATCCTGATTTTACAGGTGAGGAAGCTGAGACAGAAAGAGGTGAATTCACACACCTAAGGTGAACGGCAGGTGAGCGGCAGCACTGGGAACAAAATCCAGATTGTCTGTGTCCCTGTCCACTCTTGGATGCTGTGACATAAGAAATGCAGTGGTAAACAATGACCCAGCTGGCAGCTTTCATAAGGGACATTACTCTCTATAATAAATCTGTCAAATGTATGCATACATTTTCGACATGAATATCCCGGAAATAGCAGCTCTGCGGAGAAAGATGCTTTTTTTATGCCTCCACTACAGAACTGCAAGATAAATTATCTACTGATTTCCCTCTTCAGCAAAATACTTAAGTGCTCACTTATCTATAATGACGTACTTACATGCTTTGCTGAATCCAAAGCCTCAGCGCTAAGCTTCAGAGGACCATGACTAGTAGACATTCAAGAATTCAGCTTCTATACAGGCATGTATAAATGAGATGTTTTCAAAGGTTTTCAGTGCTCAGCACATTGCAACAAAGATCTGCAGACAAGTCTGATGCACAGATCTCATACAGAATCACAGAATCAACTAGGTTGGAAAAGATCTTTAAGATCACCAAGTCCAACCATTACCCCAGGACTGCCAAGGCCACCACTAAACCATGTTGCTGATGGCCTCATCTACATGGTTTTTGAACATTTCCAGGGATAGTGACTCCACCACTGCTCTGGGCAGCCTGTCCCCTCCCAAGACCTTGCCCACCCCCAGCCTGCTGGTGAGGGGAGTGTAGGAGAGCAGGCTTGATGCTGTGAAGCACTGCTCAGTGGTAGCTAAAACCTGGTGTGTTCTTAACACCTTCCTAACTACTGATACCCAGCATTGTAAGGGCTGCTGTGGGGAAGGTTAGCTCCAGAGCCAATAGAGGGATAAAATCAGCACACTTGTGACTGAACCTTTACTGTTGTCTCCTGGACAGCTACTGACTTTTGCAGTGTAAGGTTTTTTAAAAAGGTCTCCAGATGTTTGGAATTAATAAGTGCTAATTCTTTCAAACAAACTTCCACATCATTATGTTTTATGTACAAACTTCCTGTGTCTCCCCCTCTTGCTTTTTCATTTTCTGGGGAAAAGCTAGCCAGAAGTACTACATGGCAATAGGTTTGAGTGTTGTACATGAGAGATGACTTTGGAAACAGATGATGTAGTGAGCTGCATCCCATATGTTGCAAGCAAACCTAACTTCAGTTTGACCTCCTGATTGCTTCCTTAGTCCTCATAGCAGCTGGTGAAGAATAGGTGAACAGGCTGCAGATAATATTGATGTGTTCAGACACCAATGCACATAGGTTTTCTGGATATGCATTTGCCCCTATTTTATTTATTGCTGTCTTGATGTATTAGTAATAAATTAAGCTTTTTTTTTTCTCTTTGTTTCCTGACTTTGCAAAGGGATGAACTACCTCCAGGTGCTCTTACTCTCAGGGATGCATGAAAGCTGATTAATAACCATATGGGTGGAGTGTTCTGCATGATTTTGGAGGAGGGGGTGAAGTGGTAGATTACCAGTGCAGAGCAGAATTTGCAGTCCTGTCTCAGGCTTCCTGTGCAGTACATGGGGGACATAGGCACCTCCAGAAAGAGTCTGACACAGGCAGTGCAATCTTATTGCCACTTGGAAGTCTGATGCAAACTAGTGGACTTTCTGACTTCTTTCAGTGATAAACAGCTTTCACTCTTAAAAAAATAATAATAAAGAACACTGCAGGAACTGTTTTCCTCCCCCTCCGTTATAGACCTCGTTAAAAACCTGTCCAGAAAGTGCAAGATCCAGGTTTGACTCCAAAGACAGTGAGGTAACCCAACTCACCTCCTCACCAGGTGAGAAGCTTTGTTTCCCTCCTCACTCCTGTTCCCATGCAGCAGCCGTCCTGTGCATAAACAGAAATGACTTGCAATTATCTTTGTTGATCCAGAAATATGGACTGGCTGCATGTCTTCCACCTGTTGAGCACCTCATCCCTAGCATAGGGGGTGCTTTTTTTCCCTTTTTGAAGTGCTTCAGTGCCTATTTCCCAGGACAAACTGACAGGGTTAAATCCCTCCAGGAACCAAACATCCATTAGGCTGAGACATAAAACACTAAGCTGTGCTGGTCATAGAAGGTGTGCACGAGCTCTGTACAGCGCCTTCCACCAATTAGTCAGCTGTTGAACATGGCTGTAGTGTCAGCAACTTTGAATATTAGCAGTTACATTTTTGCTGAAGGAATATTGCTAGCACTTAGAAAGAGTGCTTATCAACGAAGTCATTGAGAAACAATTGTGGCTTTGAAAGTTAGTGTGGGTGTTTGTCCTTCACCAAGCATTTGACACATCTTGACTCAGCACAACATTATTTTAGGCTTGCACTGTTAAAACACGGTACTGTACACTGGGTCTCTGGTAATACTTGGTTTTAACTTTGTGGGACAAGTTCAGGAACTTCAGGAATAGATTTCAACTGATGTCTTATGAAGGATGTAATTTTACACTTCACAGTGTTAGGCCAAGCTAGGTACATGTAACAGCACAGTCCAACCTGTGATGTCAAAGTGATGCAGCTATTCCCTACCCTTGGTGCTAGCATTTGACTCAGCAGGTCAGTTTTGGTTCCAGACTTGTACAAGTGTCATTTCCTTTTAACTTCTTGGCTCAATTATTGAAGAAGGGTGGAGAGGTTTTGGCTTCTTTGCCATTGTTTGGGCACGTTCAAGTTGATAAAGATCAGTTCTGCTGGGCAAGCTATCAATAGCTCACATGCTAAATCTTGAGAATATTGAGCAACTTTTTCCAGACTTTCCCTGTGTTTCAGTCAGTTAAAAGACTATACATAAAAACCTCAATTGCACATACAAAGGGGAAAGTTTCTTTGATGAAAGCCAGGAATTTAGATCAAAACACAGTTTATTTTCCCAAGGTTGACAGTGAAAGGATAGAAAAAAATGCTGGTTTATTAAGACCAGAAATCCATTTCTTGATCTTAAAAGACTGTTTTTTTGCGAGGGAGGGAAGCTGTGCTGTAATGACAAGATCAGAGAATTCTCTTTTTTTTTTTTTTTTCATTTTGTGCAGAAACACTTCATAGGAAGAGAAAACCAACAGCAAATTAATATATAAGAAACCTGGTAGAGTATACAGTCAGTCAAATGTAAACACTCCAGATCTTAATCTAAATCCTATGGGCTCCACCCATACAAGTGATCCATTAATTTCAGCCATATAATTCTTAATGTAAGCAGACTTTAGCCCCTGCTCACTAATAGGAATTTTCTATTTATGGCAAGAGAAGTAGTGGACCCCAAATGGGAAAGCAGAGTACAACTGTGCTGTTAATGAAACATTTACCTTGATGTTTGTGACCTTCTGCGTGCTTGAGGGATTAATAAACAAAGAGGCTATTTGACTTCAAGGTAATCTAGAGGGGATCTATTACTTAATCTGTTTTCTAAAGACAGTCTATTTTGGGCACTGAGTTTTAATTCACCTACAGTGGTGGTTAAGCATAAGCTATCTTTTATTAGGCTTCTTTATGACCCCTTGTTGTGAAAGACTTTCAGACAGGCCAGAGCAGGGACAGTCGCTTTTGCTGGTGGGTGATTACAGCACCTGTCAGAGCCCAGCCATAAGTATTCAAGGAAGTCCCAGAGATAGGGTCGAATTTCTTTAACAGTGTTTCCAAATATACATTTAAGAGGCTTCCTCCTGTCTTGAAATTTAAGACCCTAAATAGCCAATGGAAAAAAGCACAGTCTTTGTAACCTCAGACTTTGCGCTTGCCTGGTTTATTTTTATTGTGTAAGTGATGCTCTGCTGACTTTTTTTCTTCCAAGTCTATAACTTTTCTGACAGAAGTGTAATTGCTGACAGCTATGCTGCTGCAGCTTGGTAGTATTTCTTCAAGAAAGAGTTAAGGACATATATGATGTCAGGAAGTGCTGTTCCAGCTTTAGCTTTGGCCAACAGATGGTGAAACAAACATGATCAGCAGACGAGCAAGATGTTAGCAGCAAGGAAAATATGAGTAATAGTAAGAAAACACAAATATTAAGTTCATTACTCTAAGAGAACCTAATTCAGCAAAATATTCAAGCACGAATTTCAGATTCATTTACTTACAATGCATTTGCTAGGTTGGCCTTAAACAGGCATTATCTGTTTATGTCCTTAATGTCAAATGCAAGAACTGACATGAAACACTGTCATTAACTTTCCTGTAATTCTGAGAAAGCTGTTGCATAAAATAGTTAATGTGATTGCCAACAAAAAGTAGTTAGGTAGCAATATACTCTGCCTGTCTGGTCTGCCTGCCTACGTTGTTTGTCTTGACTTCCAGAGCACCCTCCTTGCCAGCCAGCTCCTCAATAGCCCAGAGCTCAGGTTAGAAGATTTCACAACCAGGTAACATAAAATGCAGAAGTGGTCAGAATCAACTGATGTGCTAATGAATTTCTGAGCCCAGGGTGGAGTCTTGGCTCTGTTGAATTAATGCATAGTTTTGCCACAGACTTAATCTCAGTCAGGCTTTAGCCCTATACACATGTGCTCACACATGTATATATCTATGTACACAAATGTATGAATAATACATTTTTGCAATGGCATTGAGAAGACCTTTTAAAGCAGATGTCTGATTATATAAATTATAAATAGTCAGGCATCTGTTTAAAAATTATAAATACATTCAGACATCTGTTTTAAGAATGTCTTTCCAATATTTTTGCAAACATAACTAAGCGACAGAAGCGATTTGGGGGGGATGCAGTCATGACATGGATGGGGGATGAGAACGGGCTGCCTAGACATTCAGCTGTTCCGCTTGCCTATGACCATATGAAGAGAGTGGTGGCCCAAAAGCCCCTTCTGCAATCCCCCAGGGTAAGATGACAGAGTGTCTCATTCAGCAAGCCCAGGCTGCCAAAATAAGATCCTGACACAGACAGCACCTTCTGTGAGGACATTACAAATAGTAGAAAAGATCCCTGGTACATTAAGTGTATCTGACTCTTACTTTGCACAGAGGAAGTACAGCAAAGAGTTGTTAAGTTTAACAAGGTGATGAAGTGAATCTGTGTCACAGCCAGAAGCACAGGGTGTATGTGTTGATGCTGAGCTCTATGTTATAGTCACATGCGCCCCTTACAAGGTCTTTATCAGCAAGTGGTGGCTCTGGTAACAGTTTCCGTACTTCTTTGCAGATGTATTGTGAGAGGTTTATATGTATCCTGAGAATACTTGGAACCACACTCTTTGGGGTGTCCCTCCTGCTGGGAATCACCGCTGCTTACATTGTGGGCTACCAGTTCATCCAAACAGACAACTACTACTTCTCCTTTGGACTCTATGGTGCTATCCTGGCATCACATCTCATCATCCAAAGCCTGTTTGCCTTCCTGGAACACAGGAAAATGAAGCGGTCGCTAGAGACTCCAATCAAGCTGAACAAAACAGTTGCCCTTT
Source organism: Pezoporus wallicus (assembly GCF_028554395.1). NCBI lineage: Eukaryota > Metazoa > Chordata > Aves > Psittaciformes > Psittacidae > Pezoporus > Pezoporus wallicus. The sequence continues at coordinate 564,220 of NW_026639618.1, forward strand.
GTATTGCTGCCTATCAAGAGGATCCTGACTACTTAAGAAAATGTTTACTTTCTGTGAAAAGATTGACCTACCCTGGAATTAAAGTTGTTATGGTCATTGATGGGAACTCAGAAGACGACGTTTACATGATGGACATTTTTACTGAAATCATGGGTAGGGACAAATCTGCCACTTATATCTGGAGTAATAACTTTCATGACAAAGGTCCAGGTGAGACGGAGGAGTCTCACAGAGAGAGCATGCAACATGTGTCTCAGCTGGTCCTGTCCAACAAAAGTGTTTGCATCATGCAGAAATGGGGTGGAAAAAGAGAAGTTATGTACACAGCATTCAAAGCACTGGGGAGAAGCGTGGATTATGTACAGGTAGGTATTAGAGCGCCAGGTCAGTGCCAATTCAAACACACTTTGAAAGAAAGCAGCTTTTGTATATTTTATGCAGCATGTTAGAGGCCATCCTAGTCTCTGATGAACACAGTGCTCCTTTCAGCCTGTTTGGAAACAGCTTGACCGTTAAAAGTGTATTTTGCTACCTTTTAAAATGGTCACTGTATCTGTGAATATGTGAAATCTGTGCACCAGCTACTGCAGAAATTTGAAATCCTTCCCCAGACCTCAGTACTGCCCCTCATCCACATGGTTTTGCTTTAGACAAAGTCAGTGGACTCCTGAAGACCCCATCTGTGCTTCTGTAGGTCAAGATCTTGGGTGAGGTTTTCTTTTGTGAGGTTGCTAGCGGGCCCATGTTCAGGCATACAGACAAGTATTTCGGTGGCACTAGGGAATATCTTAGAGTTTGTAAAAAAGGTGGGGATATTTTACAGGCTTCGAAGGCCATGCAGAGTATTCAGTAAAAAGGTCAATGTGCAGCCTTGAAAGAAAGGTTTCTTCAGCTAAAGCCTGAAGGAGCTTTTGCTTCATCACTTACAGCTGCATTACCTCACTCACCACGACTTGGCCTTTAAAGCCGTTATGACACTATTCACTTAAAAATTAATTAGGCTGGGTCCTCTCTCCCTGTTTCCAAAGCAGCAGAGACACATTTCTTTCCAGCTGTCTCGGATCCCATGAAAGATTTTCTGTTTTTCCCTTACACATAGAAGCACTCCTCACTCTTGCAAACAGCCCTGCTGACTGTGGGAAGGGGAGGAGGCCATACGTGGAGGAAGGCGAGTGGGATCAGGGCCTCTGGGTGGACACTGAGGATCCCTCCTTATTGATCGAGGCCAGCGAGCCGCACTGAATATGAGATGATCTTCCTAATTAACCACCCTCAGCCCTTCCCACCCTCTCCCGACCTCAGAGCATGCAGTGGTCTCCTCTTCAGTACCCCATGAAGGCTCTCTGCTGGCTCAGGGCAGTTGCATGGCTGAGCCACACATTTCTGTGGTCCGGAAACACAGCATCCATCTGCACAGTGTCCACATAGAGGCTGCCAGTAGCTGAACTGAGGGCAGCGAGTCCTCCACACACAGGAGGGGCAGAAACTGAAGAGAGCCAGGAACTGCTCTGTTATTGGAGCTGAGAGTGTAAAGCAAAGATTTAAAACCCATCCCCATCCCCTAACACTTCCAAAACTGAAACTGATTTATTCTCTGGAAACAATGGGCTTAAGCTTTCCATTGTTTGTGCTTTGGTTCTGTGCTGTGAGGCATTATGGTGGGATAAAAATGCTGGTTTTCTTTATTAGCATGGTTTTATAATCACTTCACACAGAAGTATCAGACTGCAGAGAGACAGCAGAGAGGAAATGGATTCATTGCATGTTTCCTCCCTCAGTCCAGCTCCTGCATTTGTTCACAGAACCTGGAAAGTGTTTCTATTTCAACAGTCATAGCATAAACTGAGAAAATGGGAGAGATATTTCTGGTCTTTCAGTCAGTTAACACTCCTGACCTGGCTCAGAGGGAACTAATGAATGTGTCAGGGACTGTAATGCTGCTGTCCCAAAAGCTGCAGTAACAATTGAAGCCACAGGCACATCTGCAGACACACCTATATTAGAAATGCAGCACCTTGGTGGCCCTGGCTTCTACACAGTCATGATGTAATGCAGCTAAAATGTAGATCTGTTTTATGAATGAAAGCAGGTTGAGATATTTCAAATGGGGGTACCGAGGGTAAATGACTTTAAAGAGGCTAGACTTTTTAAAGGCTGAGCAATCTGCCTCTGATCAAGTACTTTAGAAAAGTGGACCAGTCAGCACCATTTCCCACCCCTGACACTGTGGGCCTTATGGTTCTTAAAAGACACCTAGGAGTTATGGACAGGCAACCATAAGTAGTCAGACCGATGCAGATAAAGAGCTGTTGCTCATAAGCAGTGTCTCATTAAATACCTGAAACTGCTGTGAAGGCTTATTTCCATCCTGGAGGAGGAGGGTGCAAGCATGCATAGCAGTTAAACTGGCAGGTATCATCTCTGCAGAGCTGGTTGGGGCAGCCAGGGTACAATTCATCTTGGCTTGATGGAGATACCTGTGTGGACAGTCCAGCGAAGCCTGAACTTCTTAGAGCAGCTTGGATAAACCACCACTGGTTATGATGAGTATCTGAACTCATTATAACCCTTTCATGCAACTCTGTGACCCGAGGCAGTAATTTCTAGGTCACAGCCCTTATATAGAAAGGTGGCAAATTGCCTCTTGTGCTGTGCTGGGCCACCCGTGGCTGAGCAGACCTTGGTGTGTTCTATTTGGGTTCCTAAGTGTCTGTCTTTCTCTGGGTGTATCCTCTTTTCACCTGCAAAAGCCTTGTCCAGATGGAAAATAATGGCTTTTCAGGTTTGCCCCAAATCCCCAGACACGTCCACCGTGCTGGCGTGCCCAGGACACATGCTGGTAAATGAATCTAGCATTTTCAGGATTCTTCATACCTATTTGTGATGTTGCTCATGGTCAGGTATTTCTGCTATAGATAAATGCATCTGATGGGGTGGAGGCTGTTCAGCTGCTTCAGGTGACAGTCGTTGGAGGGAAAGCAGAGGCACTGGGGAGGGAGCCAATCCCAGCCAGTCAGTCATGGTCACAATGAGTATCTCTGCCTGAGCCTGGGTACTCACTAAACTACGGATTGTCTGTGCAAAACACTCAGCCACAGCTCTGTCCAGGGAGCTCCAGATAAACATATAGGCATCCTTTCCCCCCTTCAGCAGAATTGTTCTGCTCCCTTTTTATCACTGAGTGCTGTCACTGATGGTAGCTGGAGGCACACATTGGTTATGCAAAGGTACTCCTTGGGATTAATCCTTTGAGGGGAGGAGCTGGATGCATCAAGTTAGCAGGAGCTGGAAATGCTTGTGGGTTTTCTCCTGGAGGAAATATCAGAGCTTTCATCACCTTTCTCCTCTTGGCCCCGCAAAGTGAGCACGGAGGGGAGCATGTCGGAAGGCACTCAGCTGCATCCCAAACTATGCAGCCTGACTATCCTGGGCTTCAGTCTGGTCTGTAGTAGAGCCCCCTCTTCACAGACCAGACATGAGGGTTTCTGCTCCCCCTGGAGTGAGAAGGCTTAAACTGAATTGAAAAATTGGATGAAAAGACACCAAAATTAGCACACCTCAATATGAAGCCTCACCAGAATTGACTTTGCATGTTGTTCATGCAGAACTACTGATTTTTTGCCCTATCATCCCCATCTGAAGTCATGGGAATGCACCGTGGGGATAAACTGGAAGCAGCATGAAAGTCTGTAGGGTAGGATCCAGCCAGCCAGGGGGGTGTTTCTGGAACAGCCTCTTCTGCCCCAGTTTGTGGGTGTCTGCAAAACACACAGTGGGGGCACTGCTTGCCGCAGCAGCCACAAGGAGACACCCACTTGTTTGAAACTGGCTGCAGCCCGTGTCATTCTCCTCCGAGCAAACGAAAGCGGTGCCAGCTGCCTCGCAGGCCGGCCAGCCTGTCTGAGCCCTCCTCCTACTCTCCAGGGGAAAGCCAGTTCCTAATGTACACAGTGTTTAGTTGACTAGGAGTGTTTGTGTGGCTGAAACGCCTTCTGTGTGTCATCTATTTCTGCCCCAGTTTTGTGGAGGACTTGCTCCTTCTGGCCTTACATAGGTTTTATTTATAAGAATGCCGGAGGAAAATAGCAAATAATTTCTATATATCAAATGTCAAATCCCTGCAATAATAACACACCATGCATCTAAAATTAAAAATGAGTTTGTTCTGGAATCCAAAATACATATCTTACATGGATTGCAAAGTCTTCTGAGAGTGAAAGAACTATCAGGTTTCTTCCCAGACTCCTAGTTGACATTTTTGTTAAATTCCAAGTGGCTGGAATTTAACTCGTTGCTCCTTCCCTCATATGCCAGTGGGAAACATTTGACCAGGGTGCTCCAACCATGTAGCCAATGCAGGGAAACCCTGTGTCAGGGCTCAGCAGGATTCTGCCACACACCCACAAACATTGTCTTGCTCTGCAGTGTCCCATCTCTGAGAACATATCTTGTTAGAAGCCAGCTCAGTGTGCCAGTAAAACAAACAGAGCTGATACAGAAGACAGGATTGTTTGCATGCACAGCTCCAACAAGCACTCTGTTTTGTTCAGCACCACTCCTTGCTGCCCGATACAAATGGTTTTAACAGAAGCATCAATGCAGGCTTCAAAGAGAGATTTAATTTCATTGAGAAGAATATACATTTAGAGTTATTGCAGTCACTTTTCTTTTCTAGTGTGCTCCATAACCCATTTTTATTCTTGTTTTGTCTTTTTGTAGGTCTGTGATTCAGATACAATGCTTGATCCAGCATCATCAGTGGAGATGGTAAAGGTTTTAGAAGAAGATCCAATGGTTGGAGGAGTTGGAGGTGATGTGCAGGTAAGTACAATTTTAAGATTAACAGAGGGATTTCAGCAACTTTCAGCAACTATTTCCTTGCCTGGAGTAGCATCGAATATACTGTGATACCCTGATAGAGGCTTTTATGATACCTTAATCTTTCTGTCTGTTGAATGGAAACTCTTATTCTTGGGTGTGAGCACTGAATGGTTTTAGCACCCATACATAGCAAACAAATATTATTCTTCTCCATATATATGAAAAATGGGGTAGTGCTGGACTGTTGTGGCGTCTTTTGAGTCTCTGGTTATAACTGTTTGCTCAAGGTTCCAAATAAAAGCTATAGGGGAGCAGGGAATTGAGAACAGGTCTCCCAAAGCCAAGTTCAGCACCCCAAGCACTACAGTTATGTTACGACTGGAAGCCAAGATTGTTAGGAATAAAAGCCTTTTTGAAACACAGTGCACTATTCAATCTGTGTATTGTTGGGTTTCCTCTGCATCTCTGTCAGGCAGGACAATGGAAAACCCCAAAGTCAGCCCAGCTCCACTTCTGTTAGGATTTCCAGCATTGCTGAGTTTGGCTGACAACTGCAGCAAAAGGCTGTTCGTTCCTTTAGACACAACTGCTTCTGCTTCAGTTTAGAAAGAAAAAATGCGTATGGATATTTCAGTTGGCCTTAGGATTGGTCCCCTGTACTCAGTTGGGCTTTTATATGAGATGCAGGAGAAAGGCCATCTCTATGGGCAAGCACTTGCTAATGAATGCCCCAGTAGTCAGAAGTATTTCAGGCATGTGGCTCTTAACTCCAAAAATTAAGATTTCCACAGAATCCTGAATATCTTTGCGGCTCCGGACTGACCACAGACCAGGCATCACACTTCCCCTGCACATGTGAAGGTGCCAGGCATGTGTGAGCACAACTGGAGGGAGACAGTACAGCTTCAGCTATGACAGCAAAGGTTCATAAACAACTGCAGAGAGAGGTGGAAGGACATGTGTCTTCTGGGAGGAAAGGAGGCAGAATGAGGCTTTAGTCTTTTTTTCCCCTTTCCAATTCACTTTCCAGCATACACCAAATACATTTGAGCCTATCCCTGTGCCTTGCTGCTTCTAAACTGTTCCAGAATTAAACAAAGGCAAGATTGGTTCTTGGCCAGCAAACCTGACAGAAGTTAGGACCGTCAGAGCAAAAGACTGTTGCTTTGGGGTTTTTTCCTAGTTGCAGGAAAATGTCTTCTACTTGTAGAAGGGCACAAATTCCGTTGTAAATCCCCAAACTGAGAAGATGTGGGTGCAGAGCTGGCACAGCCACCCTATTACACGCTTCCCTGCCACATCCCCCAGCACAAGGTGTGTGCTGAGAACCTGGATATGAAGGCATTGACTTGGGCATCTGCACACACCCATGCTTCCACTGAGTGTTCAGACTCCTGGGCTATGTCTGTGTTGTATTTTAAGTGTAGGCCTGAGCTTCAGGTGAGCTTTGGGGCATGCAGAAGAGAAAGACTGAGACTTTTATGTAGGCCAAAGCAAGACTTTACTGGAGTATCACAGTGTGTTGTGGGGCAATGTACCAGGACCGCTACTGCAGAGACAAAGCAGAGCAGGTTGTTCCTCAGAGGGACTAATGTCAGATATGGGGACATAACCCATGGTCAAACCTCTAGGGCCAGCCTTATGTTACCAAAAGCGTGTGCCAAAGACCATGTGCTTAACCTTTCCCATGCTCCAGCACAGCTTTAGGAGGGCTGGAAGAAGTCCTATGAGCCCCAAAGATGTGTGCAGGTGGCAGAGAAGCAGCAGGCCATGTGTGGGACTCCACCATCTCCTCTCAAGAGAGATTGAGTCCAGCAGGTCTTAAACTGGGGGTAAAGGGAAAGGAAGAATGAGCCAGAAAATAAATTTCTTGGTAGAAAATAGGAAGGGTTGCAAGGAAAAAGAGAGCATTTTGGTGGAACAGACTTCTGAAGGCTTCATATCACCCTTCCTGCCAAAGTCCTAGACCATATAGAACTCCTGTGTCTGTGAGTGGATACAGGAGTGAGGTTCCTCCTGTATTTTGGCTAATGGTGCTCTAGTCTCCGCAAATTCCATATTGATCTAATGTATATATTTTCTGTCTCAAGAGCTCTTCTAAAATGAAACCTTTTTTAATTTTGCAGATTTTGAACAAATACGATTCCTGGATCTCCTTTCTGAGCAGCGTGAGATACTGGATGGCATTTAACATAGAAAGAGCCTGTCAGTCCTATTTCGGCTGTGTACAGTGCATCAGTGGACCTCTGGGGATGTACAGAAACTCTTTACTCCATGAATTTGTGGAAGATTGGTACAATCAAGAATTTATGGGCTCCCAGTGCAGCTTCGGAGATGACAGACATCTAACTAACAGAGTGCTAAGCCTGGGCTATGCAACAAAATACACAGCTAGATCCAAGTGCCTTACCGAAACACCGATAGAGTATCTCAGGTGGCTGAATCAGCAGACCCGCTGGAGTAAATCGTACTTTAGAGAGTGGCTTTATAATGCAATGTGGTTCCACAAGCACCATTTGTGGATGACCTATGAAGCTGTAATCACTGGATTCTTTCCTTTCTTCCTTATTGCCACAGTCATTCAGCTCTTCTACAGGGGAAAAATCTGGAACATCCTCCTCTTCTTATTGACAGTTCAGTTAGTGGGCCTGATAAAGTCTTCATTTGCCAGCTTCCTTAGGGGCAACATTGTCATGGTATTCATGTCACTCTACTCAGTGTTGTACATGTCAAGTTTACTGCCAGCAAAGATGTTTGCAATTGCCACGATAAACAAAGCAGGGTGGGGCACATCAGGAAGAAAAACCATTGTAGTTAATTTTATAGGACTCATTCCAGTCTCCATTTGGTTTACAATCCTCCTAGGTGGCGTGATTTTCACTATCTACAAGGAATCAAAAAAGCCATTTTCCGAGTCAAAACAGACAGTTCTCATCATTGGCACAATACTCTATGCATGTTACTGGGTTATGCTTTTGACTTTGTACTTGGTTCTTATCACCAAATGTGGCAGGCGGAAGAAAGAGCAACACTATGACATGGTGCTAGACGTATGATGTTTCTGTGGGAAGTTACCCAGAGAGTTGTAAAGCAACCCAACGACCTTGTAGTATCTGTGGCATCAGACAAACGTTGCCAAGGGAAATGGATCATTGCTGCTGGGAATAGGACATTTATATTCCTCTGGGTTCATTTTCATCCTGCCAAAGTAAGAAAAAAATCAAACAATAAAACATGATTACTTTTTTCCAAGGCGGGCAGGAGGGAGGGGAAGAACACAAACCACACAATTTCATCCTGTTCGCAAGAAAAGGGGAGAACTTCTATGTTTATGCACTTTCTTATTGTGCATATGCCTGACAGTGTTATGTTCTATATACCTCACTGGTCATGCTTATGTGTGTGGACAGGAAGGAAAGGAGTTTGGAGAATCGCGAAAAGGATCTTAACAACCCCTTGCAACCTAATTTATGAACTTCTCTTTTTTTTATAGTTCTGTTTATAGGAAGGGTCTTTTGTGTTAGGCTGCCAAATGTAATGCCAAAGGTAAATTTTAAGAGGCCATTGGCTGAGCTGTATTTTTATATTATTGTATTATTTGTGTGTGTGTATTTTTAAGCCAACTTTTTTTTTAAATCACATATTTTATATTTTACTATCTGCCAAAAAAAGCTGCCTCCCCCAACATTTTGTTCTTTAGCCTTTTTACATACATTTGGGAAACAAATAATCATACGTTCTCCCCACAAATTTGTGCTGACTTGTTCGCAACAGAAAGAATAAAAAGTCTCTCTGCATTCTTGCAACTGATGAATGGTTATTTCTGTGAAAAAAAGCATTTAAATGTGCTCTTTGAAGACATTTATTAGGAAAGGCCCAACATTGTCAGTTTTTTGAATACAAGCATATTTGTGCATAAAAAAAGGCCAAAGGGGTAGTAGATATGTGCAATTTGGGGCTTTGGTTTGGATAACATTGTGAAAGGGAAATCTGTTTTTCTGCTGAGAGCATGATATCCCTGACATGCACAATAACCATAAGGCAAGGGAGGCCTCCATGCCATTGGAAAAGAAATTGCTAATGGAAAGCTCCCACTGATTTTATATGGGACCTGAAGAGTCAAAATTTCTCATCTAGAGAAAACACTGGACATCCAAAACTACTATTGACTTCCCTGATGGTCATAGCTCGTAATCTGCTAGCACCATGCAGATGGTTTTGATTTTTAGTTTGAAAAAATACATGGAAGGAAAACTTATGAATACGTTCAAAATATGTGTGTCTTACTATAGAACTTCTGCAGTGCCCCTCACATGTTTACAGAAAATCCGAACATCAGCTTCTCTGAGATCCAGTGGAATACAGACCGCAGTACTGAGCCCAGTGATTTATATTTGACTAGAGCGTATCTACCAGAAAAGAAGCCAATTTTTTATCAGGAAACACCAAACCTTACTAAATCCATCACTTCCTTGGTGCCTAATAATCAGTCCTGGACATTTACTTTGGACCATGGTTTTGAGAAATACTATTCAGGACTAAATTCTGCAGTCCTTCACCAGCCAAAGGAATGTGGCATTGAGCCCTAACATACTTTATAGAGAGCAACAGAAATCCAGCTGCACACAGATACATGCCCTTTTTAGATTCTGGTATTAAAAGCACTGTGGTAAAGCAGAAATCAGCATATGATGCTTAAAGAACTTAGAAGCATTTTCAGCTTCTCTTGTTTTTATGCAGACATGAACAGATTCTGCTGTAGAATGAACTGCACACACACTACCTTGTTTGTCTGATTATCTTGAGGTACATGATTGCTTGAAAGTCATACTAATATTATGTTAATGATTGGAGAGTTGATTCATGTTGATTACAAAATAGAACAGTATTAAAAAATGCAAAAGAAACAGTAAAAATAATAAAAAAACTTGACTATGCCTTTTAACTATTTATGATGTAAGTTAAAGCTTGGGTTAACATTCAAATGTCAAATAAATCCTCTCATTCTATAAAAAGATTGAATTAATTGCCTGTATTTATTCTAGCAATTATTCAATGTACTTCCAATATAGGTTGTATAGTATAATTGTTACTTTCATAAATAAAATATTTTTGATAAGATTATGACTAATTCATGGTATTTCTGATCAGCACTTCTGCTTTGAAGCCATCAGTCTGCATGGTTTGAAGGCTGTCGTTATCATGTCACCAGCCTGATTTCCAAGTAGGAATTAGCTATCATATAGCAGAGCACCTAGGGAGCACACGCTTGAAGGAGGCAGGGACTGGTCCCTGCTCTGAGAGGCAGCACAATATGTGGTACTGCTCCGAGTCTCTGCCTGCCTTTGCCAGCAGCTGCTAGGTGAATTCAGTCAAAACATTTCCCTCCCTTTTTCCTCGGCTTCCTCATTTGTAAAACAAGAATAGCAAGCCAGCCTCCTTTTGGGAAGCTCTTTGAAGTTTATGGCCAAAGTACTTTACATAAGAGCTGATATTTTCCAGCCCTTGGGTCCGCTGGAAGTTACTACCCTCTATAGCTGCAGAAGCAGAGGAAAACATGTACACGGCCTTCTACCGCTCCTCTTTACTGCTATTTTTCAAACCTACTTTTCCCTGTCACTGCTGAAATGCATGCTGTATTTTCTATCACAGAGAGTTATAGGTAGCAGCCACTAGCAGGGGGATAGAGTGAGCAGGGGGCAAAGTGATGTCTCACAGATCTCTCAAACCATGACAGGCAATTACTTAGGAGACAGCTTCTAAGCACTCAGTGCTTGTTACCCTATATCTGGATGTTCTGTTCAGTTTTGCATTCCCAAGTACAAGTAAGTAATTGATAAAAGGAGGCAAGTTCAGCACAGGGCCAGCATGATGGTTTGGGCAGTAACAGAGGAGCTAAGCACTGTGCTGGTTAGGCTGGAGAAGGGATGGCAGGACACCTAAGGTCACCTCTAGTGCTTATAGGGGGGTCATCAAGAAGGTGGAGCAAGTGCTACTTGCTGGGAACATGAAAGTATCCAAATTTAAGTTGAAAGGGGAGAGGTTCAGCTTGAGCATAAATACGGACTTCTTCCTGTTAAGGACAGTCAAGCATTGAAGCAGGTTGTCAGGAGATACAGTGCAGCCTCCATCCTGGGACAGTCTGAAAGCTAGACTAGATAAAGTCCTGAAATGCCTGATCTGACCTCAGAGCTGACCTTGTTTTAGCAGGAGATTGGGCGAGAGACCTCTGTGGCCCCTTCAAACACGAATTCTCCTGTCATTTCTGAAGCAGGTGCTGACAGTCTGCTTCCTAATGACAGCTCCCACCCACACGGAAGCTCGTTCCCATCCCTGTCCCCCACACATCCGTCCTGACCCCAGGCACAAATCCCATCAGCAGCTGGTGCTGAGTACCCGAAAAATCAGAGCCCTTCCTGTGACTCTGTGTCACTTTCCTCACCGCATTTACAGCTGTGTAAAAAGGGTTTCAGTGGAAAACAAGGCTATAAAACAGTTCTTAATGGAAGTGTTCTTAGACAAATTACTTTTTTCAGTAACACTTCCTGTTTGTCATTAATAGCAAATATAATTGTGAGAGCTCTCCCAAAAGAAAACGTGTTAAAAGAAAAATTCATGCTTTGTTTTGAACTTATTTTTAAACAGCTTTTTCTCAGCAACATCTGATAGACAGATGGTGCTGAACTCTGTGAGAAACTCCCACAAACTAGAAATTGCGCATAAAATTAAAAGAAACCTGACCTTCAAAACCAATGCAATGAATTGACAATATCTCATTTCCAGAGTAGAGTGATTTGGGTTTGAAAGCATCTGTCTGCAGAGACCAGGTGTGAAGCAAAACCTGTGGGAATCAGAGGTGCAGCAGGGAGGAAGGAGCCCTCCTGTTCTGTCTGCTAACAAACTTCAGTCTGGCCAAGAATCAGGTTTCTTTCAATGGGAAATGCATGAATATTTAGCAGAACTTTCCTAAGAGGTGGAAAAAAAAATCCTGTCAGACACAGGCTGCCAAAAATGTCCTGATGCATAAGATGTTGTGAATCTGTCTGTTAAAGAAATTGATCTGAATTTCATTTTTAGCAGAAGATAAAATGGTAAAGAGGACACAAAATATAGTGAAAATTGATGATGAGATTTGGTATTTCCGAGGCTTTTTGGAAATGCCAGTTTTCCCCATAGTTAACACAATTAACTTAAATGAAGTACGATTGTTTTCCCAACTTTCACTTGGTCTAAGTTTGCTGCTTCAGTTTTATATCAGATGGATGGATGGATGGATGGATGGATGGATGGATGGATGGATGGATGGATGGATGGATGGATGGATAGATGCCCCAAATGGTTGCTACTTCTTCCAGCTGTGGCATTCTATCTCTCCCAAAGAAATCCAACTTGAATTTTCTTCTAGAATAACCATGACTGCATAGAGGAAAATGACCTTGTAGTTACATTTACACTAAATAAATGAGAAACTCAGGCCACATGTCTGAGCTTTGGTACGTGATAATAGCCTATACTGGTCAAGTATAAGCATGGTCCATGGCATGTTTTTGCCATAGGGCAGATAGTGCTGCCTGAAATAATGCTGGACTCAGGTAGGAAAGATGTATGGAACAAGAACCAGAGCTTAGGTGTGATCAGCTGGTCTCAAGATTGGAGAGCAGCCCCTGGTTTTTGTTTTGAACTAGATTAAATATAAATGATCAATACCCCACTGAGGAAGACATTGAGGTCAGCTCACCCCTGACTGAACATCATGAATGTGGGATCTTACTCTCAAGAGATCAATAAACATCATTAGTTCTGCACCTCTAGAAAACACATTATTATTATTATTATTATTATTATTATTATTATTCCTTTTATTAAGAAACCCCACGTTTTCTAATTCCTTTGGTCATGCCTAGGAAGCAAGAACCAACACCAACAAGGAATCAAAAACTACCGTCACAGCTCTTAGGGCTAGGACCCATTGCATTAAAACTTTCATTGCTTCTTTTGCAGCATCCGTGCTGGCTGCTTTTCTCCTGGTAGCAATCCACTTTGGTTTGCTCCAGATTTGACACACCCCGTAGAAATGCAGTGGTTATGACAGAACCTTTTTTTGGCTGCTTCTTACAAGATTCAGTGAGAACAGGAAGCATGAAGAGCTTGCCTGTGAACAGTGATCAGTGCTGCTTTATACTGCCCAAGAGAGCGATGTCTGGAATTTAACATTATCAGTCACATTATTAGAGATAGAGAACCCACACAAACAGCATGCAAGAGAGTGACACATAGCAAGTGAATCACAGGAAATTAAATTTTACAAGTTTCTCTGCCCGTATAATTATTTATTTTAGTGTTTACAGGAGGAAAATCATCACTTTTGACTATGGCTTGACCCTACAGCACTTTGGGGACACATAAAACAGCCATGAAGAACTGAGCTAAATGTGACTAAAAATAGATTAAATGGGCATCTTGTTATAAGTTAATTATAAGACTGTGTCCTGTGTCTGCTCTTGAAAAGTGCTCTTAAGTTTTCCATACTGATTCTTTTTAATGAATGTAGCTTATCGACTGAACCTATCCAGTGGGTTGATGCTGCAGATCACCAGTGATTTCATAGGATGGTAGGAACATAGAATCATAGAATAGTTAGGATTGGAAAGGACCTTAGGGTAATCTAGACAAAATTTGTGGTGCCTGATTCCAGACGGGAGAAAGTTCACCTAAAAGGGATATCTATGTACTTCTTACCATGGATATGTCCCAGAAATTTAATGTAAACCAGGTATGAGGCTGGAATTGAACCACAGCTATTTCTAGAAATGATCCATTTGACTCGTTGTAGAGTTCTCTTTGGACACTTTTATCCGTCAAAATCTCATGCAAAGATAAAAGTTAAACAGACACAAGCCAGGTTTACATTAATGTAAAAACATGGACTGTGAAAGCCTTGTCTACACACGAAAGTTTACCTGATGTAACCAAAATCTGTGTGATTTTACTTATTGTAGTATGTGTTATTTTATTTGGTTTGTTTTGATCTATGTTTCTTAGGAAATTGTGCCCATCATTGTAAAATTGGAACTCCTGTTTACTAGCTTGAACAAAGAAGAAAGCTGCATTTACATTGTGATAATAAATTGGTTTAATCAAACTGGCAGAGAAACATGACACTATTATGTCTATTTATGCCAGATACATTTTAGTCAAGTCTTGCATGTTTTACCTTAAGATAAGCCACCTTGTGAGTTTATAGCACTTCAGACAGGCCATAAGGACTGCCCTGGGCAAATCCTTGCTCTGCAGTAAGTGTGAGGTAGCTTAGTTTACGGCATCAGAGCCATTAGTTATATTGAATTTGCCACAGGGTAAGAGAGGAAACATGGGCAGATAATGGAGGATGACTAAGACAGTGTAAACTCATGCCTTAGGCTGCTCAAAGAAGCTGTTAAATGTATCTGTATCTGAAATTGTTCTGGACTGACTTCTAGGTAAACCAGGGGCATATGCACATAAAGACACCAGAACAGTTGAAGTGAATTACCAAGATTTCAAGCCAGTTATTTAACTGTGGGAAGCCTCCATTAAGAATGTGTTTTCAGAATAAAAGCAACTTCGCTTTGATTTAGTAACAACCAACACACATGCACGTTTTTTAGGCAGGACTTTAGTACAATTTATCTCTTGCACACTAAAAGTCTGACCAAAATGTACTCACACAATCACAAGTGTACTGTAAGAAGCTGCCTTCCTGCTGGAACTGCAAGATTCTGAGCACGTGTTCTACTGCAAAGGAAGTTAAACTGGGATGACTTTATATGTGCCTTTGGACACGCACCATCTCTGCCTCACATAGAACTTTGCTCAGGTAGAGCTAAAATACCTGCCTCAGATTGTCAGTACCCATTTTCCTTGAGCTGTTCTTAGCTGAACAAGGAACAGGCTCTTCACTGAATGACTGCATATAGCCCTGTGAAGCCACTCTAGTGCCTGACAGATGCATAGGTTATATATATGACATACCCAAGCAGTAGACCAGAGCATGCTGTACATGCAGCAAACCTGTATTTGACAGGAAGTACAGGAGTCGGGTGTGCAAGCAAGACATCTGGTTCTGGCAGCAGTGGAGGGAGAAGAAGAGGTTTTGTCACTAACAGAAGCATCAGTAAGCTGTACATATGCTATCTCACTGCATGGAACATCTGTGTGGTCAGGTGAGCATTGGTCTGGCTGCTTTGCCTGGAAGCATTGGCACATCAGGCTGTTACTCCAGGGGAAAAAGAATATGAGCTTACAGTGCATTATGCTGGGTTCAATTGCCACAGTGCACGCTCTTGCCTTTTGTCCCACTAGAAGCAGTTTGCTCCTCTTTTGCTGACAGGAGGTTGCTTTACACATACTGCAACATGAAAGCATGCTCACAGGCAGCTGCCAGATCCATTAATTACAAATTTTGTAATGATTAGTCTTTAATTCTAGTAATTAATTAACTGAAGGTCATTTGTCTTAACTCAGTTCCAGGACTAAAACACACAATGTAATCAGTTGGATAGCAGTATTCCTTGCAAGTGAGATTAAAATACTTCCATGGTGAATGAATCACTCACATGCCCCAGGCTGTGTGCTCCCCAGGCAGCATGAAGATCTGGCATGTGATGTATACCTGTTGGGTAGCCAGTGTTGTCCAAAGCTGCCAGCACAGCCCCTCTCTCATTTTGTTACTTATCTGATTGCTCCTTCTGTTCTTAATTAAATTAAAGGAGTGTGAGGTTCTGGCCAAATTAATCATGGCTGGGAATCAATGTTCATATTTCTCTCGCAGCTTTGAAGTCTGTCTAATCTAGCCTGTTATCACTATAATATCTGAGATGTGATGAGGGCTTTATAAGTACACAGATTAGACAGATTGCAAAGTTAATGGGGACATATGTGTGTTGTTTCTCGGCCATTATTCTTTCTGTAATTGTGGTGGAAAGAAACTGTCAGCAGAAATGCACTCTTCAGTAATACATTGCTACAGCATGTTGGTAAATGTTGGGGAGAGTGCTGGTCTGCAAGAACGTGTTCTGCACACACGACTGATCGCTCCATACCTTTCATCTGTGGTTTGGTTTGTTTAAACACCTAAGCAGTGACAGAGTCATTTAGAAATATATCTGGCATTAACTTCAGCTTTCCAAGCACTGTATGCAGCTTTCTGATCAACCTGGTGTTGAAACAAAACAAAAAGCTTTTTATCTTCAACGTTTTGTGCCTGTGACTTTCAAATGATTCACTATGTGCTAATAAGCAAAGCCCTAGGAAACTCAGCATCACTGCATGGGACACCTGCATCTTTTTGTTTTCCAGCCACTTCCTCAAATCTAATTTGTTACTTCTCTGTTAAATCAGCACAGCCAGGCAGGTATAAAGCTAAAGTCTTAACCACCCATAGCAATTACATGTTATGTTTCATAAGATTAGGCAGGAAGCACTCCATAAATTCCGGTAGTTAACACTTGTTTTAATTGAATTGCCCCTGAAGTTTGAATGGAGCTGGTATTCCTCTGCTCTGAACAGTTGCGTTTCCCAAAACACAGCTGTGTAACAACAAACAGATGTTTTCCAAGGCAGACAAGGCCACATTTCTAGTGATAATAAAGGGATGTCTCGATTTTATATGTTTGTCAAGCGCTTCTGCAGCTAAAATAATTGGAAAAAACTTCCTTTTGGCCCAGCTACAATGGATTAAATCCGTTGGCATAAGCAGAAGTTTGGAAAGATCTAACAATTACCTGAAGTTTAATGCATATTAAAACATTTGATCTTGATTTGTCTTCTTGTCCACCTACAGGACAAGTCATTGGGATGGAGGGACACAGGTTTGCCTGAGCAAAGCAAAAAGCAGAAAACAGATCATTACTTAGATCCATTTAGGCTGTAAAACATACTTTGCTGTAGGATTGTATCATAGATCTGAGTTTACTTATGAGGTAAACTACTAAAATCACATGCCTAGGGCAATATTGTGTTCTAGAAGACTAGCATCTAGACAGTCTTTACATGCTAGATACTTCAGATAGATTTAGAAATAGCTGAGGCATGCAAGATGCCTCTACTGCTACACCTGCAACCTTAGGAGATTTTCTGCTTCAGCACCAGATCAGCCAGGTTAATGAAAACCATGTTCATCAATGATAAAGTCAGATAAAATATTTGAATATTTTCAGGCAAATATCCCTCCCAGTTCCTTGTATGATCCCCATTGTGGAGGCAACAAAAGCAGTCAGCAGCCAAGGATGCTTCTTCTTCAAGAGATTTACTTCAAGAATTACAGCTACATCAGGAAGAAGCTGTCTGTCTTTGCCCTGATACATGTAGATTGTAATCCAGCTGGCATCGTCCTTCCCTGCTGCTGCCAAACCTCTGAAAGGGAGGGACTGCATATTTTAAAGCCTTGTCTGCACATGTCAGTTTATTTAGTATATGTTAAGTCATTTATTTTATCAATGAGATCAATGAAACCCCTGGGAGTTTACTCAGGCACACCTGCTTTGTTTTTTTTTTCTTTTAAGCCTATGCTATTTGGAATCAAAGCCAGAAAAGCCATTCTTATGCCACAGTAAGTCTGTCCAAGAGGCCTCCTCCATGGATTGTCCTATACTATTACACTCATACAAGCAGCTCAGACAAGCCACAACTCATTACAAACAGGAACATGAAAACACTAAAATGCTAGAAGGAGCAGTCTTACATTGCTTACATAGGAGGAGAATAGTCCAGAAAAAAAGTGGTTTCCAACCCACGGCTCCGAAAGCCCTCAAGAACTGGTTGTGGTCAGAAGAAATAAGTTAAAGACGAGACCAGCAGGCAGAGCCAAGCTTGTAGGTTCCTCAGTTTTGCATGTAGCTTCTACCCATGAGCTAACTACAGCTTGAAGAACATTGAAGAGGTTTTTTTCCATCTGTAATGGCTCTAATTTCACTGTTGAATTTCTTCTTAAATTCACCCCAAATTATGCTTGAGTATTTAGCATAAACATAAGAAGCTCTCCATTTAAGAAACTCCGAAGCCCCGTGAAATGCATTCCCATTTAACACAGTTTTGGTAAGAATAAGACTCCTCAGAAGTTGTTTTTCACTTAAAGATCCAAATGCTTGGAACCTCCATAAATACCGATTCTGTGCATAAAAATGCTCAGGGCAATCAGATATCCTCCAAAGGAATTCTAAGATTTTTAGCATCATTTTATAAAACTAGGTGAAACATTTCAAAATATGAGTTCAGAAGCATCACCCATGCTGAATGACAGCAAGTTTGGATTCAAATTCTCTGTCACCATTATCATGTCGTGGAATTTGAATAAAATTTCAAACACCATTTGGCCAATCTCCAAATGCCACAAATACAAAATGGATTCTAGACAGACCTTGATTGTGTCCCTGCTGAGACACTCACTCTGAAATTCAACCCCTTTTTTCCACCAGTTGTCATATAACCACCATCTATATATTTTGACCAACTATATAATGGTTCACTTGACCCTTTACTTTGCATCATAGGTACTTAGTTTGCTCAAGATGTTGTCCTGTGAAATGTCTTGAAAATCTCATCAAAATGAGAAATAACATGTCTACAGCTTTCCCCTCAGCTGCTCTCACATAAAAGTAGGCTGTTGAATAGTTTGACAGAATTTATTCTCATTAAAGATATATTAGCTAATTTTATGACTTACTATTTTCTATCTTCCTTGCTTTTCTGTTGCTTTCCTTTTAATGATGTTATTTCTCTGCCAGTCTCCAATCCACTGGAGCCTCTCATGTCCCAGAAAGTCCCTAGTAGTCCACAGAAAGTTTCAGGTTAGTTTAATAACACTCAAGACTTATATACACCTTTTTCAGCACGGTTTTTCCTTTGGGGTCAGACTGTAGACACTGGGTAGGAGGCACCAGAGGGCACATGAGCTGGGGTACCTGCATTCCTGTAACCCAGGCCTTCTGCTCCTTTCCCTGAGCTTTGACTAGATCCCAAGCAATAGTCCATAGCCGCCCTCCATACTGGAGGTGAATAATAATTTTGAGGCTTTCTCCATCTGCTCTCACATACCCTAATCAATCTTAATATTTCTCACCACACTTATAGTGCAATTGAATCTTTAATTTCATCTCTTCTCCCTGACAAGGCTATTTATTTCAGCTGTTTCAGCTACCACAGCTGAAAGCAGGTAGTTGTTGCACCATGGTTTGGGGTGATTCAGGGCACTTTATATCCTCTATCTGAATATATTATGCAGCAATGAGGAACTGACTTTGTACTGTTGTTAAACCTTGAATGAGTTCTATCTGTAAGCTAGAAGATGATTCTCTTAATTTTCTTTCCTAGACGAATACAGGACTCAATGAATTCAAGATGTGTATAGTCTAATTCAGCAGAGACACTAAGATAATGGGAATTACCTAATTGACACATACCACCACCCACACACTTCATAAAATCCTGTCTCAAATTGACTAACATTATATTCAGAAGCAGGCTTTTCCCAGTGTAACTACATCTAAAACTGCTACAGGTTTCCATCCCAGTGTTATGTAGGTATGGGTTAGTTTTGTGAGGTACTAAACACATACACCTACTAGCAGAGGAGGCACCAAACTCATCTAAAGGTCTAAAGGCAGCGTGTATTTTGCCTGAGGAAAGACTATTATTATTTTTAATATTACCTGTTTTAATAAACCTCTTTGAAGTACTAATTATTCTTCTGCAGATTTTCTTGTTGCTATATGCAGAGCATACTCTTTTGTTATATTTCTATATTACTGTCCTGGGTTCAGCAGTAGCAGTCACCGTTTTCTAGTGAGCAGCTTACTATGAGCAATTCATTCCTTTGTTTGCTCTTTTACCTTCCTGTACCAACATCTGAGCTCAGGGTGGAAACTTCCACTTCTCTGCTGAAGGAGATCAGACAGACACTTGCCAGAATTTTTGCCAAGGTACTCAGAATTCCTACAGTGGCTTTTTCTGCCCGCTTGACTATCTGTAGCTTACTTGGCCCTCTTATACTCTCAGTCAAAATATGATCGGTACTTCCAGAAAAGGTGCGTGGTTTAGATTTGGTGTTGAGACCCGATTTCAGAAAACCCCACAAATTCTGTTAGCTAAGCTGCATGCCGGAGTGCAACATATTTCAGCAACTGTCTTCTACGCACTTCATTAAATGCAAAAGTAACAAGCATCTCAGTGTTCTCCATAATGAAAGGATTCTTTGAGAGTTAAATACTCCTTTAGTTGTTTTTAATCAAGATTAATATGTGTGAAACTTGTGTGAAGGATAGTCCCATAGACTAACAGCAGCAACAGGTACAGCCAGAAATCCTGCCTTGCATAACATATCCATAACATGGCATCAGGTTCCTTTACTTTTGACCTTCTCAGAGGATCTTGTTGTTCAGTTTTGCTCATGGCCATTCAGTTGGAGTTGTCCCTGCTGTCTTTCAGCAAGGATATCCACAGGTGGCTTTTTGACATAGGAACTTATGGAGAAGGTTTAACATGCCACCTGGTTTTCTTATGCAATTTAACTCACTGTGGCACCCTGTTTACGCTTTCACAGATGGCAAAATGGGCATGACCATTTCATGGTTGGACTATGACTTTTACCCACCTGCGGTTATTCTGGGGAGCTGAAGTGTTAATTAGGTAATCAGACTTTAGTAAAACTCCCAGCTATGCATATCTTGAAGCAAAGACACAGAGCAAGTGGGACTGGTTTATATATTTGTTTCAACTCCACTTAAAACAATAGGCTTGAGGTGTTATTTGCCCTGTTCATTTCAAAGGGTTGTTAAGTAGATGCCCAGTGCTGATAAATGTCATCACGTTATGTCCTTTTCACATTATGTTCCAGATCAAAACCCTGGACTGCTGCACGTGTACCCTTCTTGTGTCGCCTGCTTACAGAGCAATTATGTCCTGGACACATTTTAGCCATGGTAGAGCCAGGCAAACTGCCTGTCTGGGTGAACTTACTTCAACTTGATGTGGAAGCACTCAAAGAGTATGGCAAAGGTGAGAAAAGGAAGTGATAGACAGTCCTACGAAACTCCAGCAAAGAGGAATACAAGCAGGAGTGTCCAGCAGCCTTTCCCAGTGAGATGACCCAGGCAGAATGTTCACCTCTCAACAGGCTGCACTCAGCTGGGCAGAGGAATCAATACTATACAGTAAAGCAAGTTATATTTATAGCCCGTTCAATGTTACAGCTGCTCTTGTAAATCTGGCCGCAGACATAATGGGCTGACAAATATATTCCGAAGACTGTATAACAAAATAGCTTGAAATGAATCATGATTGCCATGTAAATCAAATGCAAAATCAATTTTAATGCTCTGAACTGTATTTTCATCCTTTTTTTTCAATCTATTCCCATTCCATTTGTACTTTGGACTCTCTTTCTGCCTTTCCAGAGCAGCTTCCCAGACATAGGGCCATCTTCTGTTGTTTACTCACTCAGTAGCAGTGAAACATTTTCAGGTAACTCCTTCCTTGGTGATAGACGATTTAAAATGAGGGAACCTGGGGGTAGAAACTGTTGGCTAGTTTAAAAATACATAACTATATATTGCAGAGAGAGACTTGCATAAGTTTTAATGTAAGAGAACAGGTATCACTTTTCCAGTCATAAATCAATAATCTGAACATCAACAGCTTTTAAAACGTGAAATGAACTAAACTCATTTTTTCTGGTCGTGCCCTGTCTCATCCATCCCAGTGATCTTTGCTCTCTCCCATCGTGTTTTCTCCCCTGACAGCTCCAGACCTGTTCACTCCTTCTCTCATCATACAGATGCTTTAGTAAAGCTCATTTGTGTTCACACACCTGGTAAACTTCTACTTAGATTTCAAAACAAAATAAAAGAAGTTCAGTAAGCTGTTTTCACTCCCAAGTTCCCTAAGCACAAGGAGTGGGAAAGACATATGTTCTTAGTAAAACCACAAAGTCCTGAGGGACAAGGCCTGGACCCCTGGAACAGCCTTTAGCTCTCAGCAAGATGGATCTGCTCTTTCTTATCTACTCCTCTGTAAAAGGGAAGTTAAAGTGAATTGCACTGCATCAGTGTAAAAACAATGTGAAGGTGCAATGTATTCTTTCCCTCTAAATTCCAACCCATTTGAGCAAAAGCTAACCATCAAGCCTCACTGAGTTGGAGCCCTTCTCTTTTGTTCCTCAGCTCTAGCTTGAATGATCCCAGATTTTCCCCAGATCTTCAAACACATCCCCGCCACTCCCCAGCCTGTACAGAAAAAGGAAAACTGGCAACTTCAAGAGCACTAGCCACTCCTCCCTGCTCAGAGGCCCACTGCACATCTCGGCTTTGATGTGGCTGACCTCCTCTGAACTGGAGAAGACTGTTGCTTCTCAACTCAGATTTCCCCCTGAGGCAATGAATTATACTGACAACTGACTACTGACAACCGACACCTCCCCAGAGGGCTCCATCCTACTGTGGGAACCACACTTCAATGGGAAGCCTCGACGTATATCCCAGGCTGGAAGTGGGGCACTTGGTGCTTAATGAATGTTTCTATTTTGCTGAGGGACAACCACGGGCTGGAGGGTTTGAGCAAGAAAATCTGAACATTTGAAAGCGTTTCGATGTGAGGGCTCAGTCTAGTGACTATACAGAAGTCAATTGTGAAATCTGGAAACATTCCCAAATTTCCTTAATTCCTGAATGGACACTGAGATCAGTTTGATGTGTAACTTCAACACCAAGTCTCCATGGATCATTGGTTTGTGCCTCCCTTTTCTTTCTCTTTTGTACCATTCTTACCCTGCACATCTCCTCTACTTTCCACCTTAGGAAATGGGAGTTTATGAAATTATTATCCTTCTTTGACAGGCTCAGTCAACAAAAATTTTGTAAAGACACTGGTCTTAGTTATTTTTAAATTAACTATTTATATGTGTATATAAATATATATCTCCGGGGGAATAAAAAAATCAAACTACATAAGGAAAATAAGAAATTTTTAATCATTTTTAAAGATTTACATGCTATATCTGCTCATATTCTGTTCCAGTTGCAAACTTGCACATGCGTAGCACAGTTACGCATTCAAAAGACCATTCACAATGTGTGATTTAAGGCTGGCCCATTCTGTGGACTAGAGTTTTGGGGTTTAGGTTAGGAGTTTGGAGGTTTTTTTTTCTGTTGTTCTGGTATATTTTACTAGGAAACATGCAACTGAAGAAACCCACCTGGATTAATAGATCTAGCCCATAAGCATATGTAAGTCTATAGAGTGCAGGTAGCTCGACAGACCAAACAATCCACCACAGACATAAAATACTTCCCCTAGAAAGAAAAGGAGAATTAAAAGACATCACTAGTGTCCTCGATTGGTTTGGTAAAAGCACAAGATGCTCCTTAGACACTGAGCACCAATGTATAAAACTGAAATGCCTCACTGTCTGCCATCCTGGCCTGGGACACAGCTCCTTCTAGCCCCAGGTTTAGTGGTGAGCCTAATGCCGAGCATGTAAAGTAGACCAATACACTTGAGAGAAGAAATATTTTGGAGTGCTGTTAGAAAGAGCTTTCCTACCAGGTGTACTGGGACTAATCACCATCTTCAGGCAATTTTTCATCAACAAATGCAAAGCAGCATTAAATAGGATGTATCAGAATCTTCAGTTTGTATAAATCAGTCTTGTTCAGCAGATTTATGCTGATTTACACCAATTAAGCAGACACTGAGATTTGGATTACATTTAACACAATGCACAAATAAATTCGGAAAACTTACCACATTTTTAGCAATATTTTTTTTCCAGCAAACTGAAATGGGCTTGAGTCCTGTTTTAGAAAAATATCCCACAAATTATTCAGCATGTCTCAACTTTGTGTGTCCCCTTCTCTAGTGTAAAATCACTTACTGATGAGCAGTAAGTGATTGCAGCTGATGGTATCTTCTAGCCAGAGGATATGAATGTGCTAATCTTACTTCCAATATAAACAACAGTTGGGGCAACTTTTTGCAATGTAAATGGTTTGTTGGGTGCGTTTTATGACACAGCTTGTGCCTTCACTAGCACTGGTCATTGTTTGCTTTTCTTTAAAATGAAGTCAAAGTATTTCACAGCTTTGTTTGGCACCAAAATAAATTAGGCCCATTTGTGTACAGCCTAGGTGCAAGTGGGCACGTAAGCATTTGTGCTCAATTTTTAAAGGGGATGCAGTTTTCAAGGTTTCACAAGACATGATCTACCTGTAAGGACATACAGGCTTTTCTTAACACTAAAGAGAATTAAATACAAAGAAAAACTATGTAGAGCCTAGTTTTTTGTTCTTCAGTTTTTGAGATATGGATTAACATTGTATTTTCAGGCTTTTGTTTCTGCAAAGAAAAATGGACATCTACCCTGGCTGGTTTTCATTAGCTTGAAAACTGAACTTCTTTTGTTTGAATTTTAACCTATTGAGCTGCCCAAACAACCCCAAAACCTTTAAGTCAGAAAAATTGGATTTGAGTCCTTTTGTTTGTTTGTTTATCCATAGTAATTTTAAAAGCCATTAAAAAACTGCCATTAACTGAAGTGAACTTCACATTTCCAGTCACTGAGCTCACTTGGAGATGAAAGGCTCCTCCTGGCCATTACTCAGCACTTTCCCTTCGCGCTGTCCTGTCCCACCATGGAGGTTATTAACTTTTTACAAGCGCTGCTCACATCCTCCCTTTGATGAATGGCGCTAAGCTTGTATTTAGATTACAGGATTTCTCAGCAAGGCTGTTTTGTTATTGAGGGAGAGGGAATTTTAACACCATGGTTTTTCATAGCAGCCACTCGAGTTTCCCCATGAAAATTTGCATGGGGAATCTGCTGCAAGGAGTTTTGCACCATATAAATCTGAGGCCTTAATGCAAGGTCATGGGTGCCCCAAGCACAGGGCTCAGTGGTAGGTTTTGGACTAGTTGTCCCCTGCTTTTTGAGTCTGATTGTGAGCTGCGAAGGGGCTTTTCCCAAGGGATTTCAATGCTGTTCTCTTATACCTCCTGCCAGGAAGTGGAAAACCTGGGGTGACTCTAGGGAAGACAGAGTGAGAACAGAGAGGAAGGGGGCAGAAAGAGGGGAAAAAAAAGCACCCTTTTGCCTTTCTGAAACCCTCATCCTCTTTCAAAGTGGGGAAAGAAAAACAGAGAGAAGGTGGAGAGTGAGGCCGGAGGGGAAGACATTTCCCTGCCACCTCATTACTCTCTGTTCACTGTAAACTCCCAGTTGTGGCCAGCCTGGCTCCTGCCCTTCTCTCCCCTCTGGCCTCTGCACCTAAATTTCTCACAGCCTTCTTCCCAGCTGGAAATGTAAATCAAGACACATTGGGGATAAAGAGTAACAACACCCCATTCTCCTTTTTGGATTACATAGGAGAGAACGTTGTTGGTCGTCACTTCCGTGATTAGATGAATTTTTCATGACTCATGAACTTACTTTTCTGGCTAAATAACTTAACTGGCTTAAACTCTTTTTCCTCAGTGGAAAAAAGCTGACACCAGATGTTTCTTTAGACCCTTCCCTGTCCTGAGTGAGTAAACACCAGAGACAAACAGGCTGTTCTGTCATCTAACTCCTCTCCAGAATACCACCAGTTTTATCACTTAGTTAAGAAAAAAAAAAGCGTTAAAACCGCTACCAGCCACATTTCCAGCTAGAGATACGCAAGTCCTCACTCTTGAAATGAAATGAAAAGTGTTTACACATGAATAATATGACTGTTTATGAGCACTGTGCTATGATGCAGGGATACAGTAAAGCTCTTGTGCTGCCTGAGCCCTCGGCTCTGACGAGCGTGTCTCCTGGCCCAGGAAAGCAACAGCCCTTTCTAATAGCTGCCCGTCAGTATTTTTAAACCTCCTCTCCTAAAATAACAGGTCAGTGTTTGCCTACCTGAGCTTACAGGAAGGCTGAATGAAAACTTGTGGGCACACCACTGTAAATGGATTTTGTCACGGTTTTTATGATGTCATGAGACTATTTATTGTGCTGGGTCGAGTGAGAGTTGCTCTTCTCCCTGCAACCCCCTCGCCTCTGAAGGGATTTTTGAACTCTTTAACACCTCTGAAAGTGTGTGTGTGCTGGGGTGGTGTTGAAATTGTGGACAGCAAACTACCCCTCCTGAGGTGGAGGTGAGCATGTTGGATCTGTTCCACCAGTCAGTGCTCAAGCTTGCCATGTTACTCACAAATATATCCCAAAGTGAACCATAAAAAAACCACCACACAGACAATTTGAATTCCTTCCCTGTCAGTAATGCCACTACATTTGTTTAGCGATGGAACTGTGGCGCTAGCTAATATTTTATCTTGTGCTATTGGTAAAAACCTACTTAAGTCATATTTGAGAGAGAGGGAAGAATAAACAAGTTCCCAGGTCCCAAGGTGTTTTTGTACTGAGACAAGTATATCTGCAAGTTACAGGTCTTTTAAACTTATTTCAGTCATGCACACATATAATATTAGATCACTGCATGGTTAATTAGTATTATTGTAATATACCTTTCATGTAGAAAAGTGTCAGTTCCTTCCACCTAGGTCTTTGCTTAACAAATAATTCAGAGAACAAATCTTGGGTGTAGGAGTTTTCTCAGCTTACTCTATTTGTTTAAAATTAGGTCACACTCTACACTCCTTCTGTAGTTAGAAGACAAAGTTATTGTACCTTCTGGGAGCTACTCATCCATTAGAAATAGATTCCTAGCTTTACGACACACTGGAGCGCAGGTAGACTCCTTTCTAGTAACATCCTGGGGTGCCTTAGGGAAACCTAATCTTGTGAGTGTTTTCCATTAGAGGCCATAAAATACATTTATGCATATGTGCATTTTGCAGCATGAAGTGCGCCCAGTCATTTACATCACAGTTTTCAGAGCTGGTATATTCACTGTATGACCCCAGAGGTTTCATTTGTAGCACTAGACTCGGTGGCATGTGTTTATAGATGGTGGGGAGGGATTTCAGGGTGCAAAGCCCTCTGATGTAGGCCTGGGGAATATATGGGAGGGAGGATGGTGCTGCCTCATACTGTCAGTGAGAAACAGCCTATGGACAAACCCTTCTAGAACTGTAGTTGGGTTATGAGATGGTTTAGTGTGAGGTGTCCCTGCCCATGGCAGGGGGGTTGGAACTGGATGATCTTAAGGTCCTCTCCAACCCTAACTATTCTATGATTCTATGATCTCAGGGGAAACAGTCACTTGATGCTGGGAAAGATCCTGAGTGAGAACTAATGCACTGCGGGTGTTACAGGGAGGGAAGCTAGGGCAAGGGAAGGAGCAGGGGAACTAAAATAACTGGGTTGTTTGTCTGGAAACTGCTGTTCAGTAGTGCCAAGATCTTTAACTTAATCTTAAATACGATTTGCACTTTGTTCCCTGGCAGACAGTCCATCCTGTGGAAAACATGCACCTGAGTGTGTCTCCTAGCAAGCGTGTGCTTAAATAGCTTGTAGACCTAAGGGACAGGAGTGGGGAGAAGGACACCTTCTTGGACAAAGATATTTGTGAAACATTAAGATAGAACATGATAGTCTTTGGGGCTGTAAGAAGGCTGGGTTTTTGTGGCGGGGTGTCAAAAGCTGTTCCTGGTATTGTTTTGGTTTCCTTCTGAGCTTGCAGAGTCGCCCCACTTCCTTCAGTACTGCAAACCATCCAGATGAATCTGGGTGATAAGTGGTGAGAAATTGGCTTTACAATTTAGTCACATATGGAAAACATGCTCTGAAAAATGTATTCATCTGTCTTCTTAAAGGTGAATGTAGAGATTTTCTAATTTGAGGCATATTTCTGAGTCTTTAGTTCAATTTCCCAGTATTGATCTATGTCTTGATTCCATCAGAATTAAATTTAAGAATATATTTGGTTTGCAGTCAGGAAAAAATATGCCTTATCCCTTCTTGTTTCACATTTCTGCACATGAATTCCCAGCAGATAGGGAAAGAAAGTGACTTTTTGTTGTCCTGTTCCAGTCAGGACATTATAACAATGGCAGACTGAGAAGTGAAGCCTAATTCCTGTCCACTTAGACAGGATAAGCCACATTTATGCTCCAACATAAACAACCAGACCACCTTTCTGCAGCCAGCTGGCACTGAGTCACCTATTGATCTTATTTTATCACTGAAGGAACCAGGGTCTGACTGGCTGGAAATCTCCACAGTCTGAAATGATCTTTTAACTTTTGAAGGATGATCTGGATGCGGCTACACTTCTGATTCTATAGTTAATGTCTAAATAAAGACCCATTAAACTCTAGTTTAACTTTACATAGAAATTAAAATTCTTTAAACACTAGTTTCCTAAAATGAGTGTTTAGAAAGAGCATATTATTATAATCTGATATCACAAAAGCGCAAAGGATGGCAGTCTGGTTCACAGGCAGAATGACTATAAGGATAGACTTTTGTGCTACTGATGGAGTCACCAGTTGTAAAGCAGTTGTAAAACAGTTGTGAAACACTAAGAATCAGGTGCAAGCCACTCACTTTCTCCAGGGTCCAAAAGAATGCACATGCAGTGAACGATTTTACATATAAGCAATCTGCTGCTGTTTTGTTGAATCACTGCATAATCCTACAAAATATATGCTTTTTGGAAGAGAAGTTGGTTTCTTTACCAGTCTTAACTCTGGGGTGAGTTTCACAGCACCAGAGAAATGTCAGTGCTCTCTTGATGGTCAGTTGTAAGTGAGGGGAAAAGTGTTGCCTAGGAATAATTGCACTGGAAATTTAGGCTATTGCTTCATTCTTTGTCATTTCAGGAAATGCTGGTTCTTACAAAGTGGGAAGAGAGTCTTCTTGTTGAAGGCTGAATAGGCTTTTTGAGCACTCTTGGGTGGCCACATTAGCACATAGTGCCACATACAATGAGTGCATGTACACAAAATACAGCCACAGGTCTTAACATAATGAAGAGGTGTGAATATCTGCCCATGGGCTGTAGGATCCCTATTTTATAGGTACAGACCTTCTGGACTGAGGATAATCTGAGACATTTTGTGGGATAATTGATGTGTCTCAGGGAATGAATACACTGAAAAGCATTCAGGGTAAAATTGCTGGTCTCCAGCGTTACCAGTCTTAACGTTGGTAGTTTCTATAATGGATTTAGCTTAAATATGCAAAATGACAGACTATAAATCAACTTTATGATAATTATATATTTTCCTTGTGAGGTTGATAAAAATCTATTGTTTTGCATCATCTTGTCTTCTCTTGGTTACCCTTAGTTTTCCAGATGCAGTTGACACCCTAGTTAGTTGAGGTACTTCACATTCCTTCTAATTGAAAAGATGACTGTATTTAACTGATTTTAAGGTTTAAGATTTGGAAGGGTATTGGAAATATGGTCCACACATGCAACATTTTCCCTCAAGATGTCTGAGTTTACATTAGTTAATCAAGCATCCAGGATAGGAAGCATTAATCACTTGTCTCTGCACATCCCTGGGATTATTCCAAAACCTCCTTCCTTTTCTCTGTCAATATAAATAAAATAGAGAAGAGGAAAGCTCAACATATGGTCAGAGATAGAAAACATGTCCTTTTCTCCAGGAGCATACATCAAAGATTTGCAGAGATAAGACTGATTCATCAGCAGTATTCTTAGGTCAGTATAGGTCAAGGATGTGAATCAGTCACAAGCACTGTGACTTTAAACCTCCATACATGATTTTTAAAGATGATACAATAAATTTATATTTTCTTTGCTCTACTCCTCCATTCACTATTCTTCTATAGAATATTCCCTTTGTAGAAATTCCTTTCGCCCTTATCTCCAAGACACTACGAATATCTGTGTATGTGAAAACCTGAAAATCTCTATTCTTCAGCAGTCCAGGAACCAAACTCAAGCAGCAGTATCATGAAGCAGGATGGAACCAAGTATCTTGTCAAGTAAGTCTCCTGAGGGTTGACATTCATGGTGTTGGTGATATAAGGGAACTGATAATGTTATATGTTCTTGAGGTATATTGCCTGTTCATGTCAGATACAGATGAAGTTTGCCAGAAGAAACACAGCAAGCTAAGGCCCGTGGAGTTGTTCCAAACTGTTAGTGGTATAGATGTAGTTGATTTCCAGGAAAGCAGTGGAAGCCTTCTTACTTAATTCTCCTTTCTTCTCAATTTGCAGTTAATTCTTCTTAGTTTACCCTTTCAAACTATAGGCAGTAATTCGGGTTTTCCATGCTTTAGGGCATTTACAATACCATGACAAAGAATCTAAGCTATCTGATCTTCTTTTCTTAAATCTGAATGACACCATCAGCATGAGTTTATTTTCTATTGTACTGTCCTGAAGAGGTAAGCTATCCTGAAATGATATTGGTTTCCAGAGTTGTGTGGTCAAGGTTAGTCATAGGCCAGAAAGATCAGTCAAGGTCACAGTGGAGATGTGCAAAGTACATAAACTGTGGTACATCAATTCTATAGCTTACTTACAGTAAGCAAAATTTCATATGAAACTTCTCTCCCAGGAATGCACAGAAAGGAGAACTACAAAAACAAGTTGGGGACAAAACATTTTCTCCTGCTTTCTGTGCGATTAAAAGGAATTAGAAGACTAAATATTAGATAATTAAAAAGAGCAACGGGCTTTGAAGAAAAAGAGAGTCCCATGATCAAAAGGCTGCATCATATCCAAAGCTTAAGAGTTTTTCTGTTTATACTTTAAAAGTTAAGCCACTTGGATTTGCTTTTGTAAGTGATGCCCCATGGCCCTGCAGAATAAAACCATGTGGAAAAACACTAACTGCCTGAGATTTTTGCCTCCCTATGGAATTGCTGCACCCTTTTGGAAGAAGGTCTATCTTTCCTCATGCCCACAGCATAATCATTGGGCCATTCCCTTGGTTTCAGTTGTCCCCTGAAGCATCCAGTCCATTTCAGCAGTCAGTTTATTTTTGCAAATGAAATAAGAAAATGATTCCATTAGTCAAGACCCAAAATCCACACCGAAGTGACAGCATGCCAAATTTCACAGATGCTAGTGAACTTATGCATAGTTTCAGTATTGCTTCAGAAAAAGGTCGTGTAGCTCATTACCTATCTTTCCCACATGAGAAACTGCATTGAAAAATGGAAAACAAACATGTGGCTTTAAATGGAACTGCTAAGTTTTATGTTACTTGTAAGCAAAAAGCCACATCACACTGGCAAAAACATGGATGCTTCTTAATTTGGTTCACAAATCTACAGAAAGGAAGTATTTATCACCTCCCATAAGACATTTTGAACATTCAGCATAAAATATAAATCCCCATTTAAACCTTTTGTGCTTAGTGAATTCTTTTCACTATGACGCACAAACAGAGAAGAAATTTTAATATTGGCTTGGAACAAAAAAATTAACCTTTTTTTTTAAAGTAATTTTGGAAACAACCCCATCTCTGCATAAATCCCTGTCCTGCCTCATCTTACAGAGTTCCCTTTCTGTGCAAATCTTGGCAGAAGTCATCTTGTTAATTCCCAATGACAAGAATTAGCTAGATAATGGTTTTTATGGAATTGCTAAAACATTTGACTCCATTCATTGGCCACAAATATGTTTGCACTTAACCAAATGGCCTGCTTAGAAAATTCACAAGAAATAACCTACACA
Organism: Pezoporus wallicus; assembly: GCF_028554395.1. NCBI lineage: Eukaryota > Metazoa > Chordata > Aves > Psittaciformes > Psittacidae > Pezoporus > Pezoporus wallicus. Next base: position 595,658 of record NW_026639618.1, read on the forward strand.
TTGAAACCACTTTTGCAAGAAATCCAGCCTCTTTTGCCTCAGTTTCAGGGACTTTCATGTAGAGGCAGTGCCTACAACCTTGTGCCTACATGCATGCTGAATATCTGAGGAACCACACCAGTGGATAGAGGAGCTTTAAGGGAGAAAGAGGTAGAACTGAGATGCCCAAGACTAACATTTCAGTCCACAAAATCTTGCCTACCCCTGCAAGGGATAAAGAAGTCCACAATAACAGATCTTTTTCCCAGTAAAGTTCACTAGGTGCTTCCAGTGGTTGACAGCCTGGTCTGATGCCATCCCTCCAGAGCTGCCTTTCTAATGCCTGCAGAACTTTGGGGCTTGGAAACTGGATGCTCCTCCAGCCATGTCTGTGAAGGTCTGGTCTAGCAGGTGTTTTCTTCAAAAGCTGGATGTATATTTGCAGTACCTATTTCTGCATGAAGCACAGCAGGCCCTCTGCATCTGGAAGGGAAGCAGAACTGTTGATTGTATCTACAATTTAGAGGTTTAAAGCATTTACCCAGAAAGCTGAAGCTTGAGGCTTTTCTACTTCTCAGACAAAGGAAGTTCCGGCTCAGATCTGCAACCTTCCACAGAAGCATGGTGAAGAAACACCCTCCTCATAATGTCAAAACTGGTGTGGCTGAGAAAGCCAGGGGCAAATATGTAGGAGGAGAGTAAGCCATAAATGGGTGCTGTTACCCTTGTACCTGGGAGGCACAGGCTTCAGGCTCCCTTCCTCTACTGCACTCTAAAGATCTCAAAGAATTTTAATACTTTTCAATCAGAACCCCACTGAAGGAGGTTACCCATAGCATCTAACGAAGTCTTTCTGCTGTCTCAACTACTCATCTAAACCACTCATTTTAGACAGAAGACTCCAGGTAAGCACTTCCGAGTCTGCAGAATACTTGCTAAAATTTGAGTTAGCAAGTTAAAAACAAATTCTTGGAAATAATTCACTTTCTCATGATCTCTGGGAAAAGAAAAAGAACAGAACCAGGCAATCTTACGTCTTCTCTTCTTTAAACTCAGATACCTATCAGTCATTTGCTTACTTATTCAAAATTTATTAAAAGAAGAGGGGCATTTGAACATCTTAAAGAGTGAAGTGACTAAATTCCATCTTTCTTTATGAAGGATAGAAATTAAATCTTTTACGCATAAAAGAAAGGGAAAATGTGTATCCACAAATTGTTTTTCATCATAAGTGCTTCAGCTGATGGCTTCTAAGTTACTGATTGAACTTGCAAACAGATTTCCTCCCATTACAGTGTAAGGAGATTAGTTATTAAAATTTGGCTCTCATTAATATAAAGTACATCTGTGGTGTTCTTTTAAGGTAAATTGAATATACTTTTCATGTTTTATGTAGAGTTGGAAGACTGTTTCAACCTGCCAATTTCTCTAATAGAATGACAAAGACATTAATTTATCAGTATCAGTCATTAAAACAGGGATACAATGACAGGGAGTAGTGATGATTCTAAAAGAAATGAATTTTCTGATCTACATCTCTTTTTAATCTATGGAAGAATAATGTAAAAGCCAATCTGACTGTAAAAATAAACCAAAGTGCATCTGTGTGAAGATTTTCAAGAGCAGATAGAATTTCTGGAAGCTCAGCTCTGTTTTGAAGTTAATTTCATAGAATCACAAAATAGTTTAGATTGGTAAAGACCTTTAAGATCATCAAGTCCAACTGTTAACATTACACTGTCAAGTCCACCACTAAACGATGCCCCTAAGTGCCACATCTACACGTCTTTTAAACACCTCCAGGGATAGTGACTCCATCACTTCTCTGGGCAGCCTGTTCCAAGGCTTGACAACCCTTTCCATGAAGAATTTTTTCCTAATATCCAATTTAAACCTCTCCTGGTGCAGCTTGAGTCCATTTCCTCTTGTTCTAGCACTTGTTACCTGGGAGAAGAGACCGAGCCCACCTCACTGCAACCTCCTTTCAGGTAGTGGTAGAGAGTGATAAGGTCTCCCCTCAGCTTCCTTTTCTCCAGGCTGAACAACTTCATAGCTGCCCCTCATAGGACTTGTTCTTCAGACCATTCATGAGCTTCACTGCCCTTCTTTGTTGATTCCTTTGCAGCTTTGGAAATCTTTTGCTACTTTCCACCTATCTATTTCAGTTAAATAGCTAACTTGACTAGAAGAACTAAAAGGAAAAAGAAAAGTAACCTTTTCTGTGAAATCTCATTCTATAGCCAGAAAAAGTTTGAGCAGTGATTTTCTCACAAAAAAATATTTTCACTTCATAGGGAAATGGGTCTGTGCTAATGACCTTTAAGAGTAAAAGTGATTCCAGAATCCCAAAGGACTTTATTTCATGTGGGTTTTTTTGAAGGAGGATGTTCATAAATCATTCTTCCATATTATATAAATACATCTATATGTTTGGATTTAATTATCGATTTTTTAAAACTTAGAGCAAGTGCTATAGTCCTTACTCCTACAATATTCAGCCTGAAAAAATACTTTTAAAATTCATACTTGCAAAATGAATAATCTGTGTTTTCATCTCTAAAGTATAATTTATACATGGAAATTACAGGTAATCTGTGGGAAAAAGCATGCAATATTTGGAAACTGAGTAACGACATCCCAGATCCAATTACGAAATAAACATTTGGTTGAAACTGGAAGATCTTAAGTACATTCGATAAAAACTTAAATCATATTCTCCAGAGAGGAAAACAAAGGGAAGAGAAGCATGTGGAGGTCAGTATGGGTGTGACTTCCATTACCACATCAATCTCAGCCCCATCAGTAATTTCAATGTATATATTTTTTACTTAAAGCATGTTGCCCAGGTTCATTGTGAGAATGGGAAAGGAAGGGGAGGGAAGGGAAAGGGGTAGGGAAAAAGAAAGGGAAAGGAAAAGAGGAAGGAAAAGGGAAAGAGAAAGAGAAAGAGAAAGGGAAAGAAAAAGGGAAAGGGAAGATATCAATAAGGAGGAGTGGGATACTCCACTTCTCCAAATAAACTGTTCATAGTTCATGGGCTCTTAAAAGCACAGTTCTTAACTGGACAGGTCTGTTGCTGTCTAGTTGGTTGTTCTCAGGTATCCTGAGGTTACAAGGCATTTTTGCTATTTTTTTAAAAGTAATTTTTATTCTTCTAATGTGATAACTAAGTGATGAACATCTCTTATTCCCAGGTTCCCTCCAGTCTTCTCTTAGAAAGGAGCAGATCACTCCCAACCTGGACAGAAAAATTATGACTTCAGTGAAAGACTTTTTAAGTGTCCATGAAGAGAAGGTATCTTCTTTGCTGTACAACTCAGAGAAATTGCTCAAGGGACAAGAAAATTGGAAGAAAGCACGGTGATGTGGTGCCAGTATGCTGTCATTGGAATGGGTGATGAATCATCTGTAATGGCGCACAAACTGGAACAAAAATAATTTTGGGAGGATTTAAATACCCTCATACCAAGAAGCATTTCTGCACCTCTGCCGTCATCCATAGATCAGTCAAGAAAGAATAAAAATAGCTTTAAATCATGTTCCGCAAAACCACTTCTAGTCTATGGGGTACTGTAGGCAAACTGAATTTTGCCACCCCAGTGTGAGAATCCTAGGCCTGATTAATACCTTCAAAGAGATGAACTCGGTGAGCCCTGGAAAGCAAGTCCTGCAATTCCTCCTGCTTTGGTCACCTTCTGGGGCAGGAGGACACAACCATGGGACTTGGTACTGGCACAAGCCATTCCCACCAGAGCAGCAGCCTCCTTGGGGTCCCCACATTTCTAAATGAGAGTGCCTTTGACAAGTGGAGTTTGATCATAATACTCATCTGAAATAGTGCTTTTAGCTTTAACTTTCACTCTCTTGAATTTGCTTCACCCCTTTATGGCACTTCATTATTAGTCAGCAACAAGAGCCTTTTGTAGTAGAACACCACCTTCATACATACTTGTGCAACATTAAGAAAGTGCAAGATTAATAATAATAATCACATATGGGAAGGGATAAACTGCTGCCAGCTAGTGCTAGTGACTCTTCCAGAACTGCTCAGATTTGGGGGTGGCCTGTGTACTGGTTTGGTTTTTATGAAAAGGGCAATTAAGCAACTTCTGTAGAGATAAAACTTGGAAACAACTAAAGCCACCACCCAAAGGAACTGGGCCAATGCCCTAAAACAGGAAAAAAGTGTGCACATTGTGTTAATTGTGCTAATTTATAGGAAAGCAGAAGAGTATGAGTATGGGTATATGGGGATCATAGAGCCATGAGAAGCAGCTGCGAAGAGTAGCTGGGCCAAAAGGATAGGTAGAGCTTTACTTCTTTCTCTGAAGCGGTATTTTGGGGCTTCCTGAGCAGGGAATTACTGAAACTTCTCAATACCCCTGGGGGAAACTGGTTCTCATACCCACTCATTAAAAATAAACTAGATGACAGCAAAGAAATTGCCTTTTTCATGATAACAAAGTTTTCTCCTAAAGAGGAAAGAACAAAAACAGTCCTGAAAGGTCCTGAATATGAATCAGATGCTCATGACAAGAAGGGAGGAAAGGCTGTGAAGGAGCTGTAAGAGTTAATGGATGAATTTGAGAATGCCTTGAGATCTTGCCCTGGTGCTTGAGGGAAAGCACAGAATGCTTGCTCTGTGCGTATTTGCAACTCCCTAAATACAGACCACAGTGCCAGGGCTTGAATTTCACACATTAATCTGCAGGGACCTTCAAGCCAGACACATGGCTATGAGGCAGAAAGGAAAATAGTTCTTTGCTGTTTTTCACATCTATTTGATTAGGTGGATTTTTACCATATGAGCAACCTTACAGCAAAAGAACAGTCATTTAGAAAGCACCAACAAGCACAGCTTAGAGAAAGTATGTTAGAAAAAGGTAGTGTCTATCTGCAACCACCAAATGGACTAAATCTATGTTGATGCAGGTTCTGTTTCCCACAGCTGAAGAGCAGGAAAGTGATCTTCCCTTGCTCTTGGGACAGAAACGGTATCAGATGAATCAGCCTCTTACAAGAGCTTTTTGGACAGAATGCATGAAAATCTTCATATGATTTGAATTTTGTTAACTCGCAAGTGTTATTGTTTTACGTTGCTGGCAAACGTAGTATCATTAATAACAAGATCTGCCAAATGCTACTACTTTATGCAACTTATGACGGTTGAATCTATGCATCAACATCTTACAGCCTCACACCTGTTAGCAGGACTAATCCTGCTCAGCAGGATTTGCCCATGGGTGGGCAAATGGACCTTGGGTGCCCATGGACCTTGCCCATGGGTGCACAGTATCATCAACTGCCACAGCAACCAAGCCAGGGCTCTCAGCACTTTGCAGGACTGACTCGTGTATTTCTCTCCTTGCCAACAGAACCGTAAGGTATTGGAAAGAGCCAATAAACAAACCAAAACAAAACAAAACAAAAGCCAACAAGAAAAAAGCCCAGTATTTGCTGAAAATGCTGAGCAACTTTTGCACCAATTCTGTTAATATGCCCCTGAAATTTCCTGCATGTCCTGCTGTGCAAATGCCAAAAGACAATGGCTTTATTTCTCCAAACATTAAGGGATATTTTCTTTGGCTTTGCTCCTTACACATCATCATTCCTCATGCCCTGCGTTTCAGAGCAGGGTTACAAAAGGACATGCCCAGGGAACAATTCATTTACCTACTCTTGAGATTTGACTTTGTACCAGATCCTAAGAGTCAGGTGAATTTAGCAGGGTGTTTCCATTCTTACTGTGTGCAACATTCCTTACTGACCATTAGCTGTTGTGGGCATCCTTATTCTTACCTCTTACCTACTGGGGTTGTACAAGACGGTCAATGCAAAATTGTTTTTTCCAAGCTGTGGGCAGGCTTTGGGGTTAGGACACAGTGGCTTAAATGTCAACCTCTGAATTGAAGTCACAGCATCAGTCAGGGCTGAGAGCTGCTGGGCTCAGTAAGCTGTAGTCCATCCCAACTGTAAACCCTCTCACTATCAAGGGATTGAATGCCCCTTTTATGGGCAGCAAATGAAGTTCCAGCACTTAACTAGGAAAACCAACTCTTTACCATGCATCTCATGCCATGCAAGCAGCTGCTGTCATAAGTCTTACTTTAAAGTTGACTTTTTTGTCTATAAGTGCAGCACACAGAGCAGAATAAACTCTGCGACTGCAAGTTTTGGGCAAAGCTGCTCCAGTATGCATTAAAAAATGTAAGAAGTACCATAGCCAGTCAAATCAAACGCCCGTCTAGCCAAGTATCCTGTCTCTGACAGTGATTGTTAGCAGATCCTGAAACAAAAGTATGAGAATTAAGGCATATAGAGTCCTTTTACTGCCTTCCAGTCTCCAAAAATCAACAGCTTAGAGATTTCCTGAGACTGAAATTACATCCAGAGCATAGTATCAAATGGTCAACAAAGCACTCATCCTCCATTAATGTGTCAATCCCTTTTGGGTTTTATTTATCTAATTTATTCGGCCAAAGTGTAACTATGGGCCGCACAAAAAAGTTTTCCATTTTTGCCTATTTTAAACTGTGCCTGACAATTTTATTGGGTGACTCCTAAGATTTTATGTTCTGAGAGACTGTAAACAATGAGTCCTTATTCATCTTCCCTGCACCACCCTGCTTTTACAGACTGCGGCATATTCTGCTCCATTATCATTTTTGTAAACTGAGAAATCTTGTGATTGAATCAGCAGAACAAAGTGACACAGTGAAAAGGAAAAAGATTTGTGGTAGGACCAGTTGTGGAGGTGGAAGGAAGTTCTGGAGGCAGGTCTTTTCACCTACTCTGTAGACCTGTTAAGTTGAAGAACAGATACTGGAAGTTTCCTTTCCAGGGCCACGAAGGTATGGAAGTGGATGGCGCTGCCACCTAAGGGCAGGCAGAGAAGAAAGGGAGAAAGCATCATCTTCTCTGAGGAGGGTCTGAAGGAAGTTGAACAGCTGGGTTACTGAGTACAAGGGAGAATTTTCTGGGTGATTTCACAGGGAAGTGTTAAAAACCACCTGACCAGGAAGATCAGGTTGATGTCAGGAAAGGAAGTAGATGATAGGCTGTGCATGAATTCAGGGAAAGGGGTGGGTAAACTCTTTTGATGCAGAAAGAAGTTAATAGGAGTAAAGATTCACCCTGGTCTGACTGTAAGGCATAGAGAAAAAGGAAGATGAGTCAGCTCATGGAAGTCCTGGAAAAAGAGTTCACAAGCCTTAAAAAATGAGGATGGAGAAGATCAGATAGAAAATACCAAACTGCAAGAAGGAAGAAGCCCAGTAAACTCTGTGAGTCCATGGCTGAAATTTCATGTGGCAGCACTAGAGCAAAAGGAGATGGGGAACGGAGTAAGGCAGAAAGCTCCTGCCTGCAAGTTGGCAGTTGCTCTCAGGAACAATAATAATAATATGAGCACAGATTGTCCCAAAGCAAAGAAAGGGTAGGAAAGCAAGTAAGAGATCAGCTTCACCGACATTTAGCTTTACTGACGTCAACAGATTTTATTACTGCTATAGATAAAATTAGGCCTTTATAGGAAAACTTCTTTTACCTCTTGCTCTCAGCTCAGGCCTGGTTCTGAGTCATAAATACTTAAACTTGCAACTTCAGCTTCAGTCCCTTTCATGAAGAGCTGTGCTGAAATCTAGGCCTTTAAGGTCATTAAACCCAAGAGTATGGGAAAGAGATAAAACAACATGAATCACAGTCCCAGAGATAAAATCCCATGTGGGCTCATATAATGTTATTATGACACTGCAGAAAAGGAAGGTGCAAAAGGAACAGAGGTCCAAATATAATTGCTTAAAAACTTGCACTCAAGAAGGAGAGGTGGACATTTTTTCTGCTAAAACCTATCAAAACTGCCTTCCCTACAATTCCTATGTAAAAGTATTTGACTCTGCATCAGTATAGCAAGGACAAAGCAGAAGGCATGGTTACTTCCCTTGCTGCTGTCCTCTTTTATCTGCAGCTACTCAGCAAACATCCCTTGGCAGAGAGCTGTAGCTTTGCCCAGCAATGCTTCCTGGTAAGGCAGGACAAGCTGCTGGGAGACGAGAGCAAGAGCTGGTCAGGGGCTGTCTGAACCATTGTAGACACTGGTGTTAGCCTGTGATATCTGCTTTGTTAGAATGAGGTGCCCAGCGAAGACACAGAAAAACTTATAGGGGGTGGAAGGACAAGATGGAAATAGCAATGCTTATTTGATTTTTAAAAATTTTAGAAACTCAATATTGTATCATATTACAAAGGAATTGAGATGTGGAAAGATGAGAGCTCAGACAAACTGCTGGAAGAGCTACCAGCTCTGTTGGAAGAGCTCATCTGCATCTTGTCAGCTCAGGTAAGTGATCTAACACCTGCCTAAACAACAGTGTCCTCCTTGACTTCTATAAGTATTTACAAAGTGTGGGAAAAGTCTTCCTGTGGCTCATCTGCTGTTGCCCACCTAGGAAGAGAGACCCTGAAGCTTAGGCCTGTTTTGGAGATATCCTTCCTGTGCCTCTGGAGCTGTTTGTGAGATGACTGTTTGTTCTCCTTTCTCTCATCCATTTTTGCTCACTGTCTCACCCACAAATGTCAGCGCTTCCTCTAGTTTCCAGAAGTTCTTCTTTCTCAGCTAAGAAATATTCCACTGACAAATTCTGGCCAGCACTACCCAGGATTAGGTTTTCATTTATGTGACCTGCTTCAGGCTGTATGGGTGAACACGATATAAGTACTTGATTTACTGAAGAAATACACAAACCTGCTCAGATAAAGCAAGACTCACTCAGTGAGGTCTGTGCTATTTTAAGTTCAAAGTCTAAATTCACCACCAGCTAAATATGACTGGAGTCAGCAGAAATGTCCCTGATGAATGAGCCCCATATTCTGCCTGGGATAACGGTAATGGCCTCCCATCCAGGCATTTTCTCACCAGTGAACAGAGCACCTTGCTCTGTAGCATCATTCCTTTCAGGTTCTCTATAGGTCTTCAAAATGAAATATGACCTTAAGAAGTTGTCTAAGGTAAATTCTGCTCTTAGTGGGTCCTAAAATAAGCATTTCATGGAGGAACACGGAGGTAAATGATTCAAAGCTAATGTCATAGCTTTGAAGAGCAGGAGATCCAACTCAGTTTTGTGGCCACCATATGTTTGCAGGAATAGTGATTCAGACCTGGATGGCTCTGGTGTCCTCAGGCCATGGAGATGGGGTAGACAGGGCAGGATGCCAGTGTTCTCCAATAAGGGTATGCAGTACCCATGGCAATGCATGAGACCACTGACTCATCCTAATGCCGTCAGACCTGAGTGACAAGTGATTGGCCATGCCAATACAAGTGCTCATCAACCTCCAGAAAGCTTTGTTGGCTCCCATACTTGGAAACCAGCTGAGTATGAAGTTAAGAGAAATTCCTGATTTAAGCTTTTGAGAATTAAGAAATGACAATAGTTTCCTGGACTAACCACATTTGCCTGCTTTTGATTTTTTCTTTTCTTACAGCAAAATTAGAAGAACCAGTAAGCATTTTAATCTGACACATCCTTCCGATCTTTTCAGCTCACTACTATTAATGGTTGAGCACTTATAAAATAAGAAATTGACTTTACTTTGTAGTCAGAAATGAGCTGACCACACTGGTTAGGACGAGCAAGACTAGTATCCAGCAAAACACACTCACATTTTTCCTCTGCCTAATTTCTTGCACCCACTTGTTCACAAAGCTGTTCACTTCTGACTGTAAGCAATGTCTTCCACAAAAGGCAGAATAAAACAAGAGAAATAAACATCATCCCAAGCTGTTACCAGAACAATTTGCAATTTAGTCATGTTCCTTTCTGAAATATTCTCCTTGTTTATTACAGAGCTGTCTGGAGGCAAAAACTCTATGGATACAAATGTTTTTCAAAGGTTAGATTAAATGGGTCAATAAATGAAAAGGAGGGAAACACGAGTCTGCTAGTGCTCTCAGTAGCTGGGTGTAAAACCTTTCCTGAATATTCAATTCACTGTTAAAAACACATTCAGCAAACATCAGCCTCTTCCATTGCCCATAATCTTCAGCTTTGAGAATCCTGATTTAAGGCTGTGCAAAAATCCCATTGCAGAAGAGCCAAGACCTGTTGTCTCACTAAGACAAGGGAGTCTTTGCTTTAAGTTGTGATTTTAGAGGTAGACCTTCAGGTTAAGTCTGTCTCTGTAGAGTTTCCCTCCCGAACCCTGACAGGTCTGTCACTCTAAGTTGATTCACTTCATTTCTCTGCCAATAATATTATAAGAACAATAAATAGTAAGGCTAAAAGAGGCACCCCAGTTTGCTGAATGTGCATTTTATCATTTAAATTGAAAGCTTAACTTATAGTCACAAATGACTTAATCATGTAGCCAAAGTAATACTTCAAAAATTACTTCTTCCTTAAACCTATGAGGTAACTCATAAGATATTGTCATTTGGGAACCAGAATAAATATTATGGAAGGCAAAAATGTCAAATCTTGTAGGCAATGGAATAACCTAAAATTAATTCCAGTAATGAATTTTGATAGAATGATTTCTAATGTGTTTCTTTGGAGTGATAAACAACCTGACTTCAAAACCGACTCAAAATCCAATATTCAATATATTTATGAGTAAGCCCATGGTATACTGACAGCGAGTTTATTTCAGTCCTGGAGTCTCCCTCAGCATAGCTGTTTGTGGTGAACTTTTCAGTTCTTTCTTAGCAGGATTGCTGAAAAATTGCCAGTTACAGAAATCTCTGGCAGTTGTGAAGTGCAGCTGTGGCTCTCTGCTTACGTTTCTATGAAATTCATTTGCATCAGGCAATCTCCAACATAGACTGATTAAAACACTCAGGTACACATTTTACAAGTGCTATGGTGATCTGATCCCAGCACTGCTTTCCTGCACCATATTCATCACTTTCATGCATTTTTATTGCCATGAGAAATAATGCAAAGCCAACAACTGTTGGTTTTAAATACTTCAGAGCACATGTGCTCTTCTTGACCATGTAACAGAAGAGAGAAACAAAGAAAATGACTCTGATGTAACTGTTGTGCAAAGTCAAAGCCTGTAAGTCAAAATGCATAACTGGCATGTATCTGCTCTTTTAGTGATATAAATCCCCCTCACTCAGTATGCACAAACTGTAAATATAAGATCCCTTTCTATTTTAAAAAATGATGCATGCAGTGAAGTCTTTGGAGCTTGCAAATATTCAGGGAAAAGGAAGAAATAGAAAAAAATTCCTTTTTGTCAGCTTCCGAATCTTCTGCCAGTCTTTAGCTCACAGTACAAGTATGAAGTTAACTACAGAAGAAATTGGCCACTTTCACCTGTACAATTACTGTAACTTATTTAAGCATCATTTAACATGTCTCTTTCAATACTTGACAAGGTCTATATTTCTATCAGCATAGATTTAGCTAAAACTGCAATTTCTTCTCTGTCATACCTATACCAACAAAAACCCTAATGCAAACACAAACTGTATGAGTATTAAAGTGTTTGCCAATACTGTCAGCTCCTTGTTATCCAGGCTAATGGGAAGCTGGAAATAGCTCCCCATACAAGGGATATCTGTCTCTGCACCCCCTCTGTCTGGACTCATACTGCATGGATCATAGTTGTGCTTCTGACAGATTTTAACTACGGGATGCCAAACTGCATGTGTGCACTTATCCTGGTGCCAGGCCACAGCAATGCTGTGCATATCTGAAGCTGCACCAAGAAATCACACTGCACTCAAGCTGGCCATGCACACAGCTGCTCACATGGTTTTGCATCCATGGCATGGATCAGACTAGTTAATTAAAAGTTTTGTTTACACAAAGTTGGTTTATTTACCTGGGGAATTGTAATGACTTGCACCTGCACAAGGAAGGTGAGCTGATGCAGCCTGGAAGCAATGTGAAGACAGCAGTAAATAATTCAAAGTCCTGAATAAGGTCTTTGTTTATTTTGCCTGGATATGTTTCATTGATCTGATTCACCTGTGTTTGATCCAGCCTGTCTTCATCTGGTATGGCTTTGATCTAGTCTATACTGCTTCTTTTGCCCCATGTCCCTGAATAAAAAGTTCAAAAAGAACCCTTTTTACAAGGGCATATAGTGATAGGACAAGGGGGAATGGCTTTAAATTGAAAGAGGGTAGGTTTAGTATTAGATACTAGGAAGAATTTCTTTACTGTGAGGATGGTGAGACCCTGGCACAGGGTGCCCAGAGAAGCTGTGGCTGCCCCATCCCTGGCAGTGTTCAAGGCCAGGTTGGACTGGGCTTTGAGAAACTTGGTCTATTGGAAGGTGTCCCCGGCCATGGAAGTGGCGTTGGAACCAGACAATCTTTAAGGTCCTTTCCAACTGAAAACATTACATGATTCTTTGATTCTAAGAAGGAGTTTACCCTCAACAGAAGGTTACTAAACTATGGCTATTGAGCAGAAGAGGGATTGTCAAATGCTTGGTAGTTTGCTTTGGTTTCCTCTCTTGCTGCTAGCCAATTGATCTTTCTATCCACCTCAGCTATCTGTAGTTACTAATACAGGGCATTCTTTATTCTGTATGACTTTTTTCAGACTTGGTAAATTATCTTGATTCACAACATGTTTTACATGTGACAGTGAAACGTTGCTTCAAGGAAGAAAAGGGAAGCATGCTGATGCAGGATAGCTTGATGAGGAAATGTTTCTGTCAAGATGTTCTTTACAAAAAGAATGAGTATTTTTTGTTCTAAGGAAATATTTTGATGACATATGGTATGACAGAGGGAACTCAGGGAAACTATTAATACATATTTTTAATAGCAGATTTCTAGGACATACAAAACATACAAAATTTAGTCTATATAGATGGGTTAACATAGACCACTGTTCACCAACAGAGGCTGGAAGTTCTTAGTGGGAAATGTCTAGCGTATTTGTTACCCAATGTCACGGATAACATATAAAGTGTGAAATTCAGAGGTGCAAAAGTTGGAATCACCAGGATGTAAGGTAACTAACTCCCTCACTTTCTTATAAATTCAATTCATAATAACAGTGGATTAATTCAGTTGCCAAAAAAGAAGTGCCACAAGGTATTTTTTATGTCCTTCTGCTGCTTCTCCAGAAAGGCACACCTTGTGTGCTGTCTTTATACTGGACACACTACAACACCTCACATGGCATGATGTGAGGTATATGTTTAGATGTTTAGGTATATGAAGTTATATATATTAATCTAGATTCTATAGAAACCCAGAAGTTCAGCATTGAAATGACAAGTTCTTGTGGGGAAAAGTAAAAAAACGATCAAGGGATTGCAGTATGAGCATATGAGCTCCAAATTTAGGCACACCTTTGAAGATTTATTACATACAACTTTGGGAATGTGACAAAACCACATAGATTTCAAGGCTGTTTGCGCTCAATTCTCTCATAATTAATGGAAAGGGGCAAGACATCTTCAGAGACTGACAAAGATTTTACCTGTAGACAACCCATGCAGCCCCTCTGAACTGTAGAGTCATTAGTTTCTTAATGTAAATGCTACTGTCAAAGGAGCAAAATTAGATGGCATGGATCTAGGCCATGGTCATGCACTATACCCACAACAGTGAGCTGGGCACCTTGACTACCTGTCATGGGGAAAGTCTATAAAAGCCAGCAAGCTGAGTGGAAACCTCTTTCAGCAAACCAAAAGAAATACAAGTAATGAAGAAGTAGCTTGCATACTATCATGGGAGCAGCCTCATACTTTTCTCAGGAGTTAGGTACTTACTTGCAGGTCTCAGGAGGTTTCAGCTGTGATTATCACCTTTTATCTGAGGGGTCCAACCAGCGGGTTATATGCTAAAGTTTACCATAGCCTTGAAGATGGTGTTCTAAGTTAGAAAAAGTAAATAGATGAAAGATCTAGTGAAAGCTAGCACCCACAGTCAAGTGGGTTGAGTAACTATAAGGAGAGGGACCTTGAGAGATCTCCCATGCCTTACTTGAAGAGTGTAATTGCTAATGCTCTGGTTTGTTTTGTTATGACAGGAAAAATTAAGTCAAGAAATATCAAGAGATGTTAATTCAGACAAACTGCTATCCTTTTAAAAGTAACATCTTCTACATATCAAGTGCATATCAATACCTTTTCATTTCAATAAAAAGCTCACCGGCACTGAAATTTTAATTAAGAAAAATGGACAGTAATGAAACATACATTATCAGTGGCACTCGCCACCAATATGTCAATATATCAGTGATGTCCCAGAAAGCCTTCCTTTACCTCCCTCCTGTAGGTACAGCTACTGGTAGTGGTGAAATCCAGCATTTTTCTAATCTCTGAGAATTCAGGTCTGCCCAAGTTCGGACACCAGCTGCACCTCCTTTCTGAGAATTTGTGTGAAAACCAGGGACAAAGCAGACCAAAATATTGTTTAACACAACCACAGAATTAAACTGTGTAAAGAAAAAGCATATTAAAAGACCTAGCATGCATTCTACACCCCTTTGTGTTTATCCCAGTTTTCTCAGACACAGAGTTATGTGACCAAAAGGAGTCTTATTCCCCCTGACAAACAACTTTACAAGCCTCTCTTGCAGGAGTTCCCTTTTAAAGCTACTGCATGTCTTTTGATCTCTATTGGCCATAGGCTTTCTCCTGTCTTGCCACTGTGTTTTAAAGTTCTTGGACACTTTGCAAAGAAGCAGTCTGGTGTCAGCTCTTCTGTTTTGTCCTCTATATATCTTTTTGCCCCTTTATAGCTTCTATGAGTAAGAGAAAAGAAATAAATTTTGAAAGCCCTGCAGTTACCAGCTGGACCTCCAGTATGTCATCACAAAGGAGCATCTCCCCTGCTTTTTTAGAGCTAATACATGAGACCTTTTTCCACAGAATGCATCTATTTCAGATATCATGTTATCTTTGTGGGTTTCTCGTGCAAATGGATCAGATGAGACCATAAACTCATCCTTTATTGGGCATTATCCAACTGTCTTCTGAGAGGGGCACCAACAAGAGACAAAGATGGCCTCTATGTCTGTACACAGCACACACAGTAGAACTGAAGACAATTACATTTCAGCAGATGATAAAGTGCTATGACGCAAACTTCGTCACTTAATTAAATGAATGTTTCCTTTCAGCTTGGGTTCGCAAGCCTGTGTGTGTTCTACTCAATAATGTCTAAGCTCCCCAACCCATTCCAGAGATAATTAAGATAAATATTGTTACACTTAATTAATAAAGCATGACATTTAATTTAAACAGTCTTAAATTCAACTACCACATAAAGCCGGCTGAAAGATCTATTGTAAAGATGGTAACATTAAGAGCTGAACTTTTCTCACTTATGTACCATTTATTAGACATTTAGATGTTTCTTACTGTAAAATGGAGAAGTCTGATGTAACAAATCTTCCCAAAATAAGTTTTGCAAAATTACTGTGATCCTGCATATCAATAAATTTTAGGGGTGAAACCTACATGGGTATCAACACCTATACACAGTAAATCCTCATTTAACCCTTGTTCATTCATTTAATCTCCAGTATTTCTCACAGTCTACTAAAGTATGCAAACTGGTTTTTATTAACAACATTCTGGATGATGTGTAAAAGATTAATGTAGTATGGCTAATACCATATATTTATACCAATTAGAAATCAGTGACAGGTTGGTGTTATGACAACTAGCTCCTGATTAAGTAGAATATATATGCATTTAGTGATCTCTGCACACATCACTGTGATAAATCTTGGTTGGGTTTTCCTCCTGCAGTGTTAGTAACACTGCACTGTCTTGCTGTCTCAGATAGCAACCCTTCCTTTAACATTTTTAATATGTTACAATTGTTTTTAGGAGTTTTTCAGGAATATCTTTACCTCAGTTTATAATTGACAAATCCTCATAATAGTTTCTACTATCTTGACCTGAATGATATTCACACTAAGGGTCCGTAGTTGGAGTTATTTTTAGCATAATTTCAAAAAGAAACACAATCTGGATAATTATGCAGTGTGTATTTTCTTGGGAGGAGTGATGATTATCTGTGTGATCTTCCAAATGTGAGTTCCACTTGTAAGCCAATTCAATGATATTTAAGAATAGGGTAAAGGATTGAACTTTTCTGAGCCCTTATGGGTTTAAAAAAACTGGTATCTGCATAGGGGATAGATTATTGGTACTGCAATGGGAGGTCTCCTCCTGTTTTATATCAGAGAATTTGCATGGAAGACCTCTGTGAAAATTCCAGCCCTTAAGACATTAGAAACCAGGTAAAAAAGCAATCATAAGACACAAATTCAGGGGATGAAAAGCCTCATTAGTTTCACTGATCATGGAACAATTGTTGCATTGCCAGTAAAGCACTTGGTTCAAGTCCATGAGTTCTTCATGCCGGGCCCCATTTTACAGGTTGGAATATCCTGATTTTAAGGAATTTTTCCGTTTCTCTGATTTCTCTGATTTTAAACATTCCTGCCAATGCAATTATTTGTGCATCAGTCAAAGTTACCTCTGGAAAAGAGTTTCTGGTAGGCCAATCTAGATGTATTTAATGACATTTTGGATTATTCCATTGTTCCAAGGAGCTAGACGGGGAAAACTACAAACCATTCTGCATGCTAAGGAAATGTCAGAACAGGATTTGTCTGCAAATGTCACACTTCACAAAAGCTGTCTCCACACCTACAATAGTGAAGGTTTTCCATTTGCACATAAAAACCTATTAGAGATCAATTCCAATCTACAGAAATCTGATTAAGACGTCTCATTTTGCAATTCACTCAGCCTAAATTGCCATCCAAGGGGAATTTCACTTGAATGGGGACTGCAAGATTGAGCTGGACATTCAGATGCTTAATCTAACTGTATTTGACTTTGTTCCAAGTGTTTCCCCATTCCTGGCTCCTAAACACAACTTTTAAATTATGTCATAAATATTGCCATCAAATTAATCATCCCATGCTGTATATAGGTCAGCTGGAAAAAGATTATCGCTATACATGACATAATGTTGTAAGAAGACCTGGAGCAAAGGAAATATGGCTGATCATCTACTTAGTAAAATATTTTTCAGTTTTCTGTTCAGGCTCACATCAGAGGCAACTTCAACCTCAAAGGAAAATAAAGGGATTTCAGCAGGAATTAGGCAACAAATAATTCAGTATTGCTGAAGGCACTCATTCTTTTTTGATAGCTGAGAAGGCATGACAAAGAGACTTAAGTATCCCTTCACTGGACTTGCCCCTTTGTGTCTATGTATTTTCCCCAAGATAACCCAAATTAGCTTGAGTCCAAATTCATTCCTTTTTTTTGATGAGTACCTGAGATTGGGCAAAGCTCTCAATAGGAGCAGTTCTGCTCAGCAAAACAAAGGTGCCTGAATTGCTGTAATCTGCCTGACAGGGAGGACAATGGCCAGGAAAATGCAGCACCCTGAATGTTATCACATGCTAATAACAAGGTTCAAATGCTTTAGAATCACTAGCAATACATCTTGCTTAGATACTTCTTTTAAAGCTTATATGGCGTCATTTTTACAGCTATTGCAACCTTGGCTTGCCAGTGTAGGAATGCCAGACCTTGATAAAATCATAAGGTGATTCTGCTGTGCAGGCAAGCCCTTTGTAATGCATTGCCTGAGAAAAGCTGGGGGTGATGCTCACCCCCAGAAAGAACATGATTGTACTATAGCATTTGAGTCCCATCTAAGCCCTAAAAAGAGTAGCCTGTTGTCCCAGAGGAAATTTCATACCCTGTGCTGTTTAACCTAGTTCTTCTTCCCATGGAGGGTTGTAAATGGGGCCTTTATTCCACCTACAAACCTTAGAAAACTTTTTCATAAGGCTATCTCTGCCAAAGGCACAGGGATCTCATTGTTGTGGTAAGCACTGAACAGACCATTCTTGCAATGACACTTCCACTTCAGAGCCCTGCACTACCTCTAGAACAGGCTTTAGCAGAAGTCCCTTCATTTCGTACATCAGTTGTTTGTTTGTTTGTTTTGCCAATAGACCGCAAAGATGCCTTCTCTATGAAGCTGTAGAGATTTGTCAGCAGCAGTTCGGTCCACATGGATTTTACAATGACAGTCATTGTGTTCATGTATTTCAAAGAGAATCTCTGGGACCACCACTGGGCTGAGATTTGTGGAGTATGGGAAATGCAGTTCCTTGGGCTTGCAAGTTCCTTGTCCAGTGCCAGAAAGCCTGGAAGCCATGATGTCCCCAAGCTGGAAGCTGAGATCCCCCATAGAGGTACTAGTACAGCCCTGCATTTTGAGGAAGCTCAGTCTGTACATAAAGTTGCACTGGAACAGTGCATCTTTACAGTGAGCCAAGAAAGATGTCAAGAAACCAAATAATTTTCTGATGGCAGCTGATTTCCTGGCAGGAAGGGTTTCCTCAGAACTCTGCATGGGTTTTGTCAGTTTGCCAAAACCCACCCATTTCACAAAACATTTTGATTTCAACAAATCAGTGGTTTCCAAAAAGCGGGGGGGGGGGAAGAGAAAAGAGCTGTTTAAAGACAAAGTTCCTGACCAGTCCAAATGATTTCACTCAGTTTTCCCAAAGCTATAAATCAGCACAATTGCTCTGTTTCAAAACAGGCGCCCCCAGTTGTGTTGGCCAGTTTGCAACAGTCTAACATACCAAGTCTTGAAACGGCTGACAGCACCACATTGTGCAAATGTCCTGATCAAATGATAGAAGTATGCCAGAATATGGCTCCCCCTACTCTTGTGAAGATCCTTCACACTCCCCCTCAACACAGTGTCCATGTGCCTGTTCCCCAGGAGGATGAATGGCTATAGCATCACTCTTACTACAGTGTCCTCATTCAAAATAAAAATTTCAGGCCCTGGAGCATGGAATATGTTCACTGCCTTTCTGTTTTCTCACCTCCATCATCCCATCCTAGATCCCATCCTGGGATACCTCCCTGGTCCTCCTGGGGTGCATGACAGGGCTGGGTCCTTGGAAGTAATCATGATATTGGATCTGGGGAGCTTGTTAGCTCAGAGAAGAGCATCAGTATTTAAGCAGGGAGTAACACACTGTTAATTAAAGCAACTAGCTGGGATAAGGCATAAAGTGAGAGGAAGGAAGCTAGGGGACCACCAAAATACATGGGAATGAAGATGTGACCACATAAGTGTTACTGCAGTATAAGACTCCAGCATTTCACCAGTCACATCAAAGTTAGGGGCTGGGTGGACAGGCTACTTTTTACAGCAAAATAACAGAGTTTGTAGAATTATAAACTGCCCACGCAGGCAAGTGTTTAATGTTTCAATGAGAAAAACTGGAATTGCAATCATTAAAACTGAGCTAGAGCCTTGTATACCAGTAACATGTTTCTGCTGCTGCTGGAAGTCTCACCACTCCCTTAAATAAGCTTCCTTCACATAACAGGACCAGACCTGTAATTTCTGCAAAATTCCTGATTGCTCAGATTGGTGCTGGCAAAGGTTTCTGATTATTCACTCTAATTCAAAGAATACTATGAGAATACTGCAGAAACCTAGCAGCGCTACCTTAGCACAAACAAATAGAGCATATCCCAAATAACCACTCTGAAACTACAAAAGTTGCCTTTTACAATGACTGTTTCTAATAATGTCCAAGTCCCTTGGATCACATCTTCCCAGCCTTTCACGGTCAGTGTGTAAAGCACTGGCATTGCAATAGGCTTTGCTCCACGCTGCACGAAATGTGGACCTCTGCAAGGAGAAATGCCACCAGGTAGCAAAGTCATGAGACATCAGAGGTTGGTTTAAAGGCAAACTCCCTGCTGTTTCGCTAGCCTACTTTCAACCCCAAAAGAATGTGGGGGTATTTACAGACTCAGCATCCCTAAAGCCAGCGCAGCTGCAATTTCAGCTCAGCCGGCAAAATGTTCCCATGGAAAGCCAAAGTGGCCAATGTGCTTCTGAAAGTGAGTCCACCCCTTACTGCACTTTATTAGCTTCGTGTGTACTGCAGTGTGGAAATGTTATGTGGGCACCAGCAGAAAAAGCGTACCTTGGGGAAACCGTAGTTGGAAGAAGAAGCTGGGAGGACCAAAGGCTGAGCACGCAGCTGAAGGGAAGTGCCTGGCCTTGTCTGGATTGCTCCTTTGGGGGAGTTTCTTGAGGATGCAGAGGGGAGCTGAAGTCCTGATCTTCTGTGCCCTCTAGTGGCACAATAGAGGAGTGGAGACAGAGGAGGTCACTCCTGTCCCCACCTTCATCAGCCGCAAGGGTGGTACAGCCATGCAGGGGTGGTACGGTCATGCACATCCTCTGCAGAAGGGGCACCACAAGCCCTTGCAGCAGATAACAGTCATGGCCAGATGGGCGAGGCAGGTAAAATGCCCGACTCCCTCTTGTGACAGGGAGATTGCATGGTAGCACTCCCTCCAAATCATGTGTGTCTCCCCGGGAAATGATGAGGCAGGAAAAAAATCCACCTGGGAGGCTTGGAGGCCCCTTCTCCACAGTCCTTTCTCCCACCAAAAGCATAACACTGAGCTAATGGCACTTTTACTTTGGTTTTCTGAGCAGTCTTAAATTACCTAATACCTGGCTGGCTTCCCTCAAAGTAATTCTCAAACAGTTTTCATTAGTTACTAAGAACTATCATGAAGTTCTTCAAGAATCCCCTTTTCATAGTACCAAAGGTCTTGATGCTAATCTTGCCTTTCTTTCCTGTGGGCTTTCTTTCTTTTTCTCTTTCTGCCTGCATTTGTAATCTTTAACTTCTGTGGACAGGATATACACACACACATAAGTTTATGTTTATTAATATATGTGTAAATGCACATATACATGTATATAGAGTCATTTAGTTAGAAAAGACCTATAAGATCAAGTGTATATGTGTATATATATACACACTGTGTATATGTGTATGTGTATATGTATGTATATATACATGCACCCTAGTCACATCAAGATATATCCCCATGTCACTGCCAAATGTTTTTTTGCTTTCATTCATTATCTTGCTAGTTCTTATACAATAGTTATGCTTGCAAAATTACAGGCTGGACAGAGGTCTCATGCTAGGCATCCTCACTACAGATCACATACAACATATTCCTTAACTACGCTGTCCTCTGCTATCTATGAATTGCCAACCAGGTTGTGTTTCTATTCTGATGGTGGTTAAAAGGAGATATCTGTCATCAGGTTATTTATGGTGGGACTTGAAATTGGAGGAAAAAGTGTAGCAGTAAGGAATGGTGCAGCACTGAGAAGTTTTATATGGAGGCAACACAGAGACTTTGGAAGATTCACAGCTCACAGGTCAGTTCTCTGGCATCCTTCTTGCAAAACACAAACCAAAGCCCAGGTAAATGCTGTTTCATGTTTGCGAAGGAACCGTGAGTACCACAAAATACTGGGTCAGTCCCTTTTCCCCCTAAATTCCTCCCCAGTTGCCTGAAAAGACAATAGGTAAACTCAAGGGCCTCAGAGACCATTAACCTTACTTATTTCTGTGTAAGAAAGAAATACTTATTTCTGTGTGGCTTAGGCACAGCAGATCTTAGAGTTATTTGTCAGACAGAGGAAATGTGAGTAACCTGTCCTTAGGCTGGTGTCATGCCCACTTTTGTGTGCATCCAGCCAAAGCAAGCAGGGAGAGGACCAGGACCAGTTCATCTATTGCTTTACCAACTTTCTCATCCTTTAAATGATTTGATATCTGGGGAAGCTAAGAAGAAGGGTCTTTATGTTTAAGCCATGGAGGAACCAGAGACAATCTAATATCTAATATTCCTTCATTTCTTTGTACTGACCATAGATGCTGTGGTAATTGGGCACACTAATGGTTTCAGTATGTGTCCACAAGATACTGGATCATATCAGGGTCCAGAAATAGCTATTTAAGCCTGTACCACACTCACCACAATTTATCTCAGAAGCCATCAGTAATTTCAGTGATTGCTCTTTACCTGAAGACCTTGGAGCACCAGTGCTACAGAGCAGCTCTAGCTCTGCACAGCTTGCCAAAGTTCTCCATGCTCTGGTCAGATTGTAATGAGATGCTTCCAGCCTACCCAAATTCACCTGAGCACACACCATGTCAATCAAAGCTTACACTCTTCTGGCAGTCACTGTTCTGTCTCTTTTATATATCATGAGAGAATTTTTGTTTGACAAATGTGCGATCAATCTCATAAAACTATGCTATAGATTAGGAGGTGCTATAGATTAGGAGGAACGAATCTGTCTCAAGGCTGCTTTGCTAGCTCATTTCTAGCCTTTATTTGAATGGGCCTTAAAAATCGAGAAGAAACTGATTTTTTTTCAGGGACAATCAGTTTTCCTATGACTGTGAGAAGGGAAATAAGTCATTAGTAACATTTTGCTTAGCAGCACATCTAAAGAATTTTATCTCTGCACTCTTTGAAAAACTAGCCATTTGCATTGTTTTTTTTCTGTAATAAGGACGTGTCAAGCACACATACGCCTACCTTTCAAGAAACCGTTTATGTTGCAAATATGAATAAATCAAGGGACTATATTATAATCAGAGATTTTCAGATCATGATACAAACTCTTTTAATCTTGTTATTGTAGTATATTAGTGCATTAAAGCCCTAATAAATATTTATGTAAGGAGTTCCTACCCGCATAGAGAATGCTACAACAATCTCTCAGCAGAAATGTACATTGAGATTGTCATACCATGAGAAAAGCACCTTAACTTTCTTGTTGTGATATAAACAAGGCTTTAGACTTGTGGGCATCCCACAAGCATGCATAAGACAGATCTATGAATTATATAGATTTTGACATGAATAAGAACTTGCTCAAACATTAATATCACCAAGTATTTTGCCATTTTTTTCACTTTGTTTTGCTGTTTTAAAAGCCTTCAAAAAGTGGAACTGCACCCTGCTGTCTGTAGAAACAATTAGCCTGGTCTGCGAACAGTATAGCAGAATGTAGCCATAAATGACATGCCTCCAGAGCCTGCAAAAAAGAGAACACAGACAGCAGTGATCAGCTGCCTATGGGAAAAGAACTGAAAATAACACCACTTTATTCAAGCCATTTATCTGAGAGGCAGGTAATACTGGATAAGGATCTTTGTAGCAGGATTCATTCAATCTGTCAAGCAGTGGCAGCCAGGGGAGTATAAATTCCTAAATAATCAATCCATGTAAAGAAATCTGCTGTTTTACCTATGAAATCCTGTCAGTGAAAAGACAAGACATAGGCATAGCTATAAGACTTCATCGCCTAATTTTACAGCACTTGTGACTCAAATGCTTCTCAGTCTGTTCAGAGCACCATTGCCTTGGTGACCTGCCAACTTCTTACTCAAAAGGACCTCCTTGCCCTTGAGGCCACACCTTCAAGGGCATTTAGATGACTGAAAACACAAGTAACTGCTGTCTGGGGCATACCCAGTTAAAAGCTCTCAGAAATCTGTTGGCCTAATTTGTTTTACTACATAGAAATACGGTTGGCAAGACTAAGGCAGTGATCGTCCTTCTGGTGAAGGCTGCACTTCTAATACTGCGTTCAGTTCTGGGCCCCTCAGTACAAGAGAGACATCGGGGTGCTGAAGTGGGTCCAGAGAAGGGCAATGGAGCTGGTGAAGGGTCTGGAGCACAAGTGTGATGAGGAACGGCTGAAGGACCTGGGAGGGCTTAGTCTGGAGAAGAGAAGGCTCAAGGGGGTACCCTATCACTCTCTACAACTGCCTGAAAGGAGGTTGCAGTGAGGTGGGGGTTGGTCTCTTCCCCCCAGGTAGAAGCGATAGGGCAAGAAAAAAAGGCCTCAAGTTGTCCCAGGGGAGGTTTATACGAGACATTAGGAAAAATTTCTTCCCCAGAAGAGTTGTCAAGCATTGGAACAGGCTGCCCAGGGAAGTGGTGGAGTCACCATCCTTTGGGGTATTTAAAAGATAGGTAGATGAAGCAATTAAGGACATGTGACTTAGGCAGTGTTAGCTTAATGGTTGGACTCAATGATTTTAAAGGTCTTTTCCAACCTAGATGGTACTATGATTCTAAAACTGTTCTATGTG
This sequence comes from Pezoporus wallicus, assembly GCF_028554395.1. Taxonomy (NCBI): domain Eukaryota; kingdom Metazoa; phylum Chordata; class Aves; order Psittaciformes; family Psittacidae; genus Pezoporus; species Pezoporus wallicus. The sequence goes on from NW_026639618.1 coordinate 619,615, forward strand.
ATCTTTTGCATTTTAGGCTTCGTATTGAATTCAGATACCAAGACCTAATTCTTCTTTCATGCCTCTATAATTCAGAAGTAACATGAGAGGAGAATCTTAACACTGAACCTCAGATGAAAGGTATTTGTAACTGCTACAACATCCAATTTTAAAAGAAAATATTTAAATTATGATGCAATGCAGTGGGAGTTAAAGAAGCTTACATTTCTGTTTATTTTACATGGTGCCCAATTCTTCTATATTTTTTAATTCCAAGGCAACTCTCCCATTGACTTCGTTATGAGCACAGTGTGATACACCTGAGTTAACTTTTGAAAGCGCAAATCCATGCGTTGGATATTAAGATACAACAATTATAAAAGGATAAAGCCTAATTCTGTGGTCACATGAAGGTAAAACAGGACTTCTTCCAGTTAAGTCAAGAATACTTCACTGGTATAAAGTCAGTAGAACATTATATATTATTTTAAAAAGGGAGTTAATAACCATTTTTCTACACTCACTGTTCTGTAACTAATCATACCTTTAGGTCCCTGAGCAGACTCATCCGCTGCAAAACGCACATTGCTTGCCTAATGGCAGGGCACAAGACAACTGGACATCTTAGCTTGCAGCAGCACTTACACTAGCAAATCCTGACTCTTGGTAGCCTTCCTGCCACAGGCAAAGTCCAGGACTAGCAAGGCCACATGGTTTCAGTGCTACAAAACTGTCCCCTGATGGTTAGCCTATTATTTTCCAGGGTCCCATAGTATGCCTAATAGAGCTAAAGCCCACGTTAGTCTTCCTAACTATGCAAAGGACCTGATGTATTAGTTCATTCTGCATTACAATTTTGAAAGAATTCTGCAAGGAAAGTCTTATTTAAATATGTGAAAAATATTTGGTTAATATGAATATCTGTAAGTCAAGGACTTTGCAAGTCAGATTCCCCAGCAGATGGGATACAATTTTCAGCAGTGACTAAATGATTTAGAAGCCAAAGATCTGTTTTCAGAGACAAGTGCTTAAATCTCATTGAAAGTCCAACAGAAATTGTGGGTCCAGTTTAAAAACAGAATTCAGTCTGTATGAAAGCATTGCTTACGCATCCTTGAAAACATATTTTAGTGTCAATTTAATAAATTGAGCCTCTGGAATTTTGGGCTGGACATGTTCACATTTAGACAAAGGAGAATGAATTCTCTCTCTACTGTTTGATTGAGTGGCTGAAATGTTATGGTTTGGACTATGCAGGTATTCAGAATATAACACATTGTTTTGTCCTGGCCTGAAGCTATTAAATAGTTCTTTCACTCATATGAATACTTAAAGTTTTACTGACTTCAGTCCCATTTCTTCATGATGTGGAGTAGACAAGAGGCTCTGGCAATATTGCTATACAAACATCCATACCTCAGTCATCGGTTCGAGGTTTATGGGAGGAGAAGGAGTTTATGAACACTGGTAGCACTCCCCTTGAAGATCAAAGAATCGCACAAGCAACCAAACCACAAAAACTTTCTCAAGGAGGGCTTTGCTGCAGAGCTCTCTTTCGGTGGTCTGTGGTTTCCCCTAAAGCAGCATGGACTGCAGATGGGGCTGCTCAGAAAAGACCCTGCAACAGCCTGTGTGGGAAGGGACACGTAGGATTCTCCTGCCACCAACCCACTGGGTGGAATTAAATCCCCATTGACTATAGATTTGTTCACTGCTCCACCAACTCCCATTAATGCCTATGAAAAGCCACCCACCACTCAGCCACTGCTGGATGTGGTGCATGGAGAGGATATGGTTACCAGAGTTGTGCCAGAGCAGGTATGCTGGGAGATAAGCAGGAAGGGATTAAACCCAAACTTCAATCACTGTGACTGTGTTTGTTTTAATTTCTTGGAAAGACAGTATTCAGCTTTAGGGAGGCACTGGAAAGGGTGGACAACTCATCATAGGGACACAAAGAACAATAAAAGCAGGAAAATTATGAGACATAAAATCAATAACACCTCATTTCATACAGATTAGTATCTTGGTAGCAATCTCTCTAAGGATCCTTCAGTGTCTAGCAAAGAATGATCCATTTGGGGTAATTCTTCTATTTACATGTAAGCCTTTGAAAGACCCAGGACTCCTAGACATGCCCATTTTCCTAAATTGAGACTTGCCCTTCCTCCATTAGAAGAGATCAGAAGAGGCAATGTGCTCTTATTGCTGCAGCTGCCTTCTTTCCTTGACCTGAAGCTGGGTGCAGCCTTTATCCCTCCCAAACTTCCAATTTGGTTTGTTCCAATTACATCTCTACTACATTTATTTCTGCAACTTGACAGGATCAGTACCTGACTGTGGGGAGCTTACTTCTGATATGCTAATAAATAGTCCTATAATGCTTAGATTAAAGGCATTACAAACACATACAATATTATATTTCTTTTGTTTGCATCCTACATTCATGTGAGCACAGATTTGCAAAAATTGCATGAATTTTTGCATCTTCCCCTTCTCTCACAGTAGCATCAGCTCTTGAATTCTCATCCCCAGATGGAAATTTCAATGCTGAAATACCCCAAAACCTGCTCTCAGGCTTCCACCAGCACCATAATTCAGCCTATTTCAGGAACGTCAATCCCTCACGTATTTCACACCTCACTGTCATGTGCCAGTGTGATTGACACTGCTGGGAATGATCTGCCCACTCCTTCTAAATGCGGCTGTGGGCTGTCGGTGCTGCAGACATGCAGACGGGAGGAACACAGACCCTTCAAGAGTGTCAGATGGCCATCTGCCAGCCAAGGCACTTGGCTATTGCCAAGCCAGCTGGGTCCTTGCTCTTCCAGCTGGTACAAAAGTTGTAAGGCAGCCTCCACTCCAAGAATATTCAAGCATTTGGAGCTATAATCTATGCCATGTGTTTCTCTGTTTTTACTACATAGTAGAAAATAATTTATTCAGATATGCTAAATTATATTTTTAACGTTCCACAAACACTTCATTGTGAAACTCAGTTCTGGTGTTAATTAGAAAATGCAGTACTTTGCTCATTGTTATATATTATTATAATAGTCCTTTTTTTGTTTAATCTAAATACCATGGCTCATTTATCTTCTTCTATGTCACAACCAGCTCTAGGCTGCATAGTTCTGCTGCTGTCTACCAGTTAAATGATTATTACTGAAACATTTTATAACTAATTAAAGGATAACTAGGAGAGGATCTGGTGTGAGACCATCTTAAGAACCTGAACTTGCACAAGTCAAGACCAGGTTGGACGAGGCCTTGGGTGATATGATTTAGCGTAAGGTGTCCCTGCCCACAGCAGGGGGTTTGGAACTAGATGATCTTAAGGTCCTTTCCAACCCTAACTATTCTATGATTCCATAAGTCCATGGGACCTGATGAAATCCATCCGTGGGTCCTGAAGGAGCCGGCAAATGAAGTTGCTAAGCCACTGTTCATCATATTTGATAAATCATGGCAGTCAGGTGAAGTTCCCAATGACTGGAAAAAGGGAAATATAAGCCCCATTTTCAAGAAGGGGCAAATGGATGACCCGGGGAATTACAGACCAGTCAGTCTCACCTCTGTGCCTGGCAAAATCTTGGAGCAGATTCTCCTGGAAGGCATGCTAAGGCCTTGGTGCTTGGTGACAGCCAGCATGGCTTCACTAAGGGGAAATCCTGCCTGACCAATTTGGTGGCCTTCTATGATGAGGCTACAGAACTGATGGACAGGGGTAGAGCAGTTGTTGACATCATCTACCTGGACTTGTGCAAAGCGTTCAACACTGTCCCACATGACATCCTTGTCTCTAAATTGGAGAGACATCAATTTGATGGATGGACCACTCGGTGGATAAAGAACTGGCTGGATGGCTGCACACAAAGAGTTGTGGTCAATGGCTTTATGTCCAGCTGGAGACCAGTAACGAGTGGTATCCCTCAGAGATCGGTGTTGGGACCCGTCTTGTTCCACATCTTTCTTGCTGACATGGACAGAGGGATTGAGTGCGCCCTCAGCAAGTTTGCCGATGACACCAAACTGTGTGGTTCGGTTGATACCCTGGAGGGAAGGAATGCCATCCAGAGGGACCTTGACACGCTTGTGAGGTGGGCTGATGCCAGACTCATGAAGTTTAACCATGCCAAGTGCAAGGTCCTACACCTGGGTCGGAGCAATCCCAGGCACAGCTCCAGGTTGGGCAGAGAAGAGATTCAGAGCAGCCCTGCGGAGAAGGACTTGGGGGTGTTGGTTGATGAGAAACTTAACATTCCCTGTGTGCTCACAGCCCAGAAAGCCAACCGTATCCTGGGCTGCATCAAAATGAGTGTGACCAGCAGGTCGAAGAAGGTGATCCTACCCCTCTACTCTGCTCTTGTGAGACCTCACTTGGAGTATTGTGTGCAGTTCTGGTGTCCTCAACATAAAAAGGACATGGAACTGTTGGAACAAGTCCAGAGGAGGCCACGAGGATGATCAGGGGACTGGAGCACCTCCCATATGAAGACAGGCTGAGAAAGTTGGGGCTGTTCAGCCTGGAGAAGAGAAGGCTGCTTGGAGACCTCATAGCAGCCTTCCAGTATCTGAAGGGGGCCTATGAAAATGCTGGGGAGGGACCCTTCATTAGGGACTGTAGTGATAGGACAAAGGGTAATGGGTTCAAACTTAAACAAGGGAAGTTTAGACTGGCTATAAGGAAGAAGTTCTTTCCTGTAAGGGTGGTGAGTCACTGGAACGGGTTGCCCAAGGAAGTTGTGAATGTTCCATCCCTGGTGGTGTTTAAAGTCCAGGTTGGACAGAGCCTTGGGTGACATGGTTTAGTGTGAGGCATCCCTGCCCATGGCAGGGTGGTTGGAACTAGATGATGTTAAGGTCCTTTGCAACCCTAACTATTCTATGATTCTAACTAATTTTTTTGCTGGATGACATCTACAGCTTTTGTCTAGAATAATCCCTCATATTCTTCTCTTTTTAGTGCATACTGAGAGCTTGTAACATGCTGATCATTGCATTTCTAAACAGGGATGCCTGAGTAGAGTTTCTTCTGAGTATTCATCATCACTCAGTTCTTGAAAGAATTGAAAATGGCCCCTTTTTTGTAATGAGATGTTGCCAGCAAAGAAGTGGGGATAGACCCCAGGACATTTAGTTTGAGATTCAGAGATCTTTACCACTTAAGCCTAGTGAGAATTGTCTACTGATAGATCTGGTATGGGGCTTCTCAGTTTTCTTTAATCTGCTATCAAACACTAGATGATAACTAGATATGTCCATACATACCTTTATTTCTAAACCTTTCCTTGGAGAACAAAACCTGCTTCTGTTAGCACAGATTTCAAAAAGTATTGGCATAATTTTAATGTTTATTTGCGTCTGAATCTTTGAGTTTCACTTTTCTCTCTGTGTCTTTCTTGGTGCAAGCTCAAAAATCAAATGTAAGCGAGCAAATGCAGTTTTGTTTTCTGTGCATTAATTGCCAGAAATTCCTTTTCTCCAATAGATTTACCATGTGACCACCTATGAATCTGTCTTTTTTCTTTCTTGAAGGGAAAAAATCTTTTACTTTCCTGTTCTTTTCTACCTTATCTGTCAACCATTCCACAACAGAAATTCATGTCCACACACTTAAGCAGCTGAACAGTCGCAAATAAATAGTTTCAGAAAAACTATTCAATCTACACCCCAGTGGAATATGATTTCTAAACTTCTTTTAAGACAAACAAAAAAGAAATCTCGTTTTATCTTTCCTGTCATTTTATTCTAATTGAAGTTTATCACATTCTTTATACTGACTTCCAAATGCCTCACCACTTTTTCATCAGGCAATTCCGAGAGATGTGTGAAATGTTTCCTTTGAACTACAAAAGCCTGGAAACAGACTAGCTGTGAATTCATCCTGCATTTGCAAATCATCAGTGAATCTTTAAACTCCTGTGTCTGCTGACTTGTCTGCAAGCTTGTGTCTGCTGTCACTTGGCAGGTGTTACTGGCTCTTGTCCTCAGGGACTTCCATGGCTGTTGTTCTGGGGCTTTTCCAGGGAAAACGCAGTTCACCACTTAGAGGTCACTCACAGTCCTTTGTGGTTTTCGGACACCTGTGCCTTGTGCTGGAACAGAAACACCATGCAAACCTTTGTGTTTCCCCATGAAGCTTAAAAGTGTCACATTTCCTTGTAGCTTAAACAGCACACAGGGTGTGGGCCAAACCCAGACCTTCTGGGGCTTGTGTACACAAGTACGAGTCCCCGTGATTGCAAAGTTACTTCAAAGCAAAAGTAATTTTGAAACCATGTTAAGACTAACACAATAAACCAAACTGTGACCTGAAGGAGCTAAGATCCAAGCATATGTTCTCCTCTGCAGGGACAGGGATATCAGCCTCAGCAGAGGGGCCGCAATAGGGATAATAACATCTAAACCTACCACAGCAAGATTTGACCACCAGCATTGCACAAGAGACCTTGCTTCTGCAACAAAGCCAGACAGCTGGGCAGAAGTGGGGGCAATAGGAAAAATCAACTGTGTTTATGGATGATGTGGGATATCCTTAACGTAGAAGAATACCTGATGTTTCTTGTAAAGGCTTGTGAGCCTTCAGACTTCCTTGCAGCAGTGGTCACCATCCAGTAGCAATAAGCTGAGGCAGAAGCTACCCCACCACCTGCATTATTCAGGTCATCTACCCAGACAGCCTCAGCAGTCCATAGCATTTAATATGTATTAACAACCTGAAATAATCTAAGTGTTCTAATATCGCAACTTGGTAAAATAAACTTCTATGATCACTTTAGCTCTTATCATAGTCTGCATTTAAAACTGCTGACCCATCTGCTCAGACATCTTAGAGATCTGACAAGTGGGCTCCAGCAAATCTTGTTGAGGCAGTTGAAAGTGATACTTCTGTCAGGGGAGGAGTCAGCCATGGGTCAGAACTTTTCTATGATGTCTAAATCAAAGCATCTAAAATCCCATTATCAGCATCAGAAATTAAGGGCTTCATATAGTTGCTCAAACACAGGTATCAGATGTTATTTGGGATGTCCTAAGGCTACCTACCTTACCACAAGCTGCCACCCTGAAGAGCATGAGTCTCTCATAGCACCTGGGTTGTATTTTCTGGTCTCTGAGTTGTACCCATGGCCCTATGAATGTCTCCAATACACTGTGCATCTCAAGTGACTGATGCCTGCATGTGGGCAACTGGATGAATCCCCAGCCAATCCATCAGAGGAGCCTGGAGAACAGTTTGGCAGAATTAAGTAAACTCACTGACAAAGCTATGACATGAGGAGGGGATGGGACACACCTCAGAGAGTGCCAGCAGCTCCTCTGACCAGAGCAAACATCAAACTGGGAAGCCTCATCTTCTTTTTCCAGCTCTCCCCCTAGTAATCCAAGATTGTTATTTTTGAGTTTAAGTCAGCTTAGCTGGAGTGAAAGAAGCCACATCTGTGAAGAGACACTGTAAATAGTGACTGGATTAGCAGCATCCAGCAATCCTGTTAACTTGAGCTGCAGCCTATACCTCCCAATTGGCCAGTTAAGTTGTGTGCAAGAATATTTCCTCATTGAATGGAAGGGCTTTGTTTGTGGGTGGAAATCAAATTAAGAGCAATACCTCAGTTATTTCTGTAGCAAAGACAAGTCCTTAATATATATGGGTGAATTCATTTTAAATTGTATGTTAAAAATGCCCCAATGAAAGGAGTTAACTCTCTCTTTAGATAAAATTCATATGCTTTTAATTGCTATTCTGTAAAGAAAACTAGTTTAGTTATCTTTCGCTGTTCACTTACTCTTCTCAATAGCTGGTAAATTCAAGCAGATGTTTCTGTGAAACAGTCTCATGCCACAGCAAAAGGCTACAGATCAGAAAGAACTTCTTTAGAGCATGCATTTGCTTTAAATGAATCTACATTGTGCTTTTACACTGAATTACTTTTGGGTTCTTGTTCTGGAAATGTTTTATTTCAGATGTTGTGCTGATGCACTACCGATAATCAAGGATGTCTGAAACACACGAGTATCAAGTCAGAATTCAGTTGTCCCTCTGCAGACTTTTGTCTTTGAGAGTAAGGAATATCATCAGGTCTAAGGAAACACATGTTCTAAACACAGCCATTCATGTGCTTTGCAGTGAAATCGCAGTCCTGATCTGGTGATATACATGCAGGAAACTGGATCACCTGATCCTAACAGTCCAATAATTTTGATTAAGACCTGATCTTGCAAAACTTATGGACATGCTTTTTTTCCCAAGTTCATGCCCCATAACTACTTCAAAGCTTCACTTTAGAAATACCCATGCGTTTCTGCTACATCAAGGTTGCAGTGATAAAGTGGCCATGCTGTGGTTTTTATTAAATGCTGAGATATGACATTTTAGTTATAGCTCTCTGAGACAGTGAAAGGTCCATGTAAACACTGGGCTACTTGATATAGACAGAAACTTGCAGTACTTTTGAGCCATACAGTTATTAAAAGCATTTCTCCAGACATTCCCAATCCTTCTTGGATTGTTCTTGGCATTTCTTGAATAGTTATGAATATTTATGAAGATTTATGAAGGAACTTGTTTATTAAATGAAGTCTGCAAGTAAGTCATCATTTCTCTGGAAATAATTGCTTTATGTGAAAACTGTGTTAGCTCTTCAACACAAGTGCCCCTGAGGGACTAGAAAGTTTGAGCCCAGTGTTGCAGAGTATATCCTATAGAATATATAAGCCTTTAATCAACATAACTGCAATGCAGCACATTGAATAACCATCTGAAGAAACTCAGGGAGCATTGTGCTTTAGTCTGCCTAGAAAACTGGTTTGTAACAGCTTTGCAAATGTGTTCTCAGCTACCAAACCTATGCTAAATCAGTCACTGAACAGACTTAGTAAATGACTCTTTTTTTTATTAACTAACAGATCTTCATAAATTCAAAGCTTTGTGGAGAAAATACAGTGATTTATTGCTTCAATATAGCTTACCCTGAAAGCATTTTACTTCAAAAGAAGCAAAGATGGACCCAAAAACTATAAACAGTATAAGACACACTAGTAAAACATAATACTTACTAAAGCAGCATGAATCCTGCTTTCAAAAATGACACCTTTATTCATTTTTATACTATTTGTGCAACTTACTACTAATGAAAATGAAATATGCTGGTCACTGAGGTCACACCTGAGTACTGGGAGAGTCAAACAATCTATCAGAAATAATATGAAATACATTTGCAGTAAGTGTTCATAGAATTAGCCTGAATTACAAATAAATTAGTTAAACTCATATTTCTACTTATTTAAAAATTGATGTAAAGAAAATTTCACCAGCATGCTTCTCAAGAAAATGCAGAAGTATGTACTGAGTTCTAAGTTTCAATATTGGTGTACACTACAAAGCCGTAGATAAACTTACAGGTAGTGTAAAATCGACATTAATATAAATGGAAATAGAAATAGACAAAGACTGGAAAATCTGTTTTGTTTTTCTTTTGTTGGACCAAATACTCCATAAATTGCCCATTAACAATCATTCACTAGCTCTCCTAAGAGGAAGCCATTTTTCTGTTTTGTTTTTCTTTTTTTGCTTTAGTAGTCTCAGTTATTCATGATTGGCGCAGCATAGATCAATGGGAGTCTATAACAGCAAAGATTAAATGAAGCATAAGTTGAAAGTGTCATGATTTAGCTCTGCAGGCGACAAATCACATTCTGCTTTTAAACCACTGGAGACAGATCTTGCATGTTGGCAATGCACTTTCCCAGTGAAGTCTGGTGTATCAGCACCATTCTTTTGCTGTTTACAAGGAAATTGAGCAAAGTAAAATGATTTTCAGTTTTCAGCCTCCAGCCAGCTGTACTGTCAGACAATGAAGCATGATGCTGAGTGTGGAACAGCAGCTTGTGTGATAGACGGTAAGTAATTAAGTAGGTTCAGTCCAGAAAAGGTTTTATGTTGTCCTTGGGCTTTGAACAATAAGATTTCTTTTCCTAAGCTGTCTGCCTGTGCAAAAAACCCCCAACAACAAAACCAAAAACCAAACCACAATATTCACCCTACTTGCATCTTATTGTGAAAAGATGAGCCTCTCCCAGCTCTATAAAGCAGTGAGCTTCCAGGTCTAGACCAGATAATGGATGTTTCATTACATTTCCTTCTTTTGTGCCTTTAGCAATGCTGCTGCAGGACATTGACCCTGAAAGCATATCCCAAATTAGACAAGTGTATTACTCCCACATAGTGCTTTATACAAACAGGAAGGACAGACTTCAGTTTCCATTGTGTACAAATAAGGTGATAGAAATATTGCACCTCTGTATATTCACAGCAAAGATCTTTAAATATACGAAGGTATAACTGAAATAAATTCTTGAAGCAGTAACATTTCCTTTTATTCTCTCTGTTTTATGTGACAATGAGAATAAAGCATATAATATATTTAGAAGTGAATACAGTATCTGCTGAATACTGGACATAAAAGATCCTTCATCAACATGAAACAAAGGACTAATAAAAACTCTTTGGGAAAAGGAACTTCCTGATGCTAAAAGATGAAATTGAACTGAAAGTTCTTTATGACCTTCTAATGCACAGTCATTTGAGATACTTGCACAGCCTTATCCCTAGAGAATCTTTGTGTCTCACTGGTTTTATGCTCTGGATTTACTATCCCTTCTAAAAGGGACACTGCTCATTTCCTCATTTTGCAGATCCAGAAATGAAGGTCTGATGTGACCTTTGCAGGTCTCTGAAAATCTTGGACAGTGTAGAGAATAAAACTCACATTTTGACTGAAGTATAAAAATCATTCAGTCTTAACTCTTCTTCCTTGTTGAAAAAGAAAAAAGAAGGAAAGGTTTATAAGTTATCACTCATGAGATTGTACCAACATGGAAGCAAAAGAAAGTCTCAAGGCTGTAATACTGGTTGAGAGAATATGGAAAGTATTAGTGATGGAAAAAAAATTGATGGAATGCCAAATTATTGTGCAGGCTTTCATGTGGTATGGTTCTGCTTCTACACATTTGTGGATGAAAATAAAATTCAGGTTATGGTTACAGAAAAAAAAAGATCATACGTTAATTCTATTGCAATTTGATCAAGAGGTGTAATTAAAACAGCTGAATCACTGAAGTCACTGCAACACAAATGTTGGAAAAACTCAGATAATAGACTGTCGTGTTTTGTGTTTTCTATTGCTTTTATATAATGAACATCCTGTTCTCTGCCTAATCCTACAATCCTGCTTACCAGAGATGCCGTTATTTTAACCAGGGTCATGTTCAACTTTAAACGAGGTTTGTATAACAAAACCATCTGGCTTTCTCAAGGCCACACAACTCAGTGGGACTAAGGAGATTGGGACATACCGCTTCACTAGGAGTGGTTTGTTCTTATTTTGTTCAGCTGAACTCTGTTTCTTTGCACAATCTCGAGGAATTTTGGTCCTGTTCAACTCGGTGGCTATCATAATTTCAGTAACTAATGGTTCAGAACTGGTGAGGCACTGGAATGGGTTGCCCAGGGAGGTTGTGAATGTTCCATCCCTGGTGGTGTTCAAAGACCAGGTTGGACGAAGCCTTGGGTGGCATGGTTTAGTGTGAGGTGTCCCTGTCCACGGCAGGGGGGTTGGAACTAGATGATCTTAAGGTCCTTTCCAACCCTAACTATTCTATGATTCTATGATTCTAACTAGCATACATTACACATCGCTATTATTCTTCATATTTATATATGCTGACAGATAGCTGGTTTACATGGGACCTTGTGTTCAAAATCATACCTTAAGTGTATGTAGCATTATGTAAGTATAGACTGTACTTTATCATATGAGTGATTCTAAGATTCCTTGCTTTGGTCATAGTGTCTTGAGCAATACAACAACCCAAACAAATTGTTTGTGAGCAGGTTGGATAAAGGCAGAAAGCAAGAAGATGAAAATGCCATTTCAGGTTTTTTGTTTTCCTTTTTTCTTTCTTATTTATTTATTAATTAAGGAGGAAACTGAAAGAGAAAGCAGGACAACCTTAGGAACTAGATACAGAAAACTTTTCTTAGCAGGTGAGGTAGGCTAGATGGAAAAGCATAACTGAGGCCAAAGGGAAACAAGCAACAAAACAGATTTAGGAGTCTGCCAGCAGGGTGATAGGAAAAGATGTGGGTTACTAATGATGGTAAAGGGAGAAGATAGAACCAAAGATTCAGTGAAGAGCATACAGGATGAGTATCAGAGAGTACGTGAACATTTTCATATTCAAAATTATGCTATTTTCAACCAGTTTTTATCCAAATGTCGTATATACTTAGCCCTGGGAAAGAGCTAGGACATCTTGGAGAAAATCAAGTAGGAAGCTGAAGTGAAGGAAGTGTTGAAAGTAGAGGTGGATAATGTATTCATTAGCAGCATCAGTAATGAAGATGTCAAGCTGGATAGAAACAACTGATTGAATACTGAAAGAAAGGTGAGAAATAAAGAAAGAATGAGAAACAGAAAGGAAAAGCTGAGACAGCTCAAAATGGGCTCATTGCTGCCAGATCCAAATTGTAACACAGAGAAAAAGTATATAAAGAATAAGGAAACATTGAAGATGGAGATATGGGAGTGAATTATATTTTCCTTTGATCAGCATTCAATTATTCATTAGGGGACTAATGAGTTGAAAGAGAAATATATAGCACTTAGTTCATGTGCCTGATGCTCGTACTGTCCAAGCAAAAACCACAGATGAATCAAAAAATAAATTTACATGCTGCTAGAGAGATAGCCAAGATTAGAGAAGTAGTCATAGTTGTGGGGGGGGGGTAAATAGATGAATCAGAGAGCAAAGAGGCGATGGTGTGGATCAGTGGGGAGTAACCAGAGGAAAGCCCAGAGGGGTGGGTGGGAAGGGAAGGAGTGAGTGCAGACAGGGAAGGGAGGGGAGCACTGCTGAGGGCAGCATGCAGTGGCCAAAGAGATGGGTCTGAGCTTCAGATCCATTAAGGAATACTGTTCTGTAAAGACAAGGTCAAGGTCAAGAGTGGGGGCATTATGGTAGAGCAGCTCAGAAAAGAGATTAATGAAAGTAAATGGTAGGGAATTGGATTATAAGTGAGTGTAGGGGATGAGATGAGGGGAATAAAGCAGCCAGAGATAATTAACTTGCCAGATTGGTACAGTGGACAGGAAGTAGTGAAGCCAGATGGATGATAGAAGACAAAAGGCAGACAGATACCGCCTCATGGCAAATGAAGGAAAGAAGATGGTATCAGACAGGAGATGCAGGGAGCCAAATGCTCTTGCTACCAAGTCTGATCTTGGACACATCTATGAGGACAGCAACAGAGACTAGCTGGATTTTGAAGACTGGAAGTTGTTACATACATGAAGGAGGGGCAGCAAGTGAGAAGTTCATAATCAGGGCAAACTAAATTCTTCAGAGAAGGATTAAAAAAGTGGTGGAGAGCAACAGCTGAGAGAAAAAAAAGGGATACATGAGCCAAAGGAAACCACAAATCAGGAATAAAACCCATCCCTCTGAAGACTGTAAGAGCAGTCAAAAGAAGCAACTGCAGACTTTCAAGTCTGCACAACCATTCTTCCATTCTTTTGGTTATCTGAATTGCTAATGTCTGGAGTGATCAAGATCATTTTTTATTTATTGTTGCAGTGAATCTTGTGGAATGAAGCTTGAATGTATAAGATGTTGAAACATTTCTTGCTCAGAATGACTCATTAACATCACAGAATAAATAAGCAGATAACACTGCTAATTTGATTCAAACCCTTGAATATACTTCATCCATAAACTCTGACTTCAGTGAGTATAAACAACTGTCAGTGAGTGTCCCCATAGGACTGATGGTAATTCACAACCAGAACCTGTTATAACTCCTGCACTTGGGAACTAAGCATTTTTCTTCTTTATTCTCACTGTTCATGAGCTAAAATTCAAATATTTATCCATGAATTATCCATGCCTAAATTGAAAAATATTCTAAAGTACTCATTAAAGCCTTAGGTGGCATTAACACCAACTTCATATTTCCTTCTGTTTGCTTCATAATGACACCCTAGCTAATGGATTTACTGATGAAAAGCATCAGAAAATACAGTGAGTGTTAGGTGAATAGTAAAAGTATTCACAAAAAGCAAATTTTGAAACTGGAATTTCAAACATCAACCAGCACTATCCCATGTAATCTCTAAATGCATCCCAAAAGACTCGGCGCTTTAAAAGAGATCCATAGCACTAGGCAGTATTTTTAAAAACTGTGTTGAATCGGGGTATTAAATCCTTCCCAAAGGTAAACTGCACTGGAACATGTCCAAGGAACTAGGTGACCAAAGCATGCATCTTCTTTTCTTTATCCTGTCAGTCACTTTTGTGTTTGGCTAGAGAGTACAGGCTGTGTATTGGGAGGGGAGGTGTGAAAGCAATAACGTGATAACAGGGAATTGCTTAGGAGACATGGGAATCAATAAAAAGTAAGTAGTGAGAAGGGGGATTTATGCTGTTGGTTTGTGGTTTTTTTTCACAAAGTGACAGCCGTTATGTCACGAGTCTGTACTTGTCCTGATCACTTTGTTTCTGCTCTTTTTCCCCCACCCCACATCTGTCTTTCTCTATGTATGCTGTATGCTTTCTGGGTAAATCAGTACTTTTCCCTGTGTCTGGAAAGAAACACAACATCTTTTTGGCACTGGAGCAAGCTCCATAATGAAGAATGTGATTATAACTGATGAAGGATACGAATTCATCTTTCAACTTTGCAAATTACTTAGCATGATTCAGTCATGAATTCCTTTGGACCAAGGTTTTTTCTCTGAAGCTGCTGCAACAGTTGCCATATATTGTTGATATGACTGAAATTCAGGGTTGGAAGGAAACTGGGATCAAGATTTTGAAGCACTAAACAACTGCCTTAAAGCCAAATCCTTTAAAATGTCACATGTTGGACATCTAAAACTGGGTATTTGTCAGGTTTTAATATTATTTAAGTTTTATTAATAATAATGATGACAAATGTTGTGATAGTATATAATATTTATATACTGCTTATCAACCTAAAGTTTTGTCAAATGTGTTTTCCCAAATGGGTAATCAGGGAGATTTATGAAGTTGTCAAGTAAGGAGCTTTTCAAAAGCAGTTGCAATTTTTGTAACACTTCAAATTATGGTTCTTATTTGCTTGAATGTTCAACATTCAGTTATTTGTGCTGGTGTTTGTTAGTCACAAGTGCAAAAGGAATGTTGCTTCAATATTAAATTTGAAAAGCGACACTAGGATTAAGATGATAATAGGTTTATAATCATATGTATCCAAAACTATGACAGCAAGAAAACCCGACAGTGGGCAAGTACCTTATCTTCAGCTTCCTTGAGTCCACCAAGTCCAAAAGCAAAGACAATAGTCATGTCACTCTAATGTGCAGTCAAGGATGCCTCTGAAACAGTGGCATGTCTACTAGCTATCTCTTAACACTGTATGCTGATCCCATGCACTTGATGTCTTTAAAGTTTTTCATGCATTTGGCTGAAGACAGGGGTTAATAATTCAGTATACTCTATTCCATTCTTTGGGGAATTTTGCTCCACACCCAAAACTATTATTGGATCTGGAGTTCATTCTGTGTATGCAAATCAGCATAGAAGTATTTGTAGGATCAGGTCCACTATATAGGGTGAAAGAAAATACCTGTATAACCTATATAATACACCATATCTCAAAATGTGCAGACTTGAAAACAACTTATTTCATGAAGTAAAAGAAGACTACCAACAGACTCAATAGCAGAGGAACTATTTATTTTTAGGGTCTTTCTTGTAGTCTTTAAAGGAATGTTGACAGGTGACATTTACAATGTGTCTGACAACTGCCATCAGGAAACTTGTTTTCTCCCTGTATCCTTAAGTTACTGAAAAGACTTGACCCCCAAGTAAAACTGGAAGATATTTTCCTTTATGCTGTCACATATCCAGATGGCTGGAATCTAGACTGACTTCTGCCTGAGTGTAACAGCCAAGGATTTACACAACACTAAGTGAAGTGTTGTTCTGCCTCCAAGCTTGCTTATATGATTTTCCAAGATTCACAATAATGGGACAATGGATTTCTGCTGGGATAGCTTTGCCAGCATGCGAAAAAGCCTTTCCTGCGGTCTGTATTCTGAGTCTGATTCACTGTTTTGCTGTCTCATCCTAGCAGGGTCCCAATCGGTGCCTTTTTTGCAGCTTTTCTACCAGGAGCTCTGAGAGCTACATGGTTTATATCCAAAAGGGTATTCAGCATTACCAGATTTTCTGTTCTGGCTAGAAATCAAAATTGTCAATATAAGCTATATAAGTCTATGGTGAATACTTTGAGGATGTTCACACAAACAGCACATGCATGCTCAGGTTTAGTGTAAACACCAGATCCCTGAAGAATCAAAAGAAAAATCTCAGAACATGAATTATTCCCTGCTATGTACCAACCAAAAAGGCAAACGAGTTACAGAGGAGCAGGAACCAAGATCAATCATGCGCCTAGCGAAAAAATAGTTATTCTACCTTTATACCAACTATTCCACACTTAGCAGTACCAAAAAAAAATGTTGCTACATACTCTTGCCTCCCTCACTTGAACACCGAAAAAATTTTTGTTATGTAGGCTGCGATTTTCAAACAAGCCCTAAAGGCTCGGTCCTCCTCTCTTTCATGTGTGAACAGTATTTCTCTCATGTCATCCTTCACAAGAATGAAAGTAAATGTGAGAAGGAGTGAAAGCCATAGCAGATTTTATTCAACTGCATCTTCATCAGGCATCAGTCTTTCTACATTATTGTCCCCACAGCAGGTTTTAATCAAGTATTGATTGATTTATCTACTCTTCACTTTGCAAGCTGGATGATGTTAATGCCAGTGGAATGTATCATGTACTACAGTGACAGAATCATAGAATCATAGAATAGTTAGGGTTGCAAAGGACCTTAAGATTATCTAGTTCCAACCACCCTGCAATGGGCAGGGACACCTCACAGTAAACCATGTCACCCAAGGCTTTGTCCAACCTGGCCTTTGAACACCACCAGGGAAGGAGCATTTACAACTTCCTTGGGCAACCCATTCCAGTGCCTCATCACCCTCACAGTAAAGAACTTCTTCCTTATAGCCAATCTAAACTTCCCCTGTTTAAGTTTGAACCCGTTACCCCTTGTCCTATCACTACAGACCCTAATGAAGAGTCCCTCCCAGCATCCTTATAGCACCCCTTCAGTTACTGGAAGGCTGCTATGAGGTCTCCACACAGCCTTCTGTTCTCCAGGCTGAACAGCCCCAACTTCCTCAGCCTATCTTCATACAGGAGGTGCTCCAGTCCCCTGATCATCCTCGTGGCTTCCCCTGGACTTGTTCCAACAGTTTCATGTCCTTTTTATGTTGAGGACGCCAGAACTGCACACAATACTCCAAGTGAGGTCTCACAAGATCCTGCCCCTCTAGGCAGGATCACCTCCTTCGACCTGCTGGTCATGCTCCTTTCGATGCAGCCAGGATACGGTTGGCTTTCTGGGCTGTGAGCGCACACTGCTGGCTCATGTTCATGATGTTGCATCATTTGCCTGTGCTATGACCATTTATTTCTTCTAGTGACTTAAACTGAGTTTCAAATATTACAAATGAATTTAAGTGAAACCATGTATATCTCATCTGCTTATTCAGAATTTACCAGGTACAACATTAAAACATTGACTTTTTCCTTACTAGTGAAATACTAGGAGCCTTAAATAATAACAATAAGCCATCAGTTGGAGAATAAATTGGAAGACTGTCGGTCTTACAGCAAGGTCTGACATTAATTCAAGGGAACAAAACCCTTTGCAGTGGAGAGTTAAGGGGTACAGAAACAGGGCTTTTCTTCCTTCTCTGACCTCCTGTCATTGACTGTGACGTAATTCCTGACCATAGCTTAATTCCTGGGTGTGTTTTGGAAGAAAATGGTCTCCACAGCCCAAAGCTGGCAATGGGTGATACCTGGAGAGCCGGTGTGACAACCAGGACGGTTCTGCCTGGGTGGGCCCTGGGAAGTCCAGATAAGCTGAGAGGTGCTGCCAGGCCCACATCACTCTCTTCCCCACCTTCGGCCACCCATTCCTGCCTGCTCAGGCCATTTTCATTTCCCTGTTGCTGCCTGGGTCTTAGCTGCTGAATTACTTTCCTCTGCAGATGGAGGTGCTGGAGCTGGGATAGGGAGAGCTGACAATGCCTGGGACAACATGAGTGAAGGGACCTGGGCATTTCCTTCACCTGAAGGCCTGAAGTGGTTCTCAGTCATGCCAATTGCTAATGATCATATGTGATCACCTTGGGAAACAAAGAGCAGAAATTCTTACTTTATGGTTTTAATGCAGGTGCAGACATTACACAGGTGTGGAGAGCTTCATTGTCTGAAGAGCAAACTCATCACGTGTGAGGTACTGAAAGGGTCTCAAAAACTACCTGAAACCCCATGAAGTGGCCATACCTTCAGAGACAGGCAGCTCTTTATACCTGGGCACCTGTGCTTCAGCTCCCCACCCCATTCCAGTGCACTGAGTCTAGCAAGAAGCCAGGCACAAGGTTCTAGGAAGACTTCGTCAGGCTCAGGAGACAAGGAAGGATGAGGAAGATCTTTCTTACAGCATTTCCGCTGCCTGAAAGGGAAAGAGTGGGACTTTCTCCAGGAAGGGGGGGCCCATTTCTTCATTTGCACCATTTTGCAGATGACTGTCACCAAGAGCATTTGTGAAGCTGCTCAAATAAGTAAATAACTTACCAGAAACAGAACAAGGAAAGCTAATAATTTTGATTTATCTAATGGCAGCAAGGCTGTTTTCTTCAAAGCCATAATCCACAGTGATTAAACATTCACCAGTGACTGAGTATACCATGCAGTGTGATGTGGGGGCTTTTCCATGGAGCCCTATAAATCTTGGAGCTGGAATGGGTGAGTAGGGGTGGAGTGCAAGCTAACCTCGCCGGCACATGTCAGCCCTGCAGGAGCCAGAGCGAGCTCCCACCCTCAGGCTTCACAGAGTATTTATTGCTCACTGAGGGCCAAACTTCACTTTCTTAACAGCCAGTGGGAGTTTTGCCATTGCCTTTCTTGAAACAAGGCTTGACACAAGTGGAGCAAACAATGGGAAAACAGGAGCCAAGCCCTGGGTTGCAGAGACCATGGCAAGTTTCCATGGCTTTAACTGGCACCAGTGTTGGTTTACTAAAAGAATAACTTCCACTGTACCTGTTCTTTGTATGCAAAGCACAGCTTTTACACTTGGAAATATATATTTAAAAAAAATATAATATATATGCATGTATACGTGTTCTATTTTGCTCTTTGTAGCAAAGATAAGATCTGTGATCTAGTGCGGCTAAAAGGGCCTTCAGATTTTCTGAAATCTAATACCTATCCCAAGTGTCAAATCTTTATTTTCGTTGTCTGTTTTAAGTAGAGCATATAATTTCCTGACTGCTTAGCCTGCGTCAAAGAGCCTGTGCTGGAAAATACATAAAAAAAAGCAGAAACAAAAGAAAGGAAATAAGATAAAACAGAGAAAACCATCATTAATACCGGTAGTTGACAAGTGTTCCCCAAATCTCAGATGTTAGAATAGGTATAACCTTAAGATATATCTAAAATGAATGAAATATATTCCTTAAAATAAGAAGAACAGGAAAAACTGTTTTACGAGTCACGTTACAACTTCTAATTTTCTATTTTATAAAATGTTTAATGTACACGGTTCATACAGTATAGTCAGTATACATAGGTATGTAGGATATAAAAGACAGAGTAGGGACAGCATAGGCCCCCTCTGGAAGCTATCAGGAGAACTGGCTACACAGGATTTGGAGAAGGCTGAGGTTCTGAATGACTTCTTTGCCTTGGTCTTCACTGGCAAAGGCTCTGACCACACCACCCAAGTCTTGGAAGACAGATGAAGGGACTGTGAGAATGAAGACCTTAGGTGCACTGTAGGAGAGGATCTGGTTTGAGATCATCTTAAGAACCTGAACATACACAAGTCCATGGTACCTGATAAAATCCATCTGTGGGTCCTGAAGGAGCTGGCGAATGAAGTTGCGAAGCCACTGGCCATCATATTTGATAAATCATGGCAGTCAGGTGAAGTTCCCAATGACTGGAAAAAGGGAAATATAACCCCCATTTTCAAGAAGGGGCAAATGGATGACCCGGGGAATTACAGACCAGTCAGTCTCACCTCTGTGCCTGGCAAAATCTTGGAGCAGATTCTCCTGGAAGGCATGCTAAGGCCTTGGTGCTGGGTGACAGCCAGCATGGCTTCACTAAGGGGAAATCCTGCCTGACCAATTTGGTGGCCTTCTATGATGGGGCTACAGAACTGATGGACAGGGGTAGAGCAGTTGATGTCATCTACCTGGACTTGTGCAAAGCGTTCGACACTGTCCCACACGACATCCTTGTCTCTAAATTGGAGAGACATCAATTTGATGGATGGACCACTCGGTGGATAAAGAACTGGCTGGATGGGCGCACACAAAGAGCTGTGGTCAATGGCTCAATGTCCAGCTGGAGACCAGTAACGAGTGGTGTCCCTCAGGGATCGGTGTTGGGACCCGTCTTGTTCAACATCTTTCTTGCTGACATGGACAGAGGGATTGAGTGCGCCCTCAGCAAGTTTGCTGATGACACCAAGCTGTGTGGTTCGGTTGATACGCTGGAGGGAAGGAATGCCATCCAGAGGGACCTCGACACGCTTGTGAGGTGGGCTGATGCCAACCTCATGAAGTTTAACCATGCCAAGTGCAAGGTCCTACACCTGGGTCGGAGCAATCCCAGGCACAGCTCCAGGTTGTGCAGAGAAGAGATTCAGAGCAGCCCTGTGGAGAAAGACTTGGGGGTGTTGGTTGATGAGAAAATGAACATGAGCCGGCTTCAGTGTGTGCTCACAGCCCAGAAAGCCAACCGTATCCTGGGCTGCATCAAAAGGAGCTTGACCAGCAGGTCGAAGGAGGTGATCCTGCCTCTCTACTCTGCTCTCGTGAGACCTCACTTGGAGTGTTGTGTGCAGTTCTGGTGTCCTCAACATAAAAAGAACATGGAACTGTTGGAACAAGTCCAGAGGAGGGCCACGAGGATGATCAGGGGACTGGAGCACCTCCCGTATGAAGACAGGCTGAGGAAGTTGGGGCTGTTCAGCCTGGAGAAGGTTGCGTGGAGACCTCATAGCAGCCTTCCAGTATCTGAAGGGTGCCTATAGGGATGCTGGGGATGGACTCTTCATTAGGGACTGTAGTGATAGGACAAAGGGTAAAGGTTCAAGCAAGTTTAGACTGGCTATAAGGAAGAAGTTCTTTCCTGTTAGGGTGGTGAGGCACTGGAATGGGTTGCCCAAGGAAGTTGTGAATGCTCCATCCCTGGTGGTGTTCAAAGGCCAGGTTGGACAGAGCCTTCTGTGAGATGGTTTACTGTGAGGTGTCCCTGTCCATGGCAGGGTGGTTGGAACTAGATGATCTTAAGGTCCTTTGCAATCCTAACTATTCTATGATTCTATGATTCTATATATATGTATATGCATTATTTAAAAGTAAAGCTAAATTGTAGTATATTTAAAACCTCATGGTTCAATTTTAGATCAATGTAGGAAATGAATGTCTGGGCAGAGTACCATCACATTTTTAATAAAGTGGTAGGTTGTAAGATGACTTTGTGGAGAAGAGAAAACTGATGGAGAGTTATTCTTTATAATGGCTTTCTCGCATTTTAAATGCAAAGTAATTTATGCTTGGATTAGGAATTCAAATTGAGGTAGGGAAAACTGTGCCTACATCTAATAGTTTGTTGTAATCTTTTGAGTGGTGCCAAGCCCAAGCTCCTTGCATAATCCTTAATCATGACTCCAGTACGAGCCAGTGTTACCCTTTGGAGTGCATGCAGCTCCACATGCCTGGGAGTAAGGAGCTCAATAAAATGCCAGGTGCTCCTGGGCAAGGTCCACACCATCCAAGGGGCAGCACTGCAGACACACAACGGGATGCTCCATGCTTCCAGCTGGCTCTTGCCCACTGCCAAGGTTGGGGTAACCCAGGCTTCTCACAGAGAATGTGCAAGAGCTGGCAAATGTGCCTCATGAACTCTTTGCAGTTCAGCTGTTTCTGAAAGCACAGCTATATGGCTGTGAACGTTACAGCAGCCTCCATCCACATATAATCTTTACATAGTTCTGACAACATGTTGGTATTACTTCACAGTTTACATTTTCTGCCTCCATTCATTTTTTTTAGCAAGCTATAGCACCTCATTGTTTGGTCAGGTCAGAGAGCTTGCCAGGCCTCCTCACAGCAGAGCTGTATGCTTTAGGCCTGAGGTCACACAGCTATTTGCACTTCCAACAGTCAGTTGGATCAAGCTGCGTTGCAACAAACATGCCACATAAGGGTTTCATTCTGCCCTCAATTTCTTTCTTCTGTCCTTCCCTACTTCTCCCAAAGAGCAGCAAGTCATTTGGAAAGATTTGAAATTAGTTTTCAATCTTTGGCTTTCATGGTTTATGGAGAAATCCTTCTGCCTGGGGTCATTCACAGCAAGGTTATATTTACTGTGATCTTGGGATTTGTCTCAGAACTCATCAGTTGATAATGAGCCTTCATAGCTCTCCTGACCTTACAAGTACAACCTCAGGTAACAGAACACTTGACCCACTTTTCTGATCTGCACAATAGCAGATGTAACTCATGTGCCTTTGGGTACCTTATTCCATTTCTAATTTAGCTCTAATTATTGCCCCCTAGTCATATGGTTATTCTACTGAAAGTCTAGGAATACAGGATAATTATAGGAAGGGAAGATGACAGTGAAATCCCCCATTGCCCAGAATACTACCTTGAACAGTGGGTGCCTCTTTGCTACTCCTCATGGTTTCCAGTAAAGTGTTTAAGAAGACTACTTATGGGGCATGACATTTCAAATGTTGGGAAAGAGAAATCAAATTCTCTAGGGCTGAATCATCGTATCTGGAAATGCAACTAAAGTCCAATTTACACAAACTGCATTCATAAATCTGAATTACACACTGTATAAAGAGACAAGAGACAGTCATCCAGTATATGCTGGTAGAAACTGGTGAATGAAGCAAGGAGGGGCTCCAAATGGAAAGCTGAGACCTAGAGGAAAAGAAATGGCACATTTGTTGCTTCTGACTAGTTTTGGTTTTTGTAACGGAAATGAACACAAGACCTTTATCTAGGATGACTCTCTTAGAGAGTACATTGCCAGAGGGGTCGGCTGATCACACAGGACTTGCCCACACACAATTTCCCACTGAAGACAAATGCTGGATCAAATGCAAATCGTGCCTTGGTTGCACAAGGCACTGTACCTGGCAGGTAATTTTAAACACATATGTAACTGAAAGGGTTTTGCTTGTGAAACACTGAATAGAAAGTCAACTGCTGGGAAAAGCAGGTGTCTTCTGGTGCTCCCTTCGTCTTACAGGAAAATGTAGTCGCTAATCCAGCCCTCTTACAAGAAAATGTAACAATGAATCCAGCTTTTTTTTCTTTTCTTTTGCATAAAGCCATAAATCCTACATATCGCATTTTTCTATATTACAGGGTGCCATGCTGGATATCACTAAACACAATGAAGCATTCATACAGTTTGCCCAACACTTCCATAGGATCCATTCTTCTGGTAACACCTCCTTGCCAGGAAAATGACAATTTACTACATGAAAAAGCAAAGCTAGCCTGAATTAGCATTCATCTGTATCATCTGGGAGAAAAAGTGTATCCCATAGTCCCTCATAGTCTCAGTTTACCGAAGGGCTCTTTTTTATAACACCTCAAAATGTCTTTAATATTGCCATTTAATTATGTTCTAGGATTATGCCTTGATCCTGCAAGCTCAAACCCCACCAGCACATGCTGAACATTTAATTCTGAGGTCCTTATCGTGACCATATCTAACCAAGTATTCAGCTTTCCCTTAAATCAGATGTTAGAAGCCCAAATAGGAGTTGGAAACCTGAATGCCTGTCTGGATCTGAGCCAAGTACCTTCCAGTATTGCATTAAGTAACATGACTAACATCTGTCCTCAGCAGAAAGCAATGGCACATGGCACTTTTCTGAATGGTGGCCTAAAACAGCAGTACCTGTCAGTTTTCTTTCCATCATATTTCCATTGTTGGCAACCAGTATATTTTTAAGGCAAAAGAATGAAGCCCGTTTCTTCTATACAAGCATATGGAAGAATCAGAATGATACAGAGAGCAGCAAAACTAGTTGCACTTGATGACCTTAAGGTTCCTTTCCAACCTAAATGATTCTATGATTTTAAATAAAAAGATCAAAGGTAAAGAAGAGCTTCAATGCAGTGAACAGCTGTATAGATAAGGTTTCCTGAATCTTGGAGAAAAATTGCTAAAAAAGGTGGTCCAAAACGAGGACACGAGTCAAGACAGAAGACTGTAAAATCATAAGTAGAATGGGAAAAGGTGAATAGGAAATAAGGAATGACTCATCACTGCTACTCCTAATAGAAAATTGAGAAAGAGGGCATTAACTGATGATAATAGGTCATAAACACAAACCAAACATGAGCAGGTACTATTTTTTTGCACAGCTCGCTGTTAAACTGTAACTTCCTGCCGAAAGACATTGGTGTGTGTCTTATGGGGAACGTAAGGTCAAAACACAGCTGGAAAAAATGTGAAGACATGCTGGTGGCCCAGGCAAACCTTCAATTGCTAGCCACCGGAAATGAGAGAATACGTCAGGGAGGTATCACTGTATCCCTGCTCCATCTGGACACTCTTCCACAAATTACCTTTATTGACAGTGTTGAAGACAGAAGGTTGAGATACATGGATATTTTTGATATGGTAAAGCTGTTCTTCTGTTTTCATATTACCTATGTATGAAAATCACTAGAAATGTCAATGGAAACTTCCTAATCTCATCATAAGATTAAATTTGTGTATTTATAGCCATCTTTTCTCTTTCCCAAAGTCTGCTCAAAGCTATCACCATCATTTATTTATCCAACAGACTTTAGCAGTTCTTCAATGTTTTAATACTTCTGTGCAAAACTTTTGCCCTTTTCTTTATGAATAGGTCATTAATGTTTACAAAAAAGTTGGAAAAGGCTTCTTTTCAAGGGCCAAATCTGCCTACTTCATTTCTGAGGTGCAAAGCTATGAGTGGTTTATTGTGTAAAACAGCTTACACAGGCTTTGCGAATGCAAATGAAATAAAAGTGAATTTGTAGCTTATTTGTTGATAGTGATAGAGGAACAATACAAATTTGTAATTTAAAAAATTAAGAGGGGTGTTTGAATTTTTTTATGGCCAGGGCAGCTTTCAGAAGGAAATTGGAGTTAAAGAAAAATTTTAAAACATAATATAACTAAATCAAGGAAACAAAATAGTTCCTTTTCACTTACACAGAAGCCTTGTTGAAAGAGAAATACTTGTGGGACATGAGGAATGAAAAATGTCAGCATGCAACTGCTCAGGCTTGCCCGATTTGTAGCTCCCACTTCATGGCAGTTTCTAAGAGTGTTGTAAAAGAGCTTCTTTGTCTCTGGAGAAAGTATTGCTTTCAAAGACAAGAAAAATCCACAAGCAACCTCTCATTTTGACACACAGGTCATGACATTAAAAGAATAATGTGAAGAATCACAAACCACGGTTCCAGTTAGGAAAGCAAATGGCTTAGTAGGAGGGAGGGAGTGCTATTTAAGTTATGATCTGCTAACTCTCTGTTTACACATATCTAGTTCCTTCCTAAAAGAAACCCAGGAACCTAGTAAAGTCCTTCAGAATGACCCAAAAGAAGCAAAATTCTGTAACTGAGTCAACAATGTCAACAGTTTTCAAAGGGGGAGGTTAGAACGATATAACCTTTAGAAAGAGGTGGGGTTATTTTGCCATCTCCGTTGAGGTTTCTAAAAGCAGCTTTTCACTGCAGAAGGGAGATGCCAGCATCACAAGTCAGTGCCGCAGTGATCCAGACACTGGAATGAGCACATTTCCTGGCGGGTGCTTTGGTAAGTTAGAGATTGCCCAGCAAACCTGCCAAAGGGAAGGGGGGAGAGGAGACAGGGCATGGTGCCAGCAGAGCTGGCACACGGTCCCACCTCTGACATGGGAAGAGTTGACAGGTTTATGAACTTCATCATTTTGCCAGAATCAGCCTCAGCAACCGGTTTCGCTTGAAACGCTTAGAAAATCGATCCTGATTCTGGCAAGACAAAACAGTACAGGATTTCCTTGCCCAGAGCTAAGAGGTGGCAAACCTATCTTGCTGGGCATATTCCTTAATGAAATGTTTTGAGCTGCATCCCTTCCCTCTGCTGATGCTGGAGGTGGTAGTAATAACACCAGGGTTGTTTCTGCTGTGCCATGTTTGCTACACTGCACTTAGAGAAATCTGTTGAAAAATGATGGCAGCTGCTTCTAAAAGAAACTGATGGGAGAAGAAGAAGAGGGGCCCTTAATTCAGCAAAGCACTCTATGCAAGCCAGAAATTAGTTTTCACTGAAAGAAGGAACTTGGTGGTTTTATCGTACAGCCCTTGAAAGTCTGAATTTCTCAGGTTAGCTTGTGAAATGGACCTGAAACTTGCACCCATGAGCAAATGCACAGGTGTGCGTCTACAGTTAGGGCTAAAATACACCCTCAATTGCACTTTTCACTGGAACTCCCCTATTGGGTCTGCAGTGGGTTTGGAAACTCTGGCTTCTCCTCTGGTGACTGTACTGTAAAAAAAAAGGCATAAATATATCTTTGGAGTTCTGAGCAACTGGGTATTTCCAGAGCAGAAACCCCAAATGCAGCCAGCCTACAAAGTTTCAGTAAACTCTCAAGTTCTGACAAGAAAAGCAGAAAGGATAACATTGCTTAGAAAGGACCAGAGGGAACAGCTGAAAAGCAGCCCTTCTGAGATATATTTGGAATAGCAGTAGCATATGACACTGACAAAAGTCAAAGCTTTTAATTATTGCTTTTGTTGTTGTTGTTACTATTATGATTTATAAGAATGAGATTCACCTCCCAGCACATAGCCTGTAAAAGGCTGTGAAACCACTTCTTAATCTTGAGTCCTTGAGAGGCACAATCAGAGGACTCCATCCTGCAGACCAGATTTACCATATGCAGCTGGTCTAAGTTGATTTTCCCGGCTGTGGATCTGAACTATATGAAAACAAAGAAAATGCCACTGGTTTTGGTATCCACTGTAAAATTAATTAAAAATGTCAACAACGACAGTCAACTTCTCCAGGACACCAGCAGAAGATCACTGGACACTTCAGATCACATGTCAGGGGAATTATTTAATTAATTACTAATAAACTGGCTGCCTAATATGTATAGCTATTTTGACTGGAAATTGGGTTTGCTGCTTCAGGAGAGGATATAATAAAATGTTTGGTATGCAGATATATTTGAAGATTTGAGCTCCTGGAATCCATATTTGATGCCAAAATAGGTATTTGTAAATTCCTGGAAGTATTGCAAGAAAGGAACTAAGGAGGAGCCAGGAAGCCATAGATTAGTGAACCTGATCTTTTTGGTAGGCAAGTTATTAAGGAATGAGATTACAAAACATCTGGAGAATGATTTGGTTGGTTTCTTTGGGTTGTTCTTTTTTTTTTTTTCTTTTTTCTTTTTTTTTCTTTTTCTTTTTTTTAAAGAAGAAAAAGAAGGAAGGGAAAAGAAAAAGGAACTTGTCACCATGGCTTCAGAAAGGTGAATGCTTGGAAAATTTTGTGTGAATTTTTTTAGGAAATGACAAAAAAAGGACTCAAAACTGAAATAGCAAAATCTTCAACTTGGCATTCTAAAGATAATACAAGCCTCACAGTACAGAAATCTGAAAGCTTCAGCAGAAAGGGCAGAAGAATGTAGCAACCACAACACTATCCAAATATATTACATAAAGGTCAAACCTTTTGAAAGCAGAGAGGGGTTTCTGTCAAGGGGACCAAAACTTGCTCACTGATGCTGGCCTCTGAAGTAGACAGGATCTCTCATGCACAGCGTACATGCTGTGACAAGCAGGCAAAAGTAAAATATAACATATTGCTATAAATTTCCATTGAATAAAAGAAGTAGTCACAGCTTTCTTGCTAACCCTACAGTAAAGCCCATCGTTTATAGTGCTATATTTCTAAGGAAAGCCAGATGGTATTATGCAGCAGATTCCCACTCTTTCTTCATAGCAAATTCTTAAATAGAAAGACAAGGATGATTTTAAAGAATTAAATGGAGTTCAATTTGGAAGCAGACATCTCTCTTTAAATGCATCCAGCTAAAAACTGGTTTTGGTTTCTTTGCTTGTTTGTTTTATGAGTATAGCAGTATGGTTTGACCAAAGCACCAAGACCTGACTTCTCTGGTCTGGCCTGGCCCATGCTCATCTTTATGTCTTGGTAATTACTGCCATCTTTCTGTTTTTCCAGGTATATTTCAGTGTTGGTTGTTTACAGCCCAAATCAGACTGAAAACTACAGGTGACGAACAGCATTCAACAGATGGGGTAGTATAACTCTACTGGCATTTCTGAGGGATTAAATTAGGCATCCTGAGTAAGGAGTGCTTTGTACCCTCCCCTTTCCTTGTAAATCCTTTTAAAACACGCCATTAGACATCTGAGCACTTGGCAGAAGAACTGGCAGGAAGGCAGAAATTATTAATTTAAACACATAATATGAGATAAGACTGATGGCTGAAAAAGCTTAATTTACTCATCTCTGTTGAGAAGATCCCAACAGATGCCCTGCAAGAGTTTGGCTCTGCAAAAATAACTTGCCAAGAGCAAAGCTCTTGCTCTGTGAGGAACCCCAGTGTTTCAGACACTGCTTCTGTGACCAGGATGCATTTTCAGCTGGAGAGAAAAGAGAGTAAAATCATCTTATCTCTGCACAGCTTTCCTGGTAGAGAAGACCGAGGTTTATAGGGTATCCATACACTGTATATGCTTACGAGGCAGTATAGGTTGCTGGAAGACAAAAATTAGTTTGGAGGTGAGAGAGAAGCTGGTTTCCTTTCCCCAACAGTGACTGGAGGCAGGGAGTCTTTTCATATTGGATCCACTACCTTTCATTTGAGTTTTTCAAATTTGCTCCATAATAATAACAAAAGCCCCAAAGAGGATCCAGGAAACTAGAAGCACATTAGTCTTACTTCAGTAAGACTTCAGAAAGTAATAGAATAAATCCTCCTAGAAACTCTTACAAGAAAAATGAAGAAGGTGACTGGGAAAAGCCAGTGTGGATTTACCAAAGGCAAATCATGCCAGACTGACCTGATCATCTTCAACAACAAAGTAGTGCTTTCTGTCCATATGGGGAGAGCAGTTGTTTACCTGGACATCAGAAAAATGTTCAACACTGTTTCCCACAGCCTTCTCCTAGACAAGATGTCAGGAAACAAGACAGGATGGGTGGTCTGTGAAATGGGTAGGAAGTTGGGTCATTGGCTGCACTCAAAGGATGGTGATCAGTGGTCTTCATTCAGGCTGGAAGCCTGTCAAAAGTGGGGTCCCCCAGGGAACATCTTCATAAATGACGAACAAAAGCAGCATTACCAAGTTTGCCGGGGGCACTAAACTGGTTGGTGAGGTGGACATACCTGGAGTACTGTGTCCTGTTCTGGCCACCACAATTCAAGGAAGATGTGAGCAAACTGAGAGGGTCTAAAGGAGGGCCATGAAGATGGTGAGAGTGCTGGAAAACCTGCCCTATGAGGGAAGATTTGAAGGTCTTTTCTCTCTGGAGAAAAGAAGATTTATGGCGACCTCAACACAATACTCCGGTTCTTAAAGAGTGGATACAAAGAGGATGGAGGCTCTCTCTTCACAAGGAGCCACATGGAGAGGGTAAGGGGCAACAGGTACACATTGCAGCAGAAGAAGTTTCACCTCAGTATAAGAAAGTAATTTTTATGGTGAGAACAATTACTCAGTGGCACACGGTGGAGTCCCCATCACTGGTGGTTTTCAACATGCAATTTTACAGGCTGCTAGATAATCCCATCTAAACTCCCTTTCCCACAGATGTGGACCACAAGATCTTTTGCGGTTCCTTCCAGCCTGAACTGTTGTATAATTCTATGATTAAGATTATTGGAAACTGAAAGTATTATCTTGCAGAAAAGGCCTTAAAGCAGCCTTTTGATTTAATGTTCATTCTTCTGTTGTGTAAGGACAGAAATCCAGTTCTGTTATGTTACTTCTGGGAGATCATGTACTTCACCCACTTGTCTCTACTCTTGCTGCATATTATTTATTGTTACCTGCTGGGACTGTGTCTCCACCATGGTTGTATTCAGGGTTATAGGTGCCCTTAAAGCAAATCTCCCAATAGTTCCTACTGCCTGTGCTTTGTTTCACTGTGGTGTAGTCTGGATGACCTGAACTCCTTTTGGATGAAACTAAATACAATTCATCCTGTAAATGGGATGCAACTGAATCCTTATAAATCAATGGAAAGGAAAGAAATCAAAAGGGAGGTTAACACACCAGACTATGAAACACAACAGCTGAGCTGAAGCACAGAGTTAACTGCTGCTGCTCTAGCCAAAAGGGCTGGTAACATCTGGCAAAGTGATGGGGCAGTAAACCTGACTCATAATGTCCAAACACTCCAGCATAATTCCCACAGTTTTCTTGTCAGCACCCATAATTCCCTTGTTCTTGTAAATAGAAATAAATGATCAATGTCAAACATAAACAGAGTATTGGAATCTTTCAGCTGGCTAAAGAAGCAGTGTTTGTTTCTTCAGAGGGGAGGGAGCCAGCATGATTTATTCTACTCTTAGTGCGTTCTCTTCAAAGTTGCACGACTGTATTAAATTCTGTTTTCTGAAAACAGAAAACAATGAGAAGAGACTTGCAAGAACACCACCAGCTTCCATCTGTGAACAATTTGATACTTGCTTTCGGCAAGTTTCTAAGCGTTCCAATTTTAAATAGACCTTGCACCAGTATTCTCACCAGCAATGCTGCAGTGTTGAAATATTCACATAACTGAGTACAAGATATCACAAACACACTTGGGCTGAGAGGTGGTTATTTATATGTGAACAGTGGTGCTCATGGTCCCTCTTTCACTTTTCTCCTGCTTTTAAGAAGATTGTTGGAAGTATAACACTCTAAGAAACAAATCTGACATAACCAGATGATTGATTGCTTGGAGTTGGTCAGGAGTCGGAAAAGCTTTTTCCACCTCAATCTAAGATATGGATGGAAAATGCAGGTATCCTCAGCTGCAATGGGTTTGTCTCCAATAGGTCTGAATCGAGTCTATCATGACAGCAATAACATTTTAAAATACTATCTTCATATGCTCTTTGCTTTCTAATGTGCAGTTTAGCAATAATTTCATGTATGATGAAAAAGCCCTTTTAATAGATCAGTGAGGCTGGTATGGGTCTTTGCTGATATCAAAGTTTTGCATATCTTTCTTTCCAACTGCAAAAGAACATACAATTCCTCTCTATTTTTTAAACAATGTGAGAGGTTACTCTGAGCAAGACCTGGACATTACAGAAAAATCTTACAAATAGCATGCCCTCTGGTCCTGGGCTTCATGTCTTCCTAGCTTGGAGGTGTCTACTCCTTTCTGTTTTTTTCAAGAAAGAAAGAAAAAAAGTTAAATTTATTCCAGCATCCAAACAATGAACTCTTTCCAGTGCAGATAAGGATCTTATCCAAAGGGAATATATTTTAGAAGCAAGACTGCACCAGCTAATGATATTCAAACACCAATGAAGCAGTAAGCCTGCCTCCAACTTCCTAACAAAGCTGTTCTGAGTTATGCTCTGTGCCTGTTAGAGCAGCTGTCAGATAAATAATCTTACTGCTTTGTACGAAAATGAACAGGCTGGTTCCCTTTCATCCCCCGCCATCCAAATATATTTAAACAGTAACACGATTAGGATAGGATACACTGCAATATGAGTTGGAAAAGCGCTACGGCTCCGGAAGCATTCACCATAAATCAAGCATTTAATGATTTAAATCATGAACTTTAAGCAGCTGCCCCTAGGAAACATCAGGAGAACAGACTGTGCAATGAAGCCTGATGAAAATTAATTTAGTAGGCAAACATTGTTATCTCATGGACTTTATGGGAATCATAAAAATAAGGTGCTGAACTTTATAATCTGTTTTTATGTTCTTATGCTAGGAATATTTTCTACAGACCCTACTTCTTCCACTTAATAAATAGAGCACAGACCCTGTTACCGTAGGCAAGAGTTACCTTGGGAATTTTTTTCTAACTCAGGTGATTAAGTCAATGCCTTTCAACTGCTGTTTTGCTATCTGTGTAAAAGGTCCTGACATCTGGAGGTTTGATGCGCTTATGCAATGCTCAAAGTTGTTCTGAAGAACAATCAGACTGCTCTCGGCTCCAGCTGAGAAACCATCCTCTTAAAATTCTCCTCGGGCACTATAAAAGCACAGGCGGTGTGAACCCATGCAAGCTGGCACTGCCAGCCAGATGTTCACCCCTGCCTTACTGTAGCTTCCTGTGCTGCTCCCTCCATGCCCCAGCACAAACATTGATTTAGCCACATGAGGAAGATCAGAGGAACAATCCCTGTTAAAAACTCATTCTTTATTTGCCAGTTTAACATTAACCTGGGTCAGCTTCCTGTAGGGATTGTGAAGGAGGAGGAATGAGCCGATGGAGGCTTCTAGATATCTTAGTATCATGGCTGAATTATAGTGACTTAAAATGATCATGACACAGCAATCTTATTATTGAAGGTGGAATGAGTCAACAAAACATTTAAAACTGATTTGTAGTTCTATACATCTACACTGCTATCATGTACACATTACCAAAAACCCAGCGAAAACCAGCAAACAGTGAGTAAGCATACATTTTCCCACTAAGTTTTAGAACTTAGTGGGAAAGTTAGTGGTGGCTCTGCTTTCATCTCCTCAGGACATAATTAAGGATCAGGAAATTCCCGCTGCATAAAGACACAGATCTTTTACAAAGCACAAGAGGAATCCATTGCAGACTTGAGTTCATACAGGGCAATGATCTACCTTACCTGAAATGGTAGCACAGGATTCAGGCACCAGTTAAATCCTGCTTACACCCGCCTTAAAATGTGCCATACTGAAAAAAAAAAAAGAACTTGAAAAAAATAAGATACATTATTTAGCAGCTATATTATGCGTTTCTGTGCTTACCACACATTGGACATTGTCAAAACCACAAAAGTTTTACCAGAAAAATTCTATCTAATAATCTATTTTATTTTACTTGGAGAACTGGGATTTAAAATGGTTTAATTTAATCCCTGAAAAATAAACCATGATGTTACAGTTCCGCTTTGTGGTTTAAGAGCAAATAAGTTCAATTTCAATAAATTTGTTTGTAATGGTAGATATTCTTCAGTTCACAATTGTATTTGTACTCAGAATATATTTTATCCTAACTCCCTTAAAAACAGAATAAGGAAAATTAAAAAGGAGTGATAGTTTAAAAAGGATGTGATTATGCTAATATGTTACAGCCTTTCTGGAACCTAGAAGGAAGGACAAAGGTTTAAAGAAGAGGCTAATAATCCATCCTGCATGCACATAGGTAGAATATAGCTATTTTTACACTGCCTTTACGAAAAGCTTCCTAAATAACAGAATATTGTTGCGTTAGAAGTGTTATTACATTACACCAGTGTACATGCTCAAAATGTGAGAAATAAGGCCTAGGTTCATCTACCTGCATCCCCCAATGGCTCCTGGAACTCAGAAACATAAGCAGGTGCTAACATCCATGTTAACAGAGGAAAAATGTATTGTAGGCAGTGCCTGACATTGGATTTAGAAACCCCGTTTTAACTGAAAATAATCTGCATCACTTTAAACAAATTTCTTAAAAAATCTATGTAAGAAAAAGGGGGGAGGGAATAAAGCCTATTTATCTCAAAATATGTCATATCAAATAGAGTAATTTTTCAAATGTGACTTATTTTTATCCTCAGGTGATTATGTTCTCTATAGATGTAAATATATAAATCAAATAATTTCTCTATTATCAGTACATTTTAAGAATGTTTCAATCACAAATGTATTTGTGGTGAATCCTAAAAGCTTTGTAGCTTAGCCTGGATAAAATTAACATTATCATTAAAATAACAGTGCAGTAGTTCTCTGTGTAGTAAGTTTGCTGTTGACACTTTTCTTCAATCAGCAGTGCATGTCATTATTTCTCTCTCATTAACTCCAGCATGCTCCCAATTGCAATATTTAACATCACTGCTTTTCTGTGCAAGGAAGGATCATCAAGAATGAGAAGAAAATGATAAAAGCTCCAAATCAGAATAATAACTCTACAACTTAGGAAGCTTTGTTCCAATGGAAATTTGTTTGTTTGTTTTCTCTCCAAAGCTATAGAGAAGCAGAAAGATTGTAGCTTTTATAACTTACATTAATAAAACTGCCACATATTATAGAACAATAACATAAACTGATTTATATCAAGACAAAAAAAATAAATTAGAGGTTACATTACAGGCAGTAAACTTCCTAGGATGTCTGTAATACCAATAGAAAATATTTTACTGAAGCATTAATCATAAAAGCATGTAGCCTACATTAGTATGATTCACTGTCATACTATCAGAGATTCAAGGCCAAGCTGGTAAAACAAAACTGCATTTTTCTGTTTTCTTGTTTATCTGATATGAATATTTCAAGAATATTTAAAGACAAAGCAGGAGATGAAGGGAATTATTTAAGTGCAGAGACCAGTATCCGTGGATTTGCCTGGATACACATGGACATAAACATGCCTACATAAATCAAGCAGCAGTTACAGCAGTTTTGTTAACGTTGCTTTACAAGATTCTACATGCTGATTAGTACATTGTTATACTTCAACTATTTGCTCATTAAAATTTTCCATTGCAGTGACTCAGTGAAGCCAAGGTTGAGTAGTTTTGTGAAAAATTCAGCCAAATAGTTGTTTTTTTCTGATCTAGAGGCTGAGGATACACATAATACACAATCCACAGTCTACAGCCAAGTTTCTGTGCATCAGCTTCACCTTCATGGCTGGGTGAGGCCAAAGTGTTTCATTTCTCTTGTGGATGGGTTAAGCATGCCAACATGCTTAGACACCACAGCTCATCAAACGCATCCTAACACAGTAAATCATTGGAAACTCAGTCAGGTCTTCTTCCAGACAAGAGAAGTTTTCAGTAACACTGATACTTTGCAACATAGAAGATATCTGTGAAAAGGGAGGGAGGGATTCCTTCCTCCATGTCTCCTGGGGACAAAGTTGGGGACTAAAATCAAGCAACATAAATTTAGGTTAGTGTCCTGGGTTCGGCAGTAGCAGTCATGTTTTTCCTTTGTGTTAGCTGGTTTTCCAGTTAGACACTGGAAAAAAGTTTTCAATAGTAGTGATGGTAAGGTCCTGGGCAGGCTCTCCTGCGAAGTCATGGAGTCTCATTTACTGGGGGATTGTTGGAAGGGGTTACACAAACATTCCCTGAAAGTGATTCAGGACTGTCTGGATCTGCCTGGAGGAGGGTTATGAACTACAGGATCTCCCAGAGTCCCTTCCAGACCTACTTTCTAATTACAAATTAATCTTGATAGAGGTTTCCTCTGAGTTTGGTAAAGGTGCCTCTCTGCAGAGATTGAATTTGGCTTCATGGTAGAAGCTTGTGCTTCTTAACACCATTGAAATAGGTATTATGCACCTTTCTCCCCTGTTGATAATATTTTAATTATGCAGATTTCTTAAACCTCAAACAGCAAACTCCTGAGAGAGCTTCAGGTGAAGAAAAAATAATCACTCACAATAATCTCATTAGGAAAGTCATATAAACCATGGACATATTTAGCCATCAGCTGAGTCAGAAAAGTGTTTCACCTGAGAGAATACTATGTTCTTCAAATATTTTCTAGTTTTGATTTTTTCATGATGATGATACTTTGAATTGCTCAGCTTGTCAATGTGTTAGTTGCAATAACTTGGTTGAATGCACCAGGTACATTGACGCTGCCTATGGCACTCTGCTTTATGCAGTGGCAAGTCTCATCTCTGTTTTGCAGACTGATCTGAGGATATAATTTTAAAATCTTTTTTCTCAAGAAAATCAGAAGTGAGAGAATCCTGAAGTGTGTGCTCTGGTTTCGGTACATATTTAGTAAGAATTCGGGATTCAAAGCAGGGAAGAACAGCACCATATTCTTCCTAGATATTCTGCTACAAACGTTGAGATGATTGCTGCTAACAGGAGCAAATGAAGTTTCACACAAGGTTTTGCATATGCATGCCAGCAAGATGAACCCACTGCACTAGTAACTCACATGGAAAAAATCGTCTCAAGATGGAAACTAATGCTCCAGACCTTAGACCTAGGTATTGTTCACATTATAACCAGCTTACATCAGATTCTTTGCAAAAATTAGGACATTACAAGAGATACACAGACATTTAGGACAAATACTCACAATTTAAGACATTTATAAAATTACACAGTTTCATAAAAGTCTGCACTTCCTGAGCAGGAAGGGGCTTTGGATTCATTTCATCTCTCAGGATCTCCAAGAGCACTCTCAGTTCCCCTTGTAAGTATCAAGAACCTTGTTATAATGACAGAAGACTAAGGGACAGGAAGAGGAAGAGATCATAATCACAGGTCACTAGCTAAAACTGTGGCACAGTTTTTCTAGGACAAATTTCCTTTCTAAATTATTTTTTCTCCTCTTTCTCACTCTTTTTTTTCTTTAAAAGCTTGATTCTCTCTAAACTGCTGCACTTCAAATTTTCAGTTAGTTATTGAATCTTACAACTAGATTGTTATTACTAACAGCATCAACATTAGTAATATTAATTGCCTGAATTAATAGATTCCCACCTGAAGGCACGAAGTCATGTGTGATGCAGTATACACACATATAGGGAGAGCTAATTCCTGTTGTAAGAACTTTACTGTTCAATTAACAGAAATGAGGAACAATTAATCATCTTGAACAGGGTCCCTCAGTTCATCTGTGGCAGAGCAAGAAATCCATTACAGACCTGCTGGATCCTTGCCCAATGCTCTCCTCACCATTCCATTTCTCCCTCCATGTTTATCTTATGTTCAGCACAGCTAAGTAAAGGATCGTACATATGGCTAATAAATGTTTGGCTGCTTCAAGGGTTGTAAAGCAATTAAAGTATATCCTACACAACCTTACCTGGAAGTATCTAGAGTCACTCTTCATTTTTCAGCATTCTCCACAGGAGACTTGAATAAGGAGCAAATTTTTTTATCTATACAGGTAGGAAACACTCTGGCACAGTCTGGAATCTAAAAAACCTTCATCATTAGAAAACAGGATAATAATACATTTTTCTGAACAGTTATATACCAACATTTAGAAACTAGACTCAATCAGCTGTCTAGAAAATCTATCGAGCCACCCAAATTTGCTCAGTTGCAGGGCTCAAAGGCAGATCTAAAAACATCACCTAAGCAGAAGGAACAGCACAGGGATGTACTGTCATCAGAAGCGTCAGGAAAATATTGCAATGGTGATGTGAGGAATAAAGCTAAACTGCCATGTGAAGACAAGCAAAGGAAATTTAACAGCAGCTGCAGTGATGATGACTAGTGTTACCATGAAAGCTGTCAGTGAGAGACAGATTTTTCTTAGCCTGTGGATTGCCTTTAAGACTTTGGTACAAAGGCTTCTAAAAACTTCTGAGCTTCCAGGTCTTAATATCTGAAGCATAAGGTTTATCCCTTAAGAACACTGGAAAAGAGGGAAATTTGTGAAACTGCCTTCCTGGATTGAACCCATGTTAAGGTAAGCTACATCTGTAAAATTTAGAGAGTGGGGCTGTTTCTGTTTTTAGTGTTCCCATGAAGTCTCATTGAAAGGAGAAAGTTAAAAATACCTTGAGATTTAGCTTCAAAGCTATGGCCATCTCTACTTCAGTCTTTCTTTCCTTTCACTTCTTGGCATGGATGCATTAGCGCACGTGTTATGATATAAAAAGAAATAGCACATTATTTAAGAATCAAAATTATTCTTATTGCCCTACGTAGAAAAGAAAAAAGAAATTTAGCTCTGTAAAACTGGTTATAATGGCTTTTGCTCCATCTCTTTCAAGAATGCAGTGCTCAGAAATGGAACTCTGCCTTTTCCATCCCACACCTCTTGGAAAGGCACATATGTCAACATGGTGCTGCTGCTGAGGGGAGCAGGAGGTAGGGCTGGGCTTCTTATCTGGGCTAGCCCTAGCCCTTCCAGTCCTTTCTGTGCAAGGGATACATGCTGCTTTATGCAGTCTTTATTGACCATTCAACATCCACACAGAAATGATTCGGGTTCTGACTCATGCCAGATTTCCATCAGTTTTTGGGGGGTTCACAAGCATTTCTTCTGGTGACAAAAAGGGCTTAATCAACCTTTCTGTTACCCCTACTCCTCTATCCCATCTCCAAAGCCTGGCTGCTCATCCTTCTTCCCATCACTGCCTTAGCAGAGTCTGTCCAAACAGTTATTTGGCCACTCAGTGAACCAGGTCAGGGAACTGATCAGGGTTAAAAAACAAAAAAAGACCCAAATTTGTTGGCTTATTTTTTACCCAGATCAATTCCCCAGCTAGTTCACAGTACAGCACACAAACTTAATATGAGAACATCTGTACTGGACCAGAGCACAGGTCCATTTAGTCTAGTTTCCTGCCCCCAGCCACAGAGCAGACACAGCAGATGTTATCCAAGGAAGGCTGCAAGGACAGGGCAAGCATGCAGGAATGCCTCCCAGGAATGCTCCTCCAGCCTCCTGTGACTTCTGACTCAGGGATATCTTAAGTCAAAGTTAATGCTTTTATATTTAATAATCCTTGGTGGATTTTTCTTTCATTTATATTCCTGATTCCTGATTTTTTTTTTTTTTTGTAATTAATGGAAATATTTGCAGCCCTACAATGCTGTGGGCCATAGCATAGCTATGCACTATGCAGTAAGTGAAGTGCATGTATTTGTTTTCTTTGGAAGTAGTATCCACTAGTTTAATTTCATGGCCTTTGATTTTTATACTGGAAGAAGCAAAGAACAGCCATTCACCCTATTAACCTCTCTTGTTCCACTACCTATTTTAGAGATCATTGCTCTCAATCTCTCATTCCCAGTGTCAAGAGGTGTTACAATACACTTAAGGGAGCTGTTCCATCTCAAGGGGATAGCAGAGACAGCAATGCAGGTATAGATGTTCAGGCCATGGATTCTGGCTGCTTACACTGAAGAAATAAATGCTTATGAAATGAAGCCTTTAATTAATAAAAAATATGTATCTGGGTAGGCAGTCTTGTCTGCTGAACTTGACTTAGACTTTTTATTCTCCATCTTTCCACCTGCTTTCTCTACCACTGCTTGCAAATGCCAACCAATGTCTTAAGCAGCTCTCCAGTTCTGTAAGTACATAAGGAAGTAAAATGATTTCAGAAACTTTTTTCTTTCTCCCATTGCTCAGCCATCAACTGTCTTCTCTTTTTCCTTATTATACCTGAATGCATTTTCTTTTCCTTCCTTGGTCAACTGCAAATATTTGTTGAAGATCTGGTTTCAAGTGAATGAGATATACACTAAATTCCAATGTTCAGTATTTCTTTTTGCTATCCTAAATATAAAATCATTTTTACCTTCCTTTGGCTCATTTTCAGTAGATCTCCCAGTACTTCTTATTTCCCATTTGTTTATATTTCTTAAAAGCTTTAAAGCTATTCTTTACTATCTAACTAACTTGCCCTTGTCACTCTTTCCCTCTGCTTGCAATAGGATTTAGCTTGCAGACTCTTGCCAAACATGCTTTTTAGAAATATTTTCCTACCTCAGAGTTTTCCTATCAAAATTATGCTACTCGTTGCACTCTGTCTTAATTACATGTCTAGATACTTGGCGTATTCTCCAGTCCTTCCCCAGTCAAACTCCAAAATCCATGAGAAAGCCAAGACTTCTTGTTCTCCTGCCTGCATCACTCTCACCTGTGTGTGGGTGAAGCTGCAGCCCCACATGCCTTCAGCCACAGTTGCTACATGGGAGGCAGAGCCCAGCCCTGCATAGAGGAATAGGACCGGCTTTGTATTCAGCTCAGCTCAGTGCATGGCTTTTTAGCAATGCTCTTCAGAGGACAGCCTCAGATGACATGGTGTTAGGACCAAGAACAGTCATACAAGATCCTACAGCATCCTTGAGAACTTGTGAGGAAGGGAAAGAAATGCTGTCACCCATGAAAATACTTCCAGTGGGATTTTTCTGGCTGCACAACATCACAAAATGGTCAGGACATGGATTAATTTAAAATCATAGAACCATAAATCATAGAATGTTTTGGGTTGGAAGAGACCTTAAAAGTCATCTAGTCCAACCCCTCTGCAATGGGCAGCAACATCTTCAACTAGATCAGGTTTCCTAGAACTACATCCAGCTTGGCCTTGAATGATCTACTTTTTCCTGAGTAACAGAAAGTGTTTCTTAAAATGACCTTTCATGAACTTTTTAAGGGGTCCTTGCCTTATTCAGTCTGCAAGTGGGAGAAAAAAAGGATGAAAATATCTTTAAACAATTCTCTGAACATGTCCACTTCTATTTTGTACCATTATGTCAGATTTAAGCAGTGCATGGGCCACTGATTGGTTTTTTTTCAAAGAAACAGTTTTCAGCTTCATGCAGCCATTCCTGATATGAAGAGCGTAAACCAGAGGGTAGAGGGATATACAGAAATAAATTTTAAATAGGGAGGGGCAAAAAAAAGAAAAAAGGAAAAGCTTTTTGCATTAATATTTTTTGAAAAGAATTCCCTTTGTTGCGAACTCCATTTTGGAATGATTTGTGAAATAATCACTCCGCATTGAGACAGAGAGTGTACAAACTGAGCAGGCAGCTTTGAAGCGGCTGCGGCGGCAGCTTGCTGTGGGATATTTTCTTTTGTGGGATTGATTTTTTAATTTTCTTTGGAGCATTTATAGGGATCGTGTCAACCTGTGGAAAATTGTGACACCAGATCAGGGCCAAAGGAGCCCTGAACCAGCTCTCTCTGGAAGGGAAGCTTTAGTGGCATCTTGCCCCATCCTCGTCTACCCCACCTTGCCTGACAGTTCCCATCTTTTCTTCCCTTATTGCAAAAGAGGAAACTGTGCTTTGTTTCTACATGGAAACAGGAGGATCCAAATAAGTTTTTCTACACATGCATGGTTACCTTAGTAGGTGGGACTCTTACGTCAAATACATCCTGTCTTGCTTCTTCTGAGGGTCTATGAAAACATCCCACAGTCACATGAGTCACCTCCAATCCCTTTGTTTCCCTTAACTTCCATTATATCATCTTTACTGTGGCAGCCAAAATATTTACACTATTTCTTTCTGCAGTCTGAATTGCTGCCTTTCTGCTTTGTGTGTCCCCAGGACCTCACAGCCTCCCATGGCCATGCTGCCTTCTGTCTCTCTTACCTTGAGTACTGTGAGCTGAGCTTTTGGGCAATTCAAATTAGCAATAGTATAAACCAGGTTCCTTTTGCCTCCTTTAAAAGCTGTTTAGCTCTTGTCTCAGAGCTTCTCTTGCTTTTCTTTCACATTGCCTTTAAAAGCAAGACTGACAGAAAAGATTAACTTGCTTCTGGTGGCATTAGATAGAAGCAGATTAACACAGCTGGATGCAACCCTGGGGAGCCCAGCCTGGAAACGTATGTTAGCACAACCCAGGCAATGTATAAGCAAGAGTCATTTGTGTTGATCTTTTCCAGGATGATGAGTTTGTGATTAACTCTTTTGTGCAGAGGCTTAAATGTGCGGGAAGGTAACACGTGGCAAGATGCTG
Source organism: Pezoporus wallicus (assembly GCF_028554395.1). Lineage (NCBI taxonomy): Eukaryota > Metazoa > Chordata > Aves > Psittaciformes > Psittacidae > Pezoporus > Pezoporus wallicus. The sequence continues at coordinate 661,417 of NW_026639618.1, forward strand.
ATGGAAAAGCTCCAGAGGTGTCATCCCTCCCTCTTGCCACACACAGCCCTGAAGCACTTGTTCTGCCTGTGCCAGGGCTTTAGCAGGGACTTCTGTTTCCCCTCTGTCTTCTTGGAGAGTTTTTTGGTTCCACATATACCACTCACCACAGAAACAGAAGGCAGGGAAGTGCCCAGGGGCACAGAGCGGAGACCAGGGTGCCTGGGGAAGAAAGGAGAGCTTTCATCCAAGGATGGTTTAATACAACCTGCTCAGCTGAGGCTAAGGGGTAGGTAAAATCCAGCGTGGTGGATGCGCAAATCCAAATTGCAAGCACTTAATTATGCATGCACGTAAGCTATGAATTATAATGTGCAAAAGGAGACCCTGGATTTAGCAAACCACCCTTTGCTAAACAAGCAGATAGCAACTTTTAATATTCTAATGAAGAAAAATACAGTAGGTCCTGCAGTATGCAGGTTTTCTCCCATGAGGGGCTAGCTGGAGGAACTGCAGGAGGAGTCAGTGATAGCATTAGATCCATGTGTGGGTTGCATGAACCCATGTGGGCTCGTGCTCCTGCCCAGGCTTCCCATAAATGAGAGGGCTGACCCTCCAGCCTCTCCGTGTCCTCAGTCAGACATTAGCTGACTTGAGATGACATTATTTGCCAACCTCAAAGAAGTGTGATGAGATTAAAATTTTGAGCCCTTGAAGGGGCTTTGCACAACATAGCTGAAAGAAACAAGGTTTCCTTCTCAGTTAAAATGGGGGAATCTTTGCTAGAAAAAATATATCTTCTGGATGAGTTGGAAGCAAGAGAGAAATAACATCAATACAGACATTCTGGGGTTCACATATGAATTCTAGCCAGCATCTTATTAAGGTGGGTTTTTACTGCTGGGCTTCCTTTTTTGCTTTTTAGATGGCATTAATCCAGGACATTTTTACACATAACAGTTTCAAAATCTCACACACCCCTAGGCTGCAAATGAAATATTTCTGTACAGCATAATTCTTCGAAGATGGTAAATCAGACCATCTGAGATGTATACCTATAAATTTTAATGAATATACAATACCCCTGTCACTTCTGCCTTCCTTTCTAATGACAGTTTTTCTCTGTTGCCAGTACATCTCCTTCTATATCAAGGTGAATGAACAAAACTAAACACTGCTGACTTAGCAGTAAATAGGAAAGAAGGAAAGATTCTACCATGGACTGGGGAAAGAGATCATTCATTTTGCAGGCTTAATGCCAACAGCACTATCTTGCAGCTCCATTTATCTGATATTTTAGGGATTACTCTCGGATAAGCAAGGACAATTGGAGTAATTTTCAACATCTTCACCAGGCAAGCTAGAGGCATAACCTTATTTTAGATAATAGGAAAATGAGATTAAAATGAGCTTGCTTTCTTTCTCTGCCTGCCTGCCTTCCTTTTTCTCAGTGAGCATGATTAATTACCAGAGCAAATTATCATAGGAAATGGGAGCCCTCCCAACACTTCCATTCTTCAAATGGTGCTTTGTGCCTGACTGATGGACATCTCTTAGCTAGACACAAGTTTAGGGGCTTCATACAATTGGTTTGGAGCTTGCATAATGTATTTCATATGAGAGAATCCTAGACCTTGGGTATAATTGTACATGTACGATATTTAATTAATTAATGTATTTATTAACTTTGCTGGCTGGAATATGTTCTGCTTGGTATCATCAGCATGAACTAAATCTTCATAAACTGCTAAGGCTGATTTCACCTGACCACCTGAAGAGAATGGAGAAATAGATGGGATTCCAGTGCCCAAGCCTGAGATGCCACAGGGTGAACTGCTGGCCCCATCAGATGCTCCAGAACAGCCACATACCCTGTAGCTGCTGTTGTATCTTCCAGCTCTGCACAACAGAGAATTTCATATGGCTTCAGACATCTGCAGTCTGGCAATTAAATCAAGCCTTCAGGGTCTAAAAGGTGCTCAGAAAAGCTTATGCCTTCCTGGCCCAAAAGACAAGCAGGAATACATCAGTAGTGTTCCCCACTTGCAAGTGATACAGTCTTAATTCTGCTCTGCACAGAAGCTGTAATGAGGTGACTGCAGCACTGCTCAAGTCTTCAGCTGTTGCCATAATAACCATACTTATGAAATAAAGAAGGCTATGGGTTTTAAAACCCCTAGTTATGGCAAACCAGCAACTTATTCTGTTAGTTTTATTTTCTACTATTTTGGCCACTTTGGTTATAGCTCACACACACAGTAATTATTCTGTGTAGGCTCTTCCCCTTAAGTCCATAATATCACAAAGAGAGCCATGAGGACGTGAAAGTTCATGCTTTTTGCTGTGAGAATGAGCCCTACGAAAATGAGCAATCCACAAAGAAGAAAATGTTTATATTTGCATTACACATTCCCACACGTGCAGAAAACAAGGTCTTTAGTTGATTCCTCTCAGACTAGTGCATCAACTTACTATTTTCAGAGTGAAGCAGGGGACAATAATTCCTAAAATACATAATGAATATAGGTATATTCATTTAGAAGTATTTAACGGAGTACTTATAAAGACTGTCAAAAGTCTGTTTGCAAGCTTTTGTCCTGCAGAGGTGAGTTTAGCTTTCTGGGGCTGCAGAAATACCTGGTAGTTGCTCAAATCTCTCTTTTTTTTTCATTTTAAATTGAACCTCCGGCATTTTACTGGCACCATTTGAAAACATGCTTGTGCCAGTGGAAATGTCACATACCTGATGGTTCTATGGCGAGAAGCAATGGACTGCTTTAGTTGAAAAAAGTATGTGCAATAAAATGAAGAAGGAATAAATGAGGGTTTCCAGCCCAAAGGAATGCAGTGTTGGGCATATAGTGTCAGATTTGCCTCTGGGGGTAGGATAGCTTGCCTCTTTATTTCTAGACAGTTCACAGATCTGTTCCCACACATGGAGGCTGCAGAGCCAGCTCAGCACAGAGAGGCAGTCGCTGTGCAGCCCAGCATAATGTAAATGGGAAAACGGGCAAGAGAGGAGGATTTCCCCAAAAGGCAACAAAACGAGCCCAAATGAAGCTGTAGTGTTATCCCTGGGGGCAGTCAGGAGATTTGTGCTGCTGTTTAATCCAAGAGGATGTGTTCTCACAGCTGCAATTGAGTGACTCCTTTGACAGGTCTTCATGGCTTCATCTTCCCTTTATACAGATTTAAGAAGTTCAAAGCAGCAGGTGGGAGTTGGGCAATGGAGAGCTTGGAGTCATCCTTTTCTTTCTGCATGGCTATAACCGTGAAACATGAGACCTCCATGACTACCTGTCCCCACAGAAGGAGGATTAAGGAATAACTTCAAGGAAAAGGATGAAGTGAATAAATGTAAAACATTTTAGGTCATGTAGAGTGAAATCAGCAGAGCCCGAACATGTGCAGGGAGTATATGTGAGAGTTGGGTCCCTCTAGTCCTCGCTACGATGCCTGGGGCCTGATTTCTAGCTCTTACATATTGCAGCATTACCTAGGGTGATGGCTTGTCTAGCTTTCCTTTTAGATCCAGATTCACATCTGTCTCCTGGTATGAGGAGCAGTCTGGGAGTTACTCCCCACATAGCCTGGAATGACCGGCATGAGAATCTGGCCCTTATAACTCTTCATCGCTGGGAGTTGGAAGGAAAAAAAGTGTGTCTCACAGCTTTTAAATGTCAGCCAGCTGTGGCAGCCTCTCAATTTCTGTTTATCAACACCTTTCCCACCTTTTCCCGCTGTACCGAACTGGAAGAGCCAAAACTTGTCCTTCTGGACTCATCCCAACTACAGACCTCATTTAAATTTTCTCAAGTCTAGTCACAGTTGAAGTTTCAGACAAATAGCACAGGCCAATGCTCTTAGCCTATGAGCCCCTCCAGATTTCCTTTCTCTGAGATCTCAAGAGGATTCCCTGATTCACCTAAATTAACCTTGCCTATAGATTACCCAAAATAGAACATACCAAATACTCTCTGGCACAAGCGTCCACATAGACATCAATCTGTAAACCAGCAACGACTGAGACAAAGATATTTTTCATGGCCAACATACAGTAGAACTTTCACAGAAAGCTAAATTTGCTCATTTCTGAGACCCTCTTTTATTAACTGCATTTATTTAGAAGCCTTTCTTTACTGAGAAGCTTATTTAATTTATAGATCTTGCATAGGACAATAGCAGCAGCTCAGGCTGTGAAATGCCACTTTGTTGCTTTTTCCCGCTGCTGCCCAGAGTGTGAATGCTCATGATGGTGTCTATTTGGCTTGAACATGTCTGATGCAGACCAGACAGGATGCTGAAGAAAGAAACTGGTGTCCTTCATTTCCAAGGCCTGGCTCATTACGCATTCAGTGATGGATTTGCTCTGCTTATAAATTCTGCAGCTACCGTTTGCAGCCATACCTGACATGAACTTGAGGAGCTGTGAGCCGAGCTCAAATGATCTTCCAGACTGTTGATTTTACAAGAAAAATATTGCATGGAAAGCTTAGAAACTTGGATTATACCTACACAGTAAACGTCATGAGCGCAAATGGCAACTTGCTTTCTTACAGCAGCTCTTTTACACGTCGACCAGCTAAAATGTCAGGCTAAGACTGACACGAAGGAGGATCGGGGTCAGATGTGAGTATTGATCTCTGCCTGGCATAATACCTTGCCCCAGCACAGGATCATGCAGCCTGCACACAAATACTGTACTGAGTTCAGCATGGAAATGTGTGCACTTTTTGCTGCAAGAACAGCTTATCTAAAAGCCTCATGTGCAGTTTGTGGGAGATAGAACCATGGTACAGGGAGCCAGAAGCAGGGACATTCAGATGTAAAACTGGAAACAGTTTTGGCAGCAATTAGGCACTTCATCACTTGCACTTCTAGAAGTATCTCTGTTGGGAACAGGTCACTGACTCACCCGCCCTCCTAATTGCCCACTTGGAGCTCACTAAAGCAAGATCACCTTGACCTTGGAGAGGCAGCACATTTCCCAGGGCTCAAGCTAATGCTGTGAGTAAAGGCCAGCTAGGGCCGAGGCACGCAGCAGGATGCTGACTCCAGTCTCCACTCTGATAGCTGACCTGCCACAGAAAGCAGGGACACTCTGCAGAGCTAACAGAGATAAGGCACAACTAGCTGATACTCACAATACATGGATTAAGAATAGAGTAAAACCTAAAATATGTATCAGTGAATTAACTTGCTGAAATCCAAGGGAAGCCAGGCTGCTCATTTGCAGGGTTTGCTACAGAGTGAGAAGACATTTACATGCAGCTAGGCCAGCTTCATCCTCCTGGGTTTTGCCAGATGCCAGAAGAAGCAGTCTATGTGGCAGCCCCACAGCATCCCATATGGAACCCCTCCGGTCTTCCAGGCAACCACTGTCCTCAGATTCATCTCCAATGCAGTACCAGAGCCTGCACCTGGGAAAGCGTATGGACAGAGAAGACTCCTAACCCATAAACGTCTCCCCCTAACCCCTCACAGCTACAGGAAGCACGTATGTTTTGCAAACCCTGAGGGAACATAGCAAGAATTGCTTAGGAAATGTTGTCCTTCTATTCCTCATACCTCCATCAGCTCGCACGTTATGGTTAAACCCTGAGGCTCGGACAAGCTGTACACCTCACCTTTGAACTCCTGTGATCTTAAGGCTGTGGGCTCAGATTCACCCCCCACTGTGAATTAAAATAGCCTTATTTCCTTTACCTCATGTTCATCCTTCTGGTGTAGGGTTGCAAAGAGAAACAAGCTCCATCTGCACCCTCCTTGTCCCTGGTCTACATTTGCTACTAGGAAGAAGAAGGAAGACTTTGAATCATCAGTGTGAGTCTCCTCCTCCTAAAGGTCCCTCCTGCAGAGATGTTCCTGGCTCTTTTCTGAGACCAGACTGAAAAGGCATGGTATCCCAAATGAACAATTCTGATCAGCTCCATTTCTACTGCCTTTCTGCACTTACACTCGTCACAGCTGTCCTGCAGAGCTTGGCTAGACTAACACTCAGAAGAATTGCTACTGCTACTAAGGAAAGAGCATTTCAGGGAGACACACAAGCAGAGGATCCAGAAGGGGATGGTCAAGGCTTAAACCACAGCCAGACCTTGCCAGGAGATTCCCTTAGTACCCAGATGAAGCTCCAAAGCAGGTATAGATTCCACATATATCCAGACAGCAGCAGCTCTTACTCAGGTGGTCCCTGGTTTCTGACATGATGGAGTTCAGCTGAGTTCAGTTGTGCTTTTCTCCCTTTCCCTGTTTTAAACATAACCCTGTATACATTTTATTCCCTTCCCTTTAGCCTCATGAATGAAGTGGTTTGCTTTCAGTTGGCAGGGAGAAAATTCTGCTGCATGAAGCCACCTGGGATGCTTGGGTCTGCTCTTGACATGGGGGCCAAATGCAGTTTACATTGCTGTGTATCAGGTTTTAAAGGGCTTTCCAAATAAATGCTTTCAGAAAACAAAGCAGCTCTGATTCTGGGAACAAAAGGTTTGCTCCACTTTTGCTATGATATAGTTGAAATTTGAGATAGCATTGATTTTTTTCTGCAGACATTTAATATAATAGGTATGTAATTTGGCTTTAACTGTTTAGCACAGAAAGGGTATTTTTGTGATGCTAGCTATCACTCTTCAAAATTAGTTTTTTCTCAGTGTTCCTGACCTGCTCTCTGCATCGGTCTATTCTCTGTTCCTCTCCTGAGGAAGATTAAGCCTGTAGAGGGCACATGCAACCTTTTGAACCCCACTGTGTCTGACCTTGGCTGACTATATTCACCCACACGAAGAACCCCTGGAAGCTCAAGTGCACGTGAATCAGCGACCACATTCTCTATGCTGATGATATATCATCCAACAGCAGACTTCAGTAACAGCAGATTTTCCTGCAAATTTTGCAGTTAGGTTTTCCAAATGAAGAAGCCTCACAGATATCATAGTTTAGAGATCAGGAAGAGTGGGAGGCTGAGCTGCCATCAGGAAATGCTGCTGAATGGGCTGGAAGAAGTCCTCTAGACCACTCTTCTGTGCCAATGTAATTTCAAATATATATGTACTTCTTCACATATATTCCTTCTTTCTGATAGTGATCTTCTCTCCTTTTTTCTCCTAAGCAGTCTATTCCAGCTCTTAATTATCCTCACTGTCAGAAAATCACTGCTGCTGTCAAGTCTGAAGTTTGGGCTTATTGTTTCTTGTCACCTCAAGTGTTTTTGGAGAAAAGATGATTTCTTTAGTTATTTTTCTTTTTCTTTAGTAGATACACTGCTATTATGTGTGTATCTGATACATCACTCAACATGCTTATTCACATTACACATAAATAGTGCAAGTTGCTGGGTATTATTGTATGGCAAAGTAACTAGAGAAGCACGCTATATAGGCTGTCTATGCCACTGTGGTGGTTTAGACTGGGCAGAGTTAATTTTTTCCGCATTAACTTGTACAGGACTATGTTTTGGATTTGTATTGCAAACAGTGTTGATAACGCAGGATGTTTTCATTACTGCTAAGCAGTGCTTACAGTGTCAAGGCCTTTTCTGCTCCTTACATCACTCCACAGCAAGCCGGCTGGAGGAGCACAAGAAGCTGGGAAGGGACAGAGCTGGGACAGCTGACCCCAACTGACCCAAGGGATATTCCATATGGCATCATGCTCAGTGGGGGGAGAATAAGAAAGGGGGGGACATTCTGAATGATATTTGTCTTCCCGAGTAACTGTTAACCCATGATGGACCCCTGCTTTACTGGAGATGGCTGAACATCTGCCTGACCATGGGTAGGAGTGAATTCCTTCTTTTTCATTGCTTTTGTGCATGTCTTTTGTTTTACCTATTAAACTGTCTTTATCTCAACCCATAAGTTTTATTCCTCTGATTCTCTTTCCCATCCCACCGGGGCGTCAGCTAGTGAGTAGCTGTGTGTGACTTGGCTGCTGTATGGAGTTAAACCATGGCAGCCGGTTTTTATTGTAATAATAAAATTAAATGTGGTTTTCTTATTTATTTTTTTAATTCAGGTTATTTATGTGATTATTATTTTTGATTCAATATTTGATTTTTTTCATTAAATCACCCCCTGTACCAACTCCACCAGTTCTTCACTTGGAGACTAATAGATTAATGGAAAAAGTAATTTCAGGGACTGTTTGGAAGAACCACAACTCGGGGGAGAAGTGTTCCTTTCATTCTACCTTCATTTCTCCTAACTTTTGAAAAGTCATAACATAAAATAAATGTAAAGGCATCTCAGGAAGTGATTTAATCCAGCCTCCTGGTCCAGGGCCATACTTGAACTAAGCATTTATAAGAAATAATGGGAGGCAGCTTAGTGAATTATTTTCTTCCTGAGTCACCTAAAAGATTCCAGTGATTTGGTAAACACAAGCTTACCCTTACAAAGGCTGTTTTTTGTTTCTAGAAACACTAAAATTATGATCTTCTTTCTCTTGGAGGGTGTCTTTGATGCTGCAAACCTGATTATACAACTTAGTTCTCTGTCAAGACTGAAAATGTGCAACTTCTTACACTGTGAGTGACACCGCCATGTCGGAGATCTTTAGAAGATCTGGTGTGAGGGGTCTCAGGTAATGCTCTACATCTCATGATTGTTTAGAGATTTAGATTAGACATTAGGAAAAAATTTACCGTGAGTATTGTGAGGCACTGGTAGAGGTTGCCCAGAGAAGTTGTGGCTGCCCCATCCCTGGAAGTGTTCAAGGTCAGGCTGGATGGGGCTTGGAGCAACCTGCTAGTGGAAGGGGTTGTATCTAGATGATCTTTAAGGTCCCTTCCAACCCAACCCATTCTATGATTCTGTGATTATACTGACTGGATCTCCCTTGGCTGTGTTGGGGTTGAATGTGATCCAGTGAGATACAGGTGTTTGAACTGCAGTCACAGGACTCTCAGTCATGGTCACATACAGGTTTGTACCCATAAAGAGAGCCACCTTCGGTTTTATTTCTATGAAATGGTCATGTGAAATAGTGAAAGTAACAAAATTCCCCAAGAGAGAACCAAACTTATGCAACAGCTCTGACAATCTAAGAGGTATTGGCTGATGGCCAGGAGGCTCAAAATGCTTATCGTAGAAAAGAAGTTCCTTCTGCTCCTGGCACTTGAGATCAGCTTGTCCATGGCTGAGATCTCTTAGCCCTCTTGTGCATTCCCTGACTTCAGTCTTTTTGCCTGAGCATTTCATTTCCCTATTTGGGGTTTTAGAGGGAACAAAGAAAAGTTTCTAAGCTTCCAACAGAAAGAAAAGGGACAAGATACAATACAAAGATGTGAGATAGAAAATTTCTCCATTGTTTGCAAGTGTACCAGTTAGCCTAGTAAAAGATTGTTTCTCCCTACAGACCTTTCATTACAAATAATTGAACTAACATTATTACTCCATTGTAATTTATAGCACACTAAGGTTTTTTTAATCCATCCATTACTGTAGGCACTAAAAGACAAGCAAACTGATTATCACCTTGCCAACACTTATCATCAGGTAGCTGTGGCTGTTTAGATTGCTGCCCAAAGCCAGCAAGAAGTATGTTAACTTAGAACAAAAGGTATTGTTTAAAAAAACAACAGTTACCATTAAGCCCTCAGGATAGGGATCAGTTAAATCCAGTGATACTGTAGGGATTATGACCTCTGGGTCCCCTGCCAGGCCCATTACAATTTTATCTTATCATCACTGTATATCCAAATAAATCAGTGTGTGTCACAAAACCACCAGTGAGCACTGCCTTTCCAAAGGATGTTTTGTGTCTTTTGTCGCTGTAACTATGCATTTGCTAATTACTTTAAATTGGTTTAGCTGGACATCCAGGAATAGGGATTAGATTTTAAAGACTTCTGGGATGAGGTGTGTTCCTGCATATCAATTTTTTCAGCTGTGTTAACAAACAGGAGGCAAAATGAATGGGTGGCAGATACATACAGGGCTCAAAGCACTGCAGTACTTGGGCAATCAATTAACACCTCCAAAACTTATGAATGCCTTAGAAAAAATGAACCTCCACATCTCCTGAAGAGCAGCAGGAGATCATGACTATTGTGACACTCACACCAGGTTGTACAAGAGAGAAATCTGTCCCACAGGGTATAGACTTGTGTGTCTAGTCTCTCTGTTTTCTGCAGGGTATTCTGCCCTCATGGCTGCGAGCCCCAAAATCAAGCTTCTGTTATTGATTTGTCAGACACTGTTCCTTGTTGTTTTGTCAGACACTGTTCCTTGTTGTTTGCAGTGAGGGGATTTGAGTCTTGATTTTGAGTCATTAATGGCATCCACTGAAAAGGCAGTTCGAGAGACACCGTGGAAACTTTCTAGCCACAGCTAAACAAAGCTGAGGTCAGCCACATTTGTGGAGGCTGTTGGGATGCAGAATGATTTTTTTTTTTTAATGTCTTCTCCTAGCATTTTAAATAATTTAGAGATGGTGCTTATCTTGTGCTCTGTGTTAGTGGAAAATTTTTATGATGAAATATGAAGGAGTACATTGGTGATTATCTGATCTTGCTGTAGGCAGCAGCAAAGTAGGCACTACAGTATTATATTAAGGCACTAGGCCCTCGGAGTCAAAACTTGAGTCCTGGAGAGAGATAAAGAACAGATAATAATAGGTTAACAAATCCAGCTATTGAAGCTTGAGTCCTCCTCTCTACCCTATTCCTGGAATTAACAACCCACTCCTGTGACAGAAATGTATATTAAAATAAATTAAACAATTTCACGTAAATTAAACAATTTACACTGAAATAGCTGAGATCTGAGCAAATACTGTTTTTCCAGCTATGCTTTGCTCATTAAGCACTGGCTGAGAGAAGGAGCAGTAGCAGCAGAGAACAGCAATATGTTAGAGCCCTTCTCTTGAGTACATCTTCAGTGCCCTTCAGTATAGAGGCATGTCAGCAGAGTGAGGTTCAACTAGCACCTGTAGATACCTAGTATGAAGTACTGCAAAAAAACATGACTAAATCCTGACCCCTGGCTAGAAATCAAGATGCCCTTGAACTGGGTTAGGTGGTTCTCCCACTATGTCTGAATGACAAGGGAATTCCAAGCCATGGGCAGGGACACCTCACACTAAATCGTATCACCCAAGGGCTCGTCTAACCTGGTCTTGAACACTGCCAGGGATGGAGCATTCACAACCTCCCTGAGCAACCTATTCCAGTGCCTCACCACCCTAACAGGAAAGAATTTCCTCCTTATATCCAATCTAAACTTCCCCTGTTTAAGTTTTAACCCGTTACATCTTTCATGTCACAGCTGTGTCAATAGTGCACTAACCCATTAAGTAGTTTAGGTTGAAGAGACTCAAATGCATGGCTTTGTCTATGAGAAAGTACCTAAACCATTTGGCTAAGTAAAGTCCCCTCTACTTTTCAGTGGAATCTGTGCCCTCATGCAAAAAGGAATAGGGCACCTTAGGGTCCACAGAGAGATGTTCTTTCAGAGTGTTTGGTATGAAAAGTTCCACAACCAAGCTGGACAGGGAGGTCCTCAGTGTGTTTTAAGTATGGCCATGCATAAGTGACCACCACAAGGTACATTCTTGGACTTGGCTTGTTAAGAACTTTCTCAAATCTGATCCTTAGTCTTCTGGCTTTGTTTCTTTCCTCAAAATTATCAAGAACCCACGGGGTTATTACTGCAATTAAAATATCCACAGATGTTTATTTTACTTAAATCAAGTTCCTGGTGTCTACATTGTGGGCAGGACTGCAGTAATAAAGAGCTCAGGCTAAACAAAAATGAAAGAGTCTGAATGCTGGGCTTATTAAGAGAAGCAGACACTTAGGAATTGAATTTAATTGAATGGCTTATCTAAAAAAAAAAAGAGATAGAAATCTCTAAAGGACTGGGAGGTTTAGGGGGTTTTGACATCCCATGTTCCCAGTCAGGCAGCTGGCAGCCAAATGGGTGCTGTTTCCATAGTGCTTTGTGTGGTCTTCTTCCAGCAGACCAAGAAAACCAGAGAGGATGTTGATGCCTTGAGATATCCTTTGGCTGCACCATTGCAAGGTTTCAGAGGAATCTGGTTGAATCAGATTACATGAATGGATAGTTAGCTGACTTTTATTTTATCAGTGCACTAGGTCCATCAAGTAATCGTGTAATGTATCCACGCCGTGCTCACTCCCACCACGAAAAGCAGAAACCAACCATGTCCTGTGTCTGATGACCCACAGTCTGAATACTCCTGTGTCATTCACTTTTCATTAGCAACTTCATTCTGAGCTTGATGAAAGGCCTTGCTTAACTCAACATGTTACTGCACCTGGTGCTACATCGCCCTTGTTGTTTTCTTGCATGCAACAGAATAAAAGACCTGACTTCTGGATAAATGAGGGCAAATTCCTGCTGTGCCCAGGGAAAAAGGGAGGAGAATAATAGCAGAATGCACCGGAACTGGACACATGGAGTAGCTGTAATCCCAGACTTAGTCAGAATTGTCAGTCTATCTTGGCATCCTCCTTAGAGCAGTGTTTTTCTTTGAGTTCCCAATTAATTTAGGGTCTATATACATTCATTTAGTGAACATATGATATAGATCAAGATACTACTCCACTCTCCTCCACAGCTCATTCAACCCTGAGAGCTCTATCTGAGCTTCTGCAGGAGGTGGTTGGAGCTAAACCATCAGGTCCTCTGCTGAAGTAGCTGAGGACATTTTACATGTTCTGCTCTTCAGACTCTGTCCTCAAGGCAGCAGTCCCCAACAGGAGAACAGAACTGGGAAGTAAAAGAGCTGCAATAGCCTGACCCACCACACCTAAGAGAAAATCTAAGTATTGTGTCCTACAATGTTTTTTTGTTTGGTTGATTTGGATGTGGAAGGCCCTTATTATTAATGCAAAGTGCCCACAGAAATACACTTGGCCCTACTTCAGCACATGTGCTTATTCAAGGGGCACCGCAGAGCCCAGCGTGGTTAAGTATGAGTTTAAATGGCCGGTCACGCATCCAGCTTAAATTACTTGTACTTACTTGTACAGCATCCCAGAATTTAACCACATTCAGTGCAGTTGCACCCGAGTGGAAGCAGCCTGAAAGCAGGGCAATGCTCAGAGAGTATTCAGAGACACTGCTGCACCAACAGGAGTCTGAGCCTGAATACTCAGTTTTAACAGAACAGCATAAAAAGAAACATTTAGCGTTTATAATAAGTACTTAACAGCTGAAAGAAAAGGGCTCCCATGTAATCTACCAGTATTGCTGAGTTTGGGAAATTCCCCATCCTCAGGTGAATGTGTCAAGCCTCCAAGCCCTAAGAACAGAAATGTTGTGACTGGAGGTATTCCTCCTGTGCAATATCAAGGGGGCTTGCCTTGCTGTTTGCAGAGGGCAGACACACCTTCTTCTTTTTGCTAACACATGAGTGTAAAGCAGGTTTGGTTCCCTCATCTGGCCACAGGGACTGGAAGCCATCAGGTCTCCAAGAGGTGCAGTCAGAGCCAGCAAAGGACTGTTCACAGCCGGGTGATGCAATGTCAGATTTTAAAGTGTATTAAATTAGTCCATTACTTTTTTTACTCATCAAAACACACATTGCCCAATACTGCACTGCATATCTGAGTTACCAAGCACCCTCTTACAAAAATGCATATGTATGGTTTACAGTGCTGTCTTTCATTACAGTCCTGTAAGTGAATTCACTCATTATCTTTCCTCCAGATGTTTAAAGACCAGCTACAAGTCAGGGGATAAGTGCAAGACCAGCATCACCTAGGCCAGTGTAACTACAGTCAGCATGCCTTATCTCTGTGCAGGAGGTATCTGTTCATCACCAGCCCTTTTGCAGGGGCTGCTAACAAAGAGGCTAACCAGCTCCAAATTGAGGGGTTTCCTCATGCAGACACATGACATTGCGATTCAGACCACCAGCTCTTTCCTCACAAGCCACTGAACATGCATCAGAGGGGAATGGTATTTTGTTCATAAGACAGAGGTGAAAGGCTCTATATCCTATTACAGAGCCAGCTAGTCTCTCTGTTTACATTTTCATCAGAAAAATTCAATGCTTTTACATTTGTGAATGGAAATGCAGCAACAGGAGCATGTAAGAAGTGGCAGTTCTTAGTCCCTCATATGACTTAGTGTTGGATAGAAGCCAAGGAAGGAAGGAAGATAATTGCCAGCTCTCCAGCTGTGAACGTGGAGCCACACTGAACCAAGGATTTCTCTGGCACTCGGTGGGAGAGATGGGGAATCTTTACGTTCCTGAAGTCACTCTTAGAGCTGATTGCTGCATTCCGGTGACTGTGCGGGCCTAAGCTAACACCACACACAGAACCAATAGTATTTGTGTCCTGGTGACTCCAATAAAGAGTATCGCTATGGTGAGCCCTCTAGCCTTGGGTACTACAAAGTGATCCAGGCTCTGCAGAGCCTGACCATCAGATTTGCTCTATGCCTTTTGGAAATGCACTTCTTTCTCACACTTTGGTTTGGGATCATTATGTCCTGAAATGCAAAAAGATGCTGTTTCTGAACTAATTTCTCCAAGTCCTATTATGACTGAAGCTACAAGTACTTAAAACAACCTGTGAATGATCCTTCTCATGTGCCAAAGTAAATCACTAAGAATACCTCATAAAAAAACAGCAGAAATGTTTCTATAATGGTGAGTTAAATAGCACCAACCAGTGTGAGTTAAATAACACCAACCAGTGTTCCCAGGGTTAGTGATTCAACCATCTGTGGTGTTCAGCCAGTAGACTAGCTTTTGGAAAGGTTTTGACCTGGATAGCTAGCTTTTTCCAAGGTGAGAAATATTCAGAGGAGCCAGCACAGGTCTGGGAGCACTGCTGACTCAATCTGGGTGCAGACTTTTCTTTGCTCTGGAATACAGCAGGAGCTCTTTGGCTCTCTTCTATAAGCTCATACATAGGTTTTGGAAGATAGAAAAGTATGTGTGCAAGCCATTGTACACCAGCTGGCCTCAATGCCAAGGACAGTCCCAACCCATGTCACTTAGTTCCATGGAAGTTGGCCAGAGATGGGATAAACAGTTCTGGCAGGGCTAATTTGGACCTAAATGCAGTGTAAGGTCTTTGATGCTTGTTTTCTTTCTGAAAGATTTTAGCCCTTCCAGCTCACCCATCATATCATATTCTCTCCCTTCAGGGAACTGATCTAAAACACACTCTCTTCTTTGGTCTGAAAAATAGCACCCCTTATCTTGGCTCCATTCTCTATTATTCACACCTCTGCCTCCTCTTACTTCTCTCCTGCTGTGTCTGCTCCATGTTCTGCCTCCTCCTCCTTCTCCTGAGCTCTTCTGCCTCCTTATCCTCATTTCTGCCACTTCTCTCTCACCAACCCTCCAGAAATCTCCAGCTCCTTCCTCCCCATCTCTCATGAGCCAAACCAATTTTCCTTTTTTGTTGTTATGATTGCCTGTGGGCAGGATCCCAGCCTGAAGACTTGACTCTGTTGAAGCATGCCCTTGACTTCATTGGAGCCACATTTCTTTTGAAATGTTTTGATGATTTCCCATTTCTGCAAAAAAAAAGACATGTGTGCAAACCAGCTCCTCTGCAGGATTCATCAAAGGCCAGCAGTAGCTGCTGAGTGAAGCATGGTTAAGATGCGATTATAGAATCGAATTTACCGTTTAGTCCATTCCTGCTAAATAAGCCTATCTTTCTGGGCTTTCAAGTTGACTTTGCTCATGTGTAAATAGTTTCATATTATGGAACCCAGACCATCTCAGCTGTTTGGGTTAGTTTGTTTAAAGTTATAGGAAAAGGTACTAGAAATGATGGCTACAATCTGCTACTTTGGCCCAAATACAATCTGTACTAGATTTCCTGAGTTTCTGAACTTTGCAGCATCGTAAATTTGTGCAATTATAACTGTAGAGGCAAGAAGTATGTAGGCTCAGTGAAAACATCTGAATTAACATCATGCAATAATAAATAGATTCCCATAAAAACTGCTACAGATATCTCCAGAGAGTAGCTCTTAAACAATGACCAGAAAAAAATCCAACCAAATACCTGAAAGTATTATATCCTGTATCTAGATGGTTTTGCCTTTTAAAGGGCATACGTTAGGCTACAACTATGAGATTTTAGGAAAATTTTGAGTGGAAGTGTTTAATCCGAAATGTCCATAGTGTTTCTGAGAACAAATGCAGCTCCGAGGCTCCTTAAAAGAAGTCCTATAAGGTCTGTTTCGCTATATTGAAGCTGAAAGACAAAGTTAATCAGCTACAAAAAAGCTAAGGTATTAAAATACCCTTTGGCTTACAGAAAATGTTCAGCTCTCTGGCTTTTTATTCACTGCTAGGTAAAGAACTTCATCTGCTCCAGTTTAAGTTGCTGGCTATGTCCTGATTGACTTAAACAGGGAAATGGCTGGGCCACAAATGCAGGATGGGAGGAAGTTGATTGAAAATGGCTTCATATTTCTGTCAGAGCAAAGGAAAATATCTGTAAACAATTTCCTTCTAAGGCCTTTTAGAACCAAAGTGATTAATGGAAAGCAACTGGCAGAAAAGGAACAACCAACCCACTGAAGGAAGCAAAATAAGCAGAACATTTACACAACCATCTTTCCAGGGCAGCTGATGTCTTTTTCACACCTATATTTATTTTTTAATGCTATCTGAAAGTGAACACATTGAACAAATACATTTTTTGCTTGTTTTCGTAGCATCATCTTCTCTACCTTCTTTTCCAGCTTTGTTAGGGCTGTACAACACGTAATAGTGAGTTTAGTAAGCTTCAGCTGCTTTGACAATCATTTAATCTTATATTCTTCTGTTGTAGAATGTCTTCCTTATTCCCTTGTATCTGTCAAAAAATTGAAGCACAATGAGTGTGTAAGCAGAAATATTAATTGCAAACACATTCTATTTATCTCGCAATGTGTAAATGAAGAAAAGATAGCACTTGAAAGGAAAGCAGTCTTTTCTTCCATTAAAAAAATGAGACCTCTAATGTTCTTATCATTCCTGTTCTTATCTGGTACAGAGCACTTTCAATCCATCAAGACAGTACTCTTCTTGTCTAACTGAACTGCTGAGAGATAAGAGGTTTTAGGATTTCCTGACCATTGTTTGAACCTTTTTCTTTCTAGCTCAAAGAGGAAAGTCTTGAAAGTCACTAAAGCTCCAACTGTAACTAATTAGGGAATCTGAGGAATATTCAGTTCAATGCAGAGGTTAACAAATAGGAAAACTTCAAACCACTACAGAGATGACCTTAATGGGAAATTCAGATTTCAATTGAAGCTGTAGTAAGCTAGTCACTGGAGATTCGAGCTTCTTTTCTTCTTACTTGGAAAAGCTCAAAAACCCACTGTTAAGCAAGCAAAGAACAAAAACTCCAAACCTTAAAAGGGTTGCCCACTTTTATCTATTTTTATCTGAGTATTGAGCCATTTTAATGGAGATGACCAAAGAGCCAGGCAATTAGCTGGGTAAGGTAGCTGTGTAGACTTACGGCTTGGACCAAAATGGGCAAGGAAAAATTAATAGAGCTTTATATACAACAGTAATTGGCTCTTAAAATTTAAAATTAAATACCTCCTACAGGATAATATGACATTCCAGAAAGAGAACAGTACATTTGCTGATTTTATTCCTTTCTGTTGCAACATTATTTGGTTATGTGAGAACTAATTTTAACCAAACGCATAAACCACGTAAAAGCAAAGCATGCTTGGCAAAGACTGAGAGACAGTGAACAACAGATTCCAGATAGTTGCCTGGTTTTGTTTTATCCCAACAGGCTTTCAGTTACTTTGACTACAATAGACTAGCATTTAATTACTGAACCTTTTAAAATGATCATGTCTCCCTTGATTTAATGGCAAATTAAAGAAGGAACACTTCTCAGAATTTAGCTTCCTGATTTTAAAACTGAAATTTTTCTTGTTCTGTAGAATTAAAAAATGTCATCAGGCTTTTACTGTCTGCAGTTTGTTATGAATCACATAAAACTCATTAAACATGGCATTTTTCATCATGTCATGTGTATTAACGAAGTCATTACAAATGCAGTTCAATAAATCACTAGATCAACTGCCATGGAAAAGCCAACAGGAGAGTTAAAAATAAATATTCTTTCATGGTTTCCCACAGTAATGGGACTGTCTCAAGCCCTAGGCAATTTATTTATAGTCTTTTTTTAATAGTAGTTACTTAGTTGAATTTCCGCCTTCATATTTGGGTTGTTTCATCTAGACATGAGTATCAGTCCCAGCTTGATTGTTTGGATTCAACCCTAATTTCTCCCAGATTGTCCATGGAGCGTGTACATTACAAAACTGTGTGGCTAAAAAGAAACATACATCAAAAACTCTAGCTCAATAACCTGCACTGAGGCAGGATCAAGCAGACTAAATCCTCCTCAGTAGAGGGTCATCTGCCTTGATGTTCTTGAACACATTCAGTGAAAGATTTTTCACACATAACTTGCTAGCCAGTGCCTCAGAACCTTTGCATATTTAAAGTTTGCTTCTTTTCCAATCAAAACCTTTTGGATGTTGTTGTGGTTCAAACCCAGTCAGGTAACTCGTTCACTCACTCCCCCCCTTCTTTCCCTCCCCCTACTCCCGGAGGGACAGAGAGGAGAATCAAAAAGAATGCAACTCCCACGGGTTGAGATAAGAACAGTTTAGTAACTAAGGTATAACACAAATCACTGCTGCTACCACCAATGATAATAATGATAAAGGAAATAACAAGGGAAGAGAATACAACACCTCACCACCAGCCAACCAATAACTCACCCCCCAAGCCCGACCAAGCACTGACCCATACCTCCTCCAACCCTGCAGTCTCCCAGCCCTTCCGGCTAACTCCCAGTTACATCCTGGGCATGACGTGCTGTGGTATGGAATACCTCTTTGGCTAGCTTGGGTCAGGTGTCCTGTCTCTGTTTCCTCCTGGCTTCCCCTCCTCCCTGGCAGAGCATGAGGCTCACAAAGTCCTTGGCCAAACCAAAACATCACTGTTATCAGCTCTGTTCCTGAGCCGAAAGTCAAAACACTGCACTGCACCAGCTACCAAGAAGGGGAAAAATGACTGCTACTGCTGAACCCAGGACAGATGTACATAAACCAATTCTCTCCCCTACTGAACAGATAACAATGGTTCCCTGTCGTCCCTGTGGCAACATTAACATAAAAGAAGTATGCCATGTTCTCCTCAGTTTTCTTGTTTTAGGTATTAAACAAACCTAGTTCCTTCAGACTTTCCATATATGTGGTCTATATCCCTTACCATCCAGGCACCAGGTTCAAGCTTCACCAGCTGAGCTGCCTATCTAAACCTTGCTGTAACAATCCTAACACTCCTGGAACACCTCTCCTAAGAAAGGCTGAGAGAGTTGGGTTTGTTCCGCCTGGAGAAGAGAAGGCTCTGGGGAGTCCTTATTATGAACTTTCAAAATAGAAAGAGTGCTTATGAGAAAGTGTGAGACTTCTTATCAAGGCCTGTAGTGACAGGTCAAGGGGTGATGGTTTTAAACAGAAAGGGAGTAGGTTTAGATTGGACATAACAAAGAATTTTTTTTTATGATGAGGGTACTGAGACAATGGAACAGGTTGCCCAGAGAAATTACAGATGCGCCATCATTGGAAGCATTCATGGTCAGTTTAGATGGGACTTTGAGCAACTCGATCTAGTGAAAGATGTTCCTGCCCATGGCAGGGTAGGGGTTGGACTATGTGGTCTTTGAAGGTCTCTACGAACCCAAAGCATTCCTTGATTCTATGATTCTACTCTTCAGTTAGAATAAGAAAGATGCTGATTCACAACCAAATGACATTTTCTATTCCTATTTATTTTAAGCTCTATCATCATATCCAAATTTACTTTACTGTACTGTATTCATTGCCAGTTACTCCAACTCTGCGCTTGTGGGTTTGATCCTCACTCTGAAGTGTCCATATCACAGCTGTTCTTGTGGGATTTCCAGCTGTCTGTTTTGAGCCATCTACCCCATTTGACAGACTTTGAATTCCCACACAGTCCACCAGGCTGTCACTGCCAAAACTCATAGGGCTTCATTCATGCTGACAAACCATGTCTCAAAGGCACTGGTGCATTCCACAGGGACTGCAGAAGTTCAGCGTATCTCAAGGATGGTCCTGAGTTTATGTGCTGCTCCCTTTTACCTGCAAAAGAAATAGCATGCAGGAGTTTCTTCTTTCTACAGCTGGGGAAACACTCCAGATCCTCATTTTTGTCCATGTGGTATAAAACATACAAGCTAATGATGACGTTTTTAAGGGTCAGGAAATGTGGAGCTTATTCCATTAAGTATACAAAGCATCTAGACCTTTAGAAAATGTTTAGAAAAACATTTTGGCTACAGGAAGACCATCATAGGCACTAAAGGACTTTCTTTAATTGGAAAAAAAATTGAGACATAAAAGGAACAAGACTTGGTTTTGCTAAATGCATTTAAGCTGTCCTTTTAATAATAAAAACCAGTTGTCTTCAAGATGGGATAACTTTTAAATATAAAAAAATAACACACCACAGGGAGCTGAAAGGAAAAACAAATTTAATTATGTATTCAAGGCCATCCAAACCACCCACCCACATATTGTTTGCTGGATACACAGACGCTATAGTTGCCATGGCTCAACCAATGGTCTTTGTATGAAAAGTAAACACCTTTGTTAAAAAGTAAAAATATGACATGGAGTGAATAATCAGAGGGTTTTGGCAACATCCTACTCCCTCTGAAATCAGCAGGCTACTTTCAGCAGGATGGGGGCTAAGTTTTCAGCCGTCTAACAAAAGCTGGGGTAGCTGTGGTGAGGATGTCAGAAACTGTGTTGGACAGACAGGCTGATGCACTGATAAAGAGCAGCCACATCTGCCAAGGGAGGAAGAGTAGAGGTTAAGTCATGGGTGGCAGTACTACCAGGGGTGGGCTTTCAGACCCACTGTGCCTATCCTAGGGAATTAATATGGAATTTAGTGGCATAGAGAGTCAACCTCCTGTGTCTGTGAGCTTTCACTGGCATTACTTTATTTTCTTATATAGATGTAGCTATTAAGAGCTGGCTGTTGTGTTAGCAGCAGGCTCAAAAGGACTGAAGCATAATGCCTCCAGTGCAGTGTGGCAGATGCCCATGTGTCCTGGGTTCAAGGCAAAGCAGCCATAGATCACCTCAGCCTGAATGGAATGCTGATTAATATTCAGCCTCTGTGTCATGATATATGGCTGAGCCTGCTGGTACTTCAAAAGCACAAACACTGACAATCTGAAAATTTCAATGAATGGAAGAATGAACCTAACAGGGTTGTGCACAAAAAGCCTTTCCAAATACCCCTGAAATGAGGTGTCTCACCCTTCTTCAGCCAGCAAAGTCTGCAGGTGGTATGGGGGAGCTTCACTAAATGAGGAAAGACAGGTTGCTGCAGCAAGAGTGATGAAGAATTTACTTCTTTGTCATCTGTGTGTGTATGTATTGCATCTATGTATTCATATCATGATAAAAGGTTTCTAGTAATGGAAAACTAGAACTGATGTCAACTGATACAATTTTGGTCCTCAAAGGGGGATGCTTTGTTATGGTACACACAGACTAAAGCTTTTTGGAGACGACAGATGAAGGGACCGATGCAAAAGCATATTTGTCCATTTTCTGTGACATATTCTGAGAGGATACTGATTTCAGTTTGTCATAGTTTCCTGGTTGTTGATACTATCCTCCAGACGTGAAAACATCAAAAGTGACAAAAGCAATCTGTGAAATTGCTATTTACAAAGCTGCAATTTGCAAAAGCAGGAAACACAAGAGGGACTACTGCTGGGAGTTTGGGAGTGCAAGATTTTGGAGGCTGGTAAGGATGCTGCACCAGATGAAAGGCAGAAGTAGCAACAACAACAACAACAAAATTTTGCAATGGCAGGCATTCAAAACCCCCATGCCGAGAGAAAGAGACATCAAGTCCATTTGAAAAATAGCAAAGGTAGATGGATGCCAGCAAAAATAATTACTTCGTAGAGACAGAGCCAAACTTTTGGACACCAACTGACCGACCACTGGAGGCATCATCCGTTTTAACTTGCTGTGGCAGAGGAGTCCAAAATACCTGTTGATGCAAACAACATGAAAAAATAAAAATAAAGAGCTCTTTGGAAACCTAATTGATTAGAAAGACCCAGAGAAGGGGAAAGCACATGCCAGCAGCAGCAATGTCCTTGCTGCCCGGTATTCCTAAAGACACAGAGGGCGAACTCCAGACAGACACAGCACTGACATGCTGAAAATGCATGGTAATTCATTAGGATATAATAATTTTAGTGAGAAAGAAAACCAACCTAGAAATATGTAATGGAGTAGAGCTAAGGTGTATTGGTAGATCTATTTGCCTGTCTTGAGTAATCATTCAAATGCTCACTTCAGAAGAAACTAGAAGGGTGTCAAAAAGGAAATAAATGAAACCCCCTAGGTACCACAAGTGCATCTGTGCAAGCAAGACAATGTGATGCTGATATGGCAATGACTGGGCTAAGAGAAGTACTGCAGAGTGAGTATGTCCATGATAGTTTTCCAGAAGCTTAAACCAAGCCAAACTGAGCAATATGCCTTCTTCTTCTTATTAAATCTGATCCTGCTGTTTTGGAGGTGAGCAGAGAGTGAAGGTGTGGCTGACATGACCCTGTAGAGATAAGGATTTTAATAAAGCCCATTCAGATACATATCGTCTGCTTTTACCAGTCTGAGGTTTCCATGCTGCCAGAGCTCCTGATGGAAGTAAAGATCTGGAGGATGAGGAGCACTTGCAGGGAAGACTTTTTTCCATTTGCCCGAACAAGTTTTCAGAGGTCCTGGGAGCACTACACAGACCCTTGCCCACAGGAGGTCCCTGTTCTACTACCTCCAGAGCATTCAGTTTACATTAGCAAGGGATTCTGCTCAATTCAGCTCCTTATTTGAAAGATTCCAATTATTTACTAAAATCTTTCTGAGGTGTATACACAGTTCCTTTTTCCCAGGAAACCAGGCTTTAATCTACAGACATGCATTTTTACGCCTTAAAAGCAGAGATGTGTCTGGGAGAGAGAGAAAGGAGGAAGGACGTCTCTAAAGAGCCTGCATTCACGGTGCATACACAAATAAATGAAGATTCCCTGAGGGATAAGGGAACATCAGTCTGACCCTGCTAAATTAAACTCTTTCATTCATTCAGTATATGCAGTTGAGATGTGAGGATCTCAGTCAAAAGTGGACTAAAGTGCTTTGAAACAGCTGGGTTCATCTGGTAATTAACCAGGCATTCAACCTGATATATAATCAGGATAAAACCAGGAGAGCAATGTTAGATGTCTTTTTTTTTTTTAATTCATAGTAAATAATGTGATACGATTTTCTAGAGAAAAAAAAAATAACACCCAACAAAACCCAACAAACTAACACAAAACCCAATACAACAGACTACAATGAATATTTATGATTCTATATTGAAATCAGCTCCTATTCTTACTAATATTAATTGCAAACATGGCTTCTGGATGATCTCCTAAAATCCTCATAATCCCAGAGAGCAGTTACTATCCCTTGACAGCAAAATATGGGTCTGTGAGGGAGAAAATGTTGTCTCACAACATAGCACTGAAAACTGGTTGTGTCTTTCAATCCAGAACCTTTTTTTGTAGTAACTTTCCATATGATTTTTACAACTGGGAACGTCTGATAATAACTGCATGTTTTCCAAACCAGGAAGCCATAAATGAAGAAGGCATTTGGCCAAACTGCTATGTATTATGATAAGTAATAGTCAGAATGTGCACTCACGTTCACATAAATTCAGTGTAAGAGAGATGTTAGCACATAGCACCAGATTTGCTTTCCATGTATCTAAAATTTGCCCTTGTAAATTAAAGCAGAACCATAAGGTTTTGAAGACAAAAAAAAGCTGCTTAAGCCGTCTATTTCCCTTCCATGCCAACACGATTGCTCTTTGATATGCAATCATATGTGGGGTTTTAGGTTTTTCTCCCTCCTTTTGTTTTACTTCAGATGTATATGAAATAATTCAGCAAGCAGCAAGAACGTCCATGAGACACAGCACCGCAAATCTGGATTCTCTGACTGCACTGAAAAGAGCCCAGCTGGTCAGTCCCTCCTGTCCTGTTCCTCCCCCTTCCCAAATCCAACCAGAAATTCAACCTTCACATGCCAAGATTTTTGTCTGTGAGCTTTAGAAACTGCACACACACCAGCTTCCAAGCAAAGCAGTGCCAAGGAGAGACTGCTTCAATTAATACAATTAATAGAAATCCAGCAGCACGCTGAATCCCAGCTTGACTCGAAGCCGACCCCTCCTTTCAGGAAAGGTCACCTCCAGCTTCAGATGGGGCAGAGTAGCCCACGTGCTCCTGGGGTTTGTCCTGTCAGCGACAACGTGGCTCACGTTTCTGGATGCTGTGTGTGTCAGAGCAATCAATATCTTACACCCTCCCAGACAGAGCTCTTCTAGCAACTGCAGTGTCAATTCTAGGAACCATCCTGTGTGTGCATGGGGGATTTGCTCTTACTGGGAAGCAGAAACCGCCAAGGGATTTACAAGGAGGGGCAGCATATCTCAATAGGAAAGTCATCCAGGAAGTCTCATTTCCAAGAACCAGCTGGTAAACAGTTTAGAGCACCCTGCTCACATCTGTAACACTCAACAATTAGTGAGACGCTGCTCATGTACCTCTAAAATAACCTATTTGGTCTTGTTTATTTATATCATTCATTGAGCGTTTTTCACTGGCTTTGAAGAGGTAAAATCAGGCTGAGCCGCAGCTGTGGGATTAGGGAGTGCTGGCACCAAAAGGTGACCTATCTCTCCTGTTAAACAAGCAGTTGTTATGGTCTTAATTTAATGTCAAAGGTATTTAGAGCGGCCATTAGCAGGTAATTAATAGCCTGAAATACCCTAATCTATGAGACTGCTCAGGTTTATAATTTACAACTATTTCAGAGCTGCCAAAATACTTGTCAGACACCTGGAGTGTCAGCAAGCAATACACAGTCTCAGAAACCTTCCCCACCAGTTTTCCCGAGCCACGTACACAGGAGTGAGCACAACTCCCACTAAAAATCCTGAGATCCTGTTCAGACTCTAAAATGAAGTTCTCTTTTTCACGCCTGCCCCAGAGAATCGCTGCGCAGCACAGACAGGCAGTCCTCAGCGTTGTCCACTTTAGAAGAATACAGCTGCTGTTTTTTAACAGGGGGGAAAAAGGAGGCTTTTATGGCTATCCCTGAAGAGAGGCCTCTCACAATGCATCGCAGTGTCTAAACAGACCTACGTGCTCTGATCCCACTTGGCAATAATGAGGGACTTGTATTCCTCAGGCTTCGGAGACCAGCTCTTCACATCGGGCTGCAGATGCAGTCTCCAGTTACAGCAGCGGCGTGCTCAAAACCTGTGACATTTAAGGGGGAATGAAAATTAAAATTGTCTTTTGCTATTGTCCATGTATTTACCCTTTGCTTTGGTCTGTTTCCATAGCAATAAAAGGAAAGAGATCACGTGTCCCCCTCGGAGCTGGGCGGGCGTGGGGAGCGCTGAGCCTCTGTTTTGCGTGCAACCGCGCCCCGCCGTGGCTCCGCGGAGAGAGCGGCTCCGCGCCGCGCCCCGCATCGCGTTCCCTCCGCATCCACCGGCTCTGCGGACGCTCGCTGGGGGTTGGAGTTCTGCGGATGCTCGCTGGGGGATGGAGTTCTGCCGGACAGTGGGGGTTTTGTCTTGCGCCATCGAACGTTTTGGGAAACTCCCGTTTAGCTACACTAACGTAGTTACTGGGGTGCTCGCTGTTTTCTCGTGGTAAAACCCTGTGAAAGGCAAGCTTGCAAGAGGAACAAACCTCTCTAAGAGGGTGGATACCTGTTCAAAAAACAGCTCCTGGAACAAAGGGAAATCTGAAGACAAAAGGCTCAGGATAATGAAACCCTGTATCAGCTTCTACTTATGTGGACACGGCAGTGCAGAGATAAACATTACAGTGTGATTCTGTGTCTTGTCCCCAGCTCCCTGTGTGGGGCAAAACCCTTACTGACTTCAGTGAGCCAGATTAAAATAAAGCTATTGCCTGACTGTCAGTTCTGCCATCAGCTCTCACCCTGGATAGTTGATGAACTATGGGAATTTGTACCTGTCTGAGCATAAACACATGAGCTGGCCAAGGCCAGGACAGTGTGGCAGCTGCTCCCCCATTATCTGTCTACATCCCATCAGAAATTGTATTATAGTCTCATAAAGGGTAATACATGGTTCCTAATATATAGAATTTAATAGAGAACTTACTAGAGAAATTAGATGGACTGAGAGATGAAAATAAAAGTCTCCCCTCAAAATAGGATTTACAATATCCAGACCATTTCAGCATTAGTGAGTTTCAAATTACTAATTCAGTTCATTCTACAGCTTTATTGTTATAAATTCTTAGCAAAATTTAATTGGAAGAGACCTCTGGAGATCATCCAGTCTATTCCAGTCCCTCCCCAAAGCAGAGTTAACCCTGAAGCTCTGTGGCATTGTCCAGGACACCGTTACAAGCCCCAAGAATGGGATTATCAGGGTACCTGCTCCAGTGATGAACCACACTCACAGTGAAAAGCTTTTGCATTATACTCAATTTTAATTTCCCTCTTGCAGTTTGTTGCCTCACATCCTTTTACTTGCCCTTCTGAGGAGATACTGGTTCCATCTTTGTAAATCCCCTTTATACAGAGAAATAATCTCCCTGTATGCAATAACAGAACGGTACCAACAGTCACAGGTTGCTGTCTCACTTTCAGTCCATGATTTTAGAGCAGATATTAAATGAACATAGGAAAGGAGGCTAACCAATTGCAGGCGTGCTTCAGATCTGTGTTTTCAAAACCTGTAGCATACAAAATAAACAATAATAGTTTCTACCAAATAAAGATGCTACTTATATTGCTGGTCACTGCAAAGGAGTTCAATGTTTTAATGGAAGAGAATGGAGATGTAGCTTTCATCAAGATACGAAAGTGATTTATTGTCAAAGAATAAGAAAGCAAACTTTCCTAATCCAGAACTATTTTTTTGCTTTAAAGCTAATGCTAATGGTGTTACACTGTAGAAAGTGACATAGTTGCCTCTGCTTGCTTTAAATAGTTTGGGTACCAGAACTGACACACCCTTATTTTCCCTTCATTTTCTGCCCTATTAAGCTGCCTTTATCCCAGCTGGCTTCTTCAAAGCTAATATGGGCCTTTATAGTTCAGAACTTGTAATATCTGATTTATGAAGCATTCAATAAATCAAGTGCATTGGTGGGAAGAAGTAAACTACATATCTGATAGAAAAAAACTTTATAGCGGTTGAAATGATAACTAATCTATTGTTTGGGAGGGATAGAGAATAATCTTCTAGGTTTGGAGCATGTTTAAGTAATTTTTTTGGTTTTAAAAGAGACCTTCTATTACAAACATAAAAGTACTCCTCAAGACCATTGTTCTCTGATCTCAGATGTATCTCAAGCAAACATCTTGTCAACACTTTTTTTAGCAAAGGGATGTGGCTTACCAAAAAATGGAACAGGGTATTTTGCTTGCTATTTTCCAAGTGGGGATTTAATAGGTGTATTTTTGATAGTTACAAACAGATCCATAGCCTTTTACTAGCCAGAAGTCTTGAACAACTTTGAAGTGCAAGCAGCCATTTATTTTGTCTTTGTTTAAAATGAAAGAAGAGATTTAAACTGCATGAAAAGCCATTGACCTTCTTTTGAAGAAATCAGCGCTTTTTCCTTCAAACAGAAAGAAATTTTGCTGCAGGACATGATAAATAAGGGAATAAAGTTTATTGAAACTAAAAATGCATTTTATTTGTTCATCCAATGTCTTTTTCCAAGGACTAAGATTAATAGCACATGGCATTTGTAGTTCCGTGATTTATATGACCATGTACGAATATAAACATTTTGGAAGCCACACACACTTTTGCCAAGTCAAATCCACCTTTTTCCTTCTGCAGTCCTATCTGATGCCCATTATGACAGTTCACATCAAGCTAATTGACTTGTCTGTGTGTCCTGTTAGGAAAATAGCCTTTCCTGGTGAGGACATTATGGATGTATGTTTAGATCTTCCAGTCAGAGATTAGGGGAAACTCCTGAACTTCATAAAACATCAACTCTAGCTCCAGTGCTTGAAGAGAGATCAATGGAAAAAACACAGTTTCAGGCAAAACCTAATGCGGGATTAGGGAAATGATCATCCCCCTGTACTGGTGAGTCTGCACCTTGAATCTTGTGTTCAGTTCTGGGCCCATCACTCCAAGAAAGACATTGAGGTGCTGGAGTGGGTCCAGAGAAGGGTAATGGAGCTGGTGAAAGCTCTGGAGCACAAGTGTGATGAGGAACGGCTGAGGGAACTGGTGTTGTTTAGTCTGGAGAAAAGGAAGCTCAAGGGAAACCTTATTGCTCTTTACAACTACCTGAAAAGAGGATGTAGCGAGACTAATGTCAGTTTCTTCCCCCAAGTAACAAGAGATAGGACAAGAGGAAATGGACTCAAATTGCACCAGGGTAAGTTTGAATTGGATATTAGGAAAAAATTCTTCCCTGAACAGGTTGTCAAGCCTTGGAACAGGCTGCCCAGGGCAGTGGTAGAATCACGATTCCTGGAGGTGTTTAAAAGATATGTAGATGTACTCTTAGGTACATGGTTTAGTGGCTGACTTTGTTGCCAATATGTGAGAATTCTTGCTAACGGAATCAGGAAAACAGATGAAATTATTTCTGGAACAGGTTATAAACTGACTGTCATTAGGAGCTGGAGTTTTTCTGGGGGAGCATTTTTTGTATAGCATATACTTCTAGTGAAACCACAACCCAAAGTGAAAACTTCCAGTATAAAACTTGAGCCCACATGAAGTCATATGAAAGGAAAGCATACTACACAGAGAAATAAAACACGACCAATGGGTAAAACTACTAGACTACAAGTATAAATTGCATTTTACATCTGTGCATTTGCACAGAGTCTAATAACACAGATATTAGCTGCAATTATGACATCCTTGTACTGCTCTGACATAGCAAACATAGTATGTGAAAGGCACAAATAGCCCCAAAAGAGCACAGGCTGTTTTTGTGATCACTGTCTGCACATGTTCAACCAGGAGTGTAAGATACTCCTGTGTACAAAACCACAGTCATTAAGGTCATCCTGTGGGTCATATCTAGTTTCTTACTGCCACAAGAAGCCACACTAGACAGTCTATTTCATGAACAAATTGAGGTTCCTTCTTAAAAAGAAATTCAACAGAGAGTTGATGATCTGAATAGCAGTTGGCACACCCACACTCAAGAGGACAGTCCACTGTGTACCGCAGGGGAGACTTCTCTCCAAGCTGTGGCAACAGAGCGACTCCTGGAGATGGGCATTGTACTTCAGTTTAGATCAGAAGCACACTTTTTGTTACCATTTACTGTTCTTTGGTTCACATTGAGCAGTCTCCAAATTCACAAACCTTCTTTTGTGAAACTGGGCTGGCAGTGTGTGTGTCAGGCACCACAGCTGCAAATAGGTGTTCAGTCCAGAACTAATCTCAAGGAAACCCCAAATGGTGCACAGGGTGGAGATCGGGTCCACAGGACCAGCTGCTTCACTGCACAGATCCGTTTTATTGAAGGGCACTGCCTGCTAATGCAGACGTAGCCTCTGGTGAAAAACCCTAGATATATTTCTGATTCTTATTTCATATAAGTGAGTAATATGCAGGCACAGAAGACAGTGTAGATAACTTTACATCAAGTTTGTCTTTTCTGTGAGCTTGCAGTAGTAGATAGCACTTCCAGTAATATCTGAGGAATCCTGGCACCCTCATTATCCTATGCACTATCCTCAGCCCTTGCCACACCTCTGGTTTATGCCATCGCTCTGCAGGGCACATGTAGGGTAGAAAAAACTTAGCCAAGAGGAGTCATTGCTGCATTTAAAGTACACAAACCTCTTAGTCAGAGTCAGTTTATGCTGGAGATAAAAAATCTCACAATCTTTACTCCCTCTTTTTTTAACTTGACAGAATCACAGCCATGAATCAAACAAGAAAATCCAACAACCTATAAACGAAAGTAAATATGTGTCCAAACAAGGCTGCTCATTCACTCTCAGAGCTTGGTAGACAGACACCAGCAACTCCAAAATGATTAATCTTTTGAGGGGTTGTGTACAACAGACCTTCTCTGAACTCTTTGCAAGTGGTGATTATCTCTTTCTCCTTGAGTCCACTCTGTTTATGTTAGCAACCCACAGACAAAGACTCAATTTTTGAACAGATATGCTCTGCAGCTTTCATCTTCCTTGTATTTATCCCATTCAGTTTGCAACCTGGGACTGTGTCCAGGGGATGATTAAATGAACAGACTTCTAGATCCACATGCCTGTCTCATTCCCCATTGATTTATACTGGATAAAATAATATATGACAAAATACATCAAAAAGTCTTCTGGGGCTGAGGGAATAAACTGAAGTGAGGAGGATCTGGTTCCATATCTCTCCTGCTCCCTCTCAGGCCCCACTCCAGCTACGCAAATTTTCTGTTTAACATCCAGTTCAGCAGACATGAGCTTTTCCAGGACACAAGACTGCTGAAGACTCTGAAGTCTTTTATTCTTCTTGGTTACTGCTTATTTTTTAAGGGGTTTGCTTGTTTTGGGTTCTTTTCCCTAAGCCTGTATGCTTTCTACCTGAGAAACCTTGGACTGTTTGTAGCAGACTTTTGTAGCTGTGTCCAGATAAGCTTAGGATGAGTTCATACACCAGGCGGTCTACATGCTGCCTTCATGCTCTCTAGATGCTGTCTTGCAAATTACTTCCAGCATCTCTAGCATTTTTCATCCCAATTTACATCATTATCCCTTTTCAATAAATATTTTACTTGTAATCAAGGACCATATGCACAGACACATAGCAAGAAACAGTCTTCTCCCCCTGGACAAAGAAGGAGAAACCAAGGCACAACAAGGTCGTATGACAAATCAATGAGCAGCTTAGCCGTAGCACACTGATCTCACACTCTACCTATAACTACTCATTTGGATACTAGTAGCCCTCCAAGTCATGTCATCAAGGATGCCAGCTGGCATGAAGGGTGCTTTGTGCCTTGCAGAATGAGGTCCTAAAGCGATGAGTGGCATCTGAGTTCAGTTTCACTAGATGAGACAGAGCTGCTGAAGCTGATTAAGAGGTTTTGGCTCTCACAGGCAACAACCATGCTGCAGCTCACCACCCTCCCAGCTGCCTCCTGCACGCAATCCTAAAAAATACCCTCTGTCCCTGAAGGGGAAAGGGAGGGACAACAATGTCTTAGCATTTGTCACCACCTTCTGAGTATGCAAGGTACAACCTGTTGGCACCATGCTGATACTTCAGGCTCAGTAGTTCTGCTCAGATTTTATGGCACCCACATCTGCAGCCCATGCAGTGTCTCTGCCTTTCAGCTTCCTGAATCTGGAAAATGCGGTAGACAAAGAACAACCTGCCCACAAATTAGAATTATGTTTGATTTAGGCTCCTGTTTACCCAGGAGCCAACTTCAATATCAGACCTGACTGCTGAGAATCTTTTCTCACATCTGTCTCTCACCTCGAATGTAGTCCTTTCAAATAGCTTCAGGCTGACAAATGCAGCCTGTACTCCAAAAGGAAGAAGCAGAGGGAAAGGCAGCTTTCTCATTTTTGGCCCAAAAGTGGGCTAACTTGCCAGAAGATACGTCTGTAAAAATACATGTTAAAATATTCTTGTTTGGAAAGCAAATCTACAGTGCTCCATCTCTGCTCTCAATGCAGCATCAGTACCAGCAGCTCAGATATATTAAACACACTAATGGTTCCTCCTTGTCTGTGAAGGCATTCCATTGGTCTATAAGGATTCATGGTGGTGCTTCAGTGTTTTGAACACTGTTATTTCTAGGCTCCACTGGAAAGCAAGTCTCCCTGCTGTGGCAAGTAGATATGAATGGGCCATTTTGTGTTCCTTGAATATAACCGTTTGCCCCTCTTCCCCACTGCACCATACTTTCTACCTCCTACAGCCCCCACTATTAATAGGCTTTATATCCTGTTTTTACCTTAGTCAATTCCTCAGTTTTGCATAAATCATAACTTCATATATACATATAGAAGAAAGAATCTTCTATTTCCAGGGTACTCCATAGACAGAAATAACAGCTCTGCAAGGGTTTATTCTTCTTCATTTCTGAATGTGTTTTTGGAAGACTACTGAGCCCATGTGCACTTAAGGGCTGTTATTCCCAAATAGGAACTACAGAATTTATCCCTTTAACTGCAAAATTAATATGAGAGCAATTAGAACTTATTAGAGGTGCTTAAAGTAGTAACAAGCTAGAGGTTCAGGACTTGTGGTTTTGGCTTTTATTCTTAGCATTGGACATGACTTAAAAAACATTTTAGGACTGTGCTGTATCTTTTATACCACTCAATTTCACCTTGCATGTTACCTATATACAAATTGAAAGCCCTTCTGCATTCTTAATCACAACGGCTCTATTTAGGAGTTTCCATAGCAGCTAATACATGCAATTTTACATTCCAGAAAAATACATAGCATTTAAGACATTGGGACTGAATATCAAATATTAGAACTTGGTGTTCAAGTGCACTGCTAAAATTAGTGACCTTTATTCTCTAAGATATCTGGATTGATTATTGATATCAGACTATATTCTGACAGCAGAACAATGCAGTCAAATGTTGCATTAATAGGGAGGCATTAGGGCTTCCTCAAATGTGGCAGAATATTTTCATCACAGACCAAAACAATATAAGAATTATGAGCAGGAATAATGAATTGTGATGTAGAGAGTGCTCATGTTAGTGACAATGTAAGTCAGGATTATCTCCAGTGTTTGCAGTTTCTCTCTAACTCCAGTGTAAACCAACAAAAACATTTATGCAGTACACTGAAATGTGGCTGCTGTATCATGCCATAGATAAACAATTACCTACATCTTTCAGTTTTGCTCCTCTAAGTCTTCTGCACTAGAAGAGTAGGGGAAGGAGACAGACTGTGCATATGCATGAACATCCAAGAGCATGGGAGCAGATGACAGAATGATAGAATGGTGTGGGGATGGAAGGGACCTTCAAGATATCCAGTTTCAACCACCTGCTGTGGGCAGGGACACCTTCCACTACACCAGGCTACTCCAAGCCCCATTCAACCTGGCCTTGAGCACTGCCAGGGATGGAGCAGCCACAGCTTCTCTGGGCAACCTATTTCAGTGCCTCACCACCCTTACAGGAAAAAACTTCTTCCTAGTATCTAGTCTAAATCTATCCTCTTTCAGCATAAAGCCATTCCCCTTGTCCTATCACTACTTGCTTTTATAAACTCTCCTTCTCCAGCTTTCTTGTAGCCCCCCTTTAGGCACTGGAAGCTGCTGTAAGGTCTCCCTGAAGCCTGCTCTTCTCCAGACTGAACAAGTCCAGCTCTCTCAGCCTGTCTTCATAGCAGAGGTACTCCATCCCTTCAATCATCTCTGTGGCCTCCTCTGGACTTCCTCAAGCACGTCTACCTTGTTCTGGTGTTGGAGCCACAGAGCTGGATGTGGTTCTCCAGGTGGGGTCTCAGAATAGTGGAGTAGAGAGGGAGAATCACTTACTTCCATGCACTGGTCACACTCCTTTTGATGCACCCAGGATAAAATTGGCTTTCTGGGCTACAAGTGCCCACTGAAGCCGGGTAATGTTGAGCTTCTCATCAACCAACACCCCCAAGTCTTTCTGCACAGGGCCGCTCTCAATGCATTCTCTGCCCAGAATGTATTTGTGCCTGGGATTGTCCCAACCCAGGTGCAGGACCTTGCGCTTGGCCTTGTTGAACTTAGTAAGGTTCACACAAGCGATGACACTGGAGTAGATGCTTCAATAAAGAATTATCATTTGAAGCCTCAAACTATACTCAGTTTATCAGTGGCATCCAGGCCGCACAGACAAAGCCAGGTCAGAGAAGTCCTTTAGATCTCTCAGAAACTATACTAGGCAGATCTTAACAGTTAGAACAGAAAATGCTGCCTGGAGTGGAAATTCACTTTGCATTTGTTGGAAAGGCTGTCAGAGCAGAAATAATGTGTTTGAAGCACATGG
Organism: Pezoporus wallicus; assembly: GCF_028554395.1. Lineage (NCBI taxonomy): Eukaryota > Metazoa > Chordata > Aves > Psittaciformes > Psittacidae > Pezoporus > Pezoporus wallicus. The sequence continues at coordinate 695,508 of NW_026639618.1, forward strand.
CAGCAGCTGGGCCAAGGCTGGAAAAAAGTGAGATTCCTGATTCTGCAGCAGGGAGATCCTTGGGACACTTGGGAGTACATCTCCTGTGACATCAGTGAAATACAACCTAACTTTTGTGATTTAAAGAAAAAGTCTCCATCAAGCCCTAAGAAGCTGAAAGTGGCTGTAACAGCCAGGATGATAAAGAGAAGGTCCTTCTTATTCCTCTTGTTGAGCAATCATAGGCTTCATCTCAGTGTCACCCATCCCCTCATCCTGCCCCACTTGAACTAATGTCAAAAAAGAACATAACCCAGAAACATTCAGTAAGAACTTACTGCACAGAAAACAGATTTATGGATTTCTAACCCAGTTTCTGTTCAGCCACACAATGGTTTTGCCCCTCAGCCGCAGCTCTGGGCCATCTGATGACAGATGCTGTGCAAATGGATCAAAAAGGACAATCCTTAACACCATCTCCTCTTCCAAAGCAAAACTGAATAAAGCATAAGAAACAGGAAACAGCATCTGGGTAAAGGCAACTTGGAAACGCCAACAAGACATTTGTACCACTCTTCTCTTGGTGAAGATCTGTGAAACTGCAATCAGGATATAGAGAGCTTGATGATTTGGATGCTGGAGGGTTGCCTGCTTTGCAACAGATAAGATTGAGAGCAAGCTGTCTGATTTCTAAATTCAAACTAATAAAATTTTACATGGGTCTGTTTTGGAAGCACAAGCAATATTAAAATGCGATTTCAGAAATCCTAGATTTCTGCAGCTTTGTTGGTAATTCTTTTCACCTGATTTTGGAGAACAAGAGAATTGATGGCAGTACCAAAGCACAGAATTGTGAGATAGAGAAAATTATAACCTTAGAGGTGGACAATGAAAGGCATTTGTTTTCCCTTATGAAATACAATTTTTGGTTAGAAGCTAAAAGGTCCTGTGAGGCCTAGAGGAGTGATATAGCGTTGTGCTAGGAAGCCTGGGCTCTCTTTTGTCTAGCCCTGGGTGGTACAAAAGTTATTTGCAAAGGTAGAAACCATTGCTGTAACCCTGTTTCCCCTACAGTAAATTGTTAAATCTGTGTGCTTTCCATAAAGAGAAGAGTGGGAGCTAGACATCTGGGCAGCTTTATTCTCTAGGAACAGCTGAACCACATAAAATGCTATGAATTTTGTCCTCCGGGAAAGGATGGCTACCTTCAGAGAAGGTAGGCAAGCAGCATTAGGAGACCTATGGGATTGTGGTAGGAAAGGTCTGATGGGGTACACATGGGACAAAAGAGGGTAGAAATGGGGTGAAGGGAGGGGAAATGAGGGAGTGTGGGGAATACAGGGCATCTGGGGACCATGTGTGGGTCAGGTAGGCTGAGGTCCTGGAAGCTTACAAGTTTTACAATAAAAGGTGGGAGAGAAATGAACCTTAATAATGACAAACTGAACACAGCAATAGCTCATTGTGCTCATTAGAACTGCAACTTTAGGTTTGTACTCATGGGAGTGTTTGGAAAATCTCATCATGTTTCAAGACACAACTGATACCAGATCACAAAAATGTATGTAGCTGAGCCAACTGAGTCTTGAGGATAAGAAGCAGACTCTTCAGAAATTAAGAACAAAACCTAACCATTACAGTAGTTTGAAAGTGTTTGGGAAAATGAACCTCTGGAGCAGAGGTGAGCTATTAAAATATGCGTGATAAATACATGCAAAGCATGCTATGCTGGCACTGCAATACATCTGGCATATTTAATATCTGGCATACCTATATCTGCACTACACAGATATGGCAGAGAGGCTACACTGATGAGTGATCGAAAAGCTGAGAACTTCAACATTGCATGTTGTTGCAACAACATAGCAGAGATGACTGGTACAACTTAACGCCAAACCTTTTACACTTTCCTACACTGAAAACTCCTACATAAAATACCACAAAGTGCTGAAAGATTGCTTGGCAAGTTGGCTCCAAAATGAAGAAGACAGCTTGGTTTGACTGAAGCTTGTCAAATATTTCAGCAGTCCTTTTCAGAGAACATTGAGACCATATTTGCTGTGCAGTTTGTCACTCATCACTGCATCGTAAAGTACCAAGAAATAAGGCAAGAGCAGTTTTGACACTAATTCCTCTTGATAAGATGATGTTATTGGTCCACCTCTGGTAGTGATTTGGAGTGCATCAGTGAAGACCAAAGAAAGCCTCTGTGCTTGCAGCAATGAAGCAATACCACAAACCTCCTAATTTTCTGACTAGAAGACAAATGACCAGACCAAATAAAAAAATATTTTGGTTTATATCTGTTTTAAAACCTCCTTTGTCTCACTAACAGAAAGGAATTTGCCATGGTCATATCATAACCACTAGCACTTACATATCTGCATCACACAAACACCAGATAGTTCAACATTGTAAATTCTCTAGTTACCTGAGAACAGATATTTGCCTCTATAGCCTGTGTGCAATTCCCAGTGAAGTCAGCAAGGTCTGAATTTCATCTCAACTAATTCTGCCTATCTAGGTTTCTTCTTGTCATGGTTTAAACCCTAGCCAGACAGCTTGTTCACTCACTCCCAGTGAGTGGTGCCGGGCTGAGAGCAATCGAGGCCCCCCCCCCCCCCAGGGCTCTCCCCTTTCCCCACTCCCAGAGGAACGGGGAGGAGGATCGAAAGAGTGCAACTCCTACGGGTTGAGACAAGAACAGTCCAGCAACCAATGTACAACACAAATCACCACCGCTACCACCAACGACAACAATGATAAGAGAAAATAACAAGGGAAGAGAATACGATACCACCAGCCAAGAAATGAGTCCCACCCGGAAGCCCGTGTCCTTTCGGGTAACTCCCAGTTATCCCCCACCCCGGCCATGATGTGCTGTGGTATGAAATACCTCTTTGGCTAGCCTGGGTCAGGCGCCCCATCTCTGCTTCCTCCCAGCTTCCCCTCCTCCCTGGCAGAGCATGAGCCTCACAAAGTCCTTGGTCAGGGTAAACATCACTTAGCAACAACCGAAAACATCGGTATCACCAGCACTGTTCCCAGGCTGGAAGTCAAAACACAGCACTGCACCAGCTACCATGAAGGAGAAACATGACTGTACTGCTGAACCCAGGACGCTTCTCCAGGCAGTGGAGAGACAGATGGAACTGTCCAGTCTGAAAATATATTGCTGTATGCTCATAGCACTATTTGTTTCTCTTAGGATGAGTAACTCCCCTGGAAGTAACTATTTACTGATATAGAGTAAAACTTGATGATTAGCTTGGATTAGAAGTCTAACATTTAAACAGATTGAAAAAGGTGAAGTGCTTTCTAAGACTCATTAAATCTCCTGGGAATAAAATGGTCCAAAGACACCTTGTAACAAGTATGAGTAAGAATTGTGTAGCTTTTGACCACAGAAGACTTGAAACTGGTAAAACGGATCTATCAGACAGACAAATACCAATAAGACCTAACAGTATGGGGAAATCCTGCTCCAAATTGCATAAATTGTTCCCTTCCCATGGTTGTGTGGTTAATGGCTGTGTGCGCTTAACTTCAATGATGCTGGTGCAGAGAGCAGGACAGCTGCCCCCATGCAGTACGAAGGATATGCAACTGGCATACTGAGATACCATGTCATTTTAGTCCAGTGTCCCAAAGGAACAAGACTTACCTGATCACACTCTGATTGTGTGTGTCTACCCCCCCCCTTCCCCCCCCAGCTAATTTCTGGATCAATTTTAAGAAAAAATGGCAGCAAAGTACTAGTTCAAAGAAAATAGACAGATTGGTAAAGGAATTCTACTTGCAGAAGGGCTTCAGAAACACTTCAACCCTCATTAGTTATCAGTGGGTCCAGACAGAGAGCACACATTTTGAAGGACACATATGAACAGCTCAACTGTTCATATACATGTACTGAGAAAAATTCTGTAAAATATTTCCAGTTCACTGGAAAGGAAAGGATCCAGCTATGAAACTAGCTGCATATATGCAGACTGACTGAAGAAGAATTAAATATAGGTCTCAGTATGAAAATATACATGTTTTTGAGTCTAAAGTCAGTTCTTTAATACATTAACTGTTATGGTTGGAATACAAAATACAAAAGACAAGACCATAATTAGACTTCTGAAGAGGAAGCTGTTATGGTTGATAGCTCCCAAATGTTTGCTGATCATGCAAAGCCTGTGGTTCACATCCTTCCTACATGGTACACATATGTGAGTGCATGCAGATATTTCTCATAATTCCCCTGCAGAACCAATGAGGGAATGTTACAGGCAGTGATTTGAGAGAAAGCACTTCTACCATCAGGCCTGTAAATTCCACTGGGGTTTGAAAATCAGACTTCGTGCTTGTGTTATTTTTGGTTCCCACTTATGTGCCACTTCCAGCACTAAAAAAAAAAAGGGATGGTTGAAGAAAAATTCTAACTTCTTACTTTGCTTTCTTGTCTTTTGATTGGATCCCAGGAAGCCTTCTGTCCTTGCAGAGGTACAAGTCAGAAAAGTATTTGGCCTTGCAGCTGCAACTCAATTAACAATTCTTTGAACAATAAAGGAGCCAAGACCATAATTTCCTTTTCTATAGTGTATAAAGAGAGCTTTGAGGAGCTCACTCATGAGCACTGGTTTCATAAGCAGAGCTGAGGAAATGCACACACATGCACATGCAGAGGAATATGCATTTTTCATGGAAGTGTAACATTTGCAGTCATTTTCCTCTAAAACCACATTTCAGTGAGCTCCTGGTTTTGTCATTTTTTATGAGTTTTAGCTCATGGCTCTGTTTTATCCCAAACTTTTCAGGGCCAGGAAGGTAGGGAGCTGTGCTGCTGACTGCATAGCCTTTTGCCTACATCTCTGTTCCTAGAAGGATGAGTGTGCAATGAGGCAAGAGCCACTGGGGCTGAATGCTTTTGCTAATGTATGAGAAAATTGCACATCAGAGCATGATCCAAAAAAGATGCTTGTTTCTGGAAGACACCCTCATGATCCTCACTGTGCCTGTAAAGAACTTCAAGAATCTGCAGAAAACAAGGCAGAAAAGGAAAATTACACTTTCCCCTGCTTTACAACAGCAAAGGGAAAAGCCAGTACTAACTTGGCGTTTATTTCTTGGTTTACACCTAAGACTAAACCATCCATCTTGGCGAGCATCTGGACAACCACAAGTTATATGGGAGTGGATTGTCTGTTGTAAACTCATCAGTAGTGTAGAGATCACCTATCATTTGTTCTTGTCTAACCCCTGTTAATAAAAGTAACAACAACAACAAAAATCTCAGGCTTTGGTTTGAGCAAGTTAATGCTGTAAAGACCATGGCTGTTTCCATTTCTCTAGACCCACAGTCTACACCAGTTCACATGCACTAATGGTGCCAAACATTTATCACTGCTATGGGGGACTGTCTCAAGCTTTCAGTAAAACAGGTTTGAGAGGCCTGGGCTGATCAGATGTATCTCACTTTACACCCCTGCCAGTCTTGTTTTAATTTTTCTATTTCTTGGTGAAAAACTAATGTCAGATGTTCTTATAGGAAACAAATGGCCAGTATGTCGCAGCCTGGAGATTAGAGCTTTATAAGAAAATTGGGCTAATTATCTAGTTTTAGCTTCTCCAAGTTAGGGATTTTGTTGTATCCAAAATCTCCTCCTACATTCTTTCACTTTACGGTTTATCAGAAATCTACAGAAATCAAATGTTATATACAGAATCTATCTATGAAAACATATAAAGACTTCAATATTTAATAGAACCCCTTCAGTATCCTTTTGGTTTGGAGTCTTAACCAGAAAATTACATATCTTCATGTAAACAGCCCCTCAGTTCTGGTCTATGATTTCACCATTGTAAAATGCCTGTGCTGCTATATTTTTGCAAAGAATAAAGATAATTCTTTTCAGAAGTATTATTGCAATTTTGGAACAGATTTTCTGAGTTGCTCCATTTCTTTTTTTTTTGTGAGATTAGATAAACTGTGGCTAAATTCAACTGTTTAATATTTAAATATTTTAATTCTTGTGAGTCTGTCAACCACAAGGGTCATAAACAAAATAAGAGCAAAATCAGGAAAACCACATCTGTTTCTACCAATGTAGTCAGAAAGAACCTTTTCTGATACTGTGCTTCTAGCTATCTAGTTGTTAACTGTCCTCCCTGCAGTCCTTCTTCTGTTGTAGGCAATTACTTTAAAATTAAATACACTTCTTGCACAATACAAAAATTATTTAAGACATAAAACATTTGTCAACACTGTAGATATTTTTACTCAAAATGTTTTAGAAAGAAAATAGCACCAAGCTCTGAATAATTTTCTTCACTGTTTTTGCTGTCATCTGGGAATTGACATTTAACAAGTGACACAAATGGTCTGCAACTTTGGTGGAATGTTATCTACTATATATATAAATTTTCATTAGGATTTAAGTTTTGCAACATGTTCCCAACTCATCTATGTATTTAGTAAGACCCATGACAAGGAGTGTGCTTCCTTCCTAAAGCACCACCTTTCCAAAACAAGGGATTAAATCGGAATTCTAGTTTTCATTAGGAAAAAGAGTAAAAAATATTTACATTTCTGGACACTACAGTCAGAGAAGAAAGCTGAAAAGCTTGACTTAAGAGTCAAGAAGTCAGACAAATAAGTACAACTGCTTGCTAATTAATTCTTTGGTGTTGGCACTGCTTTGGAGGACAACTCATAGTTTTGAAGTAGCTCGGGTGGGCAATACCAGGTATGGGATGCAATAGAAACACAGGGAAACAGAAGGACTGTCTGCACCATCATGTTCTGGCTACATTCATAGCAGCACAGCCAAAGGAAGAGAAAGTAGTTCAGTGTTGCAAGCTCTTGCATAGTAGACAGAAACATAGTTTGGGTGTGAATAATTGCAGTAACAGGCACATGAAGCCAGGGTAATTACCCAGAGCCCCACTGGCTTAAACTAGCGACATGCACAAACCATATGCTGTGCAGAGAGGAAAAAGGATGGGTCAATGCCCTTATCTTCCACAAATTTAAGACTATGTCTGGTCATCAAATAACAGCTGAAAAGATATGTCTGTAGGTCTGAAACCCACCACTTTCCTACCCCCCCCCCCCAAGTCTAACATATAAACCACAGGCAAGTAATGCTTCCCAAAGACACTTATCTCCCAAAAGAGTAAAGTCTTTGAAAAGGGAGGAGGAACAATCCAGCACAAGCTTACAAGCCCATTAGCCCAAAGATCTTGATTTCCATCCCCAGTTTAAACCAGTTGAGAATCTAGTTCAAGGTGCCATTCCCAAGCTTGCTGTGCCCCCTCTGGAGCAGGTGGCAAATTTCATAGAATCATATTTCTCCAACTGCAGAGTTTGCCCATCTAAACTGAAGACTATGATATTTATTTATCTTCTTTAGAGCTTTTTCCTGGACAGAAAGATGATAAACGCAGAACAGGGAAGACGGCAATGAGAGAGCATAGCTGAAAACAAGGCAGATTTACAAATGAGGATAACACAGTGGGGAAGCCTACAGCTGGGAGAGGGAGGGAGTGTGTGTGAAGAGAAGATAGCTTTTATTTGAAACACATGTGTGCTGGTTAATCATGGCTGGGACCCGGGATCGGGTGAAACTGTAGTGGAAAGGAGGTGGCAGACACAGGGAAATTATTTTTTATTTCAAACAGATGTATTCACAATGGTCTTATGCTGATGAAACTCAATAACAAAGAGATTTAAAGAGGAGTATACTGTGATGGGAATTTGTAGCTGGGAGGCAGGAGGGAAAATGATCATTTGCAATAGACATATGTAATCACTGTGTGCGCTCAGTGCTGAGAAGAGGATGGGACTGCATCTGCCAGAGCAAGTGAAAAAGGAAAGCCCAGTCACTGCTGCAGCAGAAAATGGGAAGAAGGGATAGGCTGGTCCAGCAGGAAGGGAGGAGGAAATATGTGGTAGAGGATATGCTTTTTTAAATGTGTGACTTTCAGCAAAACTGACATTGTTCCTTTAACACGCCATAGTAAAGAAATGTTTTGCTCAGTCTTGTAACTGTTTTCTTTGTGGGATGTATTGTGCCCTCTTAGCATTTATAGTGCAATGTCTGAATGTGATCCTTGTGTTTTCATCAATACATTCATGATCTTTCTCATTCAACATGAAGTTAGAATTTCACTTCCTCCTCACAGGTTTTTTGTTTTTTATTATTTGCTTCCTTGGGTTTTTTAATAATGTGTTAGAAACTTATGTCCCTAATTTGGTTTAAGATGAGATCTGTTATTAGCTTTGACTCCCTGGGGAGTTTCTAATCACAAGTAGCAAGAGATTTTACTTAAAAACACAAACAGATATTACCATGAATAAATAAAATAAAAGAAAACAGTGCACGCAAGACCTGAACAACTTACATATAAAAGCAGTAGAAATTTAGTGACATCTACGTGGATAACATGTTCAAACCAAATAATAAACGAGACCTAATGTAAGTTTTTACCTTGGAGAACACCAGCAGACAAAATAAAAGTGAAGAAGTCTTCCTCAAGTTTGGAAGGTACCCAAAGGTAGGTGTCCAGGTGACTGCAAGGAGCCTCAGCTTTAATGACCATAATGAAGATCTCATCAGCATTGTCACTGCAGACCAGGATGGGATGCATTGCCATTTGTAGGCATTTAGGTTAGGATAAGATGAATTCCATTCACCTCCATTGAACACACTAACTCTTTGCTCTTTATAAAAGACTAGAGCAACTCTCAAATGTACCTGCTGCAATGGAGATGCCCTTTCTTAATCAAGTGAATCGGAAGTATTTTGCCTTCTCACAACAATGTATTTTGTAAGATAGGAAGACACAAAACAATAACACTTATTTTTAGGCATCGAAGGACTCAGACATACACTCAAATTCCAGTAACAAAGAGCACGTGCTCAGCTATCATGGCTTCCTGATATATGATGACTTGTTAGCCTTAGGAAATTCATTGCATCTCTAACTCTGTCATAAAAATAGCTAGATTTTCAAAAGCTTTCAGATAGGCCTTGAAACTGTGTATAAATAAAACTGTGATCCAATTAATGCTGCTTTATTCTCATACATGGGTGAAAAGTGCATATTTCCTATGACTTGCCATTGACTCAATAAACAGAAGGAACTGGAGTTGTGTGATGCTGGGCTGGCCCTGGTATGGGAAATAACTGGTCTGACCCTCAGGGTGCAGACTCCCCCTTTGGGAGGCCTTTGTTTTGCTCTAAGCTTTAAACAAAGCTCTCTGAAGACTGTTTTTACAAGATAAATTTTCTTTCCTTGTTGTTTGGATGTCAGGGAGAAAGTAGAGTTTATGAAAAAAAACCCAAGGTTTGGACAATGCATTAGTATTTAAGGGAGATTTCTGAGTTTGATTTTTGTCCTATCTTTTTAGAGTTGCCAGCTTGCAGCAAAAGACAAAGTAGAAATCCATGGGAAAGAAAACTGAACTTACATTTTGAGGAAAGCTGTTTGCGATCAGCTTCTGCTGGTTTCAATCCACTTCATCACTAGAACAAGGCCATTTTATGCTCTAGGTTTTCCTTTCAAAATCCAGACACAAGGGAAGTACTTGTCAAAAATTATTAACATCTTAAACAGGGCTTACTATAGACAAAGACATTAAGATACATTTGAAAACGCCCATATGCATTATAAAAGTTGAAGAAATGTGCTTTTTCCTGTGCTCTTATAGGACAGAAAGGAGAAGTGTGTATTACATATTTCTCTTGGGACAGATTCGCTAGCAGTGATTTGACCAGAAAGAAGCCTCCTTCACTTCTGCAATGTATAATGAAGGAAAACTGAGCTGTAAGTTAAAGATGAAGGTGAAAGCCTGACCCCAGTGAAATTAATGGGAATTCTGCCATTGATTTCAAAGAGGCCAGCGTTTCAACCAATGTATAAACTTGATTTTGTTCTGCCTTGTTCTGGGAGTTACTCAGGAGCAGTGGTGTGTAAGAAATTTTTTTTTGTTGTTTTTTGGTTCTCTGTCCAAGCTGAGGAGAACATAAAGAAGAAAATAATCTCCAGTCAACCCAAACCCATTGTTTGTTTTGCTAAACCAACAAAAACTCCAAATACATTTTTTGTCAGCGGAGGTATTTCTGACACAAAATGCATTGTTTGTGTGTCTCAGATCTCTCAGGCTTTTGTCTTCATTTAGTATCAGAAACAGTTTTTCAAGTAAAAACTATTAAATGCCTTTGTTCAAAGATGTCAAAAAAAATTGTTTAGAGTTTTCTAAATCTTCTACCATCCAATGCTTTTGTCCAAAAGCCCTCAGCAAATTCAAAAGGGATTCATTTGAGTTCTTCAGGAACTTCACATTTTTGGAATAAAACACTTTTCTGGAGAAAAATTCCGAAACAAACAAAAAACAACTCCAAACCAAACAACACAAATCTCTTCAGGATTTCAATGTGGCAGCATTGCAAAAAGAATTTATGTTAGCTTTGAAAGAAACAATGATCATATCAAAACCACTTTAGAGTGGTTTTGTGAATACTGATAGTGAATTTCAAATAATATTTTCAACATGAAAAGTTCATATTTATTATTTTGTGTCACAAATGAGAGAGGAGTACGGACAATCACTTTGGTGCAAGTGACAGAATCAAGTCAAGTCAAGATCCTGGTGAATTTAGTTCTGAAAACATACCTCTAATTGCCCCAAAAACTTTTCTAAAACCCCTCCCACTTCGTTCAGTTATGGACTTGAAGGAGCAATGTCATAGTAGCACACGGACATGCACAGGGTCATGGATAACATCACAACATAATCCAGCTGCTGAGGTGTGAACTGTTAGAGCTTCAGTGTTTGGAATGGATTGGGAGTTTTTGCCTTCTTTTGTTTTGCATGTCAATATAATGTAGGTTTGAACAGCTCAGACTTTACATAGCTCTAGTAGAAATGGAAAGTCCTAACCACAGATTAAATCATCTGTACTGTGTTATGAATAGTCAGCTCTGTTGAGAAAGGACATTTGACTTTGCAATGTGGTAGATATTAGCAAACACTTAAGAGAAACCACAAGACTTCATGTATTTGCCTGGAGTAAGCCTGCAACATCTGCTCAAACCCTTCTGGGTCTACACTGTTAAAGAACATAAGTCGGTCGGTTTGTTGGTCATTCCTCTGAACTTGAAGCCAGATGAGCAAATCCAAGCCATTTCATGGTACAATCACTCTAATCATTTCAGCATGGTTAGTAGTTTTTTCCAGAAGACATGAGCTTCAGAAAAATATTAGGCAGCATTTGCAACACTTCTCTCCCTTACAAAGATTAAGCTGTGTGAATTGCATAGCTCTGAAAAAAGCCCTTCTTATCTGTCTGTCTGGTTTATTATTCATTTATTAGGTTACATTCCCAGGCCTTGTATTTCAGTTTCATGTATTTGGCACTACTGGCTTTTTGTTCATGACCTGACATTGCCCATTTGTATTTTTATTCAAAGGAATGGCTACTAAATAAGCATATGAGTTACAATTTGTAAGGATGCATTTTATTGTATATTATTTTCATAACTGCTATGGGTGTAGGAATATCTCTGTGGGGTGGAACTGGGTTTGTTCAGCTGACAAAGTCAGCACTGACAGGTGAGTGAATAGGGATTATTTTCCTTGGCTGTTACTGTTTGTTAGATGCTGTGCTTCTAGAGTCACAGGGTGTACAGAGATAGGCAGTATACCACAGTAACAACTGAGTAGGTACCAGCAGCCTCAACCATATTGCCATATTTACACAAAACACCTGACATCCATGGCAGCCTGCAAAATTTGAAAGACGGGTCCCAGTCCCATGTATTTCACATTCCAAAATAGACACAAGGTGGTAAGCAATGACAGCAGACAACAGTGTATGGCAGGAATGAAGGAGAAGAAAAGCATTACGGGAGATCAAAAAACAGATTTGTTTTGCAAGGTTTTATCTGTCTTGTTAGCTATTTTTTGAGTTTCCTTTCTTACTCTGCTGATTTATTTTGGAACATTTAGGTTTTCTCACCACGCAGACATAAATTAACTGTAATGGGAACACAATTTGTTGTCTATTTAAAACAAAAAAAAAGTTTTCTGTCTTTCCGTTTCTGTGTCACGTTGGAAATAACCTGTTCCAGGTGTCTGCATGAAACTTTCTGTTTTGAAAAGAGGTTGACAAAGTGTTGCTTGTTGAAACTTGAGTATTGATGTGTGAAATCTAAATTCTTGAGGGGAATTTGAAAATCTGATCCAAACACTTCATATAGGAATTTGGTCAAAGTTTCTGCAGGGGCTAAAGCCAAATTAGAATTTGACTTGTAAAGAAATATCTTTCTGTATGAGGTAGAAAATCCTGTCCCCACCCCTCCCCCAGATTTTTTTTCTAGTGTGGCAAAATTGAAAAAAATTAAATATACCTTTTTTTTTCTTTCCAGAAAAGAAAATTCCAGTATTTTTGAAACATTGTCTTGCAACTAAAAGAAATAAGCTAACGTGCAAGAATGTTCCACAAATGCTTTCCTCACAATAACCGCTTTCGAAGCTCACCAAGTGATTGAGTACATAGTAGAAATAATACATAAGAGAGTGCAAATAATAGCAAGACTGGGTATGAATGAAATTGAAAAAAGATTATCCTTTCAATGTTCATCAAAATCAAAAATGAATCCTCTGAAAAAGTCAGACACCTTTTAGTAAAGTGAGAAATCTTATCTTTTCCAATTATCTTTTGTCAGAATGAGGCAACCAGGACCACTTCTATCAATGCATTTCAGGAAAAATAAATACTTTCGGCCCACGTCTAAGCAAAGGGATTTGTACCAAAAAGGAGTTGAGAGAAGCTATAGATAAATGGCCATAAATGTGAGTTAAAACAAAAGCAATCTGGCTATCAAATATCTCATTATAACACTACAATTACTGATGGAAGTTGAAAAATCTCAGCAAGTCCAAAATAATGATTTATACGCTCGAAATCAAAGGAAAAGACAGAAAGGGTCACACTGTCCACGCACATGCTGTAAAAAAACAACAGCAGAACCATGTGCTGAAGCAGTGGTGATGAGTCAATGAGTGGCACCCTGCCAAACACAGACCTTCAAGGGAATTTGCCCTTTGTAGTGATAGAAATGGAGTGCATTGGTGGCTTCTGTGCAGCAGCTGCCATGGGGTCCCCTGAGGGCAGCTCATCAGAAAAGCTCTCCAAAGGTGAGGTGGTACAGCCTGTCCTTTACTGCCTGCATTGTCAAGTGCACTCCTGTCAACAGAGTGTTTGACTGTGCCAAAGAGGTGGTCAAGAGAGTTCACCACCTCCCTCGGGTGTTCATGAAATGTCAAGAGCTGAGAGAATATTGATTTTAAACTAACAATCCTGCTACTTTTGCAAAAGTCTTGTGTGATTTTTCCAGAGGAACATCTGAAGAATCAAACACAAGTACGCACAAGATCTGATCAGTTTCGAGTTTGGTTAAGATGCCTCCTGCTTTCACATCTCATGCCCATAATTCTGTTGACTGAAGGAATATACTATCACAATTGCTCCTCTGCCTTTCCAACTAGAGGAGGAGAAGAGGAGGTTGCTTTATCCCCACTTTGTTTCCTGCAGAAGGAATTCCCTGGTGCACGTGGAAAGGTGTATTCCAGATCTTCTTGCTAGTTTGCAGACCTACACTAATAAGTTGTGTTTTTTCTGGCACAGGAAAAAGATACAAAGCCACGAGGGCAGTGTATTAAATGAGCAGCTGTTTGCTGTCCAGTTCTGAAGGCACCTCCCAGTTCATTGCTCATTGTTTCTGGACCACTTTTTATCTGTTGTTATCACCTCTTCACTGCCATTAGGGAATCATTGCAGTCAGATTCCACAGCCTGTACTTTCCACATTGCTTTCACAGCTTCAACTAAAACCAATTCTTAATAGCCTATACAGAAACCTAATACTTCTTCCTCTGTTTAAATGGTCCTTAAATGAAGCTACTAGAACTAGAGGACTAAAACAGAAAGCAAACTCCTCAAGGAGGCAATTCAGAATTGATGTTTGATGAAAAAAAAACAGAGCAGATAGCAGCCTCAAGATTAGTGATATGATCCAACCAGTGATTGCAGTTATCCATGATATGCTTTGATACTGTGTATGTCTGAGTAGTCCACAACACAGTGTGTTATTACAGGGCAATACTGTACACATCTGTTGCATGCTGCAGGAGTAAGTTATGGGCTGTCTAAGCATAATGCAATTGCTCCACAATTAACAGCCAGTACCAGGACTTTAGCTAACAGCCACCATCTAGAAATCTATATCTAGATTTCTTTTTCTAAAATATTCCATGTTAAATTCTGAGCTGTAGACTGCCTTTTACTTCTAATGGTTTTGGCAGAGTGCAAAATACCAGAGTACAAATCATGTATCTTTAGGGCCAGACACGGTGTAACCAAATGTGTCAGGGAATTGATAACCAGAGCCAAAAACGTGGTTTTTTTTTCTTATCCATTGTATTTTACTTCTAAATATAAAAAGAAATTTATGGAAAGGTCTGAAATGGGACTTCGGTGTCTAAAGCAGAAGCTAAGTAGACTTCAGGTGCCAAAAGCCAAGCCTGAAGATAAAAATCCCTTCTCACCTGGTGCCGTGTTAGCTACTGCATTGCTTCTTCCTTGGCCAGTCTGAAAGTGTTAGGTCTGTGTGGCTCTGCACTGTCCAGAGCCCCCCATATAAATAGCTTCTGGGAACCTCCCACAGTCCTGAGGAGCCAGAGGTACATACTCCAAATTAGCCATCATAGTGCTTTAGTCCATATCTGCGTGAAGACTGTAGAGAGGCAGAAAAAAAAGCTAAGCACACATTTCTCTATTCATACATTTACTCTATATTTGGCCAGGAAAAGTGGGAGTATTCTCATCTGCAATGTAGTGCTCTTAGCAGCCAAAGCACTTTAAGTCCTTTATCAATGAGTTAATTAAAAGTACTATCCATAAAGTTGTGGCGCTCATCATTGGTGCCGCTCTGTTTTTGAGATACTATTCATCCAAATACAAAAGTTTTCAATCATTATTCATAAACCCTGTGATGAGCACTTGAATTGGAGACACCTGTATACGCTGGCAGCTGAAGACAAAGGGGAAGCCAAGCCAGGCCTTTGTACCTAGCAAGATTTTAATTAGAAATTAAACTCTTCTTGAGCACAATTACTTTTTTTGCCTAAACAGCCATGTTGTGCAATTTCCCTTTGCAACTGCAGCTTTTGTGCTCAGCCTGTTGTCAGAAAAGTGCCAGCACAATCCCTGTTACCATACATTCAGAGGAGAATTCAGTGGTACAAATGCCTAAAAGAATAAGCAAACTATTAGCTGAAGTGGTTGGGCTGCCGTGAAACAAATATATGAAAAGTGGTTCTCTTTACCAAGTCACTTGTGAGGATCATAAGGGTTCTCTTAGATTAGTTTAATTATTTCTACTATCTCTTTTCATAGAGGAATTGAATTATATGTACGAGCTCTGGGAGCGTGGCAAGTAGTAGGCATGTGTTCATTTGTTAAACTTCCATACTTGCTTTAGAGAATGTAGAATGTCCACAAGTGATCTTCCTTGAGAAGCTTTCATTTTTCTTTTCCCTAGGCTAATGAAAATCTACAAATATTCTGACAGTTTTTGATATGAGAAGGTTTTTGCTGAGGTAAAGACAAAAGATAAAATGTTTATATATTGAGGCCAGTACCTGCAGTTTTGATAACCATAATAATTATTATAAGGCTTAACAAACCTTCTGCTTTAGGGCATAAATTAAGTGTCTCAGTAAAACTGTATTTGAATTCACTGAAAATATTTCCACTGGCTTATGATGTAGTTGTTTAAGCTCCCAGCCTGGTAAAGACTTTCTCTCCCCCAGCCTGAATTATTGCTAGGCTGGAGAAGAACTTTACCAGAAAATAATATTGCTTCATTTGCGATTACCACTACTGATTACCTGGTATTTTTCAGTGTGGAAGACAGCCTTTTGAGCTATATAAAACAATGGCTTTATTCAAGTACATATTTTTTTCTAAGTAAAAATGGAAAGATTATGTAAACTAGAAAAATATATCATTAAATAAAGCTATTTTCTAGTTCCTGTTTTAGCTTTGTTGGTAAAATATTTATTCATGTATTAACAAGTAATAATGAGTAATCAAGAGACTGCAATAATTTTGGGTCTGTGATTCAACTCTAGGGTAATTTGGAAATATTAACCTTGTGTAAAAAATCAATTATGTTTTTTCACAGTAGTTGAAAAATATCACTGTAATAACAAATAGTAGTACTTACTGGTCAAACGAGATCAAAACAGTTTATTAGTATTCTCCGTGTTTTACCAAAATGGACTGTGAGCTCTGTTAACGGGGATAGACCATATCAGTAAGTCTCACACACCACATAAAGATGGTGAGCGTGATGTTCATAGGAACCCAGGAGTCGATGTGGGAACGCTGTGAGGTTACAGAAGAAATGAAAGCTCTTCAGTACAGAGTCACTGTCTTGCAGTGTCTGGCTTTTCTCTGTTTCAAGCTAATTTAAAATTTCTGTCACATGTTAATAATTCAGCCACTGCAGATGGGTTTCCTTGCAAAAGTAGGAAGACACTGCTTCTGTGCTTGCTATCAGAAGATCAGACCTTAACAGACAGAGCATGGGGAGCAGGACCCAGCCACCAGACCCAAGCAGCTCATGTTTGTTTTCAGTTTCCACATAGCCCTGTTACACCAAAACTGAGCAGCTTAGGAAGATGTTAAGAGGCAGTGGCTGACTGCTTTTTACACTATATTTAAGACAACAAATAATTATCTTTGCCACATTATTACCTGAATTCTTGATCATCCTAAAGCGGTACTTGATTTTTTATAGGTCTGCAGTATGTTATTTAAAAAAAAAACAACTCCACAACACAACAGAAAATGAAAGTTGCAGATAAAACTTTTCAAATTAATTATCATTCATATTCAACTGCCCTGCAAAAATAAGTTAATCATCATGTTACAGTATCAATAAAATGACAAAGTATACTGCTGGAGGAGACAGAGATCTGTCATTGGATGTCATCCTTCTGCCCTGAGCAGATCCACAATATCTAAAGCTCTCCTGACATAGTAGTTTTTTCCATTGAATTTTGACCAATTGTTTTTTTCTGGATTGTTTAAAGTAGAATGTAAAATAAAATTAATATCAAAAATTATAGGAAGCAAATTTCAATTTTGAAATATTTTTCTCCATAACTTAAGACAGAAGAGCAAAACAAGTTGAAGTTTTATCATGGTAGTATTCACAAGCACATCAGCAGCCAAAATAATCCATCTGGGTGAATCTGTGCATTTATACTATTCATGAATCAGGATGTCTTCTGCAATGGCAATTTATGTAGTACTGCATCTTCTTCCACAATGGTATGTGACTGCCTCCTAAAACAGTTTTACACATAGAGGTGGAAAAGTGCAATCGTAATTCCTTAGGTAGCATAAGTACTATACTTAGGTAGTATAGTGCATGCAACCCAGCCCTGGAACCATACCAATACAATACATATATTTTTATTCTTGACCCTTACCCTAGAAATTGTCTTTGTGAGTTCAGTGTAAATCACACTGTGTTGGCACTTAACTCTGTTACACTGAGTCGCTGACCGAACAAGTTATTTTAAAATTAAAAAATTACCTATCTTGTTTATGATCCTGGGTGATTGTATTTCTTGCCAAAACAAATAGGATTTCTAACAGCATTTACACTTTAAGAAGCTCATGCCTGGACAAGATTAGCAGGAACCATGCATGTTCTCAGGAAGTGCTGTTATGAACAGCCTTCACCAACACAGATACATCTGCCAACAGAGCAGCTTCTGCTCTCCCCAGGCAAGTGAGTATTTATAACAAATTCTAATATCCTAAATATTAAGGATATACCTATTATTAAGAATATAAACATTATAACAATTTCTGACATCCTAAATATTAACAATATTTTCTAGGAAACAGTTTAATATCTAAACTGCAGTTCTAGTAAATGGCACCAATGCACCGGCGACACTGGCCTCCGCATTTGAGTGCTCTAGATAGTTTGAAAAGAAACCTGTCTGAATCGTTCTGCATGACATGGACATCTTTCAGTGCCTGACAGAGATTCATTGAGCTACCTCCCAGGCTAGGATCAGACCCAGAGTGAAGTGTCCACTTACATAAAGTCTGAATTTGGTCCCAAGACTCTCTCAAGCCCATGTAAAAAAAAACTTCAGCAGTTTACTAAACCAAAATCAACCAAAAAAGCCTCCTCAACCCTATGACTAATCAAATCAAATCAAAGTTCCCATAGAAGAATTACTTTCAGATTTAAAGAGAACACAGGCAGACATCAAGCCAGACTTTTTAGCCTGAAGGCAGGGGTTTATTTATCCTCTGCATTTTTATGATTTTTTTCTTTTTTCAACAAAAACCTAAGGAAATCACTGTTTTTTAGCGCTTCTTCTCTGGTACTTTGCAAAATTAGCATAGGTTTTAGAAATCCCTTAATAAAAAATAGCCACAGTATTAGCCAATTTAACAGACTCACAGCTAACCTGCTTGCTGTCATTTTACCACTTGGAAAAATAGTCATTTAATATAGAATCATAGAATAGTTAGTTTTGGTAAGGACCTTAAGATCATCAAGTTCCAACCCCCCTGCCATGGGCAGGGACACCATACACTAAACTATGTCCCCCAAGGCTCTGTCCAACCTGGCCTTGAAGAATATTAACTAAAAATATTAACAAATTAGCTATTAATACTAACTACAAATCACCCTTAAATCTTTGCAAATGGCAAATACAAAACCATTTATAGGCTATGCTCTCTATTATCTGATTTTATGTTCAGAAAAGACAGAGCCAAGCAAATTCCCCATGTCCCTGTTGTCAAAAGGCAGTAACACGTACCACCGCAGAACAATTATATGAACTGAATTTTTTCTTATTCATCCTCATCTATGAGGTTCACCTGGTTAGAGTCTCTGAAGATATTTTTGTAGAAGAACCTCTCATCTGGTAATAGTTTTCAGGATGGAAATGTTTTGTGTTCTGTTTCTGTTGCATTTTTTGTGTTAAAAGTCAAATTTTGTTCAATTTTGTTCAATGGTGTAAACCCTCACCAGCCACCTTCACCAATAGAAAACCCAGTGATTTGGGGTTTTTACAGAATTAACTGTGTACACAGAGAACCATCCATGTAAGGAAGTTATGTATCCTAAAGGACCTCCATTTTGCAGAAACAAACATATTTAGGTGTAGGAACTACTTTAGTACCCTGACAATCTAACCATAAAAAGTGCACATATTCTAAGAGTCCTAACCTCAGCATCTCTGGATAGAAACTCTTCTTTTTATGTATATGCTATTGCAGTTTCCAAGTGCTGATGCAATCTGTTGCTGATGCCATAGGGAAAGAAAATTACATACTTTGTCAGACCAGATGGAAGTGAAATTTGTTTGATTTAATATAAAGTAGACTCTCTCCATTATCCTGAAATATAGATATGAGATAAGAAACTAGAAACTAGATACTAGAATTCTAGAATACTAGAAACTATATAAGCTACCCAAATATCTGAAGTATTGCTATAATAATTTCTTACTATAGACAATGTCTTCCAGTTGACTTTTTCCTTCTTCTTTCCAGGTTGCCTATTGTAACTCCATAGTTTGGAATAATTAAAGTGTTTTCATCCCTTTTAGCCACTAGGATTACTTCTTAGCTGTTTTGGGTGCTTAGAAGGCCTGGGAACACCATCGTAAAGAAATGGAGGTGATGATGACAAACTGGAAGCTGTGGGAGCTCTTCAGGTCACTGAAGAGGAAAGACTGACGTATCAAATGGGGTGTGAGGGGAAAGGGTAATGCAGTGGACTGTCAGAAGTACCAGATGCAAGTATTTACCTGGGTCAGAGCAATCCCAGGCACAGCTACAGGTTGGGCAGAGAAGAGATTCAGAGCAGCCCTGCAGAGAAGGACTTCGGGGTGTTGGTTGATGAGAAATTTAACATTCACTGTGTGCTTACAGCCAACCGTATCCTGGGCTGCATCAAAAGGAGCGTGACCAGCAGGTCGAAGGAGGTGATCCTGCCCCTCTACTCTGCTCTTGTGAGACCTCACCTGGAGTATTGTGTGCAGTTCTGGTGTCCTCAACATAAAAAGGACATGGAACTGTTGGAACAAGTCCAGAGAAGGACCACGAGGATGATCAGGGGACTGGAGCACCTCCTGTATGAAGACAGGCTGAGGAAGTTGGGGCTGTTCAGCCTGGAGAAGAGAAGGCTGCTTGGAGACCTCATAGCAGCCTTCCAGTATCTGAAGGGGGCTTATAAGGATGCTGGGGAGGGACTCTTCATTAGAGACTGTAGTGATAGGACAAGGTAACGGGTTAAGACTTAAACAGGGGAAGCTTAGACTGGATATAAGGAGGAAATTCTTTCCTGTAAGGGTGGTGAGGCACTGGAATGGGTTGCCCAGGGAAGTTGTGAATGCTCCATCCCTGGTGGTGTTCAAGGCCAGGTTGGACAGAGCCTTAGGTGACATGGTTTAGTGTCAGGTGTCCCTGACAGGGGACGGGGAGTTGGAACTTGATGATCTTAAGGTCCTTTCCAACCCTAACTATTCTATGGTTCTATGATTTAGAGCTATCCTAACTTTAGCTGCTTTAGAACAGCATTTTTCTCTGAAAGGCATATCTAATGTAGTCCAGTTAGTTCTGCCTGAGCTTGGGTGTTTCTGCATACACAAATTGCATTGTGCCATACAGATAAAGCCACAAAAAGCCTGGAGCTTTATGTTGAATAAGAACCAAAGAAAAGACTTATTTCCACAGTTCATATGAACCATTTGCATGAATTTGTTCAAAACAGGTGCTGGGCATAAGGAAATTCACACTGCTTAAATAAAGCTCTAGTAGGCTGCTTTGTAAACACTGTCCATTGCTCGTTTTAAAAAAGAGCATTGAGTCAAAGCACAATGCATGACAGAAGATACAATCATCCAAACATGAAGCTCACATGAATTCTCCATTTTTCTTATGGAAAAGACTCTCTGGGATCTGAACACTCACCAAATTTATGTGGTTGTTCTGAACTGATTTCTGAAGATTCAAGCTCCTTGTTGATTACTTTTTTGTTGACATGAGTGACATGTTATGGACCTGTCACCTCTTCACCTTTTAAACTGGTTTCCCTTATCAGTGGAGCAAATATACAAGAGAAAATTCGTATGCTGCACACAGATGTCCTTTACAGTATTTAAATGCTTTCCCAGATCACACTTTGCATGGAGATAAGCCAAGCATGAATTGCAACATATAGCTTTAGAAAGACAAAGTTTTAGAGAAGGAAAACATTATTTTTTTAATTTAATTTAATTTATGTTATGTTATGTTATTGTATTTTTTTATTTTATTTATTTTATTTTTTACCTTGTTTGCTGACAATGAAGGTTCTCAGCTCAGTTTATGAGGCTTAGGACATACTGTTCACAATATTATTGTTTATAGTGACGAATGGCTTTAAGCTATCAGAGGGGAGATTTGGATTAGATATTAGGAAAAAAATTTTCACTGTGAGGGTGGTTGACATACTGGAACATGTTGCCCAAGGCTTACTTCACCCTGCTTTTGCCAATCAGTATCAGTATACAACTCTTCAGTAGCTGCAGATAGTCTCCAGCTCCTGACTATCGTGAATGGATCTAAGAAGATCCTGGCTGCAACTTTGGTCAGGCTACAGAAAAACAGGGTTTCAGGTAAACCTTAACCCTAGAAAGTCTCTTCCAGATTCTGTTTCATAGCTGCAACGTAGCAAACGTTACAGATCTCGCTGAAACTTCATGGCTCTTTTTTACCAAGGTGGGGCAGTCTCATTGATGCAAGCTATGCCACCTTGGTCAAAAAATGACAGTCATGACATTTGCTAACACATTATTTGAAATGTGTTCAGAAAAAAATATAAAACAGTCTAAAGAGACTATTAAGTCCAAAGTCCAAAGCCTGGACTTCATGGGCCTTGCAATAATGACGGAATTCAAAAGGGTATTGATAGAACATAAAATAGGCAGATACAGACACATTTTCAGTGTGAATGACACCATGTGTAGAGGCCTCTAAAATGTGGACAAATAGCTAAGCATATAAATGTAAATGTTCTCTGTGGTTTGTTTTTTTGGCACATCTTCTAGAATTATTTCTTCTTGTATTTATTACTTAACACATTTCAGATAATTAGTTAACATCAGCTATTTCTCCCTTTATGAGGCCCTACTAAATGAACACATTTGAAGTCAATAAAAGCCAATCTCACTAGAATAAAGAAAAAAACAGTTTCTTGCTTATAAGGAACAAAACTGCATTTCATATTCCTAGTTGTCTGTTGTCCATTTTCAATTTGGGAGGATGAAGTAGAAATTATGTCTAGATTGGTTATGTGAGAACTACAGGAGTTTGGAGGTATTTTATTAAAGAAAAAAAAAAGACAAAAAAAGATATCAAAAGTATCTCAAATAGAGGCTGTCTACTTACACAGCAGTTAAATTTTGGACAAGTGTGAAATAAGTATCTGATTGATAAATAAGCCCATACCTCCCCCTCAACATACTACATAGCAGCTATAGAAAGAGTAGCTATGTAATGGGTTAAAAAACACAATCAAGAAACTCAGGCTAGAAGTAGTGTTACATTCAGTTTTTTCTTTAATCATGTCTTACAAGTAAGGGCTAGTTGTAGTTATCTTTATACAAAAAGATAAAAAATAAAAATCTGTATTTAAAGCAAACACTGCAAAAATAATTTTACAGCGATTCTTAAGGCAATGTTTTTTTGCAGTTTTGCACTAGGAATGGTGATCTTGTTCACCTTGGTTAGGACACTGGGCATATACAATAGATTCAAAGAATCATTTAGGTAGGAAAACACCCTTATGAACATCAAGTTCAACTGTTAACCTAAAATTACACTAAACCATGTCCCTAAGTGCTACATCTACACATCTTTAAAACACCTCCTTTAATTGCTAACACCAATATTAGCAATTACAGGAAATTAATGACACAGTAAAAGACAATAGAGACGTAAAAATGCCTGAGATCACCATCTGAGAACATAACTCCTCTTCTACGGCAGTTGTACAATGACTACACCATATACAGATATTATTCTAATAAAAGAGTGGGTCTGTTTCATCTGATTTCAGTTGTTTTTATTAATTGTTCTCTTCTGGGTACTTGAATATAGTGAGAAAAACACAGGCTGTCACAAATTACTTTCATTTTCATCTACATGATATCAATTAATAAACAAAGAAATTTGTTGTATTTATTTTTCCGATTACCCTTTTATTCCCACTCTTCAGACAACAGTATCTAAGCTTACCCCATTTCTGAGAGTATCCTTGAAAAGTCATCTGCATTAGCATTTGTTTCCTGAACTTTTAAAAGGTTGAAATGCAGCTGAGAGTGTTATGTGCCTAAAACTAATGTTGCCAAAACGAATGACAGTACAGAGAAATTGAAAAGATAGGTAAGGCTGAAGCCTGAAGCATTTTAGAAATGCCATCAAGCCCAGGTTTCTTAATATATTAGAAGGAAACACTTTGACAAGTAGGCCTGAGAGATGGGCTATAGTTAAAATCTACTAATAGGGCAGCCAGTGATGGGGTCCAATGATGTTTCCTCTAAACTTCGATGGGAAAAGGACAGCCACTAAATATTAATAGTGGGATTTTTCTGATCAAAAATTGATGGCTACATATGCACTACTCTGTGAAATTCATTTTAGTTAATGGCAATAATATCTCATCCTAGGTAATGGGCAAGGATTTTAAACCAACAGAGAGGTTCAAGGTAGGTATAAGGAAGAAATTTTTTACAATAAGGGTGGTGAAACATTGGAACAGGTTGCCCAGAGGTGACCCCATCCCTGGAAACATTCAAAGCCAGGTTGGATGGGACTCTGAGCAACTTGATGTAGTTGAAGATGTTCCTGTTCATTGGGAGGGTTGGACTAGGTGACCTTTAAAGGTCCCTTCTAACTCAAACAATTTTATGATTCTAAAGCAGACACCACATTAGGTCAGAAGAAATGTTCCCTAAAAGAGCGTGGTCACCACTTGAGCTGCACAAGATGTATACCAAGAAGGGGAAAAATGACTGCTACTGCTGAACCCAGGACAACTGCAAACAAGCCAGGTGTGTAAAGGTAATTTATAGGTAACCAAAATACAGTGAAATTAATCCTATTCTATTGAAAGTAAAATGGTGCATCTCAGTTCAAGTTTTATATGAACAGAATTATAAAGTTAGAATTTTGGGCAAATATTATAGCTTCTAGAAAATCCTGGTTTGTGTCTGCCTGAGAAATCCAGACAGGATTACTGAACACTCTTAACATAGTAAATGTTTATAACCCTTCTGTAAACAATACAATGAGAACTTAATCTTTTGCACACAAACAAAACTACAATACCCTTTGTGATTTCAGTCCAAAAACAATTATTGAAAGATCAAAATAAATCTTTCCTGTGTTTGGCTTTTTCTAATACAAAAAATTAAAGTTTCTACTCCAGCATCACCAAAAGTGAGAGAAAACGACCTTCCAAAACACGCTTCTCCATTACCCTTTGATGGTAGATGGCAGTGGATGGAAGTTGGCTCTTGGATACTGAAATGCTATCCTGAATGCAGGCAAAATTAAATCATGGTCTCTCAAGACAGTCCAGATCTGGCTGCTCCTGCTCCCGGAAAAGGATCATAGCATGGGGAAGTCATACAGGGGCAGCTTGCTCCTCTGAGCCAACAAAACACCAAAACCAACCAAATAAAGACTCAAGCATATGTTGCTTTTAAATTGCCACAGGACAAGAGAGTACCTTCTCCCTTTACCCACTTCTTTTTTGTGCAGTTGTATCAGTATTGCCTTTTGTATGCACTGGATACCTCATCATTCTGTGGGAAAGACACTGGTGTTGTAGTTAGCCAAAACCACCAGTCTGTATGATCCTAAAGATCTCTGCACAAGCATTATCATCTGGGAAATGCTATTGTATCAAGCCTACTGAGCTGGGATCAAATAGTATTGATTTGTATTTGTTAATTCCTTCCCCTGAAAACTGGTTATTATAAAATAGAGATAATCTGAGAAGAAGTTTCTTAAATTTCACTTACAAGTGTTTCTCTCTTGGTAAACAGAAGAAACATCTGCAGCTTGTCTTAGTCATAAATATGTGAGGAAAGGAGAAGAAAAAGCAAATACCTGCAGCAAAGTTCAGATTTAAACAAAATGAGCTAGAAAAACAGCAGGCTATCGTAAGTTCACTGATACATTTTGGTGGGGGAAGAACACATTCTTGTGACTGCAGCACAGTTTTGTCCTGTCCCACTGTTCTTGCCAGCTCACATTTCTTAAATTAAAACTTCATACTTATTGTATATAGCGCTTTTTATCCAAGTATCTCAAGTTACCTTGCAAACACTGATTTTGCTTTTCAGCCTTCCACAAAGAATAACCATAGTTCAAAGTCACCAATTTGTCAATGAGAGAGAAAAATGTTTTCTTGGTTCCCAGCCTTATGCATTAGACTCTAGTTAAGATTGTCTTTTTGCACTGGAGAAGAGGAAAACAACTTTTGAAAAGAGCAGAAGCACTAGATCTCAAATAAAGGGAAATGAAACAAAGAAGTGCATCTTAGTGTTTGTATTACTGTAGCCATACACTATATGAATATCAGAACCTGAAAAAAAAAAATAGTATGATTTAGGAAAGTAGATTGATTGGTGTTTCTACTACTATGCCACGTCAATGAGTGGTGCTAGCAATATAGATAGAACAATATGGATCTCAATTTATACCAAATATCTGCTGTGTTTTTTACACTGGAAGCTGTACCTAAATAAATGAATTTTAAACATATCTGTGTACTATCTTAAGATGTGCATTCTAAAAAACATTATGAACATGCCTACTTGGTGTGAATTATGTGATTTCTGTATTTTAGGTGGAAAACAAACAAAAAAAGTTACCTGTTGCCTTCAGTGTGTGTTTGTCCTTTAAAAGGAACTGGAGGAAAGTAGGTCAGCATTGAAAGTCATAAATATTTCTCTTTGAACCTCAGTAAACTTTTCATTCCTTGACTTTTGCTTCATATATGGATGACGTGTAGCATGTACCATGTCTCTAATGCCTTAATTTTAAGTTTCTACAATCACAGAGCAGCCATTCCCCATCAATTTACATCAAAGTAAAGTTTTATCACTATCAGGGCTGTCATTTGTGAAGAGTGGAATGGAGTCAATTAAAACTGAATTTTCCCACCTATCAAAAATATCACTTCCTTATTGCAATGTGGTTGAAATAGGTTAACTGTTTAGTTCTCAAACCAAATTTGGAAGACAGAAAATATCCTCAGGAATGGGGACAACACTTTTCAACAGAGTAAAAATTCATCTCCTTCAGGGAAGCTCAGCATTCACATCAAAACTTAGTAATAGATGGGGAGGAAGGGAGAGTTTTTCTCCAGCAATAGCAGTGTCCTCGATTCCATGTATATGAAAATACAGACTAGTATTGTTTATATTAATGAAGGGTGTCAATAGCAACTGCAGCAATTGCTGTCTCTTTGGTGTGGTCACTGATGTTCTTATGCACTGCTGACTCCCTGCTGGTTCAGGCCTCAGTTTCCTAGGCAGCCCATTGCCATCATGAATTACCTGGGGCCACAATTTGATCTCTTGCTCAAAACCCTTCAAGACAAAACCTTCATCTGTCCACATTTCCTAGCACGCAAGCTATGCTACCTGGTCTTCTGGTACTCACTTCTCCAGACCCTTTATCACCACAGCAAATTGCCAGTAGTTTTCTCTGTTTCACATCAGATGCTACCCAGCGATCCCACTCTTTTGGATGAGCAGCTCCCACACTGCCCAAACTCTGCCAAACTTTTCATTATGATGCCAGTAGGACAGGTTCCTGCAGGATGCTCCTCATGGCTCTGTGTGGCCTCTTGCATTTCCCCCTTCATGTTTATCTGAGAATATGTCCTCCAAATGCACTTAAAACATAGTTAAAGTGGAACGGTTAATAAAACAGCATGTTTGTATTTTCACAATGCGTTGCTAAGAGATGTCACAACTAGAGACTGTTATCTAAGCAGTCAGACTGTTTACAAGACGAAAAGCAAATTGGTCGAGGTCTTTCTCCCAAGTACCCTAACCAGATACGACAAGAAATAACAGCGTCATTGTTTGCTTCCAGTACATGTACCTCCACAGTGTTGCTGTTATGTAGACATTAAAAAGTTTATCTCTGATGATACTTACTATTTCAGTTCCAACAATGTGGACTTGGTGAAATTTCTATCACGAAATTGCCATTGCTCTTGGTTACAGAAACTTACTTAAAGCCAATTAAAGTTTTGAACTCTTCTTTTCCAAAGGCAGGTCACTTCAAAAAGATATATTGACTTGCAACCTGAAACACAATGACCTGACGTCAGTACTCAGGCACTTTGTGTTCCAAAGCACTCTCTTTCGTGTTTAGGGACCTCATGATGTTATGCCAAGCCATAGACCAAACAGCAGATTTAAGATTTAAAAAAATAAT
Organism: Pezoporus wallicus; assembly: GCF_028554395.1. Classification (NCBI taxonomy): domain Eukaryota; kingdom Metazoa; phylum Chordata; class Aves; order Psittaciformes; family Psittacidae; genus Pezoporus; species Pezoporus wallicus. The sequence continues at coordinate 723,091 of NW_026639618.1, forward strand.
AACATCAATTAATTCGGCAATTTTAACATACAAATCTACACACACAATCCGCTGTCCATAGCACAACAATAATCTTCTGATCTTTTGGACTAATTCCTAAAGGCAAAAGTTTTAGCTACAGATGAGAACAATGGAGAACACAGTTCAGAGGGATTAATGAAGTTATTGTTTGGTACAGATGTGAAATCTATGCAGAAGCACTTCATCACATGCCAAACTATCAATTTGTGATTTTTCTGTTTCACTGTCTCCATTGTTCTTTCCCTTCATCATACATAGTACTTTCTCATGTTCTGACCAGGTTTTTGTCTGAGCAGAGCAAGAAAGAGGGTGGAACACCCTCTGCCAGGAAACATTCAAGCTGTGTACTGTGTGCACAACTCTAGCCAGCTGGTGGCATATAAACATCTGAGGTCATATTCAGTCCATGCATTCAAATCTTTTCCATCTTGACTTTTTCTCCATAGAGTTACTCAGGTTGGAAAACACCCTTATAATCATCAAGTCCAACTGTAAACCTAACACTGACAAGTCCACCACTAAACCACGTCCCTAAGTGCCACATCTACACATCTTTTAAATACCGTCAGGGATGGTGAGTCCACCACTTCCCTGGGCAGCCTGTTCCAATGATTGACAAGGAAGGTGAAGAAATTCTTCCTAATATCCAATCTAGGCATCCCCTTGTACAACTTGAGGCCATTCCCTCTTGTCTTATTGCTTCTTACTTGAGAAAAGGGACCGACAGCCACCTCACTGCAACCTCCAAGCACAGAAAGTGTCGCAGAGAAAAATGGCTCAGAATTGTTTAAAAACAGCTGAAGATCAAAGCAGACTTTTGATTTATTAACAGCAGAAATCAGTAAACTGTGCATTCAATTCAGAATCAATAGAGAAATCACAATACTACATACTTAACACCACTTATTAGCAAACATCTATAGACTGATAACCCCTTATCTAATTAGCAGTGTCTAATAGCAATACAGACATACATTCAGTTGCATGTGGCTTTGGTGGGCACCCATCATATGAACATTATCAATTTTGACAGTTTTGGGTGTCCCATTCACCTGTTATGTATATAAGCCCTCTTGCCTTAACAGCCATTGTTATCCAGGCCATTTTATGGAGGGCAGACTGTAAGGACATCCCTATGTCTTTATGGTCCCTATGAAGTCCTAACTAACTTCACAAGGTGTATTGTGTATTACACACCTTTCTCAGGGCACTACTAAGGTTAAGAATGCTGTTGTCAACCTCTAATACAGTCAGAAAGCATTTTCCATTACTTGCTTTCCAAAATAAAATCAGCTAACAGGAACTGATGTCAAAAGAAAATTACAATGAGATTTAATGCAGTAGATATAATTTTAGAAGTATGAATGCTTCTAAGAAGAATAACCATTGGAACAAGCTGCATACTTATGGTGCATCATCCATCTAGTCACATCAAGACAAGTTGCTATTCTTAGAAGATATGCCATAGGTCAAACATAAATTATGCAGGAAACTGATTTTTCTTGGCCTTTGTTACAGAAGTCAGATTAAAGGAGATTACTATACGTCTAAATTTTCCAAGTCTGTGTGATTTTCTACCTGGAATTTATGTAAAATCCTACTTGGAATTAGAGGGTTTTGGCCTTTTTTCTAGAAGCCCCTACTGCACACATACAGAGGGATGCATGCATGCTGCGCTGGCAACCTGTGCATGCATCATAAACCCAAAAGGCCTATTGAAGCCTGACTATGCAGGCCCAGGTCAGCAGTACTTTTTTATAGAATCCTTCCCAGTTGTGTTGTATTCTGTATGCGCACATGTACTATAGAATGTAGATTTCTGCCTAGGAAATCCCAGCCACAGTCATGGAAACCCTTATCATAACAGCTATTCCCATCACAGGGTAATTGATATTTTTTAATTCAGTCCTAACCTTTAAACAGAAACTTTCCTGAGACTGCAAAAAGTGCTGCCAGCTATGGGTGAGGAAATAAAAGGGGATACTCTAAAAACTGGAGTCTTAAGGACAGCATGGCATCATTTATATATGCATAAACCAAGGACACTTAAAAGGTTAAAAAAAACAAAACCCAAAGACCAACAACCTTCCAGTCCCTTTCTCAATGGACCACATTTCTCTTAACCTGGCTTCTTTTCCTCTGGTTTGGCCCTATCAGGGAAGTGCAGCACTCTAAAGAATAGGTGAGGGTACTCAGCTCTGTTTCTTCAAAGCAGACATAGCTGTCTGACTGGGCTTCTTCTTTGCTTTCTGTGGGTTTTATTTATATTTTCAAGTTCATCATTCCAGCTGTGCCTGAAAGTGGAGGGGACAGTTTAGTCCCATTTAAGCCAAGTTCATGTGTGGTATCCGCTCCTACTTTCTCAAGATGGGAAGATAGCCAAGGGACATCCAATCAGTAGGAAAATGATCTTCAGGGATGCTCGAGGAAGGATCCGTCAAAGTAAAGAGCCAACACAGCTGGAAAAAATAGGAGAGAGCAAGACCTCACCAAAAGCCAGATGTTCAATGCACATTTTCCTATTTTTTTTTAAATTATAATATTTCAACAACAACAGAAAAATATGCTTTTTTCTTAAAATACAGACAGGAAAGGATACTGCTTGCAATTTTAATGTAACATGGTTTATTGTTCTAATTACTTTGAAATAAGTTTAGATAGAAAATGTTATCGATTGGAGAAGAAACATATGCTTCTTGGCCTGCCAATGCTCAATGCAGTCAGTGTCAGATTTGTTTTCTTTCTGTGGATGCCTATTGGTTTTGGATTAGTTGCATTGTAGAGTTAAATTTATATGAAAGGATTTAGCAGACAAAACAAAGACACTTTAGAAAAAAATGGTTTCATGCAGATTTTGATGGGAAAAGAGATATAAAATCATGGGGAAGGGTGTAGCTGAAGAATAAAAGTCTAAAGGGAATCTTTCACTGCAGAACTTAAAAGCTTGGTAAATCCAGTGCTGAACTAATGTACAAAGGGACTGTGACTGAAGCAATGCCAAAAGGAAGAAGAAGGGAGGATCAGATATCAAAAAAGCTGGAGTTGTATTGAAGAAGTCAGTCTGGGGGTACAATAGTAGAAGAACTTGGAAATAGAGATGCTTTGTTAGGGCCAGATGTCTCCATGTCTCTGTACAGGTGTGACTAATATTCCCCCTGATACACAACAAACTTGAAGAGAAAAAGCGCTCAACAGGGATTTGAGAGTTCAGCTCTTGGCTCTGTTACTGTCTTTTTCTGTGTGTACATCAAGTCCTGATTCTCCCTCTTTACGTCAGTCTCGGCTGTGAGCTCTCCTAGAAAGAGTGTCCCGTTGCGTTTACAGCTACTACACTATTTGTAATAATAAGGCATGTTTTCAGAAACTGAATATTTTCTTAACAGTTCTATTCAGCAAAACTTGATAAATTTTACAGTTTTTTCAAGAAGCAGGCTCATAATGGCAAATGGGACCTGTTATAAAATAAGGTGGGTATTAGCGATGGCAAAATCATTATTTGATTAGTCAAAGGAGATAACACACAGAAATAGTCAAAACATGAAACTAGATCTGTTTATGAGGAAAATGGCTAAGTACAAGGTCTTCTGATGGTCATGCTATAGACCCCAAGGCTGATTTAGACCTTTATAGAGTCATGATTTATCACAGGAAGCTCTAAACCTCCCTGATACAACCTCACAACTAGTCATAGTAATGTATTATCCTATTATCCTTGGTATTGAACTACATCTAGAGATTATTGAAAACCAAAAAAAAAAAAAAAAGAAAAAGAAGAATGTGCTAAATAATTTTTATAATTGATTTTCACTATAAAAGTGGAGAACATACCTCACCTACACGGATATCATTAAGCTTCTTGTTATGAGAAATTAAGAGTGACAATGGTAACTGAGGTTTAGGGACAAAAGTGGTGGGGGAAAGCAAGAAACAGTTTTGAAAGCCAGGAAATGTAATCTGAAAGGAGGATAGTTTGAATACTGTCACCTCAGTTCTGTCACCTGAGGACAAGTTTGCTTAATCACAGAACGATCTGCTATTTTCATAAATGAAGAATCAGAATTTTTGCTAAAATCAGTCTGTGACACCTTCAAATTTTGTATCAACACAGACATGACAAACATCCCACCAAAAAATCTGATTGGGAATAAGAATCGTATATAGGACTAAAATCATATCAATTAGCACAAAAAGCATCATTTGGAAAGAGTTGGCAATGAGAAAATATGTACAATTTTTTATCACTGGATGACAATGAGCTGGTGGAACACTGCTGTGGAATGCCAATGGATGAATGAAGGAACTATTTTAGGCGTATTGAAACCAGTTTCAGTTTAAGAACAAGGTCATACAGAGTAGTAAAAGACTGGCAGAGAGAAAACTTTGGTTAGAAATCAGAAGAATTAAGTTAGAAAGTGGTTCCCAACACTTAGAAAATGGAATTTTTAGTAATATAGTAAAGAAATTACAGTAAAACCAAAAATGAAAAATTATATTCTATGTCATTTGCTTTTCAGATAGGATTTATTGCACTTATCAAATGGAATTGAGGATGGCAAGGACTAGAGAAGAGAACCAAATGTATCCCACCCCACATTATCTTCCACCTTCCTGTCACAGCTCTTTTTGTGCTCCAGGAAATGTTACTTTTATCTTCAAAGCTATCCAACTCTTAAATTATAATTGGCTTTCTTTCAAGATTTTTATAACCCTTTCCTCAAGCTATACAATTACCTCTCCCATTTGTCCACCTTGAGGTCTTCACAGTCCTCCTACTTTGGCTGAACATTTCCAGCTCTGACCTTTCCGCCTTTCAACCCCCTCACAAAGAAGGAAAAATTCTCAGACCTTCCCCTGAAGCCTGTTTTCTGGCTAAGGTCCTTTCTTTCTCCCCCAGCAACCTTCAGACTAAGTTCATATGTTCTTGAAGAATCACCCACCACTTAACACTTTTAATCTGTCCCAGGTGAGCTGGCTCCTCTAAAAAGCTTCTTTGAGCCAACAGAGGAGAGGGAAGCCTTTTTCAAAGCTTCTGGTCCTTAAGGTTTTTGCTCTTCTCAAACGCAACCTGCTTTTCTCGGAATAATTTCTTATTTCCCAAGACTGCAGCCTTTTCTTCAAAGAATCTCCCAAAATAAGCAGCTTTGGGCCCTCCGGTGTCCTTCTGTAACACATGGAATGCAAATCATTAGTGTTGCAGACATACACTCACTTCAGAGAAACAGTATCACATTAAATCATTCATTTTACATTAATATTTGAGTACAATGGTCACTGAAGAAGAGACCTTTTTTGTTTCAGCTTCTGAAAACAGAAGTTACAGGTATGAATGCTGTAAAATAAGTTAAATCACAAAAAATATTTTATCCCTTATCTCCCAGTTAACACTTTTGGCAAACTCTAAGTGGCAATCCTACTGGAAAGACTGATATGGTTGTACTTAGAGTTTGGGGTTGTAATTATTTTAATTAAGATCAGTTTTTGTAGTAACTGGAATTCTGTTTTATAGGTTAACACATAACTAGAACGGTAAGTTTAGAGAGTGCTTTGGTGTTTATACATACAGTAGGTTGTATACAGTATTACAAGAGTTCTGAGATTTTTCTGATCCATGTGTTCTGTCTTACCCTCAAAAAGTATTGTACATTGTGGGTATTGTGAGATCCCAGCCAAAAGATCAGGAAAAAATGAATCTCTGGTTGAAAAAAAGAGTGAGGAAGCACAATGGCTCCTCTCCTGCCCCAGGGAATATACAGAGTCTCCTAGGACTGACTGCAGCTCTAACAGGGATGGAAAGTTTGCATAGGTCATGGTCTCATGTGCTCTGTACTGCACAGACTGTCTTGTAGATATTTATCAGAAGTCTTCAGCATCCTCTTGCATAGTCCAGCCCTTTAGTCAGGCATTTTATGAAATGAAGGCATACTCTATCTACAAAGACTAATTTTGGTTTCAGAATTAATGTTTCTGGCCATTCACACTAAACCTTGTTTCTGGAAAACCTCTCAATCCTGTTGGTGTTACTGCCTTTTCGTTACACATCTGTCACCAGAGCTGTGCTTTCATGTAGCACTGTTACTGCTTTGTGCTGTTTTTAAACTTCGCGTTTTAATCACAAGCAGCTGCTTTACCCAGTGAAAGGCTGATGATCCCCTAGAGTAAGAAAGAGGATAGAGAAGAGAAGAAAGAACAAGATAATAGCTACAGCTCCACGCCAGTGCGCAGGGCATGACACAGGGACCTTTTGCTTCATCCCATGTAGGCTGGGATTTTGGGAAAATCATCTAATTTCTCTGTAGTTCAGTGCTCCTAGGCTCGAAGAAAAGCATAATGATACCTATAATGATGCTAAATTCCCAAGTCTTGTTGGAGAAAAAGAAGTGTTGTATAAGAATTTATTATATACAGTTGTAAAAACTGGAAAAACATTCATATTTTATTGGTACAATCCATGTCAAATCAAGCATCCTTACGCTACACTGTAAAAATATGGGACACATAAAGGACTTAATCTCTTGTTTTTGTAGCAGCTATAAGGCCTAGACCTGCTGTTTAAAGGAGAAAACAAATCTTCTCCTCAAGGGAACAGCATAAAAAGGGGATGAGGAAGAGAACGAATAAGTAGAGCCTTTAGTAAATGTGACAGCTTTACTAGAATAGTAAATAGTGGGTTAAAGACAGAAAAATAAAGGGTCTGTCCCACCCAGCATAATTGTTTCTAGAGTACCTGCCATTTTTCTTTACTGGAAGATATTAAATATGATAAATCTCTGCTGATAAATCACTCCTGTACAGGCTTAGAAATTTCAGGATTGCCTTATTTAAGCACTTGCAGTGCTAACTTTCACCAGACATCACTAAGAATTCATGGACTAGTCTCAAATATGGGGCTCATGGAAATTATTGTCAAATATAAGATCAAGATAATTCCATCAAACATGCCAACATCTCACAGACAGGCCTGACGGTGAGCTGTATTTGATCCTATGAGGACTTCTACAGTCCTAAGCTCTTTTAGAAAAAAAAAAAACACAAAACATTTAAAGAAGTGAATAACACTTTCAAAAGTGACCAGATGGTGCTAAGCAGAGGTAGGTGGCTTTTCAAGGTTGCTGAGCATATTGTCATGAAAGCACAGCACAAGATATTGTATATCATAGCATGATATACCTATTTAGGTATGCCTCTGGTGTGGTTGTTTCAAATTAAAATGTCATTATCTTATTAGTAAAGACAGTGAAAATAATTTATGCAATCAATATACATACCTGGGGTACTTGTATGTTACCTCTTTTAACAACCAGGGCAGTCCTAACACCTCCAACTCCACTGGTATAGTTCTGGAATCTCAGACTGGCTTTTCTAGAAAGCTGCTGTTCCTCACTCATTAGGGTATCACTTCTAAAATCTGATTTCCTTTTTTCTTTTTTTTTTTAATAAAAAGAAAAAAGCCCGAAATAACACAAAACCCACACCAACAGATATTTAGTATATACTCACAAATCATATGTTCAGTTGAGCAGGCTCTGTAGGATTTCTGAGATGACTGATGGTCTCTCACTTTAGCATGACTAGCACTAAATTGTTTCAGTAAACCACTATATTCACACGCTATCATCCTAATAATTAGGTCAGCTGGCACTACGCACAAGCGATCACAAGATAGCTCCAAACAGATCTCAAACGGTACAGAGATTTTTTACCAAAGAAAAATTTCAATGGTATCATTAAAGTGACAAAACATTTTAGTGTAGACAAGATAAATATTTTCATTCTTCTAAGGCTACTTCTAGTGGAAAGTAACATATGCGGGTAATGCAATATCTCCAGAGTTAAAATCCTGAGTCACTGAATGAAGTACATCCACATGGATTGGCTCACTCATCCTGCTATATGATTCTCCCTTCCAGCACTGAAAGCTGTCGCTCACCATCCAGATCTGGCTGTCTTCAGTGTGATCACATAAATGTCGTCTGAATCACCACTTGAATGCCTGGAATCTCTGGCAAGAACAGCTGGTGATTCTCTTAGAAACCTCTCCTGGGATGGATAAGTGATCGCAAATGATGAGAGAGAGGGCAAAGAGGTTTTTCTTTGAATACCAGTGCTTCCTGGTGCGTGTTTGAAGACATGCTAGTGTATTGCAAACAGAGCCTGCACTACTCTGCTAAAGTTTGTGCTTTAAGCAATAGGAAAAAAAACATCTGCTCAGGCAAACGGCAATTTCTTCCATAATCTAAGCTCAGTAGCTCCAGTAATTTGTACAAGATCCAAAGTGCCTGCTACCTGCAGTTGGGCTGAGGCACAACTGAGCTGCAAGGAGTAACCCACAAAAATCCTGTCTGACAGAAAGGACCATCCCTGGGAAACTTTTTGGTCCTAAAGTCTATACTGTGCCGCATTCGCAGAGATGCCTTCACCTTGGTGAATAGCTTCTGCCCAGGAACATTTGGGTTACACAAACTCATCAGACTCCCAAATCTCTGCATTTTTCAGACTCCACAACCTGCCCATGAAGAAGCTCACCTTTGCACCAAGAAGTGTCAGGAAGTCCTATGCAACGTTCTACCATGCTGTCACATAGATGTGTTTTCTATTCTAGTGTGACAGCAGCAGTTCTTTCAGCTAAGAATGTAGAAAGCAACAGTCATTACTGGCTGCAAGAGCTCATTAGCTTTAGCTGCCAGCAGCAGCTCAGCTGTTGGGGAGGGGGGGTCACCAAAATTTACATTAAGAATTAGTCACTGTAGCTGGTGTTTGCCCTCTACTACCCTGGAGGAACTAAGGTCATCCAGCTGTTTTTTTTTAATTTAAACATGTGGATGTAGGGAAAACTGTATGAACATGCATGAGCCAAAAACCAGCAAGACTTTCAAAAGCTGGAAAAACACCGTTCCAGAAAACGTAGGTCTTTGGTGTGCGACTTATAAATTCCATCACCAAAGAGACACTCATGTAGTACTGCTAAGGTTAGTACATCCAAATCCCTTTATGAATCTGGATTTATATGCCTAAAATTTGTCAGGAACAATAAAGCAGGCCAGTCCTCAGGCAATGGAAGAGAAGGCTGAGATTTCAACTTACTCTGTGCGAAAGACCCTCTCATCTTCACCGGAAGGGCAACTCTTTCAGGCAATCTGTGTTAACAACCAAAATGTTTCACCATCCAAAGAAGAAGACCGTAAGTGGATCATAATTAAGTAAAAATAATCATTTGCTCCATCAGATCAATTCAGAGGTTACCATATATCTCTTTAAACTGCAATTATCAATTTATAATGGAAAGGTAAATATGTTTAAATCACCATATGTGAGTATTTCTTTCACAGAGGACACATTTTTGTAAGTATTTATTATGTAATAATAAAATATGACTATAGTAAAAGATACACGTAATAGAATACATACACATAACAATTTGAAATTGGTAATTTAAGCTACAAAATCTTCCTTGTTCTTTGTAACGCACGGACAAATTTTGAATAAAATTACTGATGAGGGAAGAAAGTTGTACTGAGGGCTATTGTTGGCAGGTATTTGAACAGAGACATCAGGATACGTTCATCCTGATTTCCCAAGTAGAGTTTTAGTGGGTCATAATAATGAGGTTTATTACTGCAGGATTCACTTGTGGACATGGGCTCTCAGATGCCCCAACTACAGCTGAGATTCTGATAGGGCTACATGCAAAAATCAAGCTTCAGAATGCTCCAAGTATAAAAGTGGGATTTTCTTCTGCGCTTTGTATTTATTTCCCCTACAACCTGCCCAGCCTTCCTGTACTGCAGCCTCATTCACTCTCCTCTCTTGTCCTAGACTCACTTCAGCTCCATCCCTGCCACCTTTACTTTCAAGTTTAAAAGGTGCAGATATCATTTTCAGCTGCTGCTAGCCTTGGATGTTACTATCTTTTTCCCCACCCTTGTCTGTAATGGAATTTATACTTTCTGGGTTTGACCTTGGCTCTTGAGAAAACATCTGTCCCAACAGGAGTGCTGGTTTAGAAATAACCTAACATTGTTAACATTGGTGTTCAGCTATGTAGCTCAGTGATGGCTGATCTGTAGATTCAGTAGCCCATGATATAATTACTAAAATAAAAGGGAAAAAATCTGTTATTCATACTTAAACCAGAAGCCAAAACCATACTAAACGAACATCTCAGATATGGGGGAGTGAAGGATAGAATTCATTGAGTATTCATTAAATCTGTTGTTAGATATTTTTTCATGCATTTGAAATCTAACTGCAGGTTCTTTTGAATTTTACTTTTTTTCTAAAACTGTGTGCAATTAGCCAGTCTCGATATAAAGCAAAGCAATGAACTGCACTGTGCTATGAAACATGCCAGTGATAATTGCACTCCAGTGTTCCCAAACCAAAGTTCCCCTTTCAAATGATTTCCTGAAGAAAACCAAAACAACAAAGTCTCATTTAAAAAGGGATGTAAAAAGCAGTGGTCACTTGAGTTTCTTTCTTATTTCCAATGTTTTCTCCAAAGGCAATTTCACAGAAGGGTCAACAGACATTATAAAACATGAATGTGCAATCATGGAACCACAACTGTCTGTATCGTAGCTTAGAGAGCATTAATCTCTCTATATGAGTCAGAACCAAGCAGTCCTGGAGGAGCACCAAGAACACAACCTTTAATCATGACCTAAGATCACTTTTCCCCTTTTTCCTTGATTTTTCTTCTTTCAATGAAAAATGCTGAAAAGAACTCCACACATAAGCAGAATTTTGGGAAAAGCTGACGTTAACAGCTTTCTTTTTTTGCTTGTGGTGCTTATTCTTCCACTATTAAAGGTAAAATAAATAAATAAATAATTTGACCTCACCTGGAGTATTGTGTGCAGTTCTGGTGTCCTCAACATAAAAAGGACATGGAACTGTTGGAACAAGTCCAGAGGAGGGCCACGAGGATGATCAGGGGACTGGAGCACCTCCCGTATGAAGATAGGCTGAGAAAGTTGGGGCTGTTCAGTCTGGAGAAGAGAAGGCTGCATGGAGACCCCATAGCAGCCTTCTAGTATCTGAAGGGGGCCTATAGGGATGCTGGGGAGGGACTCTTCATTAGAGACTGTAGTGATAGGACAAGGGGCAATGGGTTAAAACTTAAACAGGGGAAGTTTAGATTGGATATAAGGAGGAAATTCTTTCCTGTTAGGGTGGTGAGGCACTGGGATGGGTTGCCCAGGGAGGTTGTGAATGCTCCTTCCCTGGCAGTGTTCAAGACCAGGTTGGACGAGGCCTTGGGTGATACGGTTTAGTGTGAGGTGTCCCTGCCCATGGCAGGGGGGTTGGTACTAGATAATCTTAAGGTCCTTTCCAACCTTAACTATTCTATGATTCTATGATTATTAAATAAAGCATTTTTAAAACAATCTTACAAACTTGGACATCTTTAGTTATTCAAAACATAGAAATAATTCTCTTCACCAAGCAGAATATACTTATTTGCTATTAATACATACCTAGGCTGAAGGAAGCAATTCTTGTCGTATTATTTTGCAACACATACAAAACCTCATGTAATATTTTTCCAGTTTCCAAACAATGATGTGTTCTGCTTTTTGTAAAATATTCTATTCCTACTTTTGGTTTTCTAGGGGTTTATGCTTAGCTTATGTTGTTTGGAAAAGGCAGCCTTATTAATTTACCATATTATTTCTCCACACGAAGCAGATGATTTTGAATGGCATCAGAAGAGTATTGTGCATGGACAGCAATGATCCATCTTAGTTTAAATTAAACCTTGAACAAAACTGTTATCAAAGGAAAACAGAATCATACAAAATGATGTGATGCAAGAGATCAGGAAGATCATAGAGGCAGAGTTTACAGATAAAGGAAAATGCATTAGGTCAATATTTCTAGCTACCGAAAATGTGTATTTTTGATGCACAGACCATCAAGTCTGAATTGACAAAGGAATTTTTTTAATTAAAAAGCAATTTCCCTGAGATTAACTAAGCCTATATCGATCAGTCTAGGTTTAGGAGAGATGGTGTCTGTGGAGCAGAAGAAAGTATTAGCAAACACAGATTTAGAAGGCATTTTTCTCTTTTGAAGGAGATGAGATAGAGAACCAGAGCTCTTTGCAACAGAGAATGTTACAATTTGATAGGGTCAGGAAAAATAATATACAATAGAGCCTGTACCTTGTGAAGTTCAACATTTTTACTATTTTTACTATAGTTAAGAAATCTAGCCTGGAAATTTATCTTTCAGTTTGTTTTATAGGATCTCCTGTGAAAATAATGATATCAGAGACAGGATAGATGTTTTAAAGAAATATTTCCCACTTTTATATGAGCATTTCTAGGCTTTATCTGATAGTCTGGGTGACATCATTCTGGGGCACTTTGGTTGCTCATTTTTAGCCACATGGTTTGCATATGGCTACTGGATGGCCTGGACAAAATACAACACATTCAAAAAAGTACAAATAGAGTACACACAGGTTTTGGTAGTTCTGTTGTCTTGGCTGTTGATGGCGATGGCTGTAGAGGTGTCTTGGAAATGGACACATTATTTCTATATCTATTCCATGTAGACATTTAATCTATGGATGGTTGCTGCTGATGCCCAGTCTACATGACTCCAAAGCCCTACTCACTGCAATTCCCTATTACAAAATTCATAATATGATGATACATCTTTAGGAAGAATCTTTCAGTTAAAGTAGGGTACTTGGTTTTTTTATGTTATGCTTTCTTTATAAAAAGAAATGTTTCTTTATAAAAAGAAATGTTTCTTTATAAAAAGAAATCAACTTTTCCATGTACCATTAAATACCTGTGTCATAGTTACAGGAGTAATCAATAATGACATACAATAAATAACAGATCTATGTGCTTGCAAGCATATAGTTTCCAGTTTAAGGACCCCCTCTTTGTTATCACTGTTCTTCCCAAAGGTTAAATCATTGGTAACACTGCAACTGGCTGATGGTAGAACTGCTGCAGTGCGCTTTCCCACTTGATAATGTGCAGCTCCCCTGAGCACCTTTGGTGAGTTTGGAGACATGTTAGTAAGATTAATTTTGCTCAGGTAATTTGGACCCTTATTGGTGAGCTGTTGTGTTATAGCAAAGCATGTAATGTGTGTGATCAAACTCACATATATAATGTAGAAAGAAATGTCCAAATTTGTGCACTTTCTATAAAACGTAGTTTTGTTGAACAGCCAACACCCAAATAATGGAAGAATAAAGTGTAATAGAGATGAATGTGCATGCAGTAACTTGAAAGTGTTATTAGGCTTTTTCCTTCTGAAGTGATTAGTCAATGGCCAGGTCATTAAACATAATTTAGTACTAGTCATAATTATGGTTAGCCACAGCAGCTAAAATATTTTCCTCTCAATACTTTGAACCAAAGACATAATATTCTCTGCTCCTACCTTATTAAGATAATTTTTGTCCAGAAAGTTGAGTATGCAAATAAGTAAGGAATACAAGGTCCAAATGGTTGCAGAATGCTAAATTATCATGGGACAGATTGGGAAATTATCACAGTCAAGGAACATCTACCTCCTGAAGAACATAAAGTGTGATGTAAAGAGGATTTGGTCAGAAATGTCTAAAGGTAGAATGGACAAAAGCCTCACTCATATTGCACGTAATTAAAAATCAAGAGTAATCTAAAAATTTTGCCTCCAAAATTTCGCCTCCAAAATTTCATGGGCATTTAACACACACAGCACAAAACCCCACATCCACAGAGAACTCTTTCTGCTGTGAAGACAGATTTTTCTCACATTGTATAGGTAGCAGTCCCACTCAAGTACCATGACATCTCAACAACATATTCTTTTGGGGTTCAGAAATCACTGCGTCTCTCTCCCCAAAAAAGTCTATTAACCCCTGGGGTGAAAGCAAGCTTGGGGAAAGGCAAATACCATTCCTTCTCTTGAAGATGTGCCTGTGCAAAGAAGTGAATGGATCCTTTGGCCAGGAATATGACTCTTTTCTAATTAATTATCAAAATGCACTTCACTGAAGGATGGGATATTTAGGTTTGAGTAGGCTCTGCCTGATAAAGTCACAGACATTATTCAACAGACCTTGGAGTAATGACAGTGAGCATTGGAGTGAACTATGGATATTACCATGAATTCCATGTGCAGAGGAAGCCAGGAATCTCAGGGCCACAAGTGCTCATTTGTGGAGCACTATATTGAAGAGGAAGGGGGACAGATGGATTGAGGAGGCTCTGCCATCAAAAGGAGTAGTTGAAGAAACTGGACAGGGAGCAAACCTGTCACAGAGAGGGCTAAAGGCCAGATATTACTATTGATTAAAACTGGTCTTCTTGACATGAAGGATGGTCTGAAACAAAGGACAGTAAAGTTCTGTATGCTGTCATCACAGTTATTTCACAAAGTGTGATTAACAAGTTATGGCTATGTTTTTTATATGTAATGTACAGTTTGCTTCGAAAAAAATACTACTTTGGATTTTAATATTGCTCCACCTACCAGAGAGGTTGACCTCACAAAAAATAGACAAGTGTGTTAGGTTGTAGCCAAGGGAGTACTCCTTAGCAAAGGGACCTTGCATTTCCAGTGCTGGAGGTAGGACACACAACCCTTCAGCTCTTCCTGACTGAAATGGCAATGAAGAAATGAACAAGGAGGAGGAAAGAAATTCTGAATCTGAAGAGATCCCCAAACATGATGGTTAAAAGGAGCCATGGGATCCAAGGTGACATCATCTTCCAGGAAAGCAAAGGTGAAGGAGCTTGTTGGGAGTAGCTCCTCACCTAGAAAGCAAAACAAATAATGTATACATCTTAACAGCTTTTCAGCTGTATACCACAGAGACTTCTCAGCTAATCTCAGTGTTAGGGCGTGTAGGGTACATCATTTTCTCTTCTTTTATTTTTATTCCTCCCAAGATATTTGCAGCAATGTAATTTCTATTTGAATTAGTAAATACATTCCCTGTTTCATTTTACTAGAAGTTGCTCTGGATTAAGGGTGATTTTATGGTAACAGGGAAGTTGGTATAATGGAAATTCCTCACAGCTAGTCAGGAAAAATCCTTGGCAGGATGTAAGGGACAAAACATACTAAACAGAAAAGGGCAAAACATATCAAACATATCAAAGGGCATAACATATCAAACAGAAATGGAAAACCTAAGGGTGAATTAGGAATTCTGGAATTAAATAGACAAATTCAGTGAATCTTATTCTAGTAGAAATTAGGTGAAATTAAGTGGGAATATCAGCAATGTTAAATGCAATTAGATAATTAATTAAAATTAATTATTATAATAACTATTAATAAATATAGAGATAAAAACAGTTCTGCTTCTTTTGCTTGCAAGTGACTCTTTCTGTTTTCTGCCTACCTTTCTTTCCCCACTTGTGTATTTCTTTCATTTGTGACTGAAGAATTTGGGACGGAAGCCATCTTCTCAATTCTCACTGAAAACCCTGGGGTATGTCAGAGGAATGTAAAAATGAATAGTACACCAAATTTAATAAAAATGATTGTTCCCTCTGTAGAAACAACATTAAAAAGGAATTTCAATTATAAAAGAGAAGGAATTATTTTATACTGATTCCTTAAGTGTCAAGACACAAACTGCTTTTTCTTTCAATAAAGCCATAAATTGTGTTCATTTACTTGAGAAGTAACTAGCTCTGGATTCACCTTAAGAATGTCCCTCTTATAAGAGTACACGTGGGAAGCCTAGAAATAAGATCACAAATTTCCTGTGATTGTGTTTTCTGTCTAAGAGACGAAAAGGGTGGATGCAATTGCAGTGGTCCCCATACTGTATCCTTCCAGAAATGTGAAGGGTGTTAAAGCGAGGGGCCAGGTTTACTGCCCCATCCAGTATTGGAGTCTTGCATCTGACATGCTTTCAGGATCCCAAATGAGACTTGAACTGGCTAGGAAGTTTTGTGAAGGAGGGAATAGAAGTAGCATAATTTGGCCAACGTAACTGTGATCTTTCTGTAATCATGTTCTAAATTACATTTTTATGCGCACTAAAAGACATAATGGAATTATTGATCCATTACATCAACTGGGTAACTTTTTCAACCCTACGTTATCCATTCAAGATAAAAAAAAACAGCTGCTAAAAATTATGAAAAAACACCACTTTATTGGAAAAAAAAAAAGAATAAAAAATTGAATCCTAGAGAACAAGAGAACAACAAAGCCCAGACATTTAAAACAACGAACCCTAACATCAGCTCCTCCACCACCTCACTCTCTAATACACTGGCAGTCACCAGGGCATTAGAGGCTGGTTGCAGAATGGTGGCTCTCCAGTTTACTGAAAGAGTTTTATTTTACATGTCAGGCAAGCACGAGCCATTAACACACCCCAAAACATCAGGTTACTTTCTTCTGATGACTAACTCAGTGACAAAGGTTCTGACTTTCTTTTCAATGCTCAGTAAATTTTCAGATCTACAAAACAAAAGGACATCATCAGTAAGTTTCCAAGTTTACCTGAAAATTCATTGTGAAAGGGATCCCAATAGGCCACCTGGTCCATTCCTTTCCTGTATTAATTGCATCAGATATCTCTCTGGCTTTCCTGACATGCTTGTCTAAACTAACTTAAAAATCCCTTCATGATGGAAACTCCAAGTTATCTCAGTGTTTTATTATCTTTAACTCAGAAGTCTGACTTTTCTTTTCTCTGCATACTTTAAAATGTTTGGATGCTCCCCCACAATCAGGCTTAACAATCTGGTTTTTCTCCATTTCCCTCATAAATTATGTTCTTTAGATCATTAATGACTCCGGATTGCTCAGATTATTAAAATGAGAAGCCTCAAACTGAGCACAATGATCCAGCGAAGACTTTACCAGTGCTGAGCACAGCAGAAAGATTACTTCATGTGTCTACAGGCTGTTCATGCTGTTTGTATATCCCAATTTAGTGCAATAGCAGGATTTTTTTTTTAACATGTGAAGAATATATAAAGAAAGAAGAAAATACGTGACGTTCTATAGCTTTTATTGAAAAAACACCAGGTAAGGAGATGTTCCCATCAGCTATTTACACAATTCATAATTTCAACTTAAACATACTGTGTGGGAATGGTCCCTCATTTTTTGATTTTTGGTTTTCTTGGATCATTGTAGCATCATGTCCTCTGCAGATAAATCTCTATTCCATCATTTATGCCATTAATAAAAATTTCAAACAGAAATTGACCCAAGACAGACTTCTGCAGATACTGCTTCAGAACAACTTTACATCCTAATAATGAACAATTTGTAATATTTTCAATGGTGCAGTTTTATAACCAGTTTGACATCCATCCTACAGCTGTTTCACAAAGAGCATGTTTTAACTTAACTTTTGAAAAACTCGGAACTTTTCTGTCTCTTCCTCCTCTGTTATTTTACTTTTTGTTTTTTTGCCTGACCAAGTTTCTGGGGTTTGTATGCTTCTGTTATGTTATTGAGGTCAACAAAGAGCTCATGATTTAACCAAACTGGTCACATAATATGCTTCCGATCCTCTCTCCACTTTGGGATGATTTGTGTTTATGTTCTTTACTTGGGGTATTGCTGCCAATAATAGGAAAAAATTAACAGTCTCTTAGTTGCTTCTAGTTAACCGTTTTTTGTCTAATCCCAGTTTCTTTTATAAATGCAGCCTGCCATCCTGAGGCTCTCTTCATCCTGCCTCGTTATGGCAGATCCAGTTAGCTATTGTTATCTTTTCATATCCTTTGCCATATATATTTATGCCAGGGTTAGGAAGGGAACTTTCAGCCTGTTGATATCCCCTTTTCCATCTCTCATTTCTTGAGAAAGCATTACAATCATCTTTTTTTTTTATCAAGCAATTAAGTATCTAGTTCCCCTTCCTGCTTTGAAAAGAATGGTTTCAGGATACAAAATGCATGCTGCTGATATCTGGTATTAGCCTGGAACACACTACAAACCATCAAAGGCAAGCACAAACCTCAACAACATTTTTAGTTGTTTCCGGCTTCTAAATCTGGGACACTGTAACAGGCTTGCTAATAATTTGGTTTCCAATGATCCAGTGACACAGGCTAAGTGCAGACACTCACCACCTTCCAGGATGCACACAGCCCAGAAACCTTTGGATGACCCACACAGTGGAAGAACCAAACCACAGCAATAAGCTGCCTGAACCAACACCAAATCAGTATCCCCCTTTTCCTCAAGGAGCTTCTGAACTGATCAGGAATAGGGTGTTGTCCTGCTCCATTAAAGGGTAGAGATGGAACCTTCTTTCTGTGGCAAGCTGACACTTGAAATGGGTGCAGAAATGGGTGCAAGATCAAGACCTAGAAAGTATGGAGAGAAATAGATAAGGATATAATATTGTACTATCAAACTCTGTGAGTCATTGATATACTGTTTAGAAAAGAGAAAACCTACAGGGCTTATTAGGAATTGGAAGGTGTATTTCTAGCTGTAGATTATAAACAGGTTCTATTAAAATTTATGAAAATATGTAAGTAAATAAATACAGAAATTTGAAAGTTTTCTTATTTATGATAAAGAAAATGGCATTGACAGCACATTTCAGTTGGACTCAAGAAAAAAATAGGACACTTGTATCCTCAGAAAGGGCACAAAGCACATAAAATGTCCAACCTCCCTCTTTTCTGAGCTTTAACAGCTTTTAAACATTAGACCAGTTCCCACAGTCTTTGGTTTCCTCCTTCAGGACTCTCCCACAAGAAATGTCATTGTTATAGCCATTGCACATGAGCTCACTGACACCAGTTATTCATCAGTCAGTCCATCAGACCGATATGTTTTAAGGAAACTTTTCAGCATTACAGTGATATGTTGTTTCAGACAACCTTAAGACAAGTTATTACAGGGATATGATTTTAAAACTGTTGAGGGAAACCACCTAAATCCTATCTAAGCATTCAGCCCTCTAAATCCCTACCTATGTGTTGCTAAAATTGTTTGAATCTTCTTAAATAAGGACTGCTGTACAACCCCCAACACGTGCATGTTTTACAGAGCTTGCAAGCAGATAACGCACGTTTTGTATCACTAAAAATACTGTAGGTATAATATCACTGATTTTAAGATGACATACCTTTTTAGACTAAATAGGTTTGTTTTATTTAAGTCTTCCTTTCAATGTATTATTACCAGCAATGTTGTAGAACTGCTTTTCCTGGATAATAAAGCCTCTTCTGGTCAAGAAATGCTAAAGTGCCTCTTACTTTATTTAAGTGTTACTTACAAGGCAAGCTGTGAAACCACAGAATTTGGGAGTTAGTTTTTCATCACCATCATCTTCTGCATTCCTAAGTGTCTTAACCAAGGCACAGCCTGCTCATACTTGCCCATTGATACTCTGTATACTGAACATTCTAAAAGCTATTAGTGTACCTTGCCTATAAGAAGCACAGAAAGCAATTAAATATGAAATTTGACATAATTCCTCCAATTTCCATGAATTAAACTACTCTACTGAAGTATTTCCCCATGTTGACTTTTAATAATAGTAGTTAAAATGGTGAATTTTCTCTTCCCTTTTCCCCAGTAGTTAATCAAAACCCACTTCCCAGATAGAAAGAGTGCAGCATTTGCACAGTTAAACTGCAGCTGTTTCTCATATGAGTGAGCTCCCGAGATGTTATGAGGGATTTGAACCCTGGGAGGAGTCAGGCACAGAAGGAGAAAGCTCTGTCTCAAGTTATTTCCTGTCTTTCCAGTTATTAGAAAATGCTATAAAAATTATAAGAAACTTTTCATTAGTTTCTTTATGTTGTTCTTTATGTGTTCACTCCTGTTTTTTTTATTTCAAGAATTTTAAATAAATGTGGGTTTTTTTGTGTTTTTTAAAAAGAGAGAAGAAAATGACACACAAGTATGTTAACGAATAATTTTGTTCACCATATAAATGACATGCACTTTATAAAATGAGAGACTTTTCAAACAGTATGCAGCCATTGCCATCTATCTGCAACAGAACAGAACTAGGAAAAAACAAATTAGATGACTTCTCCCTATTTCCACTGCTTTAGCATTTTAAGTGCAATTTCCTAAGACAAAAAGGCTGATGTTATCACACTCCCTATCTGTCTCTCCTCAATTTTGAACCCATTGCCAATTTCAAATATATTTAATGGAAAAGGGGAGGCTTCAAAGGTAACTAAGTCCCCCTAGGCTGAGCTGAAGAGTACAGTGAAAGAAACTGAAATACATATATATCAAATTTGTGATAAGCTTTACCACTGTTAGATTCCACTTTTCCTTTAGTTGAACACAGGGAGGAAGCTGTAAATCTGTGCTCAGAGGAGTAAGAAATAGCCAGAAGTAGAAATGTGAAGCACAGCCCTTGTTCCCTGGGTTACAAGGAGGAAGGGAAAGGCATCAGGCGGAAAAGGCAGAGAGATGGGATGAGAGTCGTCCCTCTTGGTTTATACTCATTTGCCAGCATGGGAAGGGCTCATTCCTGGGTGACATAGCCAGCTTTCATCCTATGGCTCTGAAACTTAGTTGAGCTCTAACTTAAAGCAATCAAGAGTGATTTCCCTTTTACAGAGCATCACATATAATAGTTGGCTTTGTGAAGTGAAATTTTACTGCAAAAGAAGTGTCATTGTAGAAACGAATGATGGAAAAAGCTTTTTCTCCCCCTCCTTCCTCTCCCACCCCAGTCAGTTAAAGTTCTGCAATGAACACTTAGCACTGCTTTGCTGTGTGCTTGTAAGAGGACAGAAAAAATGAGTCCCCAGCATTTCCATTTAGTATGCTAAGGGCCAGTATGGCCAGTAATACCACCCACCCTGGCTTCACAAGTTTTGCACTCTGTTATCAGCTGTCTTTCTTCCTTTGTCTTCCATTTAATTATACCAAATGCCTCAATATAGCCCAAGGAATTACTTGGGGAAAACAAGTGCTAATGATGCCAGAATCAGCTTTGGTTGTGGCTTTTGGGTTTCTTTGTTTGTTTGGTATTTAATGTAAAGCATAGATCACAGGTGGGAAGGCTGATAGCTGGCTGTCTGCCCCCAGAGGGCACTGATATTCAGAACATCTCAGAATAGCTCTGTTGAGGTGTATATTGTCTCAGTGCTTGCTAATGTATTGGAGATGCCTTCAGTTTGACCCCTACAACCTCCTCGGCATTTGTCTTGTATGTAAGCCCCAATAACATCAGTAGAAGAATTCTTTCACCAGCCTAAGAGTGGAACCAAATCAGATCTGTGTATTCAAGCTGCCTCTAACTCTCCTCGCTCAGCAGTTAGTGTCTTTTTAATAAAGAAATTGAGCACAAAACTCATCTCTAATAAGGCAGACTGGTACTAACTGGATGTTTCTGCCTTATGCCAGCATTAAAAGCCCAAAATGAGCTCTTTTTTTGTCAGCTATTTCAGAGGTCTGAACAAAAAGCAACACATAATAGCAAGAAAGGAGAAAAATAAAAGAAAACCCAAGCCAAACAGTGGATTTTAGATAGTGCTTAAGACAGGGAGTGAGTGGCAAAGTGGAAGAAAATTGATATTCTGTGGGAAGGGGACAATGCATGATGGGAGCACCAAGTCAAAGAAGGATCTATTTGGAAGGACAAAGGTTTCCAGGATGCAAAGCTGAAGGACATCAGAGAGCTGGGCAATCTCTGTCATTCCTACCAACAGCAGAAAGTATCTTTGGAAGAAAAAAATAAAGTGGAAGCAATGAGAGAAGGATTGAAAATGTTCCAGTGAATTTGTAAGCCATTTGCATGAAGTTTGTTGCTGCCACACTCTCCCAGAGACAGTTTCCACCTCAGGGACTCCTCAGTGCTTATGCCAGCACATGCAGGACAGACCCTTGAACACAGCAAAATTGGTTCCCAGCCAGCAACACAGCTGTTTGCTGGTTACCAGCTGTCTCTGCATGAATATGGTTATTATTAATAGATTACAAGTTCAGTAGGTGACTTCCACACAGAGTACAATGGTCTATGAAAATGCTCTCCCAGATCCACAACAGACAAAAGTTTGGAGTCTCACTGAATGCACATTGACAGCATTCGCCAATCATTTTCTGAGCACAAATTTTTATTTAAAGACATTTTCTCCCAGCCCAAGTTTCTCCAGTTTGCTTGGCAGCGTATAATATAGGAGAGCTTTGTTAAAAACCAAGCAAGATGTTCAATATTCACTGTTTATTAACCCCCACCCCTGATTTTCTACACCTCCCTTCTCTGGATAAGCTGCTCTGTGACAGATGAAAATTGCAAATTCTCTCACAAAGTTGCTACCATTAAAGGAGATCTCCCAGGGACACATTAAGCATCTTCACTCTCAGGTAATAGCTACACAGAACTCTTGGGAGTTATTCAGCCCTTGTGGCAGGCACAAACCTGAGTAAGTAGCTGGAGAACTCGGTCAGTCTATTCACCTTTTCTATTCTGTGCATGCATCTCTGATGAAAAAATACACATATGGCTTACAATGATTAGAAGTTCACAGTGAAAAATAAAACTAGTAACACTTGCATTGAGCCAGGTGTATGAAGAAGTGTAAAAGCATCCAGTTGGTGGATTTTTAAAATGCTTTGGGGCCATTCAGTCATTTTTCAATTTTAAAAGTGTTTAAATGCATCTGGACACTTTTCTCAAGTATCTGCTCCCTGTGTCCCCTTACAGCATTCCACATATGTCAATGCGCCTGTAGGTCAAAAATAAATGTGAGTGGTTTAGAGGACAGTTTAAGGTTAATCTACCTACTAGCAAACCAATCCATTTCTTCCATTCGGTGACATTGCTCTTGGGACTCCCACCTTTGAAAGTTGCTTTTTTTGGCTGATAAAATAAAAACCCCATGTGATTAGACCTGTGCATACAATGTTGGGCATAAGTGTCTGTAAATTAGCTTAGGAATTTTGCTTCTGGGGCAAGCAGGGGCTATAGAAGGTGGGACATTTATCTGCTTTAGCCCCTGGGCAGAAAGGAAGAATCTAGAAGGTTTTGCCCTATATCACCGTTTTGCATTTCCTTGCAGCTGCAGTATGGAGCAGCTTGCTTTTCCTAGAGCAGCGTGAGCTTGTTACACCCTATGGGAGAGAAGGGGTTATACTTTGGAAATCAGAGTCCAAATCAGGAAAGTTAGAGGCACCAAAACTTCTGGGACTTAATTCATGTGAGTTACTTGGGGTTACAAAACAGGTTTTCTGGCAGGAGGTTTGTAAGGGAACAGGTGGGAGGATGAATGGGGCCAAACGTGATCATTAGAAACCTCTGTCCTAAAAAGAAAAAAATAAAGGAAAGAAAGAGGAAGAAGAAAATTAACAGGAAATAGAAAAATTCCTCGTCTTGAGGTAGTTTAATTTACTCCTTCTAAAAAAGTGGGAAAAAAAAAGAGCCTAGAGCAAATAACCTACCATAGGCTTGAAGTAACAGCAAATAACTTCCATACGGATATAATATCACATAATTGCTGAAGCAACAATTAATGGTTCTTTATGCAATACTTCAAAACATCTTTTTAATTAAAAGCATTTCTTTTTACAAGTTATTTTCCTTTTCCCTTTCAAATCACTTGGCTTCTTCACAACCTTTAGTGAGAGCCATAAATCCAATTTGTTTTCATCTGGCAACAAAGAGAAGCTGCAAAAAGGAAAACCTTCCTTCTGTGAGGAGATTGGAAAGTTGCTCCTTGATAAGTGTTAATATAGAGAAATGACCCAAATACTTGAAAATCTCCTCCAAAATACAGCAAAGATTACCATAGATTCTCATAAGGCTCAGCCCAGTATCCTAATGCTGTTGAATTCCGCTTACCTGAGGCTTGGTGCTCCTACCTGAACCCAAGCAAAGGCTTCATTCACATGCCCTGCAGGTGTGAGCTCCACAAAATTTTACTCCATTGTTCTATCCTGTCTGTAACATGTTCCTGCCTTCTTGGAGCACACAAGGCTTCCTTTAGGAGCCATGGCATTATGGCTTGTAATCAGATATTTGCAGCACCAGGTATGAAGCCTCAAAACTCCCACTGATGTGTGCCAGGAAATGTGCAGTTAGTGGATCCAGAAGGGCATATGCTATCCCATGCCATTTGGATTATGCTTTGCTCTGTGAAGGAATAGCAGTATATTCGCAGTGGGAATGAACATGAAGTGAAACTGCTCTCAGCTGGTCAGGACAATGTCCTAAAAGGAATTAGGGTGTTTAAGCATCACAGGACAAAATGTACAACTCATAGTCACCACTGTGCAATCCTTCCATTTGAATAGGGAAGAAGCCACAATTTACGACTCAAAATATGCCAGCTGCAGAAAGAAAAGCAACACTGGCACATCCCAGTTGATCCCAATATTGCGGCACTGGCACAGGTCGCAAAGAGAGCTGCAGAGAATGCTACTCTGCTATATGTGGCCTCTGGTTTGAAGGCCCAAAATCTTCCTACTTCAGAAGATCTGCCCCTTTCTAAGACCTACAGAAAGACAAGGGTCATACTTCCTACTGTAAAAAGACTTTAATAACTATAACCTTTTCTTAGCTCATTCTTACATTGTTTTTCCTTGATTATGCTATGCAGTCATTTCAGTGGTAAAGAGAGTGAGCAGGGTGAGCTGCCAGAACACTGCAGGCACCAGCAAATCGCCTGTGGCTATGTCAGAGACTGTGTGAGAACATCTGGAACAGCCTGCCAGCTGCTCTGAATTGTGCTTGGACACAAATATCACTAGAAAGCAAGCAGTAGTCTTCTTCGCTGATGCTAGGGAGGTGCTAAAGGTGGGAATTTCTTTGCATGGCATTTCATTTTCAGCATAACATAATACTATGTAAGATATGAACAAGGAAAAAGTCAAGGCAATACTAGATGAAAATACAATGATAAGAAATGTCAGCTGTTTTCCTGGTGTTTGGTTAATAGGGCAGGACTGTCTTGACTTAAATTAGATTCAAATCCCTTTGGATTTGATGGCATTGTGTCTCAAGCATTTTCCTCTAAGATGAAAAAATACTACTTTTTCCAAATGCAGTTAAAAGGATTTCTAGTATTGTCCCATGGACATCCAATTGTGTCTTTGAAAGTACTGGAAGGACAAAGACATTAAAAAAAGAGTGGAAAGATGCCACATTGTGTATTCACAAGGTTAGGGTAATTAAAGCAAGAATTTTTAGTCATGCCAGGTGTCCTCAGACCTGTGTATTCAGGGCTCTGGAAGAAAGGAGTAGGGAGTTAAGCACAATATATATAAATTCAATCCCTTATGTGGATATACTCCAGGTTTAGATATTTTTGGAAGAAGAAAGAATAGAACTGAGATTAAAGAGTATCTGCAGAAGAGTAACACTGAAACTCAGCAGTTTCCTTACAGATTTTGGATCCCAAATACAAACTTGTGTCAAATGAAATGCTTGGCTGAGGTGTTAGTTGGACAGGATCTAAAGAATCAGAAACTGTGATGTATGAATAAAGAAACAGATTACAGACTCACAATGCTAATTGCCAAGGCCTCCGGTTACCATTCTTCATGTTCTGATGTATACCGTAGATTTATAATGGCCAAGGGCCTGATTCTCATTTATGTCACCCAACAGTATAAAATGAAATGACAGCAGAATAAAGGGATGTGAATACAAGTGAGAATCTGGCCAAATACCTGTCTTTTGAAGTTTTGGCTGGCACCCAGAAGTAATCTGGAGACTGAATCTTCCTGGTTATTATCCAGTTGCTGTAACCCAGATGTGCTCAAACAGGGGCACAAGCCTCCAGCTAGGAGAATAAGAGTCCCCAAAGGGGTGGCAAGCTTGGCAAAAATTCATTGATCAAGTTGGTGTTCAGCTGGTGAGCCAGAGGAGTGGGAATCAGGGCCAGGTGTGGGTGTGATCACAAGCAGCGTGGTGCTGTAATCCTTGGGCTGGTCTTCATCTCCTTACAAGAAATCAGAGGTGATCTGAAAAAACAATCTAAAGTCCACATTTCTCCTTGGGACGGCTGGTCTTCAGAAAGCACTGGAACCAAGCTGCATCACATGATGAACTCATCAAAAAAGACTTTTATAGAAGCCAGTCTAAAAGGTACAGTGAAAGGTTCCCAAACAAAATTGCTGCATATTATGTTATGCAACAGGCTTTACAATAATTGCTTGTTCAAAAGCTGTTTTTCTTTTCCCTATCTCTCCTACTGGATCATTCAATCTTCCAATTTCAGATATTAGCTGCACATATGTAGTACTGTCTTCCTCTCTCTGGAAAGCAGAGTCTTTTCTTCAAGGTAAACTTTTATGGACTAAAACCCACTGTGAGCTCATAACTCTAATTGATACAGCTCACATTACCCGTCTGCATGACCAGACAAATACACAAGTTTTACATGCTCTATCTGGCTTGTATTTTGGATCTGAAGAAGGGCCCACATGTACCAAAACTTACCTATGTTTCCAACTATATCCAGTGCTGTGATGAAAGATACTAGTTCTCTGTACAAATCTTCATTTAAATCATTAGGTCACCTCAGCAAAGCAAGATGTTTATTAGTGTTCTTGAATAATCTCTGTTTTTCTAGGAAGAGTGCTTTAAGCCTTTCAAAGAAAGCTGTGTGATTTCTGCTAGGCTATCTTAGGCACTTCAACTCAGCTTTTTCCGTCCATGCAGTGTCTGAAGAGCACTCCCTGCTGTCTTCATCAAAGTATTTGCTTTGCAAGGCGAAGTTTTGGTAGCTGGGGGCAACAGGGGTGGCTTCTGTGAGAAACTGCTAGAAGATTCTCTATGTCCCATAAAGCAAATGCCAGCTGGATCCAAGACAGACCCACCACTGGCCAAGGCTGTGCCCAACAGAGATGGTGATGGTGCTTCTAGGATAGCATAGTAAATAAGGGGGAAAACCCCAGTGGGACATGTCAGCTGGAGAGAGGAGTGAGAATATGTGAAAGCAACAGCTCTGCAGACACCAAGGTCAGTGCAGAAAGAGAGAGAAGGTGCTCCAAATGCTGGAGCAGAGATTCCCCTGCAGCCCATGGTGCAGACCATGGTGAGGCAGCTGTGCCCCTGCAGCCCATGGAGGTCCATGGTGGAGCAGATTCCACCTGCAGCCCAGGGAGGACCCCACACTGGAGCAGGCGGATGCCTCCTGAAAGAATCTGTGACTCCCTGAGAAGCCCACGCTGGACCAGGCTTCTGGCAGGACTTGTGGATTATGGAGAGAGGAGCCCATGCTGGAACAGGTTTGCTGGCAGGAGCTGTGACCCATGGGGTACCCATGCTGAAGCAGTCTGTGAAGAACTGCTGCCTGTGGGAAGGACTCATGTTGGAGAAGCCCTTGCAGGACTGTCTTCTGTGGGAGCAAGGGAAGAGTGCGAGGAGTCATCCCCTGAGGAGGAAGGAGTGGCAGAGACAACGTGGGATGAACTGATCACATCCCCTGTTCCCCATCTCCCTGCACCACTGCGGGGAAGGAGTTAGAGAAAACTGAGAGTGAAAATAAAGCTGGGAAGAAGGGAGGGATGGGAAGAAGGTGTTTTTAGGATTTTATTTTATTTTTGATTACCCTACTCTGATTTTATTAGCAATAAATTAAACTGATTTCCCCAAGTTGAGTCTGTTTTGCCCATGGTAATTGGTGGCAATTGATGAGTGATCTCTATCTCTCCATATCTCAACCCACAACCCTTTCATTGTATCTTCTCTCCCCCATCCATTTTTGGAGGGGAGTGACAGAGCAACTTTGGTGGGCACCTTGTGCCCAGCCAGGGTCAATCGACCACATTCACAATCAGAGAGGCTGCACAATGATACAGTTGTCTTTCCAAGGGTAATGCCACGAGACGAAGACAGAAGGAAACCTGAGTGCTGAGCCATGTCTGGATGTCCTGGCTTGTCTGGGTCAGAGTCCCAGCTCCAACTAGTACACTGTACACAAGACCAATAACAGCAAACATCAGCCCATGTATGTATATCAAATCTCACTGCAAATTAATTTCTCAGTTAGCAATAAGTAAGAAAAGCAGTGGACATAACAAAATAGTCTGGCAATTAAAGCATTTGTCTGCTCTCCTTATGTCCATTCCTGTGACTATTCTGTCATCATTTGCCATGGTGACACACACTGTAATGTGAAGCACTTCACCTTAAGGTCTGTGTTTCCAATTTGTCTATTTGCTTATTTCCCAATTTTGTGCCCAGATAGTTTTAGTAATGACAAATTAATATCAGCAAAACTTATGAGGGAGCAAGTATATAAGGTCTATGGACTAAATTGGCATCTTGATATGTTATTAATGACCATAAAATCCTTTAATCTCATGTTGAAGGAGAGCATATGGCAACCACAATGCTTAAGTTTTCTTTGAATTAAAGGAACAAATTAATACATGTGTCCAAGGGTGACTGATTGGAATTCCCAGCACTAGCTGTAGTGGCTGCAAATGTTCAGAAAAAAATAAGCCATGAGTTTTAAGCAGAAAAGCACAGACCTTATCTCTTAAAGAAGTAACTTTATGAGTTACTTCTCACAGACTGCACTGAATAGCCACTGTCTTGAAGGACATACAGCCTTACTTTTAGGATGCCACTTTAACACTCAGTAGACCTAACATAATGGAAGACCGAGGAAAACTCCTCTTACAGTCCAGCAAGAGCAGGTGAGTATCTTGGGTGGGATTTTGTGATTGCTATTTGAATATGATATGCAATGTCGAATGCTTTTCCATAACCTATGATAGCACGGCTACAATTTCAAGTGTTCGCAGCACAGTTGGCGTACTTCATGGCATACTACAGGCCATCTATCCACAGCTCCAAAGGAGAAAAAACATACTGTGTTCTTGCTGCATTTGTTCTAGCAAAAGTCTATAAAGAGAAAGCAGATGGCAATTGTACTGACAGTTCAACAGTTTCTTCCACAATGCTCACTAAGCAAACATGAATAAGATAAATATGCAGAAAAGTTATTTTCAAAAACTACTTCTTAATTAATGTAAGAAATTTGTCCTTAATCTGGAAACAGATGAAACACATGAAACATGGAATATATGCAACAGGACTTCTTTTTTTGAAAGTCCTGAGGGTCTGAACGAAAGCCCATTTTAGTCGGCAGGAATCTCCTCAGTGACTGGTGTGTTCACTCTAACAGATTTTATTTTGGGGGTTGTGCAACCACAGACTGCTGGTTTGACCATCTGTACCTTTTTATTGATTATAAATTGACTATGGATATCATTGGGTGGTAGACAAGTGTATATTCATAGTTTTTTTATTATGACTCAAAAGACCACCTAGAAAATTCAAACATTCTTAAATAATAGAGAAATACTAATCTTGGGGTTTGGCCATGGCCCAGCTCTTGTTTACAGGGGACTATCACATACAGAGAGCTGGACTCTGCTCTCATGTTCAGAGGCGTAAAAGAGCAGGACTTCTGTTGTTTGCTTTAGGGTAAGATCTACATTCCTAGCAAGAGTTGAATGAGTACATATGACAAGTTTAGTAACCATTGAAGAAGACTCAGAATAACAGAAAATTAATGTTTTTTGGCAACAATTTATGTCTAAGTTATAATATGCAAAAGTAAGCTTACAAGGTGGCAGAACACGTATTTTGATTTTCAGTCCTCCCACTTCCGTGTAGTTTCGTAGATAGTTGTCCTGCACTAACTACTACGATTCCAGCCACTCCTGCACCTGTGTAGTGTGGTTGTATATTATCTCCGCATGCAGACAATTTGCAAGTTTTATATCCTGATCTTAAATAAAATTAAGATTGTTGGGAAGTCCTATCCTCTCTAGCTACTGGAATGTCTTCCCCCACCTCCCCCCAGCATTTGCATTATCAAGAAAACTGGGCATAGACTTGCATGCTGAAAGGAAGCAAAGAAACAAATGAAAAGTTGCCTAAAATAGCTTTACATTCACTCAGTCTTTATCTCCTCTTTTTTGATGTGGTTCAGTAATGAAGAAACTCAGGCAAAAAACTCTGCATCATAATTAACATGGGATCATTGTGGATGGAAATCTTCAGGGAGTCATCTGCCCCAAGGGAAAAACAACTATATTTATGGTATTTACATTGTCAACAGTTGTTAAAACCTCTAATGATGAAGACTCAATACCCTTCCTAGACAAGTCTGTACCATTAGATTTTTCTTACCATTAGTAAATGTCTCCTAAGATGAAACCAGAATCTTGTGTATTGTATTTTAAGCCCTTTATAGCTTGTTGTATCCTGTGCTGTCATGAAGAATAGATTAGTCCCTTTCTCTTGGAAACAAGCTTCTAAGACTTGTCCTTCCTTTTCCCTCCTACTCCCAAGCTTCTCTTCTTTAGCTTGATAACCTTGGTTCTGTTTATCCTTCCTCATGGGTTATGCTGTCTGGTCCTTTGATCGCTGTTGGTGTTTTCTTCCAGCTGGCCTGCATCATTCTAAAAATATAGTGCCATGACTGGGGACAAAAATCTCTCCTTATCACAAAGTGAAACAGAAAGATCAGTTCATCATTTTATTTCTAACTCCGTGCTTCAGATGCTTTTATTTTTTTTTTTGCAACAGCATGAAATGCTCAGCTCCCTCAAATTACTACTTCATTGTTTCCTGACCTCTGCTTGTATAGGTGAATGGTTCTGCCAAAGAGAAATACCTTATTGTTCCTTTGAGTTTTGCCCTATCGTTATCTTCATTATTTCTGCAGCTTCAAGATAATTTTTCAAACCTGTTCTCCAGTGTACCTGTAGAATTCATATCATCTGCAAATTAATAAGCACACTCAATATTCATTCACAGAGGTAGAAATGAAAAATACTGAACGGAATAAGACCTTGGGGAAAAGCCTGCTACATATTCTGTATCAGCTTCTTTTTTTAACAGTGAACCTTTGATAACAGCTCTGTGAGGGCATTTTTCAAACGGTTCTGTGTCTCACACAAGTCCCATAAGAATCATACCCTTCCAGTTAATAATGGTAGTGGCATTTGAAACAGTTTCATGTCCCTCTCTATGGCTTTTATGACACTTCTTTCTCACTGTTCATAAAGTCTGTCATATCACATGAAAATGTGGCTGTTTTGACATGAAACTTTATTGACAAAGATATCACAGAATCATAGAATTATCTAGGTTGGAAAGGACCTTTAAGACCATTGAATCCAGCTGTCATCCCAACACTGCCAACTTCACCATACAGCCCCCCATACCATCTGGACACAGGTCCAGATATTCCCATTGCAACTACATGGTTAAAAATTGGTGTAATCAGACTCAGAGCAGAAGCATGTTCACAAAACAGCAACAGCCTGGACATCTGCCTTTCACATTCTCCTTTTCAATTTGACTTCTCTGGTTCCCTCTCTTTGTATCTTGAAATAAGCTTTTACTTTTGCTTAATCTGGCTCCCAGTTCTCCTGCAGCTTCCATCTCATTTTCCTCCACAACAGAAAATAAAAGTCAAAGAGTGTTTTCTCAGTGTATATTTGCAGTTCTCCTAACCCTGTCTTTGACTCACACCCCTGATACAGAATTTTTTCCTAGCAGATTTCCTTCCCACACACACTGCTCTCCCATTATTCCCACTGGGTTTGCTCTTTTCTTGCTCCTTACGAATGTCACATCATCCCAGTGCTCATTTCCTTTGTCTGGGGACGGGGGCCAGCACTGGCTCAGGTGCAGGTCTCTCTCACAGGGCTTGTCCATCCTCCTCCTCCCGCCTGATTCATTCATATGTTACACTCCAGTGTTTACGAAACCATCATTATGCAATCACCCTAGCAGTGAGTCAAACATCACTAATGCTGCATCATCGAGTGAACCAGGCAGAAGAAGGATATAAAAAGGGAGAGCTACTATTTATACACAGACATTACAGTAATCTGTAAAGACAAGAACACATGTAGAAGGTGGTTGCTAGACGTCATATTCATCACTTTGGGGCATTCTCCAGCAGGAGTTCTCCCCTCCTGCTCACCACATTCCCCACTCAGTATTTGTTTAGGGAGTTGCATGTTCCTGGGAAGGACACCTTGCACACTGGGAGAACAGTGAAAATGCAGCTAATTCGAATAACCTCAAGGGCTGCTGAGAATTCCTGAGTGTGGGGAATGCCCCGGCAGGAGTCAGATAGTGGGAGCGTGAAGGAAGTGTCCTGCTGAACTCACAGCTATCTTATTTCATGGTATCTGGCTCTGAGTGGTTTGTTTCAATTTGCAGCACTTGCTGATGGTGATGAAGAGTTTTCAAGCTTGTGTCATCATCCTTAATGGTTAAAACATGTAAGTCTGTGGAGGAAGAGGGAAGCAAGCTCTCCTTTCAAAAATTGCTCTTCTCACTTAAACTCGTGTCAAACTGGAGCAACTCCACCTGACTCCATGAAATTATTACTGATTTATAACAGGACAAGTCAGAACCAGGCCAGCTGCTGGTGAAAACTGCTGTTTCAAACCTTTTCTGAAGTTTCCCATTCCTCCTCTAGATTTCACCCATCACCTGAGATACAGGACGTGTTTATCTCAATGTTTGTATGAGGTGGTGTCACAGTGGCCTGGGTGTGACAGTCCAGAGATCCACCCAGTTCTAGGTCTCTGAGTTTGTCAATGGGAGTATTGTCAAAAGTAAGGAGAAAACTGAAGAAAAAACAATAGTCCGGTCATATGTAGCCAGTCTCATGGGCTTCTCTTGGAAACATCTTTAAGGTCAGAGCTTTCCAACGCAGCCACAATTTGACAGGGCTGATAAGTCAGGCTTGTCAAACAAGGGCTGCTAGTAATTAAAAATAGCAATTAAAATAGGTAAAATTAACTTTTTTTATATTTTAAATAGGAGGAAATTAAGACTGTTTTTTCAATGATTATTCCTCAGGCAGGCACTAAAATAGCCTGACGGAAGTTGAGATTTGACTTGGAAATAGCGCAAATCAGAAAAGCTTATGTGATATGATTATTCTCTAATCTTAAAAACCATGTAAACACACACAAACCAGAAGAGTTTCCAGCTTGAACAGAAATAAGATTTTGACTCTGACATGTGCCAGTGAGCATAGGAGTGGTCCGTTCTGAATTCAGATCCTGTACTTTCTAAAACAAAATCTTCTTGGATAAATAATACAATGATCATGTGTTTAGGCAAACAACTTCTGTCCTGAATTCCAGGCAGAAAAGCTCATTTAGATGCAACACAAGCTGGGATTGACTTGAATGGAGTTTTCATTGTTTACAATAGGATTATAACCCGTCCCCCCAAGTTATATTAAATTATTTCAGGAAAAAATAAATCAATTGAGGAAAAAAGTACTTCATCATCAAAGATAATAGAATCAAGCCTTCTATCTTTAACATCACTGTATTCCCTCTTGCCCTCTTTCAGTCCCAGCTATAATAAACATATCTTTTATGTTGTTCATCCCAGAGTGATACATCAGGATGAATGCCAAATGGAGCAAAATCCGCCAGCAAGCAATTAAGTGATTATGTACTGGGTGAGATGTTAATGTGCCATAGACTGTTCCAAAACCATATATACCTCCTGCTGTGAACAGAGCAGAAACAAAACCATATAACTTTGAAGGTGTAGCATTTAAAAAGCCACTAGACATGGGCCAAACCAGCTCTGGATTCAGAGGGCTGCAGAGGGCTACCAAATGCTGGGACGTTCCCTGCTACACTCCCCATGAATCCCAGGGTACACCAGCAATGCTCTACTGCGAGGGTGGAGGCTGAAACTGCCCATGTCCAGTGTCTGCAATTTCAGCTTTACAGCTACATGGTGGAAATGCAAAGGTTCCTGCCAACATGTGCTCTGCCAGAGGGCAATAGATGCATGAAAAAAGACATAATGTCTCTTTTAATCCTGTTATCTGTCTTGACTAAGGTAGTGTGATCAGATTTAGGGTATAGTGGGGTTGGAAGTAGATGATATTAATGTCCTTTCCAACCCTAACTGTTCTATGAGTCTGTATTTACATGGTAATTTACTCTGTCTTTGCACCCAGAGGGGTAAGTGTGAGATCCAAAGTGGGAGCCATGGGGAACAGCACTAAGCCAGGTCAGCTAGCCCTACTGGCACATTAGCCAGGCATCACTTCTGCTCTAGCACTGTTAGTAAAGCTGCTACAGATGGCAAAACACGTAAACTCTTAGCTGCACTGATAGACCTTTGTGGGACCACTTTGTTTCTCAGTTCTTCAGCTCTTTTTTCCATACCACAGTACAGGCGTGCAAGAGCAAGGGGACAGGCAGCCAGGTAGCATGCTACCTGAGACCATCCAGATGCAGTCGAACACCTTACTAAAGTGAGTCCTTTTACCATCAGTGTGCATCTGTCAGGTCTCTGACCCAAAAAGGGACGTTAGTGGAATTTATGTCCTCCCTCTTAACACCGTGGCCTGTGACCATGTTTCCATATATACATGAGAGCTTTCTTATTTGCTGTGCAGCATAAGAAGGAATGTGTCTAGTAGAGATATCCTTCCTGGGAACACTTCAGTGAAGGACATCCTATATGACCAATGAGACAACAGGGGGCTGTAAACGCTGGCAGATATGTTGATCTTGAATGGGGACATTGAAAGGTCAGTTCCAGAGAAGGAAATGAAGGAACTCTCAAGCACTAGGGAGATAAGGGACTTCAGAGCACTTCAAAAAAGGGAAAAGTGCACTCCAAAATAAGTAAGTGGATACGGATATGTAGATGTACACAGAGCTTATTTAATGCTTATCTTTTCTTAACAAGGCAATTCCTAATGGTATCAAACAACTTGGGACAACAAATTTTATCATTGAAACTAAAGTCTATATTTAAAGTATTTACATGGGGTTTTCAGTGTTTCAATAAACACTGAATGTTTCAGTTGGAAGTGAGGCCCCTCAGAAGCTGACAACAAAACGTAAGCTTTCTCAGCTTCTGTGACTTGGTCACATCTGCAGAGTATCTTCTGCAGCATCTTTCTACAAATCACCTTGCTCCTCAAATGGAAACACAATCAGTCTTATAGCTCTCTTGAGGAAGATAACAATGAGGTTATTTGTAAGGTTATTTTACCTGGGTGTTTTCACCAGTGCCGATCTTCTGAACCTTTCAGGCTTCTTTCTCTATCAAATTCTGTTCTTCTAACTGACATTACAACAGTTAAGTCATAACCACTTGCTCTGATGTTGGCTTCCCACTTTTCAGCAGCTCGCCATAGGGTGTCCTGTGATAACTGCTTTACAAACCTGATTGTCTTCTGTTCACTTCAGTTTCCCACAGCCTACTCCTATTAAAACTGACACATCACTGTCTAGACAAATGGTCTGTGTGATGGGTGTGGAACTGGCTGACCAGTGGTACCCAAGGGATTGCAGTGAATAGCTCCTTGTCAAACTGAGGACAAGTAGGGTCCCCCAGGGATCAATATGGGGCCCAACACGCTTTAGAGTCTTCATAAATTATATGGAAGATGGGATCAAGTGTACCCTGGCAAAGTTTGCTGGTGATACCAAACTGAGTGGGGAAGTGAGCACTTTAGAAAGGAGAGCCACCCTGCAGGATGACCTGGGTGGGCTGGAAGAGCGGACTAACAAAAACCTTATGAAGTTCAACAAGGACAAACCTAAGGTGTTGCACCTGGGAAAACATAATCCAAGAGTACAGCACTGGCTGGGATCTACCCAGCTGGGGAGCAGCTCTGTGGAAAGAGACCAGGGGGTCCTGCTGTTTAGCAAGCTCAGTACGAGTGAACAGTGTGTGCAGCTGCAGCAAAGAAAGCCAACAGGATGCTGGGGAACATCAGCAAGGGCATCACCAGCAGAGCTAAAGTTGTCATTATCCCACTTTAATCAGCCACACCTGGAACACTGTGCTCAGTTTGACCCCTGCTGTGCAAAAATTGGCAGGCTCCAGAAGGTCCAAAGAAGGTCCACAAAGATGATCAAAGGACTGGGAACTGGGAAGCCTGCTGTATGAGTGTCCTGGGTTCAGCAGTAGCAGTCATGAGGAAAGGCTGAGAGAACGAGGTTCAGCCTTGAGAAAAGAAGGCTCAGGAGAGACCTTATCCCCATGTTCCAGTACTTAAGGGGTGGCTACAAAAGGGAGACTCCCTTTTTACAAGGAGTCATGGAAAAGATGAGGGGCAATGGGAACATTTGTTCCCACAGAGATTCTGATTGGACAAAAGAGGAATTTTTTCACAGTGAGAACAATCAACCATTGGAATAATCCCCAGGGAAGCGATGGATTCCCCATCCATCACTTGAGA
This sequence comes from Pezoporus wallicus, assembly GCF_028554395.1. Classification (NCBI taxonomy): domain Eukaryota; kingdom Metazoa; phylum Chordata; class Aves; order Psittaciformes; family Psittacidae; genus Pezoporus; species Pezoporus wallicus. Next base: position 759,252 of record NW_026639618.1, read on the forward strand.
TTCAGATGGACAGGGTTCTGGGGCATCTTGTCTAGACCATGATTTTGCCAAGAAAGGTTGGGCCAAATGATCCATGAGGTCCCTGCCAGCCTGGTATTCTATGAGATTCTGTGAACTAATGTTTTTCACTTTGTGTTTGCACTCCAGGAGAACTTTGCACTCCAGGAGAACTGGAGATATCAGCTTCAAGATTGACTTGATCTTCCCTGGCTGTTTTACACCTCATCCTAAGGTGAATCCTCCAAGCTCATAGAAGGTCTCCAAGACTTTCACACCTATTTTTTTTTGTTGTATGCTTTACATAATTTTTAGTGGCATTTTCCTATTACTCACCTGTAATCCTTTTTCTCAGATATTGAAAAGAACTGAAACTCTGAACAGTTTTAACTAATTGCACAGGTTCTTCTCTTTTTTTCTCATGTAATTAAATACTATGATGCTTTCGATTAAGTCCTCAATGCCAAGCTAGCAAATAAGTTATTGCACTACAAAAGCAGTGATTACCTTGCCTTACTCAGTTTCTCTCTAAAATTCTGGATTTCCAGAGACTTTGATGAAACCACCCCAATGATCTTTTCTAATCTGATTATTTCAGTTTAACTGCCTATTTCAATTCTTCCAGGTTGAAAAACACCCCATATGCCTGCTTGTCTTTCCTGGCTTTCTCAGTACCTCTTCAACCTCTGTCTTTCCTGGGCCAGAATAATTAGAACCATACGCTGAATCCGAAATCCTGATCTATTATAGACTTGCAGAATGGCACAACAATTTCAGTTCTTTTGCCATCTTTTCTTATATGCTTTTTGAAGTCAAATTGCTTTCACAATTGCTTATGCTTTCAGAAAATGACCAACAATGAATTTTCAACTTCCTTGAAGAGTAATATTTAATGACCCCATTTTTGAATGTGGGTTACTTTGCTTTGACATTCCCTCTGCTTGCAGACACAATTGTAAGATCATCCTGCACCTTTTTACACTTAGCTTTAGGTTTGACTGTCCTTACCCGCTTCCTAAATCTTTTGCATAATCAAAAACCTGAAAATTAATGGAAAGAGATCTCATGCTGCTTCAGACAAGCAGGACTTGGCAGAAAGAATGAGCACCACTGAGATACAAAAGTAGCCTAAATAACAGCCCTTCAGCTCAAATTGCTCAATTATTATGCTATATCTAATGTTTTATCATTTGCTTATTTTATATGATTTTTTCCTTTCTCTTTCAGTTAATTATTTTTGGCTGCTTTGTGCTTTATTAATTGATGAACACGTGTTATGTTATTATGAGTGCAATTTTCTATTATTTCACTGTAACCTTTCTTCAGGACTAATAGTGCAAAAACCAAAATAGTAAGGAAATTTACATTCAAGAAGGTAAAAAAAAAAAAAAGATATATTCTACTTGTATGTAATAGATCATAACTTTACCCACACAGCCCAGTGTTCCAGTCAGATGATCATAGAATCATAGAATAGTTAGGGTTGGAAAGGACCCTTCACAGTAAAGAACTACCTCCTTATGTCCAATCTAAACTTCCCCTATTTAAGTCTTAACCCGTTACCCCTTGTCCTATCACTGCAGTCCCTAATGAAGAGTCCCTCCCCAGCATCCCTATAGGCCCCCTTCAGATACTGGAAGGCTGCTATGAGGTCTCCACACAGCCTTCTCTTCTCCAGGCTGAACAGCCCCAACTTCCTCAGCCTGTCTTCTTATGGGAGGTGCTCCAGTCCCCTGATCATCCTCATGGCCCTTCTGTGGACTTGTTCCAACAGTTCCATGTCCTTTTTATGTTCCCATGGACTTGTGCACAATCAGGTTTCTAAGATGATCTCAAACCTGCTCCTCTCCTACACTGGGCCTAAGGTCTTCATGTTGTTTATGTATATGGAGCATTGTACTATCCTGAGAGTATTTTCATATAAGCACAGTCCAGTGGATATCCAATGCCTAATTGCACACAGGTAAGCACAGTATGTAAAGTATCGACACATTAATTTCGTGATCAGCTAGGGCCAGAATTTCTCCTACTGCAAAGCTCAGAAGCACTACTGTAACAGAACACACCATCCCTGCTTGTCATAAAGCACCAGAGGCTGTCTTGAAGTTTCTATATTTACACATTTTTTTTCATTCTCAGGAACAGATGACGTAAGCTAATTATGGGGCAGCTTCTTCCCATGACCAGTGCAGTCTCCCCTACATTGCAACTCCAATTTAGTCTATTGATAAAGACGTCCTGAAAGCTACAGGCTAAGAGTCAGTGGGAGAAGCTGGTATAATTCATTATGCTCAGTTTCTGCAAGATTAGAGAGATTTCCCTTTTTTATACTGCTTCACCACACCACTGCTCCCTGCAGAAGGACATGGCTGAAGGATCTAGAACCAGCTGACCTTTTTGTTCCACAGAGATCTGCACACAAACGGTATCCATACAGGGTTGGGGTTGGGAGGGAATATCCAGCACACAGAGTTTGCTTCACAGTGAACACGGGCTGGCATGCACTTTCCTTGAACCCCACTTGGAGAAAGGAAGAATTTCAAAGCTCAGTTAGAAACTCAGAGGAGGTGATGTAATTTGTTTTGGTGATATTTCTCAGTTACCAATTTAAGGCTGGCAATTTTAAGTGATTTGTGGTGAACAAATAGACTTTAATCAAACTTGCTTTTATAAAAATAACAGAATCAGGTACAGCAAGTTGACAGGGAAAATATATAAGTTTAATTGGGGAAAATGCTCTCTGTATGAAGCTGGCTGCAATACTTATTCACTTCATAGCAAGAGACTATCATTTGTGCACAACTGTTCAGCACCAAAAAAAAGCTGCCAAAAAAAAATCTTTTATTTTTCAATTGGGTTTTTCAGCTTTTTTTCTTTTCTTAGCTGATTTTTGGAAATGTTCATTTAGGAAAAAAAGAAGAAGATATAAACACATGTGCCCAGGCCAATTTACAAAATGGGCTTTAAAGAAAGGTCAGAACATACAAAGAACACAAACTGGTGGAGTTGGAGCCCCAACTGTGCCTTCATATGTGGGACAATGGTGAGGAAGACAAGCTTGTGAGGGAGGTGTTCCCCAATAAACTAACTTCTGAAGGCAATCCAGTTACTCAACAAATTGCTAAAGGGCAGGACAGTGGTCAGCAGCATTCTGTCCTCTCTCCCAGGACCCTCACTGCTGGGTTCAGCCTGGAAGAAGGCTCCTCTTACTCTTTCTCTCCTGTCCTCATCTTGCTTCCAGTTGGTCCTTGCCCTCCTTCTTGCCTAGGGTCCCACAGTATTGTGGAACCCCACCACTACCTTGTTTCCCCACTGTCCCCAGGCATGCCTCCCACTCCCTGGCCCCTCCCTGGGACAGATTAATGGTCTGATGGCAGGAGAGAAACATTTCCTAACTGAAGAACTGAGGGGTTTCTCAGGACTTTTCATGTCTCTGAAGAGGAAAATTGAGAAGAATACCTCTGTGTCCTATTATTTAAGAAACAGTTGTGAAAAATTTAGATCCTCAGCCTCCCACTCCCCTTCCTCAGCAGCTCCCCAATTCTGGAATTGTCTAAAATGTCAGATGATTGTCCCAGTAAAATTCCCCAGATACTAAATTGTCTATTGCTGGTCACACCCAGAATTGCTTAATTCTAGACAGTGCTGAGAAGTCAGGCACTGAATTCATGGCTGAATTTTGTCAGAATTTATAATGTAAGCGTTTCCCCTGTGTTTGGCAGCAGTGCACTGGGTTTTCTGAGTGTGCTGCCAGACAGTGTCTAACACAAAGAAGAGAGATAAGAAGGTACTACACCCTTCTTCTGCTTGGCCCCAGCAGTCAGGTCACTCAGCTAAGACATGGGAAGATTTATCAGTGTGACTAAAGCAACTATAATGTCTCAAATTCTACAAACAGATCCCTGTAGTGTTAGCACCACCTAGTACAGCATACTAGCGTACTTGCTTCTACAATATGTGATGCTGTTAAGAGCCAGACAGCCATCTCATTCACATAGACTATACTTGACTCAATGGTGCAAAGTAAATCCTTAATCCTGTATAACTTATGAACTTTCCAAGTAAATGCAGAGCATCAGGGTGTAGGAAGTACCCCCACTAGCTGATCTCAGCCTCTTCTGTTAAGGAAGTGGCAGAGCTGCCTGCTGTAAGGTCATAATACCCAAGACTCACAAGATTCTAGACCACTCCTCACACCTCTGTCTTTTCTCTGGCCCAATAGATACACTGTGGTTTGCTATTAAATTAAATCTATGCAGCTTTAAGCTAGGACTCTGACTTCAGCTGGGTAGGAAGTCCCTGGGAGCTAGGTTCTGAAATGTCTATGCTCTTTCATGGATCTGGGCATTCATGATTCCAGCTCATTTTGATGTTTCAATCTTAAATAATACACAGGTGAACTGGAAATGGGACGTAATGTGCTTAGATGCTTTTGGAAATGTGACTAGGCAATCCTTTGCATTTTCACTTTTCATCATTTTCATTTTCACTCAGATTCTTTCAGGATCCGTGCTATGAGACATTTTTGAACATGTTATCCATGCACTTTTTTATTCTTTAGACTATTCCTCAAGCATGGCTTGCCAGGACAAAGGTACTCATGTTCATCTAACTGACTTAGAGTGCATGAAGATTGCAGTACCAGGCTGGCTTCATTAAGAAACCTTTACTTTCTGCTTCCATTATCTTACCAGGTATTACCTTACAAGAATCTTTGTCATCAGCACATTTTCCTGCCTATTATTCCAGACAGAGGTGAGGTTGAAAGTTGAGGCCTCTAAGGGAGTAAGTCTTCCACTCTGTTATGCAGTTTTATGTGAAGAAAAATGTGTTGAATGCCAAATTAACACACTGAGTTTTATACACAAAGGTGTGAAAATCAGTGGAGGTATTCTAACTTTCACTTCCAGACCTACTGTTCAAACTAGCATGGAGACCTCCAGGAGACAAATGTTTTCTGCAGTGATATTTATATCCTTAATTAACTTTCATTTATTGGAATCCTTTGTCTTGTTTTCTGTAACTTCATCTCCGTCTGTCTTGTATTTTATCTCTTTTTGTCTGTATTTCTCAAGATTTCCCATCAGGAGCCAGAGGGTAGATTTGTTTGCATTATGAATGAATTTACAGTTTCAGTTCTATTTAGCTCTTGTACTACTGTGTATTTGGTCTGATTGTTTCTTAATATGTTTTTATTTTGGTCTTATTATCCAGTGCTTTATGATGTATAATTATAGATATCATAGTTAGAATCTTAAACTTATAGAATCATTGGTTGCAAGAGACCTCTGAATTCTACGGTCCAACCTTCCACCCACAGCAGGAGCATTACCGAGTAGATGAGGTCAGCTGTAGCTTTGCCTAACACAGTATTGAAAACCCCCTAGGACAAACTTCATAACCTCCCTGGATAACCTGTTCCACTTCTACACTACTCTCCCAGTAGAAGAGGAGAGTAATTTCCCTTGATCTGCTGACCGAGATCCTCATAACGTATCTTGGTATGAAGCTTGCTGTGTTTGCAATGAGAATGCAGAGGTGGCTTGTGTTCAACCTAGCATCCACTGCCACTCTTCGTCATTCATCCAGTCACTTCCCAAACTACAGAAAAGCAGTGAGTTATTCCTCTAGATGAACAATTTCTTTTAACTGATCCTCACAGGGGTTTTGCTGGCGCAGCCAACTTTCCTGAGGCTGCTGGACTGAAGGGTGCTGTCAGCTACTTCAGTCACAGGTTTGCTGAGGGTGCATTTGCTGTCCAGGTTGCTGATGATATTGTACAACCATGTGCCTCAGTGTCAACCCCTGGCACGCTCTCTTATTACTGGGACAACAGGATAGGCTGTGAGACTTCACTGTGGTAACCCAAAACAAGATCCAAAGCCTAGTGAGGGAAATGGGAATATTTCCAATGCTTCTCCCAGTGACCCAGTGTTTGGGGTCCCCAGATATGATTAAGCTTTGACTTATAGCTCCAAGCTGCTTGAGCACAGGCAGAAGCAGTTTCAAGCAATTATTCCTGATATGAGTGAGCCACAGACAGCAGTGCCTAACACATTTGGCCAGCAATTTTACTTCTCTGGGCTAAGGGCCAAGTATTTAGTGACTAGAGGCACCTTGTGCCAAAACACATCTTTACCTATTATAGAAGGTGATAGAACAAATATTACACAAGAGCTTTGCTGTTCTTGTGTGAAGCGTGGAATACTGTAAGATTACATTTTGTTCATTACCAACTAAAGTACTACATTACAATCACCAGTGTCTGTAACAGTTTTACTACTCACTTAAAAGAGAGAGCAGAATTGCATCACAAATTACAAATTAACAACTAATGCATCACCTCTCTAGGTTTCATTTTCTTTCATTTAAAGAACAAGTTATTTTTTATTCTTCATATGTTAGGATACATCCTAACTAGTATGTTTTGCTTGAAGTGATAGAATTTTACTATAAGAGGATATCCTTTAGGCATAGCCTTTTATGTTTCCCTGTAAAAAAAAAAGCTTTTTTTCTGTTGTGTAAAAACTCCTTCAGGGACAGCCCTATGCTAAGCTAGGGACTACAGGTTAGCTGTTCCAATTCAATATTCTCTACACTTAAGCTTAAATGTTATGGAAAGGTGTCTAAGTTTAAAAAGAATGAGGTCCTTCTTTTTTGCACATGAATACATACTTATCCGTTACTCATGTGCCATTAAAAAGAGCATGCAGTAGAATGCAACACCTCTGCACAAAATTGTACATGCCCTCTTTCATTGTGAACTCCATTTTGTGTGGCAATTGCTTGACCTCAACAATAGCAATCTTTTCTATTTCATGATGAGGCAATGACGAGAAGAAAGGGGGACGCAATGAGAAGAAAGGGGGGCATCTAATAGTGGATTATCAACATGTGTCCTGTCAGGGCCACCTTGACATCCTGGACTTAGAAACTGGGCCAGCCCTAAGACAGTGATTTGTTGGCATGGGTTCATCTAGCAGCTGAAATTCAGCTGTATAAAATTTTGGCAAAAGATCAGCAAAGAGCTAGATTCAAGAAGGAAGTCTGACTGACGGAAGAGAACATCTAGACCATATACCAGAAGACCAGCCTGGGGGAAGAAAAAAGAGGAGCGAACCCACCAGGCCTAGGATACTCTCCAAGGAAAGACTCACAGGAAGAATGAGATCAGAATTGGAGCAGGGAATGGGGAGTCTAGGAAAGGGGTCTGTAACGTCTTTATCACTTAAAAAAAATCATTAATAAAAGTGAATGTGTTTGAGAAACCCTTCTGATGATAGTGCTGCCTGCCTTGTGGATTTGGCACACAACTGCTGAAAGTGCTGAGCAAGAACAGGGAGGTACCCAATTTAGCAATGATGGTTTTAGGGTTGTGAAGATGAAAAAGGGCAGAAACTTCCACATTCCAAAAACACCTTGGAAACCTGGAATAGGCAAAACTGTCTTTTCCCAGGCTCACTTGGAGCATAGGTCCATGGGATTCAGTAATGATTCACAGAGCACTGTTATTCATCCAGAGCCAAGCTGTGACTTCTGCACAACATGTTCCCTGGATGTATTCACGGTCTACGCCAGTGAGTTAACAAACTGAAAGCATCATTCAGCTTGTTGTTATATTGCAGCAGAGTTTGGTGAGTTTTCATGGACCTGTGCAATTTATAGGCGCTGCATTCTGGCTCCACTGAGATCACCAGGGTGAAAGATTTTATTCTATTGCTTCAAATCAGATTAAATTCTTGATTATTTTCTTATTAGAAAGATTAATTATTGTAAAAATCTGGGTCTGAAGCCAGAACCTCTTAAAAAATGTAGCTAAACCAAAGTATTTCAGAATGCTGCATCAGCATCACAGGCAACCACAACCACATTAACAGGTATTCCCCTGTGTGTACAGTCTTTTCTTTGAAAATCATCTCAACTTAAGAACTTAGCACCTTATCAAGGTTCCCCATAAACTGCTTCTGCAGTACTTTGATGCATTTTAGTAATGTGGTTCAAAGAACTGTGTTCTAGACAATAATCATTACCATCACACCAGACTTTTTGCTTTACAGTAAGTTTATCCATGCAGGAATGGACTTTTCTAATGAGCTGGTCCACGACTCCAGAATAAATCTTGGGAGATGCACAGAGCTGCAGGTATTTTTATACCTGCAGTGGAGAGGAAAGTGCTTTTCCTGATCTGGACCTAACAATACCATTTTGCGCAATGCTGAAATCTGTGCCCCCGAGAAGAAACAACTATGTTATAAACACCAAACTGACTGCCAGCTGGCTCTGTTTGTTGAAACAACAAAAGCAAATCCCTTCCAATGTAATCTTTACCTCAGAAAGGGTAAGAAAATCAGAGACACAGCTAACATCAAACAATACAAACTATCTCTGCAGTGAACTTTCCAGCTAGCCAGGGAGCAGTACTGCAAAGTCGACAGTTAGTCTTTCAGATTTAAATATAGACTAACTTATAAAAGTATAATCATGAAAAATGAATGCTTTTCCATATTCCTTGTCTTGCCTCTCAAATGACTGCAGGAGCAACTGCCCTTTTCATTGAGAAACAGTCTGCAACGTGCAACTCCAGGCAGGTAGAAAAGCATCTTGGTTGACACATTGTTTTGGAAGGGACAGAGGGTGTTCATAAGAATGATGAGGAGCTGAAAGTGAGGGCATCTGTGTTGAATATATTTCATGGATTTTTCTCTGCCCAGCTCCAGGCTGCCTGTAACAGCTGAAGCACACTGTGCACCCTCCATCTACTCCACAATGTAAACCAGAGCCAGGTTTGCTGGGACAAGCTGGAGACACCATTCAAACCTGTGCTTCTGACCCAAACTGGTATGTAGACAGTGCTGCTGAGCCATAGCATGGTGAGGCCAGGGCATCTAACATCTCCATCTTCAGCCCTTACTGTGGTCGGGCAAGGCTAAAGCCTGGCCCACGATCACAGAAATATGATTGCATCCTGGGGGGCGGTGTTGCTAGAAAATTTGGTGGGAAGTTTACCTGTTGCAAGCCACAGAAAACATTGGGAAGAGGAAGCTTTCCTCCCAACCCCTTTTTTAGCTTTAGCTTCCTCAGCTTTGTTTTCTTCATATTTGCCCTAACAACGAAATTAATGATGTTCTCTGTTTCCTTAACAAATAAAATTACTTGCTTTTTAACAAAAAGAAGGGCTGTGAAATAAAATTCTGACAGACAGGCAGGTCTTTCGTACAAAAGAGACACATGGCTAGCAGTGATTTTTAAACAAAAAATCTCATTTGAAAGATTGCATGCAAAGGGCAAGGAAAGGGATATGTTCTTTGAGCCGAGTAATGTTATTTTTCTTTTCAGGCACTTCATTTTTCTTTGTGTTTAGCAGGGAAAAAAACAAATTATCTCTTTGTAAAATCCTATACAGGCCATTTAGAGCTGGCCAGAGATATGCAGTAGTAAAACCAAGAAAAGCAACACCACCTTTGGTCTGCAGTTGCTCAGGGTTTGACACCTTTCTGGTCCATTGCTTCAGCCTGGCAGGAGCTCAAGGAACTCTTGACAGTCACAAGCCCCGGAAGATGTAGGCAGGGCCAGAAATTCAGCCCACCAGTACCACCGGTTCTGATAAACCCAGAAGAACAGCTCCCCTTGGGGCAATATCATTTTGAATAAAGAATTCTTTACACACCATGTTTTGGCTTTGACAAATCTAAAATCCTCCAGGAAGAAAAAATGGTTTTCCCTAGACCTATCTGAACCGACTGGTGCTTTTAGCTGTGATGCAGACATACATGCTGGTCTTCTGTCAAAAGCAGCAAGTATTCTGCTGCCTGCCTCCTCTTCTGCTGCATCTTTGTGTTACCATCTCCGCCTTTTTGGGCTTCCCTTACCAGGATATTTCCCCTCCCCTAAGGAGAATGAATAGATAATATTTACCCCAAAATAATGCATGCAAATTAAACAGAGGGTGGCACTCACCAGTGGTATGCAAATCAAATAGACTCACATGTGATATCTATAGCTTGAAGAACATTTTCAGTGAATCCTCACAACAAGTTACCAAGAGATGACTTTTGGACAGGTCTTATTGCTGAGCGGATTCAGCAGCAATAGAAGCATATGGAATTTCATTTTCCCTCTCACAAAACTTCTCCCAAATCTTCCAGTTTTGAAAACGTTTTGGAAGACTTGGAAATGCCAGAAATGTATTTCATTGCTAATCGTACCTCAAATGCCTGTTGCAGTGATGAACTTGCTTAATGTGAAATAGCCTGTCACATGCAGTGGTGGATGCTAGTCTGCTATATATTCATGCATGCACCCAGTTTCTTTAGGAAACAGTTCTTGTCACAGCACTAGCTGGTCAGTCAGCCACAGGGCCTGGCGAAGGAGCCTTCTAATGTGTTCAAACAAAACTACAAGTATATTAACTCAATTTAAAACAGAAAAAGGAAGAAAGAAAACAAGGAATTTGCCACCCTGTTGTCCGCAAAACCATTGAAGTCATTGCTCTGTTTTTGTCAGGCTGGCTGACAAGGCTCTCTCTGCAGTCTGAAGCTAGTTTTGAACAATCTGTTTGAGGTGGTTTGCCAAAGTCTTAAATGCCACAACAATCATTAATGCAGTTGAGAATGGGTAAGGTGGTACTTATGAACTCACAGACCTTCCACCCTCTAGTAGAGTTCCTGAGCCCGTTGTACCAAGGGGATTAATTTCCCCCTCTTGCAGATTTATACCTTTCTTTACTTTAGCCTTCTAATGTTATTATACAAATCAAAATCCAATCTCTTTATTTTCAAAGTACAATGAAAAAAATGGGCAAAATATAAAATAAAATTTGCATCCCCTAGTAATTCCTGGGCCACAGGATCACACATCTTCCAGTGCCCACACTCACACCCTAGCCCATGCCTTGGAATTAAAAACAAATTGTAGTTTCTTGTTTCTTTTTCCTTTTATTAATTAGGAACTGCAGAGAAAAATAAGAAACCTTGAATGCAAGAAACTGCAGGAGGTTATTTGACAGCTGTTTCCTACAGAGAACGTTGATCTGATTCAAATACTGGAGCATTAATAAAGTAACACATATCTATGGGAAAATGACAGAATTGTGGACTTCATGACTTTTCTGCTCTTATGGCATAGCCTTGTGTGGTTGTGGCCACTTGATCATAATGATACAAAGATATCTTGTTGGAAAAATGTGAGTATGACCTCAGTGTTTTTAGTTATAACCTTGCTGAAGCAGCTAAGTCAGCTGGGCAGCTCATCAGCCACAGTGGTGCTTTCTCTTCCTGCAGAGCCCTCACACCTTCACTTACAGAGATTGAAATGGATTTTGAATTTACACGAGATGCTAAAAGTTGGCATGTTGTGACTTCTGAGCACCAAAAAAATTAATAGAAAGTGACATTTTCATGGCATTTCTGAGGCTGATCTAAGTGGAAGAAGGGAATACCAGAAAATCTGCTCCTAGGAAGCACTTGTTCTCTGATCCTGTGAACTCTGAAGGAACATCAGAAATTGTGAGCACTTTTATGGACTCTTTTCTTGCATATTTTGGTTACATCTTACTTATTTGTTATGATTGAAGTTCACTCAAAGACCAGACTCTTCCTCTCACCCCCCCCCCCCCCATACTGTGCTGTTTCCCCTCCCGTAGCTTCTGTGTGCTTAGTTTCTTCTACTCTGGTGTCATGCACTGAAGTAGCGCTGTGATGTTACTTACTGCTACACATGGTCATACTCAGAGCAGTTGCTGCTGCCAGCTCTTGAGTCAGCCACATGGACAGACAATGGGCGAGGAAAGCAGACAAAATGGTGCTTATAGCTGCTCCAGTGTCATCATCTGTGCAGATGATGGTGAACTGCCATGATATTGGGTTCCGCAAGCACAAGAGAAAATACTGCTGAAACTGTCTAGCCTGATGTGTGCTAATATGCACAGTTATGAGTCAGGGTCCCAAGGGTCTTCTGTTCTTTTAATAGCACCTGAGAGTCCTTCATGTAAAACCAGCAGTAATTTTGAAGTTCCTGGTGGATTTTACATAGTCAGCAAAATGTTTGGACTAGCTAAGGTATTAGCAAAATTCCATCTGTACAGACTTGATGCCTACTGTCTTTCACGGGTGGAACATGCTTAGGAATTTCAAGATGTGTGCTGTGATTTATCCTCTGCAAGAGTTGTGAGGTTATTCACTAGTCAACAATTTATTGTACTCCCGTATGGAAGAATAGAATTTGGAAAGAGATAAGAGAAGGATGATCTCAGAATGGGGCCTATTAGAAGATAAGGATCATGATTCCCCATCCTCCTGTTAGGAGATTTTATTCAGACCTTCATTTTGGATATAACTCACAGAATATGCATAAAATTAATGCCACTGAAGGAGAGGAAGAGGGAATTGGAGTTATATCCCTGGAGTAAAATTCAATCACTCTGAACTTGTATAGCTTCATTGTACGTGGCAGTCCCAGCCATCATTGATCCCAGCAGGAAGGGGAGGATGAGTATTTCAGAGCATAAGGGAAAAGAAATCAAATCCAGATAGAACAAGATCACACATTTCAATTTGCATCTGTATCATCTTTGAAGTTGTGGTTGCAATTATTGAACAGAGATGGCTGGAAATGTCTTTCATACCAAAATGACTCGGTTGCACTGAGTTTCTCTTTCAGCATGTCAAATCAATTAGCTGGTGTTTGGACAATGCTTTGAAAAGAGGAAGCAAGATATTACATACACACATGCACATGTGTATCCCCACAACCTTCTTTGCAGTTAGTATTTGTAAAGAATGGAAATCGATGTTTTAACTAGCAGAAGAAACTTACAAAGATATTTAAGGCCTAAGTAAGTTCCTCTGCAGATTTTACAAATCTTAGCAAAGAAATCAAATAACTTTTGGGTAAAAAAAAAAAAACCCCCCCCCCCCCCCCCAAAAAAAAAAAAACCAAACCACAAACAAAAACCAACAATGAATAAGAGCAATAAACTGAAAAATAAAGGATTTTTAAAGTTTTCACTTTAAACCAAGTTCGAAACTATACAGCTACTGAACTAAATCTGCAGCTAATTACAGTGTTACAGACTTGGAAAGTGTGCGTGTATTAGTTCATCCTTCCATTGTTCTATGTCAAGTTGCAAGTCTGGTAGCACCAAGGCAAATGTTGCATGTTGCTTTACCTACAATGCCATGGTAGAAAATAAATGGCAGTGTGGGAAACTATTAATCTATATGTTAGCACAGTCAAATAATGAAATAAGAAATATGTAAGTTCTTGATTACACCTACAAAGATATCTCTTTCCTCCCCACCTGCTCTGTTCTCTCTAGTTGCATCACCATTCAGTGCTGGCTGTGTAAGGGGCAGGATTTAGCTGGTGAAAAGTATGGTGTCATTTTAAATTAATAGAATATTTTAGTATCAGATTTCTACAAAATACCCTATGATTCAAGAATAGGCAGAACTTTGAGATCTGTTGCATTCAAGATGCTCTTGGCTAGCACACTTTCATGTCTTCTGTTGCAGGTTTGAACCAAACTTCTGGCCCTGGTGAATTCTGTATTTTTTTCCATGATGCATCATCACTGGGGTCTATAAAGCTACTCCTTTCAGTGCAAACATGATATAGAAGGAAATCATTTGTCTATTATGAGAAAACACTGTGGGCTGAGGGACATAAATTTATAGTTCAGGTCTCAAACAGAAAGAAAAATAAAAATATTACCTTGGAGTAAAATGCATTCATTTTGCTAATTTGGTGTCATAATGACAAATTGTGCTGAAGATAGGTAGACAATGAGGGTGGTCCTACATTAGCACTATATTTGGCTCAGGAGAATGCTTCTAAAGTGAGCCCAACACCACCGCTTCCCGTGTCTCACATCGCAGAGCAGTACCAGAGAGCACACACTGTATTCACCTTAGGTGAAATGAAACCAGAAGGTGTGTTCCAGATACTAACAAGCTTCCAGCCTGTGGGACCAGAGCTAGGTGGAAACTAACATTCCAGCACAATGTAGAGTGGATTCTCAGCATAATGTACAGTGGATCCTCAGCACCAGTTCTCAGGTCCTGCTAGGCACCACTATTGGCTAATGTAGAGAGCCCCAGGATATAACTTCAGTTCTTCTCACTTTCCCAGCCCTCTACATGACACAGTTTTTATTCATATTTTATTAATTTAACTTTTCAAACAGCCTGGGATCTCCAGTGGGATCCTAGCGCATAACTGCATTAGCAGCTAACACAGAAAACAAGAGCTTCTCCCTAGAGAGCTTCTAACCGGCTCAATAGGAGACACAGGATTAGATGGAGACAGATAGGCCAGTGACAGTGAAGTGATAGTACCACAACATGAGTCAAACTGGGCTGATCAGAGACAGAAGTCACCTACTCAGTACTGGAATACAGATAGATGGGGAAGATTAGGCCAAGAAAAACTCTGAGAACAAAGAAAAAAGTGCATTTGATGTGATAGAGAAGTACCAGCAGAGAGGACAGAAAGAGAGATCAAAGCTATGATTTAGGAAAATGCTTTTTGCAGCAATAGTCTAGACAGAATATAAATGGCCCAAAGCTAAAAAAAACCACCACTGTACCCAAAATGCTATCCAAGTTCTGCATGACCTGAACTAAGGCTAAAGCACAAACCTCTAACATGTGATAACAATTCCTTCCTCTATCCAGAATCACTTCAGAGATGCAAACGTCCCCTTTAACACTTTCATTACAACACATATTCCATGTCAACAGCGGAAGCATAATCTTAAAATAAAAATAGAAATGTCTCTTTTCACTTGAAATACATGCACAGTGGTGCTTTCAGCTGGAGAAGTCTTGTGACATAAAGGGACCTGTGAATACTCAAACAAAAAAGACTATGTGGCAGACAAGTGAAAGAGGATATTGATAGTGCTGTTATCACCACAGTGAAGTGATTTAGAAGGCATGAATTTAATGTACCAGCTGTTCTATTTACTTTTCCTGCTTTCAGCACAGCACACATAAGTGAGGACACTGGGTAGCTGTCTTCTCCTGGCCAGAAAAGGAACATGTCCTGATCTATGAGCTAGGAAAAATAAGAACTCTGATGATACTGAGCTAGCATAGGCTTCTTCTAGTGACCGAGTCCCCCTTAAATTCACAGCTCTTCAACCTGACCTATGGAGATACCCAGCAAAATGAGCATTTGAAGCAGTATGCTTCCAGACTCACACAAAAGAGCTTTAGTGCAAAGAAGAATCAGGACTAAAAGCACAAAGAACTTCACTTGGTATAGAGTATTTCTTATCTTCAGGACACATCAATGAGGATGATATTTTCCTGTGAATATTTAGCACAGGAAACCTTTTTTTTTAAATGGCCAGAGAGCTGCCAAAAAAAAAGGATATAAGGTCATTCCCCAGTTTGAGTCCATATATATTGTGTATATATGGTCCATCTTTTACATCTGCAGAAGTAGATCAAGAGCATTCTCAAATCAGATTTATCATTTTGGGCTTTGTTTTGCCCTTTGTGGGAAGAGCTGTCAAAATGAATTGATGAGATAAGGGTGGAACTCAAGTTTACTCTGTAGTTACAGCTGCTGAGCAGCTGGTATCGGGCTGTGCCCTCATGCACACCCAGAACGTTTAGAGATTAGTTCTCTGGGTGGTCCCAGAGTTCCCATCCAGTCTCTGCAGAGGTGACACAGGGGACTGAACTGAGACAAGGTGACTGTCTGAGCTCTGATCCAGCCTCATAGCAAAGCCCTTGCCTAATTCCCACAGGACACGTGCAGGTGGGAATTTTGGGCAGTTCCAGAGATTTCACCAAAGAGTTTCTGCTGTGCCCAAATCATTTGACAGGCTCATTTGATGTGTGCTTTAATATGTTTGCCTCGAGGATGAAGAATCTGGCCAAGGGTTCCTCTAAGCAGCTTCTGTTGTAGAATTAACAAAATTAACCACAAAAAGCGTGCCACTCAATCAGCTCACTGCCCCTAAACTCGCAAAGATAACCATAGAAAGTCATACACAGTGTGCAACTGAACTCTTTGCTCTAGTTCTGTATGTGGTCTGAGTTTTGGATGAAGCCGATTATTGCTTTTACTGATACTTTTATACTTTCTGTATTCATCCTGAATGAAAAGAAACAGTACTATTAAGCAGGTTGCTCCCCCTTTCATCACAACAATTAAATGAAAAACTCAATACAGAATTTCTTTGCCAAAGTCCAATTAACATTATGCTGATTTACATCACTGTATTGATCTATTAGACAAAGCATAATGCAGCAAGTTTAAAAATTAATGAGTAATCCTGAATTTCTTTGGCAGCTTTAGCTTGAACATACTGAAGGTATTTGTTCTAAACATCAGGGCCACTACAGATTGTTATTCAGGTTAGATACTGATGCAATTCATTGTCTATTGCATAGGACATGGCTGCACAAAACAGTATTTTAGCTAAACTAATGCAGTAAGAGCCAGTTTGCCTGTGTAACTTGCTTGTAAAGCAACAGGGTAAGAAGAGTTCTTTTGTGAAGTTGTCTTTGTATAGAAGGATTAGGTTCACTGCACTCATATCTGCAGCAACATTAAAGACGCCCTGCTCAAAACTCTATGCTTTTCCAAAGCTCTCACTAGCTCTCATATTTTGCAGAACATGAAGCTCTGCCAGAAATCTCTTGTTTCCATCACACTTATTAATTACAGCAGTACTTTCACAGTTAATAGCTGTACATCTATTGCCATGGCAGCTCTCATCGGTAGCTCAGTGGTTCTGGTTTTGTGTTACAGTGTCCACCATAAGAAGTCACCAATGTTTTACATGCTAGAGTCATAAAAATACAAAAAATAACCCCCCATAAAAACAAAACAAAACAACAAAACACAAGTTTCTCTAATTCTAAGTTTTAAAGCACAAGTATATGAAATCTCAGTATACCAATAAGACATAAGTAGCACAGAAATACCACAATGATGGCTGAATTCCTTCTGCAGTGAAGTTCACGTAACCTTTATTTACCATCTGACAACAAAATGACTGCTTCATTTTTCTTTTAGAAGGCAATTTAAAAATGCATTTCTCATATTTTAGTCACATAAAAAGAAAACTGTCAATTAATAAGATGTGCCATACCCTTTTTCTGATATCTCTAGACAGCATATGTATCTTATCTTCCTGAGATCTGTGCATCTGTTATAGGAGCTGAAAATCCATATACTTTCAGAAGACCCATTCCTGTATCAGTTAGTGTAAATCACAGAAATTACTAAAAGGAAAGTAGAAAGAACTGGGAACAGGTAGAAATGAAGCAACCAAACAAGACCTAAAGATTCTGTCCCATAAAAAAGACAAGAATGATAGCAACACAACTGCCACCACCACCCACACACTAAGGGAGTGTACATACTTTTATAACAATACCACTAATCACTGGAACAGCCAGTTGACCAACAATGCTGTAATTAATAACAGATGGTCATAAAATACAGCTATCACAAACAAACAAGAACTCCAGGGTGTTTGATATATGTAGCTTAGAAAGTAGCTTTAGAATAACTGCCACAGTTTGTTCACCGTTGAACTTTTTAACCCTTAAAAGTTACCAAGAACTAAGCCAAAATAAAAACTAAGAAAATAGTCACCTGCTTTTTCTTCTTGCATCTCTGTGGGAAATTAATTCTCCTACTTAAAGAGCTAGTTAAAATTTTAATTAAAAAATCATGCATGCTGCAGTGTGGTAAAACCAGAATCTTTCACAGTGTTTAATGAAAAAGCAAATATCTGCCCATATAGTAGGTAACAAAGGAATCCATGCTGGAGTTAAATTAGCAGCAGATTCAAAACATGAATCCTGTTCAAATTCTCGTATTTTCCCCATGGGTGCTATCTCCACTGGACCATGCTCTGTTCTATTGTCATTATGTTACTGTCATCTCTGGTTTAGACCAGTAATTTCATCCTGAAAATAAGCACCTTTTCCCCAGAAATCACTTCTTCATATTGGTATATTCCCACACACAGAGGGGAAAAAAAGTGGAAAAGATTATTGACTTTATTGATTTCACATTGCAAAGCAATTTTCTTGGAAAAATCTGACTAGTTCCTAGAATTAGTTCACAGCAGGTGATAAAATAGCATCATCACCATTAACCAAGGGTCTTCCTTTGGGCTTAGCAAGCAGCCTGGGAGAAAGTACACCCTTTTATAAGTAAGCTATAAATCATTAAGGCAGGCAGCTTAGTAATTGTTTACAGCTGATCATAGCAACTAGCTATTGCTCTGAAGAAACAGCAATTTTGTATTATTAGAGAAACAAGGAAAAGAGGGTTGTTTTCTATGCATAAGGCATACGATGTGACTCTGACTTTACAACAGTACAACAGTTTATGTCAGCTAGTTGAGAGTGGCATCAAACTGTCATACTCAAATAAGGAATGACCTGATGGAAAAGACACCAGTAACTATGGGGGACTGTATCTATACATCTTGGGGACAGTATACTGGGGGACAGTAACTATACATCTGCTAATGATACGTAAGCAAGGTAAACAGTGGCATACGGCAGGTAAGGGAGCTCATATAGGCTCTACCTTCACCCCAAACAGTGGTGTTAGTGGTATCCAACCAGAAATCATATGTCTATTTACTAGAGTCAGATTGTGTTATGGATATTGAGGTAGAAAAAGAAAGGAGGTCCTCTTTTCCTTTGTACACCAGGACACAGTGTTTTCTTGTCACTCACGGTCACTTCCAGGCCAGAGTGTTGTCACTGTCATTCCGGCCATTACAACAGAGGATAACAACACATTAATGAGTCTGAAGCACAGATAACCCTGTTTATGGTGCAATTCAAAGCGTCACTCAGGCTCTTGTGGACAGATGTCCCTGCATGGTCCTCACCTTCCTATGCCTCCAGCCAAGGAGCATGCATGAAGGTGTTCCATACCTTCATGCTCCATCATTGCAAGTGAAGGCTCAGAAATGTTGGCCTGGGAAGTCCTCTCAGTCAAATATACCTGAGCATGTATCCTTGAAGGCAGTTTCTCAGCTATTGCACTTCCTTCTCTGCGTGGAAAGTTCAAAATGAACAGCTTTCAGGAGCCAATCCATAAATGTTCAGGAGCTCATCAGCCACTCCACCAAGTCTCATCTTCTTTCCAAATATAGGTCATGATCCTGTGCCAAAAGCCCCTTTTTTTTTGCAGCTGAGGTCCATTTAAGTTAGAGAGGGAACACAGGGGCTATCCACGCTATTAATTTATAACAGTGACTGAAGAAAAGGGTGTGAGAGGAACTCAACAAAGATTCAAATATTCCCAGCCTCTAGTAAGAGCTTTTATTATTACAAAGAAAATTTAAATTGTCAAGGCTCTGAAATTCTACATAAGATGTTAAATAAAGGATGTGAAAGCCATTCTCTCTTGCCCACTGTGTCCCTGAATGGTAGGTACTTTCCTCATTCTTGCTCTGCACTCCATCATCTTTCAGCGGTCTCTTAGCTTCAGTAAGAATCATAGAATCCTCTCTGTGTCCCTAGGAAAATTTACTTCCCACAATCCATTTGGCCCAAAAGATTGCCCCTTCTCCTGAAGGGTTTCAACTGCTCCAGCCACTTTAAGGCAATAGAAAATAGAAAACCTCATGGCTGCAGGTGACACCATCTTCATTAAAGTATTCAGAACATGGTACCTGCACAGCAGGCTGCAAAACAGCATGTGAAACACAACAAATTTTCTTTCCAATAGCAACTTCATGTCATTTTAAAAGACTGTAGCGAGCAGTCCAGCAGTGGCTGAAGGACCACCTTCCTGGGTTCAGTACAGAAATTGATATAATTTTACATTTTACACAATGATAAGGCTGATATGTGTTGCCCATTTGCAGTGATTTTGAAGTCACTAGGCACCAATGGATACCACTTTAGATGTGCATTTTCAGGCTTGTCAGATACAAACTAATTTGTTTAAAGAGTGTGTTTAAGAAAAGAGAATTACCAAAGTCACCCAGTTTCATAGTAGCTTGTACTACATATGTGGATAATTACTACTTCTCAGCTGACTTGTAGTAACTTGTTTAGACCATGGTAACTCGATCATGTGTCTACGTCTTTACACAGCATAAGAAGTATGCAAAGGCTTGTAATCCTTGCTGGTATAAACGTGAGGGAAAAACAACAGAAGTCACTAATATAAACATTCAGGAGGTGTAGTGAAATTTTATTCACTTTCCCATTGTTCCCAAGCAGGAACCTTGCAATGACTACATGAGGATGAAATTAGGAATTTGGAAATCTTACAGTGAGTTTCTCGAGTTAAAAAAATGAGATGACGAAAGAGATGGATAAGATTCAGTGCTATTAGACAGTAAAATAGGATCTGCAAACATATAGCTCTGTAAAATAAACATTGAGAGTGTCTGCAAATATATGCACACAAATGAGAACCATTGGCTAAGCACTGGAGGAAGTTTAATATAGATAAATTATTCTTTTAGAAGACAGGCTTCAGTAAACAGATATACTCACAAACAGTTAAAAATCCAGTCACACAAGATAAAAAAAAAAAAAACAGAATAAAAACCCACTACTATTCACTCAGGCAGGCTCTGCAGAGCTGAAATGATGCTCATTTTAGAGGCTATTTAAATACTGTCAGTGTAAGCAGTGTGCCGTGTCCTAGAATGGATCCCATTGCTCCTCCTACCGCTTTCCACATGTTACTCTGACTGCTCTTTCTGGCATGCTCTGAGTTAGCATTCACTCTCTGTTCTTTGTCTTGTGTGCAGCCCCTGAGAGCACTAACCCAGTACCCTTTGCCTCCTGCCCAGCTCACCGTTAACTCAGCTAGTGGGGCACTGGGATGTAAGCTCAGCTTATATATAGGAAGCTTTATGGGATAGCAGCTTACTTGGAGATAGCACTGTGCTAGAAGCATAATATTGCTCCTGATAAATAAGCTGGGAGATAACTTAGAATTGTTTGGAATATTTATGTGTGACATCACACTGGCCCAGGTCACTCAGGTGCCACAGCACACCTCAGTATGCAGGTCCATCCCCATCTCTAGGGAGCCTTCTTCCTGAACGAAGTTGAATGAAGGTGGTAATGTCTGAGCAGAGTTAACGTGGAGGTAGGTAAATGTGGCCACCTTTCAGGTTGGCTTCTTTCTACAGCTCTGAATCAGGATCACAGGATGGTTTGGTTAGAAGGGACCTCAAAGATCATCTGGTTCCAACTCCCCTTCCACTGCCCACTTAGGTCTTTCTTTAATCAGATTTAGAATTTCTAAGTTTTCAGGGCAAAGTATGGTAAAAAATACCAATTCAGATACAGCCAAGATCTCCTATTTTATAATTTTTTGTACTGCTCTGTTCTGTGTGAGCTGTTTGGAACAGGACACTTTTTTCTTACTGTTAAACACATGGCACCATTTTCAGAGACACCTAAATAAATAATAAGACATTTAGCTAGACAACGCTTATTCCTATTTTGATTCAAACCTTGAGTTCCACTCTTCTCAAAGCAAAAGTGCAAACATCTACTTGTGATAGGGTGGAAACTACTTACAGCCAAGTTACCAGATACACTACACATAAGATTTAGTTGAAGATGACCTTGCTTATTGCAGGGAGTTGGACTAGATGAGCTTTGAAGGTCCCTTCCAACCCAAACTATTCTATGGTTCTATTTTAACAGCAAGGATAACTAATACCTGGTACAACGTACCAAGATTACTGGTGAATTCTCCCCATGTGGGAATTTTAACATCTTAAGGTTTTTTAAGGGGCAGGAAATAGTTCACAGGTGAATTCAGTCAGAGTGGGTCTGGACCCTGTTATCACCCTGATCTTTGTGGGTGGATGACTTTTTGTGAGTAGATAACATCATAAATTTAATGGCCTGCCGGCCATCAAATCCAAGAAGCTGCTTAATGTATTAATGGCAGAAGCTCCAAGACTGTGGTTTGAGTGTGGTGTCAGAAGAGCAGGAGTGCAGTTTAGAATAGGCCTTTTAAGGCAGTAGAAAGGCAGGTGGGCTCAGGCTGGCTGATGACAGAGGGAGCGGCTTGCAGATATATTCCTGAGACCCCCAAAAGTCCACTTAAAAGTTCAACCCTTTAATACTGTCCTTCCAGCAGCTCGCATCACTCTGGCATTTGAGACAAAGCTTTTGCTTTTCTAGGGACATCACAAAGTTAGCCTCCTCGCCTCCTTCCCTAGTTTTTATTCTCTCACTTTTTTTTGTTTCAATTTCAAATTCCACTTTTGGATTTTGTTTTCTCCAGGACAGCATAGAGCTCTATCTGGCTGGGCCAATTGACTAAACTTCAGAATGAACACACTAGGCTGAAAATTACTTCCAGGCTCTCCAAGAATCAGGTGGCTCCAGAGCATCAAGGAGACTCTGGCTAGGACTGAGTCAGCAGAAGCACCAGCATTTCTTCCTGGGGGAACTGCAGCTGCAAAGCAGAACACGAAAACAAAACCACCAACAATAGCAGCTTCCATGTCAGCCAGATGAGTAATAGGAACATTTCCACAGCAACAGGGCTCTGTCTTCATTCAGAGGGTCCAAGAAATGTGATATCCAACAGGTCTCCATAGCTACCATGCAATACCTTTGCTGCTTGGTGGTGGTCTACAGACAACTGAAAAGGGGTTTGCTGTTAGAATCAAAAAGATGTCCCTAAAAGTGTGGGAAAATTGTATCTTTTTCCTCTGATTCTATAGGCCCTGAAGCCAACCTCTGAAAGGTATGAGTGGCTCCTTTTTTATTTAAGTTAAGCTCAGATAACTCAATGACTTTTTAGTGAGCTTTCCAGTCCCTGAGGGGAATCATGTCATTAAGATCAACACAAGTGAATAGCAGAGTCTTGATTCTTTGAGCAGAAGAAGCCTGAAGTGAAACTTCTCTTTTCTTACCCCTGAGTACCATCACCCAGCTTGCCAGCAGAAATATTATTGCCAAGGGAGACAAACTTGCCACAGGACAGCTACTGACACCAGGGACTTCAAATTAAACCTAGAAGTCCCTCTGAACTAAATCCATGCTGGAGTGGGAATAGCCTGATTTTTTGGACAAAGGCTCAACTTTGCTTCTTTGACCCCGCTTTTTGCTGAGGGCATCTTACTTCTTTTCTTTTCTTGAGGAACTTTTGTGGGAAAAGTGTCTGCTTAGCTGTTTCTTTCCAGAAGTAGAGCAACTCTGCTAAAGCATCCTCCTGTCCTGTCTCCTTCTTAATCTTCACAAAGATGTCCAGGCAACCAATCCCCAGGTACACACATTCACCTGGGACCACTGCATGGACCAGTACTTCATTCTCCAATGGCAGTAGTCAGTAAATGTTCATATAAACCCAATTATTTTTCCTCTAAATCATCCAAAATCCCCAGGTTCTATTCACAAGCTTAAAATTTCATACCATAATTCATTATTTCTCCCATGAGGCAAAAAAAATACTGTTATGTCGCAATTCCTGTAATTCCCAATGACAATTATGACTAAGTCAGTGATCCTCATTAAAAATACACATTAATAAAACCAGTGGGCAAACCAGGCTGTTGGCTTGCTCTGCCCAGAAGAAAAAAGAGATTTTTGTGTCTGTCTCATCACAAGAGAAGCTTGGTTCACCTGAGCCAATACCACAAAATACAGGGTAAAGCCACTGTAATCATGAGAACGAAATGTAGTAGATCCAAAGGATTTAGGAGTACAAGCGTTTGGCTGTTCTGTGTACTGCTAAAAACAAAGCAATTTCTTAAACATAAATTCTTTTACTGTGCCATCAACAAAACTAAAATTTATTGGCTGTCATAGGGCTATCTGCTATTCTGCATGTTCTGTGGGGTAGAACTGGAAATATTTCAAAATATGGGCCTCTGGATTAGATTCCTTTGTGATGTATCTAATGAGATTATTGAATTATTTACTGTTCACATTATATTCTTTATGCTATTAGCAAATAATAACACATATTCAGGCTCCCATAAACTGTTTCTGTAGCTAAAATCCATTGATATCACTGTGTGTTCTTTGGTTGCAATGACAGAACTGTATAATAAATTATTCGGTTGTGCAAATCAAGGAAATTAGGACCACTGCAGAAGTTTGAAGTGCATGAGAAAAAACGAGGCTGCAGCACAAATGTTTGTTCAGCTCCCATGGTTTTTAAAAACATTGACCTAAAAATGAGGCGTTTGTACTGGGAACTGGAGCCAAACCCCACAACAGAACACAGCATACGCAGCGGTCAGACTGCGTATTGCTTTCTTCCGAGGTCACAACTGCAGGCCGAGGGAGCCAACATCTGCGATGCACGATAGATCCCTTGAAATACGAATGGTTTAGGCTTATTTTAGGGAGAGAGAGACATCTCCTGGACGAACTGTGAAGTTGCTATTCATGTTCTGTGTGCTCATTAACACACAAAGAAAGTTACAATTATCTTCAGTGTAGTTGATTGCTAGATAACAGGAGTTCTTCTGGTTCCGTATTTATTATTTCAAATGAATTTAAATGTGCTGTCATTCATATCAAGAGGAAAGTAACAATGTATCTACAAACAAAAGGAAAATGTGCTTTAGGAGCATGGCCCTACTGATAAAATAGGGAATTAAACTGCTTTTTTCTAAACCTTTCTTTTATAAACTCTTTACCACTTCAAAATCCTCTTAAAGCTCTGTAACTTCTTAGATTACTAGCCACATCATATTGCTGTTACTTAGAGGTATGTTAGTTTTCTCTTTTGTTCAGAATAAAATGTATTATGCTGCATTTTAAAGGCATTGCTTCTCATCTTTCCAGTATCTTACCATTTTCATGAGATGCAGCAGGTGAGTAGGAAATCTAATTATGTTTTCTATTAGCAGTAACTCCAAAGGCGATATGTGAAGTGTTGTCTAGGTGGTTATCTAAATAGTATCAGATTGGCTGAGCGTGAAGTCCCTGGCTATCACTCTTACAGGAGAAGAACAGCCAATGTAGTTCACCTTTATCATATATTTTTGTTCCTCACAAGGAATTTCCTAGATAAATTCTCAGTGACACAGAAGCCAAACGACACGTTTGATACAGAGGTAGGGTTGTTATGCCTTATCCAGTTTTCACTGGATATTTTGTTTCCTGGTGTTATGTTAAGATAAAAAAAAAAAAAAAATAAGCTTTCTAATTTTATCAGCAATTCCTCTTAGAGGAATATAAGGGAAACAGAACCAATAGAGTTTCCATTGCACAATGAACAAATAGCTGCTTCTGTGGCTGACTGCTCCAAGGATCACATATTGATCCTTGAAAGGAAATCCTAGGTCCATGCCTGTCTGAATTGCCTTGTCACATATGAAGGGAATATTAAATTGTGGCTAGAGGCAATCAGGGAGCAACAGTGAGAAGTTATATGTCTGTGTGTGGCAATTACTGCAACATTTCCAGTGATATACACTGGAAGAAAGGAACAGCCAAAGACAGATGAACAAGGAATGGAAAGTCATCACTGATTAGTTGTGAATATCAAGGACTTGCACCCAAATCCCTCCCACCAGGGTTTAGATGGAAATGAGCTGCTGCACTTCAGGATCCTCAAAATTCAAGCTATCATTGTAGACAAGGGAGACAGTGAGGCGATTCTGCCTATCTGTGTGTTAATTTGTCTCCCTGAGGTGCACCAGTGTGTTCAGTCCTGCTCCACTGACATCACCTCACCTTCATTAGGGATGTATCCTTTCCCTGCATTAAGATACTTCAGTTAAGTATCAAATCCAAAGTGAGGTAAATCTCTGCTTTGCTGTCAGTCCAGAAAAAAAAAGCACGCAAAATGTGGTGGCAGGAACAGCTGCGGACAAAAACCTAATGCATCTTTCTTTGAGGTTTAAGTTGTTTTTAATATTTATATATATTGCCAAGTAATACCATTCCTTCACATCCAAAAGCATTCCCTAAAGCAAATGATTATGTAGAAACGCAGTCAGACTAATGCAGTGCTATTCATACCACTAATCATACCTGAGTGAATCTGGATTCTAGATGTTTAATGTATGAAACTGCAGTGAGTTCACAATATTATAGTGGGAATAATTTTTAAAGTAACAGCTTATTTTTCCAAGTGCTTTCAAATGCATGTGCACTCTCAGATCTCTTTGAAATTTTCTGTCCCTCATCACAGTTCCAATTAGGCTTCACAGCCTTGATTTGTTGCCATTTCTTCAGTGAGTTTCCAAGACACATTACCCTCTCAAAGCATTTGATATCGGTTTCCTGCTTATGGCTTAAATCTCTCCAGTTTAATCACTGGATAAGCTTTGATCTTGGCATTCACTGCCTCTCAGCAAAAGAAATATTTAAAAGGTTATAAATACGTTGGTTGCAAAAGATGACTTACCAGTACCTCCTGAAGCAAATTGACATGACAGAACCAAGGCAGTTTGTGAGCCAACTGTTTTCAAGATGAAAATTATATCCATGTACCAACAGTGCAATTCCTACTCTGCTGTATCAGCATCCTTGTAAATTCGCCTCCTGGATACACCCAACCTGATACACTCGTTCAAGGGAGTCAGGCCAGATCCTGCTGCCTGGCTGTAACCTGAACTCCTGAAAAACCCATTTCTTCCAGCTGTATATGCAAAACCAGACTTCAGCATAACCAGGCCATGCTGGGACACACTGATGAAACACACAGTCCTTTTAAGAAGCGTTTGGTCCCACTGATTCTGTTACCTTCCTGCCATTAGTATACAGGTAACAGGGATTTAACCTCATTTAGCAGCATCACAGAATGATGGAAGGGACTTCTGGAGATTATCTAGTCCAACCCTTTGCTCAAGCAGGGCTACCTAAAGCAGGCTGCACAGGATGATGTCCAGACAGCTTTTGAGTATCTCCAAGGATGGAGACTCCACAAGTTCCATTTATTGGTTTTGAAATAAGAAGTTATTTTAGCAAGGACTGTTTCCATGTTTATGACCTCAGGAACATCTGCACCAGCACAGCTGAGAGGGCGTTTAATTGCAACAGGAAAAGAAAGAGTGTAAAGAAACGTGTAGCCAGTAGGCAGGAACTTTTAAAGCTAGCTTTGTCTCCAGGATGTTATTTAGCTACATTATGGGTCTGAATGGGAGCCAAGTTTCTGAAAACAACAAACAGTTTTCCTAGGTACAGAGGTAGAGTTACACAGAGAACAATATATATCTAGGAGCCTACAGCATGCATTCAGCCTGTTGGTACTGCAGGCTGTGGCCATAAAATGTTTATAGAGATAAGGCAGATGGGAGCATCTTGAGAGGGAGGGAACCAAACTCGGGAGGGACTGTCATTTAGGTACAGTGGCTGGAAAGAGCAAGCACCAAGACATCTCTCCTTCAATATGCCTTAGCTCTACTTCCCCCCCTCCCCCCTTATCTCCCTCAGACTCCTCCTGAAAGAAGAGGACTTGGAAAAGAAAGAGAACCTGAGGCAGAGGTAGGAGCAGGAGTGGGGTATCTCAACAACCAGTCCTCCAGTCCTAGCCCTTCCCTTCTTTGCTGCTGATGCCATCAGAAAGACTAGCTTCCCTTGTAACCTCCATCTTGTAGAACATGAAGCAAGAAGAACTCCTTCTATGAATGACAGTAAATTCTTTTGACCCCTCCTGCTACCTACTAGACCACTGCCTAGAGCCTCTTGCCTTCCACTTTAGAACACCTCCAACCCTTCCCAAAGACAAGATTCATCTTTCTGCAGTGCTCCTTTTCCTCCAGTTGTAAAGGTCCCTATTGCAAAACAGCTCTTGCACAATTCTTGGTCCATTCTTGTTGCTTGTTTTTAGATCTGTTCAGCTTTAACAGTCCTGACAGCAGTTTTTGAGCAGTTATTGCCAGTTTGGGTTTTTTTTGCTAAATAAGTGTGAAGGGAATAGTAGAGATGCTTGTGGTTTGCTTTCTTGCATAACCATTTATCATTTGCACTTTATGACCTTTTTTGATTAATGTTTTATTCTACTTGGCTTGTAAGAAGTTGCAGCAGTTTCCAGATTTTATGTCTCTATATACCATTAAATGTCATGCTGGCTTTCTACTTCTGGGCCTGATCATGATGGATTGTGGTAGCAAAGCCTCATAGGAAATTAATGCATTGGCCATATTGGCTTGTAATTCTTAACAGGTCTATAAATGAAACAAACTTCTTTTTCAATATGTTAAAAATGATAGGATATTTTTTAAACATTATGTAGTCTATACAATAGTATGTATGTAATTTTGATAAAGTCATTGTACTGAGCTGTAACATATTTCAGAACTCTTGGTTCTGAATAGTCAAACCTACTTCTCTCTAGGGACATGCAATAGGAACTCAAGCTCTGAAGAACTTGTCGGTTATTTCAGTGTCAAGTCTGGGAAAATCCTTCATGCCAGAGGTCCTGTTGCTTTCAATGGTTAAGAAGGATATTTGGGATTGCACGGCATGGAGAGCAGCGAGCAGGTATCTTTCCTCAAAGTGCTGTCAGCTCTCATTCAGATGTGATGGATATTTGGTCATCCTGACCACCTACGAACAGTAATGGTCTCACAACGCTATTTGCAAAAAGATATATTAATCTCAGTGTGTGACTGTGGCCCCATTTTTTCATTCAGGTTCCAACTGAACTTACTAGATTGCTGTACATTATGACACGACAGCACACTAGGTACTGCTCTAAGCAGATGGGGTTAGGGATTATTGATGCATGGGTATTTTAATCCATTTCCCATGCAAGCTTCTTTGTCCAAGTGTCCTCTTGGAGAGCAGTTAGACTGCTAACTATCTTTAAATTCAGAGTTTTTATTTCCCCCTTGTTTTCTCATCTACACTCATTTACGTACAGTTAGAGCCACCATTTATTAGGTTTGGCCAGACAAGGACAAGAGCAGCTCTACTAAGCCAGGCTTGCTACTACCACCCAGTGAGAGGTGGGATGTACAGACTGGTGGCTGTTTTAGCAGGCAGAGGCAGGTAGTACTCCAGAGGCACTGCCATCATCTCTTCATCCACCCACGAGCACCAGGAGGGACTGAGGTCCAGCCTCCAGTCCTTGTAAAATTCAGAAGTCTGAAGCCAGCTTCATTCTGCCTATAGACAAGCCCTGCCTCACTATATATAATTAAAACCATTGTAAGGAATATAGTCTTGCAAGGGGAAGTAGTGTGAAATACTCTACAAGTCACACCAAGCACACTTTTCTGAAGTGGTCTCTCCAATAATTTCTCAAGGGCATTTGCTCTAACCAAGCTGACTCCTGGGGCCTGGTTGCACGCAAGGAATCAGCTCATTAATTTCATTTAGTAAAAAAAAAAGACATATCACATATCACAGAAAGAGAATATCTCTTTCAAATTGACTTTCAAGTCCATCAGTTCACAGAGAAAATACCTTGTGGGAAAGCATTTCTTGAACCCTTGCACTTTCCACCTAGGACCAGCAAAGTCCCTCTGAAGCTGATGTTACTCCATGTTGATAAAGGACAGGTTCAATCATGCAGCTACAGTCTCATCACTGAAGCCTTTCTATCACTGGATAAATCTCTGGACCGGCTGCAGTAATTCTGCCTCATCACAGTGGAATCTGCTTTCCAGGCTGCACTTCATTCCTACTGGCTCTTCTTTGCCTAGAGTTAGATACAAAGGATCAAGAACAATGCGAACCATGAAGGAATACCACTCCAATCCTGTTCTGGCCAAGCATGACCTGAGAATCTGAAATCTACCAGGTTTTCTGGTACACACTAATTATTCCTATTCAGACTTAGAAAAACTGAAATAACAGTTTTCTGCTTACAAGATGCGCTCAGTGGACAGTGAAAAGCAGCATCCACATCTGTGTGTCAACAGCCTTGTTCTCCTGAAGCAAGGTGTCAGTCAGTGATTCTCTGTAGTGCCTCTCAAATGTCAGTGTCAAGTGGCTATTTCAAAGATGTAGAATCATGCTCATGCAACAACTCAGAGGTGAGCTCATACTTGCCCAGCTACTGTGACACAGGTGATCTTGAATTTTGGGCACAATGTACTGAGAAGTTATCTCTTAAGTTGAAAAATCTTTGTTATTTCTTTTAAATTACCCGCACCTTGGTTCAAGGGTTTCCAGATACCCTTGACAAAATGAAAATAAAACCATGTGGTGAAATACAGGAGGATAAATGCAATAGGAAGAAAAAGATAAATTATCACAACCTTGAATTTGATACACAGAAACTATGCCAGACAATACTCAATATATCACCAGGAGAAGGAAATAAGAAGATATTTCTTTATGCATTTGACATGTTCCCATATATTTATCTCTATGTTATACACAAAGGGATGTGTGTTGCCCAAGTCATGAAAGAACCAGGAGTATGGTAGTTACAAAAACAGACACTAAGAATCATATTGCAGAGTTGTATTTGTTTACTGTACTGTGTTTTTCAGTGCTCCAGGCTTTTTACTGTCTTTTTAATTCAGTTGAATGTTATATCCATACTTAGCCAAAGCAAATAAATCAAGCTGCGCCCAAACTGGCTGTACAGAGCCATCTGGAAGTCTCTCGAAGGCATTCCGTTGTGGGCTTTTTCTGCTCTGGCTTTGTGCTGGGATATAAAGTGTTACTGGACAGATCACCTGCATTTCATGGCACTGCACCTGAGTACATACAGACCACACCTGACTACATGCAGCCAATTTATGTCTTTCCATCTGAAGCATATTAAGCCAAAGATGGATAAAATGCCTGTCAATAATTGTATTTTAACTGTATGACAAAAGGCAATTGTATCTTCACTACTGATAGCCACCAGGGACAGAGATGGAGCTATTTAGTGAGATTAAGTTTCAAAAATTTGGTACTTGATAATAACAATCTTATTACTTAATTTCCTATGTTTGCTTTTGTTTATACAAAAGTAAAAAAAAAAAATCTTTGAACTCCAAACAGGATGTCTTTTTTAAGGATATTGAATATAAAGAAGCATATACTAAATTTCAGATTTAATGTACCTCTAGCCCAGGTCCTAGTCTTTTGAAGAATCAAATAGTTTTGGGATGAGAAATGCCACTTTCTACCAGAGCATGAAATTGCAGGTTTGACTCCTTGATAAAATGTGACTATCCAGGTGTGTCAACATTTCTCCTCTGCCTGAGGCAGTACCTATCAATTTTCTGCATCACAGCTGCCAGAGTCATTTGCCTAGACAATAAAATGTGTCATATCTGATTTAGCTGACATCCACAGTTACGTTTTTGTTTCACTGTTTTGAACCAGCAACAGGATACCTTTGAATAGAAATTTTGACTATTAATAATACACCTTTGCAGTTATTTGGACAATTTTAATACACAGTGTCAAGAAAATTCTGTTGTGTAGAGGACAGAAGAATAAATTTCTCATTTTCTCAAAGTTTCAACCATATGAAATAAATCTTTCATGGGATTTTCTAAAATATCTGTCACTATGTTGTCGCAGCATAATGGCACAGGAATAGCACAGGAATGAACTAAACTAAGGTCATCTCACAGACTGCTGATTAATGTCTTCTCATTGGCTGTATCAGCATCGTCAGACATGACAGACATTTAATATTGTCACCTGAGCAGTATTAACCAAGTTTAGTAGGAACACTTCAAAACCTCCACCCTGCCATCTAGAGTTTCTTAACAAAAAAGAAGACCTGAGAATGGAATAATTCAATAGGGTGAATTTATATCTGAGTCAAATCTCAGTATTTTATAAGCTTTGATAAAAGAAGGCACTGGTATTAATATCCACACAGTAAAATATTTACTCCCACTGTCCCTTATGGAAAGGATGATGTACACAGGGTATTAAGATCTCTGACCACTACATAGAACTCCAGAACAACCTTATTTACCATAAGATAAAGAAGATAGAAAAGACAGAGCACTTTCCTTTTCTTTTGTAGGTGAACACAAATCTGTGCACCCAGGAATAAGGGCACTGAGGTATGCTTGGTCTCAAGCTTACCAAAAAACCTTATTTTAGAAATTTTATTTATCATAGAATTGGATTGGAAGGGACCTTCAGGATCATCTAGTTCCAACCCTGCTGCCATGGCTGGAACTAGACCAGGTTGCTTCAAGCCCCACCACACCTGACCCTGAACACTGCCAGGGATGAGGCAGCTACAGCTTCTCCGGGCAACCTATTTCAGTGCCTTACCACCCTTACAGTAAACAACTTCTGCCTAATATCTAGGCTAAGTCTACCCTCTTTCAGTTTAAAGCCATTACCACTTGTCCCATCCCTACATGTCTTTGCAAAAAATCCCTCCCCGGATTTCTTTTAGGCCCCCTTTAGCTACTGAAAGGCTAAGGTCTCCCTGCAGCCTTCACTTCTCCAGGATAAGCAAGCCCAACTCTCCCAGCCTTTCCTCATAGGAGAGGTACTCCAGCCCCTCTGATTGTCTTCACGGCCCTCCTCTGAACTCAGTCCAACAGGTTCAAGTCCTTCTTATGTTGAGCACCCAGAGCTGAACACAGTACTCAATGTGGGGTCTCGCAAGAGGAGAGTAGAGGGGGAGAATAGTCTCCCTCAGCTTGCTGGTCATGCTTCTTTTGATGCAAGACTGTGAATATCTAAGACGCTCATTTGAACGTAGGTGATATCTGCATATTTGAAGTTCTTAAGGCTGAACAAAGAATAAAAGTCTTCCTCCTCTGAGGTGTGCACTCTACTAGGTCAGCACATCAGTGTCAAGTATAACCCAACATTTTAAAACAGTTATTCATCTGTATCCAAAACCACAATTTAGACCTTCAAGTGCAGGAAATGCATTGGACCTACAAATGACCGTGTCATACAGAAAACTGATTCATAATCCAGGGGACAGATGGACAATCTCTCTCTTGTCTGTTGTCAGTTTAGACATCTACCCACCATAGGGGCTGTCTACTGAGTCTTTTTTTGATGGTTAACCTTCTCAGTGGTGGCAGCATAGGTGTCTAGCTGGCACTGGACAGTTCTGCTCTGAAAGAAGAACAGATACAATGCAGGGAGATGTTATGCCAACAAACATGAGCAGGAAAAAAGATGAAAGTAAGTTTGGCCACTCCTATGCAGACCTTAATGTGAAGCTTCCTTCAGCCAGGAGTCACACAGGTTCCTGGAACATACCTCTCAAATTTACTAAGACTGCAAAGATATATGTGACCTTTTCTATCCTGGCTATACTTCTGCTTAACTTCTAAACTTGGATGCAGATGTGCTTTCATTATGTTGGAGTCTCTTCTAATTTCTGCCTTTTCTTGTTTGAGTTCAGCCAAAATCCACCATAAACTACAGCATTATCAGCTGGGAAAAAGTCATGTGGTGTAAAACTGTTGATAGCTTTCATGACTTCATCACATTACAAATCTATTTGCTTCATTTGTGGAGCTGAACCACTATAGCACCAAGCCTAAAACCACTACTGTCTAATGGCTCCTTGAGAGACACATACATTTTCTATGCACTTTTAAAATGTCACAAAGCGATTTTAAAAAATGGTAAATACATTTTGCATCTTGCATCACACTTCAGTAAGATGCCAGCCTTTTGCCATAGGCTCAGCCTTCAGATTTCTGTGCCGTTTTTCATTTACAGCTGCAATCACAAGGCAGCAGTGGTAGGGTCGTGACAGAGTATTTCACTGCAGTTAGTTAGTTCATGATTTCCTGTTTTCCTTCAGTCTCTGTGAGGTACTTGCCTATCATTTCCCACTGTTAGCTGTACACCACCTAGAAAGGTGATGAACTGTCTTGTTAGGGATCATGTCTCTATTTTGTGTTATTTTATATTATTTTGTATTATTTGACATTATTTTGTAGTTCTGTACAATCCTTAATCCCAGAATGAGATCCTTCTCATTCTCCCCCTTTTTATCCCAATTCCAGTGTCAGAAACAAACGCATATATGTGTTTTTCAGTTTTTGAGCAGAAGCGTGATCTGAACAAGAATTTTCATACTGTGTCTCAGAGAGTTTTGTGCCTGGCATTTCTAGCTGGTTTTCTATCCAAACAGGAGAGACACCGAGGGCTGCTGGAGCTGCAGGATCAGGAAAGGTGAACATACATTTAGCCTGATGTGGCTAAAGTATGACAGTTAAACAAGCTATTTAAGATAGCTGCCAAAGGTCTACACTGATACCTGGCTCCTCATCAAAGCAATTATCTTTGCTAAAACTGTGCTTTTGTTTTCCTACTACACTGCTGTAAAGCAACATAAACATTTTGAAATACCAACACAAAAGTCCCTCCTTGAACCCCCCTGATATACAGGGGATGGGGGATTTTTAACAACAGCCCACTTCCAGTGGACTGATGTACCTACATCCCTTTCATGCTTTGAAAATTCTCTTTCCTTCACAGAAGGAAACAGAATAGGACAAACAGACTGAAGTTAAGTTCTCCCTGTTCCTATTCCTCTGCCACATTTAAGCTGTGTGATTTGCACTAAGTCCATCTGGGAAATGCTTAACAATATTCTCATATGTTGACATGATCCCTTGGAGAAAAAACAAACAGAAATGTATATTATACTATGCTCCTTTATAATTTTCAGCATATCTTCAGAGAAAATGCACATCAGAATGCTTACTTATTCCCTTCACTTCTTTCTATGCCATTTAACACAGTTCAAAGCACCACTGTTTTTTGCAGCATCTCCAGTAGAATATATACAACCTTACCACCAGGCTGCCTCCACAGCACAGGTGGTGGAACTTGACCCTGCCAAAATTTTGTTCGCTTTTCAGCTGATGTTCATAAAAGTTGCCTACAGACAGGATTAGCAGAATAGACTGAAGTTGCCACACATAATTCTGCTCTTTGACGTACACTTGCAATTTGTGTCTAGGTCTGCCAGATGACAGGATGTACATAACCAGGTGAGCCTGGTATGTCCAGACTGAAGTGGAAAATGCGTGTCTATATCCTTATGAAGAAATTGTGAAGCTCTACTAAAAGCTTTTTTTTCCCTCTCCTGTTCTGTTGGTTTGTCTGGTGTTATCAAATGAAGCAAGCCTTTTCTGCTAAAAGAAGCTTGTATAACTTTCCAAAGGAGGAAAAAAAAAAATCCCAGTCAAAGCACAGGATGAATTTGAAACATCTGCTACAATCCAAACAGGCCAGGCATAAACTGAAAAGAAAGCCATGGAACAATTGATACTACTGCATTGCTGCTGAAGAGGACAAAGAAAGCATGTTCCAGCAGCTGGCATTTTGAGGAAAGAAGGCAACACATATCTGCTCATATTCTGATGGGCTCCAGGAAGGGACTGTCCTATTAGTCTGTGTTGGACAGGAGATCCCAAACAGGTCAGAGCCTGTGATGAAAGCTTAGCAGCACATCTGCGCTTTCAGGAATCACAATAAAGGCCCACTCTTGTACAAAAGCTCTGCCACAGCTGGGCAGTGAGTTACCTACATTCTGAATCTGTTCTCTTGCTGATAGCAGCCATTCTCAAAGCAGCAGTGGGCAGCATGTGGGAGGTCACTTGTGCCCCTCAGGTGGCCCTCAGAGCTGTTTCTGGTGCAGTGACGAAGCATCAGCTAATCTTCAAGCTGTGGTACTTCCCACTGGTGGGAGGTTAGGTGAGAACTATTGTGGGGGCTTCAGAAAACCCTTTGCTAACTACATTTGTCAGGTGTTTCTAGGGTGTAAATTCCCCTAGAGCCATGCTTTTTTAAAAATGGCACCACTTTACAAGAACTAATAAAATTATAGGAGAGCAGAACTAAAGTATGCCCACAGGTATAGCACAGCGTGGGCCACAGGCAATGAACACAGGCTGAATACTTGGAAGACAAGTATACCATTATACAAATACAGTCACTAGTATATGTGAATATAAACAGCTGCAGCCATTTCTCTTAAAAAAGCTGATATTCCACTGACTTACTAGGTGTCAAACACGAAAGCAACAGCAGCTATGAGGACAAGACAAAAGTGACATAAAAAAATCACCTGGAAGATTAACGGAATCTGGATTTTCTCCTTTCCTTTATAAGCATATGTGTGTTAGAACAGCAAAAGAAGTGAGAATGAAGGCTTCATACAGGGTGCTCCACTCAGAAAACGTGAGATGGGACTGATGTTTCTGTGTAGAAGTACTGCAAGGCAAAAAATTAATTTGGTAGGAAATTGCAGGGAGTTACTAAAACTCTTCACTTTCCATGGGTAGTTGTGTTTTAGTCCTAACTTCGTGATTTGGAGGAGATTTTA
Organism: Pezoporus wallicus; assembly: GCF_028554395.1. NCBI lineage: Eukaryota > Metazoa > Chordata > Aves > Psittaciformes > Psittacidae > Pezoporus > Pezoporus wallicus. Next base: position 795,420 of record NW_026639618.1, read on the forward strand.
CTTTTGGGGTAATCTCTGCAGTTAATGTTTCCATTCTGATTAAAAAATTACACCAAAGAGTAAATAAATGAGTGGAGTCTTGTTGAACTACACACTGAAGTATCACAGGGAGAACGTTCCTTGTGATTAATGCGTTTTAGCCTGCTGAATAATTCCATTCAACCACTTATCAGCATAACTCGCTGTCCCTTTTCTTGGTGCTGGTGATGCATATGAAAACTAATTGCCATGTAGAATAACAGCTTATGGTGCAGAAACTGAGACTGTCTAACCCAGTCCAGAAAGTTCCATCTAGTTTTTTATCTATCTTTTTTCTTGAAGAAAAATCTCACTGTCACGAGAACCCTTCAGGTCCCAGGAAAAATGTGTTTAGAGAAATATAAAGGATTTTTAAAACCACCTTTTCCACAAGTAGAAAGAACCTGGAAGTTTAAAAACTATCCTGTACCCACTATAAGGAAAAGAGGAAATTAAATGCTGGCCACAAGGTATGTTTCCAAAGTTTATGGATGTAAGGGTTTTAACAATGTGTTTAACTGTGTAACGCATTTAGCAATTGTTACCATAAAGCTTCTGCTTTTCTGTACAGCATTTGCTGCCCCCACTTTAGAAGTTTCCACATCACAAGGGGTGTAAAAGTTCTTTTAAGATTTAAATTATGCTTATGAAAAACTTCAGAATTGCCAGGAGAGCCACTGTGATGAAAACCCTCTTACATATTTTTCCAGGAAGATTTACAACCTACATTAGACACAGCACTCAGCCATAAAATCAAATGAAATGTGCAGACCTGACACGCTTCCTCTGAGCAACAGAAATTAAAATATATATCCCATGAATGTTGTCATAGTAACATGTGGGAAACATTAAAATAAGTTGACATGATGAACAGGTATAATTTATAGTTCTTTAAAATCTTACCCCACACATTGCTCATAAATCATCCAGCTTGAGTCTGTAGCATAGATATGTTCAGCTTTCCATCCTGCAGTTGTACTGTTCCAAGTAACAAAATAAGTGCTGGAAAAAATGACTCAATGTCAACTGGGTCTTACAGTATGCTCAGTAATAGAGATATACAAACTTTGAAATAAAACCAAGAAAAAAACCCTGATACCGGTTTATAGCTCCTAAACAGATGCTGTGTATCAATAGGATCTATTTGTAGGTTTAAAATTAAGTACATGCACAAGGTTTGCAGGACTGAAACTTAAATCAGTGCTTTAAGCACATCTGGGGCAAGATATTCCCATGCAGGCTTTTGGATCCCTGCATATTCCCTACAGCCACATTAATGGAAATCACGGCGTATGCTTCTTGCCCTAAAGTTACAGACTGCTGATACCTACCATTTGGGATGCCAACTTCCATCAAAGCCTTTCAGAAAAGGTTGGTGGCACTGAGCATTTCTGGGTTTGGCTGTCCTTTGTAAAGTGCCACGAAGCTGGATATTCACGTTTATCTGCAAGGGAACTCCTGCAAGAGGGGAACTCAATACTTGCAGCACTTGCACCTTAGTGAGCAAATCTTTCCTAGATAATTTAGCTAAATGATTGGTTTATTTAGAAAGTCTTGGTCTAATTAGCTCTTTAAGACTTTCCTTTTCCATAAAAGCTCTGTGGTTCACCCACTTGGAAAATGGAAATTAAAAAATTAGTCAGAGCACCTGTAGCCTAGCCTGATAGGAAGGTTCATATGGTCCTGTAACTTCAGCAACCGTCACTACATTGACAGGATCCAGCTGAGATCTATTTTTATGCCTAAAGTAATTTAGTTGATTTTACTTTTAATATATCTTATAGTCTATATGGACAGTAAAATAATTCTGTAAAGTTGATTTATATGAAAAAATACTTCCTGGACTATCAAGTGAATAAAAGATTAAAAATATCCAGCCATTATTTCACAGACTGTAGCAGTTCCTAAGAAGCAAGCATTTGATGCATAGACAGAATTATTCACATATCTTTGTGGAGGATACTTTGCATATTATTTGATGTGTAATGAGAGTTATGATTTTTTTTTTTTTTTCATTTTTAAATAGCTTTGGGGCTAAAAAAAGGCAAAGGAAATAATACCACCAGAGATATAGGAAAGTGATATAAAAGGTCTTCCTTAAACCAACTAAAGTCTGGCTGTTTAAAGCTGAGCATGAGAATTCAAAGTTAACTCACCCCGTTTGAGTCACTGTCATTTTAACAGCAACTGAAGGGATGGGGTACATGAGAAAGACATCAGGGCTAGCATCCTGCGGAGCTAATGGCACAGCTATGGAGTATCTGCAACATGGAAATATAGGGGAGCTGCTGACCTGGCACAGGACGGAGGACAAGGGAAGGTGGGGACAGCCCAGGCAGGGATGGGGTCAGGCCAGATTGGTAGTGGGGTCATAGCAGTTTCAGCCCAGTGACATCTGGAGGATTTACACCAACCTGTGGAGTGAGACAGCAGAAGATTTTGCAAGGGAAGGAGACATCTGAATTCTCTTTCAAATGGGAGAGGAGAGGGTGCTCCTACAGTTGTCCAAGAGAAACGGGTTATGCTGCTGCTTGCGTCCGGTACCAGTAGCATTCAGCTTGTTTCATATCCTGAATGCACAGACACCACACAAATCATCCCAGGATGTTCACCTACTTTGAGTGGGAATTTTGACACTGACTTCAATAGGGCCAGGAAGTCTCCTGTGCAGAAATCCTCACTGGTCAGACCTAAACCTATTTCATGTAGTGTCATTGGTACCGTAATGGCCATCAGCAGACGTTAAGAAGTGTTTAAGAGTGTAAGAGTTTAAGAGTATAAGAAGCAGCTTTGTAACAGAGATCCTGCATTACAGTGATCAATTTTCTAAGCAAAACCTTAATCTTCTTTTAGAAGTTTTATGTTAAGATTGTAATATTTTAATGTGACCAAATATCTTTAGATTACTTCAAATGTCATTTTCCCATACAATAAAAAGACTGCAAGCAGAAGTAAAAAATATTAGAGAAAAAAAGGCCTTAGCAAGATCTCTCAGGCTTTTAAACATGAACTTAATAATATTTTGATCTTTCAAAAAAAAAAATAATCCTAAAATAATATGTAGAATAAGTTTGCCATAAAATTACTATGCTTCTTAGCAATGTGACCTATACTTCCATTCACTGTAGTCTTTTGAAGTTTAAAAATATTAATTACTTCTACTGGCTCTGTATTGAAAACAAATGAACAAACAAAACAGTTTTCAAAGTAACTACAAACTTCCTTATGGTACTCTTTTAATATAAGAGCTTAATTTTGTGGATGGTCTTTCATAAATAATTATTTTTGCTTTGGAAGCACACTATTCTGCTGGTTTGTTTACTGATTTCTTTATGCAAATGCCTCTGAAGAATAGGGCACTTCAGAATGTTTTACACAAAAGCACTTCTTTTCCTATGTTCTCCAAAAGAATCATTATTTTCCTGACAATCCATGTTGAAATTAAATGATTTCCTATGAATTTAATTATGTTGAAAACAACTGACCACAGCACTTTTCTACCTATTAAAATCCTGTAAGACCATATCACATACATATGATCCAAAACATTGAGCCACATTGATTTATATAATCTAAATGGATTTGCTCTATTTTGAGTGCTTGTGTCCATTTTCAACAACCTTCCAATACTCTTTTGCTTTTCCTTCAGAAAACAACAGAGTTCTGAAATCCTAATTTTCATTCAACTGGATATATTACGAAAAAAAAGTGAAATGGAAAGCATCTAATCACTGGGATCTTGCACCTTATTGCAAAGCAGCCACAGAGTTTGGAGATTGTCCAGCCTTAAAATTAATGAATGTGATCCACAGAGAAATAACTTTAACCACAATTTGGCTAGACCTTAAAGTCTGCATTTTTATTGTTTTTGGCATCTGGAACTGTATTTCTAATGGATTCACTTCCCTTGAGATAGGTAGTGAAAGAAAGGTGCATAGTCCTAAACTTGAACCTTTTGAGGTTTCTTTGCTTTCTTTTCTGAGATTTAAATAGCATTCATTACATTGTAACCAGAAAAGTCAATAGTCTTACAGTGTGACAACACTTGGGTTTGTTCCCAAAATTGGAGTCCTTGTGTTAAGAAGAAATTATACTCAACTGGGACATGTTCCAAGAGTGACAACAGCCTTGGGATCAATGCTGAAATGGCTTTTGGCTTTCACTTCCCTTGTGTAAGCTCAGAGAACCTGTTGAACACAAGACAACCGGTACCTTAAGCTGCCATTGAAATTAATCCGGTCCAAATGAAGAAATAATAGTATATGGTAACTAATCTGGTGAGATCTTAACCTTGTCTGCTGTTGGATGGCAATGCTGAGAAGGTGACAACTGCAGGTAACCACCATGCTTAGTTCTCCCTGTCATTTTATATTGCAGTGTGACTATGAATACATCAGGGATACCTTTGTGACCCACATCCTACCCACAAGAAATAGACCGCAACCACTGAACTAAAGCATAGGATGCTAAGTGGACCTCTCCACATTATTGTTCACCGACCCTGGCACTGGGTATATAAAGTTTTTTCTTTTTCTACAGCTAGTAGGGCCATGCAAAGCACAAGGCTGGGCATTAATGGGACATTTTCTCCAAGGGCTGCAGCAGAAGGCGAAGGTGTGACCTGGGAGATCTGCATCATTGAAATCTATATATGAACTAGCAACCCAAGGCTCCCTTCATACTCAGTGGTGAGAAATGGGCACTTTTTAGGCATCTTTCATTGATTCAAATACTAATTTAGGATGAGATGAATGGCACTCAAAACAAATTACTATTTACTACTACTGCTTACTACAAATTGCATTTAACAATGTCCGTAAGGAAAATCTGACAGTGATCTCAAGCCTGCACTTAAATTCATTTTCTCATGTACATCTCTGTTGGGTCTGAGGAATCTCACCCAGCTTTCCCAGCAGGTGTTGTGGGTATATTATAGAAAACACATCTGGAAGATAGGCTTTTCTGGATCTGCTTTTCACCAACAGGGAAATTTTCAGGCAGGGGTTTCAGGCAGTGGTTTCAACTGACTAGAGAGAATTAAGGAGGCTTCTAGTAACAAAGAAGAAATACAGAAAAGAAGCCTTCAAGAAAGCTAACACAGTAAATTCAGAGAGCTGGCAGTTAACATCCTATAGAAATATACATAAAAGAAAAGGATCAGGCAAACTGGCAATTCCATTTAAAAATAAAATTAAAGAAAATTAGAAGCATTGGAATAAAGTATCCTGAGGAAAAGAAGAAAACAGAAAAGCCAGAGGAAACAAGAGGCACACAGCAGAATGAGGAGTCTTCGGTAATCTGAAATATAAAGAGGAACCAGACAGCAAAACAAGGCTCAAACAGCTAAAGACAAGAATTTAAGCAAAGCAGAAGCATACAAAGATATGAAAATCAATACAGACGCAATTATCAAGTAATGTAAGAAATAAGAAGAAAACACTATATATCTATTAAATAGAGGAAGGTCATGGAAATGATCTTGCCACTCTTGGTGAAAAGGGAAATCCAGGAACAGAAGATCTCATGAAACACTCAGTATCTGTATGTCTTTACTAGAACAACTGGCTATCACTGGACAGCAAACCCATAGCCAGTCATTGCAGCAGATCTGGTGGCAGATTAAGGAAAATCAGAGATTACTCAGATAATCAAGGATTACTTCAATAAAATAGGTCACATAAGTTACGAGTGATTAGGGAGGAGTATGCACCTCCTTTATCTGTGCTCTGAGCTGGCCTGTTGCACAGCACCTGCAGTCCCAGGCTCTGTAGGGTGATCAGCTTGGTGTGAGCCCAAAATCAGAGACCTAAGCCTGAAAAAATATACCCCTCCTGCTTCTGCTTATCAAACGCCCAAGAGGGAAAGTATAAATATATCTGTTCTGGTTAATTTTACCTTGGCTCAAAAATTCAAAGCCGAGCTGTGTTTGGAAACCTCAGACAAAGACAGCAGAAATGGACAATAATTTCCTTATTTTGTTCAACATTTTGAAACTGCTGCTTCAGTACATATTTAGATAAACTTGCTTTAGAAAGCTCTGCTGTGCTGAAAGCCCTCCCCTCAGCAACCCAGAAACTGTCCTAGCCCCATATAAGCTGCCAGCCAGCAAGAGTATGGCACAGGTCACAGCCATAGTGCTTCAAAAGCTAAGAATGGGCATATTTATCTAATATACGCATTTGCCATGTTGGACATGAACAGCAGTTTTCAAGCAGCTTCAGCTTATGCCAAATATAGCAAAAGGAACTTTTTTTCCAACTATTGTTTCACTTAATAAGTGCATCTCATACAGTAGACTCTTGCTTCAACAATATTTGGGATAGCTCTTTGGGTGACTCACAAATATCTAAGCGCACTCTCTTCCCAGCAGAGCAAACGAAAACAAACTTTCAGCTTTGCCAAATAAAATTGCCCAGTCTATCAAATCCTACTTTGTGCACCAGCGGGTCTGAGGGAAATACTAAACTGGAGAAAGAATTTAGGAAAACTGATGAACTAAAATTTAAGTACTTTTTGGTTTAAGTAATAATTCATTAGATGTAATAATTCATTTATTCTAGAAACATATACTCTAACTTCTAGGACTCAAGGACAAAAAAGGTATGCAATTGCCAAAAACGGATTCATTCATTTAAAATTTGTAAAGACAAGCTCTAAACCAAGGAAGTGCCAGACTTCAGATTGCCCTTGTCATATTAAATTAGCCTCCCTGTGCTGATGCATCATGGAATGATCTTTAATTACATGACTGCTTATTATCCTAGCTGCATGCAATGCCCCATGTGGATTATATTAATGGATCAAGATACTGTAGACATAACTTTAAAGACCCAGTCAACAACACAAAAAGAAATCTGTGATCGACACATAATCCTTTACTAGAATCAGAAATAATCCAGCCTGAAAGTACAAGACTGAAATCCTTAAAGTTTCAACAAATACGTATCAATTTCAGAATTGTGGTTTCTATAAAATATTGCGGCATATACTTCATGGAAAACGGAATAAATATTTTGCTCTGAAGTGGAATCGTGACAGAACGTGTAGCCACAAAATGTTTTCCAAGTACAAAAGTTCCATTAAGGTTAAAAGAATCACAAACTACCCCCAGTATATTTATGGGAAGAAAACAAACAAACAAACAAACAAATAAAAACATTAAAGCAATTCAGTATAGAATGTTAAACACAGAGTAGGTATCATTCTTTTATATCTGAGGTGTTAAGGCATACTGTCATTTTATGCAAAGGGGAAGGAGACAAATCTGACCATATTTTTCCCCATCTCCTCATAAAGGTTCATGTTAGTACTTATAGTATTAAGTATATTACTTGTAAAGTACCCAAATAATTTAAAAAAAAATTAAACCATCTTAATTTTTACAATTTGGAAAGGAAATTGAAGTAAAAATTCAAAACTTCAAACCACGAAGCTCAGGAATTCGGAACAGTCTTCCCTGGTCTTCAAGGAAGGCTTCAGTTGTGCATATGAGTTTTTACTGAAAGCAGAGTGGCAATTAGCATATATGTTGAAATCCAAAACTCCTCTAGCCATCCTACTGCATTTCTTTAGCAGGAGAGAAAATGAGATGAACTCATTGTGTATTTTCTATCTGTATTGTGTATTTTCTATCCTATGCTAGGATGCTATTCCAAGTCTTCTCTGCCATTCACATCATTTGGCAGTATACTGCCAAACTTCGACCCTTGCCAGGGTAAAGAGAAATGAAGGTTGCTCTGCACCCATGAAAGAAATAGGAAAGAAGTGGGAAAATGTGTGGGATCTGGGAGTATTGCACAGAATAGGATGGGGACCAAAGGGAAAATCCATATTACCTAAACTAATTAAGTGCAGTTTTCTGAATTGAGCTGTGCTATTTCCACAAAAAACATGCTGCAGACAAAAGCCTTTTATTTTTCCATTCCCATAACACAGGACTGATGGGGACGCATGCCACAAGAGTCTGTATGAAATTCTGATCTGTTTGCAAAAGACAGACATTTACCTTACCAGGTATCAAGGATAATTTACAAAGACCTTCGAAGCCTTTGGAAAGCTGGAGCTTAGACCTTGGCAAGAGAAAGTGTGATGAGCTGCACCATGGAGCAGGCACATGGTAGTGCTTTAGAGCTGCTTGTGCTTTGCAGCATTTGCTGGTAATTGCATCTTCATCTTACTCCCAGAGGACTTTTTGAAAAATGAGAAACTAAAATGTTCTAAAAACACACTTCCAAAGACCTGTCTTTTGTAAAAGGTATTTTAGAAGTGTTCCAGCTCCCTGTTTTCTCTGGCCTCAATAATCTGTGAGTAGCAGAAATCCAAAACACCTTTAAATATCTTTAATCTCTAGAAAGCTAATAAACTATTTACACCATCATACACATGGTAGGAAAGGTGTCTTCAACCATTAACCATCAATTCATATGTTGTTTATTGTTTAGAATTGCCTGGTCTTTGTGGATGTTCTCCTTAAACAGAGAACATTTGGTTACCTGTCCCCAGTTCCCAAATTAAAAAAAAAAAAAGAAATCAACAATCAAACACTTCACCCATGTTCATTTAATACATTTTTTTACCGAAAAAAAAATTCTTTTTTTTTTTTTTTTAGAATGCATTTTCTGAATCCAGCCTAGCCTTGTGTCACACATCATTGCTAGAGAAAGTCAGAACAGCTTTGATGAAATTCACTGAAAAAGCTGGAGTTTGGACGGAAATCCTTCAACTGAAACACCTGAAGTTTCTTGAGCCCTTGGTAGACCACAAGCATCTCTCCCACTGAAACTTGCCTGGCTTCAGAGAGTAACGACAAGGACTTAAAGCTTTTACAAGAAGATGGAGAGACCCAGGCAAACTAGATTTTCCCAGCCCTGCCTTCAAGAGCCAAGACCTGGGCCTGTTTGCCCTTGGAGACATCTCAGGGCTGTGGCTCCAGAGCGGCAGGATGGAGTCCTGGTGCCTTTTGGATGAGAGAGGCGACTGCTGTGAAGTTCTGATCACAAAACCAAGATGATGAACCTGGAAGTAGCTGCACAATCTCTCCTGGTCCATTCATGGACAGAAAATCTATTTCTTGACCTTTACAACTTCACAGCCTAACACTACAGCCTTCAAACCACAAGATGATGGCCCAGGAGCCTGGGAGTGTTCTACCCAGCCCAGGGAATGTGATGGATAGTAAACCTGGAGACCTCTGGAGCTTGTGCATTCAACACTCCTCTCTTGGCAGTGGCAAAAGAAACAGCAGTGCAATTTTCTTTTGCACCATGGGGACTCTGTGAGCAATTTTTGCTTTCAAAGTTCCACTCCATTGGATATTTTTGAGCAACAGTTGTTGTCTGCCACTTGAAATTCTGTATTTCAGCCAACTCTGAGTAAACCTGAATTGGTGTAAAACCTGAGGACTAAGGACACGTAAGTGACAAAATATATCTAGACTGGCAATGTTAGAGTCATTCCGAAGGCAAGGGACTCTTTGTATGGTAAGAATCATGTCTATTAATTTTCTTAAATTAATGGATGGCTGTTAGCAATAAGTTTGGTCTCTCAAGTACATTGGGATTATTTAGAGACCTTTATTTCCACCCCTCTTTCATTTTTAACATCTATTGGCAATAGTAAATGTCTAAAAGGATGCAGAAACCAAATCATGTGCCAGAGTTCATATGTAGCACAAGCAGCAAGCAATTTAGATTACCAGTTTGGTTATTACTAACAGTGCAAAATTACTGTGAATGAGGCAAAGTAGAAATACTCTCACTGACTTCTCCATTTCATTCCATTTCCTGCATTTATTTTAGAGGTGGATTCTGCTGTGTTTATAACTGAATCTTATGGATAATTATATACGCTCAGTGTTCAGTTTCATTATTTAGTCACAAATCCTTCCAGCACTTATGCATATGCATAACTTTATTCATTTTGCAAGTTCAATGGGACAACCCATTGTACATGAAAGCAAGCATATGAATAGATCTTCATAGGACTAAAGGCCTAATTTGTGCAAGAAGAATTAGTTGTTAGAGTAATCTATTGCTGGTTTAGTGAATGTTAAGTTCTTCCCAAAATACCAGATGTGGGGAAGAATGCCCAAAGAACAAAGTAGACATGACATCACCTAATTGTCATTGTAGAAATAACAGCATGCATATAGCATAATCCAAGATGTGTCAGATATGGACAATTTGATTTCATCTTTTTGCAAAACCAAGTAAAATTAATGTAAACTGTAGCTAAAAAGCCAACTCATCAGCCAGTACATCAACTCCACTCTTAAACAACAGCACAGATCAAAATTCCTTCTCTTAAAAGTGAGTTTTAATTCTCAGTGTAAACTAGTTCATTCCAAACCAGGATGCTGCTCTTGCCCAGAACAGGTCACACAGGTATTAGTGACCTAGCTACCTGATTGTCCCCAGGCAGCACTGCCTCAGTGTCCTGACTAGGAGCAAAGGTAAATGCTCCTCTTTAAAATCATGGGTCTACCATGAACCCCCTCTACTACCAACCTCAAGCTTCTCTTTATATTTTGCCCCCACCATGTAATCACTGGATGCATCCACTTTCTCTGAAGAGAAAACTGAGCCCAGCATAGGAACTGCTGTGCCCTGGATGCAGAAGAGATTTAACCACCCTGCAACTATACCGTTTCGAATGATTAGTATTGGAAAATGCTTCATTTATTGCTAAATCTTAACTGGAACTAAAATATATGTTTGTGTATATTAGCCGTATTTTAGGATTTCAGAGCAGCCTGAAGCAGGTTTCATCCCATTGGTGCTGAAGCAATGGCAAAATTGCTACTGAATTTGTGAATGCAGGACCTGGCTTGAGTAATCTCTATGCTGTAAATTATAAAGGAATGATGCAGCTATTACCCTGTATGTGTCGTCAAATGCATTTTTTCCCCCTATTTTAACTAATAAGTTGGCCAACCTCTCTGGTGTGCTTTACTTACAAATGCTATTGCTCTAGAGAATTAATTGTTATTGCAACACCTAAAAAATCCTGAGGAGCATGGCATGGACCACTTGGGAGGTATTGATTTCATCTCCACACTAGGCATCAGCAGGTAGACTGGCTCCATCCCTGAACTACTGACAGGAATATTTTCAAAATCCATTACTTTGCCAGCTGACCAGACACCCTAAAATGTGCATACTGACTGATTTTTCCCAGTACTATTAAGCTCAAATTTAATATATTTTTTAATTTTGCATAATTTGGCAATATTCGATAATATTTTGGGAGTGACAAATAAAAAATAATGTGTTGTAATAATAAGGAAAAAAAATCCACCAAAGCCTTACAGGCATCCAAAGTTGTTTGTAGCTTTCTAAGTTTTAAGTAACGTGAAGCAGTTAAAGTAAAGGTTTTGAATGATTAATATATTTAAGGTGCTAGCAGTTTAGTAGCAGTTAGAATGAATTCCTGTGAGCAGTGTGAAAGGGGTTTAAAGCCTCTTTTTAAAAGACAGCTACATTTATACCTGAAGTTTTAACCTCATAATATTAAGGTTTTTTTTTCAGCAAAATATGTATTTATTGCAATAAACAGGAAGAGTCTAAGATGTCTATATATGTGATTGCATGAAGAGCAAAGCAAAGATGGTGGGAGCCAGAATTACAATTCCAGCCTGTTGCCTGCTGAGTGAATTTTCACTTCTTTTTTTATATATTCTTCACATTGTGACAGTGGAAACTTCTTGTAATGCTGGCTGGGGGGTTCCACCTGGTTGAAGAAAGAGATTTCTTCCCAGAGAGGTACTTAATGAGTACTGCTGTAAGCTCATCCACAAGCTCATTACTGCAACAGCAATTAATTGCATCTGGTCTTAGAACTGTCACATGTCTGCACACTTCACTCCTTTCTTAATCAGCCCATAGGATTGCCTGGGTGGATTGCTACAGACAACCCAGGGACACCATTCTAAAACCTGCCCCAAATCTGCACCTTGGGCTGCTGCCCAACTTTTGGTTGTCCAGACTGTCGGCCCTGATGGCCACCTTTCTGCAAGAATTCCAGGCAAATGTCTCAATGTGAAAGCCAGATTTTGTCCAGTTTTCTCATTTCTTTAACTTCATGTCATCTGAGATGAAGATTTTGCTGTCCAGAGGTGCCTCCCTCCTCCAAGCCCATACCTTGCCATAGGCAAGGGGTTGCAGTGGAGCACATCTGCACACATCTGAGAGCATCTGGCCCCTGAAAAAAATTATTACTACAAGTGTCTTTCACTAAGTCCCTGTGCGGCTTGTCCTGGTGAAGGGCAGTCTCTCATTCTGAACATCATCTCAATTTCTTTTTGGCTTGTTTTTTAACTTCCAAAAGCTTTCAGAGATGACCTTTTCCTTTGGGGAGAAGGCCTGTGCACAGGCAACAGCTGTGAAACAATTACACCTGGAAAGGATCTGCTACCTCTGTTTAATTGTGCAATTTGACAAAGTGACTCTTTAAGGGCTTCTCTGTCGTTAAGGGGAGATTTATTAGTTACTTCAGCGTTAGCAGGATCAGGCCCTTTGACTTCATCAGGCACGTCATCCATCTTCACATGAACAGGCTGACAGGACAGGGATTGAAATTTCACAGTCTGTGATATATTTAGAGATTGTTTAAATTGGATTAGGCTATGGAAAATACTGTGCTGACCAAGATAATCATCCTTCAGATATTGATCTAACCCATGTCTGCTCAAATTTGTTCTTGCAAATCACATTGCCTGCAGCTACCTACCACTATCTTACAGTAATATTGAAGTGGCAGCTGCTACGATCCCTGATTTTTCCCCAATGGAATCAATAGTGAATCCCCAACTGACTTCAGCAGCGCAGGACTGTGTAATTTGGGCACTGTCTTCAGCACCACATTTCCCACTAAAATGAGTGCATTTTAGTTTTGAGTTTGTGTGCATGAGGTTTGCACTTGAGTGCAAATGAGTGCATGAGGTTTGAGTAAAATGAGTGCACTAGTTTTGAGCTGCATTTAGAGTGTATTTAAAATGAGTGCATTAGTTTTGAGCTGCAATACTGAAAATCAGACAGCAATATCCCAGCTCAGCCCAGTAATACATTATTTAGTTTTGGGGTGTAGGAAAGGGAATACACCCACAGAAATCACACCTACAATGTTGTATAGTGAGTGCTACCTAAACTTGGTCTGAACAAATTAGTGTGAGTGTTTAGAGAATTGCCAGGTTTCCACAAACACTGTACCAGGGCTAATGTGCATGGCCCCAACAGAGCTAAAGTGTCCCCAGGATACCACTGTACCACCATGGCTGTACTGCTGCCAGGAAGGCATTAGCTTGTTCCAAGACAGTTAGGGTATCTCTGGATGGTGCTGCCTTGTCATATTTTGATTTAGACACATTTTTAGACCTTTGCTGAACTGAATCTAAATATATGCCAGTGGAACAGCTCCATAACCTGGGTCTCCATTACAACCACAAATTTGGAATGCAACTCTAAACACTTGGGCTGGCTTGAAAAGGGCACACAAAGGGAATGGCTCCCTGCAGCCTGGAAAACTGGGGACTTTGCCAGCAAGGCATAGGGTGGAATAAGAGCAAGAGGATTCTTAAAGCTGTGCCATCGTCTGTTAGATACAAGGCAGGCCCATCAAAGCACTATTGCAGAAAGAAATAACAACAAAACGTTATGTCAGTGCTGTAAGTACAATTCCTGCGCTGGTTTATAGATTTCACATAGCATTTTAGACAAAGAACACTGTGGAAATCAAATGGAATTTAATTTTCAAAGCATCCTTTGCCCTAGAGGGAGAGAAGTGAATTAAGGTGAATTGAGCTTCTTCTTCTAATACCTTGCACAGCACACAAAATAAATGTAAAGCTCTACCACAACTACACAGATTTGGGATTTTGCAGTATTATAAATGATTGACCCCGGGTCAGAACAATAAGCTACCTGATACTTCTTCATAAGATTTGCTACTAATTCAAATAAACTATCTTCTGAGTCATGCTGTTTTTCCTAGAATTCAAGCTCTCATGTTTAGCAGAGCACATTAGAAACTAAAGACACATTTTTTGACTTAGTTTGTGGTAATCCAATGAACAAAAGAGTTCAGAGATGCAGCTGTGTGTGTAGCAGGTTTTGGTTTAATACTGCTAGGTGTTCACTGATGTCCCATGCTAGCTCCAGATCTTGTGATCTGTATTTCTTTGTTGCTGGAGGTGATGAAAGGCTTGCTCTATCTTTGGCCTCTTATTTCAGTTTGTGACGTTCAGGGTCGATGTCAGCAGCATACACAGTATGGTTCAATGCTTTGGGATCAACAGGCTTCAACAGCTCATTAACAGCTTTTGTTCCAGAACCAGCAACATTTCCCTTTGAATCCTCATAATGTTCCTACCAGCATTACTTATTCTGAGCTATATAACTTCATGCCCACTGTTTCTGTTTTCATGGATTCCTTGCCAAGGATAAGATATCCTGCCAAAACACAGGTTTTGCTTCTGAAAACCTTGTACATCCATCCAAAACCACCAAATAGAAAAACGTAAATGACCTCCTCTCTCGAAACAGCCTCCTCAACTCATCAGTTGCTTGTAGATTTTTGACAACTCTTTCAAGAAACATCTCTTTACTTTCTACATCCTCCCAAAACAGTAGCAAGGAGGATTGTCAGGGGAATGCTTTAACTAAGAGAAGCAGCAAATGTCCAGGTCAGAATCAGGTAGATTTTAGAACATATTAATATCATTTTTAATAAACCAATAGAATATGTATCCACAACACTGGCCCACATTCATTTGTGATTTTGACTCTTTCTTCATGAAAAATTAATGCCAGTTAGTCATTTTGACATCAGAAAAAAATAAAATGTAACTCCAGAAAATAGTCTAAGAAAAAGTTCATACTGTATCAATTATTCTAACTATATGCTATACTTTCCAAATATACTCACAGTATCTCACTTCTGATATTTTTCATTCTTAGAATTTGGAATAATATAAATATTCCCAAGAATACTTTGATTGGTTTATATGTTTTTAAGCTAAATATTTAAAGATTTCTGTAGTAGAAAATTTTAACTGTAGGTATTAAATAGTGTGATTGGGCTGTAATTCAGATTATTTGCTGCAGCTAAATAGATGGGATGCCTGAGGACATGCAGCTGTCACAGAAGAGGCAGATATGACTGAGATCAGAACAGAAGGTGAAAATATGCAAACACCTATCAATATAGTAATAAAAATGATATCATAATGACAATGATCTTCCTCCTGTCTTGAGCTGCAGAGGGGTTGGTTGTTGTTTTGTTCTGTTCTTGCACCACACAGCTATTAGAGTACTAAGTAACAAACGGGCATTGTCCCCCCCTCTTAGAAGAGCATTTGATGTCAGAAATGGGTCTATAGGAAAAGGACCAGATCTTCTGAATGTGGCAGAGTTACATACTCATATATGCTTAGGATGCTCATTGTGAAACGTTTTGTGCTGGGGAGCTATGAAAGGCTTGGGTCAAAGATTTCTGAATTGCTGTCATGCCTTGCCTGTCTCTGCTCCATCAGCCACATTAGTGTGAGTCAGTACGAAAGATCCAAAGTCCAGCTCCTGCCATTGCCTGCCCAGAGTGACACCAGACACAATTCCTCTCACTAACTTTTTTAGGCATTCTCAAGAAGTAAAACTCGACATCCCCTGTCCATAGATCTGACATAAAGCAGGTGCCTGCCCTAATTCTGTCTGCCCGTGGGCCCCAGCTCTAGCATTCTTCACTGCTTGCAGCCAGCTCATCTCTAAACACACTGTTGGCCAAGATTAGGCCTCCAATTCCTTGGAGCATGCATAAAGATGCAAAAGGTGTTTGAAGTCTCCAGGGAGCCATGCCAGGGTCTTTCCAGGGCAGGAGGTAAGAGCTGGAGAGGGCACATTGCAAGGGAGTGAGGCCACAGAGCCACACTCCTCCCTAATAGGAGAGCAGTTGCGCTGGGGCATGAGGAACTGTCGTCAGCAGCTGGAGGAGAGAAATGGATGTGATAGGTCCTCAGGTCAGGACATAACCGTAGCATAGACTCAACTCATCCACATACGAATGAAATGCAGTCACTGTTGGGCATAGCTGAATGGAGAAGAAAGATTTTAAGAGTTAATATTGATGACTAGGGTGAAGAAAAAAATCTCTTTGGAAGATCAGGGGCAGAGGTGGAGAGGTCAGCAGCCATATGCAGGGCTGAGGTTTATAAATACACCCCTTCTTCGTTGCCAAGCTTGCAGATGGGAATCAGATTTGAGAACCGATGGAAGATGCCACACATTGCGTACCACAGTACAACACTTCAACAGATGACAGCACGCATTCACTGCGGGTTTTCACCCCAGTATATAAATTTCACAACAAGCAGGACTGCTGTTTTCTTCCCACAAGAGGGCCCTACAGCTTCACTCTCCAGACTAAGGAATCTGCTATTTAAAGTAGGGCTTGTGAATAACTGTAGTCCCACATTGCTTGTAAGAGCTGAAGGTAAACTTGTGGTATAAGCACGATTGATTTCAACAAGGTGTTTGCAGTAATGCTATCTACTGGTGAGATAACAAGCAGGAATAGTAGAGATGTGAGACATGATCACAGTCAGGCATGTGTCCTTGGCTGGTAGTGCTGTCATGATCACTAAATAGAAAACAATTGGAGGAAGCACAGTGTAACCCTGGCTGGTTCCTTCATCACCATCTCCTGGACAACCTGGGAGTCACTGGTGAGGCTGTGAGTACTCCTGCCCAAGTTTGCAGAGAAGAGCACCCAAAGGACGTCAGTTTCTAGGAAAACTCAAATCCCAGCTTCTGGCAATATACAGACACAAAACCTGACTCCCGCTGAAGATCCTAGGGAGGCCAGGATAGAGCAATGTCTTAAGCAGTGCAATGCTGGCAAAAGCTTTCCATTTCCCCAAGTGTTTTTTCAGACCACAAGCTGGGTCCATGTCTTCCCACAGCCAGCACAAGATACATTTTCTCCCTGACATTTCTTCTACGTGCTGGTTTTGCTTTAGCTAAGGAAAAAGGATTGAACTTCATAACTAAAGTTTCAAACAATGCAAATTAACTTCTTTTTTCCTCCCCATGTGCAGACACAAAGACAAAATAGGCCTAAATGAAATTTCCTACTACCTTTCATTCTAACCAAGAGATCCTCCTACAATAACTTTTTTCACAAAGGAAGGAAAACCTCACATCAAAACCACATTTCATGTATTATATGTCAAATTCTGCAGCTACATTCTTCTTTTTTCCTCCCTTAACTTCAATAAATAATAAAAAATATTTTTAAGCATGGTTACCACAATTGGAGTCATATTCAAGCACTTGATATAAAACGCCAACCACAGGTACACCCTTTGCCCTCCTGAACCTCAGTAACACCCTTTTAGCAAAGCAATGGATTGGCACAACCTCAATCACAGCATAAAATTCCTCTTGTTGTCCTAACAGTTATGAGAAAGATATAAAGGGACTTGCTGCAACTCTTAGGACTGCAGATCAGAACAGATACTTACCGTGCCTACAGAACAGATGAACAATAGACTCTTTAAGAGTAAAACGAGTGAGTGGAATAGCCAGCTGCATTTGATACACATCAAATCCAGGAAAAATAAATGTTTGTACAAAGCTGCACAACCAGTGTGGTCACCTAGAGGTTTTTTCATCATGTGGTTCATATATTGACTAATTCCAAGCATTTTTTTACTTGGGTTCACTTCCAGGTGCAAGGACAAACATCTAGTTAACTCAAACCAGCTAAGGGCTCATTTAGGCACAGTTGAAAATGGTTGCAGTTCATAGCTTGTTCAAAGCTTGCAGAAGTAATACTGTTGTCAGACTATTGGTGCAGTGCATTTACCAACTTTTTTCTGCTGCATTGCTGCTTATCAACAAGATATTTTCATTCTGAAAAATGCACATCATTTGCTTCAGACTCAGGTTACTGATAGCTATAGAAACTCAGGTTTATATATACCTTCTTTTATATCAGCTACCCTCCTAAGTGCTAGATAAAGGCAAATACACAAAACCCTGTAGTTCCCTCTTTGCCTTGTGACCCAGATTTAGGAAGTCATATCTCAACTTCTCTAGCCAGTAAAGAACTTAAGACAGTATTTGACTATAAACACTTGGTAATGTCCCACTGAAATGGGACATGTGCTTCAGCGCTTATGCACTGAAGTGGATCATCTATGTGGTTACTGTGGGATTTGGCCATTTAAAATTGGCTAATTTAGATTAGGGATTCCCCCAATGATGAGGGGAGAAACATAAATCCATCCCCTTGACCACTCATTCAACCCGTCTGAGAGCCCTGCATCAGGCAGGCTGAGGGCTCCCTGCAAGTACCTGCTGGTCCCTGGGGTGGCAGAGGGCCAGGCAAGCCGAGCCTCTCACCTTTCCCAGTGCAGGGCTATATATGCTACCTGGGGCCCCCTTAAGAAACACAGGTGCTGCTGGGGGCAATTGGTCTGGTTTACTTGAAACTTCCTTTAGGAAGAATGGACTTTTTAAAGAATCCATCCTTCTAAAGTATGAGAAAAGACTTCATGATGTACGATTCAATGCATTTATGAGTGCTACAAATTTTCTCTGAAGTACTGCTTGTTCTGCAGAATCTGCTTCACAGCATGAAGGACCTTTAGACTCAGAGGTCCCTTCATCCTAATACAATGTTCAGTCAGTGTCTTTCCTCAATATCTGCACAAAACTCTTTCTGCTTTGCATTACAGAAGTCATGCTTGAGGCAGTACAAAGTATAAAGCTAGTGAGGCATCAAATCCAGTGTGGGTTCATAACAAGCAAGTGGAGCTGGATGTTATGAAAGCTGCAGCACTATGATGGACATCACCACCAAGTCAACCTAATTAAAGCAGAAATAGTTGGACGTGTCTGCCTAATGGCTGTATATGGTTACTTTCTGCTCAAGACACTCTGTTAAAAACCAGAGAAGTCACATTAAAAAAGTAACAGAAGGAGAAGCTTGCTCGATGAAAATGTCAAAGGGATAGCTTTGCTAAGTCGTGCCACTCTCAGTGTCCTCTGGCATTTGGGTGTGGGGTCATTCCCACATAGGCAGACTGCCTTCCACAGCCACTTCCAGCTCTCCTTTATTAGCTTATTATAGAAAGAACATGGGATGAATTATATGGCACGTAGCAGTACTGAACAGAAAGTGTAACAGATCACTTTTAGGGGCCATGACTTTAATCTGGATTTTTCTTTCACTGTTTCATTAATTTTGTCTTCAGCTCCTACTACTTTCATTAAACTCCAGAAAAATGTGTTTTAAAGAGAGATTTTCCTGGTCTGTGGTTGTAGATTCAGAAAGCTATTAGAAGTGGAATCAATTGGTATTTAGAATAAGTTTGCGAGCACTTCTGCCTATTTTATTAACCCTAGACACTTTCTGTCTGCTTTAACATTCACTGTCAGTTATTTAGGTCAGGTTTATGAGCTAGTGTCATTCCGTGCTTCTCTCAAGCATCCTGTGAATCCCGTGCAGGATTCAATTTGCTAAAGATTTATGAGTCCTTCCCATTCCAGAATCATATACATAACATGGAAACTATTGTGCAATGGAGAGCTTAAGTTGTCCCTCCCTGGCTGTCTCCAGAGTGGCATTAGGAACTAACAGCTTTTGAAAAGAATCACCAGAATAGTACCATAGTCTTTTTTCTTGTTGATTTTTTAAATTTCGTCTAGGCCCATTTTGTCTTTGTGTCTGAATGTTTTCTAGACAAGTCCCTGAACATTACCAGGGAAGCAGAGAAGGAAAAAGAAGATGGAAACTGCTACTACTTGGTTTTAGCTTCTGGCTCCCAGATAGAGCTAATGGATGGAAATCAAAAACTGAGCCCCCGAGGTTGTAGTCAGAATATTTGCATGTGTGTATTCTAGCCCACTGTTTCTTCACATGAAGAGGCACACTGTAAAAATTGCTTTTCAATGATCTTACCTCTTGTAACCAAGTTGCTGCAAAGAATATACAATCCAAACAGAGCAATAGATGAATTGCATTAGAATGAGGTTTGTCCAGCTATAAAGACATACTAGGGAGAGACCTCCTGTACTTGGACCACAGATCCACCTACTGCAACAGCCAGCAGTGGCCAGAAGGAGAAAATACATTACGAAACAGGACAGATATAAAGAAATCATTGTCTGCTCTGCATTGCAGATTTAGCGTTCAGAAGGGTAGTATCTAAACCATAATTTTTAGTAACTGAAGACTAGTGTTTAATCCTTCTTAAATTTGTCTTTTCTCATCTTCAGCTTAAACATGCATCTGATCTCTATAGCAATTCATGTTGCAAGGCAGCACATAATTTGACCACCCATTGTGTGAAAGTATGCTCCTCTCAGTGTAATTCTTTACTGCGAGAGTGGTGAGGCACTGGAATGGGTTGCCCAAAGAAGTGGTAAATGCTCCATCCCTGGCACTGTTCAAAGCCAGGTTGGACAGAGTCTTGGGCAACACGGTCTAGAGTGAGGCGTCCTTGCCCATGGCAAGAAGGTTGGAACTAGATGATCTTAAGGTCCTTTTCAACCCTAAGCATTCTATGATTCTGTGATTTTATAATTCTATGATTCTGTGATACATGGTGAAGTTCTTCAAAGAAATCTAGTAAATATATGTAATATAATTTTCCTTTATAAAAGATCAATTAGTTTATAACATTTATGTATGCTTAGTAATTCTAGTCATTCATAATACACTTCCACTAATTTGTGAGTAGAGATCAGATTTAGTGCTCTGTAACCTCAACAGTTTACCTTAGACCCCTTAAAAAAAAACAAACCTTGATGTCACCTTCATTTGAAAGGTAATTTCAAACAACATAAAATTTACATCTGATTCTATATTCAGTTATATTTAAAAGTCTCTTAGAAACAGACCAGTGATTTGTAGCTCAAATGTTGATTTTTCACAAGGGCTGAACCATTTTGTGGACAAAATTAGAATTTTTAAACTATGAAACCTGTAGGGGTTTTTATTTGAAACACAACAATATCTCATTGCAATATTTTATTAGAGTATTTCAAAACATGCTTTAAAAACAGAATTAGACCTTGTGAAACCACTGCCTCCATTGGATATAGATAAAATTGATTTTTATCATTGCCATCTCATTCACAGGTGAACCAATGACTCACTCAAGAGCATAAGAGTCAGTGCCAGAACCAGGAATAAATATGGACATCGTACCATTCAGCAGTTTGCACTAGACATTAGGTTGCTTTTTCTTTCCCAGTTTATTATACCACAAGATTGAAGAAAACTGTAAAGCCTTAAAGTGTGCCCCTGCTTTACAAGACATCTTCCTATGAACCCCTCCTGAGTTTCATTATGACTGTGGCTCATGTGCAGAAAAAGAATAAATTACTTTAATTCCACATGCATAAGATAGTCTTAATGAAACAGGCCCCCATCAGGAATCACTTTCCTGATGCTTTGTGACTGAGAGAATGAGCTCTTTTTTTCACAGACAAAGCAAAAATGGATACATGCCTAACCTGTAAAGCCTGGGACAAAATGCGAGACTCCCCATGAATAACTGAATGTGACTATGGACTAGCAGCTCCGATTCTAATCTCAATGCAAAAAGGATTCTGAGTAACCTGTCTCATAACCTATTCAGAAATGTATCCCTAGCTGTGTTTGATGTAAAAAGGTTACAGAAAGAATTCTGTATTTTCTGGACAAGGATATTTGGCATTCTCTTTGCACAATCATTGGTAATGATGCAGAGCATGTGGAACAGAAGTAGCTCAGACTGTGTATTATTTATTGGATTCTTCTCAATTTGACATCAATGAACCATTTATAAAATCTCCTTTGGCTTGCTTCATATGTAATTTACCTTGGAATTTCCAGATATCCTCTCTTTTGTGACAGAAAGCTCCAGGTGATCTGCCAAGTACTCTGTTCTTTTAATCAACCAGTGGATATTTACAACATGTAGTCAAAATGAATGTATCATGGCAAATCATACCAGCATTTCCAATTTAACGTACTGGCCTTTTTCCAAATGGTAGAACAGAACAAATAAATTTCATATCAGATTTCCATTTTGCCCACTGTTTACATTATTAACTGTACAAACACTTTTGCCATGAATAACTGACTTCAAGTAGCACTTGCACAAGATTTCACATGCAATAACTTGATTCACATAGTGGTCTGTAAGGTTTTGAGTATTTTCTTATTCAATATGTTCAGAGCACCAGAGGAACTATTGCTTTTCTAATTATTACTACTGAAAGCCCTGCTCACTACAAGAGGCAAGGCAAAGGTGGACACCAGCACAAAAAAGGAAATTATTAGTATAGCACTGCCTGTGTACATGCTGTACCGTGTTCCTAAAGGCTTATATTTGAAGGTCAAGAGCTGCTATGTCAAAACCTGTTGGCTTTTTCAATACTAGCAAACACTGCTCTGGCATCCCTGTAATATATACATGCAAAGGCTGCCAACTTTTGCAATTCTATCTCCAGTCTCATCCTATTCTGTAGTTTCCTGCCCGAAGGCCTCACTGGCAAAACAGAAATCTTTCCCTAAAGGTTCAGCTTTCATTTCTAAGGTAAGTTTCCATCCCCCATGGCTAGAGGAAAAAGCTTTAAGAGGAAAAACATGTGCCACCAGAGGATGGGGACAGATTGGCAACTAAACAGAATTCAGAACATGCTATTATAAAACAGCTGCTTGATTCTGCCAGGCTGGGTTTGCCGATGTACGTTTGTAGAGCCCACTTGGCATCTGTCAATCAGAGAGAGCTCCTCAAAATGTGAACAGTCCAAAGGTGTCAATACAGCCCTTTTCAGCAATGAACATCTGTCCCTATATTTAGAGGTGATAAAGAGATTATCTAAACTATCATGTAATGTTGGTTAAAATTTGAAAAACATTCAAGTTGCTGGAGATGAATAAGGAATTTCCTACAGATACCCCATGCCTCTTACTTTAGGATTTTGGTTCTTGCTTGTCATGCAGTTGCAAAGCACATTTTCCAGTCATCACCCTTCTTTTCTGCATGTTGGCTCAGCTTCCAGAGTAGTTTTGGTGCACATGAACTAGACTCTTTTCAGGAGAAATCAAACTAAATGTGCTCCAGAGCACTTAAGCCAGTCGTGGAGGTAGGAGATGTGACTGGCTCTGCAGAGAGAATCAATATCCTCAAGCAGGGGGACCATCGGGTCAGATAGCAAGACCAAGCCTAGTCCCAGGCAGAAGCCCAGAACCACACAAAGTGCAGATGAAAAGCCTCAGCACTCACTGCTTTATCCACTGATCCTCTCCTACTGCTCTGAATTAGCTTCCACCAGTAAGAATTACTGATTTAAGAGTGCAATATATTTTGCTGTTCTTCATTTAACTAGAAGAAGGCAAAGAAGTTAATAAACTATGGTGATGTCACCCAGCCTTGATCCCTCGCCCACCTCCTCCACCCCTGGGGTCAGCAATCCAGCTGGAGCTGCAATTCCATGAAACTCACCCGAGACACACAAATCCATCACTGCTCTTGGGCATCTCCAAAGACTTTGGATATCTCTCTCTAGATAGCTGATTCAAGCCTTGCCTGACTATTGTAACAACATTACAGCCATCTGGAAAGAAATACAACTGAGTCTTTCGTTCCTCACTTGGGACTATTAACAGAGAATGGTTAATATTTTGCTAAAAGCTCTTGCAGCATGAGTAGTCATCTGTCCCTCTGTGCTGCATGTCCCTGACAGTCCCCTTCTGCCCTCCTGCTGCTTTATACCCACTCTGTGCAGATGTACCAGGTGCAAGGTGGGGGATATTAGGGAAGCAGGCAGGAGAGCCTCTCAGCCATTAACTCAGATTTTCTCTTCTAATGTCAGAAGATTCAGCCAAATAATTACAGCACACAGCTGGTGCCTGCTAATACACTTTAAATTTTATAATCTGTCCAGAAGTGAAGAACATTTTTATTCAGTGCAGGTTGGAAAGACAAGGCAAGAGAATTGAGCGAGACAAGGCACTTTCAACATGATCTTTTCCATTACTGTGCTTCAGCTTTATTGACTTTAAGACTAGAGGAACATCCAGGCAAACAAAAGACTCTTTTTCATCTTCAGAAGTTACATGATTTAACAATACTCTCTCTTTTTTTCCTCCAGACTTGCTCTGTCAAAACAATATCTGCTCTCAACACTGAATTTCCTTAATTGCCCCACTTGAAGCAGAAATGTGTCTATTACGTGCTCGTCCTGATTAACAGACAACTTGCTGAAATATGTTGAACCAAGAGGAATTCACTTCTGAAGACAAGTCTGTGTGATGAACATTTTAAAGATATATGTATATAGATATATAAAGGTGTGAAATCAACAGTCATAATGGTATCTGGGAAAGAGAAGACAAAGCAGCTTTATTTGGCATGGAGCTTGGTGCTCAGGGAAGTCCGTATGTGTCTCTGACCCACCTGGTCCATACCTTGCCCTCTGATTGACACTGAAGGCTTCAGTCCACAGAGAGGACACTTGAACCAAAGATCCCAAAAGCACTTGTGCAAGTATTTATCTAGTCTCCTGGCACAGCTGAGTAATACAAGCGTCACATTGCCCACTGTACTGATGAGCAAGCAGCAGTCAGAAAAACAGAACTGAGAAACAAGAAAAGCAGCGTTTCTCATGAAAACAAACACCTGTACGTCATGTCCATCTTTCTGTGACATACCTGGGTGTCGTGGTTTAAGCCCAGGCTGCAAATCAGAACCATGCAGCCCTCACACTCACTCCCCCCATCCCTTTCTTCCCCCCCCCCTCCCCCCACTCCTGGAAGGAAGAGGAGGAGAATCGAAAGACTGTAACTCCCACGGGTTGAGATAAGAACACTCCAGTAATTAAGGTATAACACAAATCACTGCTGCTACCACCAATAATAATGATAAGGGAAATAACAAGGGAAGAGAGTACAATACCACCTGCCGATACTGAGCCCAACCAAGCAGCGAGACAGCCCTTCCGGCTAACTGCCAGTTACATCCCAGGCATGATGTGCTGTGGTATGGAATACCTCTTTGGTCAGTTTGGGTCAGGTGTCCTGTCTCTGCTTCCTCCGGCTTCCCCTCCTCCCTGGCAGAGCATGAGACTCACAAAGTCCGTGGTCAGACTAAACATTTGAGCAGTAACTAAAAACATTGGTGTTATCAGCACTGTTCCCAGGCTGAAAGCCAAAAAACACAGCACTGCACCAGCTACTAAGAAGGAGAGAAAAATAATTGCTACTGCTGAACCCAGGACACTGAGGTGGAAGTGCCCAGTGCTGAGAACCACTGGTAGGGCTGAGACAAGTCTCTTTGTCCTGAGGGTTCACAATGCTTCGATGGATTCTGCAAAGAGAGGTTTTATATCAACCGGGTATCTTTAAATTTTTGTGATAAATTATGTGTGTTTGTCTTTTGGGACCATCTTCCTCTTAAATTCATCTGGCATGCATCTGTAGTTGCATGCATAGAGGATGAACTATGTGTGTAGAGAGCAAAATTTACTATCTTATTATTAAGGCAGTGGTGTTAAACAAAACAATCCATCATAGGGACACAGGTCTTAAACTATGGAGAAAAAATAATCTGTGTTTGAATATCCAGATGCAAATTATACCTACTAATATCTCCACGTTACATGAAGTGTCATGGGGTCGTGCTGACAAGCCAGCATGTTAGGGATAGCCTACTCTCACATGAGGAACCCTAAATGACAACAAACCAATACTTCATTACCAGTCCTAAAGCTCATGCTCCCCAGATTGACCTGCCATGCCTTCAGCTGGTCCTGCTCAAAATGCTATGGGATGAGGTGGGGAAGAAGCTTGTCTCCCCAGAAGGTTTGGCAGTAGGTCCAAGCTAACTGAAGGCCCCTCAAACATGGTCAGGTCACAGGCAGCCTCTACCAGGCTTCAGCAAAGATCTGATGGTGCTGAGTGTCGCCTGTGAAGCTGTTGCTTGTGGGGCAAGATGTTCATTCACAGGGAATAGCAAAGGAGTCTTGTAATGTGTTAGCTTTGGTGTTCAGGCTGAGGAAATGTTTCAAAATAAACCAACAGGATATTAAATGAAAGTTAAAAAAAGTAAAATGAAAGTAAAATATAAGTAATAAAATTGAATCTTTCTATGCGAAAAAGATCTGCAAATATACAGCTATTTAAAAATAGGGGATTTTATAGCTTCATGAAAAGCTACTCAGGAAAAATAGACATTTTACTTCATTATATAACATATTTAAAGGTTGTTCGTTAAATTGTCCATACAGTTATTTTCAGTATCCATGTAAAATCCCAGGACATCAGATGTTACTGGGCACAGACAAAGCTGCCCAGTTTCAGCCATAATTATTCAAGCCTCAGAGATGTTCCCAGTTTGAGAGAGCTGCTGACCCAGCCCTCCCCAGCCTTGCAGGGTGGGCCCTGCCATAGATGAGGCAGATTTTTCCCAAATCTTTTTATAATGCTTCTTTTCAGCACTTAGTTTAACCCCCCATTTGCCAGACACAGCCCGTGTGAGGGAGCACTTTGTCATATGGACCAGCTGAGAAGTGAAGCAGCTCATGCTCCTATTGCTCTGATCAGGGACATGAAGTTCAGGGTAGCGGAAACACTCCCTGCCCTTCCTATAGCACTTATGTACTTCTGTCCAAAGGGCCTGGGTTTGTGCCATGCCATACATTCCCCTCACCATACACACACATACACACAGTCCTTATCCCACTGGCATTACAGAACTTCCGTTAACAGCAGAAGCCTACAGAGCTTGTGCTCAGAAAAAAAAGGAAAACTTACCATAGCAAACACACGCAAAAAGAGACAGCAGACAACTGCATGGAAAAATATTTTCCACAAAAGAGTGGTGGGACTATTTTTAACCTGGGGTAATGAAGTTAAAGTAGACCAAAAAATGTGAAGCAAAATTGGGGAAGTCATCCTCAGAAGCAAGCCCGGCTAACTCCTCTGATCCTACACAGCACGCAGAGACTGGGAAACCCCAGCAGGGGTAAATATATTTTTAAAATAACTTGTTTCAGACCACTTCTTCCTTTGCTTATCTGTCATGTTCAGAGATCAGACCTAGGGCTATCTATCATAGTAGATATGTTTATTAGAGTGGCTGAGGTAGCTATGCAGGCTCTGGAAGAGAGCTCTGCACTTCTTTAGGTGTTAGTGATGGCCACGACACAGATCTTGGTAAGTAATGGAAACTTTAGATCACTTTCAAAATGTTCTTAGAAGTGTAGTTGAACGCCATTTATGCAGCTAAAGAAGCTTCAGCTCTCTTGATAGTTTCTATGCTCCTACTTTAACTATTTATTAGTATATATTACTGGGGTTATAGGAATGTTTAGCAGTTTGAACCAAGAATGAGTTCTCATTATCAGAGGTGTTGTACAAGCACAC
Organism: Pezoporus wallicus; assembly: GCF_028554395.1. Classification (NCBI taxonomy): domain Eukaryota; kingdom Metazoa; phylum Chordata; class Aves; order Psittaciformes; family Psittacidae; genus Pezoporus; species Pezoporus wallicus. Next base: position 822,849 of record NW_026639618.1, read on the forward strand.
AGCAGCAGACAGCACCTGCCCGGAAAGCTTCTGATCTGAGCAGAGAAAACAGGCATATGCTGGGAAATGCATTTGACACAGGGAGGAAAAGACATTTATTATGCAGCAGAACTAGGAATCACTTTTCCTACACTTAGGCAAAGGGTTATCAAGTCTTTTCTGCCTTGTTGGGACAATTTGCATGTAAGAAAACCCACCTGTTTTTTCCACCTGGGACCAACCATGATCCTGAACATCATTAGTGAGTTGGCTAAATTCCTCATCATTCCTCAGTCTTTTTTTTGGCCCATTTTCCTGCTGAATTATGTCATTAATTCGTGTCTGTGGAACAGTCAGCTCCTCCCAAATATTTTTTTAATCTTTTGGCTCACAGCAGCCACATTTAATAGCGGAATAAAGGTCTCAATATTATTAAGCTTCTGGCAAGTTCTGTAGAAGTACTAAGTAACCAGAGAGAGGGGAGAAAACTCACTGATACCCCCACTGAGAGAAGGACAGTACTGTGACCTCAACTCCTTTCAGAAACTTCCCACAGAAGCTCAGCCTCAAAACATAAACCCTTAAAAAATGATGTGCTGTTAGATCTGCTGCTTTTGAGATAGCCTGGCCATGCAGATGCTGATATTTGGATGATTTGGTTCACAAAAGCAAAAGATCAGAAAAGCCAAGTCATGTCCATTGCAAAGATGTCATTTTACCTTGTTTCCCAGGGGTTCCACCCTTCCGCAAAGAAGATCTCATGATAAATCCTGCTGCTGGCTGCTCTGGGACAGTCAGAGCTGTCTCAAGGCTTTTCAGCCATGTAGCAATAGAGGATTTTTCCCAGCCATAAGGATAAATATATACAGTCCTTATCCTCATGAGAGCCCCCGTATTTATTTTATTAGTGACAGCAGAGCTAATTCCCAGACTGTATAGGGAAAGGGAGGCTGTGGAGAAGGTAGCTCTGCTGGGTATTGCAGAGCTGGGGATGTTTAGGTGCCCACTGGAATAAGTCCATTCTTCCTTGCCAGCTCTTCCTGGACCCAGCCCCTCCATCAGGATATGGCCCTACTGCCCTGCATGGCTCCTACCAAACCTGGCCTCCTTTTCCTGCGGCTTAGGGTAGTGGTAGCAAGTCTTCTCCTTCCCACACCCATTGTCATGCCTGTCACCATCCCTCTTGGCAGGCTTTCTTTGCTGAAGACTAAAGAGGGTGCAATCCAACTAGGAAGGAAGCAAAGTATTTCAAAGTAGAATTTAGCTTGATGTGGGAATACCTGCCCAAGTGAGGATACAGCCTGTATGCTGACTACACGTGTTCATTGCCATGCCTTGCTTACTTATAGAGCATTCCAAAACACATCCTCCGCAGTGTGTAGTGGATGCATCTCCAAAAGAGGGCTGTAAACACCACATGCAAACCATCTGCCTCCTCCTTCACAGCCAGAAGTGATGGATACTGGTATCAGGGCTGTGGAACAGCTCTGCAGTGTTCCTACTATTTTCTCAGATGCTTCAGGTGCAACAGTGAGGCAGTTGAAAGACAGGGCCAGTTACAAATGGAAATTCCCAAGGGTCACAGTTTTCAACATTTCTTTTACGGCTGTGAGAGGAATTTGGTGTGGGAAAGCAGCAGCTCATGTGAGCCAGAAAAAGTCATGGCTTGTGGGTGAGGCACAGAAGAACTTTGTATATGGGAGTCTTTGGGAAGGAAACTGGAGGGTTGGTGTGAGGCAGCAGAGCAACAGAGACAAATAATGTGACCAAAACATGCTGATTTGTTTGAACCTGCAGGCTTCATGACAGAGAAAACTTCAGAATAGAGGCACCTTCTTCATCCTTCACCATTCTTCAATGCTCATTCTTTTCCCGTTGGCGCAGCTGGGTACCTGAAGATCCTGTAGCACAAAGAAAATGTGCCTATGTTTCAGGGCAGTAAAAAGGGACTTGTTTTGCCCGCTTGCCAGTGCAAAATTCAGTATGCGGCACCACCCTCCCGGCTCAGCTGACCTTCATCCACACAGCACTGTACTTAGCAAGTGAAGGACCAGTTTCATTTCTGAAAAATAATGGATTACAGGTAGGGGAAGGATTATTGAAAAGGAAAGGTGGTTGGATTTACTTGTAGCAAACCATACTCAGCTGGGTATTATTTTGCTCTTTTTTTGCCAGAGTATATTTTGTCTCCATCATTTGGGCCAATCTTCAGTAACTCTGAGGGATTTGGAGTGAGCAGTTCCAGCACTGAGCAATTCTCCCAAAGGCAGCCAGCAGAAAGTGAATCAGCCGCTATACTAACAAAAATGACCAAGAATAGAAAGTAGATTTGCAGCCTTCCTGCTTTGCACAGTTTTGTTTTTCCTTGCAATGGCAGTGGTGATTACCTTATCTATGCATACCAGCCAACCACACAATCCAGGAAAAACCACCATCCAAGAAATACCCATTTAGTAACTCTTGGCATATTGAATGCACACCCAGGAAGGCAGGATGCTGCACAAGATTATCTTCCTTCATATAAGCTCCGCAGTGACAAATACAAATGTTCTGGTGCAGGTTAAAATAATTCCAGGAAGGGGACATCCAGTAGGAAATCTACCTTCTCTTGGAGAGCTTTGCAAAAGTCCTCATTCAACCAGTGGGTGGAAGTTCCTTTCTACTCACTGTCCTTGGAGAAACATGGATTTTTGTCTCCCATATGCCAAGGTTGGGGCATTATTTCTGAGTACCCATCAAGGCTCCACGGATGGGTATGTGAGCTGTATTCTCCTTCCCATGCCCCAGCTCATCAGGTGCCACCATGGTATGGCTCTCAGGGAGGTTTGCAATATCTCTCCCCATAGGACCTTCAACTATTTCATGTCTGTGTTAACTGAAAGTTAACAATACCAGGGGACCTAGAAAACTTGGCCAAATAGAGATAGAAATTACATGATTGCTCTGTACAAATACATCAGGAGGTTAATTGTCAGTGAAGGGAAAGAGCAACTTAATGAAAAGATTATGTTGGCAGAAGAGCAAACTGTTACGAACTATCCATCCATGAATAAATTTAGGCTGGAAATTAGATGAAGGGTTCTATCCATTAAGGAAGTGGAGATCCGAAACAACTCCAAACAGGGATGACAGAAATAAAAATACTAAAACAGGACTTGTTCCATTAAGCAGTGGATTACCTAAGATGACATCCTGTAGCTGGAGTGGACCCAGAAGCACACAAGGTCCTTCCCCTTCCTATGCTCCTATGCTCTTGATGTCATTTTGAAGGGAAAAACTATATGTGCTTCTAACTTCTTTCTTATCTCAATGCTAACCATATGCCCTAAAATGCACAGACAGGGACTGGCATTTCAACAAGGAAAGGGGACAAACACAGAGAAGCACTATCACAGTCCAAGGATGTGCTGGACCTTTTCCTCCTGCTGGCTGAAGCATAGGTACACATTATAGCAATCAGTGACCACTTTAAAAGCATCCTAGAATGAGCACTTAGATTCCTGATTACTCTGGTTTACAACTGACTACCTATTTGCTGAACTATAATGCCTGTACGTCACGAAATGCTGTTATCATGTCACTGAAGTAGTAATTTTCCTTCTACCTCATTACTATTAGTCTTAGCAGGACATTGCATTTCTATTACTTATAATTTATACTGCAGTGATACCTAGATGTTCACATTATGTCAGGACTCCACGTGCTGAACTCTACTCAAATGCATGAGTGACGATTCCTTCCCTCTCCCCCAAAAATGTCTAAAGCCTGTAGGATCTTCCATACATAGCATTGTACCAGTTAAAGCCTAATCCATGCAAACAGCTCTGCAGGTGTAAAAATAGAAATATATATATTTCTGTTTCATTGTGGTATGGGCCAAGCAGTCACTTCTGCTCCTACAGAAAGTGCTGAACAACTCATGTTTTCCACCCTTGAAGCTGCTGGTTCTCAGCAAAGTTTTCAGCAGAGGTGAAGCAAAGACACTTTGTCCTGCAGTGGCTTAGCAATGTCATGTTGTCACTCAACAGAGCACAGCTCAGAGGCAACACCATGTTGCCAAACTGTTCATCTGACCTCACCATTTGAGCAATGTGGGAAGAACTTTGAGACTCCCTGAGCAAAGGTATTGTGTACCTGTGAGATCAGTGCATGCACAGGGCTCTCACCTCTGCAATAATAAATGTTTGCACTGATTTCAGAGAATCATAGAATGGTTTGGGTTGGAAGGGACCTCAAAGGTCATCAGCCCTCCTGCCATGGGAGCAATCTGGTTGAGATCAGGTTACTCAAAGCCCCATCCAACCTGGCCTTTAACTGAACTAGCACAAGTTTGCTTTCTGCTTAGATCAAAAAAAGTCAAAATCATCAATAAATACTCAAATTCTGAGAGAACAAGAGTGAACAAGGTACTGCTAGAAATGAGATCCCCGATGCCTTGTATCTCACAGAGTGTCCCAGGTAGAGACTGTCTTTCTGCCATCAGGCAGTGTTATAGACCACTGAGTCTATAACAAAAATGTTGTAGGGGGGAAATGACTGCATAAGGCTCAGTGAAGATCTGATCCCAAAATGGTTTGGCTCAGCAGAGTATGTGTGAAGCCTTTAAAGGAGCCACATAGCCCCACCTGATATCTGCCATGAGCAGGTTTCCTCTCACCTTACTAAAGAGGTGAGTTTTCACTCTGAGCCGCAGCTTTACTGTGTTTTTACCTGCAGTGATTACCCCACTCAGGGCTCACTGTCATCGGACATCAGCCATTTCAAGAGAGCATCTTTGAGGAGCAGTGTCTGAGACGGAAACAAACCACACAAATTTCTCAGGCAAAAGACCTTAATGCAGCTCGTCAGGGAGACAGATGGCAGCTTCCATCCCAACAGGCACTGTGGGGGCTGAGTTTGCTCAACTCCCTCTCTCTGCACTTTGATGTATTCCAGCAGCTGTATGAAATTAATTCCAATAAATTAAACCTCTTGCATGGACAAATGATCCGGATGAAAACTATAACACTAGGGGCAATCAGCCATTTAGAACTCAGTGATCTCAGAGGCAGGGAAGCAGCACTCTTTTGCTGTAAAGCCCCACTTGTCTGTATCATAAGCATTTGCTGAGGCAGCCAGAAAAGACTCTGTGAGGAAAAGAAATCAGATCGGGATCTAAAGCTCCTTCTGTATAACCACAACAGTGCCAGATCATTAATTTATAGTGATCAGAAATTAGCTCAGCATATCCAAGCGCTGAGAGCCAACTTTCCCTAAGCATATTGAGGAGGGTCCTTGCCATAAATTCACACAGCCCATCAAGACACATTCCTCAACCAACTTCAACAGGAGGAAGAGCAGCTCAAACTATTTGGAACACACAGGTCTAAGACTAGCATTCAGCTTAATCATTGCAAATTTAACTTTGAGCCCACCAGTGTCTTTACTGCGCTTACGCAGCTAGTTATGTCGCTCTGGTTTAGGACCACTCCAATGAAGATGACAATGTACATAAGACTCGGGGGGTGGAACGCTGAAGGAAGAGCATCTGTAGCAGGTATCTGTTCACTGCTGTTTCTGAGCTGTCAGCACTAATCTCTTCTCAGCTATGCAGCAGGCAACCATTACACTCAGCAGGGATATTGCTCAACGTATTTACTATTAAACTTTAGGAGCAGAAGAATCTTTCAAGGAGATGTCTGCTAATTTCAGACTTGGTCTTGTGAACATCATAGTAATATGCCCAAAGACACTGAATCTTCAAAATGAGAAAGAATCTCTATGGATTTTTATGTTTGGTTTTGTTTTTTTTTAGTATTATTTACTATTTATCTGCATTTTTAAGTGTCTTTTTATTTTTCACCTACGTGACCTTTTACAACTATAGAAGTCTTTATCCTGTATTTCATGAAGTGTCTTAAATGGAGAACATATTAATTTCTCACAATGAATAACACAGTGATAGGGCATGAGGAAGGAGTAGGGAAACTCAGATGCTGGTCCTATTTCACCCCTTAGCTCTGCTTCAGTTTGCCTGGCTGTGAACTAGGTGCAAAAGGTTAAGCATCTGCTAGCAGCACATTCTGTTCCTGATTACACAATATCTTAAGGTTGGTTGACTGAAAGTATTAGCAAGGGCAACAAAGCACTTGCAGCAGCTAAAAGAGAACTTCTTACTCTTTTCTCCACCTTTCCAGGAAAACTAAGCAAATATTCAAATTACTTCTCTTTACATCCTCTTCAATATGGAGCAGTTTTTAACTCCTTTTCCTGTAAGAACTAAGAAAATAGAACTGCTGGGAAAATGTGAGGGATGTGCCTCAGCAAACGGACAAATAAAGTAACTTGCCACAGACAAATTTAGCCTAGCAGAACCTTATGGAAGCCCATAAATATAAACTCATAGCCTATTTTTGTCATAATTTATCACCAATAAGTTTGGCAGGAACCATAAGCACAAATCTTTTAAGAAGCAGAAGGGGTTTGTGTATGTTAATGTGGAGCAGCATTTGAACCCAAGACCCTGATGGGGGCTATCCCTGCTTATAGTACCCTGGCCCCTATTTTGCTTCACACTCTGCAAAGTAATATACCCCAATTGCTTAGACTTTAAATTATCAAAGTATTTAAATGTGTTATGGTTTTAAGCACCAAAATCTCAGTTTTATATGTAGATAGGAATAATGTGCATTTAATCATCTGCTCTGTAACTCACTCACCTGCTGATGGAGGATTGTATATACTAATATAAAGTGAATGTAATGACCTTGTTCTCACTCAAATGATCAGAGATGTCCCTCTGAAATGACCATCTGAACAAGTGTCAGAAGAGTCTACTGTGTGAAAAATGAGGCCCCTGTACTTGAAGACTCGATTATGATCCATTTGAAGCTCTCCAGACTGATAAGTCAGCCTGGCTGCTTGCTAGAGTGGATTCCTCTAGTGCCAAAGGAAATGACTGCCCTTGATGTTGTAGTGTCATACAGTGGGTGCAAACACAGTGGGAGAAATATGAGTCAGAGAGATAGTGAAGATGACACGTACTGGGAAATAACCCTGCCCAGTGATCCCCATTACTAACATGCAGAGACCAGTGGACGAAGCGTGCCTGTGCAAACAGCCACAAATTACACAACTAATTGCAGTAGCAGACTGTAAAGCTCTCTTCAGCACTTAGTCCTGTTCTGCAGCTTGTCCCCTGCCCTGTGGAGAAGTGGTATCTAGCTGCAAGGGATCATGCGAGTATGTCCCAAGAGCAATGACTATTGCTGCAGGCAATAGTCTTCCTTTCAAATCTTATCTAGCACCTCATGATTCCTCTCCAAAAAAGCCAGGAAACCTGTACTACTTCTGCCTCTTTGTATTATTCTCCTTTCTGCACGTCTTTTCTTTTTCTTTGCTTTACCCAAGGAGCCATTAGAACTGTACCACTCCAGCAGTGGGAAATTTGCTTACTGTGGGATATTTGTTTAAGGAGACACATTATTGGTGGGCAAATCTGTAACCTGGATCCCTCCTCAGCTCCTGGAAGTTATTTGACAGCACATATCCCCTATCAAGCAAACAGTGCTGCAGTATATTAAGGCTGAAATCTAGCTATTTGATATCATTGACATAGAGTGGGATCACCAGGTGTGCAAATCTGAGCTGCATTTAACCCTCAATCTTAAAGGATCTGCTATTTTATCAAATCTGGTATCCAGCCAGGCTCTTTTAATGTTGTCACTAACACCTACTTATACAGGGACATTACAAATGAACCAATCAACCCAGAGTGCCCATGTTCCTTTCTTCATCAGTTCGAACACCATTTTTGTGGTGGACTTGCCCAGCATAATTTAAAAACCTTTTCTAATCTCCTGTAGTTTGCAACTGCTTTTACAAATGCTCCGTTTTCTTGGGAATCTGCTCAGCTCAAATGCAACAACCGAGGCTACCAGAATGAGATGAGTGGAGAAATTCAGAGGGTGAATCCAGAGCACTAATCCCAAAGGCCCAGCTAATACCTTCACTTAAGCCTGCATATGGGTGGGATCCCCCATCCTGGGTGGCCCAGAGCCTGCTCACATCATGGCTCATCAATCACGAATTGCTCCTAAGACCCCTAGATGTGGTTCTCCCATGCCTCAGCCTGCATGCATACAGCACTGATGGTCACCGTTTCCTTTTAAAAGAAGACAGACACCAGAGGAGATGGTAATACACAGAAGCTGGGTGGTCAAAGGGCTCATCAGAAAAATAGGGTGTCACACAACAGTTGTGTTACCCATAAAACCTACTCATGGCTTGCTTTTCAGATACACTCCAACATGACACCTCACTTCTTTTATGAAGTGTGACTTTTGAATAAGGATACTGTGAATAACCTGGCAGCAACACTGATATAATTCATCCTCTGACAAAATTCACACTTGGCTACTAATAACTCAGTTAAGTCGGGTGGGAGGGGGCTGAGAAAGAAATTGAAGCATTTGATAGGTTGATCACACATGAAAACAGGGGGATAGGTGGAGTTTGAGCAAGCAAAATTAAATCTGCCTTTATTCCACTTAATTACTTTTGGGGTGTGGGTGTGTGAGTATCCTCAATCTGTTCTTAATTTGATAAATTAAGTTAAACAAGTAATTCCCAGTCAGAGAGAGATTCAGAAAGAGGAAGAAGGAGGGGGAGAAAGGCAGGGGAAGGGGGGAGAAAAAAAACCCACAGTTTTCAGAAATTGACTTGTTGCCTGTAAGCACTGCAGGATCTTGCCCTCGAGCAGCTCCTACTCAGTGGCAGGATCTTCAGATATGCAACAGTAGTTACAAGGTTCTGTAAATCTAGTATAATTGTCCTGCCTCTTTCTTGTGTTTTGCTACACACCCTTACTAAATCTCAAACACTGAGTCCCAGGTGGGATGTAGGGCTAAACAAGCCACAGGATGGATGGGGGGGGACGGACTCTGGTCTTTGAAAGGCAACTGAACTACAAACAGGAAGCTCAAACCAATTACTTGATATAAGATTCCAGAATCTATCATTGAGATGCAGGAAAATAATTACAGAATTTATTAAATTCAGTATTAAATGAAACTTAACAATAAACATTTTAATTATAGAACAAAAAAGTGTTGTCAAAGGTTTAAAACTGAACCCAAAATCAAGATTCCTTGATTTCTAAAAAATTATCATTGACCTTGTGGAAACTGCACAATGTGATTTAATTTACTGGCCTCTAAAATGATTTTTTACTGATGCGCTATTCTTATACCTACATTATTTTGACCTACCTACTAGGAATATTCCAGCATTGAACTTATCGAAGCAATCACAGAAAATTCAGTGCAAATTCTGCCAGAATAAAATCCACAGGACTTAGCCATTTTGACAGCCTGACTATAGCATTGTAAGTCTGATATAAAAGCTAAAATTATGTGGATGTAACTCATATAAATGATGTAATAGCAGATGCAGGGAAACTAAAGGCATAAGAAGAAACAGGAAAATCTCTGGGCTGTTCTCCAAGAGAATTCTCTGTGGATGAAGCTATTACAGGAAAACAGAATCAAATGTGACAAATACATACTTAAAAACATGAGGAAAGTGGAAGAGAGGAAATGTCAGAAAAGAGAAGTATCTAATGAAAGCACCTATGCTTTACTGCAAGTGTGCCCCTTTCATCTGTCTGTAAATATTGTAACACTGATGTTAGCGTTAACTGCCTGCACAAAAGTTCCAGAAGACAGTCATGTGTGGAACTCCTCCTCCGTCCTCGGGGAATCAGCCTGCCTCACTTCTTACTTTTTATAGACAAAGTGTGGATTAGTAACTTTGAATGCTTGAAATTGACAAACTTAATCCACAGTGCCCTAAATCCATAGATATTACACAGCATTATAAAACCTTTCTTCTTTAAATGAGTACGGTTGTATTTTCATTCCAGATGACTTACAGCAAGTAATTAAAGGGATCATTAGCAAAGAAGTGCACAACAATCCTTAAGCCTCCCATGATCAGTCTGCTTCCTAAAGAAGTGGAATTGATACCTTCACCACCCTATTTAACAGAGATTGCTCTGGGCATATGCCACATTTTCTTCCTAGACTCAAAACCGAAACATCAGCTGCTCATATATGCTGTGTCTCTACCTTGCTTGAGTAACAAGTCTGTCCTTAGAGAGATTTACAGCTCTGACAAGGACTTCCCGGGTTGCAAATTCAGATAGACCACCCATTTTTTCTTTTCTCCAGCTCTGTATGATCAGCTTTGTGTGTGCAGAAGAAGCTCTTCCAGGTAGGGACAGTCTCCCTAAAAGTATGTCCCATGCATAGCAAATAGATGTTTCAACACAGTTTGGGCCTCTGGGCACTCCCGCAATGCAAACAATCATAACCAAACAAACCACTGATGTGACAATAACTGCGTCTGCTGTTTAGCTTAAAATAGGTAATTATGGCCTTGTCGTGTGTTAGAAATGGGTTAATAACCACACCATCCCTATCTGCAGCAATACTAGCATGTGCTCCTGCGCCATGTTTTCTCAGCAGCTTCCCTGCCTTAGAAAATAGCAATCATACTCCAGTCCTGCCAAAGGTATTAAAAACCTGACATTTTGGGTAGTCTCTTCAGGGTGATTGAACTGTGGAAGCAGTCCTGCCAGCTCCCTCTGCCACCCTCCACCCTCTCAGCATTAATTGCAGCCTTTACAGGTTTGAGCCAGAGCTATGTCAAGTCAGGCAATCATTTTAATACCTAAACCTGTGGTTTGGCATGTGAACTAGCTCAGGTTGAATTACCCTGACCTCCTGAGCAAGTCCAAAATGCAAAATGACAAGACTCTGTAGTTTTAGAGGAGGAGAAAACAGCTCAGTCCCCCTGGGATGGATGCTCCAGCTGCAGCCCAACAGGCTGCTCAGGACAGTGATTTTATGTGAAATGAGGCATGACAGTAAGTTCACGAAATGTAAAAACTACAAGGGATGCAAAGCCTCAGTTCACATGTCCAGTTCCCTGCCTTTGTATACGCCACCACAAAACACACCCAAGCTCAGTTCAGCCTCAGGCAGAGCACCAATCTAACTGGCATCGGAGCTCCTCCAGAACTGACAGCTCAACACATGCTGAACTCTTTTGCTGGGCCAGAGCTAGTTTAGTCATCACCTCAAAATGCTGAGCTCTTTCATGTACACCAAACTTTGCTTCTCACCTCAGGAACTTCTTTGAGCTTCCATCATTTTTCAGAGAAAGCTGTTCCCTTCTTCTTATAAGGTTGTGTCTGTATGTCGGGATATCATTTATCCCCAAGTTTGCTATTAGAAATGCTCTGTTCTGCTGAGATGCTCCATGAAAGAAACAAAACTACACAAAAGCTGCTTTTAGTAGAGAATACAAATTCAAATAGCAATGAACAAAGCATTGGTGAGTAATGCTAATGAAAAAAAAGTAAACCTTACCTTAAAAGGTTCTTATGGTCTGTTTTTTCTTTTTTACTACTGCAGGATAATCATTGCTGTTCTAATGTACTAGTTTTACCCCAGCTTCTGTTTTTCTTAGATTGTCTGAGGGGTTTTTTTGTTCCTCGCAATTTAAGATTCAAAACCTAGTTTAAGTAAATGGAACAAATTATTTCGATTTCCAGTCCTGTTCTTCAGAAACCTTTGCCCATGGCACAAAACCAGCTTATATTTTGACAAAGCTGTCAAGCAGGACTATAGAGAGAATGAGTGTGAGGAGTATGTGGTAAAGAGAAGGCACTTCATTACTGACGGACACTGATCTTTGTCATTGCAGAAGAAAAAGCTTGAATTTATACTAAATTCATACATATTTATTACTCAAGCATCTGGGCAGCAAGCTGCCATTCTGTTTGCAAGACCCAGGAGCAGTTAAGCAGCAGGAGCGTCTTCCCCAGCCTGCAGAACAGAACAGAGCAGCTGAAAGTCAAACCCTTTTCCAAAGCTAATGCCTCCTGTGCAGAGGGAATTTTCCCCAGGGAGGGAAGCAAAGCAGGAAGGCCTACTGCTTGATACATCAGAGAAGAGACATGGTGCCCACAGAAAACTGCTATACACCATAGGTTAATAATCTATTGCTCATTCAGACAATTTCAAAATCCACGTTGCAAAAACTCCCCACGGCAGCAAAGTCTGACTGATGGGATTTTGTACAGCATTGAGGGGAAGTGAGAAGTCTGAAACATGACAAAATGCATGTATTTCTCAACTCGGGCAAAACACCCATTTGCTTCCACTTTACCCTGTCTGTCCAAGGCCACATTTTCCTCACTGAGGGTTTTGGCTGAGTAAAGGCTCACCCTGCAAGCTCTAGTTCCCAAACAGTGAGGAATTAATGACAGGCAATTTTTAATGATTAACTCATATAGCTAAGTGCCATCTCCCATCCCCATAATTAAAGAGCTATAGATGTGATGGGTAATGAGTGCTTTAGTATGAGCTTAATTGCATATCCACTTATCAATGAAGTGATCTACTGTGGAGCAGTGATAATTTATCTTTGACTTGCAAGTGAAAACTCTGAAATGTGAAGAAGTTTGGAAAATTCACAACCACTGTCAATGTTCCTATTCAGCCACTTGTTTTTTCCAGCTCCCCATTTTGTCCTTCAGGACTGAATATACTTCAGCAACTCTCAGACTTTGCATATTGAGGCAAAGAAGAAGAAGAAAAGAACGGATGTTGCACTATTAGTGTCACTTCATTCTTATTACTGTGCTTCTACTCCTAAGTCTGAAAAAAACCCCACATTTCAAACAAGTTCAGTGCAAACCTTTGAAAAATTATTATCAGCTGTGGATAGGCCTTTGGGAGAAAAAGGAATTTCTTTCCCATGTTTCACAGAATACGTGAGGAATGAAAGAAGAATATCTTCTGGTGAATATCTCACAGTAAAAAATTAGCAGGGAAATTTAGACACATTTCTGCAGCCAGACAGCAGTGTTTGTATTTGTTGTCTACAAAAGGCTATTTAAATAGCTTGTCAAAGAGAATTTGTTTGAGTACATTCAATCCTGTGAGCTGCTTGCAGACTGAACATTTATTTCTGGCATTCAAGCTTTGCCCTCAGTCACCTAAGGTACATGATACAACTGTGCTACAATTCACCAAGACCTGGGCATGCTACAGCGTTGGGCAGAGAGGAACCTAATGAAGTTCAACAAAGCCAAGTCCTGCATCTGGGGAGGAATAACCCTATGCACCAGTACAGATTAGGGGCTGACCTGCTGGAAAGCAGCTCTATGGAAAAGGACCTGGGAGTCTTGGTGGACAACAAGTTGTCCGTGAGCCAGCCATGTGTCCTCATGGACAAGAAGGCCAACGGTGTCCTGGGGTGAATTAGGAAGACTGTGGCCAACAGGTTGAGGGAGGTGATCCTCCCCCTCTACTCTGCCCTGATGAGGCCATATCTGGAAGACTGCGTTCAGTTCTGGGCTTCCCAGTACAAGAAAGACAAGGAGCTACTGGAGGGGGCCCAGTGGAGGTATAGAAAGATGATAAGGGGTCTAGAGCATCTCTTTTATGAGGAAATGTTGAGAGATCTGGGCCTGTTTAGCCTGGAGAAGACATGACTGAGAGGGGATCTTATCAATGCATAAAAATATCTCAAGGGTGGGTGTCAAGAGGATGGGGCCAGACTCTTCTCGGTGGTGCTCAGTGACAGGAGAGGGGGCAACAGGCACAAACAAAAACACTGGAAGTTATGAGGAAATATGAGGAAGAGCTTCTTTTCTTTAAGGTGGCAGAGCACTGGAACAGGCTGCCGAGAGACGTTGTGGAGTCTCCTTCTCTGGAGATACTTAAAACCTGTGTGGACATGATCCTCTGCAACCTGCTCTAGATGAACCTGCTTTAACAGGGGGGTTGGAGTAGATGATCTCCAAAGGCCTCTCCCAACCCCATTCTGTGATTCTGTGATATTGATTCCTTTCCCAACTGGAAAACTTAACATCTGTAAACTGTTTCTATTCAAAACAGGTTGGATTTCATCATCAGCATGGATTAGAGCTGTGTCTAAACAAGTCCTGCCTGTGAGCTCAAGCTGCACTATTTCTCACACACACACACGTCCACATACAAAAGTCTCTTCAGAAAAGGCCATGAAAAGAGTAAAGCCCGAGTGACAGCATCCACCTGGAGCCTCCCGATTAACCCTGACAAAGACGGACTTCTCACAGCCTACTTCAAAATCACTAAACTGCCAGTGATTAAACTCGTACCCCTGCACAGACATTCAGACGTGAAATCAGGATGGCACTTACATGCCTACCTTTTGCATGCTTGAGTTCATCCTAGTGCTGACTTCTGAGCAAAAAGTGAAAATATATCCATATATATGCCTTAATTATTTTAGAGAGGGAGAAAATGGCACAAGACTGAGCCAAAGAATGGATGCTAATCTGATATGGGAAGAAAAGAAAGAAAAAAAGGCAAAAATACAAACAAGCAAAGAGAAGTTTCACCAAAAAATTTCATCATTGCAAGCAGCAGAAGCAGAGGCTGCTGTCTTCAGGATCCATAGACATGGTTGGCCTTGACTTAACACTGAAAGCAGAGCACCAGCTGCAAAACCGAGCCCCAGAGCTAGGGTTGCAATAGGAGTTTGTGGAGGCACAGCAGCTGAACCCAGCCCAGTATCTCTGTCATCCCTTGGGACATCTGCTTGTGGGAGACCACTTATAACCTGCCCTATCCCAACTGTCAGTCTGTCTTTCCCCTCTCTTTAACTCCCTGTGAAAGTTAGAGCCTTTCCTGGTTCTTTTTCAATAATGCAAAAAATGACTCCTTCAAAAGCACTTAATGAAATGTTTTTAATGACTCAGAGGCTGCAGGATTTTCTGGCCTGCAAAAATATGAAAAAGGGGACAAGAAGCATGAGACTGTCTTTTGCCTAATGTAAGGAGTAGTCTGGGAGATGTCTCAACCAAAAGGTCAGCCAGCGATATTCCTTGCGCTTTGCTAAAAGGCATTTTGCTAACCATGGCACCCACCACTGCAAAGCATCAACAGCCATGCGGCTCAGGTTTGTGATGCTTGGCAGGTCATGATCTGTAATAATTAGCAGAAAATAACCTGCCCAGGGAAAAAAAGCCCTGTACTTTTATTCTCTGGAGGCTCTGCAAAGCCCATGATTCCAGCCAGAAGCTGTTTGCCATAGGAGCAGCATCTGGCAGCTCTTACTTCATGGTCCTGCCTCCACAGATGGTTTGCTGCACAGACCTCCACGAGCTGCTCCAGCCTTTCTGCACCTGCCTTCATCTCTTACATTTTAATTTCATTTCTGTGCTCGTGCTTACCTCTGTAAAAGCACTGCTCTCCCTTGCTCATCCTCATCAGCATCGTTCTACGGCAGATGAATATCAGTGCTCCTATTTCAATAAGATGGAGAAATCGAAGCATGGAAATTCAATTACTAGTCCAGAGTCTCAGACCTCTCTGAATCAAAGCAATATCTTTTTTGTTTGTAGAGGTGTCCTGTCACTACAGAATCATTTCTTTCAATACCTAGTTCATAGATAATAATAATCTCTGTAACTAATCCCCCGGTTGTTGTGAGAATCCACCATTCATTGTGTTGGAAATCTAAGGCAGTGTAAAATATATTACTGATGAAAGATGATGACAAAGTCACAGTGAAGGTGGAAAATGACAATTATTCCTCTTAATTTCAGGTTTTCATCTACGGCAACATGACATGCCTCCTGGAGCTTTACTCCCCATTCTGTTATTCCTATGGCCCTTTTAAAGAGGAGCTATGCAAGTGGCCACTGCTAAAGGAGGGATTAAAAGACAAGGTGTTATTCTGAGCAAGGTACAGACCATCAAAATTAGCACAGTTTTCAAGAGACAAATGTTTATGACCAAGTGGAAGGGATGGTTGGAGGATTTCTATTGATTTGACACAATGCAAGAGCAGTGTTTCCATAGTTAATAAAATCCTTTCTAAACTTTCCTGCCCTTCCCTGCTGTGTCCCTCAAGGGTTAAACCACCAGCCATTGGTCCTGGGATGGGACTGAATTCTAGGGAGCTTGTGTAAGCCCTTGGGGACCCAAGAAATTAGAGGCAATGGTTTCAAAATCGAGGGCTGGGCTGCATCAAAACCAAGGCATGAGGTAAGAAGCTGGAGCTGTGCTTGGTGAATTTTAGATCCCGAACTAGAAATGACCTAGACTTTCTCCAGATGTCAGTCAGCACTTGGGCCTACTTACAGCAGCCTGCTGTCCCTGTGGCCAGGGAGGGGGGCAGTTTTAGCACAACACATTGGGAACATCAGGCAGCTTTGTGTACAGACAGCTAGCAAGCAAACATGCAGGATCCACAGCATTAGTGTAGATTTGCTTTTGTAGCCAAATGGTGTAAAAAATGGCCGTCAAGCCGGACAGATGGCGTTAAACTTGGCTCAGAGTCCAGAATAGAGGATTGCCTTCTCTACAGTTCAAGTCTTTGCTGGCAGAGTTATGTTGTTTGAGAGTATAAAGAATTCATACACCTAAACAGCACATCTGTGTATAGAAACTCCATTAATAACAGAAGTAATAAGTTATTTTACTGGAAATTGAATTTCTGGGATTTTTTAGCTTTTTCTCCCCTCCAACCCCTTCATTCCCAAGTATTTTATCATACCTAACTGCTTTCTTGGAATAAGAAAGTGTGCAGGGACTTTGCATGCACCAGCATAAGTTTGCCAGTTGAGGCAAACCAAGCAGACACGCAAATACTCTTAGTGGAGACACAGTTTAGAGAGGTGAAGGAGACATATATCTAAATGGCTGCTCAGAACAGCAAACTCCTTTTAATGTAGACAAAACTACTATTTATTTTGTAATTCTAATATGCACTAGCCTGTGATAAAATACTAAAGTATCAGACTTGAAGTTGTTAAGGTTTGTGCTCTAGCTGCTCTGCCACTTGAGAGAATGAATCTTCCCTGAGATCCATATTAGGAATAAAAAAAAAGGTGTGTGTGGGGAAACGAGGCACCAAAACGAGCTAGGTTCTAAACAGTTTCAGCACGGATGAGATAAAGCCTTTCATCTCTTTTGGAAACTTCCTTTTCCCAATTAGAGAATACAGCTGCTCGAATGGTGTCATGTCTGTTCAGCAAGTAGCAGGCACAATGTGCAAGCACTTGTAGCATCAATAGGGACCATTGTTCAGAAAATATTGCCATTGAAATATTGTAAATGCGAACAGAATTAACTTCCCATTCATCTTTCGCTGTTACACTCTGTTTATTTTACTGCACTGTCTGAATGGAAGAGCAGTCTCTCATATGCTCGTATGTCCCACATTACCCAACAAATGTCTGATTGTTTGTATTTGCTACTTTTCCCTTCCTCCCAACTGAGCTTCTAGCAGGGATTTGGACATTAACAAAGCCCCTCCTCAAATTGTCCTTTTCCTGCCAAAAAATGTTATATAAGGCCTATTTCTTCTTTACGTTATTCTGCGCAAAACCCTTTATGTTGCTCTTCTACTCAAGGAACAAAAGACACTTGTTCAGCAGAAGAAGAGAATCAAAAGAACATATTTTTTTCAGGTAATGGCATGATTCCATTGATCCTTTTTTTTTCATGTGAGCACTGCACACTCTGGTTCTTGCTGCAAAACAGAGTAGTAAGATGTCAGATCCCAGAAGAAGTTAATCACACTTGACTAGTGACACTCTGTCCTGAATTACGAGTATTATGAAACAACACAGGTTGTTGAACCCAGTATTCTTTGATCATTTATTTTATAGCCTCAACCTTTCTGCTTTCCAATAGCATTCTTGCAGATTTAAACCAGTTTTATCTGTAATGAACAGAGCATCATTCTCTTATTGACAGTAAACATGCATCTCCATTTTAACTAATTTTAGCCCTGTAGGATTTACAGTACAGAACTGCAGATACCATAAAAGAGGCTGCATATGTGTGTGGATGAGTGTGGGTGGATGTGATGGAAAGCTGGGAGAAATTCCGTACTGAGCTACAATGACTCTTGTCTCTAATGCTGCAGCTTTTTTAATCCTCCTGTTTTCATGGGACCCACATCAAATCCCATTACATGGATGAGAATCTTACAATGGGCTTCAGTGGGAGGCAGATTAGATCCAGGTCACTAAACGGTGTTAATGGACAGTCAACATAGAATCACAGAATCAACTAGGTTGGAGAAGACCTTTAAGATCATTGAGTCCAACCATTACCCCAGGACTGCTAAGACCACCACTAAACCATGTCACTGCGGGGCTCTTCTACATGGTTTTTGAACAATTCCAGGGATGGTGATTCCAGCACTGCCCTGGGCAGCCTGTTCCAATGCCTGAGCAGCCCCTCTGGGAAGAAATTTTTTCTAATATACAATGCAAACTTCCCCTGGTGTGACTTGAGGCTATTTCCTCTTGTCCTATCACTTATTACTTGGGAGAAGAGACAGATCCCACCTTGCTGCAACCTCCTTTCAGGTAGTTATAGGGAGTGATAAGGTACCCCCTGAGCCTTCTCTTCTCCAGACTAACCCCCCCCAGGTCTTTCCTCATCACACTTGCTCCAGACCCTTCACCAGCTCCATTGCCTTTCTCTGGCCCTGCTCCAGCACCTCAATGTCTCTCTTGTAGTGAGGGGCCCAGAACTGAACACAGGACTCGAGGTGCAGTCTCACCAGTGCCAGGGGGATGATCACTGCCCTGGCCCTGCTGCCACACTGGTGTTGATACAAGCCAGGATGCTGTTGGCCATCTCAGCTGCCTGGCCACAAGCTGCTCATGTTCAGCTCTGTCATCCAGCACCCCCAGGTCCTTTTCCACTGAGCAGCTTTCCAGACATTCTGCCCCAAGCCTGTAGCAATGTGTGGGGCTGTTGTAGCCAGTGCAGGACCCATCATTTTGCCTTGCTGAACCCATAGAACTGGCCTCAGCCCATCTATCCAGCCTGACTTGATTCCTCTGCAGAGCCTTTCTATCCTTCAGCAAATCAACATTCCCACCCAAGTTGGTGTCATCCACAAATTTACTGACAGTCCATTCAATCCCCTCATCCAGATCAATGAAGATGTTAAACAACACTGGCCCTAACACCTGAGGGACACCACTAGTGACCAGTCACCCATATATCAATGTGATACCATTTACCACCACTCTTTGGGATCAGCCATCCAGCCAGTTTCCAACACAGCAAAGAATCCACCTATCCAAGCTGTGAGCAGCCAATTTCTCCAGAAGAATGCTATGGGACGCAGTGTCAGATGCTTTCCAAGTAGACAATGTCCACAGCCTTTCCCTCATCAGCCAGGTGAGTCACCTTATTGTAGAAGATCGGGTTGGTCAAGCAGGACCTTCATGCTGACTGGGCCTGATCCCTCCATTTTTCCAGCACATGCATGTGCTTTATGATCTCACTTAGGATCATTTGATCCATGATCTTTCCCCAGCACTGAGGTCAGAGCGACCTCATACATATGATGTCTTACAACATGGTTGTATCTATCACTCAGTCATTTTCCAGTATTTGCTAAAAATTAGGAAGGCACAACTGATACGTGCAATGGAGTGTGCCCTGCTGATCTGCTGTCTCCGAAGAACAAGCTGACTGATGCAGATCATTTCTGAACCCATCTTCCCTTCAGCTAACTCAGAGTCACAAAATCACAGACCCTGTGGAGGTCTCTAGTCCAGTCTTCTGCTCAGAGCAGGGTTAGGTTTGCACAGGTTGCTCAGGACTGCATCCAGTTGATATTGCAGTGTCTATAAGGATGAAGATCTCTCTGGGTGGCTGCTTTAATGTTTGGCCACTCTTGTAGGATCTTTCCTCTCCTTAGGAATCCTTATAACCTTGTATCAATTTCCCTTATTTTGAAATTGAGTCTGTTGCTTCCCTGAGAACCCTGAGAAGAGCCTGGCTGTGTCTTGTCTAAACCCACCTATTAAGTAACTAAACCTCATTAAGAACACCCTCAGCCTCCTCCAGTTTGAGCAAGCCCAACTCTCTTACAACATGTGTTTCAGTCCCTGACCATCTCAGTGGCCATCCATGGCATGTGCTCTGGTTTGTTAATGTCTTTCTTGCACTATGGAGTCCAAAACTGGTCACACTGCTCCAGATGCAGCCTTAAAGGTACTAAATAAAGGAGAAAGAATCACCTCCCTCCTGCTAGCTACATTTTTGGTAATACAGCCTAGTACATCATCACTGTAAAGACACAATGTCAAGCAAATACCCAGGGTTTTTTTTTGGCAAAGCTGGTTCCTATTCAGTCAGCCCCCAGCCTGTATTGGTGCAGTCGGCTATTCTAGTCCAGTTGCAGGAATCCGCATTGACATTTGCTGAACTTCACGGGTAGCTGTCAGCTTATCTCTCCAGCCAGCCCAGGTCCATCTGTTCAGCAGCCCTGTGCTCCAGGGTATCGACTGCCTAGCCACAAACTCACTGAGAGTGCACTTTATCCCATCCTCCCATAAATGAAGACATTAAGCAGAACTGGCCCCTCTATCAATCCCTGAGATAAACCACTAGTAACTGGCTGCCAGTTACTCCAGGCCAGGATCACTGACACTTTAATTTCTCCCTCTCCTTGTTATCCATTCATCTAGTCCGTATCTCACCACATGGGTGACTTGTGAGATAAGGTGATCATGGGCAACACAGGGGAAACCTGCTGTCTGCAAAATGTGCGGGAGAAAATGATGTGTTATGGGCTAGGAAAGAAGAAAAGGGAATTTGCTTTATTTATGCTCTTACATTCCCTTCTGCTACACTCATCTGTTGGACAATGGTGTTCCCTTCAAAGCTTCCTAGGAAGCCAGAGTAGTATTTCAAGAAAATGAATATGAACCTTGAATTTAATTATTCCACTGGGGAAAACCTTCTGAAGATAATTCAAGGATGAGAAGAGAAGCATGAATTCTCTGTGTTTCCCCATCAGTGACTCTCAAGAAAAGCTGACACATTTTACCCAAACATGTCAAGGCACTGAGCACAAACACAATGGCAGTTCACTGCATCCAAAGCTGGGTTTCAAACTGAATCCAAAAGTGGCACAGTGACCAGGGCACAGATTAAATTCACAGCTTGAGACTAGCTTGAAACCTGAACTAGAACCAGCTACAAGTGTTCCCTGGAGGTCCCAGAGCTCCCAGCCAGTCTCTGTGGTGGTGACACAAGGGGCTGATCTGAAACAGTGATTGCCTGAGCTCCTCAACACCCTCACAGCAAAGCCTTTGACTAATTCATGCAGAAGGAATTAGGTGGCAGTACATGCAAGAATTCTGGACAGTCCCAGAGGTTCTCCCTGGCAGATCCTGCTGTGCTTGGATCACTTTATAGACACTGTTTGGTGTGTGGATGTGTTAGCATTGAGAATCTGGCCATGCTGGGGGCTCCCCCAGGCACTACCTACTGCAGAACTCATAAACTTACACATTGATAAGTTGCTTCTAATTACTCAGTAGAAATTGTTCCTGCAGATGCAGATATGGTCATGTAGAACAGGCTTCTGCACATAGTAAAGATAAGTAGGGGTTGTATTTCTTGTAGTTTAAAATAATCTATAGCATGTAGTCATATAGGACTCAACCCAGCTGGATTACAGGAACTGAGCAGGATGGTGGCTCAGGGACTCCCACCCCATCCAGCAGAAGACACTGTTGCAGAGACCCTCAGAACAGCAACTCCATTTCCCATGCAGATATTGAGCCAAACATCCCATCCAAGATACCTGATTTCCCATGTGAGCATTAGCCTGTGCTTAAATGCCAATAAACTAGGGATTATCTTTAAGGAACAAATACTCTCCATGAAACAACAGATGTTGCACATTTGTTGTGCAGATGTTAAAGACTTGAAGCCTTATAGCTCTACAGTTGTCTCCATCTAGACCTTGTCCATCATCACACAAAGGGATCATGGGAGCCCTGCAAATGTCAGTGAGGCATGAACCCTCAGAGCTGCTAGACCATCTGCAGAAGGGCATATGGAAGTCTGTAAGTCTTGGGTCTTTTGGGGCTGGGGCTGTCTGGTTGTTACAAACATTGGTGAACTTTTACAGATGTTCAGATCTATAAATGTTCACACTGATTTTAGTACCGCTGCCAGCAGTGGGCCCAGACAGCTTCCTGGCAATGAAAGGAATTTGAATACAGTATTGTATGAACAAAATGATAAAGAAAAAAGATCCTGCCACCAAATAATGTTGGTTTTCAGTAAGCTGTAGCTGCTACGCTCAAGAGGAGTCAGACTTTAGACTGTTGTGTGACAAGTGGATCTTCAGTTGTGTGTGGTCCATGTCCCCCTGCAAGACCTCCTTCAGGTCTTTACACAGTGCTCCAGGACTCACTCTTCACTGCCCTGGATCAGTGGTACTGATTACCATGTGGGCCCTCCCGTGGGGCTGTAGTTGTTTTGCCAGATTGCTCCCAGCTCTGCTGGTCACACTTCCCTACTTTTATTCTATCCCAGCCTTAAAAAAACTTTAAGGAGTCTGGATTAAAAAAAAAATAATCATTCCCATAGGCTCAAAACACCACTGTCTGTAGGAATTTCATATTGTCTGGCCAAGCATGCTGTCTGATTACACAAACTTATCACTGCTATCATGAATACGTTTTTACTTTTATAGTAAATGCACAGCAATCATGCTTATATTTTTATGTTTTAATAATGGATTGCCACCCAGAAAAAAAATGAGAAACGCTGCTGTAGGCAACTGGGAAGCAGTCCAGAGCTACCCTCCTGTGTGTTCTTGGTGCTGGATTTCAGAGGCTCATGCTTATTTGTCTCAGTTCAAATCTAGTAAGAAAGTTATTCTGTATTTGCATTAGCATGAAAGAGAATATTCTGCTAAAATCACTCCCTTCTCTCCCATGTGTTTTGTCTCATCACAAGTGGTTGAACTAGATTCCCAGAGGAAGTGTACTTGGCTAAATAACTGCGGTGACTATCCCACCAGTTGTTAAACACATTGTGCAGTTTCTAATACTACTCTCATTTTAACAACCTGATTTTGATTTATACTGTATAAATTCTAAATAAAACCCCAATAGTTCAGAAACCACCTAAGCTTTGAAACAAAATTTTCCAACAGTGTGTTTCAGCACAGACTAACTGATAAAACTTACCGAAAGACCAAACTTCTTACACAAAGAAGCAAAAAATTCACCTTCACCATGACCCTAATTTTAAAAAGGATTCAGCCTGTTCCACCAGAAAATTATTCAGTATGTGCCAAGCTCAATGGGAGTTTTAATTCTGGAAGGGGGTGGTATTAAACATATTAAAATACATCTGGTTAGTACATTATATGTATTAGTCATGTACCATGAAGCTCTACTACCAAGATCCTACTCCAAATCTAGGTAGGTTCTTTGGACAGAAGCAGTAACAACAGCATCAGTGAGGGATAGGATAGGGTAGGATAGGATAGGATGGGATGGGATAGGATGGGATAGGCTAGGCTAGGCTAGGCTAGGATGGGATAAGATAGGATAGGATAGGATAGGATAGGAAGGGGTAAGTTCGGATAGGATAGGATAGGATAGGATAGGATAGGATAGGATAGGATGGGATGGGATGGGATGGGATGGGATGGGATGGGATGGGATGGGATGGATAGGATGGGATGGGATGGGATGGGATAGGATGGGATGGGATGGGATGGGATGGGATGGAGAGGAGAGGAGAGGAGAGGAGAGGAGAGGAGAGGAGAGGAGAGGAGAGGAGAGGAGAGGAGAGGAGAGGAGAGGAGAGGAGAGGAGAGGAGAGGAGAGGAGAGGAGAGGAGAGGAGAGGAGAGGATAGGATGGAGTAGGGTCGGATAGGATAAAATAGGATGGGATGGAATAGGGTAGGATAGGATGGGATAAGATAGGATAGGAAAGGATAGAATAGGATAGGATGGGATAAGAGGAAAGGAAAGGAAAGGAAAGGTAAGGAAAGGAAAGGAAAGGAAAGGAAAGGAAAGGAAAGGAAAGGAAAGGAAAGGAAAGGAAAGGAAAGGAAAGGAAAGGAAAGGAAAGGAAAGGAAAGGAAAGAATAAGGTGAGATAAGGTAGAGTAAGGTAGGGTAGGGTAGGGTAGGGTAGGATAGGATAGGATAGGATAGGATAGGATAGGATAGGATAGGATAGGATAGGATAGGATAGGATAGAATAGGATAGGTTAAGTTAGGATAGGATAGGATAGGACAGAATAGGATGGGTTAGGATAGGATAGGATAGGATAGGATAGGATAGGATAGGATAGGATAGGATAGGATAGGATAGGATGGGATAGGGTAGGGTAGGATAGGGTAGGGTAGGATAGGATAGGATAGGGTAGGACAGGATAGGGTAGGGTAGGATGGGATGAGATGGGGATGAGATGGGATGGGATGGGGTAAGATAGGATAGGATAGGGTAGGATAGGTGGGATAGGGTAGGATAGGATAGGTTAGGATGGGATAGATTAGGATAGGATAGGATGTGATGGGATATGATAGGATGGGATAGGATAGCATAGGGTGGTATAGGATAGGATGGGATGGGATGGGATAGGATAGGATAGGATAGGATAGGATAGGATAGGATAGGATAGGATAGGATGGAGTAGGGTAGGATAGGATAAAATAGGATGGGATGGAATAGGGTAGGATAGGATGGGATAAGATAGGATAGGAAAGGATAGAATAGGATAGGATGGGATAAGAGGAAAGGAAAGGAAAGGAAAGGAAAGGAAAGGAAAGGAAAGGAAAGGAAAGGAAAGGAAAGGAAAGGAAAGGAAAGGAAAGGAAAGGAAAGGAAAGGAAAGGAAAGGAAAGGAAAGGAAAGGAAAGGAAAGGAAAGGAAAGGAAAGGAAAGGAAAGGAAAGGAAAGGAAAGGAAAGGAAAGGAAAGGAAAGGAAAGGAAAGGAAAGGAAAGGAAAGGAAAGGAAAGGAAAGGAAAGAATGGGGTGAGATAAGGTAGAGTAAGGTAGGGTAGGGTAGGGTAGGGTAGGGTAGGGTAGGATAGGATAGGATAGGATAGGATAGGATAGGATAGGATAGGATAGGATAGGATAGGTTAAGTTAGGATAGGATAGGATAGGACAGAATAGGATGGGTTAGGATAGGATAGGATAGGATAGGATAGGATAGGATAGGATAGGATAGGATAGGATAGGATAGGATAGGATGGGATAGGGTAGGGTAGGATAGGTAGGGTAGGATAGGATAGGATAGGGTAGGACAGGATAGGGTAGGGTAGGATGGGATGAGATGGGGATGAGATGGGATGGGATGGGGTAAGATAGGATAGGATAGGGTAGGATAGGTGGGATAGGGTAGGATAGGATAGGTTAGGATGGGATAGATTAGGATAGGATAGGATGTGATGGGATATGATAGGATGGGATAGGATAGCATAGGGTGGTATAGGATAGGATGGGATGGGATGGGATGGGATGGGATGGGATAGGATAGGATAGGATAGGATAGGATAGGATAGGATAGGATAGGATAGGATAGGATAGGATAGGATAGGATAGGATAGGACAGCGTGTTCCCTTATCACATAACCAGAGGCAAGTGCTGAAAATCTGATGGGGTTGTGGCTTGGCAGTAGTGGGTGGTGAAGAAGAGATAACATCTAGAGGTTCCTGTATCCTCTGCAATTTTCTCACCTTTTAATTCTACACCAACTATTAAGAAATGTCATCGTCTAGTTCAAATGATAGTTTCCATTAAAGAAAGCCAAAGCGCTTTGTAAAGGCAGCATTATTTCCCCCATTATTGGATAGGGAACTAGGACACAAAACAAGGATTTGTTCATGGCCATGCAATTGGACATAAAATAAAAAAATAAGAAAAAAAAACCAAAAAAAGCAACAAAACCCCAAACCCAACCTCAACAACAACAACAAAAACCACAACCCCCCTGTCAACAGCTATTCCACTGAGCAAATTTGCTTGAGGAATCTTCCAGCCAGATAGGAAAAGTGCTCAAACATCTCTCCTAGGATCTAGTGTGCAACATGTGGGATTAACAAAAGATTCTTTAATGTTACATAAGTTATGTCACTTAGATCTCAGTGTCAAAAACCTTCACACATTTTCAAAATGGCTTTTAAAGCAACTTTGTGATTTGTAAATATTGTGGGTTCACTTCCACTGAAATCTCTGATTCAACAGAGAACTGTGGATCCATTTTACACACTTAGCAGTGAAAGGATCTGTTGTGTGTAAAGGATCTGCTCCTACCTGGTGTCACAAATCTACCTTGCTTGTGTTTGACCCTACTTTTCTTTCAGGTGATTCCTGCCCACGGAAAGCTCACTCAGACTGATTGCACTAAAATTAGAACATACTTGCAAAGTTTACTTCCTAGAGCTGCCTTATAATTTGATCTGGGCAAACAAACACATTGCCATAATTCACCTGAATGTGATGGTTCCCTTCTTAATTATCTGTAGGTACTTTGTGCCTTACTTCTAGAGCACAAGACAAACATCCAAGGACCAAAAATACACCAAAGCTGATTCTCTTTTCCTTGAGATCAGTCTTCCATTTTCCTCCCTGGACTTACACCTGATTTACAGTGCTGTGAGAAGAGAACTAGTATAGATATCATCTGAAGGAAGAGGAGGAACTAAGCCTTTGCACAGCTCAAAAGTGAAACAGAAAGGATACTGCAGTGTCACAAACATATGCAAAAAAAAAAAAACAAAACACAAAATTATAGAGGACCTGAAGGTGAGCACTTTTATTCCCAGTGTTCCCATGGTAGCTTTGGACTCTCCCATTCCTCGGTGGAGCAGGCTTTGTGATTGTTCATGCATCGCCAATGCAGCACAAGGCGCTTCTTGGGAAATCCACTACTTTCTCTCCAATGCAGTTCTGCTGTGCAATGGGTGGGAGCAAGATCCCAATTGCCGGTTTAAAGCTTATATTCATTGCTACAGTGCAGAGCTCAGAGGAGCTGCCTGGCCTTTTTGCCCTCTCTTGCAATAGCAATGAGGGAGTAAGGTGCTCCTACATGGAGTACCAAGTTGCTGCTCTCATGAGATCGGGCACATAGGTGAGCCTTGCTGAAGTCCTGGAGCCCTTCTCCTCCAGTAACCAGCAGGACCATGCTATTTCCTTCTCTTGGGCTGGGGACTGCTCCTGGGAGACAAACTTGTTCTGAAGTCATAATGTGATCTCAGCATTATTTTTGCTGGATGTGGAGGATTGCCTGTTTCCAAATGACAAAGAGCTCTCTTCATTTCCCTTCTGTATTAGCAGACCATCTCTGTTTCCCACCACTCTAACAGGTTGATTTATGGTCCGGGGAGTGAATGGAAAGGGGAAAGATGACCTTAGTTCATCTTTTCATGCCAGGGTACAGATGGAGCTCAAGGCTACAGAAGGAGCAAACTAGCTTTTCTAGCCAAACTGCTTTGCACAAAGGAAGCAAACGCTTCTGGCACCTGCACTTCAGCACAGCCTCTCCTGCTGTGGGGAAGCAGGCTGCAAGCACACACATCTGGGGTTAGATGAGCAGCAAATACCACAGGAGATCCCAGGGCAGGAAAAGCACAAAGACCTCACAGACAGCATGCTTTTCCAGGCGCCATTGCATGAGTGGGGTGGGAGGCAGGGCACCTCAGAGTGGGTCTTGCAGCAAGGCACAGGGTTTGAAAGGTCAAGGACATGGGCATGAAGTATTTGAGTTGTGGGGTCAGAACCAAATGTTTGTAACAGACAACATATTGCACCTCTGCAGCATTAAAAAAATAGGGTAAGACCAGGAAAGAGCTCGATGGTAAAAAATGCTTTGGTTGCTTTGACACCCAACCAGATTAATTGGTTTCTGATGAAAAGAAAAACCAAGGCTGAAACATGTTGGATGAAATCTGGAATTCCAACACCTTTTTTCCTCATTATTTATTATATGTTCAAGAACTAACTGCAATGCAGATCTCTGATCTTGGCATTTCAAACATGTTGGACTTAGCTTAGGGAGTGGGGGGAGATTGGTATGCAAGAGATAAAAAACTAATTCAAGAAACTGCAAAGTGATGGGATCAAAGTAACTTGGAATGCAAAAGTTAAGAAGCTAATGTACTGAAAGAGCGCTGCAGAGCAAGTGCAGGACACCATGACAGGAAAACACTACTCTGCTACAGTGTCAACAGTGTAGTCATGAGCTTTTATTTTCAGGGTTTGTTGGTTTCAGTTTCATAGAATTGCTTGAAACGAAGGCAAAGGTTTCTGGAGTTTTGCGCTTGATCCTGTCTGTTTTAAAGTCATTTTAACAGTAGCAGGAACTAGCCCCGGGTCTGTGAGCACAAGTAACCTGAATGCTTCCTGGCACCCACTTCTGCATTCACTTGCGCCAAAGTTGTATTTGCGGAAGGGAAACGTGTTCATTTGCAGCCTGGCCCACAACTCCCCGGTGGTGGGAACACTTTCTCAGTTTGCCTAGCTAACATGTGACCCGGGTAGGTGCACATAGGGATTTCACACACATACTTCTTTCATGTACACACAAGTAGGTTCCTGCTTTGAAAAATTGAATGCATAAAGCGTTTGCTGGGAAACAGCTATGCATTAATTTCACTTTTAGATGCCGTGATGTGCATAAAAACCTGGGTAGCTTCAAGCTAGGAAAAGAGAAACAGTGCTTTCATAGTTTTAAAAGTAAGCCATAATGCCACCTCCAGATTGTGAAGATCTTCAGGCATTCTTGACACCTTCATAACCAGCACCAATGAGTAATGATTGGTGAATGATGACCTTAAAGCCAACAGGCCCCCTCAACACTAAGGAAGGGGTGAACTGCAGGGTTGCCAGCCCCCCATGAGTAGTGCCTTTTGCAAGGCATGACAGCAGTCAAGTGAGAGGTCCCACCACCATGCAAGAGGGACATGTGCATCAGGACTGGAGCCTGACTCACTGCATCCCAGCACAAATACACATAGGAGGGGCTCCCACGGGGGAACAAGCAGGGTTAGTTCAGGCACGTTCCTCAGGAAGACTTGCTTAAACTTGGCTGCTGCAGTGTTTGGGATCGCTGGAGGAACTGGACTCCCTTCCAGCTCTTTCATTACTTGTCGGGTTTCCAGCACTGGACTTCCTTCCTGTCTAGATCCATCTGCTGAGCTGGTCGGTGTCAGGGTAACAAGATGGGAACGTCATTATCCAGACTTGATTTTGCCTAACTTCTGTCATCTGAGGCATGTTCAAAGATCACAACCCTGCTTCCAATTTAAAGGAATTTTGGATGAGCTGGCTTTGAGCTATTGCTGCCATACTGATAATGCGAAAAGGAAATAAAAAGCAGCACTAGAAGCGTTTAAGCATCTCCCAAAGGTCCTTCAAAAATTTCATTTCTGCTATAGAATAGCACAGTCAATTGTAAAGGAGCCATAGCTATAAAAGGGCTGTCTTGTGTCCTTACCTTCTCTGCCTGAAGTGGGGTAGGAGCTGTGTTGTTTGCACTGCTGTCTGAATGGGAAGCTTGCATATGTAGCCTTGCAATGGTTTTGCTGTCAGGAGGCCAGTTTATTTGCATAAGACGTGAATGCTGACCTCTTTGCCTGAAAAGACGGGGAAAAAAACCTAAAAACAGGCAGTGTCCAGACTCTGTCTCCAGTAGTCCCTCTAGTGAGGCTGAGCCTGAAGAACCTCCTCAGTGTCACCCTCCCAACCCTTTCTGTGATGCTTTTCCTGTGTGCATGCACAAACAAGCCCTTTTCCCTTGCTTGGGCACCCAGACATCTCTTTAGACATCACTGCTGCACTTCTGACCTGGTTGTGCTCCTTGTCCTGGGAGGCAGTTGCTGTGCTTTCCACCCCCTCACTTCTTCCACTTCAATGAATTGCTTCTTCCATTTAGCCTCTTGTCTGTAGCTGAGACCACAGTCCCTGGCAGATCAAATACCTATTCAAGAGCAGCTACTGGCATTATCTTGCCTAAGAGCTTGTTTATACAGCACCAGTGAAAGGGGCCCTCATCTAGTTCGGGTTTTTACATGCTGCTAAAATACAAATGGTAAAAAGTGATTATTTGGCTTGTTTGAAAAGGTACTCTTTTCACTGCTGTCCCTTTCAAAAGGGCAAGTGATGGAGACATTTTTGCTAGCTTTGTCTACACTGGAAGCCTTTCCAGTGACTAGAGACAGGAGCTTGGAAGTGCCACGTGTTCTGCACATCCCACCGCACATCCTGGCTTCCTCCCAGATAGTCACATCAAACACTGCAATTGCAGTGTGTGCATTTACCAGCTATGTCAGAAACATCACTGTGAGGAGAAGCTTGTAGCTGAAATTAAGAGTTTGCACTCTGCCATACACTGGAAACCACTAGGGACCAGCAGCTGACTTTGGAGTAACAGTATTTTCTGTTGCAACCTCAGTGTTCAATAGCTGGTTTTATCTTCTGTTCCCATCCTGCTGCATGAATCTGTGTTTCAGAAGCTGCCCCTGCAGGTGTGATTAGTAGACCTGAGGCAGAGCTGAGGGTGGTAAAGTTGGCAGGGCTACCAGCAGAGAAGTCTCAAGGCATCATTTGTTTTTCACCTTCGTAGTTGCTTGCCAGTAGTTGCTCCTGGGGTACCCAAAGACTCTGGGTACACAAACAAAACTGCCTAGGAGCCTGGACTCCTAGGACAGGGAAGAACAGACATCAGGTATCACACTGTTTCCAGGCAGGGAGATGATCTGGGAGACCGTTTGCCCTGGGTCTGTGCCTTAGCATCCTTCAGACTACCTTCTTTTTACTTCTATTTTCAAGATTAAAACATCACCTCTGTTTTCCTATAGCTCCAAGGTGGGCAGGAGGAGGGAATGAAGACAGCTATAAAGACTTTTTTATACCAGGGACCAATCTGTCAGATGCTGACCCTGGGAAACTTTATTATTTACCACTGCTGGAATGGGAAAGGAAAATAGCTGAAACACGCACAGCTCTCGGATACATGCGGCGCAATTGTCTACAAAAGGCAGCTCCATGGGAACTCCACCGGAGAACCAGACACACTCAGCAAACACAGCCGAGCTGACAGAGTGCTCAAGGAGAAGTGTGAGGCGTTAAACATTTCCTTTCCTTTCTCTATTAGCTTTTCACAACAGGACAGAAACTATCTGAATACTTTTTACTTGTAAATTCTCTGAAATGAGTTTTTCAAAGTACTTAGAGATACATTTCCATCAGCAGCAGCAGCACTGATCCTTTACTAATTCATGAAGAAAAAAAAATAATGAAATAATTGGTAAGAGCTGATCCCTCAGGAAAGAAAGATGCTTGATTTTATGACTCAGCCTGGTCACTTGGGCTGGGAGATACACAGGAATGTGAGTGCTCCAACAGCCGGCATTTTGCATGCCTGCTCTTTCCTCCCCATCCTGCTCTCACTACCTGAAGCTGCTGCAACCAAACACTCATTCACTATGCCTGTCACCTGGGATTGGGTTTTAATAAAAACACCAATCCAAACACCCAGGGTGTTGTATATGAGCTACCAAAATTAGCTAGTGAGAAATGTTGGAGAAAAGGGTGTGTTACAGCCTCCTCCTGTCTAGGGTTTAGGTGCCTTGTTCAGGTTTAGCGGGACATGCTTCTTTTCACTCCAGATTCGCAGTCCTGAAAACTTAATTACAGCTTTTCACCTCGCATTAATAAACACCCAACCCACCCCTTATCCTTGAATAACCCATCTCCTGGGGGTTCCCGCTCTCCCTAGATGCAGGGAGTGCATTCCTACTGGGGAGGAGCCTGGGTGAGGCTGCAGACAAGGGAGGGTTGAGGCATCTGACTGCTGTCTTCCAGAGGGAAGGGCGTGTGTTCTGTGTAGCCCAGGAAAGGCCATGGTCTCAGAGACCCCACTAAACCAAGGCAAGTTTGTCCAGTGACAATGCCGCTATATGTAGGTCCCATCAACACTGAGGAGGTGAGTCCCAAATTGCCCAGCCCATGTTAACCTGGGGCACTTGTGTGTACCTGGGAGCAAAACCTGGTGTCAGAAACGAATGGCATCGCTTCAGGTGGGACCTGCATGACTCAAGTGGCCAACACGAATGGGTCTATAACTTCAGTGGCCACCCCATCCTCCCCAAGCTGTTACTCCATACCGAATGGTCCAGAAACACTGGAGTTTTCAGCCTGGCTTGGGAAAGAGCCAGGGCTGCTCTTTAAAGAGAAGAACAAAGGCATGCGAGGAGGTGCTTGGTGTCCATAGTGCCACATTGCTGTCAAAACCAACAGTGTGAGCCTTTTGCCTTCTCTGGTGCCTGAGTTGGAGCCTTGAGCCCCTCATCAGGCACTAAATTTCTTCCTAAAAGAAAGTGAGCATGGAAAAAGCTGAAAAACGGGCAATGGACTGAAAAATTTGCAATGAAAGGGCAAAGAAACCAGTTTCAAAACGCGCAGAACTCTCCCTGGCACTCACTCACCACCTCCACCCTCCAAAGCTGTGAAACAACTTGGAATCGACTTCCACTCAGAAGAAATCTAGCGACCTTTGTGCCAACTATTAGTTTGAATCCACTTTATAAGAAACTAAAGGGAAAAGCGAAGTTTGAGCTTTCGTTTACTCTGCCGCCCGTCTCCTTCACCTCCCCGATGAAGCGGGAAATGCCATCACAGCCCCGGCTCGGAGGGAGCTGCGGCTCCGCCAGAACGTGTCCCCAAGAGGTGTCCGTGGGAGAGGGGACACCCGCGGACGCGCACAGACACGGGCACACTCACGCACCGCACACACACCCGCACCAGGCGCGGCACTAGCGGGCGGTGCCTCCAGGTACGCCCGCCCCGGCGCGGCCCCGGAGGGGCGGCCGCGGCTCCTCGCCCCACCCCGCCGCGCCGGGAGCTCGCCGCCCCCCGGCTGAAGTCCGGTGCCGCCGTGCCGTGTCGGGGGTGCCGTCACTCGGCGCTTCAAGCATGCTCCTAAGATGGCGGTAGCGGCGGCGGGCGGCGGCCGGGCGCAGCGCAGCGGCTGGCTGGAAGTTTTGGTGCGGGACCGTTGGCACAAAGTGCTGGCCAACTTGTGCGGAGAGGCGCTGGTGCTGAGCGGCGAGGAGCGCCCCGACGGCGCGGCACACAACGGCCTGGGAGGCGATGGGGCGGCGTGCCGCGGGGCCGAGGGCGGTGGCGGGGCGGCGGCGGTGCGCACCGCCTTCACCGACCCCCCCGAGCAGGTGCCCGAGGCCGTCTCCAACAAGAAGCGGTGCGTGAAGGTGCTAAAGCAGGAGCTGGGCGGGCTGGGCATCAGCATCAAGGGGGGCAAGGAGAATAAGATGCCCATCCTCATCAGCAAGATCTTCAAGGGGCTGGCGGCCGACCAGACCCAGGCGCTCTATGTGGGTGATGCCATCCTGGCCGTCAACGGCACCGACCTGCGGGACGCCACCCACGACGAGGCGGTGCAGGCTCTCAAGCGGGCCGGCAAGGAGGTGCTACTGGAAGGTAGGGAACGGGGAACAGGGGCAGCCCGGGATGGGAAGCTATGGGGCATGTCAGCTCGGCTGCCCGAGGGGCGGTGGAGCCGAGCGGCGGGGTGAAGCGGTGTCTCCGCTCCTCTTGTACCGCTCCCCTCGTACCGCTCCCCGGGCGCCTTTCCAGCGGGGAGAGTTCATATCCCGCTGCTCCGAGCCGCGCTGGGAGCCCCGACGTGCGCGGAGGCTGTGGCCCCTCGGGAAGTGCCGGTCGGGCTGCCGGGAAGCTGGGTGTTAAGTTTCTGTCCTCACATCAGCCGCGGAGACCCGCAGCCCCCGGGTCGGCTCCCGCGTTGAGGGTTCCCGCAGGAGCCTCGCAGACCCCTTCTGGGCTGAAGGGTCCTCAGGAGCTGCCGTCTGTGTGTTTTCGCAGCTCTTCAGCCCAAGAAAGGCGGGGGGAGCTGGGTACCGGCAGAGGAAGGGTTAAAGGAGTAATGGAACCCCCTCCGGGCTGAAAGGGAGAGGCTTGGGGACTTTTCCCTGGGCATCTGGAAACGCGCGACACTGCCTTCCCTCCCTCCAATTCCTTCTTCCCCTTTCCACAATCCCACCCCCGATAGGGATGATGGGGGCAAAGAGCTCTGGTTGAAGCTGGCAGCACCTCACTGATACATTAACCATCCCTGCAAAGCAGTGGCTTTCACTTCCTTTCTCAACGGTAACTGAAACACTTTTGTAAGAAGTAGCCTTAGAAACTGAGCCTGGAGTAGAGAGCAAACGTTGGTGTGGAGGGAGGAGGGTGTCCCTCCAGGACGGGACGGATGTTGAAGAGGGAGCCAGTAGAAGCAGAGCTGGGTTCTGCAGCACAGCAAGAGGCATTCGCAGGTGTTTAATTCTTGTCTCCTCAGAAGCACTAATTTACGTGCTCCACCTGAGAGAATGAGCAGCTTCAGCAACGCCCTTGGCGCGTGTTCGATAAAGTGATTACATATTTGCCCACTAGTTCGTTTAACCGGAGGTCAGTGGCATTTGAGGCATGCTGCTGCACCGCTTCCCCAGGGCCATCGCCTTCCTCCCACCTCGCTGTGCCTGTGGCCTCTTTGGTACTGAACATGTTTTCACGTGTGTCTTTTTGGTGCTTATTCCAAAGAGCAGAGGAGGTGCTGCTGCTGCTGCTTAGGAGATGCCGCTGAGGATCAGCCCTAAGCAGCCAATTAGGGCATAAAGTTATGGGAAAAGTTTGAAGAGGTGGGAAGGTGGGAAAATGTCAGCTGCAGCAGTGTGTGCTGAGGAGCTGTTTGGTGGTGTCCATGTGGTAGTGAAAACTCTGAAAGAGTGCTGTCCTGTGAGGATTTTGGAAGCCACGGGCAATTACATCTCTCCTCTGGGAGCAACGTGTGTCTCATCCTCCCTCACTGCAGCTGAATTGCTTATAGAGATACCTGTGAAGTCTTAATGTGAACTTCTCTTTGAGGTCTGAACTGCAGCTGTTGATCTGAATACTGTCACTGGCTTGTTTGCACAGCTTTAGTGCTCCCTGGGGTGCAGGCCAAGCAATATCTGACCTTTGGTGTGATCTCATGAGTAATGTATATAGTGCTTGCAACAGTCTCCCTCCCTCTGTGGTGCCTGCAGTAGCAGCACCTGAACGCTCTGCTGCTTGTACGAGTCTGAAAAAGCCTTCAGTTTTCTTCCTGGTAGGAGTGAAGATGAAGCTGTTTCAGTGTGGATTCTTGGCACCCTCCTTCTCTTCACTCCGCTCATTGTCACAGCTATTTTCTTGCATTTCTTTGCTCCGTGAAGGCTGATGTGCCTCAGCGGTTGTTTCTGTGATTGAATTTGTAATCTGTAAATGGAGAGCATGTTTCACTGGTCATCCCTGTGTAGAGTTAAAATACTCTGACGCTGAATTCAGTGTTTTGTCCTGCCTTTCTCTTGCTATTTCAGCAGAGTAACCAAGACTAGAGCCGACTGCAGCGCTCCCCAGGAGGCTTTACTCCCTTCAGAGGGAACCTCTCCCTGGGAATGGCCTGTGTAAACAGGCAGTTTAAAACGGTTCTCTGCAATTCAGTCTCCCACTTTGAAGCTCTTTCTTCAGTAGCACAGTCTAAAGTGGACAATTTATTACTAAAGGAAGGAAAATCCAATAGTTTTTTTTTTTTTCCCTTTAATGCATAGGAGGGAGAGCCTTGATTTTCCTTTCCTTCCAGACAATAGGAATTTGCTGTTTCCTGACTTCTTAGAGAGTTAGTTACTGCACAAAGCAGTCCATGATGGGGCAGGGCAAGACCCCTGCACAGATACTCTCTAATATCTTTCTCCAATTAACAGAGCAATGCCAGCGTGTGTTTCCAGGGTCAGAAAGTACCATTTATAGTTTCAGGGAGACTCTGAGACTTGCTGGTGACTTCCAGACCAGGAAAGCTGAATTTGCGGAAGTATGGCAAGGTGAGAAGCATGAGGGTCACACTTCACAATGCAGCAGGGCTCTGGGTATTGCGCAGTGCATTGTGCATTCCTGGAAAGGGTTTTATGGTTGAGTATTTCCTAGAGGTTATCGGCAGTGAAGATGTGATCAGTATGGTTCAATACACCCTCCAGAGTGCTAGAGCCTGTCTGGTATATAGTGTCCTTCCTAAAATTGCTTGCTCAGTGAAATGAGCCATTTACCAGCTCAGCACTACACTGTAGTCTCTCCTGCATTCCTGTGCAAGGAGGAAGGGAACAGAAAATCCCTCCCCATCCCTCTGCACTGTGTGTGGGTTGCAGGGCTGGCACTGGGGCTGGTGATGGGGCGAGGAAGGTCTGCAAAGAGGGGAAGGGATGGGGCAATGTTTTATTTTGGCACTTGCCATTTTTGCTGCATTAGTTGCTATCTCTGAGCTGGTCCAAGTAGGGATTACTTACTGAAGGGTCAGGGGTGGCATAGCTGCAGTTGCTGTGCTGGTGTGGGGGGCCACAGCTGTAAGACACATGAGAGAGGTCCTCCTCTAATGAATTTAATATCTGTGCTGGCTTGTTCTGTCCTCTCATTTTCATAAAGGGTATCAGTCTGTTGCAGACCTCACTTCTGTAGGACTTTGTAGTTCTGCTACTAAGCTAAAGTAGAAATCAGTTCCTTCTTACAAGTCTGATCTGTGGGGTTGGCCAGGGTGCCTTGAAATCAGGTAGGATTTGATAAATGGAACGGATATAAGGCAACAGGCGACACTGTCACAGGAAGAGCTGCAAAGCAGAAGGTTCAAGAGGAGGGGATGGTGATGGTGAGGAAGGACTTGAGCTCTAGAAAATCCTTCTTTGTCCTCATCGGCAGGATGGACCTCTTCTGCCTGCATGGTTTAATTTCCTGTGGGCTTTCTGTCACGGCTTGGGTATGGGTGCAGGGGAGCAAAGCTGCCAGTGAGCAGGGGCAGAGGAAGTCTTGCTGTTGGGTTTGTCAGCTTGGGATGACTCCTCAGGTGTTCAGTATGTCAGGATGGAGCTTCTCACCAGTGTTCAGAAGTGCAAAGGATTTCCTTACACGAGAGATGGGACAGCCTCCTTGTACAGTGCATATTTGCAGGCATGGAAGGCAGCTAAAATTATCATGACAGCTATTGTTTGTACATATCATTTCCCTGAGGTTCTGTCAAATTGGGTCTTGTTAAATAAGCACTTTGGAAAATCAAGCAGCCCCTTTGTGCTGTGTGAAGCACATTACATTCAAGTGCCTCTCAAGACACAAAAGGTGTTTGTTTTTATCAAAGCATACTAGATGAAAGTAGCCCCTTGGCATGCTCTGTAACTGAGCTGGTTGTGCAATCTCTATGTTTTCAGTGAAAAAATGAAAAATTGAAGTAGCCTGTGCTAATGTCAGGCAGGACCTCTCTGCATGATGCTGCATTTGGATGTGTAGAAACAAACCCACATCAGTGTGTTTTTGCTGCCCGGCTGCAGGATGTATTTTTTCAGTCGCATCAGTTCCTAACTTGTTCGATGTGTGTGAACAAGCTTCTTCTGATGATGGTGATGGAAGGTCTGTATAGGGAAAAGGAGCATCTTAGTATTGATAGAGTTTTTCATTGATTTTGGGTGATTCCCTGGTAAGCTAACGCAATTGCAAGGTAGGGGTCACAGCTCCTTTGAGAATTGGCTCTTGCAGCCTCTCTGGGATTGCAGACATCTCCCACAGAGAGGCAGCCCCCAACACAGTGAACTTTAGCATATAGACAGTAGACATAGTCATCTTCTGTAGCCTTCTTGAGAGTAATCCACAGCTTTAAAGCAATGTAAGAATAAGCATGGTGCAGTCTGTACCATAGTAACGTGTATTATTTTCCAAACAATACTTCTGTAAGAATTGTAAGGATTCTCTCCCTTCCTCCCCTTTTTATATTTTCTTTAAGTGAAGCAAAGCAGTTCTGCCTGTGTGAATTACATGTTGAAGTAGTGTAAAATAGGCTACTCGTTGGCTGTATTTTCCTATCTTATCTATGTTTTCATGTTTCTTTCAGTAAAGCAGAGACAATGGGAGATTTGTGGGGGTTAACAAAATATAATATTTATCCAAGGAAGCGTGTCCCTTGCAAGTATAGGGGAAAAATGAGGCACAGAGCACTTAATAAGTGCCTGTGTGGCATAACTACTTACTACATTCAGGGCTGTAAATCTCAGTGATTGCAAATTGTATGCAGTTATTCTTTACACTCACAGTAAGTATACGGAGAAAACAGTTTGCCTTTTCTTCAGTGCCAGCAAATATGCAGTTAGGAAAATGCTTTGTACTTAAAGGTTATACCACATTTCATAGCCTGTGTAGCTGCCCTTGGCACACATCAGCTTGAAATTGAAAGGGAAAGGAGCAGGTAATCTTATCCTCAAGAATACCAGGTCTAAGCAGTCCCTCAGAATCTCAGTTTTGATTGTTTCAGCTGCCTGTGGCTGATGGGGAAGCTTGAGTGGGAGCACTTGATGTGTCCTTCATTGATTAGATTAGATTACAGGCTAATTTAGCAGTCCAGACAGCCTGTATCACCTTTCACAGATAAGAATCAGTACATCTTCTTTGCAGTAAATCTTGTACAAGTCCTCTTTCTCAGTTACTGTAAAGAAAATAAAGCCGTTGTGGCCAACAAATTCCTAGATTTATCTAGACCAAGTGCAGCATGCCCCCTCAACCCACCTACCTTGGAAGTCCTATACTAAGCCGTATAGAAGGGACTTAGTACCAGCTCCTTGAGAGTGCTTAGAAGATTAAATATGTCTAGGCATCTGGGATTCAATTGCACGTACGGAGTTGACATGTTTAGTATCATTAGGGGGGAAAAAAAGCATGGTTTTAAAAACCCAGCAGTAATTCCTGTGTGGAAAATTAAATTGAAAACTTGGTGTAACTCTTTGAAGACTCTTTAAACAATTAGAGTAAAATTGGAAGCTGAAGGCTTTTGCCATAGTTAATGAAACAGTGTTTGTATATTGTGTTACTGTGGTAGGTGCCTTTTCACTGAAGGCTGGTCCCACCATCCAGTAAAGGCATTTTCCCACATTTGATTGCCAGTGGCACTGGCCTTTCCCCATCCCTGTCACATGCTGGGTTTGTGTTTTGCCTGCTTCAAGGGAGCTGATGCAGAGTCTCTGTGATTGAAACTGGCATTTATATTTGGGACAGCCCAATACAGGTGCTGATCCCAGTAGTTGATCGTTTCAAGTATAGGTTGAGAACAATTTTTACTTTTTTCACTTTCGTAATATGTTTGCATACCACATAGTGTGGAGCTTCTCCTAGTAGTAATTTGTCTGTAAATTTGACTTAGAAGTATAGCATCTGTTTGTGTGCATTCAGAGTTCATAAGTTTTGGAGTGTGTATCTATTTGTAATCTGCTCTGCTGGTCACTCTGCTTCCAGGCTTTAAGAACACATAATTTCCATTCCATTTTTCTAATTCAGATTTCTGATCATAGGATTATTTTGTACTTTATTCTGCACGATTATGTTGCCATGGCTACTTGTTAGAATTTGTACTGCTACTTCACTAGAAGGGAAATTGGAGGAAACAGTAGTTCAAGAGAGCAATAGCATGTGTAAATGAGCAAAATATGATGGGAACAAACCTGTCCCAGTGCTGCACGGGAGACTGGCTTTCCATCCGAAAAAAATTCTTCAAGCATCCCAGTAAAGTGATTGGTGAAGAGGAGATGGTACTGGTGTTTCTAGAACATGCAAAAAGTCTTTTAACCCTATCTCTTATAGGGTTTGTGACTAGCCTGTATAACACAGTTTTGCTTGACAAGGTAGGTGTAGGTAAATGCTTCTGAGCTTCCTACAGAAGCTGTAGCTGGTGGGAAGGGAGCTTCACTGTGCCCAGCTGAGTCACCTCTCCAAACCTTAAACTATGTTGACCAGAGAAAAATACTGCTCTTGGTATAAGCTGTGTCTATGCTAATGGTCTTTGCCAAGACATCTGTACTTAGAGCAATCATGGAGAGAATGGTACAGTTGTTAGCAGGCTGGGAAAGGCCTGGGACTCTGGTGGGAATAAACAGTCTGTTTTGGCAGGGGCACACAGCTCATTGTAGAGATGGGAAGGAACATCAGGGTAGCAGCATTTGGTACATGCCTTGAGGAGGGAGTTTGAAGATGTTTGAGGTGAGGCATGGCTGATTTGGAATAGAGGTTTTGTGAGAAACTACAAGGTATGTAGGAAGTGTGGAGTGCTACTTGTCACTCATGCTACACATTGGAAGGTGAGCCTCTTTTATGCTCTTAAATGAACATCTGTCAGCTGCTATGTTGCAGGACCAAGAAAGCAGCTCTGTGAGGCTTGGTCCTCATGCTTTAGAAAATGGCTAATGGCCTTCCCTTCTGGGTCTTGCACTTCTGTAAGAGAGAGGGTTCATTAAAACTATGGTATCCAGCAACACTGAGTAATGAACTCAGACACAAAATTCATTGACCGAGCTCTGCTTGCAGGAGCAGTTGGAAAAAGACAAAATTGGTTTGTCCATCGTCCACTTAGCTATCAAAACATACTTTTCTCCACAACATAAGTTAACAACCTTGCTTACCAAAGGTTTAATCAACTGTGACTAGTCCTTCAGATTGCTTTACCACGAGATACAGCCTTGCTGTTGGGTTCAGTTTGTTCCTTCATGTAAATTAAATTATGGGACTTAATTTCTGCATAACTCTTTGGCAGACTTGAATTTCTTCCTGCTGCTACTGTACACTTCTGTTACAGTCTGGCTTTAATTTTGTCTGCCTAGAACTTGAACTACTGAACTGGTTACAACTTTTGCTGTGCATATACTAAGGGCACAACAGAGTAGGTCACTGCCAAAGCAGTGCATCTGAATTGTAGCTATTGGGTAAAATGGAATTCTTAATAGTAAGGGAATGAGCCAGAACTGTAGATGGTGGAGAAACTGTCTCTGATTAGAAATGATTAACATAAAGCACACTCCTCCTGAAACTGTTGTGCAGCTTTTTGCTGAACTGTTGGAAGTCATGCTTGTTGGCACAGCTCTAAGTCATCAAAGCTAAGGCTGTGGCTGTTTATTCCTCACTGCTCTGGGATCTCTCCATCTAAAGATGATGTGTATTTGAGCAACGAGTTTGCTTCAGAACATAGGTCAGTAACTTGTGAGTGTGCATCTGTGTGAATAGCTTCTGTTCACTTTAATGGCATGCTAAAAAATGGTAAATCTTGATATGGTGTAAGTATTTGAGAAACAGGATCCTTTTCCCAAGTATTTGAAAGTCACAGGCATATTGTAACATAAAAATAAAATTTAAAAACTTTTTTACTTTAGAAAAGCACAGCATCAGAATATAAATCCTCTTCTGGCAAAGGAGGCACGACTTAACTGATTTGCTTTAACAGATACCATGACCTAATGGGACTATTTATCAGCCTCATGTGCCCTTTCAGGGAAATAGGGCCATTAGTTAAGCTTTATGTTTCATTTGCCGTAGACATATTTTGCTGGTGCAATATCTATTTTGGCTTTTAACATAATCAAGTAGTTATGAGAGAGTATTGAAAGCTATACCATGGAAATAATGTGTCCCCACTCTTGTCTGAGTTATTTCG
The DNA here is from genome assembly GCF_028554395.1 of Pezoporus wallicus. Classification (NCBI taxonomy): domain Eukaryota; kingdom Metazoa; phylum Chordata; class Aves; order Psittaciformes; family Psittacidae; genus Pezoporus; species Pezoporus wallicus. The sequence goes on from NW_026639618.1 coordinate 864,209, forward strand.
ATATAGATGTTTCCAGGATGATTACTGTGCTGGCATGTGTGTTTTAACTGCCATTGGCTCTGATTCTGTAAGGGGAGAAAGAGGCAGCCGTGTGAAGGTGAAGATGCTGGAGAGGTTTAATGTTATCCAGCATGTAGCTTATTGAGGCTGCTTTAAGCTAATAGCTTTAACTCAGAGAGTGAGAGTTTATCTGTTTATCTCAGAGTTTGGGCTTTAGTCACTATGAAACAGCCTTGAAGGACAGTCAGTAGTGGGACTGGCAGGACAGCAGTGCCAGACGTGATTTCCCTCATAGCAGGCAGATTCACTCTTGCCGGGCAGGAGCCAGCGGGATCCTTCTCTTACTGATGTGAAGCCAAAGAAGGGATTTAATTACTGGATATTCAAGAGTATTTTGCAGGAATGAAGCAAGCAGGATTTGCATTCAGTACTCACTGCTTAAGTTTTGTTTTTTTATTTGTTTTTTTTTGATTCATTTTGTTGAGGGCTTTTTTGTTTCATGGGATTCTTTGTGGTGTTTTTTGTTGGGGATACTGGGAACAGAAAAAAACGCTTCCAAATTACTATTGTTTCCCAAAGGACATATTACCCTTGGTAACTGTCTGCCCCTTTTGACTTTTTTGTCCTGTCTAATGCAGTGGCAGACTCTTCTCTTAGCCAGCCTCCTCCACCAGTGATGTGTGGCTGGGATGGAGGGGTGTCTCCAGAGAACCAGAAGGATTCCTGTAGGATTACCTACCATATAAATACATACCTAGGCACCAAGACACACACCATAAGATATATTTATACGCATACTTCTGTAATGAACAGCCCCATCAACAGCTGTCCCTTGTTTGGGGCTTGACCTTCAAATGTTCTTGAGGCCAGTGTGGTTGTACTAACTTTAGGTTGCTAGGTCTTTGCCGTGTATGGAGAGGCTGAGTTGATGCCTTTGTTACCCATCGGGTCTCTCTGCTTTGAAGGTAGCACAGTGGGCTGGGCTCAACACTGCATGGAGAGGCTTTACGTATTGCACCCGTTGGAAGCCTGTTCCAGGGCAGGGGATGTGGTTGTGAGCCCTCACAAAGTCAGGAAGATGTGCTTACTGCAAGAGAAGGGGAGGAAGCTTCAAGCTGGAGTGACTTGGATGACGGCAGGCTCCTTGGGAAGAGCTCCGGGTGTTATTACTGTGCTTTGCCTACATTAAACTCATCTAAATCTTAGAAGCTCAGGTAAATGACTGCTCAGAGGGTTAACATAGCTCAAATTCTTTCAAACTGAGGAAATCCTGAGCACGCTGTTGGGGAAAGACAAAAGCAACACTTAAAAACCTGTGGACAAACCCCAGGGTGCTACAGATGCCACAGCTAATCTACCTGAAGCCATTGTTGCTGTCTTGGCTTTTGCTGCCCTCTTCTTGCAGAGGTAGTTGGGTTGCAGGCTGATGCTGGGATGACTGTAGGCATGAGTCTCTTCTAGTCCTGGGGAGGAAATCTGTATTCCTGCCTGTCCTGGGTTCAGCAGTAGCAGTCATTTTTCTCCTTCTTGGTAGCTGGTGCAGTGCAGTGTTTTGACTTTCAGCTCGGGACCAGAGCTGATAACAGTGATGTTTTGGTTTGGCCAAGAACTTTGTGAGCCTCATGCTCTGCCAGGGAGGAGGGGAAGGCGGGAGGAAGCAGAGACAGGACACCTGACCCAAGCTAGCCAAAGAGGTATTCCATACCACAGCACGTCGTGGCCAGTACATAAACTGAGGGCAGTTACCCGGAAAGGCTGGGTAGACTGCGGGGTTGGAGGAGGTATCGGTCAGAGCTTGATCGGGCTGGGGGGGCGAGTTATCGGTCGGCTGGTGGCGAGATGTCGTATTCTCTTCCCTTGTTATTTCCTTTATCATTGTTATTACTGGTGGTAGCAGTAGCGATTTTTGTTATACCTTAGTTACTAAACTCTTCTTATCTCAACCCGTGGGAGTTGCATTCTTTTCGATTCTCCTCCCCATCCCTCCAGGAGTAGGGGGAGGGCAAGAAGGGGGGGAGTGAGGAGTGAACGAGTTACCTGACTGGGTTTAAACCACGACACTGCCTTAAAAGAAAAGATGAAAAAACTTTGTAGTAACTCCAGCCTTCTTCATGTTTGTGGAATGCTGGAGAAGTGTCCAGCCAAAAAGGTGATAAAAGAAACCAGTGTTTAAATTCAGGAAGGATGTAAGTGAAATGAACTAATTTTAAGAGGTTCCCAGTGCATTCAGTGAACGGCTGTCTGTATAAATAAGCCAGACCCAAGTGATGTATGAGAGCAGATCATAAAGAAAACATTGCAGTAACAAACTAGTGGAATTTCCACTTAACACATTAAAATCAACCCTGAAAGGTTCCATTAAGGAACTCATAAATTGAAGTTCTAAGAGGCGGCGGATAAAATACCCCTGAAACTAAAAATGATCCTCTGTCAGTTTTATGTTTTCCTTTCACTGTGTTATATCTATTTTAATAAACATGTGGGACAGACTATCAAAAGAGCAGCTCTTTGTCTGTGAAGCCTTGAGGAAATAAACAGTCAGTCTGGGCTTATTATAAATTTCATTCAATAAAAATAAACTGAAATTGATTCTGGGCTTTGCCGGTGCTATGCTAGGGCCATTCAGTGTTGATCTTGCTTTATATATATATTGAACTTTTCTGCTAGGCATACCTTGAAATGTTAGTATTTAATGCTTGAGTTTTCATTCAAGTACTGCCAGAGCTTTCTGTCTATGTGCATAAATAGTATTTAGACCTTAGAAAGGTTTCAAGGTTTACTCTCTTAACAAACTATCGAGAAACAAACACCTTTTGCTTTCTGAGGAAGGAAAAGAAGGGTTGACTTGAAAATGCAAGTTTCTGTGGGAATCTTTATGATGTTTTAATTTGAAGTGGCATTTTATGTTTAAAAACAAAGCAGTTTGCTTTCTAAAGGCTGATTTGAACTTGCATTCAGAAACTTTTCTAAGTAGAATTTTCTATGTGGAGTAGCGGGGAATTACCCAAAGTACCTTCTCCTTGTGGAAAATCTTTGCAATCATGTCACATTTATCAACCGGAAATTTTCATGGCCAGAAAACTCAATGCAGTAGTTTTTTCCCATTTTGTTAAAATATGTAGTTCATTTCTTTAAGTGCAGGTGTTCATTCTGTTCTCTGGAAACTTTAGACGTGCTGTTCTCTTTAATCACTTTGTTCTGTTACTTTTCTATCAATACACACATTGTATGATGTGGATAAGGATGTATATTTGGTATGAGCCAAGACAGGTACGCTTCCAGTGGAGAAGTCACAAGTGATATATTGCATGAATTCCTGTAAGACATTTACATTTGATCTTTTCAGTTAGTCACAGTTCTGGGGTATGCTTCCTTGTTCGTATGAAAGTCAGAGTAGAAGCCTTGAATACAGATGGAAACGAGGAAGAAACTTCTCAAGTCTCTAAAACTGGCCTGAAATAGCTCTTCTAGGTGTGATTTTACTATCTCCTCAACGCAGCTGTAAATTAAATTGGCCCACTACCTTTTTAGCTTTTGCCTTATTAAAGACTTTGTGTACCACTGTATGTATACGAAAGAATCAAGAAGTGCTCATAGGATCGTAGGATGGTTTGGGTTGGAAAGGACTTAAAGATCATCTAGTTCCAACCCCTCTGCCATGGGCAGGGATGCCTCACACTAAACCATGTCACCCAAGGCTCTGTCCAACCTGGCCCTGAACACTGCCAGGGATGGAGCATTTACCACTTATTTGGCCAGCCTATTCCAGTGCCTTACCACCCTCACAGTAAAGAACTTCTTCCTTATATCTAATCTAAATTTCCCATCTCATGAAACCATAAAGAGTGGGAAATTATTTCTGTGGGGGAATATACGATGCATTCTTTTGTTTCTTTGTTTGTTTGCTTGCATTTTGTTTACTATTATGTTGGCTGATGTTGGTTTAAGAATGCTTTTTAATGTAGCTGTTTAATTCTAACCTAGCCCTGGTGTGGGTACCACTATAAATGTCTATCAGCAGTATTACATGGGCACAAGGTACAAGTGGGTACACACATATAGTGTAAGCGTAGAACTTGTGTGTGTGTTGTACCTGTATTTGCTCTTATCCAAGACAGAATTTGTTTGTTGTCAGTGCTATGTAGATTAAGTTAATTGTTCTGTGAAAATGGAAATAAATAAAGTCTTGATTATATCTGCATGGAAGGAGTCTCTGTGCTGATTTGTTTGCTGGAGTGCTTCACGGGAGGCTGCACCTGCAGATTTGGTTTTTCTCGGGGTCTGTGTTCTCTATACACTGTCTGTGTCCGGCTGACCCTCCGGTGGTGACCAGATGATGCCTGGGCTGGTGGGGACAGCCTCCTGTCTGATAGAGTGCCAGAAAAGGGGAGTGAATGCAGACCAGAATTCGGGAGAGCGAAAGCCACCTCCTCTTCAGGTTGGCATGAATTTTCCCATTGACTTCAGTGGGATTAGGATGTTTTTTAGCAAGCTATAATGACATAAATCACTGATGGGGAAACAATGATGCTTATGCAGCTTTATCCTGTCCCTGATATGGGCATTTATTCTCCTTTAAAATAATATGGACAAATCTTTAGTCCTTACTGGGTGACTCACTTTGCTGGCTTCCTGCATGCCTGAAAAGACCTGCTTGCAAGCTTTTCAGTTGATGCTCTATGTTAAGAAGCTGCTTTACTGTGCTTAGCAAACCTGACTCCATACTGCCCCTCTGCAACCCTTTTGGCTTTTCCTTCCTCCCTTCTTGCTCCTGTGAAGAATAATGAGCAATAGCATTGTAAAATAGATGTGGCAGCAGTTCAGTCTCTGATTTCAGTCATTTTGCACAGTAATAATTGATTAAACAGTTGTTATTTCTTAATCTACTGTTCAGGGCTAATCATAAAGGTTGAGTAATTCAGTGCAGTCAGATCTGTGCCTAAGCTGTGGGGTCCTTGTCTCAAATTAGAAAAGCATCAAAATGTTGCTTCTGCAAACCTCCACATTTCTCTTAAATTCCAGGCTGACAGATGCTGTATCAACAGCTTTCCAAAGGGCGTTTCAGATTTTTCTTTCTTGTTCAGAGAAAAGCTCTGATCTGCAACAGCAGAGACGCACTAAAAATAATGTTAACCGGAGCAGAAGCAGTCATTGTCTTTGGAGACAACAAAAGTGAAATTTCAGGTGAAGACTGGTCTGTAGTTTCCTCTAACAAGCTGCACCCAGCAGAAATGTGACCTCCTTCCCGTCTGAACAGGAGGTTTGTAGGTGCCCTCCTACGCTCTCTGTTGTACTGTCAATGCATAGATGGTTCTGCAGGAGAAATATGAGTTCGCTACTTCCTTGGTGCCATTGCTGTGTATAATGCCAGACTGTGACAGTCATCGGACATATTCTGGGTTTGAAGAGTCCTTCGAGCCTGACCTGACAATGCAACACTCTTCTCCCTCTCTCCCAACCTTGTTTTTCCGGGTATCGGTTGCCTCTTTTCTGGCTTCTGACTGCATCATTTAGGATGTGGGGCAGCATTAGAAGAAGTTTGATGTTTATCATCCTGATTATGCAGGAAAACCTGCAGTTGTAGCTGAACAAGTAATTGCATAATCAAAACGTTAGCTTGCTGACTTTATCCTGGCTGGGTGCTTTGTGTATGTGAATGCTAGCAGATCCCTGTTGGGGATGAGTGCTGTGTCTGGGTAGGCTTTATCACCTGGCTAACAGCCAACCCTAATGGTTTTCTTTATCTCTAAAGCAGTGCAAATTTGCAACTGCAGTTTAAGAATGATTGAAGAGTGACAGAATTGGTATCATCACAAGACAGTGCATAAACTGTAAGTCTGCTGTATTTGGTGTCTGAGGTCTTGGGAGAAGCTGGGTTAGCTCATGAGCCCTGAGGCCTTCAGGCCTGGAATGCAACCCAATTACCTTGTTGGTTTGTTTGTTTTTTTTTCCTTTTAAATATAGGCATCATTAGGACATATAGTGAGTTAAAACTAACCCCTAATTTTAAACCCGTAATCATAGCTTTGGGAGAGTGTTGCAAAGAAAGCACTTACAGTATTACGTGAAGAGTACCCAGTATAATAACTGATTGAGAAAACTCAAGTGAGACACAGCTCTGCAATAACTCCATGTTTTCTGAACATTATTTCCTTGATAAATGCTGGGAATAAAAATGATGTGAGTCTGATTCAACAGATATTTCAGCTGTGGTGCCCCTGTCATCAGCTCCTCTGGGGCTCAGTTCTGGCTGATGGACCCTGTAGTGCATCCTGAGTCCTTCAAATAGTCCTTCTGAAGGGTGCTGTGTATGAGCCACAGTAACCAAGAAGGCTGGAGAACCACCTCCTGCCATGTTCCTGCTTAGCGTGGGAGGTGATGGAGGGCAATGGGAGGCCTGCTCAGACCAGCCTTCCTCACGGCTACTTTGCGCTGGGAGGATCCATGTGGCTGGATCCACGGCTCCTGTGCACAGGTACTCCCTGGAAGTGCTTTCAAAACAGAAGTAGATCACACTGTGTCTTCAGCCTTTAAACAAATATTGTAGAATAACAATATATGAAAATACAAACATATGAAAACAGATCTTCCGCTTTGCAGGCTGAAGTGGGGTGGGCAGCCAGCAAGGTCGGGCAGAATGCCCTTATCCAGTCCTCTGCCTTGCGTGTACAGGCTGGAGGTTTGCGTATTGCCTGTGCTCTGATCCTGTAACTGCATAGATGAGGATAGCTTTGCATGAGTAACATGTCTTAATTGATTTCATTGAAGCTAAGTTTGAGTAAAGCTTTGCAAGACAAAGACCCATGATGTTGTTTTTCCTCTCTTGTGGGTGCTGACTGCACTATATAAAGCTGCTTGCTGTTGAGCCTGTCACCATTCAAGGTGAGGAGAAAAAAGCGCTCATGTTTTTATTATCATTCCTCCTTCCCGACCTACGCTGCACCAAAACAAGCAAGTGGTAGTGACTGCCAAAGAGAGAACTGCTTTGTAGATCACAGCTTTTCTGCTGGAAAAAAACTTCTTTTTAAAGAGCACAGCGTTGAATGTACAAATTAAACTGTAATTTACACAGCTGAGATTTTCATGAGTGCTTCCTATGAGTATTCTCAAGGTGTAACATTTTGAAATAACGACATTTGCTAGGAACAGGCTTTGGGGAAATGGGACTTGCTTTTCTACCCTTCCCCCTTTGACGCCAGCCTGTGTCAGGCCAGCAATGGGAACCCGTCAGGAGGACTGTGGCCAGTTTGGAACAGATCAGCCTTTGTGTCCCCAGCACAAACATCCCTCTTCTTTCTGAGGGAATGGGGAAAATGGGTTCTGACCCAGCATGACTGGCTGTTTGTGGCTTGTCTGTCAGGAAGAGGGAGACAAGTGCCTCCTCTGTTCAAATGCTGCTGCAGAGCTAACTATTAAGCAGGCAGTTAAACAGTTTGAATCTGTCTGAACCAAAGCTTAACATCAGCAATAAGGTATTTCAGCTGAGTCACAACACTGCCCAGGTTGCTCTGCAGAGGTTTTCTTCTCTGGTTAGAGGCTCACAGCTGCTGCACTGCCCTGGAGCACTGGGTGGTGCAGAGACACAAGTGGTGCCCAGCTAAGACCCTGATGGTCGTTTCTTCTGGCAGCTTAAGTCTTCAAGCGTTCAGTGGGAATATGTTTTGTGGGAACAAGGTAGAAATGACAAAAGCCAATAATAACATCTGCCATTGTTTGTTACTTTGGAAGGTGTGCCCTCATGAACTTAGGAAGAGAGCTGAAGTTGACATCTTTACATGTTTTCATTTGTATGATGCCTTACACGGATACTATTCAAGTGCTCGGTATTTTTACGCGTCCTGAGTGTACAACTGTGTACAACTGAAGTTACTTCACAGGGCCCAAGAGCTATTCACAGTTTTCCCTGAGCCTGGTGTAGCTTGCAGCACCTCTTTTTTTGGAGCACCTATTTTATGAAGACAGGCTGAGAGAGTTGGACTATCTCATCCTGGAGAAGTCTCCAGGAGACCTTAGAAAAGCTTCCAGTACCTAAAGGAGGGCTACAAGAAATCTGCAGAGGGACTTTTTACAAGGGCATGTAAGTGACAGGACAAGCGGCAGTGGTTCTACACTGACAGAGGGTAGATTTAGATTAGGCACTAGGAAGAAATTCTTTACTGTGAGAATGGTGAGACACTGTAACAGGTTGCCTAAAGAAATGATAAATGCTCCATCCCTGGTAGTGTTCAAGGCCGGGTTGGACAGAGCTTTTGGCAACATGGTCTAGGGTGAGGTGTCTGCCCATGGCAGGGGGGTTGGAACTAGATGATCTTAAGGTCCTTTCCAACCCAAACCATTCTATGATTCTGTCTGTAGCAAAATCTGGAGTGTTTCCATCACCAGGACCAATGCTTTTGACACCCTAACTGCCATATAGGAAGCATGGTCTCAGTTCTGTGTTTGCTAGTTGTGCAGATCCTTCTACCTCAGTTAATGATACGGAGCTGGGCTTGGGACATGGGCGGCTGATAAGCTGTAGCCTACAGGAGATGCATACATCACCTCCGAATGTTCTGTCTTTTTATTTGCAGCAGTGGTGATGGACTGTGAGAGGTGGGCCCAGCAGCTGACTGCCAGGCTAGGCAGTATTATTAAGGTCTAGTAACACTGATTAGAAATCAAGTGCTGAAGAAGCTTTGTGCTTAAGCCAAAGTCCATTCTTTGTTCCTCTAGCTCACCTGTTAGAGACTCTGTGGTTGCGGGGTGGGCTTTAGCAAATAAAACCAAGCAAAACATGTTTTTTTCAGGCCTGGTTAGCTGGCATGTTCACTTTTGGGTCATGGTTTTGGATGTTCATGGTGTAGAGGTAACAACAGAGTGGAGAAATGCAATCACGACACCTTGGTGTGTTGGGATCCTGTGTAGTCTTCTCTCTGGGGTGAAGGAGCACTGAGCCAACATGCTGTGAGACTGGATTGTGTCTGGGACTCTATCACCACCCAACAGTGTTCATCATATCCCATGGGGCAGGAGGGAAAATGCCTTGCTGATACCATCCCTGAACCACAAGTGCCAGAGAAATCGGTTTCCTCAGCAGTTTCAGACCTTTGCTGGGCTCCACAGCAGCATCTGGGAGCCAAACTTCTAGGTAGGCTTTAATTTGCTGTCAAGAACTACCATAGTAATGGCTTAGTTTTTTTCTTTTCAGAGGGGCTATGAAGGGGATGTAATTGTTTTAGCACTCAGAGAATGTGGAAAAGAACCCTTTACCTCCTAAATTTTTGACGTTCTTGTGTAATTGTGTGATATGCTAACAGAATGTGTTGTAACAAGGATGCAAAGCTAGAGGTCATGGGAAGTGAAATTTTACTCTAGGATCCCAACAAGCTGTAAAAACGCATTTGACTTTGTTTTCACGGTCCTCTTAGGTGATTAAAATTATGTTAGGTCTCTCCCTTACAACATTTTTCCAGCTTTCTCTTTGCAAGTAGAGGACAATTCTTCATTGCTCTATTCTCACTCAGTTACTTGATCCTCCAGAACTGGAGTTTTGAGGGAAAAGGAATTTGTTCAGAGCAGAAGAACAGAAAGTTGTATGTATCGTTGTTGCAGGTAATATAAAAAAACTCCTTACATAGTGTTTGAGAATATTAGCATGTAATTGTGTTGTATGTTGGACTTGGCAAGAAACTTGCACGAGAAAAGCTCATCGCTGTGCTGCAGTGCACCTCTTTCTGGTTGCACTGATTTAAGTGTGTGCAGTGCTGTGCTAGAAGCAGATTTTTTTCTTTAAATTACATGGGGTAAAGGTACGCTCCAGAAAGGATGGCATCTCTAATGCTGGTGTTTGCAGTGATGGAGTTTACAGAGCAGATTCAAAAGCGGTTTTGCCAGCAGAAGGAGCCATGGACTCCAGCATGGGGCAGAAGGCTGAGGTTGTAGGAGGGACCCAGCAAGGTGGTTTTGTCGCTGAAGCCAACATGTTGTGAAACTGCAGCGTGAGCTGAACGGGACTTTCCTGCCCTCATCCTGGCCTCGGCAGCTCATTCCTGCTTCTCCGCCTGAGCTCTGGCAAATGTTGCCCTGTGGCCATGCTGCACATTGGGGTGCTCCATGTCCCCCAAGTAGACTGCCTGGGTGGCAGCAAGGTCAGGGGAAGCTTGAGTCGTTAGAGGTCCCTTCTGGGGGCAGCTCCTGTTTGTGGTCTTTTTAAAGCTGTTGAATCTGCACCCATCGTGCTGAGCCTTGTCTTGTTATTGTCAACATACAGTTAATGAAATCTTGCCTGATGAAACCGACTTCAAACACTCAGTGATGGAGCAGGGCCAGGATCTCCCTTAGTGTTGCAAATTGTGCCAGAGTTCAGAAAAAGCCCCCCACACTTTTTCATTTTATTTGGAAAGTGCTAGACTTGTGTGTGCCAGTCTTGAGTTTTCAGTGTTAACTGTGTCACCTGCAAGTTAAAGTATGCTTCTTACCTGCTTTGTATTCTGCATATCCTAGCTTTTATATAACTTTGTGTTGCTGCATAAAGGATTGATATAAATCTTTCATACAGGCTGTCTCCTGGATGGTGTGTGGGAGTGGGAAATTCTACAGAAGTTAAAAGTACCTTTCCTGAATAAAGGCTGGGTTGATTTGATAGCAAAAGCAATGATTTTACAATTGAAGTGAGGAGTGAGAGACAGAGAATTAGACACCCCCACTACCTCTGGTGGGTGAAAAGAGGGACAGCCAAGTCTTGTGGTGCCCAGGAGCAAAGCACAGACTCAACTGAGGCTCAGGAGTTGTGCATATTTAAATGTTGATTTGGATTAACACAGAAGGGAGGACTGAGGTGCAGCAGTGTGTTGGACTGGGTAAGTTAATGCATGTTGGAGAGCTTCTGGTGAGGCCTGAACCATCCCTTACATGAATACTGGTGTTTCTGCAGTCAGGCAGGGAATTAGTTCACCCAGCTGAACGTGAAGAGTGTGTTTTCAATGTTGTTTCATCAATAAGGTGAAAATGTTTCCCTACCCGAGCATCTCTTATCGATTCCTTTACTGGCTCCAGTCCCGCTTGCTCTCTGGTCAGATTTGCTGAATGGTGCATGACTGTGTCCCTTAGACTTGGGCCAGTTTTTATGATCCCTTTTATAGTTTCTTCCCCCAGTATAGGATGCTCAGCACAGTAGAGGGGATGGCAAACAGTGATTCATGGATAGGACCGAAAGTTGGCCTGGCACTTCTTAAATCTACTAGAGAAATCACAATTACGTACTAAGTAGTTCCATCCTGCAGCTGGAAAGCGTGTGTTGTGAGCAGCCTCTGAACCCGTTGGTTTCAATTGCAGCAGCCTTCTTCATGTAGTAATACCTTGCTCTAGTTTGGTGTTGTTTTTTTTCCCCCTAACTGATACATTTTAGCGCAGTATCAGTTTATCTGAAACTTTCCATTCTGGGAAAGTACAAGAAATAAGAACCTTTGTGTCTGAAACAGTGACTAACTCCTTTTTGGGGGGCTTATTTGAATTAATAATAGTCATGACTAAAAAGCAATAGAATGGGGAGGCCATGGAAACCTCTTGCTCCCAATAGCCCAGATGGCATTTCTCCAAACTCACAGTGTGGGCAGATAGACTGCGACACCTCATGTGTCCCCTTCCATGCTATTTTGTCATGTTCTTTGAGAAATATGCACTAAAACTTCCCCTTTGGGAGAGGATTGAACTGTGTCAGCCCTTTTCAGGGACTGCCCAAATGAGAAACTGGACTTTTAATGAGGTTTTCGTTGAAGACACAGCCGACAGTGAAGGCAGCAAGCCTGGAGATGAACAGAGCTACGTGAGCTCCTGGACTTCAGGTTACCTTTTAAATATCCCTAAACAGTGTTAGACTGAGTGCCCATGAGAAAGTACACAGTGGAGGCAGCCTGAAAACCTTCAGGGAGCTTTGGGTGTACAGCAGCTGAGTGGTGGTACTCTGTCAGTTTATCTTAACAGTTGATACAGTAAAATCACCTTGCTTTCCCCTCCTCTCCTTGCCTACTGTGCCTCTCCCTGGTGCCCAGTGGCTGCTGTGAGCTGCCCCTGTCCCTTTTGTTCAGAGATGCTGCGGGGTGGTGCCATTTACACCAGGATGGGCACAGAGCAAAGGCAGAGGATCAGACTGTATGGTTGTGTTTATGTACCTGTAAGGATGTTTTTGATTTTTTCACTTTCCTTTTCTTTCTTTTGTATTTGAGCATTAAATCTTTTCGTGCTGCATCTCTATATGTATTCCTGTAGTTGTTCTTGCTCTTCCAAGCTCTTTTACCTGACTGTACAGGCTATTTTCTCTAGACCTCACAAGTATTTTTCTGCCATCCCTCTTTCCTTAAACTTCGCTTTTTTCTTTCTCTTTTCCCCTTAAAGCTACTACCGAGACCAAGTGCCTAAGCAGCGATTTTTCAACCCAAGTCATTGTTTCTTTGCTTTCGTGAAATTGTACCTTCCCTGCAAAATGACTTGGGCTGACTGCAGCCTTTGCCCTTTCCTGGAGCAGGAATGGCTCTTTGGCAAAGCCTTTCTTGGCTTGTGAACTTTGTACGTTGGTTACAGAAACTCCTCGCCCCCTTCTAGTAATGGGGCAAACCCAGGTCTCAGCTATACCTTTCTCAGCTCCTCAGAGAGAACAAAGCTTTTGAAAGTTCAACACCTCAGCTTTGCACAGGACAGAGGAGGTGGGAGGATTTGGCATCTTTCTTGCAGCAACAAAGGCAGCAGGAGGTGCAAAACATGAGTTTCAGACTCAAAACATTTCTTTTTTTTTTTTATCTTAAAATTGGGCAAGATGAATCTGGAAAGGAATTACAGCATTGATATGCCTTAATTTATTTTGTCAAAAGTGTAAGCCCTCTTTAAAACAGCAGTGTTCCTGGAGGAGCAGCATGGGCCTCAGAAAGTGCGGTTTTGTGTGGCATAGCAATTTGCATCTTTCAGTGCTGGGGTGAGCAAGCTTAGCAGAGACACTAGTAAATGTGTCCAGTTTTGAAATCTTTGTAAATATTAATGTTTATTAAATCTAGAAATCTCCTCCTTAAGTGAAGGTGCATGTGGAGAGCTGGTAGATCTGCTCTTTATACAGAGAAGTGTCCCTGAGAAAGTAGAAAATGCACCTCCAAAACCAATAGAAATGAAGAGATGAGGAGTCATCTGCCATCGAATCCCAGGGACCTGCCAGAGCACAGTGGTGAAGCGAGCAGCCCTCACTTCAGTTCTGGATTTCTGATGATTTGTGCTTGAAAATACCATTCTTAATTTCCGTGACAGAATACAGACTTTTGCAAATGCTTCCAATTCACACAGAAAATAGATAAATGGATTTCTTTACCATCTCCTAAAGCTTCAAAGGAAGTAGTTATGTTTAGTTAATTAGTTTTGCTGTTTAAATGTCTATAATCCATCCTTCCCTGGTTTATAGATTTAGTAAAGAATCCATTACAGAAACAGATAGCCTGGGGGGGAGCATATCTGCCCCGTAAACCCTTTTAGCTGATTGGCATAACGAATGCATGTGAAATGTTGGCTTTGTTCAAATGCAGGAATTAAGAATGCTTTTCTAATGTGCATTCTCTTAATCTGGTGCTTGATCAAAGGTTTTGGCTTCATAAACCAAAGCAGTAAAGAGGGTGAACAGGAAACAGTGTAGAAAACAAAAAGGAGCCAAAGCATGTTCTCTGCAAAATATATGTGGCTGATACCCAGAGAGCTTGGTGGTAAGAGTGTGCTAGTGCACTGTCCTCTTCATTTGGTCTGTCTGCATCTGTGAAATTCTCTGAAGCGAGCCTTCATCCATGTGAAAGAGGAGCCCAATGATTCTCTGTTTACTTTTTCTCTCTGCTTTCATGTCTTCCGGGTCACCATTGTTCATACTATTTTCCCTGGTTCCCTCTCCTACATATCACCTGGTGCAGCATCCTCACTGCAGCAAGCCTTCATCACTGCTCCGACACTCAGACATGATTAAACAGCCTCTGGAGCTTGGGCAAGTTGCTTTCGCAAAAGCATTGGATCTGTTGGTTTATTTTTTTTTAACTCGGATGTTGAATTGGTTAACAGGTGTATTGTTTTGGCCCTACACTTGATGTTACGATTTTGTTTGCTAATTTTGGTCTATATTGTACTAAATACACGCTAAATATGTAGTCATCCCTGCCTTTCCCAAACCTACAGCACGTGTAATTTAAGGACACAATACATGTTTTGAGGGTTGGTTCTAGTACAAGCGGGCTAAGAAATGTATCCTCATACTCACAGCAATGGTATTTGCTACTCTTTCCCCCCACCTACTGTCTCAGTTGCCCCCAAAAATATGGGGGAATGTCTCCATCAAAGCAGCACATAACAAAGGCGGTATTAATTGAAGGCTGAAGTTCTGCATACAGGTACTTGTGCATTTCTGTGCACAGTTTAACATCTTTGAAGATGAGCAACAGCAATTTGCCCCCTTTTAAAATCAGCAGCGACTTTCAAAGATGTAGATGTTAATGGCAGTAAAGCACATTGGGGTTCCCTGGTGGAAAATGGAAGCAAAAAATAAAGTCTACAGAAACTGTAATGGCAAAGCCTTGTGGCCACTGAGTTTTTGATAATGAAATGATTCTCTCTTAAATTGCCAGGGAACAAATACGGTTCGGTGTTAATGCACTTCATTTCCTGTAAGAATGATTTTTTGTTTGCATCTTTAGCAGATCAGTTAGATTCCTTTGAATGCACCAAGACTGTAGGAGATTAAAAATAAAAGAAAGTGTATGTGCTTTCTTGAGTCTCAATCAGGTTATTGGAAGCTAATCCAAAGCTGCCTTGATTTGATAAGTAGAAAGGAGTCTTTTCATTGAGTTTGGGTTTCTTTGTATGAGTCAGAAGAAAAAATCATTTGGACAATTTTGCTCTTGTTACAAGCATACAGACATAAGTAATGTGCAGGTTTATGCCTATACATGTTTAAACATTTTGGTTTTCCTTTGGATTGTTAGGAGACAAGTAAGTAAGATTTTAATTGTGTGAAAACGTGCACTCTTCAGGTACCTTTACTGGTTAAGAGCATTCAGTGCTTTTTTTTCTTGTGGCCTCCTAATGGACTGTCAGGAACATGACAACCCAATTCTTTGGCAGGCTTAGTGCTCTGAACTTCTAATCAAAACCCTCATGAGACTCTTCCTTATTTGTGCAGCTCGTAAATTGAACCAAGTTTTGAGCAGTTGGGCTTTTACAAACTTCCTCTATTTGCTCAAGAAAAGCATTTTTTGGGGAAGTAGCCTGTCTTTATGTGGGACTATGAAGGGTGTTGATATTTCAATCATCTTTACGGTGGTTAGGAGAATACTAATTTCAGGACAGGTTGGATTGATTTTTGTGAGTACTTTTTCATTACTTGAAATAACAAAAGCTTACTTAGGGCTGTAGTAAGACTGAGAGAAAAATGTCCTGCCTTACAATCATTTTCAATGCTGCTGGGAGATTCAAAAGTGTTGTGTTGTCCCAGCCCAGCAGACAGACCAGAGATGTATTTTGTCTTGATCTCGTTATTGTGAAGGTATGAGATTACCTCTGAGAGGAGGAGAGCTAGAGAGAAAATTAGTCTTGGGGCTTACTCAGGCAGTCTATCTCCAGCTGAGTCATTTATATTTGTCAGTACGGTGTTGCCTTGGGTATTTTTTTGCACTTGTTAAAAATAAAGAGAAACCTCAGGGGGGTGGGGAGTCTGGACAGCATTGCATTGGGGTGTGGGAACAGCGTGGGCATTTGGCCTCCTTGCGACATCCTGTTTCCCCAAGTTATCACAGCAAGTCTGTGCTCTTTTTCCAGCCCAGTTTCCCGAGTCCCTCCTCTCAGCCTGCCTTCCTGCCTTTAACTCTTTTTCTTCCTACCTTAGCTAGGAAGGAGAACGACTTGACTGATGAGGGCAAGGCTGCTGTTCAATGTGGAGCTGGAGGATGGAGGTTGAGGACGTTGCATGTTGTGAGTCCAGAAGATAGTGGCTGTGTCAGGCCACTACCAAAGCGCTGGTCCCTGGGGGAAGGGAGACCTCATGCTGTTCTACTGACTGTTGGCATCACGTATTCCTGGGGGGACAGCACCTGGAGAGCATCTGTGGAGAACATCAGTGAGTGAAGGCTTCATCCCTGGTCTGGGGTGATGAGCACACCCCCAGCTGCTGGATGCTCTCTGAAGGACTGGTATTGGTAACGAGTAGGAAGTGTACAGCGCTGCTGCTGCTGAGCTGTCCAAAGCTATGGTGAAGGTGTCCTCATCCTGCAGCTCCCCCTTGGCTGGGCTCACCCTTAGATAAACCATGTTAAATGCTTGTTCCCGTGTGTGGACATAAGCATTGGTACAGATATGGCTGGATGTCTGCCACTCTGGGATCCTCTCTCTTACACTGGCCAGTAAGCTGATATTTAAGGGGAAAAGAATAAAAACTGCCTGAGGGCGAGGTGCTCCTTCCCTTTGTATCCCCTTCTGCCCCTGGGCCGTTGGCCGTTCGGGACTTCTGGAGCCAGGCATTGTACCCCAGCCACTGCATGTCACCGCCACTACTAACCTAACCCACAGGGATTTGTTTAAAGTCTTTTATGTAAGCCTTGTAATATTCCAAGCTGTGCCTACAATATCTTGCAGCAAATTAATGTATTACATGGAAAAAAAACCCACTTCTTTTTTAGACTGTCTATCTTATAATTTCCCTGCATGCTCATTAGTTCTCTGTTAGGAAAAAATGATGAGCAGTCATTGTTTTCTCTGTCATTTCTATCATCAAACACATTTTTTTCATCATGTCCTGGTATATTTAGTCTTCTGATATGCCTGGAAGCTGGCACACACTTCCAGGCATCCTTTTTATCCTCAATGCCTTTTCTTGTTTTTCCAAATCCTTCTTGAGATGGGTGACCAAGAGTGAATGCAGTGTTGGAGATGTGAGCGTACTATCAATGTATTTCTCTTGCAGTCCCTGGGTCTGATATTCTTTGAGCCTTTTCCACTATCACATTTAGATTTCTTCACTGAGTTAATAGCTAATGTTAATCTCATCAGTAATCCCTTACAGGACTATCTTGATGACTGTCCATATTGGTTTAAAATAACCTTGAAAGACTTTTTGTCCAGCATAGAACTGGGAGCCAGATAGCATCTCCATGAAGAACTGAAACACCAGAGGCTCCAGCAGAGGGAAAGCAGAAGGGATTAAGAGTTTACGAGTGAATTTGACTGTCCTGTGTAAACTGCTGTCAGCTCTGTTTGATAGACGTGCTAGAAATCAGACATATTTTCACTTCAACCCTGGAATAACTTCAGTGGCCATGGTGTATGTCACATGGGGAGGTTTTAGCAGTTCTCTGTGGCTCCCTGATTTATTTCTACCAGCGATTCTCCAAGCGCAGCCCTTCTGTCTCTGACCAGATCCTTAAACCCTGACACAGACGCATTCCTTGGTGATGTGGCAGAGCATGTGTCCTTCAGCTGTATTTGAGCATCTAAATTATACCGAGAAGAAACTGCTTTTGAATTCATTGAGTTGCATGGCACAATTTCACCCTCTGTGTCTGAATTTCACGAGGGGACAAAGATGCAGTTAGAGAGATCTGAGAGGAGATGAAGTCCTTCAGCAGAAAAATGGAAACCCTCTGAGCTGGGGGCGAGGTCATGAGGGCTGCAGTCTGCTTTAACCTTCCAGCTGATTTTCAAGTACAACTTCAAGTTCAGTGACTCCAAGGGTGTTTACTTCAAGCCTCCTATAACTTGCTTTTTTTTAATTACTCTCTTAATCTAACTGGAGGGAGCAGGAGGAGGTACAAGGCCAGGAGTTGAAGGAGGGAGTAGGACGGCCTCGGTGGAGGTGTATTTATGTGTGAACTTGTTTTTTTAAATGGAACAGGATTTGTTTTTTTTTTAAATTATTATTTGAATTGAACTTCTTTTGAAAATGCAAAATTAAACCGGGACTCCCCAGAATTGTCAGTGTGTGCTTTCTGCAGGGCGTTTAAGGAAACGCAAACTGCTGCAGTGGTGGTGGTTACTCACTTAGAAACCATACATTAACTGGATGCTGAGGGTCATGTTTAGGGTGGCTGCACTATGTAAAGCTCTGCTTTTCTATTTGTTATTGGATCCTCATTGCCATCTAAGCAAAGAATGACACAGATAATGAATTTTACTAATTAGAATATTTATCCTAGATCTGTTTACCTTCTTACAAAATGTACCAAATGTAATGTCACACTATGTAGCTGCATGTCAATATAGTTTGATAATTCAGTGCTCGCTGTTAGATAACTTTCTTTAAGAAAGTAAGTTGTAACTTGAAAAAAAATAGGATAAAAATGTGACATTCATTTAAATCAAGGCTTCCCACTGCCTTCATTGCACCAGGCTGGTGTATGCCAACCTCTTTGCGGCTTCTCAGCCAATTGAATGTAATAATCTTTAAGCTTGTGAACAAACTGTACTACTTACTTATTTGCAAGCTCTCACTTGCTTGGACTAGTTTGTGTTTGTGGTTTAGTAACGTTGCTTAACAAGTAAGCCCTCTGGATAGACGCATTAGCTTATCTGCTGCCTAACTTCTGAACCTATTTGGCATCATGGCCTGTCCTGGTTTGGTTATGGCATGTGGCTAAAAAGAGTGATGAAGTTTGGCGTGTTGGCATCCAAATGTAGGGAGGAGGAGGAGTGTCCCTTCTGCAAAGCACCCATAGTCCAACTAAACAAGACCAGAGGGGGAGAGAGGGAAGGAGCGCAGTGTATACATGCTGCTTCACAGCATGTGCTAACGTTGTGTTAGCTCCGCAACTTTCATTTTATCCTTTTTTAATCCTCATCTGATGGCTTTGCCCTTGAAGTAACAGACAGCAGGAGCCCACGTAGCAGCCAGCTCTCCAGCTGCAGCTTTTATGGGAGCAGGGAAGGCCACAGGTGGTGCAGTGCCTGCAAACCAGGAGGCAGTCGCCCTTCTCCTTCTCTTCTAACTGACGCATGCAGCGCATCACTGCTTGCAGCACATGGGATTTTGCAGAACCAAATGCTTCCTTTTCTGAACTAGGTACATGGTGTCGTTACTGGGCAGACCAAATGCCAGTGGTGGAATTCTCTCTGGATTGGTTTTATCTTCCCTCTTTTCCCTTTTTAGTGTTAAAAAAATAATGGTTTCCTAAAAACAGCCCTTCTCCTTGTAAACTTGGAAGTAAGCACTCATACCCTGCTCCCAGGACTTTCTGCAGTTGCAGCAGGTAAATATAATCTTCACATGTACTCTTGGCCACTGAATGAGGTTAAACTCATAGCTCTATTTCACTTATATTTCTCTCTATATTAATCCATCCAGTCTTGCTTTTACTCACAACCAGCAATTAGTTTTTTCTTCACTGGAATTCTACTGTGCTGGTGACCATGGTGGTTTTGTGAGGGTCTGTCAGTTTGGGTGTTATAAAGGAAGGCACACTGTCCCACCCTCATACCCAGGCTTGTGAGGGTGAATGTAAGTCTGTTTGAGCAGAGGATTCAGACTAAAAGGTGATGGAGTGTTTGTGCTAATGCAAAGAGTGCTACTTTGACAGCCACCGAAGATGAAAACTTTTATCCCATGAAATGGCATGTTATAGCACAGTCTTTAGACACTCCCTTTAATGTACTGCAGACCTCATGTTCCCTAACCCAAAACGTATCCCCCCTCATGTTCCCTAACCCAAAACTTACCCCCTGCTCAGTTCTTGGCATGCCAGCAATCTTGAGAGCATTTGGTGGGTTGGTCACGAAATTAAGAATACAGAAATACACCCTTCCACTGGTCCTTGAAATTCAGTCCATGTCAGTAGCAACTGAACCCTGTTATCTGATGGTTGTTCAGTGACCTTCACAAATTAATAGCTTATTTGGTTTCCTTGTCCTTCTCAGTGGATAAATACCCGTGTTACTGCAGCTGCTCATTTATGACACTCTTCTGATTTGCCTAGGGGCCCTGGGGTGCATGTTTTAGTTTCCTTTCTCCTCCCTGAGGGATTTTACCTGCTTTGTACCTCTGAAGAGAAACAGCCACTGAATCCAGGTTTAGGAATGGCCTCTCTATATGCGCTGAGCCCTAGCAAGAGCTTGCTGAAGTGTTGGTTGTATTAGTAGGGAGGAGCAGGTGTTTATTAAAGATATGACAGCTAACACAAAAACGCCATTCTACTGAACACAGGAGGGGTGTGGGACAGTACCAAACCCCAGGTCTATGGACAGTTTAATTAAAGTTGGTCATATATGCTGTGCTGGTTTAGAGGCACCTCAGTGGGCTGTGTCAGACAGAGAGGACTTTTTTAGATTTCTGTTGTCTTTAACAGGACCAGACTGGGATTTGATTCTCATGCCCTTTCTCCTGCCAGATGCAGACGTGCTGCTTTTTTCCTGTCTTTCTGAGCTCAGGAGGTGGCCAGATGTGCAGTTCCCCTTCCAGTCCTGTTTGCAGCCTGCACCAGCTCCCTGCTCCTAGGCTGCTTGCTGGATTATTCAGAGCACAGAAAAGCCCTGCTGTTGAAGCAGAACAGGTTATGTAAGGGTTTTGAAAGTACACCCTCTAGCACTTAAAGTCTTTCAAGTGTTTAAAAAAAATATATAAAAATTACAGGCTTGCTGGGTTTTCCTGCCAGGGCCTTTTGTATATGAAAGGTAGGATCCTTGTTAATATTACATTCTGCCCTCCCGAAAGGTGAGCTGCCAAGGTCTTTCTGCTGCATTAATCAGTGGTTTCATATAAGGAAGCAGAGATCAGTCCTATTACAGGTGCTGGTTAACTTGGACAGGAGCTGCTTAGATCTGGAATGGGTTGACACATCATAGGCTTTTAGCATTTATTTTTTGAGACAGAACTGGAAATATGAAGGTGAATAAGAACTAAGTGTTCTTTGACGATAAAGTTTTGTAGGAAGTTTTTTTTTTTTACCTGGGTATGGAATTTAAATGTAGTTTAATTCAGCCTTGCGGCACGAGAACTGTGCATTGTGTTTCCAGCTGAGAGACACAAGTTTAGGAGCAGACAGACTAGTTCCACCTGCCAAATATAATAATAATAATAATAGTAAAAAAAAAAGAGCCCTTCAAAACTGCTTTAGTCATTTGATTACCTGCTGTGTATCTAATGTTTTATTCATTTGTTATGCACAGTCTTCCTTTCTCAGGTAGCAGGTGATTCTACGCATGCCTTTGCTGCAGATTAAACTGTGTCGATTTTTGGGGTCTTCTATCGCTATTTCATATACAGTCCTAAGTGTTTTCCCATGAACTGGTGATAGTAAGAGAGCATCAAGGTATCTGTTCAAATGGTCTGATTCCTGGAGACTGCATTACAAGCATTGTTTTGCAGTGGTACAAGACCAGATGGGCATGATGAACAGTAATCACAAAGTCAAAGTGTCTGTGGTGGCTGTAGATTTTCAAAATCACAGCTATGCCCTGCAAATTTGTAGGTCTTAGTGGATGACAAAATGCATTTGTTAATGTGATTGAGGGACGAAACAATTCAGGAGTCGTGTGTTGCATGGAGGTCGTGTTATGCCTGTGTTACTTGGGCATGCTTGTTTCTCTTTCCTGCTTTTCTGCTCATGCTAATGAGATGTAGGTTCAGAGAGAAAAACGTCATCTGAATAAATTTTGGCAATTTAATGCTGATAAAATTTAGTGCCTTTGTCATATTACCACCTAATGATTACTCTAGACCTACCATAAACTTTCTGTACCTTGGGTACCTCAGTAGTTTCATATCCTAAGGAGAATTTTTCACAAAAGTTAGAACAGCAAGTCCAGGTCCATGTTTCCTGTTCTATAACAGTCTTGTTTTGTGATCTCAGATTGCTCAGTTGGGTTCCTTATAATCCACTTTGTCCATCTGTCTTGAGGTGAATATGACTGTAATGAAGTTTGATGTCATGAAGAACAATCCAAGAAAACTCAAGAATTAAACTGCCAAAACCCAACATTTGATGTGTTTTTCATACTAAAGAATGTGTTTTGCTGTTTATATTTCCCATACATATAAAAAGTGAGAAGTTTTCTGGAAGACTTTCATGTCTTGGCTGCAAAAGTTTCAAGGAAGTTTTTCAGGAAGTCTGTTGACTCTGCACATCCTTCTGCAGTTCATCTTAAGGGTGAACTCATTGACTTGTCAGCATTTAAAATTACTTTTGTCTCCAGACACATCTTAATGAGAATAAGAAATCTAGACTTCGGCAGTGAGAACTTTGCAAGCCAAAGATGGCTTGGTGCTGTTGTGCTGGTATTGTCGGAGTTCCCTGATAAATCAAGACTTTGCACAAACCACTTTCCTGTGGAAGAGGAAACATCCCTATGCTGTTATGGAAAGGAGACTCTGGCCACCACTGAGCTGCCCAAATGAGCTGATCAGACTATATTGAGTAAGTACTGGATGGAAGGCTTTTGCTTCGTAGGTGAATGTAGTTGTCATTTTTGCTTTGGTAAACAAATAGTGTGACTGAATTGACTGATCTATTTAAAGTTTATTCTAACAATGACTGGTCTGACTGATATCTAACGGAGACAAATGAAAGAAAAAGATTCCTCTCACATACAACCTAAACGTATGATACAGGACTTGTACCAGCCCTTTCTGATGGAAATGAGGAAAGGAAAAAACTTTCTAGAGCTATTTATACGAGCTGGTATGTGCATCTGACTTTCTTCCTGCTTTGGGAAATAGCTTTTAATGTTGTCTTGCTTATTCCTGTCCTTATGGCAATGAAGAAAATCTTCTGTGTTTTTGTTTTGTTTTTTTTTTTTTTTAAGAAATAAAACTGTCAACTGACGTTGTCTTGAGATAAAAATATCCTGGCATATTTTACTTGAGTCACTATTATGTTAGACATTACCAGCAAGCTGTAGACCTGATACCTTCTGATAGCCAGCAAACACTTGGCTTGCAGCCTGCTTAATCCAACAGAACTTTCAAAGATTTTCAGACCAACTCAAACATTTCTCCATCTGTTGTGCTGTTGGTCAGAATTTATTTGCTTTCTTTTAAAACTTGGCTTTAAAAGAAACAAAATAGTTCTGCAGATGAAAATAGAAGCATCAGGGACAAATTTAATGGCTCAATCTGCCAGCAAAATTTCCTGAGCTGTTTCATTGCGTCTGGTAGTTCTTTGTATAATCTTCAGAAATCTTATCTAACCAATGGTATCCAGGAAACATATTTTGAGCTTTTAATCTGAAAAATCCACAGCGTGAGAAACTTAATAAATTTCTGAAAGTGTGGATTAATGGTAGAACTGCATACAAATGCAAACAAAGCAGATGCTCCTCATGGCACTGATCCAGGCTCCAGGTTGGAACCATGGTCAATAGTGTGGGGCTCCTCTACTTTAGTAGCTTGTGGATATACACTTCACCCAAGTCCTTTTTTCTCCCGAGTTCTACTTTCGGATCTTGGCACTGAGGAACTGGGATTTGCCAACACTTGCAGTTCTTCAGGCTTCAAATGGCCCATAGTTGATACTGTTTAATTTTGCAAGTTGAAACAAGGGGAATTCCAATTCAGTATAAGGCAGAATATTGTCAGAATGTGAGGTCAAACACTGAGACAAGTTGCCCTGAGAGTCTGTGTAACCATTGTCCCCAGAGGAATTCAGAGCTTGCCTGGGCAAAGCCCTGAGCAGCTGGATCTTGGCTTTTGAGGTTGGGCCCTACTCTGAGCAGGGGCTGGACCAGGCGACCTCCAGAGGTCCCTTCCAACCTGCAGCTTTGTAAGTTTTTGATCAGTGATTAATGAGTCTTCTGAAGGCCGTGAAGTAAGTCCAGGGTAAGGAAGGTAAATACAGGTTCTTTGGATTCTTTTCTCTTGTCTTTTATGAAAAACTGAGCACCTTACTACCAGTTAAAAAAGATATTTTCAGGGATGTATGTGTGGAACATGAAGGCAGAAATTTGTAGAAGGCAAAGTTTTACTTTTGGTAATTTGCTGCTAACCACAGAACATTAGTGCAACCAGTGCAAAGCCAGGGAAAAAGACTAATTATCTTCTCAGAGGAACTTGTATGTGCTGGTTTTATTCAGTCTTTTCTTGGGATTGGAAGTGTGTCTGTAATTAGATTCAGTATGTCCAGACCATTTTTTGTGTCTCTGATTTTGGTAAGCAAACCCATGCACGTCAGCAGCCTGCTCATTGTGTGCGCTAGCAAAGCCTGTAGCAAGAGGATATTCAAACTCTTTAATCTTGTAAAGAAGCAGCTTACAAATGCTTGCCCAAGAATTCCTTCATGAAACAGCAGCACTTCCCTGCAGGCTCGTTTGTAGCAGCTCAGCCGAGTTCTCCTTTGAGCTCTGACTGTGACAAGGTTCTTTGTATTAGAAGCATAAATGGCTGTTTTGTGACCTTCTCTGGGATTAGTGTATTTTTTATTCTGGGTAGCCAGTTTCATGTTATTGCCTTTGTATAGAGTCAGGGTGACCTTCTTAATGAGAAATGTTCAAGGAAGGAGTCAAAAGCAGAACATGTTGAAGTTACAGAGTTACCTGCACTGTTTAACAGTACCTTCTTTCTTCCACCTGGACAAGGTAATAAAGTCTTTCTTCCTTGTTAACTTGAGGCCTGAATTTCGCCTTCACTTCTAAATCCCTTAAACTGAGGAGTGGGCAAAATTCAGTCTTCTGCTGACTGATCAGTCATCAAATGACACAACCATAATTAATGACATCTAATTGGAAAGACATCAATTTGATGGATGGACCACTCGGTGGATAAAGAACTGGCTGGATGGCTGCACACAAAGAGCTGTGGTCAATGGCTTAATGTCCAGCTGGAGACCAGTAACGAGTGGTGTCCCTCAGGGATCGGTGTTGGGACCGGTTTTGTTCAACATCTTTGTCGCTGACATGGACAGTGGGATTGAGTGTGCCCTCAGCAAGTTTGCCGATGACACCAAGCTGTGTGGTTCGGTTGACACACTGGAGGGAAGGAATGCCATCCAGAGGGACCTCGGCACGCTTGTGAGGTGGGCTGATGCCAGCCTCATGGAGTTTAACCATGCCAAGTGCAAGGTCCTACACCTGGGTCAGAGCAATCCCAGGCACAGCTACAGGTTGGGCAGAGAAGAGATTCAGAGCAGCCCTGCGGAGAAGGACTTGGGGGTGTTGGTTGATGAGAAAATGAACATGAACTGGCTTCAGTGTGTGCTTGCAGCCCAGAAAGCCAACTGTATCCTGGGCTGCATCAAAAGGAGTGTGACCAGCAGGTCGAAGGAGGTGATCCTGCCCCTCTACTCTGCTCTCGTGAGACCTCACTTGGAGTGTTGTGTGCAGTTCTGGTGTCCTCAACATAAAAAGGACATGGAACTGTTGGAAGGTCCACGAGGATGATCAGGGGACTGGAGCACCTCCCGTATGAAGATAGGCTGAGAAAGTTGGGGCTGTTCAGCCTGGAGAAGAGAAGGCTGCATGGAGACCTCATAGCAGCCTTCCAGTAACTGAAGGGGGCTTATAGGGATGCTGAGGATGGACTGTTCATTAGGGACTGTAGTGATAGGACAAGGGGTAATGGGCTCAAACTTTAACAGGGGAAGTTTAGATTGGATATAAGGAAGAAATTCTTTCCTGTTAGGGTGGTGAGGCACTGGAATGGGTTGCCCAGCGAAGTTGTGAATGCTCCATCCCTGGTGGTGTTCAAGGCCATTTTAGAAGAAGCCTTGGGTGATATGGTTTAGTGTGAGGTGTCCCTGCCCATGGCGGGGGGGTTGGAACTAGATGATCTTAAGGTCCTTTCCAACCCTAGCTATTCTATGATTCTATGATTCTAATTAACTCTGTAAGTCCAGGCGGCTGTAGGCGTTGGAACAAGGTGGAGGAAAGCCAGGAGCAGACCACAGGCTGTCCATAACCAACTCCTAACAGCTGCAGGAATAAACCTACCCCTATAAAATGACACTGCATCCTTGAGAAAAAAGGCTAATGAAAACAGAGAGGAATGGATTCAGTTTGGTTCAACTTTAGCAGCCCTATTATGTCCTCATAACTAACGCTTGGTCAGCTCTGCTGCTGTCAGCAGGGCTTTCGGAGAGAGCACCAGGAAAGGGTATAGGTTTCGATTTAGCCAAGGCATGTAGCTCTCTGTTGGAGATTAACTGTGATCTTGTTTCTATTGTAACCAAGTGACTGTCTCGGTGGAGGGGCTGTCTGTGTGCAGAGCGGATTTGCTTCATTGTTAGAACAACTTTCAGCCCCTGAGTCTTCCCCCTGCAGCAATTAAATAAATTCCTTGAAGCTCTAAGTTTCTGACCATTATTTTAACCACCCATCTTTGACTTAGATTGTGGCAGAGAGGTCAATGCTTTTGTTTTAATTGCAGGAGATAAAAAAGGTTGTCTGTGCAAACTAAAATAGTTCCTTCATGCTCTGGTCAGCTTAGACTTCTACATTTTTTTTTTAGGTATAGAATTGGAAAATTTTTGATTTTATGTTGGTTTTATTTATGCCTTGCCTGCTTAAGGATTTTTTTCTGTTTATTTTTCCTATAACTTCAGATTTTTTATTTAAGAACCCATTAACTGTGTCACTTGAAAAGTCAAGTTCTGTGCTCTCCCCTTCTACATGCACTTCTTACCATTTGGAAATTATTCCCAAAATAACTGTTGGTTGACCGTCCATATAGATTTGTTTTGCTGCCAAAAACGAGTCCTCTAAGTCCTTAACACATAGCTTTAACTTTTAACTTCTGGCTTGAATATGTGCATATTGGACTGGAAAATACACAGCAGCAATGTGAGCCTGGGGAATTAATGTAATGAAGACCTTGGGCATAGGTGCCAGTTGTCTGATGTGGTTGTTTAGAACAAGATTTCCATGTGGACACTTGAGTTGTTCAGAGGGTAAGTGAATTGACTCTACTTTGAGGGTGAAAGTTGTTACACTTGAATACTTGAATTCAGATTAAATTCTGACATAACTGTGTTCCAGACTAGTGCTTGCAGTAGAGAAAGTTAATTTATAATAGTTGAAATACTTTTGAATAAGAAATAAAGTGATTCAGTGCCTCATGTCCAGTTAAGACTGATTATTGTCATTTTCGTATAAAAAAATGGAATGATGTGGTAGCTGATTCAGTGATGGAGGAGGTTTTGGAGTATAGTTCAGGTTTTAGTTGCATAAGTAAAATCTCTTCATTCTCTTAAACAGAAGAAAACATGTTGTCTGTGTTTTGTTTGAGGCTATCTAATTCCTGTAGACTCTTTTCTTTTTTGGTATTATTCGATTCTGAATTTAATTCTTTGCTGAAGAGAATCCTCCGTAGTCAGTGCAAATCCAGGAGTTCATCAGTTTCAACAGTGGAGCTTTTTGCAATTAATATTGGTGGCAGCGATTAGAGCAGTTAACTTAGTTAAATTTCAAGAACTGCGTTTGACTACACTCTGTTTTGACAGTGTGGCCTTTACTTTTAATTCTTGGTAACTTCATTGGGTAGTGTCACTGAGTGGATCAGTGGAATGAAGGCAGACAGAGGCTGAAAACCACCCATGAACTCGTTGCCTGTTCAGCTCTTGGGTTGTGAGGTGTAAATAGTACATTGCTGGTGTCTCACTTACAATCTTTGTTTATTGATCATTGTCATGATCTTCTCAATTTATGTTTCTATTCTGCATTGACTCACACAGATATTGACTTAAAAGTATTATTCAGATTCACACCTATTTTTTTTTTATTGTTTTCTTATTATCCATCCCTCATTGTGCAAGATGCCATGAGAATAAACCTGGCAGCTCTGAAAGCTGATTTCTTCCCCCTTTACAATAACTGCTGCATGAATTGCCCTCTTGAGAGATCTATTTATCTCCATGAACTATAAAGATTACCAGTTTCTAACATAGTAATTTAAACTCAGTGGATGCCTCCCTTTATTCCACATTGTTGGCTTTTCTCTTTATTTTAGATTTTAAGTTGTGTCAGGTCACATTAAAGCCCTCCTACCCCCCCCCAGACCTGTCATTTTTAGTCATTTGATACTGCCAACTTGATCACCAAGGGAATAGCAGCAGTGTGTGTCTACCAAAAGCTAACTGCCAAAGCAGCAGAGACTGTTAAATTGTCTCCTGAAGTCTTGGGAGCTCAGCCAGCTCCTGGTTTCTGCTCTACAAGAGAACTTCCTTGGTTTTTTTTGTCCTAAAAGACCAATGTCACCATGCTTGGTTAAGCATGGGGATTGGTGGTGTTGGTGACTCGAATCCAATAGCATGTTAGGGCCAGCTGCTGCACTGGATGCTTGTGATGCCCAGCTATTGCCGTGCCTCTGAACTGAAGGGGACTTCTAGACAGAAGAGGTTTTATAGCTCTTCAGGTCTCAGTTATCTACTCAGCTTCCATTAAGGGCTCCATCTGTCCCAGCCTGGAGCTTTGCTAAGTGGGGATGTTTATGGGTACTTCTGGCAAGGACTTGACACAAGCTGAAGGCAGCCACATGTCTTCTACTAGTCAGGCTCTTTCCATTGTGAGGGAACAGGTTCCTGCTCAAACTGTTATGTAGGTCTTGGGCTCTCTGTGTTAATTCTTCGAGGATTCCAATGTTCTGGGTTTTTTATTCTTGTAATTGCATTTCCTGGTTATTTGCAAAAGAAAGACAAAGTCTGACAGCCCCAGAGTTAATGGAGCCTGGTTTCCAGTGAATCCTGTTTTGTGGTTGATGGAGTTATTAATCTAATTATTCAGCTAGAAATACTATAAGACTCTGGAGGGAACTCACGCCTTGTAAGCATCAAAGTCCAGGGCAAGAGTGACATTTGTAATTTCCTAACACGGGAAATATTTTGCTGAGCTTCTGTGTCTCTTTACCAAAGTATCTGAAAAGGGGAGAAAATGTTTCGTACCATTCCCTTTCTGTAGATCTTCTGGCATCCAAGGAGGGTTTGCCTCTGGTTATTTCTTTTAGCAGGCTACTGATAAAGTCTCCCTACTTTGCTGTGTTTGAGAATGTATCTGCCAGCTTCTGTCATCTTCGATCAAAATTCATCAGTGACTGCTATTAGGAGGGGCTAATTCAGTGTGACTGCACAAATCCTCCTTCCATCTGATACCAGCTAAAATAAACACAAATTTCCTGCCTTAGACCTTTCTGGGCATGAAACAACAGCTTTTGCTTGCCATGGCGACTGTGGGCCTTGCCATCGTCAATGAGGAGCACCATAGGGTGCCCCACTGCTCCTCTCTGCCATGGGAGCAGACCTCCTGTTTGTGGACTGTGTAGCACTTGGGTTTAGGGGTTTTATTTAATCTTCCCAGTGGCAAGTGTTCTTCCAAGAAATTATGTCATAAGAAATACTACAGCTTCTCTCTGTCTTTCCTCAGGCTTGGAAGTTTCCACCAGCAGCACCTTGCATTTCTGTTGTTCTTTTTTAAGTCTGACTTTTACACTGATGGCAGTGTCTTTTTGCAGTAAGTCTCTGGGATTTGGGGTTGTACACCTAAGACTTTCCAGCATCCTCAGTACCCGAGACAGTACTTGATTTCAGAGACAATTTCAGAGCAAGGCATGAGTTGCCTCGGGTAATTCAGTGTTTCAGTAGCATCAGTGTTTGTAAGATATCTTTTACAAATATCTCTTCTGCTGTCACTGTCACAAATGACACATCAAACTCACACATCAAACAATCTTATTTTTAACTCTTAAAAATCAGATGGCAGATGATGAGCAGAAGCTGGTGTTCGTTTATGCGCGGTAAGCAGGTTTGTTCTTACTAGCTGTCTGAAGTGGACTGAATTTGTTTTCCACACCGTGATTCCCACCATCCCACAGGATTTCTGCTGATGTAATCAGTGAAGCAGGAGCTGTGTCTACAGGGGCAAGGGATAAACCGCATTGAAACTGATCTTAAAACAAGGCTTTACATGATGGTGTGCCTCAACTTTGCGCTGCATACCATGACTTCTCCTTTCCTGTGAATCATACTTTCAGTGACCATATAAATTTTTACATCTTTACTTTTAGCAGAAGCAAGTTACAAGACTGTTTTCTGATTTAAACTGGGGGTGGGAGGAGTTAATTTTTAAAGTTATTTTGATATATTTACAATATATTTCTTAAAATTACATATCAGTTTTGTTTCATTGAGTGCTTGCATGGAGAGTGCAAATGCCGTTTAGGAATGAATCTTGGACCGTTCCTAAATATCTGCACCTCTCTCTGCATTGTTAGATAAGACCCAATACTGTTTTCAGTATCAGACTAAGTTTCCTTGGCAAAATAGTTTCAATATTACAAATATATGCTTCTTTAAGCTCTGTGTAGTAACTTACTGCATGGAGAATGAGAAGAATTAAAATACTTTCCTTGGCACGGTGGCAGTTTTCTGCTTCCTTTGTGTAGGTAACAGATGTACCTGACTGGGGAGGGGGAGCAAACCGCATAGTGTGGGGAACTGGGTGGGAAGGGAAGGTCTCCAGGCATTTCCTAAACCTGGAGATCCCTAACTTTACACAGCACTAAAATGTTGCATGTATCCTTATTCCCTGTACAGAACATGCTTCATTTCTAACCTCATAAATGCACCCTAACTTTTTCAGATGGAGATAAAGGTTTTGCCTTTCAAGATAAGAATCGAGTCCTGTCTGCACCATCTCATGGTTCTGCAGCTTTCTTCATTTAATGTCTGCTCTGTGTGTTGGAGGACCACACTGCAGTGTAGAGGCTGCAATTCTGCACTTTCTCATCTTTAAGCAGACAATACAGTTTGGAATGGCTTATTCCTAAAATGGAGTGCAAGAATGTATTATTTTTGTATAGTCTTTCCAATTCTTTGATCTGGTTATTCTTAAGGTAAAGGCTGAAGAACATATTTTCTACGGCTAAGATTCCAGATTTAGAAACTATGTCTAAGGTATTTAAATATTAAATGTTATATTTTATATAATATTTAATATAAATATTAAAATTTATGTAGTTTCATCGTGAGTAGAAATACACATGTAGGAATATGCTGGCAGAATTTAGGAGTGTAATTTTTCTCTTAACACTGAGAAGAAGTGATCTAAACTTTTCCTACTACAGAATATTTGGAGTTTCAGTGTGTTTATTGGGCTTTTCTAAGAGAAACAGGTTTTATCATTAATATTGAGAAGAATTTGAATTCAGATGTTTGTTTTTATCTGACTGGGTCAAAACTGAGAACATAAAAAATTCCCATCGCTCACCTCCAGTGCTCCTTCCTCCCAATTCACTTTCATTAGATTTAGGCTGGATTTTAATCTGGTTTAGTGCGTTTCATTCACTGTGCTGGGAATTGGACCCCTTCACCAGGAGGAAGCTGGTATTTATCACGTTTAATAGTCTGGGTTTTTTTTGGTGGACCATGTGGCAGTTGACTGTGATGCAGAAATGGAAATTTAATGTAATGCTATTCAAAATTCTGCTTGTTCTCATGTATTTGTATTTGTATTTTACTCGGCTACCTGGGATACACATAGTATCACACGGAAATCCTCAAAGAGGAGCATGAAGGAAACTGGCTAGAAATAACAGTGCTGGTCTCTTAGAGATCACACCATATTGGCATTGCCTGGTGACGGACAGTTCTGCAGTTCCACCAGGTTTGAGGAGCATGTTTGGAGGCTCTGCTATGTTTGCTGTGCAGTGCACTGCAGTTAAATCAGGTCTTCTGATCACTGTTTCCAAGGAGGTGAATATGTTGTCTACAGCCTGAGGTGTGTTTTCCTTCCTCCTGCCTCTCCAGATTTCGATGGGATTGCTTGCACTGCTGTAGTGCCTGCAATCCAAGAGCAAGACAGATTATTTTTTATCCTCGCAAATATCAGGATCATCTCCTTGCAATACTGGGCAATGCAGAAGGAAGCCAGAGGGGACAATGCTTTGCTTGAAGAGATCAACATCTGAAGATGAGTGTGGCAAAGTGTGTGCAGCTCTTGATGGGAATAAAATAGGGATGAAAGGTGAGAATAATAGTGGAAGGTGATGAGCAAGCAATTAGACAGACTTAGTTTTATGGAATTGCTCAGCCCTGACTTACCTTGGTTGATCTTAGGACACAAATCATACAGTAAAATAGAACTAATCTCTGTTCTTAGTGGTTACCAGCTGGGAAAGCCCTGTAGGTTTTGTGGCAGAATCAGAGAACAAGCATAAAGGGGTGTCCTTAGAAAGGAATACAGTCAGGGCATTGTAAACAGAAGACAGTAAGGAAAAAATCATTTAAATCAAGTGCTTATTTGAGGCTGCTGAAGGACTGTAGAGTAGTAAACAGTGCATTGTGGAGGAAAGCAAGTAGGAAAAAAAATCTATGTTTGTGTCTCCTATTTCTGATCCAGCATTTCTGTATCTGATAGAGGACTGGAACGTGCAGCATTAATGACCGCTTTTGTGTGAGTAGATGGGCTTTTCTATGTCTGCCCTGGGTGGTGATCAGGAAGGCTGGAGCAAGCCAGGGAAGTGAGGTGTATGTGCAAACGCTGTTTCCTCCCACTTGAGAAGCAACTGTTGAGTTTAAAGAAAAACAATGGCTTCTAAACATGACAGCCTGTGCCAAAGGAGCCTGCTTCTCATCACAGTGTGGACCCAGACGCAGGGCTTCAGACAGCTGTAATCACAGCAGAGCTTTGCTCCCAGCACGGGGGTGAGGGGAGGCAGAGAGCAGAAAGGGGACACCCACCCGGTCCATGTGTGCTTTGCTTTCTTCACTATACCAATGGGGGAAGAAGAGGTCCTGGTGCTACAAGAACATTTTAGGAGACTTGGGAAATGGGTTTTAGTCAGAAGCGTGGGGGCAAGGCAGTAGTGTTGCCCATTTTCCCCTCAGCCATGGTGTTCAGGAGGATCTTGTCAATCATGAAAACCATAGTCACAGATTTTAAGGTAAACATAGCTGCTTGTTCTTGAGCTTCACGGGCACGTGTCAGCCACACATGCCCAAGTGTTTTAACATACTATTATTTGTGATCACAAGAAGGAAATAACAAGGTCATTAGGGGTTCTGTAGTGGGGATGTGGGGGGGGGGGGGGGGATACATGGCTGTGAGAGGAGCTGTTGGTGGCCTCTTGGGTTAGTCTTGCTGGAAGGTGAAACATGGCTTAATTAATTGCATGAAGTTTTCTTTGTTGGGTTTTTTCCTTCTCCTGAAGATACTCTCAAGCTTTTCATCTTCTGAGCACAGCAGGCATCTGTGCAATTACTGCGGCATGGTGCAAAGAGACGTGGGGAGAAAGCGTTGACTGGGCAATCCTGGCAAGCATTATTTAAACCATTGGAGAACTGCAGCAGATTGACTGCCTGACCGTCACTGCCGATAATGCTGCTTGTAGAGCTTGTCAGCATTCCAGCTTCACATTTTATAACCATTTAATTACTGCCTGTGTTGAATATAGCTGGAATTCACCATTGCAGCTAATGCTGTCAAAGCACACTGTAAACTATAAGAAAGTGAAGCATATCAAGGAGGCAGCTAGGCTGTAATGAGTTTGCTCATGCTGTTAGGTAGCATCTCTGTAACAGCCCCAATAACCATTCTGTTTGTTTTGTTTGATCATTTGGTAGGTTTTGTTTAGGCTTTTTAGCTTTTGTTTGTTTTAATTTTAAGATATGGTGTCCTTTATTGGATAGTTTTCTTTTCCATTAAATCCACAATCCCTTTCTCAAAATTTAATTTGACCATATATGATTAAATATATTTTGCCTTTAATTTTCTTCCAGCTCCCCGTGCATGATGGAGGGGTGGTGGTGGGCCATGCCATGGTCTGGCACAGGCACCTCACTGCTATTTTATCAGAGGCTTCCCTTCGTGTGGAGCAGCACAGACCTGCTTCTGCAACTTGACTGTGTTGGCTGCTGAGCTGCTGTGAAGTGATCTGAAAACACTGACATGTAGTGAATGTTCTGAGTGCTGTAAAGAGATTTTGTCAGGGAGGCAGTATTTCTATGTAACGCTAGATAGAACTTCTGGTATGAATGTGTTGGCGTCATTCACTGTGGTTCCACATGTCAGGGGATGCTTCTGCCCTTGCTGCTGTGCTTTCCCATGGGGACAGCTCTGCAAGCTGCAGAACAGAGGTCTCAAGCAGCATCTGCCCCAGCACAGGGTGCTGCTGGGGTGGAAGGCATGCTAGGGTCCAGTATCAGCTGCTGCCCCCTGTGTGCACGCTTGGGCACAGAGCAAAGTGGAAGTGGGTGAGGGCAGCTTGACGCAGCAGCGGTGGTTATCTCTCTTCCTCCTCTTTTCTGTCCTTCCCCGCCTTTGCAGCAGAGTTTAGAGGCTGCTGTTGTGGCAGGGAAAGGGTAGAAGGGAAGTGAGGTGTTTTGGGCAGGGAGGGGAGAAATTGGCATTTGTTGGGGTGGGTGAGAGAAGGATGTGCAAGATGGGCCTGTTGGACAGAGGCAGGCAAGGGTTTGAGGCAGATGCTGGCATGAAGAGAGGACCGCTGCTGATCAGTTCCTGTCAGAGGAACAAATCCAGGTTTGGTCTCAGGGGTTGACAGGGTGGGATCACTGTGATCAGGTAACAGCTTCTGGAGGGATGGGGAGCCAGGAACTTCTAGATGTATAACAGCATCCTAGGATATGCTGTGTGTTCAGAAGATGCATGTATATGTGTATACATTTGCAAAGGTCTATATATTACTGTATTGTCTTGCACATATGTAGCTGTTTTGTTGCTACTAAATTATCTTCTTAACATGTCCCTTGAAGAGGGCTTTCTGGTTATTGATCATGAATTGAGCACAAGCCACAGAGCGTGAGCCGGGTCTGGTGGTTGTAAACTAAACTGAGGTGAGGGAACTGTGCTCTCAATCTGGAAAAATCCCATGAGTTTTCCAGTCCTGCCTCTGAAGGAGATGATGACTTGGCCCTTTGGTGAGCTGAGACAAGGCAATGCAATATAAATGGTGTGAAAAGCAGTTTTGAGGGAGCTGAAGTAACCTAGAAGCACACTATTTACTGGCACATACTTCTGAACTGGTCCACCCTTTTTGCAGTAAATAGGCTTGTTACACTCTCTAATCTGTCATACATTTAATAAAGGAGTTATAGAATAACCCTCGGTTAAACAAGGAGTGTATACATCAGTCCAATATTCTCAGCTCCTAACTTCTGACCATAATTTATTTACCCAGAGAATAAGTTTCTGATACGGCACATGCTAAGGCACATGAAAATCAACAAGGTGCTTGGTGACAGCCAGCATGGCTTCACTAAAGGGAAATCCTGCCTGACCAATTTAGTGGCCTTCTATGATGGGGTTACAGAACCGATGGACAGGGGTAGAGCAGTTGATGTCATCTACCTGGACTTGTGCAAAGCGTTCGACATTGTCCCACACGACATCCTTGTCTCTAAATTGGAGCGACATCAATTTGATGGATGGAGCACTCGGTGGATAAAGAACTGGCTGGATGGCCGCACGCAAAGAGTTGTGGTCAATGGCTCAATGTCCGGCTGGAGACCAGTAACGAGTGGTGTCCCTCAGGGATCGGGGTTGGGACCGGTCTTGTTCAACATCTTTGTCACTGACATGAACAGTGGGATTGAGTACACCCTCAGCAAGTTTGCCGATGACACCAAGCTGTGTGGTTCGGTTGATACCCTGGAGGGAAGGAATGCCATCCAGAGGGACCTTGACACGCTTGTGAGGTGGGCTGATGCCAACCTCATGAAGTTTAACCATGCCAAGTGCACGGTCCTACCCCTGGGTCATAGCAATCCCAGGCACAGCTACAGGTTGGGCAGAGAAGAGATTCAGAGCAGCCCTGTGGAGAAGGACTTGGGGGTGTTGGTTGATGAGAAAATGAACATGAGCTGGCTTCAGTGTGCGCTTGCAGCCCAGAAAGCCAACTGTATCCTGGGCTGCATCAAAAGGAGCGTGACCAGCTGGTCGAAGGGGGTGATCCTGCCCCTCTACTTTTGTGAGACCTCACTTGGAGTATTGTGTGCAGTTCTGGTGTCCTCAACATAAAAAGGACATGGAACTGTTGGAACAAGTCCAGAGAAGGTCCACGAGGATGATCAGGGGACTGGAGCACCTCCTGTATGAAGATAGGCTGAGAAAGTTGGGGCTGTTCAGCCTGGAGAACAGAAGGCTGCGTGGAGACCTCATAGCAGCCTTCCAGTATCTGAAGGGGGCCTATAGGGATGCTGGGAATGGACTCTTCATTAGAGACTGTAGTGATAGGACAAGGGGTAACGGGTTAAAACTTAAACAGGGGAAGTTTAGATTGGATATGAGGAGGAAATTCTTTCCTGTTAGGGTGGTGAGGCACTGGAATGGGTTGCCCAGGGAGGTTGTGAATGCTCCATCCCTGTCAGTGTTCAAGACCAGGTTGGATGAGGCCTTGGGTGATATGGTTTAGTGTGAGGTGTCCCTGCCCATGGCAGGGGGGTTGGAACTGGATGATCTTAAGGTCCTTTGCAACCCTAACTATTCTATGATTCTATACTTCCTATGGAAGAAGAGGTGTAAAGTGAGCTTAAGACAGCTTAAAATCCTCTCCCAGCTCCCCATCTTATTTTCTTAAACGCAGTAACGAACCAGACAGATTGGTTTTAGTGTTACTCAGAAGTTTTGCTTTAGGCTTTCAATCTGCCGCCAAATTTGTTTGAGCCTCTTATAGCCTCTGCAAGGGAAGCTACTACAGAAGTTGTCTTTACAGGGCTGGAGAGTACGGTATGAATATTGTTTATAAGTTTCTGACGTTTGCTGAAATCTAGAGTTTAAAAGTTGCCCTTTGAAAACTGGAGCACAAACCTACTATGGCAAAAAGCCCAAAGGTCAGCTTACTTGTGTGAGTGATCTCTTCAGAGATACATAGACAATATTCTGATGGCCTTTGGTATGCAAGATGACAGGAGAGACCCCCTGACTGTGGGGACACAGGCAGGCTGCTGTTTGTGATCTGTGCCACGGCAGGGTCCTGTATGGCAAAGTCAAAACTCTTTTCCTGGGGTTCCATCTGGGGTATCTTCTGGTGAACTGGAGTTCTACTCATGCAGCTACCTGCCAGGGTTAGCTTTCCTCCCACTTCCTATTCTTTTCCTCTTTATAGACTATTCACATCTTCAGCTTCAGCTGGACCTGAGCTAATTCCCATTGAAGACGAACCCAGTGGCTTTAGCAGAAGTTGTAAGTGACCCTGAGATCAGAAGCCCTTTGAGGCAGAAATTGTTCTTGACTTTTTTCTCTCCCATTGTGCCCACCAGTGCCGCTGTTAAAAATAAAAAAGAAAAAAAAAAAAGAAAAAAAAAGAAAAAAAGAAAAAAAAAAAGAAAAAAAACCCAGCACTGATACAATCTGGTTGTGTTCTCTGCAAGTAGCAAGAGAGACCTGCCCTTGAACTAAATAAAGCAAACACAAGCCTCAAGCAGATAGTTATCCCTTGTTGTGTATCCCCAAGCCTCTGTAAAAGCATACATAATCTGGATGGGAAGGAAAGCTGTGCTTTCAGCTCCTCTTTTCAAAGGTACTCCCACACTGGAGCATAAAGAAAACCAGTTATGCTAATAGCAAGTATACACATACACCATGCTTGGCTTTCAGGCTCCCTCCACCTTGCAAATTTGGTTACTTTTGCAACAGAATTATTCTGACTTACAGGACAGGGAGAGATTTTTTTCCCTTATTTTAGGATTTGGCCTGAACATGTGAGGCCAAGGCAGAGAGTGTGAGGTTCAGCAGAGCTGCAGTTAATCTGCGTGTGTACCAGGGACTTTTCTTTGCATTACATGTGCCCAAAGTCCACGCCTCCTGTCATAGAGGCTCTGGTGGCCATCCTCATCTGGCTAGGTGCTCCCATTTGCTTGAGCTGCCCTTGCTCCTTTTATCTATATAATCTATATAATCTACATCATCTCTTACCTATCAGCAGAATTCAAGCAACCACTCCAAGGCAAAAACCTTTTATGCCTGAGGTAGTGCTGAATGCTCAAGTCCTAATGGAATCCCTGCATGGGAAGCTGCAGTGATAACAAAACAGGGAAAATTTTAGCCACTATTAATTGCAAATGCATCCTAGCAACTGTATCACTCATATTTCCTTTTCTTCATGTTGTTTTTCGAGTGTTTTTACAAGCAGCACCTGCCACTGCTGTCTCCATTACAGGGCAATACAATACAGCTGTAACAACACTGGGAGATACATGCATGATTTTTCCTGTAGGCTCTTCTGCCTGCTTATTTCCTTGTCACATCCTTATTGTCTCTTAACTTGTACTTGGTTTCTAAGCTCCTTGGGAGGGGACCAGCCTTTTGTTCTGTGTTTGCGCAGCATCTGAGGCTGTCATGCCCTGGTTCTTTGCTAATCCTGGTAAGTGCTCCGGTAGTACAAATGGCAAGTAAATTTGAGGTACAAACAAATTAGCATTCTTGTCACTGATGAAATAAAAGGTTTTCTCTGTGATGATTTGAGCTGGGGTTGCAGCCCTTGGAAGCTCAGCTGGGAATTGCCAGGTTTCTTTTCCAGCCTCTGTTATCAGCCTCCTGTGCTAGTTGACCAAAATGTACTTGGCAGGCAGATCGCGGGCTCTTGAAAAACAATAGGTTGTACTGTGTTAACCTGGCTTTGACCTAACGTGGAACAGTCAAAACTGGCATTTGGTGTAGTGAGCAAATGTGGTTTGATGTGCCAAGTCAGCTGCACTTGCTGCTGAGACCAACCTGGGTCTGTCTTGTCCTGAAGAGAAGTGGGGGGACCATGCTGGCCCCAACATTGGTGTTATACCAGGTGACTCTCAGTAATTCTCTGTAAAAAAGCTTGAATGAAGCAGGGAATTACTTTCCCCTTAAATTGAAGATTAATGCGATTTTTTCTGGGGCAGCAAACATTGCTTGTTTTCTGGATGGATAAAGTGTCCACTGAAACAGGATTATATTTACATTATTATTGCAGGGCGATCTGTGAAATAGGCTTTCTGTACTACAGTAAAGAGCCATGACCCCTTGCAGAGTTATCTTTTAAGCTGCATGCTAAACCCATGGGGGCTTATGGCTCAGAGCTAATGGGGATTTAACTTCTCACTGAAAGGAATTTGAGGCCTAACCCTATTTAGGTGCTCTTTGCTCTATTGATTAAATGCCCAGTCCACCTCAAAAAACCTAATAGAATCATAACTATATAAATTTTCCATCTGACAAAATGGGTGCTGGGGACACTTCATGCAATATTTATTAGAAAAGGAGTTTCATCTCAAAAAGACATTTTAAATCAAAATGTCAATTCAAAGTACTATTTATTTGTAGGGAAAGAAGTGAATTTGAATGAGAATGTATTTTTCAGAGCAAACCACAAAATCATTTAATGGGAAAAATAAAAATCAGTTTCTAAATTGAGGATTTTAATGAGGATTTTCACTGCTTCTCTTGTTCCCTTTGTTCACTAATTCATTTCTGAGATCCTGTTTGCAGAATAGTTTTAAATGATGCTATTTCAAAGTAAGAAACCTGCTCTACCCCCAACCCCAGTCTTTCTCTTCACCTCCAAATTGTATCATTCACTGGAGTTCTAGGAGGACTCTGTTCCATCAGGGAACATTGGCATTTTTTAAGATACAGTAAGGGGATGAGAATAGAAGATCTGGCATATTGGTAAGAGTCTTTGGGCTTCAAGAAGCAGCACATGATGCCGTCCGTAGTCCTGTGGCAGCACAGTTGGATTTCAGTTGGTCTCTTTGGGGGCCTGCAATTCTGAGAATTTCCTGTGCTTTCTGAATACCTTTCAGCCAGTGCTAATGACTACTGTGCTTATTCTTTAATTGGTGTAGTTTGTTAGGGGCTTGGTGGCTTATTCCTAGAGAAAACCATAATCCCTGGGAGAAAAAGACTCCATTCAAATGGAATCCCAGGCACCGAGGTACAAAGATGTGGCTTAATTGTCCTTCTGTCTTCATAGTCCTCGCTGAACACAGTCCTGCTTCCTCCACCACTTGAAATACAAGGGTTGGTGTCATGTGAGGTCTTGTGTTCTTTCCAATGCCTCAGTGAGCAGTCTGTCTGTTTCAGGTGGTTTTCTCCTAGCCTGTAGACCAGCAAGGAGATATGTTTAGAGCCAAACCTCAATCAGGTCAGCCACTCTTCTGCTGTGACAAATGTCTTGAGGTGGAGAAAGGGCAGAGCTGGTGTGCTTCTCCCGTTGAATTGTGGTGTTGCTGCAGCCTGGAGATGGTAGTTTTTGATGGAGCGAATTGATTTCTGTGGGCTAACAGTGTAAAACCGGTTGCATGCTTCTCCAGATTTACCAAACTGTGTTATGCCTAGTTGAAATGAGAAAAGGAAAAAGAGGCAGGCAGGCATACAGGCATTTACAGTCCAAGTCACTGAACTTCAATAGCATTCATATTTATCAATCTGTCTATCTAGTTGTATTTATATACCTGTACTGTTATAGATGTGAATGAAATTTACGATCACTGGTATTTGCGTGTTCTAGATATGGCTTTTGTTTTTTCCTGTTGGTAAGGTTGCAAACTAAAACATTCCCCAAAATAAGGGCTTATGTGTAGATATGATGCCTGTCAATGGATAGCCCAGCCACAGGTAACAAGTTCTTAGCTGAAGGAGTGCCCTGAGTTTGTTCATTTTCAAAGCTTTTGGTGTTGTCCAATGAAGAAAGGAAATGATGAGCTTTGAATTTTTCCAAGTGACTGCAGCCCTGCTCTTCAAAATAAATCATCTTGGAAGGACCTTGGAATGTCTTCGAGGTCTTCACTAGGGAGAAGATTGTAGGCATTGTGAATCTGGTTTTCACTGGCACTGAGATCCTTTTGGGTTGTTTGAAAATGAAAAGTCATAAAGGGGTAGAAATTTAAGTTTATTGCAGAGAACTCTGTCACTGACTTACTGCATGACTTTGAGGAAGGCATTTTAAACTTGTCTGCATCAGTTTAGCCATCTGTAAAACAGGTACAATCATACACAGCATAATTTCCCTCAGTGAGTGCCATTTTCAGTCTATCCTGTACTACTTAATGATTTGTGTGACTGCTGAAATAACACCAAGCTCTAAAACCGTAATGCCCTTATGTATTTTTTTACATAATCACTAGTGGTTGAATTATTTGTTCTGACACTTGAGATTACTCATGTAAATAGAAAAATTACAGCATGCTGGCGATGCCAGACACCTTGAATTCCATCTGAGTGTGTGGGTGATTGGAGAGGGATCTATAAATACTAACAGAGGGGGAAACAACAAGCATGAGCAGCACATGAGAAATTCTGAATCAATTTATTCCTCAGATTTAGAGAAAAGATTTGAAAATTGAGCAAACTGGTCTAGTGGAAGGTGTCCCTGCCCATGGCAGGGGATTTGGAACTGGACAATCTTTTAGGTCCCTTCCAACCCAAACCATTCTATGATTCTATGATATAAAATATCAAGATTGGTAGGAGACAGTCCTTAGGAATCTGAGTACTGCAGGTCCACTGAAGAAATGTATTTTGCTCCATTGCTATGCTTTGTGTGAAGCCATGTTTTTCTGATGTACTTTGAGTAGAGTTACAAGCAGTATGATGACTTAGTCCTACTATCATGGGACTAAAATCTACTTTTTATCATTTTCTAACTTATGAAGCATTCTGCCTTGGAGACAAGCAGCAGCTCTGGTTTGATTATCAGTGGGTGACTCACAGGTCCCACAATGCTTTTTCTCAAAATGTGACTGCTATTTTTCATGTTCAGCTCCCAAATTGCCTGTTACAGATGTTTTCCACTTCCATTATGAATGATTTGCATAGTTCCGATTGTGGAGTTCAGAATGTCACACAGTGATGTAGCGAGTGAGCTGTGCCACATTTTAAATAAAATCATAAGTTATAAAGCTACTGTAAGTTATATAGCTACTGCTTGCAGGTTTTGAGAGTAATCTTCTTTGATTTTTAGTTTATTAGATAAGGGACGTTTGTTCAATGCAGCTGCTCCCTGTTCTCCAGTGAGTAGTCTTTGAGTACATACTCTTCAAGATAGCATCAGTGTCTCCTTCTAGGTCAAGCTGTAAGCATTTCCTTTTTAACCAAACATTGTATTTCTGGAGTCTACAGAAGATTTACAAGGTAAAATCTGTCTGCATATATTTGGGGGGAGTATGTAGTTTTTGGAAGGCTGGTGAATAGCTTATGGGACCTTTCCACTAGAATTCACGCATTTATCGTTACCGACATATCACAAACCAGAACTGAATATATCTGATTTATTGAAACAGAAACTTCGAAATTTAAAATGAACTAAATCACTTGAAGGAAACTGTAACAAATTCTGTGTAGTAGATCTGAGTAATGGAAATTATAACAGAAAGTATTGAGCAGCGTCAACTGTAAAGTCTGCATTTAGTTTATTATTAATTTACTGGTTTGAAATTCTTCTCTACCAGATTACTGACAACCTGTGACTGCTTTTGATCACTCCATCAGCTCAAGTGCTAGAAAGTGTCACATATTTGGACCTTTGAAGCGTTAGGCTTCATTGTGATTCTGTGTCAAACAATTTTGTGTCTGCTTAGTTTCTGTTAATTTATTTCTAACAGAAACAAAAATCTCACCCTGACA
The DNA here is from genome assembly GCF_028554395.1 of Pezoporus wallicus. Classification (NCBI taxonomy): domain Eukaryota; kingdom Metazoa; phylum Chordata; class Aves; order Psittaciformes; family Psittacidae; genus Pezoporus; species Pezoporus wallicus. The sequence continues at coordinate 906,707 of NW_026639618.1, forward strand.
TTGAAATTAGTCCTGCTTCCTAGCCTCAAATATGGACTTCATTATTAGAACCCCGTGATGTAACTTACAAAGGAGCTTAAAAGGGGTAGGTGGCAGTGACGTGTTCTTGGTGACATCAGGGAAAAGCGGGTGGAAAATGTTGTCTGCAAGGGAAGCTTTCAGGCTAATATAGACCAGAGGAGTCTAAGTTGTGTGCTTTGCTCATCCTTGCTCTATATGGAGTAAAAAACCGTGGCTTTGTGGAGGAATAAACATGGATAAATACTTACTAGGTTTTGCAGTTGACAAATTTGATATGCTACATGACATTTTAAGCCTTCATACCCTAGAAACATTTGCAATGAAGAAACTCAGAAAGGGTCAAACAAATGTTTACTGAAGGGGAATATCAGTGGCTCAATCAGCCTGCATCATAGACTGACATAGACATAGGCCATCTCAGGAAAGGGAACAAGAAAAGTAACTCTCTGAAGAATTGTTGGTGTTATACGGAAGTATGAATGGCCCAGGAACGTAATATCCAGTGAAAATCAGAGTGGAAAAGGGGTGTCCCAGGGTGCAGACTGGAAGAAGGCAACCACAGGGGCTGCCCATGCCTCCTGCCAAGACACACCACTGAGTTTCCTCCTACAGTTTCTTAACTTCTGAGATGCCTTTGGTGGTGTTTACGTTTTTTGAGACCCGCTGTGGATAACACAGTGTGGCTGGTCCCTGTGCTGTATTTGGATTATCAAACTCATGAGGTTTCACAGACTGCATTCTTGCATGGCTTCCCAAGAGAACCCTGTTTTCTCCCATTTTCTTCTATTTGATGGAGGTCTGGATGTGCTGGTCCCTTGGTCTACTGTCTGGACCTCAAGTCTTCTTACATCATTGATGAAGAAATTCTCTTAACCATGCAGAATTGCTGATTGCAAGCTGCTATGAACAAGGACTGCCTTCACTTTTTCGGTGCAAGTGTGTGATGATGATACCCAACCTGTCTGTAGCCCACTGAAAGCTTGAACTTGAAGCCTGGCTGCTTACCGGCAGCCTTTTGGTACCAATTGCTAATGCCCTCCCTTTCAGTAATCTTCATCTTAAAGGTGTGTTTGTCTTCTGGATCTTTCTGAAGTTACTCTTTCAAAACATTCATTCATGTCTTCCATATGAAAAAATGTAATAAGTGAATTGAATACACTGAATGTATTTTAAAAAGGATTTTTAAAGCACGGCATTGCAATTTGAATCCGAGCCTGTCTCTCTAAGGGCTGAACAACATACACTGAATTCAGCTGAATTAACTTTAAATCAGCAGAAAATGGTAAATTCAGCTTAATCTCACTACATTATGAGAAATGGACAAAGCATAAAGAGGCTTGTATTCTCGCAAGGTGTGTATTTTGACTACATTTGTATCATCTCCCAGAGGTGGAAATCTGATTCTCTTGCCAGATCAAGAGGTTTACTATTTCAAATCCCTTTCAGCACAGCGGGAAAGCAGATGATGTTAATGGATGTTACCTGTCTAAGTGTAGTAACAGATGTTTCTGTAGGAAATGGAGTGGAAACACTCTCAAGCAGGATCGTTGACTGGTTTTTGCTTTATGCCCGTATTAAAGCCAATGAAAGAGGGTTATGCGACACATTTTCTTAGATGATCTGCTTAATAAACTCTTTTCTATAAGTATTTGGTCTTAGTTTTGATGATGGCACAAGCAGCTGGACAAATTCTCTTCTCATTTTTATAGATTTCTTCACTGTAGGTTTGCTCACATTTAATGGAAATTTGATCTCTTAACTTAAATCCTAGCAGGGAAATTCTGGTATCATGATACTGAATTAGTTTTAATACACTGGACCTTTCTCCAGCTCTGTTAATCTCCGTTCCATTGACAATAGTGTAAAATACTCTGCATTTATGTTGTCATTGCGTGGCCACAGTTTGTAAAACCTGTAGCGAGACTTCTCCTTTCGGTTACAAGTAGCTTTGATACCATGTGGGGGATTTTAATTTGTGCCTTACCGAAACTGCTAGACTGCAAATTCTGTAGACTGCAAATTCTGTGGTTTTAGTGTTTCATCAAGCAAAACACCACAGTCATGCTGAGTGATTGACTTGCTTGGCTGATTTTTCCCTTCTGAAGGCCATATACCCACAGTGATTACATCTAGGTTTTGCTATCATCCCCTTTTTTTATTCTTGGGACAGTATCACTTCAGCAGCTGTTACATGGCTCTGTGTTATTAACTTGGACTTGTAGTGGTGCTATCTACAACCTCAGAAGTGTTCGTCTTCACTGATTACCTCCTTTCCAGCTGGGAGCTGCATTCCTGCAGGTTGGACCTCCTCTAGTTCTGCATTGGCAGCTCTTTTCAAACTAACCAAGCATCATTTTTGTATGAAAAGTTTTGTATGCCATGCTGCCTGCAATACTCTTGCAGATGTTTTGGTGTGCTCACTTCAGCACAGAGGAGTCAAACAGCCCCTTCGTACTGAGTAAGCTGATAAGAGCAGTTGATCTCATTATGTTCAACTTGTGGGCTTGAGTGACTCCAGAGGTTGATTTCTACATGCAGTCTTAAAACATCTTAAATATGGTGGAGGGCTTGCCTAGCTTCTCATCTCTGGGCCATCTTTTACCCTGGAAGAAACTAGACCAGATGAAGGTGAATTTATGGGAACTTTAGAAAACTTAGCTTTAGGTAGCAGTAACATTATCATATTGCTTGAAAATAGCCTCAAGCGGTTTCTGGGTGATGTTTTCTGTTTATCTTTGGTAGTTGTCTTTGCGTACTTACTTAGGAGAGAACAAATGCATAAAGAGGAGACTCTGTTCTTTTCCCCTGCAAAGGGAAATTCCTTGATCGTCATTCTTCAAACAGCAGATTTGGGTATGTTGTTCCTTTTGCTTTCATATTGTAAACCTACATATCCTGTCCTCATTCCTGTAGTACGAAAGAGCTTTTCTCGGGAGTGCTGGCTTCTCTTCAGTGGTCTTTTGTCTTCCCTCCTAGGAAACAGTTTGAATGTGTCAGAAGAGTCCTAGTTCCTCAGCACTGAGTCTGGCCAAGAACCTAACCACATTGGTCTGTAGTATTTCTCTCATTAAAAGCCTGCTTCTTCCCCTCAGAAAAGTCAATTGTGAATGTAACAAAAGATTAATTGTGGATACTTGGGATTTGGCAGAAGTGCGAATAAATGAAGTGCTTTTTTGGAAGCTGTCTTGCAGATCAAAATATAAATGCAAAGGATTTCAATGTGTATCAGTGGATTATTTAATTTGATTGCCACTTCCCTTCCTCTTCATTTTGTGGGGAGGGGTGCTCCGGAGATTGGAATTTTAATTACTTGACCACAGTTTCTTATTAGTGTGCACCAAAAGGGTATGGATCATTAATTAGTACTGAATAGAAGGGTCTCTGAGGTTGAGCTATAGCATCAAATGGAGGAGTTTAGGCAATGCTTGCCTGAAATTATAGTCTATCAGTAAATTGAGTTATAATAATGAAACCATTAGATTTTTTTTCTCAATCCCTGCATGTTAGTTTCTGTGTTTGCAGAGTACATTCTGGTGGGCTTAAGGAATTGTAGCATTTTGATAAGATATATATTTAATGTTTGTATATATATTAGACATGTATCTGTTCTGAAGGCATATATATGCATGCATGCCTATAGAATAGTTATACGTAATTCAGAGTTGCTATACAATGGCATGCCTTATTTAATTTTATTAGCTGTTCTGGGGGTTTAACCCATTAGGTAGTTTCATTGGCAATATATAAAAACAGTGTTCTGCATAGCAGCTTCCTTTTTCAGGTGGTACCTGGATTTGTGCTACTGCATCCAAAGGGAAATCTAGCTCTTGCTAGATTGTGTAATGGTCTGAAAACAGAATATTATCCACATTATTACTTTAACATCCAATAATCGGTATCATGTTTTTTCTGTTTTTAAAATTCGATGATGAAAGTGATCTGTATAACTTCATTTATACTTTAACTTTTCTGCAAGATTCTGGGATTGTGCAGTGTGGAGTAGGAATACGCCTATAACATGTATTGGTATCAACTTGGTTTTTCTATGTGGGTTAAGAACTGGTTATGGACAGGCTGCAAAATGCAGACACGTATGGGGTCGCCATAAATTGCTGTGTGTGTAGTAGGGTTACTGGTGCATCGGTATCAGCCAGAGTATTTGCATTCTGCAGTATTTGCATCCAGAGTTTAGAGGTAAACAGGAAATAATGGCTGATAAAACTTATGAATCATCTGGACACCATGTGCCTTATTGTAGCTAAATTTATAGACTGGACTTTGGTTATGGACATGTAATTATGGATATTGATGGAGCAAATGGAAAACAGTGGCTCTGAAAATTTAAATAATACAAAAAATTGTATAAATGGATCAGTTCTGCCACTCCCATATTCCATTTATGTATCCATCTGATGACTTTTAAAATATGAAACACATTTGGATATGCAAGAGCCAGAAAGTCTGGGCTGTAAGACCCAGCAGAATTCAGGAATGAATATACAGAGCTGTACTTTTATTTAGACAGAAGCAGGAAGTAATTAGAAACTACTAAAATCAATGTGTTTTTTGACAGAAAACCTATATTCACTTTATTTTGTAATTATTTTATAGAATTTTGTAGGAGGATGGTGTTCAGCAGTTTACCAGTACATTAATGGGTCATACAAGTCTCTGGGGCTGAGAAAACATCTCCTGTTGAGAGTTTGTAGAAACTGGATGTCTGGGAGTTCAGTAGTTGGCAGGAGTTTTCATAGTTCATTTTTCCTCAAGGTGATTTTCTTGGCTTTTGCTGTGTTTGAGACTCAGTTTGTGGAAAGAGGGTTGTGTTTCTGCTCTCCTCTCCTGCTCCTGCTTCCTCTTTCACAGGAGTTCCTGTGAAACGGTACAGCTGCCTGACACAAATTCACTGGTGCCTCACATGGAAACTTGGCTTCTTGGCACATGGAAGGAACGGTTCTTTTCTTCTGTCCCTGTCTCTGGGGAATTAAATTCACATTTTGTGTTCCTGCTTAGGTTTAGAGCCAAGTTTTTCACTTCAACTTCCTTCCTCCCCCTGCCCCTCTCTCCTTTCCTTAATTAAAAAGATGCTCAGGTCGAGTGCATATAGCTGCAGCTGAAAAAGGATGAAAATAGCACAAATGAAATAGCTACACTATTGAAACCTGGACCTTTATTTAGCCTCACATCTGCTGCCATGTCACTGTAATGGAGTTCAAAAGCTGACTGGATTACTTTTTTTCAACAGATTAATCCATAATCGCTAAATTTAAAGGGAACAAATTTTTGTTTGGAGTCAAACATGGGTTTTTACCGCTTCAGCTGTTCCTTCCATCTAAGTTATCGACAAAGTCATATTCATTCAGTGTAAACAGGAATAGATTTGTTACATCTGTATGTGTTCAGTCTCCCCGTTTCCCAGTACATCCAAACTGAGATGCTGACATCCAAACTGAGATGCTGGCTGCTAAAGCCAATACCCGTGTGACATTGGCTAAAGGGGCTTATTTTCAGCATCTTTGAAAGTCAGCTAATTTATGGAGTACTCAAGGATGAGCACTGGTTTTGAGAGTTAGGTGACAGAGGTTTTTAGATAATGGGCTCCAGGTAGGTGTCTAAAAAAAGATAAAAAAATCAATCTCAACCACTTTTGTCTTAAATAGTTTCTGGAAGCATGGAAGAATCCTATGCTGGCTCTTCCCTTAGCAGGAGAAGTTAATTGCAAAAATTGCTCAGAATAGTATGGGGCAAAGAAATCAAACCAGCATAGTTGGGAGGACAGCATTTCTGATAAATCACAAATGGCTCTCCTCACAGAGGAATATCCTGTAAAATACCTAAAGTCCTTATAATGGAAGTTAATAGATTTTTTTTTTTTTTTTTTTTTTACAAAAGAAGAAATGGCAAGAATTGAACTGAAGAGTTTTAGAGAAAAGATGGCAATGTCTGCTCACAGAGCCTGGACTCTAGTTTTGCACAGATACTGCTCTTGGTAAAGCTATTATGAAGTGCCTTTAAAATACTGCTGCTGAAAATACCTTATCTGTGGCTTTGACAGAAGCACAGTGTTCTTCTCCACTCCTCTGAATACTTCCCTTGCTTTCACTTTGAACTTAAAAACATCAGTCTGCTTTCCCTAATTTAACCTCCTTCACCACAGTGCCCTTTTATAATTTACCCATCTTTTTGTTACTCCGTCATTCCCAGTTTCTTCAGGCAAGCTCACATGATGATCTGAATGGTTTCCTTGAAATCTTCTCTCACGGCATTTTCATAACTCCTTAAGCTCATGGTGCTCCTGCCCTTTTCAATTCACGTTGTCACTGTTTAAGTCATGGGTACCATCGAGGGGCAACAGCCAGTTAAGCAGCCACAGGGATGTACATTGGAGAGCTAAACTCTGTCAGGTTCGTGAAGGCTGGCAGATTTGCCAAACACATGAAAAGCAAAAGCAGAATTGATCTTGAAGTGCTGAAATAATACTGAAAAAAAAGGGAAAATGCTGTAATATTTGCTTGCATAAAGAGAGGAATATAAAGTATGAGTGTGAAAGAGGTATTTTTGAATACATTAAAAATCATTTGGGAATCCTACATTCACTTTCCCTATACACACTGGAAAAAAACATTGGAAGAGGCTGAGAAGAGATCTAATCTGACACCTCCACTCTCACAAAGGGCTCAGACTCAATTTATTTTCCCCAAGAGAAGGCTAAGAGGTGAACTGGTTCTTGTTTATTCCATATATAGATAAAAGTAGATCAGCTAAAACTGCTTCTCAGCAAGCAGAATAGCTGTTGAGATCAGTGGCATGACAATGACAAGCGTGAACCAGAAGTGAGATGTGAATTTGCAGCACTGGGAGTATCACTGGAACATTTTAGATAGCGGAATAATAGATTCACTGCCACTTGTTTGAATGTCTTTCTTAAAAACTTCCCAGTACCTCAGCTATGAGGTCATGGCTTCTGTGCACAGGAATGGATGCATGAGGACTTAACAGCCTGTGAAGTAGTGATTGGATGGCTCTCCTGGCCTTATACTAGCTATACGTCTTATATTACCTATTCTTGTTCTTTTCCCTTGTTTTACTCCTTGCACCATACTGAGATTGTCAGCAGTCAGATCTCCCTCTTCTCTATTTGCACAGCTTCCAATGCTCTGATGCTGGACAAGTCGAAATAATAAATGGCACTGAGGGTTGATACCAGTTCAAAGAACTCACTTGTGATGCAACTACTGAATATCCATTTATTTATTGCTTTCCTTTCTGTTTTCCTTTTCCACAGTGAAATACATGAGAGAAGCGACCCCCTATGTGAAGAAAGGCTCCCCTGTTTCAGAAATTGGATGGGAGACACCTCCTCCTGAGTCTCCCCGCCTGGGTTGTGCCTCTGCTGACCCACTGTCGCAGCTTTCGCTCTCCATCCACAGAGACAAGAAGACGATACCGCTCAAGATGTGCTATGTGACGCGCAACATGGCAGTGTCAGACCCTGAAAACAGGTAAGCAGGGGATTTGCCTGGGGCTGGGATTTGGCCTTTTCAGCATTGGGGTGGGTAAACAGGAGCTGGCAATGGGCTCTGGACACACACAGCAACCCAGTGAGGGTGGGTGGTGGTGTCTGAGCCACATGGTGCTGGGTTCAGCTTTTGCATTGTATTAGAGAAACCTTTCAGTGCAGTAATCCAACATTTCTATTAGAAATAGAATCTCAGGGGTTCGTTTCCATCCTGATAAAGTGTCTGCTTTTGAAGTAAGAGACGCTGTACGCAGTAATTGGTTCCATCCTTGGGGCTGGCTTAATCTAATTGCGCTAAATTACATTTTCTTTCCTTTTTCAATGATTATTATTTTAAGAATGGCCTGTTTTGTCCATTCAGTTCTGGGCATGTAAGTCAAGAATAGGAGAAAAGTTCCACTTACAAGACAGTAATGGGGAATTTCTGTGAATTCTTGGTTTGGATTTTTTTATAATGCTAAAAATAGGATGAGCTCTTACCAGCTCTTATTTATAACATATGTGGAACAGCTGCACCACACCAGCAGACTCTCTGATCCCTGCTCTCCCAGCTGCTGATATAAAGGGACCAGTCAAGTCAATAACACAGACTTGATTCTTCCATCCAAATAATGGCTTTTTTGTTTTCCTACAGTGTGTTGGCTTGCTCAGAAGCTGGGTGTAATGCCTTTGATTCTCAGCACTTACAGAAGGATAAAGGGAAAAAGGAGAGAGCAAAATGGGGTTTGGGGTTCCCCTGTAATCTCCTGCACGTAATTCAGAAACTATATCAGTATCTGTGTCATTTTCTTTCTTTTTTTTTTTATATTTGTCTGACTTTAAGTTCTCCCCACCCTGCCCCCTTGCTTTATTGTTTAGTATTGCTTTACTTTGCTTCTGCCTTTCATCTGACCAAGTGGTTACCACCAGAGTCAGTGATAACCGGCCACAATCATAAGTGCAATTTTAAAAGAGCAATTACCCAAGCAGTCTTTCTCAAGTTTAAATCAAAGTGGTTATTGATAGAGGTCACTCTTTTTTTCATATATACATGAAATATATATATATATGTGTTTATATATATATGTATGTATAGCTTGAGATGTTGAGGTTTGCCAGCTGTACCACTAGCGTGAGAATTTGGAGTTCTCTCTGCCTTAGAGCATATTATAAAAATACCCATGCAGGTCGCATTGTTTGAATCAGCACTGTGTAACGATGCTTTACACACGTTGGCTTCATTCTTTTAGCATTTTTCCCCGCTTTTTTTGAACTATATTGTAATTCTCAGCTTCTGTCACTGTCCTGGTCCTCAGCTTTGTTTGAAGGCCAAGAGGACTGATTCAGGACACACTCATTTCTCATGGTACATCTGCAACAGAGCTGACTTTTTCAAGGCGCGCTACAAATATGTGTGTTCTTAGGTGTAACTAGGAAGTAACATGTGAGAGAGTCATACTGCTTGTTGTCATGGTTTTAATTTTTGTTGCTGTCACGTCCTGTGGAAAGAGTGACTCCTGATTTTCACTGCAGTCCAAAACCGTGCAGAGTACAGTCTAAGGCAGATTTTTCCATCTGAACACACAGTACCTCCCCTTTGTGCTAGCTGCAGTGTAATAGCAGCATCCCATCGATTTGCATCTTTACCTATTTCAGGTTTTCTTAACAATTCTGAGTACTGGATCTGATACTTCTTAGTGGAAATGCTATAACAATGCAGCCACCCATTTGCACTGGAATGTCTCAGTGGTGCGTTGACCGTGGCTGGATGTTGGGTGTCTGCAGAGCTGCTCCTCTGACATTCTCACTCCTCTCTCTGGCTGCAGTTGTTCCTTTGCAGCAACTTTTCCCCTTCTAAAATACATTATCCCAGAGATTTTACCACTATTGCTGCTGAGCTCAGCCTTGGCCAGTGGTGGGTCCGTCTTTGAGCTGTGTGGAATTGGTTCTGTCAGACATGGGGAGCGCTTCTAGCAGCCTGTCAAAGAAAACACCCCTGTACCCCCTCGCTGCCAAAACCTTGCCATGGAAACCCAATATATTATCCCAAGATAGTAATCTGATTCCACAAAAATAGTTTGATCTTCATTCACAGCAGAGCCCAAACCATGTCCTTACATGCTTATGGCACTTCTGTTTTATAACCCAGTGACCTGACGCACATAGATCTTAGAACTGATGGTGTCACTTTGCTGGATGGCTTTGAAGAGCCCTGCTGACAGGCTGCCAAAGCCTGTGCTGTCCATAAAAGGACTCCTCAGGACTATAGCTGAGCTAGTTTTCCTCTAAGTCCAAGCGTGGGCATAGAAAACATGAGTTTTCCATCACAGATATTACTCCAGTGCAGGCTGGAGATCATGTCATAGCAGGGTTGTGGGACCAGGCTGAACTGGTTTGGTGTTCAGCATGAGAAGATATCTGTGCTAAAGGACCCAGAAGGAAATACCTACTTTTTGGCACTGAATCGTCTCCACTTGTTAGAAAGATGGAGTGAAATGTAGGTTTAATGGTCTTGAAGGAAGCTATGTATATGGTTTTCCCACTAGAGCTGGTAGCCCTGCACAGGATTTCTGCTTCTCCTTGAAGAGTGGCCCCAGTTAAGAGATTCTGTGTCTACTCTGTGGTGGTTTGGGAGCAAAGTTTAGTGCTTCTAGAGCCAGCATTTCACCTAACCTGTCTGTGGGTTCACTCTGAAGGAGGTAGGGGATTGTCTTGCCTGTTACCTGATTAAAAAAGCTGTAAGAGACCGAGAGGAAAATCTTTAATACAAACCAATGCCAAAATGAATGTATAAGATTTTTCTTTTTTAATAGTACAAACATGGTAACAGCAGAAAGGATGCAGAGCATCTTAGTGGCATCTATGTCATTCTCCTCTAGACACAGGTGCCATTGTTACATTTCAGGCTGGAAGAAACTAGGTTAAAATAATTGCTACTTAAATCTGTCCTTTTACTCTGTTTCTTGATTTTTTTTTTTACCTGAAATTTTACTGATAAGTGTCTTTGGTGGCAGCATTAAAGTTTAATGTCAGGCTGAAAAGGAGGAGCATCCCCTTCCAATGAAAGGGCATGTGAGAGTGGTCTCAGCTAATAATATCAATAAGCAGTAAATCTTACTGCAGGATAAAAAGCTTTTCATCAACTTGTAATGTTGATATTAAGGAATAGAAAAAAAAATAGGTCTCTGAGGTGAAATTTGTTCTGTTGGTGCTTTTAAAGTCTTGGGACATAATACAAAGGTACTTACAGACACAGCACAGGAGACATGACATTCTCTGGAGGAATGAGGCCATGCTGCATGGACTAAAAATGTTTCCTCATCTGCTTTTGAAATCACCCTAAAATCCTCCTTGCATTTCATTCAGCCAAAGCCAGGAAGTGTGGGCCTGATCCTGCCAGCACTTAGTGTGTTTCAAAGCTAGGAAAAAAGAGCCAAGACAGATTCCCAGCAATATGTTGCTGGCTGCCAGCTGCATGCAGTGGCAGTGCTGCAGCAAGCACGGTGCAGCTTGTAGACTTCACACCAGGACACATGGAGGAATAGATAAGGAACTTCCTTTATCTGTTGTCTAATTCATGGCTGGACTGAGAATTACGACTGGAAGGTAGAGTTGCGCAGATACGTGTTAAAGGTGACAGAAGGACTGGCTGGTATCAATTCAGACTGGGCTCTACGCACTGAGCTGCATCTGGGAATTACCCAAGCTTCCCAAGACAACAGGGAGGTGTAAGACAGACTGAGACGTGTTTGCTCCAAAGGCAGCTACAGACTTAAGCTGCTTCATTACTTTCATTAATTTTAATTTTCTTTTTTCATTGATTCATGGAAGGAAGTATTTGCAAGATTTACTGCAAAGCTGTTGCTCTCCAAAACTGAACCTATCCACGCATTTGCATTAACACGTTTTTTTCTTTCATTATTTAATAACATGTCAGTAATGTGCAGTAACAGGGTCAGTGAAATACAACATTTTGAATTGTAATTGACGTGTAAGCATTTATGCAAGCATAATACAGCCTTGTGCAATTCTGAAATGGCATTTCAAAGTATTAAATACAAAACCAAATTATGGTGAATTTGGATGTATTGATTATTGTTGCAGTAAGGCATGAAAAGAAAGTTGAGGCTTCTTTGAAATGAGAACTGAGTTTCAGCCAGGTTTCATATGACACAGTAAAAACTAGTCCTTGTGCCAAAACACTTGATCCGTGAATGCTGATAACAAACATAAGAAGTTAGCAGAACAGCATGAAGATGAAATAAAGAGACAAACTTCTTTAAGTAGAAGAATCTGTGACACTAGCATAGGACTATATAGACTATAGAGCACTGCCCAATGATTGACTTTATGAATGCATTTCTGATGCTTCCCATTTGCAGCTGTGAGGCTAATTGATTATTTAAGGTGATGTCTGGAGTGCTAGTGGAAAACTATAAAAGATGCATGTAGGTTGGGATGTGCCAGCACTCCCAGGTTCACTGCTGATCCAAAGCACAACCATTTTTCTTCAAAAGGACTACAAGACTTAACATATTCAAACTGGACATTAGGAAGCATTTTTGTACCAAAAGTGGTGGTCAGACACTGGAACAGGCTTCCTAGAGAGGTGGCCGATGCCCCAAACCTGAGTGTTTAAGAAGCGTTTGGACAATGATCTTAATAACATGCTTTCACTTTTGGTCAGCCCTAAAGTGGTCAGGTAGTTGGACTAGATGATCATTGTAGGTCCCTTCCAACTGAACTATTCTAGTCTAGTCTGTTCTGTTTGAAGGAGGAGTGATAGCCATTTAGCTCTTGCACCTCTTCAAGCTCGTGCTGGTACAATTTAAGAGTGACCAAGGAGGTGGGGAAGCAAGTATTAGGCAATGGAGAAGAGTCTGGACGTCTCGTTGATGAACATGTGGGCTGACTCATGCCTCCACCCTGACTGTTTCCTGCTGGGTAAACAGGACCATACTTCGATATTGCCAGGCACAAGCAGCCACTGGTATACAAAGAAAAGGCTGGATTCTGCTTGAACAGAGTGTGGTTTAGGTGAGCATTTTCACACCCAGGTTTTTTTCCCCACTGATGAGGGAGCAGATCCTCCCTAGTCCTGTACCTGTTGTGGGGCTGACAGAGAGCAGGGTGCTGCCAGAGTGACCATCGTACCCAAAATGAGTTATGGCTGCTCTTGTAGACTTTAGGTCCCATTTGTCTTGTTCTTTTGCCTCTTTCCTCTTTAAGAGGCAGTTTGATAACACTGGGCTCAGCCAGTGGCACTGGCTCCTGGTAGAAGCACACAGATGGAGTGGAGGGCTGGGCAAAGGCTGAGTCCGGGACCCAAGACTATGGTGATGGACTGTTTCCGTCACAGCATGCGGGAGCTGTGTCAACCCTGGGTGGACACCAGCAGTTCTGTGGGGCTTCCTGGGGATGTAGAAATCTTTTGTTCCTAATGGACGGTGAAGATTTAGCAGGACAGGCCTCTGGTTTAGGAAACAGGTCTTTTTTTTTTGTTACCGTGTGTTGTAGGTGGGCAAAAGAAAGCCACAGGACTTATGTATGCATGGGGGATAGAGTCAAAGGTAAAGATACTATAATGGGTGCATTACTGGTATAAAAAATATCTCCTTCCGCAGCTCCTCAAGGAATTTGTCCCTTGTTCCATGTGCTGTTACTGAGCGGTTCTCTGGCTGTAAATAAAATCCCTGTGAAATGGAGAGGCTGTACTTAATTTGCAGTGTTGTTGTGAGCTACAGCTGGAGATGCTTGGATGAAAGGCATATAGTACTTAATTATTGTTATTGGTACAGACATGTTTTACTATTCAAATATCAGTAAGTCCTTTGAAATAGTCACTGAGCTGGCTAGAGTCAAAGTCCTGATTTATATCCTGAATTTTTGTTACTTTTTTTTCCCCTGGTGGGCTGTGTTTATTATCTGTTTAGATTACTGTTAAATTAGGGAAGAAATCAACAATCCAACATTAAAGCAACTTGAAAGGATGTAATTGAAATCCAAAAAAGAACAGAAATTACTATAATCAGGGTGAAACTCTGGTTGACTCTCCTCTTACCCTTAAATCACCCTGTTGTGCTATCGCAGTGTGAATGGGCTGTTATAGAAGGATAATCTACCACTGTGAAGGCCTTTATATCCTTGCCTACAAAGGGTTGTGAATTTAAGATCAAGGTGAATGTGGGTTTTAACCTTAGCTCCCAACTATCTTACTGTTATGGATCCGAATCCTCCTTTTGTGTAAAGTTGGATGTTTCTTGTCATGTTCTTGTTTGTTTCTAGTACTGTAACTGCTTATCTGCCCCCAGATCTGCTCTTTACTGGAAGGGATGAATAAGTAGGTGGCACTTGAGATTTATCTACTGTTCTCTCCTTTCAAGCTGACAGAAGTTAGGTGGTTTAGCTAAAATGGCATTTGCAGCATCCCCTTCAATACCCTGAGGATAGAAGAAGGAAGAAGTTGGGATGTGGGGGAAAGGAGTGTGATAGATGAATGGCTGGGCATTGGGGAAGGCCCAATTTATATGCCCTCTCTAAGAATTGCATGGTTATGGGATCCTACTTCGTAGCCAGGATCAGTGCTTTCAGACATAGGGTTATGTGTGAGACCTGGAAGATTCCGTTTCTTCTCTTATAACAGAAGGCAATCATTAACTGCTAGAATTAATTGGCTCAGGCTGAGTTGATTTTCCTCTGTCATCTACATCATCTGCTTTCTGTGCAGCTCTGCAATTGCTGGTACATTTTGGAAGCTGTAGTCATCTGTCTTGATAAGGGGTAGTTTTCCAACCCTGGAGGAACTGGAGCTCTGAAGCCTGAAGGAGAAAGGATGATCTTTTTTTTTTATTTTGGGGTTTATTTTTCATTATTGGGAATAGTTATTTTCTATCATGTGTGAAACTCCTCACCAGCCAAACAAGTCATCAGGTTTGCTTGGGGTTATATGAACTTACAGCTCAGCCTTACTTCCTTCTCAGGCTTCTGGAAGGCCAGAGATCAGACACCTCTAAGGACTATCTCTTCGGTAGAATTGAGCATTTTGGTCTCTCAAGTCAAATCACTAGCTGAGCTTCTGGAAGAAAACCCCACCCCAAACAACCCAAAGGCCATTTTCTCCAGAGCACCCTCAAGGGTATTCATTTACATAAATACATCAGCAAACCAGGTTGAACTTTGGATGTTCATTCACTTTTATTTACTTCAGGCTTAAATTTCGTACTGTCAAATCATGTTAAAATAGCTTTCTAATGTCCTACTGACCTGCTGTAGTCCCTGAGCAGCCTTTGAGATGTGAATTGCTGGGGGAATGTGCCAGGATTTGGGGACACAGTGGAAACCCCTGAGTTTTCAGCAGGGTGTTTGAGATACGAGTGTAGAACTGGACAGTTACAGCATGTCGTCACTGACCTTCAGTCTGTGCAGGTCCTGGTGAATCTGGGATTAGTCACATCTCATTTTCTTCTAAAACAAGTTGCATCTTTTCCCCTGACATAATGACATGGGACTTTCTCCCCTCCCCATCCTTGTGGGCCAGACAGGCGAGCTTCTGGTGTCCTTCACATCTCTAGCACAAATCGAATAGGAATGGGCAGAGCTCCTGCACACATTACTCGAAAAAAGTGTCTGTGCATGCAAACAGATATGTGAGCGTAAATAAAACTCTGTGCATGTGTCTGTGAACAGGATCGAATGTGGCCTGACAGGAATCAAATGTGTGACGGTGAGTGGGTGGCCAGGAAGGATGTGTGTGGTGGGGAGGTGGCAGTAGCGAAGCTGGCAGAATGCTTTCAGATGGAGTTTTGATTAAAACACCTTTTACCCAAGTCATTCTTTTCTGTGAAGATATTTAAATTATGAGTTTATGGAGGAAAAGAAGAGATGTTGGTGGGGTTTTGTGTTGTATTTTGGGTTTTTCTTCACACACTGCTTCAGTTACTTTTGAAATCAGAGAATTTCGATTGTTCCAAACAGCTCCAACTGTAGAGGATTGAGCTGAGGAAGAGAAATAGAAGCAAAGGAACTGGAAATTAATCAGGGGAGAGGGAACAAGAAGAAGAAACTGCCTTGAGAAATGCATGGAGGGAATAGAGAAGAACAAATTAAGAAAAAGTGATGGGCAAAGAAGCCAACTGACAACGTGAAGTGATGTACTTGGTGGAAGTGAAAACTGCAGCAGATTTAACTAGTGAAGGTTTTTGAAAAAATGGAGAAAAATCAAAGCATTGAAGAGATGGGAAAAGAGAAATGCTTCAAGAAATATATGGCAGATTGAAGGGAAAGGAAGAGCAGTTGTGAGTGCTGCAGGGCAGGACAGAGGAGGGCAAACAGTTAATCATGTTTTATGTGTGTCTGCCTGTAAAGGTATGTATGTGCTGACATCCAAGCTGCCACTAAATAATGTTGGAGAGCAGTTTTAACACCCTTGAGATTTGCCAAACAAAGCAAGCTGATATGCAGGGGTTTCAGTTTACTGCCATGCTCCTTGTCCCCACAGTCTAACAGTGTTATGGCATGGAGCCAGTGACAGCCTCAAGACCCTTTTTCCTGCCTGGCTGTTGTCCTGTGCTCAGTGCTGGGCTTTCCCTTGCTTATCAGCAGGTCTGCAAATTGGATTTCAGTCTTACAGCTCTGATGGCCTGACCTGCCATTAATCAACGAGCAAGGTTTTCAGCTGGTGTACTTGAAGCTGCACGCTGTGTAATCACTTGTGTAGTAGCACATTGAAAACCACAGCCACAGCATGCTCCTTGGGGTGGTTTGCCATCATAGATGCCCCGCTCAGTGTTGGTAGGTACTGAGGATGGGCTTTAGTGCTTATTTTGTATGAACAGACATTGCTCTTTTAGTACCTTGTGGTCACATCTAGCTTTCATATATGTTGCTGCTGATGGGAATTCTGATTTTCCTGTAGTAGGAATTGGGGAGAGTTACACTGAAGTTGTTACTTCTTCTCATCACTTGCATACAACTTTTACTTCAGTCTCTCAGTCTATTCAATGGGAAGATGAGTTTGCTGCCAGTAGTGAAAGTGCCAGCAGGTGACCCATGCCCACCATCCCTGAAAAGCTGGCAGTGTCTCCAGGAGGTTGGCTCCCAGCTAGTGAGTGCTATATCCCCAGCACTCAGAGACCAGGAACTGATCCACAGGAAATTTGGGGTTTTGACATTGTGGCTGTTGAACAGGCTTCTGTTTTGCTTCACTTGGCAGCTGAGCAGTGATCCCTGGGATTTCTTGATTGTGGAATCCAAAAAGTAGGTGTATAAAATAATGAGACACTGAGACACAGACTACTAAATGAGATGGAGCTGCTGTTTGTCTCTTCCAGCAAGATTTTCTACCATTACAATTCATCCCCCAGACAGAGCTCATCTATCAGCAGCCCTGCTCATTTGTCCCATTTCCCAATTAGTTTTCATCCATGCTTGTGAATCATGCCCCCTTCTTTCCCCTGAGTCTTACTACGGCACTCCCTACCAGCAACAGCAACTGTGGTGTTCCTTCTCAGAGGACATCTAATTCTTCTCCAAGCCCATGAGATCTTGGTTACGCAGCAGCATGAGATTCTTCACTCTCGCCTCAATCTGAAGGGGTCATTTACCACTGTTACCAGGTACAGTTAGGTGCTCTTTGCTTAGCCCAGATGCAGCTCCAGCTGCCAAAACAATATTCTTGTATTGCCAAAACAATAGGTCTTTTCCCTAGCATTAATATACTTCCCCACATGCTGTGAGAGTTGCGTCGTGGGTTTGTGGTCAATGTATTGACCCCAGCAGTCGCTACGTCTTCTGGTCTGAAAGTTTCTGGCAGCACCTTTTAAAGGTTAAATCAATTCCTACCATGCCTCTGTTTTCGTTTTTTTTTTCCCCAAGTAGCTGACCGTACTGCCCCTTGAAACAGCACTTTTGCCACTGTTAGGCGCTGAATCCACTGTGAAGAAGGCTGGACTGTGTATTCCTGCGCTACCAATACTCAGGACTATTGCAACCAGAACAGGAAAGAAAAATTCAAGCAAGAAAAAGATAAGAGGGCTTTGGGGCAATGAGGGGAAAGAGTTCTGCTGCTAAACACCACAGACATTTAAAAACTATGAAATTACTTTTGTAGTTATTCTGGGCAAAGGAGGCAGAGTGTGATGTGCTCTGCAAATTGCTCAGCATTGGCACACAGCAGTGTGAGCAAGTCCGTTACAGAATCAGATCCTTTCCTTACTTGCATGCAGTGCAACTCCACTGGTATCCCTTTTATTAAAGCCCAGCTGGTGTCAAATAGAAATGAATGCAACTGTGGCAGCTGATTAGTGATAAATACACCCTCTGTTTGTACGTGTCTAGTCCAGCTCCCAGGAAACGAGTATGTAGTGTTTTTACCACTGTAAGTTAAGACAGCAGGTACCCTTGTGATGGCGAGGGGGCTCAGAGCCTTTCATATAGAAAAAATCCACTTGATTACCACTTGGTAAAATTGGTTTCACCTCCATTTAGGTGTATCAAATGAAGATGCTTCTTCAGTGTATGCTGTGGCATTCATTGCAAGTCTAGCAGACTCTCTGGAATACTTTCCTTGCAGACTAAACCCTAGGTTTCCATTGTTTAATTTTAATGCATTTTATTCCTGGTGCATCTCCTGATGCTGCATGTAGAATTGAAAAAGGATCTAAACAGGTTTTTTACTTATAACAAAACCTGCAACAATTCAAATACAATCTCTGTGTTCCTTGAAGTCCCCCCCTTATCCTGGAAAGGCTCTTGTGTTTCTACACTCAGAAATCAACAAAATTGCTTACTGTGGTTTCATGTGCAAAGAATGATAGAGGAGATGGAGTAAGCAGTTTGGCCCTTGATCCCTTTCTAAGTTTGCAGCCTGTGGCAGAGTGTTTTGTTTCTGGCTATGCTGGTGTAAAATCAAAGTAGCGCGATGAACTTGAATAACTCTGGCTCCAGCTTATCATTAACTTCAAGGGATTTACTCCACACTTTAATCAGTCACTGAATGCATAATCTGACCCAGGAGGAGGTATGAAGTGTAAATCAGTGCCTGATTTGGTCCTGAGCCAATGCTGGTGGGAGAAGTGCTTTCAAGAGATTTGATAAAAGGTATTTCTTAGATAATGAACACTCCTACAGAAAGAGTCCTTATCAAATGTGGAATGAGTATGCTCTATCAAACATTTGCTTTCAACTTCTTCTGATCCTCTGTAAAGTAAAAATTCTGGATAATGAAGCAAGGGGAGCTAGTTTTGGCCTCGTACATGCAAGGTTATGGCATTGGGAGGTGCTGGGTTTTGTGTCACCCCGTGTTCTGCGGGTGGAGAAGGGGATGCTGGAAACACTGCGTCTCAGTGGGACTCTTTGAGAAGGAGAGGGAAAATTACTCTTTTATTATAAGGTTTGCCAAATGATCTCTGAGAAAATGTGATATCATTCATATGCATTGCCAAGCTGGAGAGATGCCGTGCATCTTGGCAGCCATCTAGAGCTAACATATAATTCCTTTGGGTTGGTATGGGCTTTATCAGAAACAGCTCCATATGCAGTATTTACATAACTGTGGTGGAGTGTGAGAATAAACACAGCTGTGGCATTGCCCTAAATATTTCAATTCAGCGGGGAATTAAGGGAACTTTATCACTGAACTGCAGCTAAACAGAAGTCAGTAAGCAGTGGTCAGTTTAGCCAAGGAGCAAATCAAAGCTACAATGTCTGGACTGCTGGAAACATTTAAGTGCTTTAGTGTTGGAGTTTATTAAGGTCATTGGTATTGTTTTTGCTTTTCAAAAAATATGCAAATGCCATCAGTCAGCTGTTACACATAAAGCATCATCCAAATGGATTGGTGAATCAAAGCACTGTAGGCTGGAAAGAAGAAAAGGGGAGGGTTTATAGGTACAAAACACTTTCAGCATCTGATTGCAGTCAGAGCCCATGGGTTTCCAGGAAGATTTTAAGTTTGGTTTAGTATCTTCATCACAATTGACTGAGGAGACAGGAGTCCTGGATCTTTAGTGGAAATCTGCAAGCCTGGTTTCTTCAGCATAGTTTAGTGCCCATATCTTACAGCAGTAGCCAGCAGCAGAGTTCAGGCAGTTGAGGATTTAGACTTTCATCCTTAAGGTATGAATTAGAAAGGTGCCCTACCTAGCAGCTTCCACATCAGTGATGTTCACAGACATATTCCTTGGGCTGGACCAGTGCCATGGGTAAAGGAAACAATTTCAGGGCTGTCAAAGCAGCATTTATTCCCATTTTGAGCTCACTTTTGAGAAGTGTAATACATATTTTCCAATCTTCCTGTCACTCAGCTCAAGGAACGAGGTACGCTTTCTGCAGTTGATAGTGCATCCCCATCAAACTTTGATGACTAACAAGCAGTCTCCAAAATAGCCCCATTAGAAGTCACTAAGGGATGATATTTTAAGAGTATTTTTGCAAGCATGGCTCCATATGTGTGTATGCTTATATATGCTAGACTACATACATAGATATCACAGTAGAATGTGTATGTATTAGAATGTGCATAGTTTAGAACCCCTAAAACAGAATTGTTAAGAGCTGTCTAGATGTTCATTATTTTAAGGGACAGAATACCGAATACTTCAATAGCCACAATCAAGGGTAATACGCTTTGATGAAAGCTGAATACTTGTTTGTAAATTAATCCACTTGCCTTAAGTAAGAATTTAAGCATTTTCAAAATTGGAGGGAAGCGAGTTGCATTTGGAAACTCTTTCAGCTTTAGATAATGTATTTTTAAACCAAAGCGTGCTACAACTGTAACTTAAAAAGATACACAAGTTTTCTGCTGTTCCTTTTCAGTTGAAAAAGCGGCATATTCTTATGAGTCTTTATAGTCCTTGTTCAGCGATTTGTTTACTGCACCATACACAATGATTATGAAGGTGGGACTTCCCTTATAGAAACCACAGGCTCGGTAAAGAGCGTTGTTTCACACAATCCATACAGTGCATTAACATTTCTCAAAATCAGCGCAGTACTGCTGTGCTATCCAAATAATTTTTGTTGTCAAAAGAAGTATTAAAATGGGAGGTAGAGTGCAGGAAATTTTGAGTGCTGCTCCTGATTTTTACCCTGCTTTGGCTGGGTAATGTACCTTTTCACCTTTTTGCTGGCGAAATGGGAAAGCTGTCACTGACCTTACTTGTAGCATCTTCAGCCAAGAAGTGTCCTGTAAGCAGTTAGCAATATTTACTGATTACCACAATGTACTTTGAAAATCCAGGTCTGTATAGTTTGTTGATAGTTGTCTACAAGAGTAAGTTCGAACTCGGGTTCTTATGGTAGTGGAAGAGCAGTGGTTCTGATGGAAAGACAGACCTGGGTGTGGTAGCTGTACATGAGCGTAATGATCACTGGACGCAAATGGCCAAATCATAACCATCAGGGACAGCTTTTTCTCTCAGTTCAGAAAAGAAGTGTGTGATTGGGAACATGCCTATCTATGAACACAGTTTTCTCATTCACCAGCCCGGTGTCATCTGTTAAGGAATTTTTCTTTTGGTACCTGAAGTTGAATCCTCAGTACATCCTGGAACATCTAAATAGCTTTTATTTTCAGACAGTGCTGAGCTGCAGCAGTTCTACTGAGGAAACATGCATTATTGTGTTGGCTCAGTGCTTTCTGAAAAATCAACCCACTTTTTCAGCTATCCAGAAGTGATTTAGAACCCTGAGCAGTTCAGCTGCTGAGTTTGGAAAATCATGACCTTTTCTATCTTTAGAGCAGTGTCTACGTGGAGACCTCCCCTTCCCAGAATGGACAAACATGAGAGCAGCAGTCCTCCCTCTCCGAGCCCCAGAGAGCTGCACAGATTGAGTTGCGCTGTGTTCTGGGTTCTGCTCTGGTTTAACCAATTAGTTAAAACATTTTAATTGTTAGTTGAGCTCCAAATTGCAGTATTTTGTAATTGCATAACAAATATTTGCATTACAGTACTGGTTCAAACCTCAACCTGAATAAATTCCACTGAACTAATTACTTTTCTGCTACAGAAAGGCGTCATTGTGTGTCCCAGAGACTGGTCATCAATACGCAGGACAGAACTACGTGTTTAGGCTCAGATCCCAGGTCAGATTTGTGTGGCTAATGTTCAGGGGCAGTCACTGTATGTGTGTAATGAGAAAACACAAGTGTGATACAGGCTTGAGTGATGGGCAGTGAGCAGGGCTTGGTTTATAAATTGCTATATAAAGATAAACCAGAGTATTTCTTTGTGGGTTATTTAATAAATATTCAAGTTAAAGTGGCCCACAAGCTATAAAGAGCACACAAAGCCCCACTAATAACTTATAACTTCACTGAGAACAGAGCTGAAATAGCTGCTGCTGCCTCTCAAAGCATTTTTGTTGTTATTAGCAGAGGTGTTGGCACAAGTCCCATAACCATGATGGACAGGATTCATTTTCCTGAAAACTGTGTTCAATTGTCCTTTTCAAACCACAATGGTGGGGTTGAAGCCCACAGGATGGTCTAGTAAGCATGATTTTGGGGAAAAAAATATCTCTCCATAGGAGTTTGGAAAACTGTAAAAGATGCCTGCTAACAGCAATCATACATTTGCAGTTAGCACTTTCTTGCTGCCATTCTTAGCAGGATCTAAATGGAGCACTGAGGATGTTTGTAAATCCTGGAGGTGGCCAATTGTGGTGGTCTTCTGTTTGATGCATCCTGGTGTCACTGAAACCACAGTGCAATCCTAAGAAAACTCCTCCATTTGGGATGAGGGTGGTTTTCATTTAGCTCTACATATGTAAAATAAGCACATTGAGAAACTCTAGCTAAAGAAGGCAGCAGCTTATCCCTGGCTTCTCCACAGTCATCTCCCATGCAGTTCTGGGCGATTGCCATGTTGGTGAATGTGAAGGGGTGAATGCTCCTCTTGTCTTTATTTGAAACTCCTATGGACATGTTATATGTGCGGTTGCATCAGCAAATCCCCTTCTGAAGGATTTTACCGTAATGCCAGTGCAGACCTGGCTTCAGTTAGAATGGTCCTCTATTCAGGTGTGGTAAAGGTAAGTTTTTAGTGCTAGGTCTTGGTATCAGTATCTTTCTTTTTAACTCACTGCTAACATTGAGCAAGGTAATAAATTTAGCTGCCTTAAAGTCTCTAAGTGAACGTAATGTTTTTCCCCCCATTTTCTAGACTTATTGAAGTTCATTCACCTGATGCCAAGCACACCGTGGTGCTCAGGAGTAAGGATTCAGCTACAGCCCAGGCCTGGTTCAATGCCATCCACTCCAGTGTCAATGAGCTCATCCCCAGGGTGATTGCAGAGGTCAGAGACCAGCTGGGTAAAACAGGGATTGCTGGAAGTCGAGAGATTAGGCATCTAGGCTGGCTTGCAGAAAAGGTAATGAAAACATTCTTATTTTAATTTCTAAGCTCGCTCTTTCCCTCTTTCTCTTTGTTCCTGAATTCAGCCTTGTCTGGAAATGGAGGGTAAATGAGGTTCTGGGGTTTGCTTTCCAAGAGAACCTTTCTTTTCTTAAGGTGCCAATTTTTGTGTTTCTTTTAAAAAAAATTAGAAAATATCCCAGAGTCTTTGCTTCTATATGCAAGTTAGCAAAGGCTTTCCTGCGGGATCAAACCTCTCATGATCATTCAAGTTCAGTAATGGGACATAAGTCACAAGAACTGACAACAGCCTTGAGTTCCTCTGCTATGTCTCCTGTTCATGTACATGAGTTGCCCCCTTCCTACTATCAGCCTGGGAAGTAACCAGTTACTTGGTCCATGGTCCAGACCTCTGTTGTGCCTGGCCACAGGAGCTGGGCATTGTTGAGCATGAGGTGGTGGCCCACTGCACCTGGGAGCTTGTTCTTTAATTGTAACCCTGCATTGAGCTGAGCTTTGTAGAAGACCGAGCTTGCAATTGCAGCTCTTAACCTGTGTCTTGCACAGTTTGAGTCTCAAAGTATTTTATGTCACAGAGCAAACCTGGTGTTCAGTTCAAGAGTAGTTTGGGATCTACTGACCTGATGAAAGCTGATCCTTGAGGGCACAGGGATGGTGATAGTGTGAGATGATCTGGTGTTAAATCGGTAGTCTCAGTGCCTTGTTTTAGGCACTGTACCAACTGGTAAGTGTGGATTTGCTATGGTAACAACATCAAGACTGTGCCTAGAAATATCTCACATCCACATAGTGCCTGAGTGGCCATTCATAGCATCTTTGCCTCTCCAGCTGCCATCTCAACCTCTGCATCCAGCACAGGTGTGGAAAGCTGTGATTGCCCTGAAAAAAGTACAGTACATGTTAGCTTTCTCTTGGATTTTGTAGAGGAAAATATGGGAGCCACAGATACAGGTGGTGTATTTCTTTCTACTGTCCTTTTAGAAGACACACTATTAAGTTTTAGCAAAATATGGGTCAGTCCACACCATTTGTAGTGAGGCAAAGATTGCAAAACCTTTTAGGCAGTTTCTTTATGTTTTCATGTCCCTCCCTCCAAGTTTGCAGAGTGGGGAGGACAGCACAGCTCTGTGGTTTGGTGCCATAGAAAATGTAAAAACTGGGGGGAATAATTGGGGATTTAAACACCAAAGCATTGGTAAGTAAATATTAACAGTTAAACTGTGTAGCCATGGGGTCTTTAATCTTGCTTTCCCTTTTGTATCTGTTTCCATAAACTCATGAAAAGCTGAATATAAGAGGCTTTTTCCATTCAAAATCCTCTCCTTTGAAAGAGAGTAACTGCTCTGTAGATCATACAGAGCTCATATGTAAAATATTCACAGGTCATTTTAAGCAGACACATGGCACACTTCTGCTTTATGTATTTCATCTCCTTGCAGTTAATCCACAACATCCTGTTCACACATTTCTTTCTCCTTTTTTTGCCTTATGAACTGAGATCTTATTTCATGTTACTCATTATGGATTGGTTCAAGGTCCTGCTGAATTTAGTGGTGAAACTTGTGTTGCCTTTAATAGAGCCAGGCTGCAGCTCTATGCATGTTCCAGTATATTTACAGTGGCTGTCATCAAGAATTAGCCTTGAGAGATTTGCAGTGACATTGTTTCCCAAAAGCCAGCATGTTTTTTTTCACTAAACAAACCCTTCAGAGCTGTGCAATAGTAATGAGTGAGATCAAAAGTTCCTAAGTTCCTGTCATGTTGGAGGCCTGTTGAGGAGAAGATCACTACATATGTTAAAAAGCGATGCAAAATCGCTTTTCCTTTGTTACTCGACTGGTTTATAGAGCCTGTGTTAAATATAAACTGCAGTTTGGGAGAAGAAGGTATATATCTTATATATATGCAAAGTGTATATTTTTAGAGATGTATATTAGAGATGTTGTTCACAGTGAGGACAAGGTAGTTCCTAGATGTTTCTTGTGCAAAACCTGGGTTTGCCATTGGGGAGAAGCTAAATTTTTGCAGTGATTTTTTGGAAGCACACCAGGAATACTTGTGTGCTTCCATATATACCCAGTGGGGGGTTGACCCTGGTTGGACACTGGGTGCGCACCAGAGCAGCTTCGTCACTTCCCCTCTGCAGCTGGACAGAGGAGAGAAAATATCACAAAAGGCTGATGGGTCGAGATAAGAGCAGGGGGAGATCACTCACCAGCTACTGACATGGGCAAAACAGAATAAACTTGGGGAAATCAATTTAATTTATTACCAACCAGAATAGGGTAATGAGAAATAAGACCAAAGCAGGGTTTGGGTTTATTGTGTTTTTATTTGGTTTTACTGCTGTCTTCCTCCTGGACTCAACTTCACTCCCAGTTTTCTCTACCTCCTCACCCCCAGCAGTGCATGGGGAAAGGAAATGGGGGTTGTAGTCAGTTCATCACACGTTGTCTCTGCCTCTCGTTCCTCCTCAGGAGAGGACTCCTCACACTCTTCCCCTGCTCCAGCATTGGGTCCCTCCCACAGCAGACACTCCTCCATGGACTTACCCAACTTGAGTCCTTCCCACAGGCTGCAGTTCTTCATGAACTGCTCCAGCATGGGTCCCTTTCCTGGTGTGCAACCTTCAGGATCAGACTGCTCCAGTGTGGGCTTCACATGGGGTCACAGCCTCCTTTGGGATTCCCTGCTCCACTGTGGGGTCCTCCCCAGGCTGCAGGTGGATATCTGCTCCACCATGGACCTTCACAGGCTGCAGGGCACAGCCTGCTTCACCGTGGGCTGCACCAAGGGCTGCAGGGGAATCTTTGCTCTGGCACCTGGAGCACCTCCTCCCTTTCTTCTTCACTAACCTTGGTGTCTGCAGAGCTGTTCCTCTGACACTGTAAATTCTCTTTCACTTAGAGTGAAAGTTTTAAGATGGCTTTTATGGCATTGCATTACAGTACTTACATAGCACATCCTTACAGTGAGTTCTCAGCAAAACGGAGCGATGCTAAGGGAGATGAATTCCTCGGCTTGTTTAGGGAATGCAAAATGTAATCCCATAGAAATTTCACTGTAATTTGCTGTGATTACTCTCTGCTTTCATTAAGCTATTTCCTGGTTTGGCATTTTTTATATGTCTCTGCTCTAAACTTAGCTTTAAACTTCAACCTTTATGGTAATACAAAAATAGATTCATTAGCAAAGCCTCCCTCAGGTGTGTAACATTAAGATAAATAGTAGGTTATCTAAGGTACTAAGCAATTGCATGCTAACAGGCTTCTTACCCCTTCACCAAACTTCTCTGTGAAGGCAGCTCTAAATTTGTCATCTTCAGCATGACACATCCATTTCACAGATCCACCATCAGGTTCCTGGCTGTGCCATGGGGTGGGGAAGGAGGATCCACTTGCAGGTAAAGCAAAGAGCTCTGCATCACTTTAAGAAAGCAAATGCTTACTGTGGCGTTGTAGGTAAGGAGAAAAACAGCCAGAAGCAATCATTAGAGGTGCCATATTCCCTCTTTTATTAAAGCACCAGCTTTGTCCTGACCTTGACTTTATGGGAAGGGTTTCTGAAGCTGGTCAAAGATTAGGGAAACGTATTAGTCACCAGCATCCTAAAACTTTTCTGTAACAAAGAGAAATGTAAAGTACTGTTTAGCAAGTGTGTGCTCTCCTCATCCCCTTTTCTTTCTTCTATTTGTCTTTTCACTTCAGCAAGACCTGTGGGATTAACAAGCATGCTGGGCTGGAGGGAACAGCTACATGAGGGTTTTAATCTTTTCAGGTCTTTTCATTTTTTTAATGCTCCCTAAAAAGATACTTTTAGTAACCAAATACAAAAACCAGAAGTTAGTAACGTCATCCTGACTGAGGAGCTTTTCCATGTATATGTTCATTGTCACTCTTCTTTCCAGGAATGCTTCCAGTCCTTGTAGAAATGACTTTTCCACCTCTATGTTCCCCACTTTTTAATAGTTCTGCACATCCCATGGCTTACAGAGGAGCTGAAACAGGCATCACTGCTTTCCTCCTCACGTTTATCCACCTACCACTGAGTTCCTTTGTGAGGAGCACATTTTGCTCTTGCACTGGAGAGCTGAAACACCAAGGAAATGGCAGTTCATTTCATCACTTGTAATGTCTGCTCAAGTAGACCGACATATTGTTGGCAAAAGTTTTATCTGCGTTTTTGCCTCTTTAATGCAAACACAGAAAGGTGTTCTGGCAAAAGCGGTTTTGCAAAGGTGGCTTTTGCCAGTTCAGCAGTCAGCCACATAGGCAAAAGCATGACTGGTTTCAGGGGAAGGTGAAGCTGTAGCCGGGTGCCAGGCTTGTAGCTGGGTCAGTTAAAAGAAACAATAAAAAACTCTGAGCTGTGTGTCTCTCCCTGTCCTTACTGTGCCAGTGACACTTCAGATGTAGGCTTGGAGGAGACACAAAGCACTTTGGCAGCCAGAGACTGTTCTCCTTTCTGGATGTCAAATATCTTACAGGCAGTAAATACAGGCTTCTTAAAATGATCTCAAAGCTCCTTTGAGAAACTTAAAAATAGGAGTTGCTGTAAGTTGTCTTTTGTAATGTTAATATCTGAAGCTACAGAAAAGTCTTTTCTCACCAGATCTCAACCCCAGCACTTGTTTCCTGTTCACGTTGCTATGCCTGTGCAGGCCAAACATGTCACTGGTCCCACAAATCTGCTCTGGGGATCAGAGTGGAGAAAACACGTGATACAGGATGGGAAGTAACCAAAGCGGCACAGTGGATCGGGGTTGTTCTTATGCTTCTGACACTATCTCTCAAATGAAAAGTGTGCTAATATATTGCAGGCGGTTCAGTCTCCTCAAACCTTAGACACCCATATCATGGTGTTAGAGCTGAAGTCTGAGCATGTCACAGCAGAGTGATCTTTGATATCGAGGTGTTATTGCAGTATTATATTTATCTTCCTGCTCTTGCTCTAATTCAGAGGAGTTAGTGGTAACAGCAAGATTGTGAGCCGTGCAGGCTGTCCAAACAAGATGTAGGCAAATAACATGGCAATGTATTTGAGGTGTTTTGTTTTTTTTTTACCCAGTATGAAATGAAAACATTTCTGTTTTACCATTTCCTTTGGAAGTATGTTCACTGGTTAGCAAAACAAATAGCAACAGACACGCATTGTTATTCTCATCACAGACAAATGAGTTTTCAAAGAACCAGAGAGAAGCTTGAGTTTTAAAATTTTATGTAATTTCCAAATTGCAAAGGCAAGCTTAAAATGTCTTGGCACATGAAAACCACCAGCCCATCACGTAGTTAGAACATTTTGCCCTTATTTAACATTGTGAATATCTGATTTTAAGCACCTTCCCCTGAAGCACAGCAGCTGCTAGGCAGCATTTTAAAAACCCTCACACAGTCATGTCCATGACTGGGGCTGCTGCCACCCCCCTTAGCTCTCCCAGCTCTTCATTGCAGTGGTGGCAGTTCTTGCCTGACCCTGAGCCAGATCAGATAGTTACGCTGGTAGAAAACTCATTGCTTTCAGTGGGGTAGCGTTAGTTTTCTGTAGGTTTTATGAGAAATGCAAGTCCCAGTACAAGAGAAGTAGCAACAGCCTGTGGCAAGGGGAAAGGGACTGGGAAACCTTGGTGCCTGGCAGGATTATGGAGCAAATTCTCCTGGAAGGCATGCTAAGGAACATAAAAAACAACGAGGTGGTTGGTGACAGCCAACATGGTTTCACTAAGGGGAAATCCTCCCTGACCAATTTGGTGGCCTTCTATGGTGGGGCTACAGAACAGGAGTAGAGCAGTTGATGTCCTCTACCTGGACTTGTGCAAAGCGTGCAACACTGTCCCACATGACATCCTTTTCTCTAAATTGGAGAGACATCAATTTGATGGATGGACCACTCGGTGGATAAAGAACTGGCTGGATGGGCACATGCAGAGAGTTGCTTAATGTCAACTGGAGACAGGTAACAAGTGGTGTCCCTCTTTGGGTGTTGGGACTGATCCTGTTCAACATCTTTGTCAGCAACAAAGCGAGGGCGCCCTCAGCAAGTTTGCCGATGACACCAAGCTGTGTGGTTCGGCTGATACGCTGGAGGGAAGGAATGCCATCCAGAGGGACCTCGACACGCTTGTGAGGTGGGCTGATGCCAACCTCATGAAGTTTAACCATGCCAAGTGCAAGGTCCTACACCTGGGTCGGAGCAATCCCAGGCACAGCTACAGGTTGGGCAAAGAAGAGATTCAGAGCAGCCCTGTGGAGAAGGACTTGGGGGTGTTGGTTGATGAGAAGATGAACAAGAACTGGCTTCAGTGTGTGCTCGCAGCCCAGAAAGCCAACTGTATCCTGGGCTGCATCAAAAGGAGCGTGACCAGCAGGTCAAAGGAGGTGATTCTGCCCCTCTACTTTGCTCTTATTGAGACCTCACTTGGAGTGTTGTGTGCAGTTCTGGTGTCCTCAACATAAAAAGGACATGGAACTGTTGGAACAAGTCCAGAGGAGGGCCACGAGGATGATCAGGGGGGACTGGAGCACCTCCTGTATGAAGATAGGCTGAGAAAGCTGGGGCTGTTCAGCTTGGAGAAGAGAAGGCTGCGTGGAGACCTCATAGCAGCCTTCCAGTAACTGAAGGGGGCCTATAGGGATGCTGGAGAGGGACTCTTCATTGGGGACTGTAGTGATAGGACAAGGAGTAACAGGTTCAAACTTAAACAAGGGTAAGTTTAGATTAGACATAAGGAAGCAGTTCTTTCCTGTGAGGGTGGTGAGGCACTGGAATGGGTTGCCCAGGGAAGTTGTGAATGCTCTATCCCTGGTGGTGTTCAAGGCCAGGTTAGACAGAGCCTTGGGTGACATGGTTTAGTGTGAGGTGTCCCTGCCCATGGCAGGGGGGTTGGAACTAGGCAAGGTCCTTTCCAATCCTAACTATTCCATGATTCTATGAAAAAGGGCTGCCTTAGGCAGTGTGTAATTCTTTCTCTGGGCTAGCTGCCTCATCAGGCTGCACAATCTGAACCAGCAGCATGTTCAGGAGTAAAAACTGGGTTATATGAATTCCTGTGTCTTTCTTCTAGCCCTGGAAAATACCTGTGCATGTTTAGGCTGAAGCTGCAGCAAGCTTTGGGTTGTAATGCGTCTTAACCCCCAGTGGAAATCTGGGTATGGTTTAACCAGATAAATAACCTGGTAGAAACATGGTGTTTGCTAAGTAAACTACTGGTCAAATGCCTAATTTCTTTGCAAGAAATTTACATTCCTGTAGTGTGATCTCCTTTGCAATTACTAGTCTCTGCAGGGCTTTTTTGTTCTTTTCTTTCACTCTGTTTTCTTTACTAATTATTTAGTTATGGTTGGAAGTACTACCCATCTGTAATGCCCGGAAGAAGAGCAAGGCAATTTGGTCCTGGCCTCCTGATATGAGTGGTTAGAGAAAGATGCAATTTCTCATATTGACAATACACAGCTGGTCATAATCTTAAAATTGATCTGACCTTCTGGAGATTACACATCCCCCAAATCGGCAAATCTTCTGAGTGTCCTAAATTAGAAATTGTGCTTTTTAAATCCCACCTAATTACTCGCTGTGGAACACTTACATCCGACTGAGGAGTCCTGCTTTTGCCCTGTGTCACTTAACCTTGCAGCTTATTAATTCCGGAACTTATTTGTTTGCTTTGTGAAACACCACAACAGAGCTCTTAATTACATTAACAGTCTTCATTATCTGGGATAACGATCAGCCTGTTCTTAGGAAAGACGTAAACCTGAAATAGCATGAAGAGTAATTTCCTCTCCCAGCTTCAGCGAGGTTCCTTCACAGGCCACTTTTATCAGCAGTAACATCGTTCTCTTCTTGCTGTAGGTGCCTTTAGTAAATGGGTCTGTTAATGAAGACTCAGGCTGAAAACAGCCGTTTCATTCACCATACTGTTTTAAAGGCTTTGCCAGTCTTTATCTGTAACACACATGCTATTTCTGCCCATGCCACTGGGAACTGAGCAAGTGATAAATCAAAGTCAGGCAGAAGTGCTCAGTGCAAAGGGATTGGAAAGAAGAATAAGTGTATATAAATCATGAAAAATTACAGGCGTCTGATGGTAAATGCACGAAGCACCTGAGCTTGAAAGTCTGTATTTCTGCAGCACAGTTTGGTTGTTGTAGTGAAGGAAAACCCCTCTATCGGGTAATTACGGAGCACAGTGAGTGAGTGAGTACCACCGGGCCTGTGGTAGCCTTCAGGTGTCAAATTATTCTTGCAGAAATGGAGCTGAATTGTAAACCAGGGCCCTGTGTGTCCCCTCGCCCTTCCCACGAGGGCTGTCTGAGTTCTGGCCGGATCCCAGCAGTGGTAATCACATCCTGCCCACTCTGCCTCAGGTTTGATCTAACCATCCTTAAAACTGACATAACTTTTGCCGTAAAATATAGCATATTGCTGTCACTGTTCCTATGAACCCCAAGAACAACAAGAAAGTTCCTTGTTAATGTCACCCCACCATGGAGTTTTATTTAACTTCTCCCATCCTGCATCAGGGGGAATTGTGAGCCTGGAGACATGATTCCTGCTCTGGCAGCCAAGCCTCTTTGGGCAAGGGGGGACATGTGGTGGCCCATGGCTCTGCTGCAAGAGGGACCTCTGCAGATGTCTCACCAACAGACCCAGAGCAGAGTTTGAGAGGGGAAATGATGGGTTGTAGCTTGGAAGTAGGAGAGGATGCTGAAAGGAAACAGAGTGTGCTCACTGCCTCCTGGGGTGTGGGAGCTGTTCCTCTCAGTTCCTCCGCTGTGGTGTGGTGCTGGCTGTGAGAGCACGTCCTGGCATGATCCTGAGCACTGATGACTTTGCACAGCATGGATGCTTAACTCTTTCTTCGACATAACCAAACCTGAACTGCTGCTTGGCTTGGTGGGGCTGGGTTGGACAAGCAATGACTTTTGGAAGTTGAGGGTTTTTCTTCCCAGATCTCTCTGAATTTTCAGGATGTTGGGCCTCTCCATCTTTTGCCTTGACAGCTACAGTTGGATCTGTCCAAAGGGTCCATCTCCCGTCACACATGTGCCGGGTCAGTTTACCTTTTGTGGCTTTGCAGGTTTGAAAGCCAGTGTTTGAACATATTTGCAGTCAAGTTCAGTTGGAACAAAGCCAGGAAAGATGCAGGTATGATGTGTAGGAAGGCTTTGATCCCCTTCCATCAGAAGCAGGTGAAAGGCCTCCTTTTTTCTCTCAGCCTCTGATAGTAAATGCTGCAAGCTAGACAGTGATGGAATTGGAGACAGCGATGCTCCTTGGTTTTCAAATATGATTTAAATGCAGCATAAGCCTGTCCTCATAAAATACATGTTGCATAAGGAAACAGAGACCTCTGCTGAACCCATATCCAGCCATGCTGACAGGGGGAAGCAACAGGTGTCCTTCCCAATTATTTTAACTACTGTAGCACCAAAACAAATGTTCTCCTCCTGCCCCTATGTGTTTCTGCCTCCTTCCGCTGGTGCAAGTAGGGTATCAGCAGTTGGTGGGGTAAGAAAGGTGAGTGCCTGTTCTTGGCCAGCTGTAGGAGGCAGGATGGGAGAAAGCAGACGAGCATGTTGGCATGAGCTCCTTCCCCAACCACCGCTGGGCATTTGGAGATGCTGTGGAGTAGTTATCCAAGGTGGGGAAGCTGCAGTTAAGGCAGTGCTTTGGAGCAAACTCATCTGAAAAAAAAAGCAAGGCAAATGCAGACTGAGCAATAGGAAAGCCCTGTGCATCAACCTCATTGACCACACTGACTCAAGCAGTGCTGTGGACACCCAGCTTGCCCTCCAGTCCTTAGATCCCACTTCAGTTGTACGGGACAAGCGGGCTTATTCTTGCATCTCTGGGGCTGATCTGCCCTGAGTACACATCACTGTGGCATGATCACTGCTGAGAAGGACAGGGTTTTACAAGAGCTACACCCTTGCACCGTGTCTGTTTCCTCATTTGTCTGCATTTTTCTGCTTACTGGCTGCACATAAGTTTGAAAGGAAAGGGATTGTCTACCTTAGAAAAGCCCGCATTTGCCAAACACCATCGAGCTGTGTTTTCTCTGTTCAAAGTTACCTTGTTCTCATTTTCTGGTTTTGTCTCCTGAAGTTAAAAATCACCTTCAGGGGAATGAATTCCTCTCACCCCAGTCATCAGGGTGGGGAAGAAGTGTTAAAGCACAACAGTACTGCCATTTCAGCTTTTTGATTAGTGGCATGAATAAATAGATTAGAAAGCAGCAGAATAGGCCATAAAAAACACCCTCTTCTCTCTGCCCTGCAGCCCTTTTCCCCCTAGAACCCTCAACTGATTCCCAAAGAGAATACTTCTGGCAAAAGTGGAGGCATTCCTAGTAAAAATGCCCTAATTTAGATGAAAACATTTGGGGGTTTTCCCTATCTTTTTGTACAGTGTTGCCCCATCCTGCTTGTCCACTCAGCTTGCAATCAGAGGTGCGTTGTCTCTGCTCACAAGTGCTTTTAGGGCAGATGACCTGGTTAATGTTTGAGGGGTGTTGCGGAAGAGCAAAGTATCAGTGCTGGTACAAGCAGAAGCGATACATGCCTTGTATCCTGTTTTTTGCCAAACAACTGTTAACAGAGAAAAAAATAAACAGATTTTTCTAAAAATACCTTGAGGAGAAGCTGTGTTCTCTGTTGGAAAGAGGGGTTGACCTTTAGGAGAATAGAGTTTAAACAAAAGCACAGTGGAGAGAGAAAAGTAATATGTGTTAGAATTTTCACTGTAGCAAGACAGTCACTCAAAGCAGGCTCTGCAAATCCAGTCCAATTTAAATCCTCAACCTCTGTTTATGCAATAGGTTCCTAAGGCTATTAACGCCAGCCTTTTACCTTATTATTGTAGCCTGTGAAGATAAAATTACACCCATAATACCATGACAGCCCTTACAAAAATGTGC
Source organism: Pezoporus wallicus (assembly GCF_028554395.1). Lineage (NCBI taxonomy): Eukaryota > Metazoa > Chordata > Aves > Psittaciformes > Psittacidae > Pezoporus > Pezoporus wallicus. The sequence continues at coordinate 940,518 of NW_026639618.1, forward strand.
CATTAGACAATTATATTGCAACACAGCAACTCTGGAGACTGTGGGGAAGTATTTCTCGTACAGACTAATTGTTGTATCAATAGCATTTTCAACACCCTGGTTACTGAGGAAGAAAGAACATGATGATACCATATGTAAAATAGCGTATTTTGAAGTACTGATTCTAGGGCCTGACTGTGACAAGTGTGCTTGAGTTATGACTGAAATCCTTGTAAGAGCTGTACTTGAAACAAATCCATGATTGAAAAGGTTTCTTGTATCATCCTTCTTTTCTCTCCCACTCCTAAACTAGTGTCTGTTTTATTTTAGTTATTTTGAGATGGGAAATGTTTTGACACTGGAGTTTTAACTAAAAGAAATACTAGTGCTGATGAAAAAGAAATCCTTTCATTCCTTTCCTCCACATCCTTCAGTTCTGAAGATTTATTTCTGCCTGCAGAGGTATCCTCTCTGCTTAACTGGGCAGTAATTGATAGTGTGCATCATGCTAATTAGTCTAACAAGTCTCCTAAACCCCAAGCCCCACAGCTACCTTTAAGTTCTACATTGCTTTTACTGCAATGTAAATAAAAGCTTTAGGAAAGGAATGAATAATAAAAAAAAATGATAGTGAGGAAGCCTCCTGGCCCTCTCCAAGGGGTTTTCTCTTCTCGTTTTTAATGAGGCCCATGTTAGTTGTCATTTGTACCTTCCCTGATGAATAGTTTGGAAGAAAAGCTTTCTCTGTGCACAGCAAAATTTGTGCCAAGTTGCTGACCTTTGCTTTTGGTGAGACCTCATTTGAGTCTCAGTCCCAAGCCCAAACATATTGTTGGATCAATCATGTTGATTTTTGGCTCTGGTAGTAATGTGCAGCTAATGAGTTGCACGGTATACACATTAACCTGAGACCTGACAGCGCTAATGCCATGCACGGAGCAGAATCGTGCTGGGGCTGCAGGAAAGAAATACAGTGCTGGCATCTTAATAGAAGAAGACAATTAAAAACAGTAGAGCAGTATCACAGGTTCACTGGGATGTAGAATTTAATCAAAGCATTAAAAAACAAACTGTCTTCTGTCTGTTCAGGAAAAAAAATAATCTTAACACTATAAAGGTGCTTTATGAACTGTGAAATAGAGAGGAAAGCCTGAATGTTTAAACAGTAAGATAATGATTTTACTACCAAAAGGGAATCTACTTTGGGGAACAGCCATTGAATAACATTAGATTTAACCTTGTCAGCGATTACCATCTAATAATTATCGTGGCATTGCAAGGAATTTGGGAGCATTGCTATGTTTTTTTTGATGAGTAGGTACATTATTTAGCAATACTTCAGCAAAGTTCTGTCCTCATAAGTAAAATTCTTAAGACCTATTGTTGAATTATCACAAACAGGCAGCATCACTGATTTTAAAAGCAGCTGTGCCTGATCACTTCCTAAAGCACACTTCCATTGAAGGGCCAGATTCTGATCTCATTTTACAATTGTAAATTTAGGGAGACACAGTATTTTGCTAATCATCCCAATGGAGAGATGGGCAGAAATCCCAATATGCACAATATCCTTCTCCTGGCTGTTTTCCTCACTTGAAGGATTAGGAAAGAAAGAAATGGTTGCTCAATGACTACATAGAAAGCAACATTTCCAGTTTTAATGTAAGCCCTAAATAATCAGCTGCAGGGAACAGAGAAATAGGGATGGAATAAATGTCATTTCTGCAAGTCATACACAGTTTTATGTTCTCTTTGTGCAATGAAAGCTGATCAATAAGGATGAAGGACTGTTAACTGTTTCAAACAGAAAATTCAGGGAAATCAGATGGAAAAACCCAAAGTACATAGAGATGTAATCTTTAGTGTTCACATGAGACTTCTGATGCAAGATAGGAAAAACAGCCTGAAAAGGATAGGGTGAGAAAGGGGTCAATGGGTAGGGTCAGTGGGTAGAACAGTCCAAAACGGGATCTTCTGGAAGAGCAACGTTCTCTAGATATGTGATAAACTGCCCCATCCTTGTATGGTTTCAGGTAGAGTTCCCCATACAGGCAGCATTACAAAGGCCTGGAAAGGGTGGACATGAAAGAAGTGGCCTCATTTGGGACATATCCTATCGGATATACCAAGGGGTAGAGGAAATGGGTCCTGGTGTATCCCACCTGACCTCACGACAGAACCTGTTGGAATGACATTGGATTTTTTCCAGCGCTAGCACAGCACACAGAAATAATGCAATTCTGAAACAGAGATGTGGTATACTGTCCTTAGTAATAACCACACAATAGAATCCATGGAAAAGTCAGCAGTCTGATTTAGAGCTGCTCTTGCTGAAATGTCCCACATTTTTCCTGGTCTAATAGTGACATCGAGTATTCTTCTCTTATAACAGCTTAGTCTTTTTTCAGAAAAGAAAGCATCAGTAGAGTCATAAGTATAGCAAGCAATAGAAATTAAACTTATAGGAGATAGGGATGAGAAGAAATTGCTAAAAATGGTAGCAATTAGATGGCACGCTCTGGTGAAGGGTGAGCTATCTGGTCAGCAACTTCAGCAAAAGCACACCCATTCTTCCAGCTACAACTGATAGACTGTTGAGGACCACCTCACAGATCTAGATGGATAACCTGGAATACTTTTTTAAGTATAGGGATTTATACACCCTCCTTTGTATTGGCTTGTATAGTGCTTCTGTTCAATAGCCAGGGTACAAAAAGGGGCTCTGGAGCCAAAGGGGCTGTTTCTTTACGTGTACATCAGCAGGGGACCCTGAGGTGGGGTTTGAACCTACTGCTCCCAATGTAGTGACATTGCTACTGAAGACAAATGGACTTACTAAAGGTTTTCTCAGATGTTATTTGGATTCCAGGAGCTCCAGGTGCTCAGACGGTAACAGTAGCCCTGCTGGAAGGAAGCACCTGGGTTTTAATCACTAGATGCTAACGGCTGTTAGCCACAGTGACGATTCCTGGAACTGTGTGAACACATCGTGTTACTGTTGGGGCTTTTTTTATTTATGCATTTCTGCTGAGCAGATGCTGCTGTGCTGACATTCATTTGTTGATCTTGTGCTGAAAATAGTTGCAGGCATCGGCCAGAGTAGGCTGTCGATGTGTAGTATGGATATAGCTGCTTTTTTGTGCTTCATACTGGAAATATCAGTGGTGTTTATGGAAATGGCTCTAAAAAGTTCACTTTGAGGAGAAGCCTGCTATTAGCTATTTGTTTATGGAATGAAAGGCTTGTACATTACTATGAAAAGAAGTGGTTTATGGTCTTGTATCTGGCCTCATGTCATTCCATGAGGCTTTCTGTAGGGTACTTCAAGGGGGAAAGGCTTAGAACTTTAAACATACACGTGTTCATTCCACTTGAAAAATGCTTATTATTGCCTTGTTGTTTGGATCCCTGAATCATACAGTTAAAGAATACGGTAATTTTCTCACACCTAAACTTCCAAAACAGAGGTTTAAATTTTCTCTCCCAAAACTGTACTCAGGTTTTAACAAGGCAAAGACAACTGGAAGAGATGGAAGAAGCTGGAAGTATTGTAAAGAGGAGCATGGCTGTGGGGGAAATGTGAAAACCTTTTATGTGACGTCTTGAGGGCCCCTGCTTTTGTGCTCTATGGGGAAAGTTGGTTGTTGAGGATGAACTGATTTACTGTTGGGTTCTTGCTTTGTTGTTGCTAGAGTTTGAAATGAGGAAGAGAGCAGCAGTGATTCCGGTGGTGGCTGTTGTGGTTGCTAACATAGTATTAACTAATAATCAATATTATTAATAATTATGTTAATATATGAGGGCCTAGCCAAACCTGGAATGCCATGGTGTGAGATTGAAGCATAAATAGTACCAATAGGAGCAGACCCTGCACCAAACTCCAAACCATCTTAGTGGGCAAAGTAAAGGAAGGAGGAAACATGGAACCCCACATTAGACGTTGTGTCTCTGCTGTGATGTTTGTTCCTGTGAGACATAAGCCAAATAGCCAAGTGCAGAAAGCTGAATAGACCTTGAGAGAAGGAAAGAGTGGGACAGCACTTGAACAGATTGGGAGATGAAACTGAACAACTGGAGCCTGAGGGAAAGTGACACTGGCAGGAGCAGCCCATTGATGAGATGTGGAGACTGTTGGGCACAGACACGTGTACAAATTGTGTGGTCTGGAAGGTGTTGAAATATCCCCTGTTGGCAAGAGTAAGATCAGATCGTCTGAACTTTTCAGAACCCTCTGAGAGTAATTCTTCACAGCTGCAAGGAGACCTCAAAGAGAGGAATTTTAGCTTCTTAGTCTTCTTTCCCTTCAGATTGGACAGAGGTGCTGTTTGCGCGTATCAAAGGTCATGTACATCAGCAGTTTCGATTAGCCTGGACATGTCAAGTAAAACTTCAGTCTCTAGACCCTTCAAATAATTTGGAACAGCTGCCTGCAAGCGCAAGCAGAAGGAATGGGCTGTGGTTACAGGATCACATCCAAGTGAGTGAACAGAAAAGCAGTCACAAGGAGCAACCACTAACTGATACTGGTTACGCACCTGTAGCCCTGCCTGGACTTGCAAAGGGGTTTGGGAAACAGCAGCATTGCAGGCTGCCCTTCTGAGAAATGAAATGTAGGACCCCCAGTCTCAGGGGCAACACAGATCACAGACTGCTTTTCTACTAGGGACGCAAATAGCCACCATGTTCTCTTGTGTCAGTTTAGTGCCCAGGATTGAGCAGCAGTGAAGGTTATGTGCACATGTAGATAACAGCAAATGAGGTTTGCTCCAGACCTCCTCTTTCCCTTCCCCTTCTATCACTCTGCAGTTCTCCTCTGGCATTCCCAGTCACTGACTGCCCCTTCCTGTGATTTTAGCTGAGTTATCTGAGGATGCATGCTGTCTGAGGATGTACTTTTTGATAAATAGTGATTTTAAAGGGGTGCTGGTTATATGCATGACAATGTGATAATAGCTACCGTGGCATAATTTAAGAGTAAATCCATTGACATTAGTAGAATTGGATGGGCATAAATATAATTGAAGTTAGATCCTGTATTTTTAAGGTTAAACCTAGAAAAGGCTATAACTTACTCTACGCCCTCACTTTCTTTGCTCTTTCAAGCCCTGCCACAAATATGAATGTTTTAATTGGGATTTAGTCTATTTCTGCCCAGTTTAATCAAAGATCTGTCAGTAAAGAATTTTAGGAGACGCAGAGGTGAAGCCCTTCTGACCTCCTACCTATCTTTAGAAAATCTCACTGGCTGCTGGTTCTGAAAAACCTTGGCAGCAGTTGTTCTTTTTTGCCTTGGTCAGTTATGTCAAGCAGCGTATCTGTAGCTAAGTTTAGTTCCGAGAACAAACATGAGGCAGAAATGGAAGCTTTTTGGCAAGCAAAGATCATGATTTTCAGCCCATTCGCACAGAATGGTGTTAATTAATAGATTGTTTTCTGACAAATAGTTAATTGTGCCTGACTGATTTCCATATGGCTAAGGAAATAAAAAAGCATGGTATTTAAAAACCCAGAAATTTTGGTGTGAAACTGCTGGTATGATATCCAATCCAATCCCATTTACTATACTTCTAAAACGGGTCATGTGAATATTAGTATACGACTAATATATGTTAATGAAGTACATAGTTTTCACTTTTCTTTTTGCATTTTTATACTGGTGTCACTCAACTGAGTTACTTAAGATTTTTTATATCAGTATATTTAAGATGTTTAGGTCAGTGCAAACTACAAAAGAGATCCCAATGAAAAGACAAAGATTTGTCTCCATAGTAGGAATAAAACCAGAAGAAATAATATGTAAAATTTCCCAGTGACTTCAGTACAAACAGATTTCTAACACCGAGAGTAGAATTAGGTGTTGTCACTTTGTAATATTCATACATGTTTGTCCTCATACATGTTTGGGGTTTTCACTGTCTTGTAGCTGCGGAAGCATAGCAGCTCTATGATGTTCATGTGACCCTCAGCCAGTTCTTACTGTAAATTGCTGGCACTTGCTGCCTGGGGTGATTTATTAGCCCACAGCAGGGAAGAGTCTTCCATTGAGGAAATCGGTTCATGAGACTGTGTATCTCTCGTGCCAAAAATCATTTCTCTTTGGATATGTGATGTGATTGTTAAGAGATTTAAAACTCATATGCCATTACCAGGAAGTTCTTTATTTTATTCAGTTATGTATTTCAGGGATAATTCTTGCATCTCAAAAGTTAGTTTCCCACCCTGGCCCCAGGGAGATAACCTGTAGCATGCAATCTCTTTATACAGCTTTGGAAATTAGCTTTATTCCTCCCAAGATTTTTTTTTCTAGAGGAATGTTCATTTCTCAGTAGAATTGTCCTATGGGTAGTTAAATGCTGTGATTATTGCAAAAATATGAAACACTGAGAATTAGAACCAGGTAAAGAGCATTAACTTTCAAAATTGCATAGCTTATAGTATGTAATTTGCTGATATTTGTAGGATATTTGGGTCTGTAGATTGATGGACCTCGCTGTGTATCTTTTAGTAATCTAGATGAAATAACATGGCACAGCACTAAATCCATTTGTCCTGTGTGGCCAATTTAAAGCTCAGCATAGATAACTGCCAAGTAGAAGGTTCTTTATGTTTGTCTTCCTTGTATGGCTCTGTTGAATATTCATAGTTTCTGTTAACACATGCCCTTCAATTTTGCTCCATTTTTTGTTGTAGATAGTAGATTAATTAAAAGAGTTATTGCCATAAACCCCTAGGCTGTGATCTTGTCAGATCTTGTAATATAAGCAGTATCAGGTCTGGGAAAGTGATGCCTCTTGAGAAGTGGCATCCTGATCATAGGTCCAAACCTCATAGCTTGACTACTCAAGGGAGAGTTCTTCTATTACTGCCTTCTAAAATGAAGAGGTTTTATGAAAACTGAGCTCCTGATTTTATTGTAGGTTCCTAGCCACAGAATAAATCGTGAAACTGCAGAATGCCAGCAAAGTGAAAAGGCTTGATGTATCAGCAGGAATTAAAAATGTATTTTAAATACCAAGCAAACCTCAGACTGATTTTCAAGCCCCACTTGACATCCTCAAGGGAGCTGTGGCTGACTAGAGCTGGTAATACTGGTTTCCAATTAAAGCTGCCTTGTCGGTTATTTTTGCAGCGTTAGAGATGTGTGTGCATTTCTTCATGTAGCAGATAGGTAGTGGTGACAGCTCTCCAGGAAATCACAGGGCCAGTGACAAACTGCAGTTATCCTTTAGCTCTGAGCTTTCTCTCCTGAGTTCTTGCTACTTACCCATTTTCTCTGTGACCATCAATCTCCTGAAATTACTTTGGCAGGCTCGGAGTAATGACCGTATTAAAAAAAAAAAACATTTAGCTAAGACCCAGATTTGAATGTTCTGTTAGTTTTCCAAGCATGTAACGATATCTGACCTCATGGTATTCCCAGGACCACAGTTGCATGTACTCCAGCGTGGACAGCAATTTCCTAGTGGTGAAACTGGCCAAAGACTAAGATAGAGTAGCTGGGGAAGGTTTTACAGAACAGGTTAGATAAATCTTGAGAGCAAAGTCTGACCTTTCCTAAGCAGGGGCTGAATGAGTTGATCTTTTAAGTCATCTAGGAGTGTGTGAAAGATAATTTCCTGACACAGCTGGTGAGGGAGCTAATAGGGGAGTCACCCACTGAACCTGTCGCTTGTGAACAGAGAAGGACTCGTGGGTGACGTGATGGTTGGAGGCCATCTTAGGCATAATGATCACAACATGATAGTTTTCAATTCTCAGAGCAGTAAGGAGGGGGTCAGCAGAACTGCTGCCTTGGGCTTCTGGAGTGCACCTTCAGTCAGTTTGCAGAGGACATCAGGTTGCATCAGAGTGTTGATCTGCTGGAGGGTAGGAATGCTCTGCAGGGTGATCTGGACAGGCCGGATCAATGGGGTGAGGACGATTGTATGAGGTTCAGCAATGCTCAGTGCCAGTTCCTGCACTTGGGTCACTGTCTTTCTGGGGAAAATAAAAATCATCCTCCCATCAGAAAATTCTGACTTTGTACTAATTCAAATGCAAATTGCATGTTTCAGTTCCCTTTTATTCCCCAACAAGAAAGCAGGTGTATTCCTCGAGTTTCTTAGGTTGTGGAGGTCTGCCATTGTGCTGGCAGAGATACAGACTTTCTTTCCATTTAAAAAGATATTGGCTTAAATAATTGAATGGCTTTGAAAATGACAACCAGGTAAATTAAAAAAAATCCTAGAAAAGACAAATACAGGAACTTCTTGTGATAGATCTTGGCTCAGGCATCCAGAGAAGTAGGTTTGGATGAGCCCAATTTGTGACTGATTTTCACCAGACTTTTTAGAAGACTGGCTGCTCCACATTTTTTCAAAATGAAGCCAAATTATTAAGGATTCTCCTTGAATTTTTCAATAAAGCTTCCGAATATTTCCCAGCATGTTCAAAATTCTGGATGTTGAAGCATTCCATATAGATTTTATCAGTGTTTTCTGAAGATAATATATTGCTGTGCCAGGAGTGTAGTGAATTCACTCATTTGCTTGAGGTCATTAGTTTCATCGCTGTCCATCAGTGTTATTGAATATTGATCAATGACACAATAGACTGAAATGACGCAGTATTCTGGACTGCCCTTGAGACAACAGAATAATAATGACAAAGAAACATTTTGTTCTCTCTGTATCGCTCCCTTACTGATTTTTCTTCCAGCACTTCTGATATATAATGACCCTTGAGTAAAGTAGTCAAATCTGTCAGTCTTCAAAAGGTGCCAGTCATGATGGACCATTATTTCTGGGATGCGATACTAGGAAAGACAATGTGATAGAGAAAGGCACAGAACATCTTCTGGGACAGATTTCAGTCACTGTAGTTTTAATGTAGACATTGATGATTACCTGTCCTTCACCAAACAGACACTGTCATAATTTCAGCTGGCATTTTACATGTTTGAGCCATCATTAAGGACTGCAAGTGGCTTTCAAATCAGAGCTCCACCTCCAGCATTCACATTTGATTGGGTGTTGTTGACAGATGTTCTTGAGCTGATGATTAGAAATCCATTTACTGAATTGAAGGATGAGCTGCGTGTATCTTTTGAGGCAGTGGGCACTGTTACTGCTTTATCCTAATGTGGTATCCACTTGATCAGCTGAAGTCAGATTCAGTTGTGAATTATAGACTCTTTAGAGACAGCAAGTTGAAACTATGGTGTCTTTATGTTATAGATTCTACTCCTATACAGTTACCATTATGTCCCAGTGATGATGAACTCCATCATAAAATGCATCACCTTGGCTTGATCAGAAAACTGCTCACAGCAAATCTCCCGCATAGGACCACAAAGAAGACCAGAGGGGCTGGAGCACCTCTCCTGTGATAACAAGCTGAGAAGGTTGGGGTTGTTCAGCCTGGAGAAGAGAAGGCTTCAGGAGATCTTAAAGCAGCCTTCCAGTACCTAAAGGGGGCTGTGAGAAAGCTGGAGAGGGGCTTTTTACAAGGGTATATACAAGAGGGAATGGCTGGATATTATGAGAAGATTATTTACTGGGAGGGTGCTGAGGCACTGGCACAGATTGCCCATAGAAGCTGTGGCTGCCCCATCCCTGGCAGTGTTCAAGGCCAGGTTGGACGCAGCTTGGAGCAACCTGGTCTAGTGGAAGGTGTCCTTGCCCATGGCAGACTGGTTGGGACTACATAATCTCGAAGGTCTTCTATGTATTCTATGATGCAGCAACCTACAGTGCATAGCAAAGAATAGTGGTTGCTTTTGGTACCCTGAAGCAGACCTGGAGGAAATTGTTCTTCCCCCACCATTGAGTAACAGTGCCATTAACAGGTACGATCCCTTTTCTTCTTTGGCTGACCGTGATGTACAAAATAGCTCCATGGACTAAGGAAGATACAGGGCCATGCCACAGTTCTTCTTAGTGTTCCCTGGGGCAAGCCTGGCTTACTGGAGGAAAGGGACAGCTCCACTTTAAAGGGAAGTACAGTGATTTTCCTCCAGTACTGGGATTATTGTGCTTGGAGGTCCAGTAATTATTTTGGAGACAGCACAGCTGCTCATCTCTCCCACACTGAGCTGTGTCTTAGAGGTACAATTCCTCCCACATTTTAATTCTGTGATTTTCGTTTAAATCTTTATTAAACTTCATGCAGCTGCTGTCACCAGCTTTTTGGTGATACGCTCATGAGACATGTTTCAGAAAGCAAGTTTGCAGCCATTCTCGCTTGCAGCCTGAGGAGCCCCAACACTTAATGGATAAAGCATGCAACAGATTCAAAGATGTCTGCTAATAGCATCTTCAGTTTTATCCTGAATTTGTGGTGTGAGCATGCTGGAAGAGAGAGAGATTTCTGGGTGAAGCACAGATGTTCTAAAAACGTTTCTCTCAGTATCAAATCATAATTTCCCTTGTCTCAATTTGTGGGTATTGAATCCTTTTGCTGTGCACCTCCAAGAAGAATTTGGCTCCATCTTCTCTTTAGCACAGGAGATATGCAGCCCTGCAGGCTCATTTCCTAAGGCCCTAGTCCAAAACCTAAAGTTATCTGAAAAATTCCAGCTGACTTCACCAGGCTGTGGAGCAAACTTCCACTACAAAACAGGGATCAGGCATGCTTGCTTGGCTCTAGGAAAGGTCTCGGATCAACTGCCATTCTTGCATGGGTGAGTCCAGAGGACTGAGGTGCTTCTCTTGACATTTAGAGGTATTTGGATATGAGCCAGAGCTGTCTTAAAAACCTATTAGCCCGGAGAGTCAGGACATTGGCTTGGACATACTGCCCTGCTGACATGGTTGACTGTGTTACTGTTAATTCTGACAAAAGCTGGCTCATGTCTTGTCATTTTAGAGGGTATTTAGAAGGAGTTCAGACTGAAACAGACCTGTCTTGAGAATAGGTGCCCTGTCCATACTCAGTAGTGCCTGTAACTGTAGCTGCTGGTGTACCCCTGGGCTCTGCTTGGGATGGTGCAAGTATTGGAACAGCGTGGTCCCTGACCTGTGTGGCTCTGGCCATGCACACAGCAGTGGCACCATGGCCAAGCATGTGCATCACTCGCTGCTCACTGCTCGCAGGAGGCAATATTGTGCCCTTTGTGCACTGACTGTAATCCAGATCTGATATTGGCATAAGCCACCTCTGAGTCTTCACTGGGGTCAAAGAGAGAGAACAAACCCAAACATATTTTCATTAGCTTTTTTTTTCCCCTAAACAATGTGCACATTATTTCCTGTTTAAGGCTACAAAGTTTAACAGCAAAACACATCTCATCCATGTGTGGCGTGGGAGGTGTTGATCTGCCCTGCCTATGGCTGTCACTTACACCCACTCCTGCAATGTAAATCGCCTCCCATCAAATAAGCTCACAGAAATACCAGCCCTGTTGCATATGCTGAGGTTTGCATGATGTATTTCTGCATCACTGCTGTTCATCCTTTTCAATCCCAGCTGTTATTTTCAGGAACTGACAAGTAGATTTCTGTAAATGAATCACATTTATTCTGAACAAGGATATAACCCTTCATCAAAAGACAATGAAGAGGCAAGAAATACATAGTAGAACATATCCCAGTCTGTGTCAAAGCTGGCTCTTGTCAGCTTTGAAGAGATTTTAAGTGAGGGAGAAGGGAAAATGGCATGAAAAAGGTTTCCAAACATTCTTTCTCGGTTGCTCCTCCTGTGCTCTGTGTGAGGGAATAGTGTAGCTCTGGGATTTGGGGAAGGGTGACAGAAACCACGTACTGTGAGTGTAAACTTGCTACCCTCACAGTGGTTCTCTGAAAAGCCACCCTTTGGATACTTGCTGTGGTGGCCTGCTGGCAATGTACAATTTGTTTACTAAACAAGGAATGTAATTGGAATGTCCCTTTTGAGTTAATGAAAATATAAAACAGCTTTTCAGAGTACACCAAGGCCTCTAATTGAATTATCTGTGAGCCTTGTAGATTAAAAGTATTCTTTCATCCATCCCTGGCAGCCTGAAGTAGGTGAATAACTGAAATTCAGAGAAAAACCTTATGAAAAGGAGACCTGGCAGAGGAAAGAGCAAAGGGCCAAACCCTCTGTAAAAGGATTTTTCTCCTCTGAGATGCCCATTGTCTGTACAGCAACTAATTATGTGTGAAAATCATTAAAGATCTGGAAGCTGTGGCACCCATCAAAGGGGCCAGGGGTTCCCATTGCCTGCAAGAAAAACAAGCTGGCTCCTCTTTAAAATGTTCGCTATGTATCAGAGGAGTCACTTTTTAAGGGTACATTGCAAGCATGGCCTTAAGCACGTGAGCGGTTGCCAGAAAACCATCAGGAGCAGTCCTACAGGTAGCACTGAGCTTGCTACATCCTTATTTGCAGTCTGTCCTTCAGACCACAGATCTCACCCTAAAAATGCCTGGGGCAATGCTGCCCCAGCACTGAAAAGGCATCCAGAAGCAACCAGAGCTCAGGCGCATCCTTGATGTGGTAGGGTCTATGGTGTCCTCATACTGTGTGAATCGAAGCACTGAATCAAAGCAGTTTTGCTCCTGTATCAGACAAAGGTGATGGACAAGTCTCTACATAGCTGCTGAACTATATCAGCCGTCCTTGTACACTTTTGTCCACCATCACATTTATGTCTGTTCCTGCCATATGTCCATGCAGAAAAGCAAAGCCTTTAGACTGACTTTGCAGAGGAAGCCTGAGGCCGACCAAGACGTGAACACACGTCTCCTCTGGTGTTATCGCAGGCCCAGCCATCACGTTCTTATACACAAATAAGTTAGATTTCACCCCTGATGCACATAAAAAGATTTCTGGATTTGGTAAGGTAAACCAGAGAGGTGCATATGGGAAAAGGTGGGATTTGCACTTCAGGGGTGAGTATACGAGGAGCAAAGGGGTTTGCAAGTAGCAGAAAGGATGCTTCACTGCACTTGGTGGTTTTTTCTTAGACTCTGTTCTCCCTTTTCAGGTTTGTACTTGAAGACTTTGATCTATAGGCACAGTCTGTCTAGGAAAGGAAAAAAACCAAAGTTTGCTTCTTGTATAAACATTTACAGCTTCATTGACTTGAAATGGAATTTCACCTGGGAACATAAGCAGTGACCTCAGCTGAGATGAGCAGAGCATGGAGAAGGACACTGGTACTTGTTGCTTAGAGTTACCCAAACAGTGCTGGTGCATTTTATTGTGGTGGGAGATCTGAGGAGTGCTGATTTTTCTTTCTCTATTTCATCATGTTTGAGCTAACATTTTTGGCTTTGAAAAAGGGTTAACGTTGAAAATTTTTTGGAGTGAATGGTAATCTTACTTGGCTGCAGCACAGATCGGTGCACTCTGGATTGTACATGTACAGGAACCAGAGTGAAGAAACTGTGGTGCAAGTGCCAGAATTCTGCAAAATTCTGGCTAAGAAACTGGCCCTAACCATCGTCTAGAATGTATAGAATCATAGAATCATGGAATAGTTAGGGTTGGAAAGGACCTTAAGAACATCTAGTTCCAACCTGCCTGCCATGGGCAGGGACACCTCACACTAAACCACGTCACCCAAGACTCTGTAGAGCCTGGCCTTGAACACCACCATGGATGGAGCATTCACAGCTTCCCTGGGCAACCCATTCCAGTGCCTCAGCACCTTCACAGTAAAGAATTTCTTCCTTATATCCAATCTAAACTTCCCCTGTTTAAGTTTGAACCCATTACCCCTTGTCCTGTCACTACAGTCCTTAATGCAGTCCCTTCCCAGCATCTCAAATGATACTTAAATTTACTCCTACAGAAGTATTTCCTGTTATCTTTATGATAAGTCCAGTTATAAAACCTTTAAAACTTGAACAAATCCTTCACTTAGGTGCCTGTAAGCAGTATGTTTTTTGCTTTATTTTGTAATTTGCTATTACACTTGTGCTTGGTATGGCACTTGCTTGAGCTGGATTAATTTCCCATGCTGATTTGTTCTGAATGTGCCCTGTAGGATAACAGTATATTTGCAGCCTCTCTTCTTCCTTTGTAAGATTTGCTATTACCATTTACGGGACAGCATGTTCTCTTTTGACACCTTCCAGCAGTGTCAACTGCCTGTTGAACAGCACAACATCGGCTTTTAAAGCCTGATCCAAGCCCCAACAAAACCAGGGAACAGTAATGCAATTCAGGGGGTTTAAGGGAAAGCGGTGGCTTTTATTAGGTCAGCTGTTACATTTGGAAAGAAAACAGACAAGCTTTCAGGCACACAAATCCTTCTCCAGGTCTGAAATAGCAGCAGTATTGCTTACACCAGCATTCCTCAGCAGTAAGACAGCCATGGTCCCAGCACAGTTTTAAAAACATGTGTTTAAATGTGTGTGTATTGCATGGTCGTTCTTACTGAGGAGGGCTTTCCATCAGGCAAGCAACTTTCTTCTCCCTCCCCTTCCCAGTATACACCCCATAAACAGGGGGTACATCCTACAAGGAGAGGTAGTATAAGGTAACTTATTCTTGAGAAAGTCTTCAACACCTTATGGTCGTGCCACATCTTCTCCATAGACACGCTGCCATTGGGAAGGATAGGGGCAAAGCTGTGGGCTCTGCTGTGCAGCTGGCAACCACAGGATAAACACTGGAAATTCTGGCTGCTAATATTTATGCCTGTCCAGCAAATAGTTTTGGGACCAGCTGGCAAAGTTTTATTCCCTTTCTTGTGGTTGCTTTTCAGGGAACAGTGTTTCCCAAAGTTTCTGGAGTCACAGCTGAATGAGCAGCCACCTACTAACAAAGCCTGTGATTGAAAATGCTACACAGGCAGGATGGTTCTGTGGAAAAGCAATGAGCAGCTTCCCACTTGGGAATTGCTTGTGGCCACAAAATTGAAAAATAAGAAATAACATCCCAGTACACTGCCTACTTATGCCTCCAGATTATGGATCTGAACGTCCTGCTTTTCATCTTATGAGAGGTTTCATATTCATATTCATTTTTCATCTCTGGAAATCTTCAAAAGTATGTACTAAAACTCTTTCTAACTAGGCAGCTGCTCAAAATTTAGATGTTAACATTAACCATAATATTTATTAAATGTTAACATTAACTGCAGCATTTCTTTCTACATTCCCACGCTAGGAACTGGGGTGTTAACTGTAGTTAACTGGAATTAAGAACCTGAGGATGCTTTTTGCTCGTGTGAAGATTTCCATGGTACATTAGCTGTGAGAACTCTGGATTTTACATTCTTCTTGGAGTGTATTAATAGGTGTGTTAATTATGTGGCTTCTTTATTTGACCCTATTTGAAAATGAAAGGTTGAACTTCAAGAAAATTGCCACCACAAGAAAATTGTAAATAAGTATTAACACTTCTGAAGAAATTAAAAGGATGAACTGTTTATGACTTTAAGTTGATTAATGCAGAGACATGAACAACCAATGAACAAGTAATACTGTAAACAGGAACACGACTATTAGAAAAGCTTAATTGAGAAGGAAAAATACCTCTTAAAGATTATGCAAGCCAAAAATCTTAGTTTAAGATCTGCTTTGGGCATTGGTGTTCTGGTGTGAAGGTGTCTGCAATTGTCTTGAAAGTCCTTAGAAGCTTAGAACTTTGTGGTACTCTGTCTTCTCATAAAATACAAGTGTTTCAAATGTGGTTCTCAATCTGAATCCATCACTTAAGAAATATTGCACTTAAGGATCTGAATCACCATTCCTGGCTGTGCCACTCCCAAGCCTGGCCAGCCGTTGATTGAGCCTTCTAATATGTTTCTCCACCCAGCGATGTGCCCAGTGACGCATGCCTGTGGCAACTAAGCTGGCATCAACCATAACACAGTGAGAACCGCTTAAGTCTTAAAGAAGGACTTGTGTAGGCAACCAGATTCTCTGGTGAATGTCAGCATTTGTTTGATTCCCTTTAGTACTCAGGGAAGACACTGGGGTGTGAAAGCATGGCTACAGCAGGAAAATGATGAATTTGTCTATGAAAGACAAGCTTCATTGTATTTGAAACTAAGACCCTTAATATTCCCATATATTTTAAGACACTTCTACGCTGCCAGAGTAGATTAATTGAAATCCAGGATTCATGCTTGGTCCCCATAATGCTAATTGTGTAGCCATGCAGACTACCACATGTCTAACCTGCAAAGTACAATTCCACATCTGGATCCTGCAGCCAGTAAAGCTCTCTGACACTGCAGTCTTTAGACAACTTCTACAGATGGGTTTGGAATGTGGATGCAGATCTATCACTGCGTAAATGCTTCAGATCAACACCTTGTTTAACTTGGATCTTTTTATAAATTGGCAGTTGTAAAACTGAAAGAATGGTATGAAGGAAAGAGAAGCAATGAAAATCATGAACTGCTGAGGAAAAAGCTCCTAAACCACTATATTTTACTACCTGACATTCTTTAATAGTTACTTTATTGCAGCTTTTTTTACCCATGAAAACAGAAACAGCAGCAGCAGTGTCCAGCACTCAGGTTAAGGTGCCAGCAACACATGAATGGTGCACATTATAAATATACATTTAAGGTCTTTTCATGCATACCACAGCTAAATAATACCCAGCTCTGTCTTGATGGTCCTTCCACTACTGCATTTAAGGAGTAGCCTGTAGCAGGGGAAGGCTACAAGAGCTGTAGAACAGCAGATGTCATTGCACTTTCCTCCAGTTCTGCAGCAGCTGGTTATAAATTCATGTGGGAGGTATCAAAAAGCCAAAGTAAAACTCTTTTTTGTTCATTATCTCACCTAGGACTTGAAACGTTCGTATTGTGCGCTGATCACTTTGCCTCTTGTTTTACTGACTCTTGCTCTTTTTCAGGTGCCAGGGGACAACGAGAAGCACTGGAAGCCAGTGTTAGTGGTCTTGACGGAGAAGGACCTCTTGATATATGAGAGCATGCCACGGATGAAGGAAGCTTGGTTCAGCCCTTTGCATACCTACCCCCTGCTAGCCACCAGGTACATGTGATTTTTTTGTTACAACTGCTTCAAGAGTGGTGGGAGCAACTTAGTCAGCCAGGAACAGCTGGTGTATAGCTGTATATCACACTTGAAATGCCGTGGTTTGAAAAGCAGATTATTCTTCAATGGGCCAATGTGCTCAGCTGAACTCCTCTCTTCTCCATTTCAAGTTCTGGCCAAGGGTGATGGCCAGAAGCACACCAGAAGAGTTATGGATGAGGCCATTTGGCCCAGATGCAGAAGCAGGAGTGCTGAAAAAGCCAAGAGCTCTACCTCCCGAGATGTCTATCTCAGTGCGCAGACCTGAGGGCTTGGAAGAAGCACTCAGCTGCTCCTCCAGGCTGGAAAAGGTGACATTGTTGCCCTGAGTTGGATGTGCTGGTGTGTCAGTTCTGCACCACCAGTCTGGGGCTTCTGGGGATCACACTCATGATGGAGATGCTTAATTTCAGCACGGCTTCAGTTCCTGCTCTAGCAAATGAATTCCTGGCATTTTTAGCTTCAAATGGTGCACTTGGAAGACCCATTCTTGAATCTAGGTTGGAACTAGCCATCTGCAAGGTATCCATCAACACTAATTCAGAGAGAGCTTTCCCATGGTTATCTTTATGCAGTGGAAAGTGTCCGTGCTTCTTGACATGAATCTTAATCACGTACCTCTGCCAGTATGGTCAAAGGGCTTGAGAAAGAGCTGCCCTTCCATTGTGTTGGCCATGCTACAGGCCTTTATTGTACCATTTTCAATGAGTTCTCATTCAGAAGTGCTGGTTTCACAAGGTCAAAAGCAGTGGGTCTTTTATTGCACTCTCATTAGTTAATTTTTGTTCTCGGTCTCTTGGTTCTCTCTCCAAATGAACTGAGGCTTTGCTGCTAAATCATTATGTTAAAAAACCAAAACCCCTCAGTGAATTACACAGATGGTTGTTTTGCCTCAGCCTACCTACACATGATGGAGCTTTCAGACTTCCTGGGAAGCCAGCTTCTGACTCATCCTTTGTTCCTGTCACTTGAGGTGAGAGCCCCAAGCTTTGCAGCTTACAGCCTGCCACGTGGTGTGATGGTGAAGGTTGACAGCTCCAGATGACAACTGGGCAAGGCACTGGGACCAGAGGCTGTGTCCAGGTCTGTCATTGAGCCTTAGAGTTTGTGAAGCAAGAGCTCCCCAGCAAAAGGTGATGTGTCTCTCCCCACTGCTTCGGGGTGTAATTTGTACATGGACCCAAATCCTCCTCCTTGAAGTGACTGGAGATCCTGCAGAGCACCCTGGCCTTCCTGACCACATGTTCTCATATGTAAAGGCAGCTCTTTGGTGGTCACTGCCAGCCCCAGTCAGCAGTGACCAGCAACTTAACACATTAAACAATCCAAGTCCTTGTCTTGGAGGGCCTGTTAATTAGTTTCTCTCAGGTGTTCAGGTTTGATTGCAGCTGGCTTGCCTTGGGTGGGGATAGTCACCTCTCTGTCTGATGGCATTCACTTGTGAGTGGAGGAGCTTCAGCCTTCAGGCTGGAGCAGAATGAGAAGGAAGATGGTCTGTCAGAAAGACAGGACGCAATTCAGAAAGGACAACTGCAAAGTTCAGTGCTGGGGAGTAATCAGCTGTGCTGGTTTGGGGTGGAAAATAAGCAACAAAGTGGTTGCTGTGCCAGGAAGTGTCTAGGCAATGTCGCAGAATTGCTTAAATCTGTGGTGTTCTGTTTTTGAGAGGAGAAGGCAAAGACAAATCATCTTGGGGTTTAGCAGAAGTGCTACATGTTGGGCAGATGTAGTAATCATATCCAACTGCAGAGCATGAGTAAAGCCTCAGGTGATGATAGACCACTTTCACGGGAGGCTTCCAAAAAGATGTCAGTGAATTGTGGAAGGTCTAGAAGAAATCAATGCAAATGTAAGACCCAGAAAACACTCTAAGTAGGGAATGCTTAAGAAACATTATCCATTTATAGAAGTCCATGGAAAACATGTAGATGGTTTTCAAGAATGAAAATGAGACACAAGGGTGACAGGAGAGCGTGTTTACCAGGTCCCTCCAGAATACAACAGGGCATGGTCAGCTGCTATGCTAACAGAGAAATGCTGTGCCCTATTGTGGCAGGGGAGGTTTGGTGTATGTTATGGGAATAACTTGGTGTGCAGGTGAGGTACTGGATTAGATTCCCTAGGAAAAGTGTACAGTCCTCATCAGTAGGGACTTTGAAGGATGGGTAACCCTCAGGAGTGTGTTCATGCTCTGGGAAGGGGGATGCACCAAATGGCATTTGGAGAACCATTCCAGCCCCATCTCTGTGATTTCTTACTAATATCACTGTGAATTTAACACTTGTGTAAAAAGACAGCACATACACAGAACCTGACATTCAGAATGGAGTCACAATCTGATAAATACATATAAATACATGAATCCCCAATGTGAGCAGAATACATAAATTGACAGATTCCCCAAATTATTACACCTCCTGTTTTGGATGATTGTGATTAAAACCCTGCAGGATCCTGCTTTTATGATCTGTCGTGCTGAGTACAGTTATACAAGAAAAGAAAAGAGACATACACAGGGATTGCTTTTGGTATCGACTGCTGTGTTCACGCTCGGTCAGTGATTACCCTCCTTGTGACAGGTTTTTTAATCCCCTCTGTGCATTGATCAGTGCAATCTGGAACTTTTCACCTGGAAAGTTTGCAGACCACATGTTGTAATCTTGGCTGCTCCCCTCCTTCAGATTTTTATGAGTACTTGGGAAAACATTTTTGCTTAGCTAATGCATATTTGAAAAGCTGCTGAAACTGGAAAACTTCAGTGCCAGATACTGTAGAGAGAGTCATGCTTAATCTACCCAGGACATAATGAGTAGAGAAAATTGGAAAGCGGTAGGATTACGATCTTCTTAGACTATTTTAGCAGCAGAATTTCAGCATGTCCTTTTTGTTTGTTGATAACTTTGCCTTCAACCTATGGATGCTGTTAAGACCAAAAAATACTTTCCAGACAGTCTTTCGGAGCTTTGTGTAGAATATGAGTAATACCTCACAGAAAACTGAGATCAGATTTAAGTTGTTCCTTTAAATGTCTGCACTGGGAGGCATAGTAGCTGGCTCACAGCCCTGACTCCTAGGACCTTTCTGTCATAATCCCTGTTTCAGTGTTTCTTTATGCCTGAATAACAGTGCCTCCCTCTAGCTTTAGAATAGGGATCAAGTAATTAGATCTTAAAAGTCTGCAATCGAATTCCATTATCTATCATAGCCAGATATGAAATAAAGGGGGAAAAAGAAGGCAACCCATGTTGGACTCTGATTAAAGATCAGGTAAGTAGCTTTTGTGTAAAGCTGAGGTCTGTAACCAGAAAGTATTAAAGCAGTTTGATGGTTTATGCCATGGCAAGATGGGGAAGGAGCTTCAGCACTGATTAGTCATATGTGCAAGCTGGCAGAGGGGAAGGTGGAGAGCACTGGGGCCCCCCAGCACCCCAGGAAGGTGTATAAGGTGCTGTGTAAGTTCTCTGCTCATCTTCCCAAGGCAGTGAGGGTGGTTGTAGCTGCCTCCATGCAGAGCTCAAATTGAGATCATAGGTTTCCAGAATGCTGCCATTCCAGAGCAGGTTTCAAATGCTAAGCGAGAGCAAGGAGTGGTTTCAACATAAGAAAGGTCAGATGATAGTGGCACACAGGGCAGACCTTCAGACTGTCAGTGCACTTGTATCATGGGCTCTTCTGAAATAAATCTTGAATGAGCAGCTGAACACTTGCTTTGAATGTCAGTGCTGCTTTCACTGTCCTTTTTGAAGAGGCCATTAGATTTTGCTGTTGCAGTAACTGGTTGAAACTTTCCACAGCGTTGGATGAAAAGCAGGTCGCAGTGCATCTTACCCAGGACTTCATGTACCCATCTTGCTATCACACCGCTGCAAGGAGCAATACTAAAAAAATCCCTAAAACACAGAGAAACAAGGAAGAAGTAAGATTGGAACTGTCTCCCTGGCCCCTGGAGTATGCTGAGTTGCATTTTACAACCGCTGCCAGTTATCTGTGCTCTTTGCAAACAAGCTTGATCGTGATGACCAACCTTCTCCTGCCCTCTTGTGGCTCTGGCTGCTCTGGGAAGGGGTGTTCGGGCTCCTGCGTACAGGAGACATCCCATAAACTTCCACAGAGCAGAGTAACCTTCATGGACTGCAGGTGAATAGTACCAGAGGCAGCCCTCCCTGCACACCTCTGCTGTGATCAGAGTGATGGGAGGCAGGGATAAAGGGAGCCCTTCTGTGAAGTTTCTATTTTTTTTGCCTTTTAAGGTATTTTTGGGGTCTTTAGCGTAACATCTTGTTTATGTAAATGAAGCAGCTTACGTGAATGCAACTTTATTAAAATCCTCGGAATCCTTTGACCTGTACCCAAATACATCAGTACTGACAGCTGATACATAAATACTATCAAATGTTCCCCTGCATATTTGTCTAGGTCATGTTTAACTTCATGTTCCAAGGCACAGTCTGGAGATGTATGACAGAAAAGTCTTTTTAAATAGTGACACTAAATAATGCAGATCGGAAGGCAGGCAAGAAATAATGTTCATGTTGGATATGTCCACACATTTTAATTTGTAAAGTACATCTTCATTCTATCCCTGTGCTGAAAAACCTACAATGGCAGTGCTTTGGAGAAAGCATGAAGATGTAAGGGAGCTTGAGAGGTGGATTTGGAGGGAAATAAAACACTGGAACCATCTGTCTGTCTCACAGTATCATAAGTATTAGAAAACAATTGTTAGCACTGCTGATGAGCACTGTATAAAGGAGAGGGGGTGACACAGGCAGAAGCTGGAATAGGTTTATTTGTAGTGATAAACTTGATGTGATTTCCCAGGCTGCTGTCCTGCAGTCACCCCCAGCAGCAGAAGGCAGCTTGAGAATGCTGGCTCTGCCTGCACTAGGGTGACTGGACTGGAGATTTCAGATCCTAGTCTCCTGCCTTATTTACCAAGATGCAGCTTCCCCTCAGAGCTTCCACCTCCTCGTGCCAAATGAGAATGAGTTACAGGTTTTGGGCTGTTTGCTGCTGAGTCCCCCACTGCAAAACCTGCAGGTGGAGGCCTTGAGTATCAAAACTGAGAGGGGTGTTAATGCAGCCCTTCTAGAGGCGGAAAAGCATTTGGGGAGGGCAGTGGTGCCTCTCTGGAAAGAGGCTTTCCTGCCCAGTCACGGTGCAGGGCAGGACTGAGCAGGATACTCCTTATCTCACCCCCCGTGGCTTCCTGGGACCATGAAATCAAGGCAGATGCTGAAAATCCAAGGAATTTTACCATGAACCTGAGCATGAACAAATCTTGCAAACCTTCCAAAGGGGTATGAAAGAGGAACACTTCTGTCTGGCACAACGCGCATCCTAAATGCCAACACGGACTGTAGGGAACTGGGAAAATTCCAGATGCCCTATGGCTAGTGTCACAATAACAGCTAAAGTCGTGCTGCTTCTTTCCTTTCTGCTTTTTTCATATTAAAACATCTCTGTTTGATGGCATAGTTCTAGAGTGTCAGCTAAAGGCAACTATTCTTCCAGATGCAAACCAATAACTTGAGGGTGAATTAGCATGGCGTAGGTGATTAGTATAGTCTGATGTTTTATCCTTCAGCACAAGTATTCTACTACTATGCTACATACTTACTTTATAGTCTCACTTGAAGTGTATGGATTGCCTATAGAAAGAGAAACAGAAGACATGAGAGAGAAATAAGAAGTCATTTTGTGACTCCCTCTGAGGGTCAGTCTCTGGACCTCAAAGACTGATGAGCTCCTCTGGATTATGTTTTCAACTGAATTAGTGTCATGTCCCTGAGTGAATTCTGTATTCACTGTCCACACTTCAGCAGGGGAAAAAAACAACACAAAAGTGCAGCTTAAAGAAGAATTAAATATTCTGAGGTATTAATTTTCTCACTCAAAAATATTCCCTGCAATTTAGTGTTTGCCCAGATGAGTGAACCTTTGCTGGTCACAGGAGATCAGCTGTTGATGCCAAGTAAAAAATGTTAATTGCAGCAAAATGGAAGAGAATTTCAGATTACAAGTAGCTGCAACATCTTGCGTTTTACATATTCCTTATAGGAACAGTATGCACAAGACAGTACTTAGGCATCTGTGCATTTTACAGAACGTCTTACTTTATCCAACAGCATTTATCACTGAGTTTGCCTGCAGATGTTTAAGCTTCATGGCGAATGCTGCGTGACAGTGAAAGTTGGATTCAGGTGCCACATCTGAGCGAACACTTGTATCTGTGGACCAAACCCCATCACCACAGGGCAGTCAGTGACTTCTCTCAGTTCCTTATCTAAAGTGGTGTTTTGTACAATTTATTGGGAAATTCTGGAACATTCCTTGCTTTTGTACTCCCTGCCTTGCACTGTCACTCTTCTGAGTGTCACTAGGAGTCACTTTTTAGGCTCTAATACAAAGGAGATGTGTATTCTCATGCTCCCAACCACTTGCACTTAGGAACATGCAGAGCAGAGCTGTGCTCAGGTGTGGATTTAGGCGCAGTGTTCTGTGTCAGTGTTATAATTCACTCGTGTTCTCACATCTGATTGCAGATTGGTCCATTCTGGCCCAGGAAAAGGCTCACCACAGTCAGGGATGGATTTATCTTTTGCAACCCGTACCGGTACAAGGCAAGGGATAGAAACCCATCTGTTCAGGACGGAGACTAGCCGAGACCTCTCACTGTGGACAAGGAGTGTCGTGCAGGGCTGCCACAACTCTGCAGAGCTCATCACGGAAATCACCACATGTGAGTAACGTCTGCAGTAACGTGCCGCATCTCCACCCCGCCTCATGACACTCATGGGTACTTCTGCTAGAGCTGATTCATTTAAAAAACTGCATATTTAGGGTTCTGTGTGTTTAAACCACTGTCCCCTTGGTTTCTGGCACGTTCTCAAGCATTATATTTACCCAGCTCTGCACACTTGAGAAAAGTGAAAAAATACAAACCAGTCCAATAGCTGTATTTTGACAGCTGGCCATTTCTGACCCTGAGCACCAGCATGTCACTTCTCAGCACTCTGTACATGCAAAGTGGACTGGAATAGAAGCAGACTGGTCATGCCCTGTTTGGCCAGGTAGTGCTAGCCTGAGTTGGATGGCTCTGGGGCTTTGAGGCTGGGACTTTCTCTTGAGTGCCCCCGTGATCTGGGAGTCCTTCCCCCACTAGGCCTACAAGTGATGGGGTTGTTAAAGTTGAGCATTATTGCCATTCATTGCCAGAAAATGTGAGAGCAGGAGCTAAAGCACAGATCCATTCTGTGACAAAGGGCAGCTCTGATTTCATGAAGCCATCAAGTACAGCCACATGCTGCTGAGCATAAGGCACCCTCCTCTATGCTGCCAGGCCCCTCTGACATGGAAACCAACCAGTGTTCAGTGGGAACCACCTCGAGGGCATGTCTATCTCCTCAGCGCAGAGACACAGGTTCCTTTCTTTCCAAAAGCAGGAGGAAGGCATCAGTTCCTTCTTTTATTGTGGTGTTTTTATGCGAGCTCAAAGGACCGTTCTTGGCAGAATTGTTCACAGGAAAGTGGTGGAAAAGAGAATTTGCGACGTGAAGACCTAAACTCTTCATTTTTTAACTTGGATCATGGCCTGCGTTGCTGAGCTGAGGGGAAGAAGCAGACTTTCTGCTGCAGTAGCTATTATATACAATTATCTGGGCCCTTTTTCAATTACCATGACACTAATGAGGCTTCACGAGTGTCTTCATCTTTGTCAAAATACTTTAGGGAAACCCTTTACAGCTTCTAACTGTCTCATGTGTTGTGTGCCACATTCATTGATTTTGGCTATGTCTGTCAGATGTAAGAAGAGTAGCTGTGATTTTGTCAAGGTATGGGAGGAGGCAATGCCAGCCTGTGCCTTCTTAAACTTCACTAGATTGGTTTGGGGTCAGCATGTAGATGTATGCAGAAAGATAAAGAATGCAGCAAATAATAGTTGAAAGGACTGACATCATGACTGCTACTGGCAAGGCCAGTTTTAGTCTGTGTGTTTACACCATCACTAACAAAGCTTGCTTGGACCTTGCACAATAGAAATATTGCTGTTGTTTTTTCAAATCTAAAGGTTTACAGTTAAAGCCCAGCTTTAGGAAAATGTTTCCACAAGATAGTGTTGAGATTGAATTTAAGGTGCAAATATCTGCAGCCAAATGGACTTTGTTGCTTTTAAGACCATTACAGACTAAATTCTGTTTCTTCTGCAGCTTGCACATACAAAAGCCAGGAGTGCCGCTTGACCATCCATTATGAACATGGATTCTCTCTTACAACTGAACCACAAGATGGTGCCTTCTCTAAGACAATTGCACAATATCCCTATGAAAAACTGAAAATGTCCTCGGATGATGGGATAAGGATGCTTTATTTAGACTTTGGAGGAAAGGATGGAGAAATTGTAAGTATTGTGTTTAGCAAAGGGATACACATTACCTTTGGTGGTCCTTCATGCTGTGGGGTGGAGAAGCACTAATGGAAGATGGACTAGATGATTGTTGTACATCCCTTCCACCTGAAATGTTCTATTCTGTGCTGTTCTGGTCTGTTCTAGTAACAGCTGGCCAGTACCAGGTTCCAGTACCAGTATCTAGACACCGTACTTTCTAGTACAGCATGTTGGTGTGGCTTTAGGAGGTAAACTTAAAAGAGAGAGAAAATGGTAAAAACATGTGAAGCCAGATGAAAGATTTCTTATATTTAAGAATAAATTGTATTTCCAAATAGCCAAATGTTAGAATTCTTGTGTGTATCCATTGCACTTTTTATGTGATTTTGGGTGGAAGAACTTAAGAATGAGATATTAATTTCAACATACACATAGGGACTTTATGTTATGACAACAAGCCGTGTTTATTTTTGAACATCTAGTTGCTGAAAAAAAAAAATCAAAGACTACAAATGTAGTGCAAACTGTCTGCTTAAGCCGCTAAATTATTTGTCACAATCCCTAAAAATAAGGTGCTTATTCCTACAAGCAGTTTACATACCATAAATTATGCATATAAACATGGTCTTTCCTGCCAAATTTTTTCAGCAGTTCCTGAGTGCTTAATTCTTCATGTCATCATTGATAACATATACTCTTGTGAACTGCTTATTGTCAGGCTTTCGAAAGGAAATTTGTCACTAACTCTCAATAAAGGTGAAACATAGCTGGTGGAAAGGCAAATCTGGTTTGTTTTGATAGGAGTCTACTGTTGAACCTGCTGTCCATGACAAGTCTGTCATGCTTTGCTTAGCAAGCAGTGGTGAGATCATATGAACCATGACTATGGGAAAAAGAAAGTCTCCATTCAGTCTTACTGTGTGAACAGAGGAGCAACTATGCAGCATCAGCTGAAAGTTTAGTATCCTGCTTCAGCCTGCGCCCAACAGCAGCTGTACTGGGTATTGGCCACAGCAGTCCCGCCACCATCTCTGGTCAGAAACAGCCTGAAATGATGGAGGGGCTGAACCTCTTGGAGGAGTGCTTGCAGCATCTGACTGAGTTTTATGCTGTTTACCCAGGTGGATGCAAGCCCAGAGGCACCAGGATCTCATCTGCTCTCAAAATGCGTCTTACTTACTTTTAGTAAAATAAATATTTGCAGCTGTATGCAAAGGGAAGACCATATGTTATCATAAAGGGTTGTGATTAATAGAAGCCTGTTCAAAATACCAGGCATCAGCTCATCAACTACTCCATAAATGATTGCTTATTTGAGCTGTAATCTAATCTAATCATTCTCAACTTCATTTCTTTCTGTACTTTCAGCAACTGGACCTTCATTCCTGTCCAAAACCAATTGTGTTCATCATTCATTCCTTCCTGTCAGCAAAGATTACAAGACTTGGCTTGGTGGCATAAGTGGGATACATCTGTTTCTTCAAGGAGAGACGGAGTGACCATGCTAATCTGAAGTACAGTCAACAGCGGCAACCTGTACTAGCCAGTAGCATACACCAGCCTGGGGCTCAGTACCAGGCCTTGGTTGTTTCTGCGGTCTTCCAAGGCCCAGGTTTCATTTTGATCAGCTAAAGAGATGGCATGACAAGGAAAATGGTGGATTTCATTGTAAATAATGGGATTTTAAAATCCCATGTGAGACAGTAGAAGTGTGTAGTACCATATATGTAAATGTTCCAGAATCATAAAGTGTGCCTATTTCAATGTACTTGTTTATATAGAATAAGTAAAGGGCTAAGCAGACAAGAGTGGGTGTTGGTTGTGATGCAAGCTCAATGTTGGTCAGGTCAAAGTTCTCCAAACAAGATATTGTCCCATCACCCAAAAGTAAAATAGTGTTCTTGTTCTAACCTGTGCACCACTTACAGACTCTTTTGTGTACATTCCCAAAACACGACTAGCTGTAGCGATGCATTGAGAGCTGGGTGTCAGGTAGAACATAGATAGGAGCATCATTTCTTGATGGCCACACAGGATGTATTTTTACAGTGACTTCCCAGAATGGTTTAATGAGTTCCAGCTCCCTGGGCCCCTGGCTTAAGTGGAAGTTGCCTGAATCGATGTTGAAGCATGACCTAAACTTGTGCCAGCACATTGCCATGGTAGTTTTCCAACAGAAAGCTATGCTAAGCTTACTGTCCTCCTATCCCTACTGTGTCACCCCCTCAGCTTGGGTGAGGCTGGTTGTGTGGTCTTCATTGAAGAAAAAATGTGGAGAAGGAGGAAGACTTGATTTTTTTGAGGGTTTCCTCGATTATATCAGTTACTTAAGCAGCTCCACAACAGTAAGGAAACACACCAGAATGAGAAGATGAGCTGCAATGCCAGAAAAGCCTTAATATGGAACTGCTCATATGACCATGTCTTGGCAACTCCAGTTTTATTTCTGCTGGTGAAACGTAGGACACTCACCTCCACATTCATAACTTACTAGTTCCTGTTTTGCAACACAACTACTGTATTAAATCAAAACACACAATTCACTGAGTTTCAGCCTAGTTCAGTTCTATGGGGTACAAAGCAGGCAGCAGGCAGGAACAGTGACCTTCATCATCACAGGAGATAGATGCACATGGCCTGCACTTGGAACTACTAAATTGGCTTAGTATGGTTGGGTGGGAAGAGAGAGCAGCAGAATAGGGATGGATTTTATGTTGTTCTTACTTTGTAACCAGAACTGGTTCACAAAGGGGAGGGATTTTGTTTGATGTTAAAATAGTTTTGCCCTAAATTCACATTTTGAAGGACAGGAACTGTACAGGAAATAATAAATCCAGAGTCTGTGGAAGTGCTCTTGTATCACAACACTTCTTTTAGTCTTGAGAAAGCATGTAAGTTTCAACTTGGCATCACTTGGCTGGCAAAGAGGAAAATTAAAAACACAGTTTGGTTCCATGTTGTTTTTTAAGCTAAGTCTTGAGAGTTAAGCGTAAGTCATGCTGGTTATTCAAAGCATAGGAATTAGTTCATGGTGGTTTCCACAAGTATCTTAATCAATAAGACTGATTAAAAAATTAAGATGATGGGCTGAATTCACAAATACAGAAAGAGCATCAAAGAACAACAGCTAAACCACCCACCAGAGGAGCTGCCCCTCCTAGGACCTCTCACCAGTCTAAAGCCAGCATTCACTGAGCTGTGGACTTTGGTTTTACTGTCACGGTACTTGCACTTAAAACTTAGTAATTCCTTGTGTAAATTCACAGGGTAGGAGATGAGATGTTACATGACTTACCAACACTGTCCAAATGGACATTTCTCCTTTAGCCCCTGCTGCTGCTCACGTAAATGTAGGTGGCAGTTCCTTGGGTCTCCTTTGGCTTGGAAGCTTCTGGAACAATACCTCCTGAGAAGCTGAGAGCAGTCGGTACAGTGGGGTCTGCGTCTTTCCATAGGAGCTCACACCACATCAGCAAGTAAAACATTGTGTGAAGACTTCAAAAAGCAATCTGGGACATTTTCATTGCTGTTCCAAGGTGTAACTGAAAGATTTGGACACAGGCTCCTATAAAAGTTCTGGAGATTAAAGTGAAAACTTGTGTGGGGTAGGTTAAATATGTGTGTAAACTATACTGCACTATTTCCTTATTCCTTTAACACAAATCACTGGAATGTTAGACCTAACATGTATGTGCATTGTAAATATTACAAATTCCTATATTAGTACCAACAATTAAATGACACAATATGTAATCTAAGGTGCTCAGTACTATATGAAGTATAAGTGAGTAACAGTTTGCGAAGAAAATTCATATTATATATATTTATAGAAAAAATAATGATAATTACAGATGTTATTTCTTCATTTTCAGATTTTGGACTGATTCATATTTGGATGGGATAGACAAATGAAATATGGACCTACTCTACATTTATAAGAGTACAGTGAATATTTATATTTTAGAGGAAAAGAATATATTTAATAAAGTCATTTACTGGATTTCTGTGAGGTGAGCTTAATTTGTATCCAAACAAGCTGTTTGGAAGGCTGGCCTCTGGTTTTGGGCTGGGGAAAAATACATTTTCAACTTCAGGCATTCTGTTAAGAATTCAGTTACTTGAGAGAACTCTTCATCGCATTGATGGAATGACTTTTAAAGATTTAAAATAAAAAAGGTATTAATGTACTGTCGATGGTGCACTGGTGCTTTCTATTAGGTAAGCTCCATGTTCATGGGAGAGCAGCGCTGTTGCCAACATGCTGAAAGCATAAGCACGCAGCATTTGTTTTGTGTTGCTGCTAGAATTTACTGAAAGGCCACAGGGATGTGGCCTGTGAGGACAGGGTGAGAGCTGGGGATGTTCAGCCTGGGAAAGAGAAGCGCTGTTACGGTAGACCAGGTCAAATTCTTTTGCCTGCTCTTTGTAGGTTAAGAGCATGGACAAGGGCAATTAGCACATCTAAAAGGGGTACCATGTTCTTAAGTCATGACAATAAACAGATAAGACATGGGCAGTTTTGTATTAGTTGAGCACTGGGAATAATGCAGACAAACAATACATCAAAATGCCTATTTGTATGCATTTTGTAACCTCCTCCTATTTGGAGGTTTATGTCTCTAACTGCTTTCCTCCTGATAATTCCAGGCCAGCCTTTGAGTCTACAGAATCAAAACAATAACAATTGGGCTACTTGCCGTAGAATTAAGATAGTAAGTTTCTAAATCCAGGGCTCACTGTGGACACTGAAGACAGGTAAGGGATGAATGAGAAAATAATATTCAAAGTGCCTTTTTATAGAAGTCCTACAGATACATGCAGAGTTCTTCATCAGGAAAGCCAGTTAAAGAGTATTAATTACTTTGCTGAAAGTGATTTTCTTTGTTCATGGCAGCTAGCTTTATGGTTTTTATGAAATGTAGTTTCTGTACTTTTACTTACCATCTTTTGCATAATTTATTAACGACAAAGATTCTGTAGTTTCAAGTTTATAAACCCCTTCCCCTCAATTAAGCCAGAAATACAGCTTTCAGTAGCTTGCTTTAGTATTTGGACAAAAGTCCCATCATTAAGGCTGAAGAGATGAGTTTATAACTGATGGCTTTTCTCCTCCTACTTGGAGGTAGACTTTCTTTAGTCAATATGAGATGTTAAGGAAGATTAATGTCTTGATTAATTTCTTGTTTTTTCTGCAAAGAAATAGGAGCTATATGCAGAAACTAATACATGGGAGAAATTCTTTGCATGATCTTATTTAATAATTATTTAAATATCAACCTTCACTGCATTTATATTTCCTCAAATCAGTGAAACCTGGATGCTGTGGATGCGTGGTACTTTCAGGAGTAGGATTACATTTGTTCAAGCCCTGGGTTTGTCCAGGGCTAAGATGATCATGGTACTTACCAGAGCCCAATGTCACCATAAACCAGCT
This sequence comes from Pezoporus wallicus, assembly GCF_028554395.1. Classification (NCBI taxonomy): domain Eukaryota; kingdom Metazoa; phylum Chordata; class Aves; order Psittaciformes; family Psittacidae; genus Pezoporus; species Pezoporus wallicus. Next base: position 971,284 of record NW_026639618.1, read on the forward strand.
GCACAGCTTTCCCACTGCCACCCTAAGTGCAGTGAAAGCAAGCACATACACCCCATATGTAGAAGAGGTCTCATACAGTTCAAGAGAACAATACACATTGGAACAAAGGAACAGAAGAGTTAAATGCAACAACCTATTAGAGTTGAAAAACCTCCTTATGGCTTGGCTTTACACAAAACACAATTAAGCAAAGAATAATATCGCAAAACCAGGAAGAGGTTTCACAGCACTAAGCCTAGTCTACATGTGCTCTAGTTCAATTACTTTTTCATAATATTGCATTTCATTTATATCTATATTGCTTAATCCATTCTCCTTTCAAGAGAATACAGCAAATAATAACACTGCATCTCTATCAATTTCAATCATGTTAGTTTCTATGACGAACAGGAAACATTTACATTGAAAGCTATAAAATATATTTGTTTTGGTAGGAACTCCTCATCTCATCATAATACTAACTTGAATAGTAATCACACTAGTACAAGCCAGATGCATACCTGAGACTTAAGCAGACTGAAGCTGAATTTAGTAACCTTCTGTGTTTACAACTCAGGTTGTAATTCTTTCCATTCCATTTCACACGGGCATATCAGCTCTTTTCACAGCTCTCACTATAATCATTACTGCTATCATCTTGATTTTCTCCTCCTCCAGGAAAGGAATCTCAGAACTCTCTTATGAATTGTTTCTAAGGAGTGTTACAAAGAATACACATGAAATTATACCAGAAATTCAGGCTGTAGAACAATGGTCCTTTCTTTAATGGAAATTTTCATCGTTTCGGAAGAAACTTCTTGCACTTGGAACTGTTCTTACGTATTCTATAAAATACCAATGGTTGATACTGTAAACAGCTGTTTATAAACAGCAAATAGTAATAAATAAAATTCTTTATGCAAAAAGGTAAAACAAAGTAATTTTGATATTAAAACCAAATCTAGGGGGGGTTTTATTCACATAAAAAACAAATATACCAGTTAAAAAGCATACAAAGCTATATCAAACCAAGCCAAGCTAGATTCCTTTTAACAATGAAACATAATAAATACGCATATAAAATAAAACCTTTTTCATTTGAAATTATTTTAAAACTAAAACTTTTAGTATAAAATTTTCAAAACTTGCTATTGTGCCTCTGTAAGTACTCTGAACAAAGTCCTCCCGGTGTGTAGGTACATGTGTGTGTGAAGCAGTTTAATGCTTTTCTCACAGATGGACATGCTCCAACTCTGCACTTTCTAGGACGGTGTGAGTAGCATCCACACAGCACCTCTACTTGCCACTCTTCTCCAAAACCCACTCAATCACCTGGGAGAATGAGAAAACAAAGGATTTAAGTTGTTTTCAAGACTGAAGTTACATAAGAACATCCCATACACTTTATCAATTCTGTATCACCATCTGTGTAGTATTTACTGAACAGGATTTAAAAGTAATCCATTCAAAGGAGAAAATGTTTCATTAAACTGAGAGATACAAGAACTGTATTTAATTTTACACAACACTTTGTCTTTAGAATAAGGCATTTTTAGATCCCTTGTATTGAGCCCACTCTCTCTATGTGCTGGCCAGAAGGTGCACACACAAGACTCAACAGCTTCCCCAGAAAAATTCTCAGCGCCATAGACAATTTGTTCTCTGCTGTGTCTACTGCCATTATTACTGCTGTTTCCAAACAGGGTGGTTGTTCAGACCACTGACTAGTCCTGGGCAATTACATTTCATGTAAGGTAGTTTTGAAGCATTCTCTTAACACAGGCAGAGGTGGGCAGCTTAAGAGATCACCAATTTTAATGCCTCTCTTGCCAACAGCAAACACACAGGAAACTACCGTCTCCCCAGACAAAGATGATGGTTAAGAAGCAGCGAGGCAGCACAACATCCCAGTTCAACACCAAACATCACAGCACACATAGCTTTTGAAACCTTATGATCTGTAGGAAGCAATTCCCAAAAGAACGCAGTACAGAACACCATAAATGCTGCTCTCATCAAATAAATTCTGTGAGGATCTAGAAGTACTCCTCAAGAATTTGTGTTTTACTATTTAAGTATCCCAGACCAAATCCTTGCATTTAATTTATTATTTTGAAAACTGTACTGTAAATATGCATGATATATTTTTCTTTTTTATATCATGGAGACATTTCAGCATGTTTTTCAGAATTTAAATCGAAGAGTTACTTAATTTCTGGAGGTATTTACTCCCATCCTTTCCTCTGTGCTACTGTTCACGTAAGTCCCACCTTACACACAAATAAGCCCATGTAATCTCCCTCATGCTTACAGCTATTCCCAAGCTTAAAATTACTAATTTTCACTGCTTCTTTTAAGAAATTTATTTCCTTTTACAGGTCCTTTTATTGCTTCCTATGCTTTGAAAATAAATGTTACTTCCTTCAGCACAAGGAAAGAAGAATTCCCCAATAACCCAGGCTTCTCTCAAATGAAGAAAAATCTCTTCTTATTTTTTTTCCAGTGATGTGGAAACATTTATTGCCTTCATTTCCACTTATCACTGTGCACATCACATTGGCAGCTATAACTAGACCATCATCTAAAACCTGAATATATGCAACTGCAAATTTTGCTATGGGACTACTGATTGAAAGTTTTTGTAAGACCATAAGTGTGAAACAAGACCCACAAAGGAAAGAATCTTTTAATCTCTTAAAGGGGTTGACTAAACCATCCTCCAGCCAAGCTGCCACAGCCACATTTAGCCTTGCCTAGTTACAGGAACAAAAAACCCCAATGGTCTTACCTGTTTAGCATTGTTATTTGCTGTTTTCTTCATTTCATCAAGAAGTCCTCTAGAAGTTTTAAGATCCTGAATAGGAAACACAAAGCCACAGAAATTAGCAAACACTTATGCTCACTCTTATTCGAGTTACAAGAGCCCTAATAACCAGGAGGATGTTACCCTTTTATCAACTTGTTCAGAACACAGAAGAGTTGACTTTTTCTTCTTTTTAAAAAAAAAAAAAAGAAAAAAAAAAAAGAAATAATTGACTCTATTCCAATGGCTTGAAACTTTCCTTAAAGCGGTCCAAACCTAATACTCAAACATGCAGTTGAGCCTTCCTAACCTTCCACACACTTCCAGAATTTTTCTTATTTCTCTTAAATGATATTAAAATTTCTTAGTCTTGATTGAAATCATATTTCTATATAAAATTAACTGTGTGCCCAGATTGCACTACAGAGTTCTGTTAAAGAACAAAGAGGATGTCAGGAAAGAAAGTGCAAGAAATGAAAAACCTAGAATGGCTTGTCTGCTTTGCTGTCCAATTAGCCCAACCTAATCCACTCTCTTAAAAAAAGCAAGCACATCTCTTTGCTGACAGAGAAAGGAAAGCTAAGAAAATTCATTTACTACTTGTCTCCAAAAAAAGAATTATACCTATGATACCATGCTTCTGAAGTACATAGAACAGAAAAGGATTCAAAGATCTCCTGCAGACTTGGGGCTACAGGACAGTTCAGGAGAACAAAATCCTGCTACACCTCTCTCCAGATCAGCTTCCTGAAGGACAGGATCACTGTAGTACTCTTCCTTCTGCTTTTCTACTTAAAATAGAACTGTGAATCCATATGATTTGCCCTACTTGCTCTTCCCTACACACAGCTTCTGACTTTGGATTAGAAGATCTTCCTTCAGGGCATACGTGAGGGAGATTTTGGGAGTGCTTACAGAACATCCAGCAACTGCTTTCCAATTATTTAAGAAGCTGGTGCTCATCAGCAAGATGTTCTAATGGTTTGAGTAAGATTTCAGCCCTCTTCAATGACAACTTTACTGAAGCTGACTGAACGGTGTTACTTCACAAAGAGTGGTAGGCTATAGACATAAAATACTATCAACGTGCAAATGATCAGAAACAACAGCTCAGTTTATGAGCAACGACTTTCAACCCTGTACTGTAATTTAACTTGATTTTGTGCCCAGACTATGTAACGTGGGCTCAAGCATGTGAAACTATTGTGGAAAGAATTCTCATCTCCACCTAAAAATGAAGTTGATACAATTCTACAGGGTGCTGCCAACTCCGTATGTGTTAGACAGCTGTGCACATTTACAGTGCATTTATAAAGAGTTTTATGAGTGTGAGAGGGAACTTGAACTTGTGAGTCAGTTGTTTAAGCTAGTAGTCTCAGAACAAGGGAGAGCTGAGCTGTCACAGCTATGGCTGGGAGATAGCTACAACAGCTAAGGAAGCAATACAGTATAAGCACGACGTTACCTAACAGTCCATTGCCTAACATTTTATCTCACATAAAAAAACTGCTGCTTAATAGTTGAAAAATAACATCAAAATACACTGTAAGACTGTTTTTTTTCACTTGACAACAAGTCTAAAGGCTTATTCACACACTCCACATGCTCCTAACACACCACTAAGAAGTATCAGCTTAATCAAGTCTGAATATCCCACAGTAATCTCAAGTTTTATTCAGGAATACATTCACTTAACAACGAACTGTAAGAATGTGTCTACCTTTAAGTAGAACTTTGATATCTCAAAAAGACGCTGGCTGCATGAGGCAAAGCACTTGTGATCCTCTGCAACTCCATGTTTTTGAAGAGTCTTAGTAACCACCTCCTTCAGCATCTTGGAAACAAGAGAAACACATTCAAAAGTTCATCCCAATTATCGGCATGAAAAATTGTCCAAGGGAAGAGAAATAAAAAATAGAACACCTGATCTTTTTTGATCTTGCCTCTTGTCTTTACTCCACAGGCCAATGCCGTCAACCCACTGACCAAATTGGGCAGAGTTATTTAACAATCTATTTCCACTTCATCTCAAAAAAAATCAAGGAAATGCTCACATGTCATAGTATTATAAAGGATCAGTGAATATTCACATAGGGTTTGGAACACAGGGGAAAAAAAACCTAATAATGGCTTGGGTTTTCTCCTCTCCAACATATTATAAATATATATATACACATATATATGTATAAATATAAAATTTTTCTTTACATTTATATTCCCTTGTTTGCCACATCCATATTAAAATAAAAAAATAAAACACAGTACAATCAGATTAGAAAATTTACTCTGACATTCTTTTATCAGAGATGTTTAAACTTTGCTGTAGGTCTGACTGAATCAAACCAATTGCACTTACTTGGGTTATCCCAATTTGCCTTTGAAAGTACAACATCAACATTCATGCAGTGTCCTCTCTAGCACCCTGGTATTGATTTAAAATAAGCATCACCAAGCCAGAAATAGTTTTGTGTACAGTATTTTAAAAGTGGCATTCCTTATACATAGAGCTATTAACATTTAAATACGTTGCTGCAACAATGTTTAATTATCTCAGCTAATGGTCTTGTACCACTATTGGAATATTTTTTATTCCGAGAGTAGTCTGTTCTTCTACAATGCTTTGACCCTTCCAGGACAGATAGTTTTTTGGTGCCTTTAGGTTTTATATTAATTTTCTACATTTCAAAACTCTTATTCATTTACATCCATTCCCGCCTTTCTTATTCCTAGCTGTTATCTCTCTCAGGCTTAATTCCCCAGGCATGACATGATACTCCTTACATACTCTTTCGCTTCTTGCTTCTACAGCATTCTCATCAGTGCCTCCAGGATTCACTTACACAAGTGAACAGAATGAAATTTAATAACAACAAATAGAGATGAAGACATTTTGGGTTGAAAAACATGTAAAAAATCAAGTCACATGGAAAGAAGTAAGTAGATGACTTTTCACAAAGCAAACAGCGTAGCTCTTTACCCTTGTATGTTTCTGGGATCTTGATTCCTTAGCTGGCTTTGGAGTCTCAGATTCCGTTGCACCTATGTGACTTGCTGAGCCAGCCTTACTGGCTGCTCTGTGGGGCTGACCAGGCTGTTTCAATGGCACTGAAGCTAAAGAAGCTGATCTTTCAGAGCGCCTCCTTGTTACAGCAACTGCAGAGTGACTCCCACTATTTCCGCTGGCCTGAGAGAGGAGGGAATCTGTGCTCTCAGATTTGGTCAGCCTGGAAAGGAAACAAAACAGAAAAGTAAAAGAACTTTTAGATTTTGTTCTGACTCTTTTGGAGCCTTTGCTTCTGTTGTAGAGGCTGCTGCTGAAACTATTAAGTACTGCACATTCTTGCAAACAGCATCTGAAAACAGCAGCCAGGATTCTGTTACGAAACGTTTTTTGTGTTAGAACACTTCACTGACTGGTCTGGTCTCCAATAAATAGACCCATTGTACCTCCACTTAAAAAAGCCTAGAAAGAAACTGAAGAAACAAGATAACTAAGAAGAGAAACTCTTTGGAAGAAGAGGGAGTTTTGCATACAGACCCTTCATCTAGATAGTTAGGAAGAGCAGTTTGCTGGCCTCCACTCTAAGGATAAAACAACACTTCCTAAAACTCTGATTTATTTTGTCCCTACAGGAATGTCACAATTCATCTTTCACTATGGGAAGTTGGGCATTACAATTCTACTGGAACACAGTAATGCTTGGTCCTTCAACTGCAAGAGCATTAGTAATTCCAAAACTCAGATTTACAAAGTGCTAAGTACAATCTCATCTGCTCTTGTAACTATTCACTAAGCTACAAAAGATAAGGATATTCCTAAAACCATACCTCTGTCAAAGGCTTATTGGCATTAGACTGCAAAGGGTATCTAACTGGAAAGAAGGAAGAAATGAAGTATTACAGTAAAATAAATTCAGAAGTAGTGTTACATAGCAATTATTTTTTATTGATGCAAAGTGTTTGCAACTTCAGAGTGAGGACAAGGTACAAAGAGAAGTCTTAAAAACTAAACTTCCAGAAAAGACTTTAATAAACAAGGCTGAGAATAAGCTTGAGTTTTGGTAGGTCATCTTATACCAGCAGTCCTTTAGATTAGAAAGTCAATTATTCTGTTTATACAGTGCTTAGTTTTCTAAGCCTTTAGCTATTTATTTGTACTGCAAGAGCACTGACAGTTTTGCTCCTAGATGAGGCTGTCACCTTTTCAAAGGCACTTGAGACTTTGCAAGATACAACCCCAAATCTCTTAAATAAAAGCTGCCTGTGTTTCATAGTTTTGATTAATTTAATGCTATCAGAGGTCACACTTGAGGAAGAAAACCGAACCTACAGAAGAGGCTTAAACAACTAGAACATCTGTCTAGATAGCTTCACTAAAAACATTTTAAGATGGAAGAAAAGATGCATTTCACAAGAAACTACTGAAGTATTTCATGCTAAAGATTTCTTTTATTCAGTGCTTTACCTTTTCTTGGGATAAAAGCAATCCAAGTCTTTTGATCTGCGTTTTACCCTTGAAGCCTCCGTTTTGAGTTCACTTTGTAAAGACTCTCCATCAGGGACACTTCCAGGCTCTGACAAGACTGCAGGAGATGCAAGAGGACTCAAGACAACCGGCACAGGGCAGCACTCTTTGGTGCAAGTAGTCTGAGTTTCATAGCGAATAAGACGAGTTTGAAGTTCAGCATATCCCACATCTCTCTCTAAGGCTCTTCTGTTATCCAGACAGTATCTAAAATTGAAATTGGTAAGAAATCTGCGTGAGAAACTTTCTGCTTCATTACAATCTGAAAAAAAAAAACAAACAACCAAACTTACTTCTGATCATCATATAAGCTCCAAAGCTTTTGTGTTTGGACTCATGTATTATTCTGAAAGATACCTTAAACCAGCCAGTAAATTAACACCTGCCTCATGGACTTAGCTATAGTTAAGACTAACTCCAATGAAGAAACTGAATCATATATTACTTGTCTTTACCCTGTGGTCTTACACATAAGATTTCCATGGACATTAGTAGAATATTTTACTTGAACAATAACTGATGGATTAGGATGCTGATAATAGATTTTTTTTTCTTCTTATAGTCAGCTCTGTTTTACATCTGTATCATCAGTCTATTTTAGATTTTACTGGTTTTCATATTCAGTCCATACCTAATAGATGTTACCCCTGTTAACATGCTAACCAGTGTGAAGTTCCAAGAAAACAGCAATGAGGACAGCTCTGAAACCAAATACATGATGAGCCCAGCACACCACAACTGATACAGCATCTTCAGACCTCAGACCTTGCAAGCACCCACCAAAACTCTGGGACCCCAAAAATATCAGGTTATTGCATATAAAGTGATATACTTTAATATGATAATATGATCATACAATATGCCTCCATTTCTTCCTGGAAGAATGCAACTTTCCTAGTGTAAAAAAAACTAATCAAACAAAAAACCACCAAGATTTCCTGAGTGCATATACCATAAAAGAATCACATAGCAAAATATCTGAAGAAAACATCCTGTAGCACAATATATGTAATTTGCAAGTTACAAGTACTGCAGGAGTCCAAAAATGCAATGAGACTGACATAATTTTAGGGAAAGCCAGGCTGTGCCAAAAAGTAGGCTGCTGCGCATTAACTGAGTCTAGGTATAAGGAAGACAGGGCATGGTAAGTGTTTGAAATACTGTTTAGTACAGATTCTTTGCTAACCGCACTCTGGAAATGCACCCTTTAGCTTTGTCTGAGATAAGCACTGCTATATGAGAGATTCACATTTTTTCAATACTAAACATACAGAAGTGTCACTGAACAAGCTTCCTATTGATGACAAAGAAAAAGCGGTTTAATCAGCCAAAACAAAAGAAACTGTATTAAATATGGTGGAGCTGCAAAAGAACAAAGGAAAAGTGTTAACTCAGTAAAACATACTCATGAGATTACAACAATGCAAAATGCATGTCAACTGAATTTTATCTTGTGTGAATGATTTCCAAGATTCTTTGCAGGAGACCAATGCTTCATTGCCCATTAACTTCCACTACCTCTACTGCAGAGAAAGACAACACTATTATCCAGTATTATCCCCATCCTTTTCTTAACAGGCATTCTGAACAATGTGAGCTATCTCTCAAGCCCACCCTCCAAACTACTTAGGAATGTTTCCTACTCTTAGAAACTCTAGACATATTCTTTGCTTTTACCCCTTACCGCAGTCACGTTAGATTGCTGGTTCTGTTTTTTCCACTTTCTTCATAGCATTTTCATATTCAGGAAGAAAATCACTTTTCTAATAGCAACCCACTAAATCCACTTCTACAGCTGAGTAAGACTTTTCACTAGAAATAAATTCATTATCTGATAAGAGTACATTCTCTTAACTCACAAATTCGAAGGTATTTAATTTCCCTTATTTCTATTCTCAGTCCCCTGCATAATCACATCCCCTACAAAGATAAAAATGTTTTTATCTTTTGAAATTAAATTGCTGTTTTACTCACTCTGCTTTAACAGCAATTGCTTTCTTTTTGCAACACAGGATTCAAGTGTTTGGCACACGTTCATTACACAAGAAATTTGTTTTAATCATGGGTTCCTCCCTTTCACACTAGTTTCTACCATCTCGCTCTATTGCCTCCCTTCCTTATTGCTAGCACATGCCCCTTGTAACATCAATATATCAGGGTTTCCCTGCTCTCCACAACATTCAGGCCCTGCTGTGGTTTTTACCTGTCATATTTTGCCATGGGAAGAGGCAATACAAGTTGTGCTGTGCCTAATTTGAATCTCCATGCACAATCCCTGCTGAGGATAGGCAGGTCAACAAGCTATCTACCACATCCCAAGACAACAGCCAAGTGCTTTCTTCCCTCATATGGCAGGACAAATCCGCATTTCTCTTATATACCCACTTGTCTTTCTACATCTTTTGTTACAAACTTTAAAAGGCTAACAGGCTCCAAGGTTACCAGCAGCTGAATGGGGAAAAAAATCCCATAGCATCATTAATCACATTATGTCTGTCTGTCTGGAACTAAATACAGTCTTAATGGTATTGACCCTTTTGAAGCTTCCACTAACACTTGCTTGTTGGTGTTTTTTCAGGTTTTCCAAACACACAGGTAGCTTAATAACAGGTCTCATAAACCTTGTGACGATCAGTCTGAAAGTGACTACAATTTAATATCAAAGTAGAAACTACATATGTAGTCCACCCATGTGCAGCTCCAGAGACTTGGTATGCACTAATGAACCCTCTTCTAAATGCTACTTCTGATTATGAATTAAAATTTCCAGAGACATTGGGAATAGCTACAGCAGTACAGCTTAAAAAAAAACCAACCTTAAGTGTTTTTACATTACCATCAGGACAGGATTGTCACAATTTAAACTAGTGAACAAAATAAAGGTAAGAAAGGAGAGATGTCATGGGCAAAGTTGTTCCAGTGAAGGAAAAGGATACATAAAGTTTTCCATAATTATTGTTCATGTCACTTGAAATGTTTCCAATTATACCACGACTGGAAGATGAAAAATAATTTTGGGAAAAGAAGCTGAAGGAAGGAAACTTACTCAAGTCCATGATAATGGCACCCAGTTGCTTTTTCAAAAGGCAAACCTCTGAGTTTCCGAGGAGTAAGCTCTGGTGTCAAAAAAAATGTGTTTTCACTGAAAGGAAAGAAATACAGATCTATTTTAACTAATTACAGTCAGGATAAATTATACTTCCAGAAGTCAGAAACAAATACCTTGCCATAGGAAGACCAAAACAGCATGTGTTGTAGCTAAACCCTGGGGTACAGTATCAAAGGAATATTAAAGCTTTGCTGAAGTGCGAACTTAAGTTCAACTAAGTAATACCTACTGTGCTATTATTATTACAGAAGCTTTTAGACATTTCAAGCAGTTTAGACATCACTGCTCCAAATACTTTATCAATAAAACCAGGCAACTATCACCACAACTATCACACCCATTTCACAATGGGACACCTGAGAAGAACCAGAAACTGACCTCCCATTTCTCAACTCAGTGCTATAATCAGTGAATTCCTTCCCTTTAGCTTCAAGCTGTTGTAAAAGCTAACTGTCGCCAAGGCTTCACAACTAAACATTTGTCTCCTGTGATGTTTGAATTCCAGCTAGTAACTCTCTGCAACTGAATCACAGGAATGTATTTGAAAGTATTTCAACAGAATAAGCCATAGCAAAACAGACAGAAAGATATTGTTGCCAGATCCTAGCATACCCCATAAAGTCACATCCCATTTAATCTTCCCAAGGAAGGGAAGAGGTGAAGGCAAGATGTAGCAGTATCTGAAACTTACACATTGCTTCAAGTTTTATCCACATAGACTGTCTCTACATCATTTCCACTAGAAAAATAATCTGGGAAAAACATCCAGGAAAGAAGTGATACTGAATTTAGCAAGATGGTAATTTAGAAAGACAGTCAGTCAGAGCTCTAGTCTATCAAACCTCTAATTAAGCTCAAACATGCAAAACAAGTGAAAATGCCTTTAATTCACTAGTTGCTCATAAAATCACTTGTTAACTACTGTGGGTCAGGAAAACCTTTGAGTCTGTTGTCAGTGTGCTTTCACATCTACTGTGCAAACCATTTTTCAAGAGAATCGAAGTATTCTATGGTATGAAGATTCTCTGGAGGTTTTTGAAAAATCGGGGATTAAAAAAAAGCCAACCATTTTTGTAGCTAAAAAATTATTCACTTCTTTCCCATACAACTCATTGGAATTAAAATGTTTTACATTATAGCCAAAATTCTAAATCATCTGCACCTTAACTAACAATTCTGTAGAGAACTCTCAATCTCCACTGTGTATTTTCTAACTTGCTTGAATTCTCTGCTCAGAACATCTTTAGGTTAGCTTCAAAACTCCAGTAAGTGTTTTACTGAAGCCTCCAAAATCCTACAAACCTTTCCCTCTCACAAGACCTCTTAATTTATTAAATATAATAAAGTTTAAAAAAGTATCAAGGGCTGTATCTAATAATTCTATTTTACATTCCATTATTCAACATTTAAAAGGTCAACAAATATAACGCTAGTGACTGCAAAGATGGTCTTGCTTACCTAGCAGTCTATGACATACTTGACAAACAGCATAGGATCTGCATCTACAAACCTTATCTGACTCTTAACACAGGTTGGGCTTAACTAACAGATGTTCAGATCCTGCAAATTACTCCATTAGCTCTCTGTATCAACCTTGCTGCTGAAAAAGCAATGGTTAATACACTAATACCTACCCAGAGACACACTACTTGCAAAGTAGCCAGAATAGACAAGTTTCGTTTAGAGAGCAATTTACCACGTTAGGAATATCGATAGAAATATGGGACCAGCATGACATTAGACCAACACAGTGAAATAGGCTCAGCTATTGCCTTTTTTACACTTTGTCTTCCCACCTAGTCTTGCCTCAACTGAATGAAAGAAATCACACCAATACAATTAATGTTCTGCCGCAGCAACTTCTGCATTGCTGGAAATACTCTTTTGGAAATGGACAAGTATGGAGGTGACAGCCTGTAGCATAGCCATGGCAAAGGTCTGCTGGCATCAGGTGAATTACTTTGTTAATTAAATTCAGAGAGCCAACATCATCATCTCTGGCCATTTCAGATTCTTAAAGAACCAAGTAGCAAGACCAACTGGAGAACCATAACTTGATTTCATGGGCAAGCACGTGATGAAAGGACACTGCAAGTTAGAAACTCAAATCCAGTTGGACCATTCTGAGACACTCATTCAGTTGTTATGCACATTCCCTTACATCACTCTGAGTGTGGTTTTGATTTGCTGAATTCATACCGTTTGGGTATTTGTAGTGGTTGAAGATCACCAATGGGCAGCCCTTCTGGTGTGAAATATTTCAGTAATTCTTTAGCATCAAGCAATGTCAATGACTCCCTCTGGCCATCTTTATGCCCCAGCAATTGCTCAGATGAATGTGCAAACATAGGAACTCTGAAATAAGGAAAACAAAAAAAAAAAAGACCAATTGAAGATTATTTTCCTTTTCAATCTTTTTGTTAGTAATCTCATTGTAGTTAAAAATGAAAATCACTGCTAGTTGAGAGCAATTAAATGCATTTCCAAAGTAAAACGAACAAGGTTGCTCCTTCAGATCATCTATACGATTCTTCATGATAAAGTATATTTGATGCAAATTCTCTACCATCCTACTGAAGAAAAGTTATTTCTTCAAGATTTTAGAGCACACTTATGAAATAAAACACGGGAAGAAGAGGTTGTATGTATTTCTACTCTGGCTATTATTTTCCAGTAGTTCCATTTTGGTAATTTAATTTTGGCTATGTTACTTTTAACTAACTTTCAGTTCTATCAATACAAATCAAAACAATGATACTTTAAATACCAAGAAGATATGTCTTTGGAAATGGACAAAAACTTAGTTTCTGCCTTAAGCAATGTTTCCTCTGAAAGATTATCAATATATTTAAAAACAGTTTACAGAATGGCTATCAACATCTACAGTTTGCCTACAGTGGTGTTCAATGGCCACTACAAAGAAAATCCCCAGTATTTAACCAATACCTCATTTTTTGTTTGTTTTTTTCAAAGTTTTCCAGGTTCTGAAGAACATGTCTTTCTGGCCATTCCAATGGATTTGACTCCATTAAATCAGGTTCTGCAAGAAACAGATGGTGGATAACCCTTAATAGAAATAAAGCAGCTTACTCTTTAAAGAGAGATATATATATTTATATAAACTTCTTTATAGATATTCCTTCATATATGTATTTTTCATTATATTTATATACATATACATATTTCCTTATATTTATATACATGTAAGTATATGTATATAAATATAAGGAAAATCTGTCTGGTGCTGTGATGAGAAATGTTTTCTGCATAATTTTTTTTTGTCAAGGAAACGAAAGGAAGCAGTTATTGCAAGGGTAAATTCAGTTTCCAAAAAAGGCCTAGAAAGCTACTTTACTTTTCTATTTTTCCCTCTTCTGGTAAAAGACTCTCCTCCTTTTAGTAAAAGGATTGGCAACAAATACATCAAAAGAGAATAAGCAGTGTATTTTCTAAACAGTAATACTTACCAAAAGTCACAGTGCATGACCTAGTTTTATCGACAACCTTCTGTGGAACAGTGTTGCACAGGTCCAAGAAAGATTCTCTCGTAAGCTCTATCAATTTTTTAAGCTCACCAGTAGAAATGACTGGAGGCTGCTCAGTCAATTTCTTTTGCTCTATAAAAGGAAAGAGAAAGAAAGAAAAGTTACTGCACCTGCTAAGTAACAAAGAATAACTGAAGCTTGCTAAAAAACAACCAAATGAGAAAATTCACAAACACAAGTTAGTTACCTGGTCACTATACAATTGCATAGGTCAGTGAAAACACCTTGCAGTGAGAACAGTTGAAACCACATGAAAATCACCTCCTTTAATTTCTGTGTATGCGCATTTCTGAGTATATCCAGGTTTGAATCCCCCAGAGAAAAACATCTGGACTTGCTAAACCTAAACATGAAAAGCTCCAGTCTACAGAGCGTCCTACCCACCTATTTTTACTGCTGTTGAAGGAATGCACCTCCAACATAACCGACAGCCTGTTCCATTATCTTTAGTCAGAATACCAAGTGTCAGGTAATTCTGATATGATTTAAGATGATTAGCAAATCCCAACTGCTCCTGTTCAGTCTTCATCCTAACGGAAGTGGGTGACCCGCTCAAAACAAACTAAAACACTAGCTCTAAAGAAGTCCCAAGCTCAGGGTTAAGGTAATCTGAAAATGACTGTAAACTGGTGGGGGTGGAGGACAAGACTATTATCAGATATCTTATTATTCTTGATCTGGTATTCTTACTGGTAATACGCTTATCTTCACAATATGCTATTTTCAATAATCTAACCAATCTCTCAGAAGCATTTTTTTGTTTTAATTGAGTCTCTTTAAGTAATGGACTTAGATGGAAAAAAATTCAGGACAATAAAACCTACTTCTCTACAAAGTCATGAAAATCTACAGAGGATGACCTTTCAGTTATTGTTATGAACAATGTATCATGACAAATGTAACAAGTCTCCAATGCATACTTCTCTGCTGTTTCAAACTTGTGCAAGAAAAAATAAAAAGCCCCTGAAAACCCCAAACCAGAATTATTTCTGTAGAAGACACATCCAGCAGTAAGGGGTTTTGGAGGGAAAAAGCATAAACAGAAAAATAAAGCAGAGAAAAAGTTAATTACCACAGAATTATTCCAAAACTATGATCAAACATTCAGAGCATGAGTGTAACAAACACCCACCAACTTTAAAGTTCAGTGCTTTTTCTCAATATTTAAGTCACTATCTGACATGCAATCATAGATATACTATAGAAAGTGTCTTTTTAAAGCTCCACTTTTTTTCTTCACAAACTGATCAGCTCACTTCTGTAAGGTGAGCAGTCACATTCAGTTTGAAATAAGGACCTTTTAAATACTACCAGCGCTCTCCCTGTTACTTACTGAGATACTCCTTCAAGACAAACCCTTGGAGACGAGTCAGTTTCTTTTCTCTCTGCACAATCTCCTCTCCACAATAATTTGGCACAGACTTGATAAAGTCAGCAATAAAAAAGCCTGTACAGATTAGGAGAATTTTATTATTAAGATTCTCTCATAGCTCTTTGGAGACATCAAGTCATTACTTCTTTTAAGAAGATGGAAACACAAGAGATACAAATTTCCTACCACTGGAAACAACCAGACTTTCAAATACAGCTGATTATGTGAAAAAAACAAACAACAACAAAAAGCAATTAATTACAACTGAACATCAGGAGATAGCTTGGAATAGATATCTGTCGATATTTTTGAATTTCTGTACTAAACCAATATAGCAACAAAACAATTAACACAAATAACATTTACGGAAGGTAAAAAGATCCTCAATTTGATGCCAGAAAAGAAAGAAGTTTTGTCTCAACATCTGGTCTAGGACTTTCAGTCTTCTGACACTACTAATGGGATTTTAATTAGGACAAATGGTAAGTAGTCAGTCGTATCACACGCAGATTTATTTCAATAAGGAAATAAGCGGATAAGAGGCAGGTCACTGTGCTCTTTGTCAGTGTTATTGAGAGCAAATACAGGAATTAGCAGAGTTATCTACTATATGTAGTTGTAACACGACAACTACTTTAAGATAAATGCCTACATACACACTCTTACCTAGTGGAGCAGCTGATACAAGTGCTAGCTCATATCCTAACCACTCTGTAATATGGACATCTGCAAAGTAACTGAAGACATAGTCATGAAATTCAACTTGCCTGCTTGCCTTATGGGTTTTACTTGTGGGTTTTAAATCATCAGCTAAACAGGCTTGTCGACAGCTAACTGCCTTGATTTTAGGCATGGGTTGGACATTCTTTACACCAACAGTACCTATGTATTAAACTTTTAAGTTTTTGCAAATTTGATTTGCATTCATATTATTTGGATGTACCTGTACATTAAAACATTTACAACTAATCACAGTTATAAGAAATGAGTGACTACAACTAGCCAACTTAAAAATGTGGTAGTAGTAAATTGTGTGAACAAATAAGTCCTTCTATTTTTTATTCATTCGAAAAATATTGCTGAAAGAGTATTCGAAGTGTACTATTCCTCTCTTTTCCCCCTTTTAACACAGACTGCAATGAATAAAAGAACATACAAATTTTGGTAGCACTTGCTTATATTCAGATACTCTCAGTATAAAAGTAATAACCCTTACTTGTCTCTGTTTCTTCTGCTTTTGTGTTTAGCTTTCCATTTACCGCAGCAAGAGTGGCCGTACCATTGATCTGACTAGCTGAATGAATCAAGGTTGCTTTACATCCTCCAGAGCCATTCCCTTGTAGCAAGAAATAATATCGGCAAGATTCTCCTTTCAGTTCAATTTCTGGAACTTAAAAACATCGGGACATAACTGTGAAAAACACCCTGAGGAAAACAGCTTTAAAACAGGCTATCATCCACCACCAAGATTCTTTCACTTGCTCTCTTGTGTTCTGTGAGAAATGTTACTGACAACATTTTAGAAGACACACTAACTATAGCTGGTATTTACCCCTTCAACAGTTACACACTGAAGACCATGCAAAAATCAATGATCTATAGCAGCAAAGATGAGTGGGACTATGCTGCTGGGCTAAAGCTAGTATGTTACCAACACTGAACTCCTGTGTCTGTAGCAACAACCAGCTTTCCAGTGCAGGCTATAAAGTACATCTGGGAACATTAACCACCAACCAAGAGAAGTTCTTCAATTGGTCTTAGTAAAAGCCAAGAGTTTAACTGGAAAGGTTATGTTTTAACCATAAAATAATGAAGAGTTAGACAGATAGTGTGCTACGTATGTACTGATTAGAGAACAGCCTCTTTTGCTAGGTTAAGAACAGGCATTTTTTGCATATGTAGGTTGAATAATGGTAAATGTTCACTGGAAGAACATACATCCGTAGAAGAAAAAGGAAAGACTGTACAGAATCTTCCCAAGGAAGCTGCATTATTCATTAAAAGAATTTCACTCACTGCTTTACGCTTGTGCATTGCCTGGGTGAGAGATAAATACATTCTATTTTTAAACACTGCCATATAGTATGCACTTTTGAAAATAAATTAATTTAGGAATTGATGGCAATGGTGAAAGGATGGGTTTGCTATCTTGTTACATAAAAAACATTTTATAGCACATTGGTAGATGTAGAAATTGAGAGAATGAAAACTTTTTGCTGTACTCATTTTTAAAAGCCAAATCAATTTCACAAGATATCTGCAGTGCTCTCCCAATAAATAAGAGGATCTTGATATTTATTAGTATTACACATTTTTGTTTGGAACAAGTATAAAGTATTTGAGCCTT
Source organism: Pezoporus wallicus (assembly GCF_028554395.1). NCBI lineage: Eukaryota > Metazoa > Chordata > Aves > Psittaciformes > Psittacidae > Pezoporus > Pezoporus wallicus. The sequence goes on from NW_026639618.1 coordinate 988,964, forward strand.
TATTGAAGAGTTTAAGTGGGAGGGGGAGGAGTGGGGAAATCCTACTACCTCAGTATATAAATCCAAGAAAATAAGAAAGAAAAGAACAAGAAAGAAAAAAAGATTCCAGACATATTTTCACTATTGTACCATTCCCCACTTCCTTAGCCTTTTAAAATGTTTTCCTTTTCCAGTTTATCTTGCCATCTCAAAGCTGACTTCTCACGGGAGAGATGCTATTTTTCATTTTAATCTTAATTAATATTTTTGAACTACCAAGTCAAAGAATTACACTTTCCCACATAAGAGATTAAGGATTTGCAAATCCTTACTATAGGCAGATGAATGGCAACCACTAAAAAATTAAGTAGTTTTCAACTAAACAATAGTATTTTTAAATGGCCATGTTTCTCCTCCTATTCTAAATTTTGCTCAAGAGCCCTAATAAGAACCTATTTTTTATTACTGATAACATTACAGTTAATACTTGTACAAAACTCTTCCACTGGAGCACAGGACAAAGATCATCTTGAAGACACTGGGGATCTTAGAACCATAGAGCAGTTTGGGTTGGAAGTGACCTTCAAAGGTCATCTAAGTCCAACCCTCCTGCAATGAGCAGGCACATCTTCAACTAGATCAGGTTGCCCAGAACCACATCCAGCCTGGCCTTCAATGTCTCCAGGGATGGGGCATCTACCACCTCTTGGACAACGTGTTCCACCTTCATTGTAAAAGATGTCTTCCTCACATCTAGTCTGAATCTCTCCTCTTTTAGTTCAAAACCATCTTGCCCTTATTTAACTGCTTCAGTATATCTCTCCAATACAGCATAAATGCTGCTGCTGGCATCAGTTCTATAACCACAATCTCTGCACATGCAGAGATCATTAAAATCTGTACACTGTCAGTATTCACTCCATAGAATTAAGATTCTTGCCCTGCAATACAAGTCTTCCTAATGTGTCACAATTTTCTGTCTATCCCAAAGCCTGAAAGAATGTTTGTTAAGATGTGTTAAGATCCCACAACCTGAAAGATGTCTGTTAGACATGCTCATCTGCATACTTATTTCAAATGCTATCTCTGGCTGGTGACAGAAGTCATTGTTCCTTGGAATCTGCATGAATTACATATTAGACCAACATACTAATAATAAAATCATGTAAGGCAGCAAAATACTACATCTCATTCTGTCCTAGATAAGTACTTTAAGCAGTCAGCTATTGCAAAGCTCCTTTTAGCCTGATGTTTTCAAGCCCCTACAAACCTCACAGTCACTGCTTGTACAGTGCCTGTACATATATTGGCTGACTGAGAAACTCCTGCCAATCTTGATCTGCACCAATTCTGTTCTCTCACTGTCTGAATCAAATTTCTAAGCATTGTCACACTGTGTAAGAAGAGTCAGTTGCCATCCGTAGAGCCTCATAAGGAAGAAGGAGCACATTCTCAATCACTAGTTTAGCTCACTGGCTCTCAGGGGAACAGAGGCATCCAGCATTTCCTGGTGTTTTGTATTTTACCAGGAAGAGGTAGAAATTGCACTGAGGAACCTCTGGAAATGCTAAAGTGAGAAGGGAAGCACCCAAGTGAAGCAACTGGATTTCCATCTGCAGAAGCTAAGCTCTTTGCCAATTGATTGTAAAATCACCTTAGAAACATGTCTGGAAGCTGGATTTTACCTGATAGGTAAGACACAAAAAATGGTTTAAAGGAGCTGCATTGTTTCCTTACAGCTTGCTATGCTGTTTTTAATAATTTCCCCCTACAAGTCTGCATAGCTGAACTCACACTCATCAAAACTTTTTGTGTCAATGAAGATTACAATCACTAACTTAATTTCATTGGAGAAAAAAAAAAAAAGGACATCATAAATGTATAGAAAATAATACAATATAAATATATATACACGTACACACAACAACATATATCTGTAGTCATCTTTAGTTTACCTACCAGTAATGACCTTGGGTTTCCTAGTCATATATTCCTTCCATTTCTTGGTACTGAGCTGGGCAGGGGATGGGATGACTACACTGCTTACATTACATGGCAATGTAAATAAAGCTCCCACCTAAATAATGAGAGCAAATACAATACATGCAATATTAGTGAAACCTGGTTTAAGTTTCATTCTTGAGCTACCTATTAGGCTCTATTCCAAATGTACCTCAATTGAAGAAAAACCTCTTTACTTAACACTTCCGTCATTCACATCAAGATGGAAAAGCATCTCACACAAAGCTGTAAAAAATACACTTATTTTTTGCTCCAGTTGAAGGATCATTAACTGCTGAACTTCTATTTCATACATAAAAAGGTATTTGCTATGAATTACAAGTCTTTCAATTACCTGGCTAAAAGCACTTCTGTAGAGTAGTATCTGGAACAAAAAGAGAATTTGAAGATATACCTGGCACCAGCAACTCTACATTCCTTCAAAAAATGTGTAATTTTTTTCTTCCCTACATATTAACCTTTTCAATTAATCAGATACTGGACTATGCTTATGTCTTTACATAAATTTCAGGCCAATAAGCACTAACAGAAAAAAATACCTAAGTATTTGAATACTCAAGCAATAAACAATGCTTCTACAGCTATGAGAAAAGCCTACAAATGCATCATGCTTCCAGTAATAGATTGAAAAAAAAATGCCTATGAGAAATCATTACCTTCAAAACACATTCAATTCAAGGTGTGTGGACTTTATAAAGTAGCCTGAGAATGTGTTTTTTAATTGTTTTGTCTTTTTCTGTAAAAAAAAAACCAACTAGTAGAAATGCAAGCTCTTAAGACTGTAAAAGATAAAATGAAAATTACTTAGGATATTTACCAATATAAACCAATATACATACACCATATATTGGTACATATACTAATATAAAACTATTCCGAAATGTACATTTGGTATAGTATTAGAAAAAGGACTTTTTCTGCTAAGCATAACAGAGTGGCAGGGGAAGAAAAAAGGTTACTAAAACGCTAAATAACAAGCTGAAGATGAAACATACAGCTTGATAATGGAATACCACCTCACAGTTATTCATTGTAACTGTACCAGCATTTTCGCATTCCAGGTTCTCTTTTGATTTGCATACACTTCTTTTATAAACACTAAAAAACCCTTTCCTAAGCAAGCATATACTACCTTAAACATTCAGAAAAACATATTCAGACTAATACTGTGGCTGTGAATAACCCTGCTATCATTCCGAAGGGAGAGTGGTGTGGAAAATTAGCCCTGACAATGTTTCAAGAACTTTTTATCCAAAATCAAAACAGGAAAACAGAATATTCATGTGCAAAATAAAAAAGCCTGCCACTCCGGACTAGCTAGGTACATTTTGTACACTGCACACAGGCCTGCCTTTTGCTAAAAAAACAGTTGAATTATGATAGCACAGAAATTGTCTGTTCGAACAGGATTTAAAGTTACAAAATGTTTAGGAGATCATAACTTAGCTAAGATAAAACCATTTAGTCGGCTTTTAAGTTGTTCAGACCTGTACAGCATGCACCTTTAAAAGCCAAATTTGCTACAGAACTGTCCTGAGAGCTTGCACAGAGACTAGTTTTAAAAATACTATTTTTGTGTCTTTTATGAGCAATATACCTACTTTCATTTTCTGCTATGCCTAAATAAAAAATTTTACCTTCCCAGAGAGGAAAGAAAACTGGTCCAAAAGCAGCATGGATGTTTCCTTCATACCATTTCTTGTCAGACACCTGAACGGAACAGCTTAAGGAACGTCATCTTCACAAAGAACTGTGTATCTCTATTTTATAAATCGTGTTACCATCACATGTCAAAAAAGGACTGCAAGTGTCTAACATTTGACATTCCCGTACCCCAAAATATATAAAAGTCACCTTTCCAGGCAAAGTGAATGATGAAATACACCACTGACATCTCTAATATAGGCAGGCATAAACAGACATTTATAAATTCATAATCTTGGCAGGCTTATACAGCCTAAGCTACTATCGTTATACCGAGACTTGCACCAAAAGTATAAAACCAACCGAAATACACCTCGAGATCTCTGCAGCATATATAACACAAAACTCTGCTATAGCTTGCTACAGATTTTGCACCTACACAATAAAACCATTTAAACTTACACAGCAGTAAATATTTCTCTTTTCCCACAAATAGCATCACAAAGTGTATGTGCAATAGTATCAAAAATAGCTGGTTATTATCAGCATAATTTAAATTTTAACATTAAAAATTCAAGTTGTGAAGAATCACTGTTGACTATGCTGACAGGCTAGAATAGAACGAGCTCTTGCCACTCCTCATGTACTGCTTGAATAGGTAGATCCTGATTTGTTTTCTTTCTACTATAGTAGTAGTTTAGATCTTCAAAAAAGGATACAGCTCAAATTCCAGATCCGATATAAAAAAGGAAGGTAGGTCAGAGAGCAGCACCATCTGTAAAAATTCTAGTGCAGAACCATAGTAATGAAAAACCTGAAAAGAGATCAAACCAAAAAATGTGTAAAACTGTATATAATGCTATCTCAGTGGAACTCTCTCAAGTGTTCTTTTGGAGGCATTTGCTTTACAAGTACATCTGAGAGATGTATAAAGGAATGTAAAGATATAAACATTTCACAATACCATATTAAACATAAATATATAAAAAATAAGGTAGGTATTTAATTCTGTTTAATAAATATTACTTTCTAGAATGTCAGCCACATACATCAAGTGGGTTGTAACTCTTATCTAAATCCAAAGAGAAATACTATCTAGCAGGAAGACAAATGCAATCCAAAATGCATGTTTTTTAAACAACGAAAATAATAATCTTAACTGGTATTTGCTTTCATAAACACACTTTTTTGTTTTCATCAACAAATACAATTCTGGAGTTCCCATCAAGACTCTGCTTCCCATGGAAAACATGAAACAACACCAGTTATTTAAAACAAATAAACTTTAAAAATGAAATAGAAAATTTTAGATAAGACAAAATTCATAAATAAATTACATATTTTGAGTATTAAGATTGAACAATCTTAATTTTTACTTGAAAAAAAAAGTTGGTCTCACATTTGTAAGAACAAACAGATGAAAGTTTAAGAACACACATGTTTGAGAACACACATGAACTATGGAAGTATTCCTCAATCTTAAACAATCATTACTTTCATGTTTAATTTTCAATTCTGATTGAGGTTTCCCCAGTTACTAATTTTCTCAGGAAAGTAAAACATGAATCCTAGAGGCTCAAAGAAATATCAGGAATAATACTTGCCTCTGGCAAAGCATCAATATTCCTTGACTGTTGCTCTCTTTTAACAGCAAAGCAAGAACTTGTATGTGAAGTGCTGAATGTCTTTGTTGAAGTGCTCTTCATACAATAGTCTGGAAAACTAACTTCTGATCCAAACTGGAAAAAAAGGGAAATTAGACAACAAATGTGTCAAAAGAGACAAAAAAGTTATTTATCTTCAGCCAGTTGTCAGTATTACTATTTTAAACAGTATTATATTTGTTTCCAACAGATCTGTAAAACTAGGTAAAAATATTGCTTAGATAACCAACTACTATATCCAAAACCTTAATACAGAAAACGTAAACGTCTTTCACAATCAGAAGCTATCAGTCTTTGCGGAAACATTAGATGTGTGAGTGCAACAATGATTTACAGTTAGTGATTTACAGTTACATGATAATAATTTTTGATAGATACAAAATAATCTATTTTTGAACAAGCAGCAATAAGGCAAGTATTTCAGAGGAGAGCATCCTGATTTCTGAAATTCAGATCCTTATCCCCTGATCTCACTTATCCTTTCATCATGCTAAAAAAGCAAGTCGTTTCCCCACACAGCCTCACCATTCCCCAACCAGCATCTCCTTGACTACACTTCACTTCACCTCTTGGAATTATACTGTCAAAACCAAATTTGGTTTAAAGCATAAAATGCACTATACTGTATAATACATGTTTGAAATGATGTATGTACACAGATGCTTTAAAAAAACAACCATGACTGAGAAAAGTAATTTTACCTTTCTTTCCCATATCTGAATCTTTCCTCTCCAGAGTTCCTTTGAATCAATGATACTCATGACATTATCTGAAGATACAAAGTCTGCTGATAGATAGTCTGCAATCTTTTGCAAGCTACTGTAAAAGGAAGAATTAACTTTACCAAATTTAGTACTACAAATTAATATGAAGTGCAATTTGACAGAGTTTACATATTACATGCAGAGCTACATATTCATTTTACAAAACTTGTAAAACTATTATCAGTACATATTATTATATAGCATAGTATAAGTTCAAAACATTGTATGCACACTGAAGCCACTAGCAATGTAAAGAGAAAACATTTTCACAGAATCATAGAATGGTTTGGGTTGGAAGGCACCTTCAGGATCAGCTAGTTCCAATCCCCCTGCCATGAGCACGGACACCACCACTGGACCAGGTTGCCCAAAGCCCTATCTAACCTGGCCTTCAACACTTCCATTTTACCTTCTGCTCTCACAGAAAGAGGAACTTCAGAAGACTTGCTTTTTTGCCTGCCCCTCTGGTTATGGCATGTATTTACAATAAATCAGCATAAGTAATTCCTCTGCTCAAACAATAACAAAACACAGACCTAGATATTTTCAAAGTATACATATAAAGTGCTCAAGACACTGATATACACACTAACACAAAAGAGTGACCTCATTTATAGACCTAGAATAAATGGCATACCCTTTAGAGTCATTTGCTACAATAGTGATTTTTGCAGAGTGCCATTCTCTCAGGTGTTTCAGGGCACCGACAGCAGGTAAGCAGTCTTTTAACTTGGGTCCATCTCGTTCAACAGCCTGCAGTATTACATCAACCATTGCTCTGCCTGTAAAAACAGTTACATTTGCATCAAAGCACCATTATTCATTATTCAGTCGTTTAAAGATACAAACGTACATCACTGAATAAATGGGCTTAAAGATCAACTTCAAGCAACTTTAGCAAGATTTAAAACACTTTTCGTGCATTTTAGCTCATCTCGTGCTGCTCCTTTTAGATTAGCACAAAATATTTTGCCATTCACTCGGGTACAGCGGTACCTTTCTCCTCGCTCACTCAGCACTGAATTCCACAGATCAGAGTTGTCTCCAATACAACCACACTACGTCACTTTCCTCCTTTTAACACCTCTAAACTGCTATTTCTCATTCTTTCTGCACTCAGTTCCTTTGCTGTTTCAAAGCAACTACTGCAACACTATATAACCCCAACATGCAAGATGATATGCATCCCAAGTTTAGAAAATGTGAATGCAGTATGTTTTGTCATGTTCCTTGGCTTCCACCTACAAGCAGTCATCTGTCAAATCAGGTGCAAGATGAATTTTAACAGTCTACAGTGGTTTCCCCACATGAACAACAATTATATGTTAGCTGTGACAACATGATATCTTCCATTTCTTTCATAAAAACTTTCTATGGCTGCATGTCAAGTTTTGTATTGGTCATTGTCTATTATTACTTTGGTGCTATTTCAGATGGAAAAATTAATTACACATCTTAATTCACCTTAAACTCTACTGAAATGCAGCCTTCCAAAGAAACAAGTAACAAACTACTCTGTAAACTGATCTGCAATGCCAATCACACTCAAGTTCCTTAAACTACTTGCAAGAGCAGCATAAAAGTTAATTCAACTAACAAACCAACATCTGTTGAATTCTTCCATTTGACTCCAATTTTATGAGCTGAAATTTCAGAGTAATAACCAAAGAGATAAAAAAACAATCTCATTTGAGATTAAGAGAGATTACCTGGGGCAGGGAGCTTATCAGCTAACTGATGCAGACTTTCTGCAGCTTCATCATAGATACTGAAAATGAAGAGCAACATGGTTGGAAACAAAACATAAAGTCATTTAGAATCAAAAAGTTACAATCAATAACTACTACTTGACGTAAGTATCTTATATCATTAAAATTCTGCGCAAACATACCTAAGCAATGAGATATACTTATCTCCCCTTTTACTGAGGCAGAAGTAGGCTAAATGACTTCAAAACAATCTGCATTAAAACTGGAAGCAAGATTCAAGATGGATTAGTAAGAAACTTCTTTTTCTATATATAACTGTCAGTTGTTACAAAACTGTTTATTTATTCCGTAAAAATTATCTATAGCTAAAAAAATAAAGCTATATTAAACAAAACAGGATTATTTTTAGTAGCAGTGGAGATTGTTCATACTTAACTCTTGCTTTGGTAATAACTTTCACTTATTAAATTTTGGTTTATTCCCTCCAGTTATTTAAGTGTCAGATCACTATACTTCCAATAAAAATAACAATATGCATACTCAGTCATAGAGAGTGACTCTCTACTGTTATTGTCATCTTCCTCAAAATTTTGTATGGCTCCCAGGCATTCATCAATACTTGTCTGGAGAGAGTCTTCATTTTTCTGTGTGTCAGAATTTATTTCCTCCCAGTCAGAACTACAGAACTAATCAAACAAAAAGAATTATTTAAGCAAAAGTAAGTTGGAACATCCAGTTTCAACATGCTCTAAAGACAGCTGAGGAACTTACATTGTTGGGGAAAAAAAAGTTTTACCTGATAGTAACCGCATATAACATGTCTTGCAAAATACCACTTTTTGACTCCTGGAACACCAGCCACTGAACATGCTGCAAAGAGATAAAACAATTATTTAAAATAATAAATCCACAATAATTCATTCTACCTATTACAATGAACATCTCTGTTGAAAGGATCTACATAAGCAATTTAATGTGCCCAAGTTCCACTTCCCTTTAGCATCATAATTAAGTTCTAACCATAACCATATTAAGGTGTAGGTAAGTGTCTTGGCAAGTGTCTGTTTCTGATCCTCTGACTGTTAGTAGGAGAGAAAATCTTTGACCTCTTCTCCGTTTTAGACAATATGGCTCTCCATTTGCAGAGGTTGTATCATATGTGAAATAAATTTCAACTTTCATAAATGTGGTTTACACAGTTCACAAAATGAGATGATCTCTCAACTTTTCTATGCAATTAAAAGCACAGAGGTTGAAAACAGCTTAATGCTTAACATTCCTATCTTCATGAATTTTAACAGCTTATAGTGGTTTCCCCACTCCACTGTATTTCCTCACTTAGACATATATATGAAACACAATTATATGTTAGCTGTGACAAGATGAGCCTTAACAGCTCAACACTTGATATCCAAACCAATTAAAGAATTAATCAAGCTTTTTTTAACAACAAAAAAAAAACCCAAACACCCAACCCCTGAAAGTACTAATGCAAATCTTCAGAAATCTATTTGAAGATTATACAATTATTTAACAAATATTCACAGAAAAAGGTGAAAACTGCTACCAAACAAATAGTGTTGCCAATGAAAAAACTAGAAGCCATCACAGGAGCAATGAAAATATTAAGGCCAGGCTGGATGGAGCTTGAAGCAACTTGGTCTAGCAGAAGCTGTCCCTGCCCATGGCAGGGGGTGTGGAACTGAATGATCTTTCATGTCCCTTTTCTACCCAAACCATTTTATGATTCTATGATCAAGCTGCCCACTGAAATGAGAAACAAGCTCGTTCCTACTTTTCCTTGGTAATCTGGATTGAAATTTGTCAACCTTTCAAAACCTTTCACTTCTTGTGACCAATCCATTTAACTGCCTCCTAACACCTCACATTCTGAAACGAGTTCAGTTCTCCATAGACACAGCAGCAGCAGATGCAGTCCCACCTGCAAGTTCAGACACACGGAAGAAACTAGGTTTCCTTCAGTTTCTGATTTGTTTCAGCTAGATCATAAAATTTGCCTAGGCCAATTCCTTCATAACATTTGCCCTACCTTACTGTACATTACCTGGGAATGTGCTCGCATCCACGTTTACAGATGAGTTACAGTTTTCTTTCAGGAACTGATAAACATTTGCTGCAGTCTCAGCTGAAAACAAAATACTAAAACTACTGAATTACAGTCTTGCTTTTTTTTGTAAATACAGTATAAACTTTAGTTCATTATTAGTAATGAAAAAACATACAACAACAAATCAAACAAAAAAGAAAACCCAAATCTGACAGATTTGTAGTTTAAAAAGGTGAATCTTGTTAAACTCTCTTTAAAGCAGCGCTCAGGAACGCCCCAGAGTTATACAGCAGTGTCGTAATAAAACACCAAACCCCTTGAATTTCTGGGGGTTTAAGTCATTACATACTTTAAAGGGTATGTGCTAAGGAGGTAGGACCCAGGAAAGCCTGCACGGGCGCAGGTACTGGAGCAGCCACCGTGAAGAACAGCCCTTCCCAGGCCAGCTCGCTGGGCCCGCGGCAGTAGTTCCCCACAAGGCGCGGCCCCCTGCCCCGTCCCCCCGCGGCGGTACCTGCTCCGGGCCCGGCAGCCGTTGCTCCCTCGCCCCTGCGCTCCGCCCAGCTCAGCAGCAGGACGTAGCGGTCCATGGCTCGGCGGGACCGGGACGGGGACAGGGACGGGAAGGGGACAGGGACGGGACCGGGACGGGGACAGGGACGGGACCGGAACGGGGACGGCGACGGGGACAGGGACGGGACCGGGACGGGACCGGAACGGGGACGGGGACGGGGACAGGGACGGGACGGGGACGGGACCGGAACGGGGACGGGAACGGGGACGGGGACGGGGACGGGACCGGGACCGGGACCGGGACGGGACCGGGACGGGACCGGGACGGGGACGGGAGCGGGGACGGGAGCGGGAGCGGGAGCGGGAGCGGGACCGGGAACGGGAACGGGAAGGAGACGGAACAGCAGCCGCTCCAAACGGCCCGCGCTACCGCCCTTGCACCGCCCCTCGCAGGGCTGCGCTTCCGCTTCCCGCCGGTGCAGCGGCCTCGGAGTCCTACTTCCCGTCAGCCGCGGCGGCAGGGCGGCTATGGCGAGTTACACGAAGGCGGCCCAGGTAAGCACGGAGCGCGGCCCTCCTCTTCGGGTCAGACTGTGTAGGGGCGGCCGCTGCTCCGAGGGTGGCCGCAGTGGCGTGGAGAGCTGTCGTGAGGGAGCGGGCAGGAGCTCGGGACGGAGGGGCGGAAGGTTCCCATGGGTGGTCTGACGTTCCGCAGGACTCCTTCCCTCCCCTTGTCGTGGAGCAGCGATTGCGCCAAGGGGCCTGCTGGCGGGCCCCGAGAGCTCTCAGCGTGTGGCCTGTCTGCTGCAGGCAGCGCCGGCTGGTCGTGTTCATAAAGCGACCTTTAGGGAAGTTGTGCCCTTCACTGAGAGGGAAGGAGATGCCAGGCGTTACATAGCCTGCTGCCACTGCAGTTAGGAGATCGGCATGTAAGCAAAATCCTCAGAGCTGGTAACCTTACAGTGTTGTTGCCGTCACACACTGGAAGTGTGCACAGTGGTGGGTGTATTGCAGTGTGTAGCATCGTTCTCCATCCATGAAAAGGTTATTTGGAGGGGTTGTTACTGAATATTAGTATTTCTTCTAGTATTTTGGAGTGTGAATAAACTCCAAAATTTAGAGTTTTTGGAGTTTATTAAAAAAAAAGTTGGAGTTTATTCCAAAAATAAAGAAGTCACAAGAGTGTGAATAAAACGTTGATCTAATTAGAGAAAGTAGACTTACGTGTAGAATTGTGGTTTTTTACTTTAAGTACTACCTCTCTTTCTCTTTAGCAATGGGCTACTTTTGCCAGAGCCTGGTATCTTCTTGATGCAAAGTTGCAGCCTCCAGGAAAAATAGCAGCTGAGACTGTACTCAGACTTGAAGGCAGGCATAAACCTATTTATCACGCGCTAAGTGAGTATTACTGAGTAGTTAAAAGCAAATTTGCCTTCCTTCACTTGTATCTTTCTTCTGATTTCAGCTTTAAAATCGAGCCTGATATATAAAGTTACATTTTGTAAATCATAAATGGCTTTGTTTTCCTTCTTATCTCTTTCCTTATTACTCCTTTACAATCTTAGTCATTGTCTTTACCATATGGAGCTCATTATGAATATATATGGTTTCTTTTAAGTAGCTGAATTACAGTGGGTTATGCTTTCATTTTTTTAAAAGCCTTAAAACATGTTTCGTTCCCTTGATTTTAGCTGCAAAGATTTAATTCACAGTGCACACAGTGAAACACTGATACGATTCTGACTAGACCACAGTCTTGGAGTGGTTCTCCATTCTGAATAAGGTGTAGAGATGTCCTGTCTTCATGAGGCAAAAGGCACAAACTAAAACACAGGAGGTTCACTCTGAACACCAGGAAATGTGTTTTTTTTTACTGTGAGGTTGACTTGAAGTGATTGCCCAAGAGGTTGTGGAGTCTCCGTCCTTCGAGATACTCAAAAGCTGGCTCTGCTTGAGCAGAGGGGTTGGACAACATGACCTCCAGAGGTCCTTTCCAACTTCACACATTCTGTGACAATGAGGCTGGAACCTGTCTGATTCTTAAGTGGGAGATTTAGTAATTATTGACAGATGTCTTCTCATTTACATGAAAAAGTCATTTTGCTCTTTGGCAGATAAGACAATTCAGCAGTGAAGGTGTACCTGTGATCTTGTCTGTTTCTTGTAGTACCATAGTGCCTGTCACACAGTGATAAGCATTTTATAGATAATAAAAAGCTCATTGGTGGTACGGTGTTTCCTGTAATTCTCACACAGATATTTCAAGAGACTCTACTGAAACATAAAGGAAGCATTACTCTTTGTACAGTGTACTTACTAAAACCTGATTTTCATAATAGAAAGTTGTAGTGTTCTGAAAATGTTTTAAATACCAGTTCTGCTGTTGCAAATTATGTCTTCTCCACAAGATGTCACTGGAGACTAAGGCTGTCTGAAAAGTAAAGCAGGCATTGAGAGGAAATGGTTTTGGTTGTCCTGTGGGAAAGATCTTTGATACTTTTATGTCCCTGAAGTTATAAAATCCTGGAAATTCATTTCAAGTATAACTTTATTTCATCTGAAGTATTCTATAAATCAGTACCAAAGGCATTACACCTGAGTTTGGCATCGATAGGCTACTACTAGAGACATTTGATATTCTCTAAGAGAGCAGAGTATGCCTGAGTTTGTGGTTGATGTGTTTAACACTTTTTTCTTTTTTTTTTTTTTTTTAAGCTATCAATAATTATTTTCATGTCTGTTGTTTTGGTTTGTTTTTAATTTGGTATCCAGATACCCATCCATAAAATCATTATTTATTTATTGTGTTGAAAAGTATCTGGAGTGAAATTTATGCTATGGTTAGGGAAGGAAAGAAATTTGACTTCTTGTGTATTTATTTTCTGGTTTAGCAATAATCTTTTATTATTCTTCAGTCTCATTTTTTTAGATGCTGTCAGGCCTTATGCCTTAAATAAGGGATGAAAACTTGTTCAGGAGGTTTGAATCTGGATTTTTAAGTTTCTTCTGCACCTTCAGTTTCTCTCAACCCTCATCCCTTTGCATCCTGTCTTTATAAGCAGCTTCACAATAGAGAGCAAAAAACAGTGGGCCAGATTTTTTTTTAAATGGGGTGATCTGGTTCTTTATGTTGGATTGTGAGCGGGTGTAGGTAAGCCAGTTCTGTTGCTTGGGTAGGATTTGATGCTCTTCCCTGTATCCTCAAAGGAAATGACTAGCCTAGATGGAAGTGTACTGCAAACCCAGTCTGGCCCAGGTATAACTTTAGGCTGCAGTGTTAGTCTATAATATCTAGAAGCAGCCGCAAAGACTTGTCTTCTGATGAAAGATTTGGCAAGTAGTTTTTCAGTCTTGTGAGCTAACAGCTGACAATATGTACATTTAATTACAATTTAGTCCTAATTAAAATGTAGGAGGAAAAATGCATGTACCTGAAGTATGTGTTTTTACTATATAACAGGAATTACTGAAGTTATAAGCGTATTTATGTGTTACTATGTATATATCACACACTTAGTAGTTATTTTGTTGATTGCCCCTATGGTTCCCTTAATACTTTCCATTAACTTCTGCATTGTAGATGACTGTGGAGATCATGTTGTTGTAATAAATACAAGACACATTGCCTTCTCTGGTAACAAGTGGGAACAGAAAGTGTATTCATCACATACTGGGTAAGCTTCATAATCAATATGCAAATAAGCTAGCAGTTGTGTAATCTCATATTTGCTTAATAGCTGAAGTCTTTTTTAGCATATTGATTCAAAAAGGAATTCCCATTTACATGTTTGGAGTTTTGTTTACTCGTGTTATGATGTTAAAAGTGATGCAAATCTTTTTCTTTCTTTCTTTGCCCCCCACCCAGTGTGTGTTGTTAGGGAAAGAATCTAAAGTAGTTGGAGCAATTGAGTAAGTGGTCAGATTTGGTGAGCCAGGTTGTTTTGTGTTAAGCTGTGAACCCAGTGATGGAATGATGGGGATTATTCCGTTTATTAAGCAGTAGAAAACATTCCTATTGACACCTTATATCTAAGATATATGTGGCTGCCAACTTCAGTTACTTTATTCTACAAGTACCTATTTACCTAAGAGTAAATATCAAGATTGATTATTGAATCAGAGGGAAAAAAAAAAAGAAAAAACTAGTAAGAAATAAAATGTTCTCAAGATGTACTGATACATATGTGTACTATATATATGTGTACAATATGTTTTTCTGGGAGGCATAACTTATTTACAGATGTAAGTGCAATAACCCATTGCAAACAGTATGGCAACGATAAGTTTGATGCTCACAGTGATGACAACTAGATAAGAATCTATAAGTCAAATATATGCAGCCATGAGATGAATAAATCACACTGAGAAAGCTAATTTTGCTAGTACTGATGTTTCAGTCCTGAAATTCCTTTGCTGAATTGCTGAGTTCTTGTTCGGTTGATGGAAATTAATACACTCTTTTCATTCCTCTTCCACCCTTATGACTCCTTAAAAATTTTCACTCAAAACTTCTACGTAAGTTAAAGCACTTCGTGTGAGTGCTTACACACTTACACTTACCTGGCAGTGGAGACATCATGATCAAGCATGTGGTTTTCCCAGGGCGAGGCTCATCCCTTGCACTCCAGGTTTGCTGACCCCTGTGATTTCCTCAAACACAGAAAACTCGACTGCATAATTTGTAGTAGTGGGGGGGACTAGGGCAATCTGTCTGCGATATCTGTCACCCCATTGATCGACAGAGTTGATTCAGCTGATCTGGCTGGTTAGGCGGGTGTTCCCTTCCTCCCTCACTGCTCTGCATGCGTCCCTCCCGAAGCTGCACGGTCAGTCAAAGAGGAAGACCTTCCCTGATGCAGTACCGTTCATCAGTCACGGGTATACGGTAGCTGAGCTCCCCTGCTAGAACCTCCAGACAAGCTCAAGGTCCAGTTGTAGAAAAACGTAGGGTAGTCAAGCTTCCAAGACTGCAGACACATCCAAGTGAGGCGCTACATGTGGCAGTCTGTTTTTTGGGGTTTTTTTGGTTTTTTTTAACCATGCCAAGTGTAAGGTCCTACACTTGGGTCGGAGCAATCCCAGGCACAGCTACAGGTGGGGCAGAGAAAAGATTCAGAGCAGCCCTGAGGAGAAGGACTTGGGGGTGTTGGTCGATGAGAAAATGAACATAAGCCAGCTTCAGTGTGCGCTTGCAGCCCAGAAGGCCAACCGTATCCTGGGCTGCATCGAAAGGAGCGTGACCAGCAGGTCGAAGGAGGTGATCCTGCCCCTCTACTCTGCTCTCGTGTGACCTCACTTGTAGTGTTGTGTGCAGTTCTGGTGTCCTCAACATAAAAAGGACATGGAAGCGTTAGAACAAGTGCAGAGGAGGGCCACGAGGATGATGAGGGGACTGGAGCACCTCCCATAGCTGCTCCCAGCACCCAAGACTGAAAAAGTTGGGGCTGTTCAGCCTTGAGAAGAAGAGGCTGCATGGAGACCTCATAGCAGCCTTCCAGTATCTGAAGTGGGGCTATAAGGGTGCTGAGGAGGGACTCTTCATTAAGGACTGTAGCGATAAGACAATGGGTAACGGGTTCAAACTTAGGGGAGGTTTAGTTTGGATATAAGGAAGAAGTTCTTTACTGTAAGGGTGGTGAGGCACTGGAATGGGTTGCCCAGGGAGGTTGTGAATGCTCCATCCCTGGGAGGTGTTCAAGGCCAGGTTGGATAGAGCCTTGGGTGACGTGGTTTAGTGTCAGGTGTCCCTGCCCATGACAGGGGTTTGGAACTGGATGATCTTAAGGTCCTTTCCAACCCTAACTGTTTATGATTCTATGATTCGAAGCGTTGCGTGTAAGTTTTGAGTAAATGAAAAGAATTGTGCGATTAAAACAAATACTCATATCTGTGCAGTTTCCGAAGAGGGCATGATCTCATGGTGTTGAGTTTATTTTCATTTCACTCAGGTTGATACCTAATAATGTAATTAAATCAAAATGAAACCCAGCTTTACTTGATATTCATGTCATTTCTTGCACCACTGTATCCTTAAAGTATATGCATAAGTGTGAATTAGTGCAACTTCACCGTCTCTCATAGACTTTAAACAGATGGATGCATTGCAGTAAAAGTCAAATTTTATTACTGTAGGCATGCCAAGTCATGCTAAGATTTATTTAAAATAGTAAGAAAATAATAAATACTGTCCAAAATGGTTGTTTAGTATGTCAGCCACAGACTGGTTGCGAGTCTTGATCATCTTGGAATACTTCCAGGTTTTACGTATCTTACTCCCACTGTATTCTGTAACTATGATGGTGTACTTAGTAAGCAGTTTTAAAAACATATCCATCTGCTTGTGAAACACAGACATTTTCATAATCCAAGTGAATAAATAAGAAAGTATGAATGTTGTTAAGCTTGGATTCTTGACAGGATAGTATCTTTTTAATAAAATTTAGTGAGTACAACTTCATTTTTTAAAGGCTTGCAATACCATTGCCCTGTTGTTCAAGATGTAGTGATATTTGTGTTAACAATGTGCTTGAACATATAGCTTTAAGCTTTTATGTTTATTCTGGTTTTATAGCTATCCTGGTGGTTTCAAACAAGTGACAGCAACTCAACTCCATTTAAAGGATCCAACTGCTGTAAGTGTTTCCCCTTCTTCCCTTTTACTTGCAAAGCTGTTTTGTTTTCATTTAATCAGTTCCTCTAAACAAAAGGGATTGCTCACCTTTTAGCATGTCTAAAGCTAAATCACATTTTGCTAACAGCTCTTAGAAGCTTGGCTTGTAACAGTGTTTTTGTAAACAGCATGTTTTGAGGGTTAGGCTGTAGGTTGTGCATTTTTGTGATTCTTCCACGCTGTCCAGATGAGCAAATCGAGTTCATTTGCTTCACTCATTTTTGACTGATTTACTTGCTTTTAGTTTCAGGGGTCTGACCTTTCTCACAAGCCAACTGCCTCAAGTTAGACTTAGCTAAGTTGTACTTCAGCTTATTGACCCTACTACTTTTTTAAGAGCCAGCAAGAATAATGCTAATCTTAAAAGTGTTAGAAATTACAACTGTCTCTTCCAATAAAATTCAATTTTAGGTTTTGTTAAATACTTACTTTATAGAAAGCATCTTTCATGCTGTGTATTTATGTTCATGCTCTGTGAAAGAATTGGAAATGGTGATTAAGTTGAAATTAAGCATCTTTACTAAATGTGTGTATCAGACTATTGTAAATTCTGAACATCAGTGTTTGTTACTGATTAAATAAGTAGGGTATTAGATACAAACATTTTGGGATGTTGACTTACGCAGTTAGGAAGTTTTACTAGGAGTTTGAGTGGTCAGCATTGGAGGAATGAGTTCGCTCAATACTGGTGTTTCAGAACATGGTATGAGGTCCACAGAAAAATAACACATATTTATGTGTATTTTTGACTCTGAAAGGGTTTAGCTTGGGTCACCTTACATATAAAATAGAAAAATGCTGCTTCTTTCTCATAGAAATAAATTTTATCTGCTGTAAAAATCCTGGGGTTTGATAATGATTCTTTTTTTTTTTTTCATCTATGATTTAGAACTCCTGGTTTGTCCCAAGACTCTCTTACACAAGACATTGTACTCAGTAAAAACCAGTCTGCCATATGAATTTGTCTGGTTTTCGTTTTTACTTTTGCAAATTCCTCATTTAAAGTGAAATTAAATCCCACAGTTCAATATTATTTTCATCTAGAATTTTTTGAAACTTAAATGCTTTTGAGAGCAGGCTCTAAGATAGTTGTAATTCCTTTGGGAATTAACTGACATTTCCACATCTAAAGTGGATTCGTTGACCTTTTTCTTTGAGCTTCAGGCAGATCCTGTGCACTGGGAGGCAGTATAGGACAACTTGTTTGTTAGGGCCTGAGACTTGGATGTTTTATAAATTACCTTCTGGCATTCATTCTGAAATACCTCTTTGCTTGCCAGACTCATAGATGAATTTCTGTGCAAACAGAGGAGGGTTACATGCATTGCCAATAACTATAGCATGTTGGACAGAGGCTCAGCTAATGGCGATGTGGCTCAAGGCTTGGACTGATTTAGGGAAAGAAACTTCTTTTTAACATAACTGTGGAGAGCTCTCAAGCAGTTAACTCTTTCATTCTATTCAAGTGAAGCATTCAGATGTCCCTTTGCTGAAGATCTCTCATATGTATTCTTGTCATATTAATAGGAGTGGATGGCAGTTATTCATGATATATTTTGTATGTGTGGCTGTGTAGGTTTTGACTTGCAAGTGATTTTTGGGTAAGAAATATTTATTTACCATGTGAATTTTTTGGTGTGAAATACATCAGGATATAACAAAGATGGAAATTATGATGGTGTTTTATTAATATGTTTTGTATTTAGAACTAGCTGTTAAAACCTGAAAAAGGATTACTGTAAAGAGAGCAATGCCTAGCCTAAGTAACATTTGGATCTTCAAAATATGAGTTAAGTGACGCATAGTTACTGTGGAGGCTTTCATAAATCACTGTCTTGAATTGAAAAGAGACCTCTTCTCTTTTAATCATGTTAAATTCTTGTGAAGCCAGTGGAAATAGGCAGGTTGTAGGAAGTAGACTATATCTTTCTATGGAATCAAAGTCTTCATTCTGTAAAGCCTTGTTTTCATCTTGGAGGCTACTATTTTTTCTCTGCTCTTGCTCCTATTGTCTCCTGCTAGTTCATTAAATAAGTCATTATTTTTGGAAATAGTGCTGTTACAGAAATTAATGCATTAAATTAATGGAAGAGATTACTTCCAAGGAAAAGGATGTTGATATAGCACCTTGTAAACTTGCATGGTGTTACATAGAGGTTTAGCAATGGATGTGATATTTTCGGTTTGTGTAAGAGGTAGATTAAAGCTTGTATTATTCTGTGAGTGTGTGTGTATATAATAGGACTGCAGCATTGCCTAGCACTGTCTTTACTTATATGTCTAACTTCAAACATACAAATTCCCCATGATAAATAATTTTCCATTACTGTTTAAACATTTTTTCTAGTATAGAGAGATACTGGGTTTAGGAAAAACTGGTACAAAGCTAATAGCTAATTAAAAAGGTTCTAATGAGTAATTTGATGCAAAGTGATATGGTTTATGCTTACACTGGGGACTGAAATTCATAAGTATGTTTGTCGGAATTTAGACACATTTACTGCACAATCAGCCTTGATCGTTTCTAATTCCTTCATACGGTACCAAGATAGGGATGGGTGATCTGATATTCTTGCTTAACAGAGGTCGACATCATTACAGCTATCTTCCCAACTCTGGACCTTCTGCATCAGAAGGATTTGTACTGAATTTTGAATATGCACATGTATTTTTTCATAGGACCATAGGATAAAACAGGTTAGAGAAAACCTTGGGAGATCACTAGTCTAACCTCCTACTCAAAGCAGTGTCAGCTATTAGGTAAGATGAGGCTGCTGGGAGCTTATCCAGACTGGTCTTGAAAGCCTCTTATGGCAACCATTTCCATGCCATGACCTTTTTTGTTGAAACACAAAAAACCCTGTGCCTATTGTAAGTGTATAATTTTGCATCTGAGATTCACAAAGCATTACTATATTTTTTCCACTTCCAGGTATCTTTCAAGTTAATATGGGGCAGTGAATACAAAAGGAGGTCTTCACATTTGATGTTTTATATAGAACTTAGTTCTGTGTTCATTCTGCCAAGTTTTTCAGCACTTCAGAAAAAAGTATTTTATGGAAGAGTTGAAATTACAGTGTGCTGAAAAGATATCAAAAATAAATAGTCTGCACATTTTTACCTTTAGCACCTTTGAGTGCCTTTGGGAGGCATGGGGAGAGGAGTGTCTGTGAATCTGTAGTATTTTCCATGTCTGTTGTAGTATTTTCAGTTGTCTGCTCTTCTGGAGAATAGCAGAGAATAGCTCTTGTCTATTGAACTTGGCCAGGCTACTTTAGGAAGTGTTCATTGAAGAAAAGAAAAATATTTTTTTGTCTCTTACTTAGATTTAGTGTAAATTCTTGGACCATCCATAGAAAAGAGTATTTAGTATCTGCTTTAGGTACAGCATGACAGTTTATTGCTGTAGTTCAAAACACCTTCTCTGTTCTTCAGGTTAATACAATGCTAATACTCTGTATGATACTACTATTCCCTTAGGATACATATTAAGAGACAATAGTAATTTCCATTGTAGGTTGCTAAGAAAAATCTGTTGCAAAGGTTTGGTGTGTTTTCTTTGACAAGGAAGCCTTTTGAAAAGAAAGGAAACAAGTAAACCTTGTCTTTGAGACGACGTGCTTGGAATGCATAGAAGTTTGGGGATTTCTTGTTTGTTTTTAATGAAATTTGCAGCAGTCTTGTTTAGCTGGAAAAATGCTGATAGGCATGAGACCAACAGTTTCAAAATTGATCTTTAAAGCACTAGGTACAAGGAGACTAAAAGATGCACCTTTAAACCTCACAGATGTGAGAGGGAGCAAAATTTACTTGGAAAAATCTTTCTGGGAAAATCTTACAGCTTCTTATTAAAAAGATGTTGACAGATCCCATCTGTAGAAACAGGTAGTAATACTATTAGGACAAAGTTTTCAATCAATTTCTTACTCTATTTCTAATTTTAGAAGTAAGCAAAACTTGGCTTAGTTTTTTTTTTTTTGGGGGGGGGGGGAGTTTCTGCCGCTGCCCGCCCCCCTTCCCCCCCCAAAAAAAAAAATAAAAGGGGAACATCACGTTTGGCTAATACCAAGTGCTCAGTGAGAGGTTGACCTTTGCAGTATTCAGAGGCTGTACTGCCTCTGACAACGAAATAATGGACAATAATTGTTCAGAATGAATGGTACCTGCTAGGGAAGATTATTAAGCCAGGCAGGGTAGCTCTGTGGAAATGTGCAGTGAGGGTGAGGAAGCCTTCGGGGGTGTCAGGGTTCTGGTTTGTTCTGCTGCTGGCACTGGTACTAAGGGGCTTAAAATGTTCCAATTCTCCTTTTGAATGCTCTTTAGCAACTGCTTGTGGGTATAGACTTGCCATTATATCTGCATAATAATGATCTTTTGAAGAAAAGGCCAGACAGAAAACACAGTTAAATATTGCTGTTGGTATTTGAAAGCCTGTTTTCTTTGCCTCAGTAAGGGATGGTTGATACAATAATATGTGTGTCTACACACTAGAAGACAATTACTGAAACACCAGATAAAATAGCTTTTTCTTCTGTTACTATGGAGAAAGGTTTTTAGTTAAGTAGAGCAAAACTTCAAAGTATGGATTAGTAGGCACACAGAAGTTAGCATGGCATAGGGAGAAGAATATTGTAATGGAACCTGTTATCTTAAAATCTCTATGTGCTCTAAATAAGTCTTAGAGCTGGCTTGGTCTTTTGCTTCGGAGTAGACAAAAGTACTTCTTTGTTTAAAAAAAGTCTTAATCCATTTCTTATTTGAATTTGCGAGACAAATTATTATATTAATTTAAAGAACACAATAAACTTCTAAGTTTAATTGCTGAACAGTAGTGGAAAGCAAAATAGCATGCGTTGGAAGTTTGTCTGTGACCAAATAATTTTTATGACAGTACTAAGTAAATTCACTATTGCTGTACTACTTGTACAACTGTCAGAGGTAGAAAAGTGAAGTCCTTTGTATGCTTTTGTAACATATGGTGGGAAGAACAGTATCATGTACAGAGCAGAAACCCAGGAACTGGTAGAAGGAAGATGTAGTATCAAGCTGTATCTCCGAGTAATTGATGTATCTCCTGAAATTCTTTTAGGGTTTGGTTTTTATGCCCTGTAATTAATCATTTTGTTTTCTCTGGAACTCTATGTCCTTCCCATGTTCTAAAGATGCTTCCTGGTGATTATTGGACTTCATTCAGCTGCTAGGGTAGATTTTCCTCTGGAAATTCAGCCAATTATTTTGTGCTTCTCAGGACTAGGAGTGGTATTGCTATGTTGATTTCCTTCTTTAAAGTATGTTACATCTGGCAAAGAATCTTTCTTAGAACTTGCATCAGGCGAAGTCTGCAACTTGCATGTGAGCCAAAGCCTATCACAAAGCTTGAAATGTTCAAGCCTCACACAGTGTTTCAAATAAATGTTTTTTTAATTTATTTATACTCATAAAATGTTAAACCATGTAGTATGGGACTGAAAGGGCAAGAGTTTTTCTAGAGCTGCCTTCAGATTCCTTTCTTCCTAATTAGCCGTTTACATTGAAACTAAAAGCCTAATGTCATATAACTGTGATTAAGAGCGTGTCTATGCTGTAAGTATAGAAGTTAGCCAACTTGCAATATTCAAGGTGACAGTTGTAACCAGAGCTGTAGGAATTTTGTAATTAAAAAGAAATGGGGGCAAACAGCATTCCAGTACTTTAAAAATCCCTAAATATTATTGCTCTGATGGCTGGATACATCTGATGTATTTTCTTGATGGTCGAAGTGTCATGGCCTTTAAGAGCAAGTATTTGTGAGGATATGATGGAATTTTTCAGGTTGCTAGTACTAAAGATAAAGGAAAGGGTAGAGGACGCAGTTGGAATCCATAAAGAACTGGATAAACTGTTTAACTGTACTACTTAGTTTTAAACTGAGACTGAGGTTGCAGAGACCTATATGCAGGGGGACCTCTTTGCCAGCATGAAATTCCAGATACCAGCTGAGTTTTATACCTTTCATGTAAAATTAAACTTTTACAATTTTAGTAGTTCAAAGTAAGCATAATCACATAGAAAACAGTGAGAACTGTCTTTTATTACAAACATGCAGAAAGGTGTTGTTAATTGCTTAAACAGAATGTTCAGATGTGTGCTTTCAGGGAGCATTGAAGCTGGGTTTGGGTTTTGCTTGAGCTCAGTAGCAAACTTATTTTTGCAATTCCATACCTTTTTAGTTTAGGGTTGATGTATTTTTAGTAAAACTTGAGCATGTTCAGGTAACAGGAGAGCCCTTACTTGACAAACCCTGTAAATATTGCTGGTTGGAGCTGCCTTTTCTGTTACACAATCTTACTCAGGTTGCAAAAGCAGTCCTTACAACTTCAGTTAAGCCTGTACTTTACTAACTTCTTTGACTTGTCATCACACCAATCAGAGTGAGGTTTTGGCTCTAGACAGAATTTGGGGCAAGGAACTGAATGTAAATTTGGTATTGCCCGGAGCTGGGTTTGGATTTGTTTTGGCTTGTAGAAGTCTTTGAGGCAGAAATAACAATGAAGGAAGTTAGAGGTATTCCAGCACTGTTTTCTCTGTCCTAGGTTCCTGTATGGCCTTCTGTTCTGTAGGTGGACTAACAACTTTGCAATAAATCAATAATACAGGTATAGAACAGTGCAGCCTTTTTAATCTGCACTCCAGTTTGCTTAGTAATACACTTGCTTGGCTTTTTACAGATCTCAAATAATAGGTTATCACCACTTCTGTGCACCTTTTTTTTTTTTGTTCTTTCTTTCTTTCTTTCTTTTTTTTCTCTTCTTGACCAAGATAAATGAGCTTGAGGAGTTAGAGGTGGGCATCTGCCTTTCAGCTGTTCCAGCAAGGAAATTATGATCACTTGCAGAAACCGAGGCTTTGTTCCCTCTTTGTCTCTACTCTGTGTTGCTGAGTCAGGGAACGTGCATGCTCAAACCCAAGATTATTCCTCCTCTTATTTTCCACATATAGATGGCCATATTTGCAAGTGGCTCAGCCATTAAAGGCTCTGTGATAACCACAAAAACATATAATTAAAAAATTAGCTATTTGAAATGTCTAGCTAGTAAGTTACCATTTTGTTTCATCTGAGAGTTCATTCAATTGCATTGAAGCTCCAGAATGGGAGAGAACAGTGAAGTCCAGTTTCCTGTTCTGGATCTGGCAAGGATTTAATATCTTCAGCAGTGACATAGAGAGTGGGATTAAATGGACCCTCAGCAAGCTGGTGAATAACACCAAGTTGAGTGACACAGTTGATTCACTAGAGGATTCATTCGAGGGAAGGGATGCCATCCAGAGGGACTGTGACAGGCTTGAGAGTTGGGCTCATGCAAACCTTTGAATTTCAACAAGGCCAAGTGCAAGGTCCTGCACCTGAGTCTGGGCAATCCCGAGTATCAGTATAGGCTGGGGGATGAAAGGATTGGGAGCAACCCTGTGGAGAAGGACTTAGGGAAACTGGTGGAGTGTGCACTCACAGCCCAGAAACCAATCAGAGGAAGGCCATGAAAATAATCAGAGGGATGGAGCACCTCTCACATGAGGAAAGGCTGAGAGAGTTGAAGTTGCTCAGCCTGGAGAAGAAAACATTCTGGGGACACCTTTTTATGGCCTTTCAGTATGTAAAGGGGACTTTGCAAGAAAGATGGACAAAGACTTTTTTTTTTCCAAGACCTATAGTGACAGAACAAGGGGGAATGATTTTAAACTGAAAAAGGGTAGATTTAGAATAGATATTAGGAAGAAATTATTTTCTGTGAGTGTGGTGAAACATGGGAATGGGTTGTCCTGAGAAGCTGTAGATGCCCCATCCCTGGAAGTGTTCAAGGCCAGGCTGGATGGGGCTTTGAACAACCTACTGTAGTGGAAGGCATCCCTGGTCATGGCAGGGGATCAGAAGGAGATGATCTTTAAGGCCTCTTCCAGCCCAAGCCATTCTATGGTTCTGTGCTCTGCCTGGCAGTAAAAAATGGTTTGTGATTCATGTGGAGGTGATTTTTCTGTTGCAGATCTCATGGTAATGCACTTCTTGCATGTGTGAGTGTGGTGGTTTAAGCCCAGCCAGACAGCTTGTTCACTCACTTCCCCCCCTTCTTGCCCTCCCCCTACTCATGGAGGGACAGAGAGGAGAATCGAAAAGAATGCAACTCCCACGGGTTGAGATAAGAACAGTTTAGTAACTAAGGTATAACACAAATCACTGCTGCTACCACCAGTAATAACAATGATAAAGGAAATAACAAGGGAAGAGAATACAACATCTCACCGCCAGCTGACCAATAACTCGCCCCCCCCAGCCCGACTAAGCACTGACCGATACCTCCTCCGACCCTGCGGTCCTAGCCCTTCCGGGTAGCTCCCAGTTACCTCCTGGGCATGACGTGCTGTGGTATGGAATACCTCTTTGGCTAGCTTGGGTCAGGTGTCCTGTCTCTGCTTCCTCCCGGCTTCCCCTCCTCCCTGGCAGAGCATGAGGCTCACAAAGTCCTTGGCCAAACCAAAATATTGTTGTTATCAGTTCTGTTCCTGAGCCGAAAGTCAAAACACTGCACTGCACCAGCTACCAAGAAGGAGAAAAATGACTGCTACTGCTGAACCCAGGACAGTGAGAGGGCACAGAAAGCCAAATGTATTCTTGAACAGCATGGAGATTGGCAGATGTACCAAAGCATACCTTGGATTATGCTTATTGCACTTAGCATACTGTTCTATAGAAATGGGTATTGAGGGTATAATTATCTATAATCATTCACTGTCCTTTATCAAAGTCCTGCTTTCATGTTACTCTGTTGTGACCTGAGGTTGTCAGTTCTGCAGTGACAATACAGAACATTGAGAGTATTTCTTCATTGTTTAACTTAAGCATATAAATCAGTCATTCTTTTCCAGTATGGCTTTTTAATAGGCTCATTTTTACAACTGAACTGTTACCTTTGTAGTGTGGCTAAAAAAATTAGGTTGGGTTTACCAGGCAGAAGCCTCCCCAGCCAGAATAGACCAGCTGTTCGTCCAGCTCACTGGTTTGTTTCGACAGATGTCTGTGCCACATGCTGCCGAGGAAGATCAAAAATGACACATAAACATTGGCTGTTTGAAGAAGTAAAACATTTAACAATGTTCATTAAAATATTTTAAAGTCTTTCTTTTTATTGGAGTGAAATAATTAATTCATAGGTCATATATTGGCCCTGTGTATGTACAGTTTACTAATCTGAGGAATTAGCACTGGTTCTATCACAATCTGAAGTTAAAAGTGATTTTTAGGTAAGGAAAAATATCCCCACAGTTAGGCAATGTGTTGTGAAGTATCTGGATCTATCATTTTACGTGTGATTTAATTTGATCTTTTATTGGCTATAAGTAAAAATACTGGGTAGAAAGGAAAATAAGTATATGACATGAAAATTATTAATGGCAAAAGAGCTGTTCACATGAGCTGCTGCTCATATCTGTGTATTTTCTTATATTGTTATGGTGTCTGTCTTGATTTTCAGTATTCAGTGAAGTAAACCAGTCACAGTCCATTTTCTGTCTTCATCTTATGTTCTTTGTCTAAGCACATGACTAAATAAACTGTAGTTTTCTGTACAAGCAAGCTACAGTTTATCCCTAAAAGCATTAGTTTTCATCTTTTTTTTTAGTAGTTGCTTATTAACTTTTATTAGAGAAGGTATCAACACTTTACATTACTCTGCCCAGCCTGATGTACTTTATCTACATATACGTATGTTTTTATTATATTTGTCCATGGGTTTGGTGGTGGTACTGGCTGCATAACATCTGAGAATCTGCGTGATGTTGAGGGTTCTCTAAATGACTTCAGAGTTTCTCAAGGCTTTTAATGCATATTTAAGAGGATTCTAAGACAATGTTACTGTCTGCTACGTGGCAAAATGAAAATAATACTGGGGCCAAATTAGCTTGAGTGTTGGCTAACTTCAGAATTCAAGTAGAAATGCCTGCAAGCTTAAGAACCTGCACTTCCCATTAATTTCACTTGCAATAATTAATCATTCTACCATAATTACGTGGTTCCAGCTGGGAAATCAGTGTTAGTCATTGTCTCTAAAATTTCAATTTAATTCCTTTAATTCATTTACTTAAAGGAAGTGAGTTTGCTTAATACTTTTTTCAAAACACCCGGATGCCTGGGAGATTCATTTGTACTTAGTGCACTGCATTTCAGTTTGGCTTATCGACTTCAGCTTAAGGTTGCACTAAGCATGCCTGGGCCGTTCCTGATGTTGAGCTACTTTATGTCTGGGTGGTGTGGAGCACACCTCCTGCTTACCAGATTGCACATAGGTCTAACCCTAAGTGCATTGCTGTCCTTTCTAAAACCCTTTTTGTCTCCTACAGTTGCATGCCTTGTTTTACATTTACAGATGTTCTCTATAATGATGTGTTTTGTATTTAAATTACAGGCATCTATCTATACTAGAGTCCATGAGAAATCCTATTGAATTTTGTTACTTTTCAATAAGCACAGTCTAGTATAGATGAATAAATTCCATTCATTCCTGATGCTCAGAAATGAGATTGTTCATCTGGAACTAATAACGAGAGAATAAATTATAAATATATATAATATGTTCACAGTGCAGTGTTTTGGTGTGTCAGCATTGCTTAAGATAGGATGTATTAATTATGTAGAAATGTCAAACACAGCAAATCCATGTTAAACTAGTTTCTGGGAACCCTTGGTAAATTTGTTAGAACCTATCCAGTTTTTGTTGTATATAAAAAAGCTTCTCAATTCTTTTCAAAGTTGAATGATCATATGCAGTCATCCACAATGCTAAATATAGCTCTTACCTTTCTGAGCTGAAATTTTCTGTATGGCTGTTAGAGTAAGTGTTTATATGATGGAGAGTTAGTATTTCTTCTGCCAAAACAGAAGTCTAGAGGTCTAGAGCACCTTTGAATGTGGTGCTAAAGTTCATCAACATGGAAGAAGTTGACTGAAAACAGGTTCAGTTACTTGTGGAATAGGCAGAGGGAAACGCAGCTTACCTTTTTCGTGTTATTTGTGGCCTCTCTGATTATTTGTTACCATCTTATCTTTCCTCAGATAGTTAAACTCACTGTTTATAGAATGCTTCCAAAAAACCTTCAGAGAAGAACTATGATGCAGAGACTGCACCTGTTCCCAGAAGATGTGAGTAGTCATGCAGTTATAATTTCATTCTTGTGTGATTTGGAGGTGAAGGGGGAGTGTTAGGAATAGCAAAACTCTTGTCATAAGAATGTAAATTCAGAAAAATCAAGCTGCTTTTTATTTATGTGTTTAAATGTAGCAGAAATGTTGGTGCTTTTGTCTTTATTAATTTCCCAGAATTATGACGTATAAGACATGCCTCTATTTACGTCAAAAACTTAGCATGAAGAATGCAGTAGTGTGGACAGATTTTGGTATGGATTTGAGGGGGAATTGGTGTTATTTTTTTAAAATAGGGAGATAGCTAAGACTGTTCTTACCTTCCTCAGGTTATTCCAGAAGATATAGAGAAGAATCTTCTACAAGAGATTCCTCAGCCACGTGTAGTCCCCAAGAGGTTAGATGAATATACACCAGAAGAAATTGCTGCATTTCCAAGGGTTTGGACTCCGTAAGTATCTCAGATTTTTTTAAAAGGGCACTTTGACTGAATATATACAATATAGGCTCTCACATTATCCTTAATTAAAAAAAAAAGTAATGCTTTTTCTCTTTATGTTATCTTTTTTTCTTGAGAGACGGGAGATCATTAAAGCAAAGAATGCTCATATTAAAATGAGTGGTTGCTAAGGCTTTTGTATTTCTGGCCTTTCTTTTAATGAGAAAAGTTTTTTTTAAAAGACATGTTTTCAACTCTTTACTTCATCGAAGTGTGTTTAGTAAAAGATGAGTAAAACATTTTATTACTTTATTTGAGTTGTGCTCTATAATATGTAACTGTTAGCCATAGCCAAAGGAAACACCATGCAGCTCTGTGAGGGAATGACTCATTGTGAGGGGAGGTGAGGGACCCTTCAGATTTTCTCCAGAGAAAATGAAAGAATTCTGCTAAATTAGACCTTGGGGAGTGGATGTTTGGCAAGGACTATACCACATATTTATTTTGATAAATAGGTTTTTTTCCATGCGCAAAATCAGTTCCACAATAGTTGTGTGGCATATGAATGAGTATTTGCGGTTTGCTTTATACCACCACAGGCAGCATTGAGTCAACCCACTAGTGAAAATAATGTGTTACATTGTGGGTGTTTTCTGATTCGTACCAGTACGATTTCTCTTGTGTTCATTTTGAGAGTCCTGTTTAGATTCAGGATTTCATTACAATAGTTAACAGAGATAAATTTTGAAAGATTGCTCCTCTCTTGATTATGCTAATGAAATTTCAGAGGAAATGTAACAGACAGGGAGATGAGGAAAGGTGTGTATAAGCTAACCCCAGGACCAACTTGATGGTTATCTCCAGTTAGATTACTGGTACTTCTATTTTAATAGTAGCTTTTAAAAGGTTGTTTCTCTTTCTCCTATTAAAAAAAAGGTGTTCCTGTGCACTCACTCCTACACTAATACTATACACTAATCTTAAAAAATAGGCTTGGTATGAGTCTCAAATGATACGTCATCCTGTTGAGTAGTTCCACTGAACCGCACATTAGCTGCACACAGAGAGAGGTCAGATGCTGAAATGGTAGTAGTAACTTATTTCTCATGAGTCTGCTTTCTGCTTAAGATATGATCTCTGGGGTGTCTTGATAGGGTAATGATCATGGAATGGTTGAGGTGGGAAAGGACCTCTGGAGGTTGTCTGATCCAACCGCTTGGCTCAAGCAGGGCCATCTAGAGCTGGTTGCCTAGACTGTTAATATTTCCAAGGATGGACACTTTACAACCTTTCTGGGCAGCCTGTTCCACTGCTCAGTCGACCTCACAGTAAAAAATGTGTTTTCTGATGTTCAGGTGGTTCCTCTTGTGTTTCACTAAGTCTTGTTCAAATCATAGGAATTCGAAGTGCCAGAACTGAATACCTCCTATTTTCATGGGTCAGTTTAAAGGGTTCAGCAGAGATTTTCATGTCCAGCTGATTGAAGAGCACTATTAGGGAATGATCTGCAGTGAGTACATGGTTTTAGAGTTGTAGCTAATCATGACTAGATAGTAGCAAGCCTGTACAGTACAAAAAAAATCATTGTACAACAGCTAAACCAGTAACCCTTTTTTAAGAAAGCCTTTAACAAAGAGAGGAGGCTTAATGAAGAGAAGGGAAAACTCACATAAGAAGAGTATTTTTAAATGGTCTGTCCATGGAAAGAGAAACCAGGTAATTTTCAGTGCATGGCCAAAACTGTTGGTATACCTTTGAAAGGGGCCTGATGCTTTTTGCTTTGGTCAGATTAATATTAAAGGGGGAGGTAGGGGTTGTTGTTTTGTTGGGCTTTTTTAAAGTAAATTAAACATTTTAAATTACATCATGTATTTTCTCTGCATCATAAGGCACATGCAAATAAGGGCCTTCACCCTTTGTAGGCAGTGGGGATCAAGCAGCAGAGGTATCTGGACAAGAGATGTAATTTATCCAGAAGAAAACTGGTAATAAGATAAAGTAAATGAACACTTGAATAGAACATTCTTGCAATTCAGAAGCCGAGCTCATAATTCCTTTCAGGGACCAGCAGCTCTCACTGCTTAAGCCAGACCAATACAAAGAAATCCCAGTAATGCATATAGGACAAATGTCTGTATCCATTTCACATATATTTATAGGATCTGTATTGCTTTGAGGGGAAAACTGGAGTGATGTTCCATTGTTCTCTTACATGTTTAATTGAAACGAAAGTAATTTTTTAGTGAAAGTTCTTACTCTTGGTGGGCTTTTGCTTGCAAATCCTTGTAAGAACAGGAAAAAGTTAGCCTGTGACATTTATCTAGTCCTAAGTGAGAAAGCCTGTGTAGAACTCTATATTTATGCATAGTGTCAGTTTTTCCTCGCACATCTACACACAAAGTAGTCATACAGATTTTCACTGCATGTCAGAGAGGGGATGGGACCTTTCATTTGTGGAATGTTTTTCCTCAGCTTGTAGTGATTGAACTTGGTGAAGGATGTGATGTCATGAGGATTGGCTGTATCATATGACTACTAAAGATGCACACCCTTCTGATTTTTTTCTTTTTGGATGTTTTCTCTGTCTTCTTGTGTCAGAACTATATAGGTTCTGAGTAGAAGTTTTAAGTGGATTCAAAAAAGGGAAGTGTGTGGCCATCAGTGGCTGTTAAATATGATTCTCCAGATGTGACTCGTGGCTCAGGAAGTTGCAAATATTGTTGTATATTTATCTTGTTTCTTCAGCTTTCTCTCTGTACATCTGCCACAGAGATGATAGAACTTTGATGGGCTCTAGAAGGGCAGATCTTTTAAATGCTGAAGGCAAAGAACTGTGAAGCAAATACTGTATAGAATCATAGAATAGTTAGGGTTGGAAAGGACCTTAAGATCATCTAGTTCCAATCCCCCTGCCTTGGGCAGGGACACCTTACGCTAAATCATGTCACTCAAGGCCTCGTCCAACCTGGCCTTGAACACCGCCAGGGACAGAGCATTCACAACCTCCCTGGGCAACCCATTCCAGTGCCTCACCACCCTAACAGGAAAGAACTTCCTCCTTATATCCAATCTAAACTTCCCCTGTTTAAGTTTTAACCCGTTACCCCTTGTACTATCACTACAGTCTCTAATGAAGAGTCCATCTCCAAAATCTCTATAGTCCCCCTTCAGGTACTGGAAGGCTGCTATGAGGTCTCCACGCAGCCTTCTCTTCTCCAGGCTGAACAGCCCCAACTTTCTCAGCCTGTCTTCATACGGGAGGTGCTCCAGTCCCCTGATCATCCTCGTGGCCCTTCTCTGGACTTGTTCCAACAGTTCCATGTCCTTTTTATGCTGAGGACACCAGAACTGCACACAGTGCTGCAGGTGAGGTCTCACAAGAGCAGAATAGGGGGGCAGGATCACCTCCTTCGACCTGCTGGTCACGCTCCTTTTGATGCAGCCCAGGATACAGTTGGCTTTCTGGGCTGCAAGCGCACACTGAAGCTGGCTCATGTTCGTTTTCTCATCAACCAACACCCCCAAGTCCTTCTCCTCAGGGCTGCTCTGAATCTCTTCTCTGCCCCACCTGTAGCTGTGCCTGGGATTGCTCCAACCCAGGGGTAGGACCTTGCACTTGGCATGGTTAAACTTCATGAGGCTGGCATCAGCCCACCTCACAAGCGTGTCAAGGTCCCTCTGGATGGCATTCCTTCCCTCCACGGTATCAGCCAAACCACACAGCTTGGTGTCATCGGCAAACTTGCTGAGGGCGCACTCAATCCCACTGTCCATGTCAGCGACAAAGATGTTAAACAAAACCGGTCCCAACACCGATCCCTGAGGGACACCACTCGTTACTGGTCTCCAGCTGGACATTGAGCCATTGACCACAACTCTTTGTGTGTGGCCATCCAGCCAGTTCTTTATCCACCGAGTGGTCCATCCATCAAATTGATGTCTCTCCGATTTAGAGACAAGGATGTCGTGTGGGACAGTGTCGAACGCTTTACACAAGTCCAGGTAGATGACATCAGCTGATCTACCCCTGTCCATCAGTTCTGTAGCCCCATCATAGAAGGCCACCAAATTGGTCAGGCAGGATTTCCCCTTAGTGAAGCCATGCTGGCTGTCACCAAGCACCTTGTTGATTTTCATGTGCCTTAGCATGCCTTCCAGGAGAATCTGCTCCAAGATTTTGCCAGGCACAGAGGTGAGACTGACTAGTCTGTAATTTCCCAGGTCATCCATTTTCCCCTTCTTGAAAATGGGGGTTATATTTCCCTTTTTCCAGTCATTGGGAACTTCACCTGACTGCCATGATTTCTCAAATATGATGGCCAGCGGCTTCACAACTTCATTCACCAGCTCCTTCAGAACCTGCAGATGGATCTCATCAGGACCCACGGACTTGTGCACATTCAGATTTTTGAGATGGTCTCAAACCAGTTCCTCTCCTGCAGTGGGTGCAAGGTCTTCATTCTCACAGTCCCTTCATCTGCCTTCCAAGTCTTGGGTGGTTTGGTCAGAGCCTTTGCCAGTGAAGACTGAGGCAAAGAAGTCATTCAGAACCTCAGCCTTCTCCAAATCCTGTGTAGCCAGTTCTCCTGAGAGCTTCGTGAGGGGGCCTACATTCTCCCTAGTCTGTTTTTTATTTGCTATGTACTTGTAGAATCCCTTCCTGTTATCTTTAATACCTCTAGCTAGGTTTAATTCTATGATCACCAGTCTTCCAGATGATCAGCATTGACTTGTGCTCTTCTTCTCATTTTCAATATGTAGAATTTAATGTGGATTTTAGTAGGAAAAAATTAAATATCACTTAGAGAACACCTAAATGTGTGAGTGGAATATGGGGAACACCTAAAAGTGTGTTCTGCGCGCTCAAAAAAAAGCAGTATCTCGGCTCTCCTTTCTGATAGTGCTTACTTGATGTGGGTTGACTTAGGCCTGCGTGCTAAAATATGGGAAGGGCACTGACAGCATTTTGGAAATGACTTGGGGTTTGTTGTATTTCTTCTATATTCTCATGAGTATGTGTAATATTTTCAAAAGTTTATTAAAAAATCAGTTGTATTTAGATGATCCTAGATGATACTAAAATAGTCTCTGCATCAGTTCTTTGTAATCTGCGGCACCCCAGTATTACAGTCTCTGTTGAAAGGAAACAAAGTCCAGTAATGCTTTAGGCCTTCTACAGAGTAGAAATAGGTAGATTGGTTTTGGCTTTTTCTAAGCTATGTCAATTACACAAATTGCTATGTTTGATTTTATCCTCACTACTGAATGGAGTTGCAGATGCTGAGATCTCCTCATTCCTATGAGATCTCATTGGATTAGCCCTGGAGAAACTTTAGACTTTGCACCAATGATCAGAATTCTGTGATATGTTAGATCAAAGCTGATAAGCCTCTCATGCCCTATGCTATATTATACTCTCATATAATTGTCTTTAGTACTAATACTAATAAAGATTCTGACACAGTAATTGTTTGAATTGGAAGCTGGGACTTAGCTTTAATTGGGAGTGTCCCTTTTTTCAAAGGAAATGGTGTTATGCTTTCAGAGCTTTTGAAATACTTCTCTTTGTCCCCACACACTGCCAAAGTTTTGCTTGACTTCACCTCCTCAGCACTGAGTCACCTTAATTGTGTTGACATGTAGGAGTGTGTGGCAGAAGACAAGTAAACTTGATGCCATCTAATTCCGTCACTGCTGTCAAACTAAGTTTCCTAATACCTTCATGTCAGCATTGAGAAGACTGCTTGAGTATGTTGATCCTTGGGGGAAATCTGCAAGTAAGAACACTTTTGAAGCTAGATTTGACGTTAGAATTCCCCTCCCATCATTTCTTGGAACCATTTCCTCTGGAGGAATTCAAAGCACAGAGAAAATATGCATTCACTTTTTTATATTTCTTTCCTCTGCTGCCTAGTCCAGATTGATTTTTGGCGCTATTTGTATATAGCCTTTTTTACTGCATACCAGTTATAGAGGCTAGTTAGAGCCACTTTTAAAGGCAGAAGAACATATTACCATACCTTTGCTGTGTTGGACTATAGTCCTACCATCTTTTCTGCTCTCAGGAACTGTTAAGTCCTAGCAGAGGGATCAGGAATGGAGGTTGGTTATCTACCATCTTCACTAGCCACAGGGTTCGTTGATGTTGTAATTTCAGCTTCTTGTCCTGGCCTGCAACCAGACCATTGTGGCTGTGAAGTACTAGTGTCAGATAAGTTTTTCTTTAACCTTCAGCTCACTTCTCTGGCAGTTTTGATGTTTGGAAGAGTTTCCAATTTGAATCAATGGGAAAAATATTAATGCTTTTCTTGACTGAGGTAATAAATGTATTGTGATTATCACTAAAAGTGCCATGTGGGGAAGGGATTAATTGTGAAGTAAATGATACAGAATTGAGCAAATTTGGCAAAATAACTTTCTGATGTGGTAAATTAAAACTCCGAAGTCTGTAAAAGGGGTCTTAAAGTGAATGGTAGTGGTCGCTGTTCTGATTAAAGTGCCAGCTAAAATGTCTGAGAAGAAACAGCTTTGCTTCAAAGGCACTAATAGGAAGGCTATATGAATATCCAACTGTAATAGACTGTGTTCTGAGCTTTTTCAGTGTGTGTGAGCCCATGGAAGAAGTAGTGTTGGCATTATTGCTTTGAAAGACTGTAAAAATGACAAAAATTTAAATATTTACATGTTCTTTAATGATGTCAGCTTTTTAGAGGCATATAGCAAAAATGTTCTCTTAAAAATGAGCCCCAAAAGGGACAAAATGCTAATAGCTTTGTTCAACAGAGCTCAGAGAAGTCAGTTAAAATGACGTTGTATAAATCTGATATTCCTTATAATTTGAGGTGTAGCAAAAAAAGCCAATTACCTGACACCAAAATTGTTTTAGAAGAGGAACTGTAAAGGCTACATGAGTTGTTACTCAGAAATCCAGATATTGCAGGAAAACATCTGTATCTCAGAACACAAAACTGGCTTTCTGTTTGGGTTTCTCGTCATCTTACTCTTTTCCAGCTGGCAGAGGGGTTGTGGAATGTCCAGCCGTGGAGATGCTCAGTACTTAACTGCACGACTACCTGAGCAACCTGATGTAATACTGAAATTAGTCCCATTTTGAGTGTGGTCCCTTCTGATGCAAATTATTCTATGGTTCTTAATGTACGATGAAAGTGAAAAAATGTAAATATTAAACTAGATCAATATTTTAATAAAGGGCATTTAAAACCCCCAGTGCATATGTTGCTAGTAGGGTTAGTCCTATTTGGCTTTCCTTGGGCTATTGTTTGCTATGCTGTCCTAGGTCTTGGAAGTCTGGGTAAGAGCACATAGTACTAAAATAAGTAGCCTTTTCTTGTCCTCTGTGTGCTGCATTCAGGGTATAAAAGGCCTTTGTGTTTACTGTTGTGTACTTTGGTTTGTGAGCTTCTGCAGAACCCATAGATAGCCTCCAAGCAGTAAGAGGAGTCCCTACAATAAATCAGAAAATGAAAGATGCAGGAAAACCATAAATGCTTATTTGTTTAATTTTCCTTTTCTTCAGATGGTTTTAATAAGTCTTTCTGCCTTACATGACTTGATTTTAGTTATTCTTTATCTTCCATGGAATTCTGAGCTTGGAATTCTGTTTAACAAAGAGTTAGAGGTTCAAAAGGGAATTAAATTCCTCTGAAAGTGATTTTAAAAAAAGGAGTTAGAGGGAGACACTCTTTGTGGCACATCTTTCTATGAAAAAGAAGTAATGTAGTTGATACTAGCCCTTTACAAATAGCTTTGTCCTTTAATGGAAAAAAATCAAAAGCATATTTGGTTAAAGGTATGCAAGGCTATAGAGGTAAACACAATTACAACAAGAAAATTAATCTTTTAAAATTTTACATTAAAACTTGCACTCTCCCTGTATATAAAATAAGACAGATAATAGGGCATGAATATAAAGTAGTGAATTTATATGAGAAGTTACTAGTATTAGGAGGAAAAAGAGCCTTTTTCTCTGCAATCTGAAGTAATAATGTAAGTAGTTTTCCTTTGGAATGTGAAGAGAACATGTTCAGTGCTGCTAATGATCTTATTGGACTGTCTGCCTATATTTTTGTGTCAAAATGTCTTGCTACAGATGCTTTTTTCAAGGCTGTTTTGCTGATAATTGGAGCCTGACACACCATGGACAAATATACAATATCCAAGTGGAAATGGTTTTTAAGGAAAGCCCAGGTCTGGTGTGGAAAACCTAGCAAATGGTTTGTTTTCCAGAGTGGAGAGCCTTCCTGTCACCCCTCCTTCCACCACAGTAGAGTTCGTGATAGGACGTCAAGATCCTGCTCCATGAAATCAGAGAATTAAATGTCGGAATGTTTCCAGTGAGAGTGGTTTTCTTTGAGCATTCTTTCCTTTTACCCCTAACGGGGAGCAATTGACTTCCCAAGTTGTGCAGAGCTTCTCTCTTAGATCCTTGATGGAGAGGTCTGAAATGAGTGTGGTGGAAAACCATGTAGATACAGGAAAGTTAAATTATGTCTTTTCCAGACACATTAAGAGGGGGGAAAAAAGATCAAAAACTAGTTCCTTTGACAGAGTTTGATTTCGTAGCTTCTTACCATGAATGAAACCATTATTTCAAGTGTGTTTGAAGTTTCAGATTGAATGTCTTTTAAATGAGTTTTAAACAGAAGTCATCACAGAATTCGCCCCTCATGTATGACTAAGCAAACAATTCTGTTCCATAAAAGCAAGGGTACGTCAGACTCGTGTAAATTTTCCTGTTATATACCGTTTTAAAGTTGTTTAACTGTCTGGGTATATATATATATATATATATATATTTGTGGTTTTAGACTTTTTTAAAGGCAGGAAATTGTTTTTGAAGAAGTATTTAAATAAGAATGTTACCAAATATATAGAACAGCCAGTCTGTGTTGTTCGAGTTAGATGGATGCATTCCTGAGAGTTTCCCTGAAGAAAGCAGAGCCGTCTGATTTCCAGGAGTACACTAGGGCTGGTGCTGGTTGTGCATACTGAGTGGCTGTTCCACTGCCAGCCTTCATAGGAACTCTCCTCGGGCCAGACAGCCTCTTACTTGTCTGTCAGGGAAAAAAGCCCTTGAACACTTTTGATGGTTTTAAAACTTGATGTATTGTAAATGCTGAAATTTGGTTTAAGAAAACCAAACACCTTTTTAATGTTTATTTTTTTCTGAGTAACTTGCTTGATTTCTGGCACCCATCTGTACATCCTGTTGGAAGCAGGGGGTTGCAGAGCCTAGTCTGAAGCCGTAATTCAGTTTCAGCTGAGCACCATGGGCTGGACAGGATCCCGGTATTGACACTTCATGTCCCCTCCCTGGCGTGGGACACAGATTCTTGGTAGTTCACCAGCAATGCTGAGTGGCTTTGAAAGCAGAGAATCACAGTGTTGCCACAAAGAAAAGTGTATAGGTGATGAAACGCAAGCATGTTGGACACCTGTGAACTGCAGATGGCTCTGATAATCCTCATACACATCCTGTGCTAATGTTAACTCCCAGTTCTTCCCTAGCTTTTTGTTCCTTAAAGCTAGCCCTGCCAACATCTGGCAACCTGAAGCTAATGTTCCTAGCAAGCAAATTGTAGGTGCTGGTAAACAGAAAGTCTTTGGGATTAAGATACCCTCTCAGCTGCAGTTGCCCTTTCTGCTTGTTATCTTGTCTTGCACAATTCTAGTATTTCTAGTGTAAGTTTCTATTCTTGGTTACCCAAATTAGTTCTGGGATATAGTAGGTAACCGAGCTGAAGAAGATGCCAGAGAGATACTGGTTGTGGGGCTGAAATGATGTTATGAACAATACTTCTATAATTGCAAGATGCTGGCAGGTGTTTTCTTAAGTTTTTTTGTCTGTTAATTTCTTCAGATAAAATTGTAGGAGTAGTTAACTCCAGCTATATGGAGATTCTCAGAAAGAAAACCATAAAGATATTCTCTGCAAATGTTGAGGTCTTGAGCTATTTTTCTAAGGACCATCTTAAGTTCATTCAGAAGCTCTTAAAAATTCTGCACTGAAATAAGCATGTTTCTTCAGCGTTTTTCTTAGTTCCTGCTTAGCTGCAGAGTGTGTGAGTGCAACTTTTGGGGGTTTGGTTTTATTTGTATCATGCCTTATGTGGCAGTGTTTGGTTCTTTTCTTGGGTTATGGGGTGTTTCTGTAATAGGAATAAGTACTGCCCTTCCAACTTGAATGCTTATCCTTCCCAAATCCAAGCTGCCATGTGTCAGTGTTGAGAGAAGTGGCCAACACAAACTTCTGTGAAAAACTGGAGCCAGTCTTACTTTTTCCCAAAAACAAACTGTATAAACCAGGAGAAAACTGTCCTGCCCCTGCAGCCAGTTCTGTTCCAGTGTACTCTTCGAGGAATCCCTCTAGAAGTTCATTTTCTCTGGCTTTTTAGGTTCTTGGTAGGAATTCCTGTAACTGTCTGGAGATCATTAACCCTCATTAAAATCTGGGAATTATCACTGGTAACTTTATAGTAAGGACATAAAATATATCAGGATTCTGTGTAGCGTTTTTCTTAACAGGAGACTTGAAGATAGTTAAGTCTCACATTTCAGGCTACCAGAGCTTAATCTAAACTCCCGTGGACAAAAAGCCACATAGATACTTGAGAAGAAAATTGCTCTATACATTAGGTATGAACGCTAATCTAGGAGGGTCAGTAGCTTAATCACCTTAAAAACCTGACACATTCATGTTTAGATTGTGTAGCCTATTACAGTGAATTACTGGCTTTTCTCTAGCATGCATGAAACACACCAATGCTATTGATTCTCATATCCTTTACCTGAGGGCAGCTTAGGTTGTATCTAAAACCAGAGTTGAAGGTGAGAGATTTAATAAAAGGGGAACTGGGCGCTTTTACCTCAGCTGTCTGAAGAGGCTCTCAAAAAGAAAGTTCCAAAGCTACTTTCTCCTTCTGCTAAAACTTGTTGATCTCATATGCAAGAATAGAAACTAAATTAGTGGTAATTTGACAAGCAATATGAGAATGGCTGTATACATACTGTTGAACTACTTGCACAGATGAAATCAGAATTAATTTTTAATTGCTCTTTATGAATGTCTAGATTTGTTTTTTTGACTTTTGGTGCTGACAGTAAGTCTGGAAAGGATTTCACCATTCCTTTACCCAGTTCTCTGTTTATTTGAAGAATAACGTCATTCCTTGGACAAAGCCAAGTGTACAGTGCTGTTATTGCTACAGTCCTACAGGTTTTAGCAGAATATATCACTTAAAGAAAAAACTTTCATTTGCAGAAATTCTCACTGAGATGAAATTTACATGAACATTTCATTGGTTTAACGTGAATAATTTTCCAGACAGAATTCATATAATCCAGGTCAAAATCTAGGATTGACAGGAATTTTTAAACAGCTTAGTTCAGTTTTACTTAATATGTTTTTAGATAAGCTGGTGTTGTAGCCAATTTAATTTAAAGTGTAATAAGCCATTCTTAATTTCACAAATGTACCTAAATTATTGTTAGCATCTGTTTGGATGACTTGATATTTATAGACATGTTTTAAAAATTAAAATAAGTGCTAGCTTTATGTAGAAAAATATCCAAGCTACAGTCAAGGACCACAAAAGATTCATCTTAAGCTTTGTGTGCACAGGAAAGGGTTAGTCACTCTAGCTCTTCTGGCATAACAGTATCAGTGAAGGCACCTTTTCTTGCTCTGTTTTGTTACTACATGCAGCTCCTGTTACTGTGGTTTATTCTTCAAGTCAAATAAGTTATACATGTAGAAGTGCTCTTTAGCCAAGATGATAGTCTGCATGGGAACTACACCAATATGGAAAAGGTTCTTTTGTCCCCAAGCAGAGCAAGAAGTTCATGGCTAAGAATAGGCCAAGTTGTTATTGGAAATTTAATACCTAGTTTAAATATCATTAGCTGTTTCACTAATGATTTTACCAGAGGCATAGAGCTACCCTGGGATAGTAGGTACATCTTCAGTAGAAAATTTTTTTAACTCCCCCCTCCCAGCTCCAAACTCTTGTTGATATTTGAGTGTAACCACAGAATTTGGTTTTACAGAGAATAATAGCCGTGTCTGATCCTTGGGGGTTTATTTACTGGTGTGATTAGTCAAACAGATGAAATGCGTTCAGAAATCCCCTTTAGCTATGGTGCACTTAACCTACTAGCTGTTGACTTTGGCACAACGTGCTAAGTATACCTGAAAAATAGACATATTCCTCTTGTGTTTACAATAAATTCTGGCTCTGTGTTGAAGTCTGTCTTTCAAGTTTGTCTATAAAAATGAATCTTCAGATACTTAAAATTTTATAGTTGTATTCATAAATTAACCTTAAAAAGTATGCCAGACAGACCACAAATTTCAGGCTATTTGTATTGTGTAACAGTTTTATGTAAGATATATCTTGAAGCTTTTGTTATTAAGAAGAGGTTAAAAACTTGTATTTCCATTAATAAGCGGACATGAAAGATGAGCCATGGATTTATACTGTGTAAGCAGCCGACTGTCATCAGTTAGCAATAAACCCACATTCCTGTGATTCTGATTCCTATAAATACAAAGAGCATTACAGTAGTACAGACCCAGTGCTACCTCAGAGTAATTGGACCAAAGAGTAGCAGAGGGCTAGATACTAAGTGGTGTGATCAGTCCACAAAATCTTTTCACTAATCAGTCTTCCCTGATCTGTCATCTTCTGTAACAAATCTTGTTTATAATGCTCCTAAAAGACATATTTATGAGCCACTGGAAGTCATTGGTGAACTACTTAACAAATTTGGGGTAGTTTAGAAGTACTTCAGCACCAATTAAAATACATTTCTCTCTGTATTCTAGCTTTTCAGCCAAGTTTGGAGAGATTTTTATCCCTGTTGTTACTTAGAATTCTTGAAATCTGTGTAGGAACATCATGCAGACCTTCTGTAAAACTCCACAGTCATTCTGAAGACACTCATTCAGCTGCTTGGGGATCTCTACACTGTTCTGCAGGAAACAGGGGAAGAAAGGTGACAAAAAGCCACTGGAAAAAAAAATCTATCATAAAGCCACAGACCTAAAATTCTCTGACACGAGATACTCTTAAAACATTTTGTAACGCTGAATTAAGACTTTTTTGATGGATAAGCCACAACAGTGGGTATCCTACCAGACACAAGAAATTTTTCAAGTAATAGGGAGCATTGTACAGGCTGTGAATGGACAAGACGGATGTGCCTTTCTTACAGGGTGGTTATTAATTTTTATGGGGTTTTAATGTCTATGCAGGTTTTTTTTTTTCTTAGTCACGGATGCAGTGAAATCTTCACAGAATTCTAAGCCTGTCCTTTTCAACTTTTGCCCTTGTACCACTGCTTTCATCTCAGTTTATTAGTGTGCAGTGTTAGTTGGCCTTAAGGCACTGACCTTTTACAGTGCTGATGCAGTCCCTTCTTGAGCACTCATTGTTATTGTGGTGAGATTGCAGAAGGTACAGGGAACACTGGCTCCCTGGGTCATGTTCTCCAATGGTGAGATAATTGCCCGCAGGTGAAGAGAAAAATGCCATTTGAGATCTTCAAAGCCTCCAAAACAGGTGTGCATTGCTGAGTCAAGAGCAGGTATTGACAGGTCACTTCTGCAGCATTGGTGGTATTATTCCTTAGCAGAGGCAGCTTTGAAACCATTAGTTACCAGTCATGAATACAGTCTTGTGAGCATACAAATGACTGTAGTAACTCCATAAAATTTGACTTTGTATAATTTCTTTTGAAGCGCCTTGAACAATGCAACATAACAAAACTATTACAAGTCTTTATGGAGAGATGACTGTCCAGGTTTTTTGAGCTTGAAAGATGAGGTCATGTTATCAAATGCTATTCTACCAGCAGCATGTGGTTGAAAAAACTAGGTGAGTGTGTGACTTCTTTTGGAAGAAGGAAGAGCAACATCTATTCTAAATTATATCATAGCTAGTCCCAATGCATTTAGAAGTTCTGAAAGAACCAGAATAATTTGGATTAAAATATGTCATTTTGAAGAAGTATTCTGATTTATTAACAAATTACGGATTTTTAAGGGATTGTCTGAAAATCAAAATGCTGCAAAGGATTATAAATTAACTTCTCTACATACAAAATAGTGTCAAGTTTACCCTAGAGCCTTAACCTTATTTCTTTGAGGTAAGTAATGCTGTTTTTCATCTGCGTGCTGTAGGGGCTGTATTACAAGATGTTCTCTCACATGAGAAATAAGGCAGTGAAGTTGGCCTATATGGTTTTTTTTTAATCAAGATATTGCAGTGTAAT
Source organism: Pezoporus wallicus (assembly GCF_028554395.1). NCBI lineage: Eukaryota > Metazoa > Chordata > Aves > Psittaciformes > Psittacidae > Pezoporus > Pezoporus wallicus. The sequence goes on from NW_026639618.1 coordinate 1,031,895, forward strand.
GCAGATTGGTGATGCTTAGATTTGGCCTACACAGAGTAACACCTCCCCCTTTGCCCCCTTATTTTTTTTCCTGAGGCTGTTTTACCTCCACAAAACATTGCTAGGGAAAGAGAAACATCTTTGTTGGAATGTGCTGACAAGAATTTAATAAAGATGGAACTGTGCAGCAAGTCTGTTCAGAGTTGATGGAAATAAATATTCACTCCAGGAGTTGAAAATTGAAATTGAACATTTAACTTCTGGAAAGGTTCTCTGTTCTGTCTACTTGACAGGAAAAATACCCTAGGAAGAGCACGTTTCACATCATATTGGAAAAGAATACTGAATATTGGGGAGGGGAAGGGTCCCATCGTAGTTGCAACTATCTAAGTAGGTGTTTTTGTACTGTTAGTTTCTGTTTGCCATCTGAGATACGCAGAGGCTGAGGTCATAGCTTCATGAGCATTTCTTCTGGCAAAAAGGCTGCTTTTCAAGTATCATCCATCACTTTTTCTGCCTTTCCATTCTGCTTTTGTAGCAAGAGAATAAAGAGCATCAGGGAAATGACCTAGATTAAAGATAACCTTGTTTTATACAGCTGCAAAAAGCGGTGGTTGGTTGTTAGGGAAACACAAGTATGGTCACTAAACTTCAGTATTAATTTAGTGCAGGTAGTTTAAGCTTCATTTGGTATAAATAAAATGGATGTTTATTTAAAGTACTCAGGGGAAGCCGTGTCTGTCTTCAGTGACTTTAGGGATGACTTGAGGAGTCTCCTTAGACTAAAGCTTGCCATTGTGAATTCTGTCTTCAGTGTCTACACAGCTATAGTTTTGTCTGAAAAGCAATGCTAACGGCATTATGCTGTTACTGATGCAGACCAGTTGGCTGGAGGTCATCTTGTCCAACTGCTCTGCTCAAGCAAGGCCACTTGTTCAGGATAGTTTCCAGACAGCTTTTGATTATCTGTAAGGATGGAGACTCCACAGCCTTTCTGGGCAGCTTTCTCCAGTGCTTAGTCACCTTCACAGTAAAAGTCTCAAAGGGAAACAAGTGTTTCCTGATATTCAGATGGTATGTCCTGCATTGCAGTTTGTGCCCATTGCCTCTGGTCCTCACACTGGGCTCCACTGAAAAGAACCTGGCCCCATCTTCTCTGCACCCTCACTTCTTTGATGATATCCCCCTGAGCCTTTCCTTCTGCAGGCTGAACATTCACAGCTCTCTCGGCCAGTCCTCAGGTATGGGATCCTCAGTGCTAAAGTATTAAAGAGAGAGAAGCACTGAGATGCATGGTGTAACTGGATGTTAATTTAATTTGCAGAGTATTTTGCCTAGTATTCATTGAACTGTGCCATAATGCAGTTTATGTGCAGTATAAAATTTTAGTGGGATGCATTTTTTTTACATATTTTAATGGCAGACATCTGCTGCACAGAGCAAAGTTGAGTATTTTCAGTGAACCCATTATATTTTGCCTTTCAGCAGATTTCAGAGATGCAACTTCCCACTTTCTGCCACCTATTTCCCCTTGTCTTGGAGCCTGCTGTCAATATGCAGCTTTTTTTTTTTTTCCTCACAAATGTTACCTTTAATTAAAAAAAAAAAAAGAACCAGGTATGTGAAGTCCTGCCTTTGGGTGAATTTCTGAACCATCTCTTCTAGAATATACTGTTTCCTTTGTTCCAAATGCATTAACTTGGTGCTTTGCTGGGGAAGGGCAAAAGTGCTTCATTGAAGAACACTCTTGCATGGATTTATGTCATTTATCAATGAACGCCCGTTGGTGTTCACAAGTAACATAATTCTCTCTGAGTAGACAAGGTTTTTTGTGGGTTCATATTCTTTGTCTGACAAAATATTTATAACGCTTTTGCCAAAGGCAGTGTTTTTCAAGGCTTAGGTTTCCTAGTGCCAAGGACTCTAAAAGCAGAATCTGTGGCCTCGACAGGCAAGCACTAGTCAGCATAAAAGCCTACTGTGGCAGTAGAAAAGGCTTTAAAAACTTTTGTATTTGTTCACACAAGTGTTTTAGTGTAGAAAATCCTGCCTTTAAGCTTCATTAGCTTTGTAAAACTGTAAACTAAAAGTCCAGTGGTTTATGCATTTAACTTTTAAGGCAATGAGCATTAAGGTTGAAATGCAGATTACAAGCAAGAACAAAAAAGTAATTGGATTTTCACCCCAAAGTATTAACTGTGCAGCACTCCATCCTAACCCGAGATTGAAGTTTTAAATGTGCCATTCAAATAGAAATGCAAAATCCTTTGAGCAATGTGCAAGAGACCAAATAGGCCTGTAAAAAAGAGTAATAACTATAAGCTCCAAGACAATGATGTCTTCACCATGCAGCATCTGTAAAATCTTTCAGCGCAGGTCCACCTGTCTAGGATGGATGTGGTGATAAAACTTTTAAGTCTCTGCTGAGATTTTTTTAAACTCCAGCTCTCTTAACACACCACAGGCAATGTGATACAAGTATATATTCTGGTATGCAGGGGTGAGATCTGAGTAACAAAACATGGAATATGTGCGAGTACTGAAACCCAGGATTCTAGGAAACATGACTTGACTTCCCAGTGCCTGTAAGCCATCAAATGTTGAGACTGCTCAGGTATTACTGCTTATAGCAACTCTTCCATGCACAAAAGATACAAATCCAAACGTTAATATAGAATTAAAATGGAAAACAGAGAAGCTTTACAATTCATTACAGTGGGACCACCCGCTCATCTTTATAGTTGTTATTTAAATTTCATATAATCATCAAATTTTATACAGTACACTTGAAATAGCACAGACTGAATTGCTTTCACGTGAGAACCTACAGGCTTGTACAAGAATTGCATGAATGACTTCATTGTCTGCTTTTAATTTGCATTTATGAACAAAATTAATGATAAAATTTACCACCATTGTAAATTTAGCTTGGTTTGCTATTAGCTGTTGTGAATTGCAGCTTTTCCTGTATTCCAGGCTGTTTTCATTCAACTTCACAGTAAATCTGCTGACCCTGTGTCCCATCACATGTTTCCAGAACCTTTGTTACTACATCTCTTGTTCAGTTCAATAGTGAGAGGCAGTTCACATGACCTGTTTTGGTTTGTGTATAAGAGAAGCAGTCAGAAGAGTCAGGAACGAAGGTCTGCTGTACTGATAACAGGTTGTGTTGTCGCAGGCAGCGTGAGTCAGGGGTGCAGCATGCTGTGAGGAGCAGCCTGTTCATGCTGAGCACATTCAGATTGTATCCTAAGCACATCAGAAGTCATCACCCTGCACTATTTGGGTTTTTTTAAGCAACTGGGCAGAGCCCTAACTTCTCTCCAGGACCTGTTAGGGATGTAGACTTGCATCTAGCCTTCAAACTTAGCATTCTTCTAAAACTCTTACCTAGCCTGAACCTCATGGTTTCAGGGAGAACGTGGCTTCTGCACTAGTAGATGTTTGTCAGGCAGAGTAAGTGATGTGATTGAAGAGGGGACTGTGAAGGATTACAAAGAGCAGCCAGTTGTCTGCATGTTTTTCACATTTGCCATCCAAGCAGAAAGGATTGCAGAAACTTTAAGATGCAAAGTAGGTTTTTGTTGAAATCATTGGTTTTAATTATTCCAGCAGTGTTGTGGTGTACTGTGCTTTTAACTTAAAACTTGCCATTTTATGCACAGGTTAGTCATTTATTAAAAGCAGAGAGAAATTAATACTGGTGTTTAAAATCCTTGTGAGACTCTGTTCAGTTAAGGATGCTTTTTGGTTTGTTTAGGAAAGTAGGAGTGGCTCGTAAGAAACACCTTGACCAACTAGCCCTGATGTCTGTAAATTCCTAGAGGTCTGAGCAAACTGATTTGTTCTGTCTTTTTTGTGTAATCCAAAAAATACTGTTATTCTTCTTTAGCACAAAACTTCAAGTACCAGGATAAGGAAATAAAAATACATGTGGCTGTTCTTGCATCCTTAAACCAAAGTCCCTGCAGTTCCAATACATTTCTTAAAGCTTTTTTTTTGTTGTTGTTTTTTCTTTCCAGACCTGAAGATTTTCGATGGAAGTAACAACAGTGGAAGAAGCACCATCAGAAATGTCTCTTCTCCTTGAAAACCAGTTCTTCTACCATGGAAGCATCTGTGCATCTCTGTAAATCCTTCTGTACAGAATGTTTCTGATGGGTGTTAGCAAACTTTATTTGGAAAGATTATAAAAATTACTGTATTTGAAACAGTTAAGAATAGATGTTGTTAATGCCAGCTGTACTCTGGTGTGTAATTGGGAATTTGTTAATTACAATGGATTTAATAGTATTATGAAAGAATTGATACGTTTTTCATGAATATTGCACCTCATGGGAACAGTAAACTGTTTACTGAAGTTAAGTATCTCACACTAAAGATTGCAAAGCTTGAATTCCATGCAGTAAGAGCAGTTGTGGTTGCAGAGCTCCCATAAACGGCATACTGTCAGTAAATGATCTGATTTGCTCTTCTAGTAAAAGAGGTGATCACTCCATCCTTATACAGCTTGATGAACAGCAGAATACCAGTCTCAGTTCAGAAAAAGGGAATTATTCACGTAGAACTCATTCTCTCTTTGTGGGATGTAAAAAACCCCAGTGGCTTGAGCCGTTTATTGCTTCTGTAATAGATTATGTGGTTCTCTGGAAGCCTCTTCTAGAATGCAGAGTGTATGCATCAGATAAATTCATGGTGAGGTGTTGCTACATGCATGTCTATGCAGGCCTGCAGTGTCCTTATCTTTTTAGGTGAATGTACCCATGGAATTTACTGTGGTGGTAGTGAGCAAAATCAGATTTATTCCAGAGCCAATTGGCATTAGAAAAACAGCTCTTCAGACAAAGCAGGGCAAGTACCAAATACACGTGTGTTCATACTGTAGTCGTGCTAGAGGGAAGAAAACTATTACTAGAAGATACATCTTGGAGGAATAAGGAGGCAGTGACGTATAGGATGGCCATTTTTATGTCCTACAGAAGTTTATCTTGCAGGCTTCAGCAGCCTTCTAGAAATAGGTTTTCTGCACAACACGCTTTACCTGTAGTTCAGCCTGTGCTTCTTGTACTGGCCACCAACTGCAATTTTTCATCCTCAGGCTTTGGCTATCTTTTGATAAGTACCATATAGTGTACTTGGAATGCTGAAAGTAAAGCAAGAGGAAGTCAGTTTATGCCTACGGAGGGACTGTTTGCTGCAGGGAGGAAGACTGCAGAATTTTACAGTGTTGGAGTTTCTTGGTTGCTGGAAGAGACATTTCAGTTCCAGCAGAACTGGAACAGTGCAGAGCAGCAATGACAGCATGACGTTCAATGGAGACACTGCCTGTTAGACTGCATCCAAACAGCAGACTGTGTTAGTAGGGAAGATACACTCCAGGAACTGCCCTATGAATGTAGGCAAGTAATGAATGGAACAAGAGCTACTTTTTTTTAATAATCTCACAGCTTTTCAGACTCTTGTTAATAGTATGCTGTATGACAGAAGCAAGGTTTTTTTTTTTTTACTTTATAGCTGCTGAATGGTATGAAATATAATCCTACTACTGTTTCATTCTTGATATGGAGACATTACATGGTTGTCAGCAGGAGAGTCGCTACCTGTAACATTGTCTGCCATAGAAAGCAGGTGAGTGGACCCACACCCCATCATAGCTTTTACAGATGGCACACTTTGGATTTACAGTGCTGTTTACCAATTAAACGACCCATTTGGGGCTGTACAGGGAATTTTCTTAAGTGGCTGTTCCTCCCCAGTAGATTCTGACAGTCCAGCACAGAGTTTGTTAAAAGACCTCACTGAAATAACAGACAGTAAAGGCAGATCATAAGGAGATATTCTTCCTTCTTTTCCCCTCTTAAAGCCCAAATCTGATTTTGATTCAAGTTACAGGAACACGCCTTCCTTACTTGAGCAGCAGCATATTTATTATGAAAACCAAACGAGGAAACTGGAGTAAGTGTTGAATGATGCAAAAATAAGTTTAAAATTATTTTGCTTCTGCAGATTATTTCCCTGAAGTTCATTATTTTGTGCCCAGAAAACCCTCAAGTGTTTTCTGTATCTGTTTTATACAAGCGTTATATAGGAAGGAAAACATTGGTCTATTTATAATCGTATTTCATCATATGAACTAATGGGTTGTTATCAGGCATTTCTTTGGCATTCAGATGGGCTTATCCCAGGAAATGTTCCTGTCCAGTGAACGCGCAGATTTCATTTCCAAGTCTGTAACCACATTTGGTGAACTAGTAAAAGTATTTTTAAAAGCAAGAGGTTAAAATAAATGCTCTTTTTTGTATAAAGACACAGTACATACACTTACTGGGAAGATCTGGGTGGTATCAGCTGTTCATCCTGTGCTAAATACTTCACAGTCAGCAACTTCAGTTTCTTAGGCTGTCTGGAAAAACAGAAGCCGTGCCTGCTTATTCAGAGCCTGACTTTTGGAGAAAATGTTGACCATATGCGTCTTTTTGGCACACATACAAATCCTGACTAATATTTTTATAACTTGGTGGTGCCCACCAGTAACTTTTTATTGCCAAGGTTTACCCAGGAAGTAAACATAGGACAAATGATGCATGGAGCATTTTGGTTAGCTGGGTGCCAGTAAATGTCATTATGAAGTTAAAACAAATTAGCTGATGCAGTAAAAGTTTGGGCTTTAGTCTGTAAATTAAGTTATAGAATTTTAACAACTGTGCCTACTTTATTACCCCCAAGTGATCTCTTCCTTTGTTTAATTCACTGCATGTACATCCCATATGGTGGGGGGATCAGAATCTGGTTGCACTGAGAGCTGATGGTGCACGTGTCCCATAGCCAAGGACCCTGCAGGCCAGGGTACCCAGACTCCCCATGTGCCCAAGGGTGCAGCTACTTCACGTTGCTCCCCCAGCCCGGGCAAGCACCATGGGAGGGCCAAAGGGTGGGTGACACCAACTGTGCAGCACGGATGCACTCAGGGCTTTGGTCAGGCTGTTAATGTCCATTTCAAAAACAGGGCAAATAACTCTGATTGATTGCCTTATTTTCATGAGTTTGACTGTATCTATCTGTGCTGTGCTGTCTTCCATGTATCTGTGGTTCTGCCCTACCACCCTTCCTGGTCCCAAAGGAACCTGAGCTTTGCGTATAGTGTTGCTTGTCAACCTGTCTTGGGTACAAGTCTATAATGAACTGTAACTTGAGGCCTAAAATCCTTCTGAGATGACTCAGGCAGAATTGCTTCAATGCTGATTTTTCATCAGTCACCTTCTCAGAGTCACTTCCAGAGGAGCTATGTTTTGGGGTGTCTCAGCTGGGACTCCATAAGGTGTTGGTACAACATGGTGTGGAGCATGCCGGCCAGGGAGGGGGCAGAGAGAGGTTGCACTTGGGGTATGTTACGTTTTCACAGCCAAGTGCAAGGAGAGAAACTAATCATGTGATGCAGCCATAACCTGTGTTTCATTTCAGTAAGACCTCTCTGAATGTCAGCTCCGTGTGCCAGGCTATGGTACCTACGCATGTGCACACAGCTGTGCTCATGTGATGCTTGAGTATCCTGTAAACTGAGGGTTAGCTGTGTAAAGTCCATTAGTTATGTTGTACTCTTCTACCAACTTCTGCTTTAAATGCAAGTCCAGGTAAGGAAATGACATTCAACTCGTGTTTCATCAACTTTTCTCACCTTTCTCAAAGAAAGTGGTGGTAGTTGGGGGTGAGAGAAGTAGCGGAAGAACAGAAACATAGCACAGCGAGGTGTACAGACACCTTGCCAGACGTTGCCCTGGGATGGGCAAAGCTGTGCATGTTGAGTATGCATGCAAGTGGTTTGTGTTACCACCGAGGTTGAGTTCTAGGCCACAGAATCTGAGATGAGCCAGTTAAAGGCACTCGTTTGTCATCTTCCTGGTGAGATGGGAGCACTGCTGACAGCAGCCAGAAGCAAGAGCCGACAGGTCTTTCCATGCTGAGCAGAAACTGAGCCTGCCCAGTCAGGGCTGAGCCAGAAACAGCCCTTGGATCCACAGGCCTCTCCATGACCTTAGAGGGCTGGATTAAAGGTGTTCCAAACCTATGCTTTCGACTTAAATGAACAGTTTTGAGCTTCAGCTTTAAATCCTGCTTTGATGCTCAGTCTCTACAATGCTGTTTAGAGCTGTTCGTTGAGTCACTTCATAATTTACCTTGTTTGTTTTAACATGACGAATTGCTTTGTGCTCCTTGAGTGGTTGGGTTGGGGTTTTTCCTTCCTCTCATTAGCTGGTCCATGTTGCCTTTGCAACTCTACCTGCTGGTCTTTTGTCTTTGGCATGTCAGTATGCAAAATACCATGGGCATAGACAGTACGACCACCTCACAGTTACTCTTTACACTTGTTTATATATAATTCTGAAAATGGGGCTAAATACTGCTTATACTAAGTGCCTCTATTCTTTAAAACAAAAACTGTTGTTCAAAAGTGTTGAAAAAATAGAATATGTTTTCTTTGCATTCTGCCCCCGAAGATCTATACAGTTGTTCCAAGTTAAAAATCAAGCAAACACAGCCTTAATGTATAAAAGCTTGCCACTTTTATTTGCATACAAAAGAGAAAGGAAAGAGGTTCACAATAAATTATCAGTGTGCTCCCACGGAACGTTCTGGTGTATTTATATAATGTGGGTTAAAAAAAAGTCCATTAGCATAACACTTCTTTGCGGAAGGGTAATAAGCTGGGTTCAAAGAAACCTGATAATGCGTTGTTTGCCAGTGAATGTAGTCAGGTTACTCTGCTAGTAAAGCAATACATCCACAGCTAACAGAACATAATCAACTGGAAAAACGTGGATAACAAATAACTATTCTGAATGGGTCTATGTAAACCAACTTGTGTTTTTAGATACAGTTTGAGTAGTGTATGAAATAGTACTCCAGAGCAGGGTCAACAAGTGACCTTTCATCATCATCTAGCACCAACCCACTAACATACTAAGTTTCTGGCATGCAAGATAATTACCATTACTTGTGTCAACTGGTCATGTACAATTCTTTCCTCCTTTCTTTATTAAAAAAGGCTGTAAACACCTTGTGCGGCAGGGGAGGCACCTGAACAGAAGGCCGGATGCACAGAAAATGTTTCCCTTGTTTAACTACTTCATTGAGAGGGTGTATTTCCATTCACCCTTTTGCGTACTGGAGTCTTGACGCTCCTTTTGGCTATCTTCCTTGTGAAGCGACTAATTCCTGGGGATCTCAGTTCAACGGCTTCCATCTCTTCCCGAACAGGAGTAAACTCTGGTTGAGCAAGATGCGGTGATGGATAGGAGGACTGGGAGTATGGGGATGGTAAGGGGTAGGACCCGTGAACTACGTACGGCTGCTGCTCACCATCATAAAGGTCCTCAGGGTCATAGATTTGGTAGGAGTTATGTGGCAACTGCACTACTGGGATGTCTTGATCAGTTGGCTCACCGTATCCACCTTAACCCACCACCACCAAGAGTATTCATATGGTTAACACAGGAGAAGGGGAGTAGAAAATTAAAGCACTCATTAGGAAATTGACATTTTATATATACCTATATATAGTGTATGTGAGTATATATATAGAATCTTTTAAATACACATCCTTTATTCACATGAAGGAACAGTGAAAACATTTAACAAAATTAATAAGCTGGAGCAATTGGAAACCCACCAACAGACAGCCAAGTTAGTTGGAAACCACCACCAGAATTTGTCAAATGTCCAGTTGTAGTGCTGTGCTAACTAAACACTGTACAATCTGCCTGATTTAGCTTATTCCAATTATGGTCTAAAATATATGATTAACAGGCAAAAATGGGTCAGGCAATAATTTTTTGCAGTGCAAGGAAGCGAAGTGCATGTACAGCAGCTAGTGAGTTCATTAGTGGTAGTCAATATCGTTGATGGAAAGCACAGAGCAGTTCAGCATCCATCTCTGACCTTCAGCCAAATGAGACCTGAACCAGAATGAGCCTTTCACCTTCTGGACTGGTAGCCATTGTAAGGGATGGGGCCTTAAAACAGGAAAGGAACAACAGGGAGGAGAAAAGGACAGGAAGAGACGACAACAAAAACATTCAGGTAAGTAAAACATACAAATCACGGGCAGATTAAACCATAAACATCAAACAAATATGCCTTATGCGTAACATTTGTAGTAACTAGTGCTTTACTAACAGAGTTTGATTTTTGGTTGGGCGACATGATTTTTGGTAATTGTGTTAACTTCCTCCCACAGTCTCTCCGTGCTATAAGATGGGAAAGTAGGATACAGAGAAGATGTAGAAAGGATCATTTTCTCCCGATTGCTTCACTGGTTAATAAAGGACACGTGCATCCCTGTGTCAGGTTACACTACCAGGGGTTTAGTAAGAGTCATGCTTTCATGCCATTCAGAGGCACACGGACGGGGAAGTTGAGCAACATGTTTGAATCGAAACAAATGTAGAGCTGCTGTCACGAATATTAGGAGCTGGGGGTTCAACACAGACCGTGGAGATGGGAAAGGCTCATACAACTACACAGACACGTACGGGATGAAAACCCACTATGCGAGATCAGTTTTACAGGCTGGGACTGGATGGTGGAATTCCTCTGGTCACTGTGCTGGGGTCACCTTCTCTTTGTGTCCCACAGAACGGGAGCAATGGACATGGAGTTTTTAGGGAGCTCCCCTGTTTTAGCACGAGGTTCACCAGTAGCCTCCATCTTACTTTGGCTGTTAGAAAATGTCAACCCCACCTCTGCAAACAGCAGCCGCCCGACTCCTGGCTACTCACCTCCCATGCCATAACCAGCGCAGGAGGATGGATCGCAATAGCCCGGCGGGCCAGAAGGACCCTGTGAGCCTGGGGGTCCTGTGTGCCCAGCAGAACCTCGTGGGCCTGGAGAACCTGGTGGTCCTGGGCTGCCAGTACGACTTTCTCCTGGAGGTCCTGTGTAGAAGGGGGAGGTGAAACATCTGAGTAGAGTCTTTCATAAAAGCAGGGTGTTGAGGCCACCTTGCCAGGCTTGGAAACAATGGCACTGAGCGTGCTACAGACACTGCCAGGAGATAGCTTGAGCGGAGGAGCTAGGCATCCTGGCTCTGACTCCTGCGGGGCAAGCTGAGGGAAAGGCTGCAGCCTTCCTCTGGCAAGAAAGATAAAGCAGCAGACAGAGAGGAGACCTGATCCTGCTGAGCCTCCTTCTCTGGCCTCTGCTTCGTCCTCCTTGCCAGAGACAGCTTTTAGCCAGGAACTTATCCTAGAGAAATGTTTCACCAAGAATCAGATGTTCGGAAAGGCAGTTCCATGGCGGGAGGACAGCCCTGGATGCCTGCGCAGCTCTTGATTCCCCAACTTACTTTCCATACAGCTTCTGGATAATGCTGTGCCTTGATACTGGTGCTCTAATGGCCACAATATCCTTGTGAAGTCAATGCAATTCTACAACTGTTTCAACAGGACCTGGATATCACCCTCTGTTTTTTCAGGAGCTAAATATAAATCCATGTGATTGATGTGCTTAATTAATCTACATTACTCTGTCAAGTCACAGTTAGATATGACTTGGAGTCAATAGAAAACAAATGCAGTTAATCCAGATTAATTTTTTTCCTCATTTATGAAAAATAGTATTTTAAACATTAAAAGAAGAAGTTTCTGGAGAAGCACTTTATCACAGGGAAAATACTTGTGTGACTGATGACACCATCATGTGGTACTTCACATCATATTACATAGTAAGAACATTGTGACATTAAGTGTCATAAATTAAGGGGGCTGAACTCCTGTCTCTTCTGCATCTTAAGCCTCAGAAGCAGAGGACAGAGCCATGCTGGTCTCAGCTGCTTTGCACATGGGTCACAGGGGTCTAATCTGGGTGCTTCTAACGTAACAACTTTACCTGTAGATCCTGGTGGGCCTCGGGGTCCTTGTGTTCCAACACCTGGATTGCCTTTTTCTCCTTTCTCACCTGGTAAACCTAAAGAAATAGTACTCATCAGAGTCACATTTTGATCAAAACTGTGTGCAGTGTTTATTATTTAACCAACATTATAGTTCCTTATGTTATTTTTCATCTAAAAACAGGTGGCAGAGAAGGAAGGAGGTAAAAATAAAGCATTATCTGGTTCTTTCTCCCTCCGTTCCCTGACAGCCTCTCAAAGGAAACACGGCATTCCTGGGGTCTTAAACATTCCTGCTGCCATGGTGGTTTCATCGGGGTGGCATGCAGAGGCATCGGCCAGTTTCCAGGCTGCACTTCCTGCTGGAAAGCTGCCTCTGGACTATACCAAGGTACAACTATTGTATGTCAGAAGAATCCTCAGAGCCTCACAAAGCTGTCTATAAATTCCTGCATGGCTCTGAAAAGTCAGATTTTTAATGCTACAGCCAATTTTCCTTCAAACATTCACCCACCAAACAGTGGTTCCGCATAAGATGGTTCTACACATAAATGGAGAGATTTAGCACAGGTTACTGCAGTCCTGCTAAATGCAAGACAGGAGTTTCAGCAGTCAAAATCTGTCCCCCTGAAGCCCAATCTAAGTTTCCCACTCATGAAACTCTGATGTTCCAGCATGCACAGCCATTGAGCTGTGTTCCTGTGCTTGCTCATGGCCCTACATTTCTATCATTGGGTCTGATCCATGGAAACCACGGATCTTGTAACCCAGAGAAGGTACAACTTTCTTTCAGTTTTCCACCTCTTTCTGCGCCACTACTATGGCATCCTCTAAAAATTCCTTCTATACATAGCGATCACAATAAGTGGTGTCAAACTAAAGTAGGTGTCAAAACCATGAATTCCAGACCCTGAGTTTCCACCGGTGACTTGGAAACTCTCATAAAGTCTATGTTTGATTTGGATGGTTCAAAGACACCAAATCCAGGCTGGTTTGTGGGACATCCCCCCCATTTTCCAGACTTGCCAGCACTGGTAATTGCTTTCACTGCTTCATAACTTCCACACGTTCAGAGTCAATGCTAGTATAGAGCACCTTCATGAAAGCAAAGTAGAAAGAAAACAGTTGTTGCCCTTGATGGGGTACTATCTGCAATTTAAACTGACTGGCTCCCTTCCTTCCCTTCTGCTCAGGTAACTGTTACCTCTTAGGGAAAAACATCTAGAGGGCACCTTAGTTTTGCAAGGAGCCATATTTTCTTTTAACTTCCTGAGGTTTTTCCATAGAATCATAGAATAATTTGTGTTGGAAGGGACCTTAAAGACCATCTGCTTTCAATCCCCCCACATTCCCCTGCCATGGGGACACCCCAAGTCGTCTCCTCAGAGATGCTCTGAATCAGTTCTCTGCCCAGCCTGTATTTGTGCTTGTGATTGCTCTGACCCAGGTGCAGGACTTGGCCTTGTTGAACTTCAGGAGGTTCACACTGGCTCTCCTCCTTAGCCTGACAAGGTCCCTCTGGATGACATCCCTTCCCTCCAGTGTGTAGACCGCACCACACAGCCTGGTGCTATCAGCAGACTTGCTGAGGGTGCATCAATCCCACTGGCTATGTCACTGATAGACATGCTAAATAATACCCACTCCTGAGGAAATATACTCGTCACTGATTTCCACGTGGCCATCAAGCCATTGACTGCAGCTTTTTGAGTGCAACCATCCAACTAATCCTTATCCACCAGTTAGTCCATCCATCAAATCCATGTCTCCCCAGTTTAGACACAAGGATGCTGTGCGGGACAGTGTCAAACACTTTGCCTAAGTCCAGGCAGACATCAGTTGTTCTTCCCTTATTCACAAACGCTGCAACCCCATCAAGGAAGACCACCAAATTTCTCAGACACGATTTGCCTAGTGAAGCCATCTTGGCTGCCACCAATCACCTCTTTATTTTCCATGTGCCTTAGCAGAGTTTCCAGGAGGAACTGCTCCATTGTGCTGCTGGGCACTGAGATGTGACTAACTGCCCTATAGATCCCAGGGCCTTCCTTTTTTCCTTTTTAAAAAATTGAGTTATGTTTTCCCTTTTCCAGACAGCAGGAACTTCACTGGAGTGCCACAACTTCTCAAGTATGACGGATAATGGCTTGGCAACTAGATCTGCCATTTCCCTCAGGTTTCACAGATGTGTCTTTGTCAGGTGCCATGGACTTGTGCACCTTCGGGCTCCTTAGATGATCTCGAATCTGATCTTCTCCTACAGCAGGCATTTCTTCATTCATCCAACTTTCTTGAGCCCCTCTTTCCTCCAGGGCTTTATCCCAACATTCTCATCCAAGCACATATCTGAAGACATCAAAGTCTGCTCTCCTGAAGTCCAGGGTAGCGAGCTTGCTTTACATCCTCCTAACTGCCCTAAGGATCTTGAACTCCACCACTTCATGGTCCCTGCAGCCATGGCTGCCCTTGAGCTTCACATTCTCCAACAGCTCCTCCTTGCTGGTGAGGAGCTGTAAGGTAAGGTTCAAGGTCCAGCACAGCATCTTTCTTCATTGTCTCCTTCTATCACTTGGAGAAGTAAGTTACCATAAATGCACTCCAGGTTATGCCCTGATGTGTTGTCCCTCCAACAGATATTGGTGTCCCCATGAGGACGAGGGCTTGTGAACGTGAGGCTGCTCCCATATGTCTATAGAAGGCCTCCTCTGCTTGATCTTATACAGACTGTTTCAGACTTTCAGATTATAAAGTGTCCAAAAGGTAAGTTTCAGGAATTTTAAACCCATGGCCTTTGGTAGCCCTATATCCTAAATCTCACTGAAGGTCAATGGGTCTTCAGTATTTAAATGACTTAAGTATCTTGAAATTTGCTAACATCTTTTGTTCTGGGACTCATAGCAATGCTGTGCATGGGATTTCTGCTCTCAAAGACTGCCATCCAAGTCCAGGATGAACCTCCTGCTTGAAATTTTGTTAGCATTTGGTTAGCAGAGACTGCAGTTTCAGTCAGAAGGGCTATCCAGAACCCTTGATGAATGATTGCATTGTGTAGTGTATGTAGGAGCAGTCCCCCAGTGGCATATATATGTTCTAACCTACAGTTATATTCCTGGGGGAGCCTACCAAAAAAACTACAGCATCTGTGATCAGCAACTGAATTCCACTCATTTTAAAGACAAGTTTATCAGGCAAACCTCTTGTCCTGCATTACAAATGCAGTTTCCAGATACCTAATATTCGCTTATCCATGGCTTGCTTCAAACATATGGAAAGACTCCTCTGTGGCAATTCACTACTACTGCTGGAGGCCTTTTAACAAGGTAAACATGTCTAAATTGTCTTTTACCATACATGACCTGAAAGGAAGTCCTTGCCAAATGGCAAAGTCGAAGTCTGTATGTGTGGATTGCTTTGATCAGAAGAAGACTGGCCCATGATAACAATCTGGAATCTACACAGATGTTTAGTACAAGGACCATTCGTCATCCTACTGTCCGATAACATGACATGGTGACTTCAAAGACAATGGCCACAATGTTTTCAAATCACAGCCTTCCATGCACTCAATTATTATTCTTTACATGTGCAAGAACACACACCCATACGTGATGTTCACAGAATAAACTGCAGTAAGGAATTATAAATATGGAAC
Organism: Pezoporus wallicus; assembly: GCF_028554395.1. Lineage (NCBI taxonomy): Eukaryota > Metazoa > Chordata > Aves > Psittaciformes > Psittacidae > Pezoporus > Pezoporus wallicus. Next base: position 1,047,410 of record NW_026639618.1, read on the forward strand.
AAATCCACTCAGGCTTAGAATAAAACGTTCATTCTGGAACAAGTTATGAAGCTCTTGCACAGAGCAAACCTTTGAAATCACATGGATATCAAGTTCCTAAAGCAAACATGCTGAAGGCCAAGATACAAGTCTGTTTCAGGTTTCTTTTAGTCTAATTTCCAGTAAAGTTTACCCAAGTGAAAGAGAACATAAACACTGCAGCAAGAATCTCACATGAGTTAAAATCGAGCAATCCATGAGCTTCCCTAATGGACTTTCCACCAAAGCTCTTTAATGGAAGTAAGTTAACAGATTCACAGACCTCTTGGTCATAGTTAATGGCTCCCTCCTATAAATGATGGAAGATTCAAAATTCACCAATTTTCACTTTATACAAGGTCATCTTTGCATTTCATGGGAGCTTAGCTTAAGAAAGTCCACTAGACAAGACATCATTCTGCGTCTAAGTTACTGCAATGGTTTATCACTGTCAGGGGTAAAAGTATGTATCAAAATCTGTCATTTGAGTTAGTGGCTTCCAATTCTAGTAACTTTTGTATTTGTGCTCTGGACATATTTCAGCAATACCATCAAACTGTCTCTCCCCTTCACACTAACCACTTTTTTATGTCTTGTCCCCATCCAAAATAAGCAATGGCTTGGGGTCAGTCCCATGGAGATCACAAGCACCTGAAATCAATTACTTCCAACGCTCCGCTAAAGGCACCTCTGATAGCACCAGTTATGAAAGCTAAGCCCAAGATCATGAACACATTCTATAGCAAATCTAATGTCTGCATGAAAGGAAAGCTGAGGTATTGCTTATTTATTTATGTCTTTAAGAGAATATTGTCCTGTGAGGAGAACTGCAATTAAATATTTGCAATTAAATACCACGATTAAGAAAAATTAAACTGCCACAAAAAATCTCCTTCCAAAATATTCAGTTGTAACCATATTGTATAATAGCACAGGATGATTTTGTCTTTTATTATTCAGATGAAGTTAAAATTGGAAATAAAGATATGTAATTGACTCAACTGGCAAAAGTTCCATATAATTCCACTGGAATTTTGCCATTAGAGCTGTAAACATGTGGCTTTTGATAACACATGTTTAATGAACGCTTTCATAGGAAGCCAGGAAGAGAATATGGATAAAGCTGTACTTGAGAATAGTGACTTTCCCAGGGACAGCTTAGGTATTTACTGTATTTTAATCATAGTGGGATCTAGTGAGCAGCCACAGGGTTTGTGCATGACTTCATAAGAGCTGAAGTACACCCGATAGTAGTAGAATAACTACACTTTCACAGCATCTGAAAGGCAGCAGTTCCACAGTATAATTTTTACTACAGTTTTCACATTTTTCCTCAAATTGAGGAAACTACCCAGATATTACAAAAATAACTGAGAGGGGAGGGGATGAGATGAAAAACCCACACTGAATCTTTCCTTTTTAATATTATTTTGCAGAATCCCAGCTACTTCCTGAGCACTCAGAAGCCAGACATGAGTTATTTGAGTCTCAGTTCATAAAAATAAAATCAAAAGATGTTCAAACTAGCTGAAATAAAACCAGAAAACACTGCTGTGAACTAGTTACAACTAAAATAGAGATGAGTGCTATGAACAATCAGCGTTTGGGTTTGGGTTTTTTCCCAACATCCTGTATTTATGTAAATATGGAATAGAACAAAATTCTATTAATTTATCTGGTATTACGTACTGTAGGCCTCCTTAATCTTTAAATCACTAATCCAGTTCAAATGGCCAGTTGTGGCACCAAGAAAATGTTATTGTTGCTAACAAACACTGAGGTTGCCAGGGATGTTCCTTTCCACATCATTAGAAAAATGCAACAGATAAGATCTCACAGTGTACAGCTAAAGAAATAATTAACTGGCAAAACTAAATAACAAATGTCTTGGTGTGATTCTAATCCATTCACTTATGTCTACACTGGATAAAAGTAGATCTTGGCTGGCAGCAGACACCGAGAACTGAATCTGTCAAGAGAATGACTTATCCTTTCCCACCGAGGTGGTCTTCTGTGGAAGGACCAGCCCAGTGTGTTACTCGTGGGAGAACACATCCAGGAACGGGGCACTCTGGACCTAGGAGTTCAAGTGGAGGTTTCTAATGAAACTCCAAAACACTCTCTCAATCGAAGCCTCTTTTCAAAGCATCTGATTAACGCCTGGCAGAGTGACAAGGTAAACAAAGGAAAAGAAGCTATTGGCCAGGCGAGTTAGCAGAGAAGTTCACTGATGTCAAGATCTCTCACTGCTGCTGTTCTCCAGGAAAGCTCTCGTGGTGTGTGATTTCTGACCAGTTCCACGCACTGCTTTCAGGATTTCCCTGTTCTTGCAGGCTGGGATTGAATGGCTGGTGGGCAGGAGAGGCGTGCAGGATGAAACATCTAACCTCCCCTCACCTTTTCTCTTCCCACTCTACCAGCACCCTGCCACTCAGCTTAGAGCCAGTAACAAGTTCTTGCAGTAATCCCAATAGATGGAACTGTGAGGAGAAAAAAGCAATGCTAATAGATAAACAGGTCTTTTTTCCCCTTCTAATATCTATTACTTTTTAGCATGCTATATGCACTCTCTCAGGACAGGACTATATATTGTGACTTGCTGAACAAGTTAAATACAAACAATGCTTCAGAACACAGCAAGGAATGGGGTCTGAGTCTATTTATCCTCCTCTGTCCAAGTCACTGGAAATTAAAACCTCTTCCATCCAGAAGCAGAGCAATTTTAGTCTGCTACTTCACTGTTTGATATGTAGCTAGGAACCAAGTGATTTACTTCACTGTATGATATGTAGTTAGGAACCAAGTGATTCACAATGCACAAGAAACTTTCAATCATTCTCCATAAGCATGAAGGTGATAAAAATAATTTTCACTTTTCACTGCTACATTTTGGGGTTAGCTTAGAGCAATTCCTTAGAAATGGATTCTGAAATACCCCAAGGGTCTGTACAACTCAAAAGGTATCTTCCTGCTCGATAAACCGTTACTGCATCAAGCACACATCGGTCTAAAATTTCAGTTGCTTCTGAAGAAATTAAATCCTCAAGGACAAATAAATTACCCTATATTTTTACCTAGTTTCTGAATGAGCTCCTTCGTCTTCTTTCTAGATTCTGTGCAAGGCTCCAGTTACATGAATGTCCTAAAATTCATTTTCACCCAAATAAACTAGGCAATTATTTTGTCTGTAAGTTTACATGTGGATTCTTTATTCCTAAAAGAGTCTCACTTTAAGCTGTAAATACTGTAAAGACTCCCAACATTTGGAATCACATTTTACAAAACTCAGCAGAGAGCTCCGGCTGACTGATTATAGTTCTTGAAGGATGCTCAGCAGGAGCTTGCTCTCTACTTAATATAAACTCCCCACAAGCACTACCTGCCAAAACCAGTCCCTTCTAACATCAGTTATCTATGTAGAGAGGAAAAGAGTAATATTCTTTTTTAACGTGTTTTTACTCTTTCTGTACCCAATCTATTGCCAGTGCTGCTTCCTAAATATCAAAATTATTAGCAGTGGGTTAACCCACATCATGTTTTATTTAAATGACTACATCTAATCACACTGTAATTTCATAGTAGTACAACGTGTGTCTGGGCCTCAGCACAATAAATGTAATGGAAAATAGATGCTAAATGCTGGACAGATTTCCCCTTTGATAGCCTGGCACTTTGGTTCCTTTGTTCCTGCAGCCCTAGCAAAACATTCTGTGACAGTCCCTGCCTGGGAAGCCATTTAAAATACACTAGTATTAGTATGGAAACAACTACCCTGAAATCTGCATTCAGTCTCTCCAGATCACCCCTTAAATTTAGCTCCTCATTTGCTGCCTCTTCCAATTTTCATGGTATCACAGAATGGTTTGGGTTGGAAGGGATCCTAAAGCTCACCCAGTTCCAACCACCCTGCCATGGGCAGGGACACCTTCCAGTAGACCAGGTTGTTTAAAGCCCCATTGAACCTGGCCTTTTTTCTCTACTGGTCTCACACTCTCTCATTTCTCCTACTTTCTTGACGATGTCTGGTCCTTGCTCAGCTGGAGCAGGCAGTAGCATGACTGAAAGGTCAGTACCCTAACCCTTGCCTCTTGTTTCAAGATGGTAATTAGAATTACAGTCTTGAGAGGAAGAAAGGAACCACACACTCATAGGTTCAGTCAAAGACATTCTTTAACTCTGGTCATCATGGCTGCTGTGAACTAGACCTGTTAAGCTCCTGAACTGAACAGCCTTCATAGCAATTCATTTTTAAAACCCTACTTAGCAGACTTCTTAACAGCAGCAGCAATTCATTGCTTTTGAATATCACACTTGTCTTTGGGTTTTTTGGTCACTTCCTTGTGTGATGGTCTTAAAAGCACTTTCACAATTACAGATCAACTCAGTACTACCTCTGTGAGATTAGTGCTACTCTGGTGCACCAGAGATTGCCAGGGTTGCACAGAGGAGTACATTAAAACATGGAGTTTGTTACTTTATTAGACAATGCCTGTGGAGGGAAGGAAATAGGGATCAAGCCTACACATAAGAATAACTGTAAATCAACATTTGATTGTATTACTTCTCTCTGATCTCACCAATTCCTCTCCTTAATCCTCTCAACCCCTGATAAACTATGAATTTTCACCTTTTCTTATCAACATTGCTCTTGTCAGATAATCCTAATTTAGAATTATTCAGACTGAAACATTTCAAGTTTAGCAGAAAAGCTCGGTCTTTCCCCAACATGGACCTATCAGTTTGCAGCTTTCTTGTCCACTTGTCTTTTATAAGCTCCTTTGCATATACATGTAGAGATTCATCTCACTTCAGAGTTCTACTAAGATGAAAGCATGATGTGATAGGATGTGCCCAATTAGGTGCCACCAGTACTCAGCAGTTTAGGTATTAAACCTCTATCTGATCCTGCCAAATCATGTTCAGCAAAGCCTACATTGCCTTCATGACACGTCTCCAGAACTTTCATTATGGTCTGTGTTGAGCTCACCAACCAGCTAGTGAGAAGACTGTTTCTCTCACATTTACACAGGAGACAGAAGCCATCGGAATGCATCAGACACAGGAGTTACGTATCTGTATACGTGAAGTAAGAAGCCTACCTCTTTCTCCTGGTCTTCCTGGTTGACCAGGGCTTCCTGGAAACCCTTGCATGCCTGGTGATCCTTGCTCACCCTGTGGCCCTGGAGCCCCTGGCCGACCTGGCTCACCAGGAGGTCCTGCGATGGTTCGTGTTGAGACAGACTGGCTTGGAATCTGGTTCAGAATCGAGTTATATCTTGCCATATGACCTGGCAGGAAAAGAAATATCATCATTTTCAAGTTTCAGTGAAGAATCCAGCTCGCTTGAGTTTGAGCAGAGCACTGGCAGGTCCTCAAGGCTGTGGTCTGTCATGCTTTGATAATAAGAAGTTGTGTGCTTGGTGGAAAAATAGTGGTTTAGGGAGTACAAAGAAAATGGAAGAACTATTGTGTAGAATTTTAATTCCTTGCTTTGGGGGGGGGGGTTCATGTCTATAAATATTTAAAAGTGTTACAGCAGAAACTTCTGTATACTGTAATAGTTTGGAGACAATTCAGGTTGTTTTTTTTTAGATGGCTGATGCTAATCAGCTCTAGTTAGACATAAATCCAGGTGAACATAAATCTAGTTGGCATATAAATCTTGACTGTCTAGCCTAAAACAAACAGATCCCCTTGGATGCTTTGAAAAGCATCATATTTGTAATTGTGGCAGGAAAAGATCCATTCTAGAGATATAAGTATATTAACTATTTATGTACTTACCCTGGATGAGTTGTTCACACACTTGACGAGCAACAGCACGTACCATTGCTTGGGACTGGAGATCACCCTGGATAATGACAGCAGCAGTGTCAAAACACAATTTGCATCATTTCTGTCTTGAAAATGCTTAGAGCAATGAAATGCATTTACTATCCCTGAGAGATTATATCCTCACAGATGAGAATAAAAGCCAAATAAGTTTTGAGATTCCCCTGGTTCCCATTACTGGTTTTAGCCAGCAAACAGAGGTCTGAGAAGATAACCCCAGTGATAGATTTGGGAATATGCTTAATGCCACATACTTCTCACATTCAAACCATTAATATAGCTATATATAAGACAACGTCTGGAAAAGAAGAAAAGTTTTCTTGATTGCATAGGGAAAACTATTGTGCTGGTAAACAGAGAAAGATAAAATGAGAGATAAAAATTTTTGTGAGAGAGAAAGCTAGACGGGAAGAAAAAAAAATGGTGGCTAACAGGAACATAGACTTACCCGCTCACCCCTTTCACCCTTAGCTCCAGGAGGACCCTATGGAAAAATTCAATACAAAATGAACTCTCATTTTGTTCTCACTCAAAATTTTTAACATCCAAACATTATCTCCCTTGCAGCATCACAGTAAAAAGAGAAAAAGTAAACAAGGTTTCAGGAAGTTATGTGACAATAACAAATATACTTTTTCTGTTCCAGTACTCAACAAAACAATTTACATGGCAACAATGACTTTCTCAGGGGTTTATCACAACTGAATTCTCTTGTTTAAAATGGCAGCAAGGGCAAGTGGCCAGATGATGCATTTCACATGGCTGAAATGGGTCTAATTATCACTGAGTATAAGGAAGAGAAGGCTGATGGTAGACAAAATATCATTCTGAAATTCATAGCATTTACTGCACCAATACTCTGCATCCACTATGAACAAAGTCAGCTATGGGATCAAACTGGGAAAACTGAGTATGACATTAAAGATGATGTAATACTATAGTGATGTCAGGGATCATTATGGAATGGAGGAAGTTGTCTATAGCAGTTACAACTTCACCAGTGGAGGTTTTTGGAATAGGCTAGACCATCTTTCAGGAACTCCTGAAGCAAGGAAAGGTCTATGTGACTGATGCATGGTTAAAGCACAGCTTATTCTGGCCTGGGAAAGAATCTACAAAGATTGGAAGGTTATTTCTATGTCGCTTTTCTATTACTCTACATTTAGAGAAAGGCCCTTACTGAAGCTCAGTACCTTTTCCCTCACCTAGCTGTTTTTTCAGAACTGCTAAAACCCAAACATTCACAGCAGAGCTTTTACCTAACTCATAGGAACAGCAACACTCAAGGATATTTAGTTCGATATCTGGAACATGTGTTTGGACAGGAACTGAAAAGTCAGCATGTCACACATTGATAGTAATGAGTTCCATAGCTCATCAAACCTCCTCATGATTACACTTACTTAGAAACTATGCAGAATTGGGTATTAGGTTATTATCTTTGCTTATATATTATCAGTTATTTCCACCTAACCAAATAAAAATGCTTGCACTGGACAAAATCTCCAAAGCAAACTGGATTTTGAAAGAAAAAATGAAAATAAATCTATTCTACAAATCAAGTCAGAAATACAAAATTGTCCCATGTCTTTAAATAGAACATTCACTGTGACATGTAAAAACAATTAGAAGGCTTTATAATTAATAAAGCGATCAAATGCTAAAATGTGAATACAAACTATTATCTGTCATTGGAACTGTTACAGAACAAAAGAGGTCCACTGTAAATCTCTTACATAATCTGCAATCTCATTCTATAGTTGTAGTTCTTTCTTCTAATTAGACTACTTGGGGGGGTTATAATAAATTAAAATATCTGAAAAACAAACTTAGCATTAGAGGTTCCTCATACTAATTTTCAGTACAGAGGGTATAATTTTCCACTCAGTGAAACCGATGGTCAGATTTATAATAACATCCTAGAAAAAGCCCTGATCAGTACTCAGTTGTTCTGCTGTAAACCCATGAAAGCCAGTTTTTATTAATGCAATATTTTCACAATTTGAAAATCAGAATAATATTTTGGAAATACTCAAGTTAATAAATGGCAGACTTCAATTGCCAGAGAGTTGTCTGAATTGGAAAGGGAAAAAAGGAGAAAGTAATTACACACAGACTACAAAGTCACATACTGTTATGTTTTTAACTTCCGTAATTTAATCTCATGTTGTGACTCTCTAATCTCTATATTCCAGATATCATATGTAAGATCAGCAAATAAATTTAATCATGAAGAATGAACAAAGAATGACCAATCTGCTGTTTCTCTTAGCCACTAACTGCAAACAGATCGTTAACTATAAATATGAAGGGGTTCTGTAAAACAGCAAAACCGGGATCAGAAATGAATTAATACACAACAGCAAATATAGCAATAGTAATTGATTTTACTCACAGGAGCTCCAACATCACCTTGTGGCCCTTGGCTTCCAGTAACACCTGGAACACCTGGAGCACCAGGTATACCCTACATGAAGAGAAACAAAACAGTGGTGATGACAATCGACATCCATGAATCCTGACGAGAGAAATACTCTGTGATGGGGAAGTGCACACAACTGCCAGTCAAAGACTAGAGATGCTGGGAGAGAGGACTAAGTAGTACATGTTGCAGGTAAAAGAGCATCAAAAGCATAGCTCTGAGAAAAGCACTTGAGAAAAATGGATGTGTGTTGCTTGCTTTCTGGAACAGTCACAGATTGCTGAACCCCTGGACTAAATCCTGTGACATTACTACCATGTTCAGGGGGGGTGACTCAGAATATTCTTTGTAAAAAGAAGAGGTTTTCTTGGAGCATACTCAATACAATCAGCAGCTTCACCGAATGACTTAAATCTACCAAGAAGGCATTAACTTTGAGTGGCTGCCCTACCTGAGAAGGCAGAATTAGAATCAGATGAGACTGATTCTGGAGGCAACATATGTCTTGCTGTGACGGCTGAATGTGTCCTCTGCTGTCTTCCTTGATTACTCTATGAAAGCCTTCGAATATATACACTCACCTCCACCCCAAAACAAACTTGGTGGTTCATTTAACTAATAATCCTAACTGGAATTTCTCATAAGAAGAAAGTGTTTCAAATGTTAAGAGCACTAATTCTCTTTATATAGTGCAGGTACTTGACTAAGAGCAAAAAAAAAGCTATGTAAAGCAATCAATCTATTGATGGAACTCTCTCTCCTTCCCATGTGAAACATTTTTTCCTGAGTAAGAAAAGAGTAAAAGTGGAAAGAAATGATGTGAGACAAGCAGCTCTCTGCCAACCACATGCGTCATGAGAATTTCAACTTCTAAGGAAAAGCCTTGGCCTTGGGTCTATCCACTGAATCCTAGATAACAGTGACCTACCATCCCCCCAGATCCTGCCTTTACAGTAACAAATTCCATGGGCCGTACTCACCGTTGGGCCAGGAGGTCCTTGTGGGCCTGTGGGTCCATCTTTGCCAGGAAGGCCCTATAAAAGAAAAATATATGCACTTTTACCAGCCTTTTGTATGTACTTCAGGAATCTGTTCCATTTCATCCAGAAGACCTTTTTTCTCCTTTTTGTTCTTTGCTTTTTCTTAAATTAATAACTGGCACCAGTTGTTTCTTAAAAGAAAATTCTCTTATTTGCTGAAAAGGTGTTATGGTGTCAGGGATAGAAAAAATCCAACTAATCTCACAATGCTTTTGAAGTATGAAGCAGCAATGCAAAACTCTTCATACTGGCAATTTTCACCTTTGAGTGAATTTCACTTGCAATGCTGCTGCCATGAGGTAAATGAGAGGGTTGCTGTCAAGCGTTGTACCACAAGACGGGTCACACTTCTACATCTGTTCTCACTGGCTACAACTATTCACAGTCCCACTGATTAAGTGCTGAAAGAGCCTATCTCTCTGCCCTGCAATACTCTTCATATGTACCAGCTATCACCAAGGTCCTGATTCAGGAAGCAGCAAGAACGCTCATGTGGTTTACATTATGAATGTGCTTCAGAGCTTCCAGAAATGAGAGCCAAAAACTAAAGATAACTTGGAAACTGGAAATCAAGCACATCATAGAAAAAAGACTGACCAGATGTAGAAGAAAATACACTATTAATAAAGTATTCTTGCAAATTAACCAATATGCACATTTTGTAACCACATGCTATAAAGCATAGGTTTCTGACCAGGCTGGTGATAAGTCAATTCCTCAATTACTACACAGCCTAAAAAGGAGAAATGCGATCTTATCTCTGGCCCAAGACCACAATATAGAGGTGAGAGCAGAAGGGAAGAGAGGGCATGGAAGTGTTTATGCTGACACACAGTAAAGAACATTCTAGGCCTCAGTATCTCCTAGAGCTTCAGAAAAGAAAAATCACAACTTTTTCATTTTGTCCTGTTTTTTCCTGAAACTTTATTTCTGACATGATTTTAGTAATGAGCATAGCATGAACTACTACTTCTATGCTTTGTGCAATTTGGAAACTGTGATTCAAACCTGCTATCATATGGCATGAAACAGTGGCTGGGGAATGTTGCCTTCCATGTACCTGGAAAACATTCTTTACAATTCCACTAAAAGGGTGTTCGCTGATAAATTAAGCCACAACATAGTAACTCATGTTACCTACTCATCCTTGGAGCTGATAAGGAAATGCTTTCCTATTTCTCAGTGCAGCCAGATGGCTCCTGAAGCTTCAAGGACCAAAGCAGCTCCCCTGTCACAGTAAGAACTAAAGAAAATGTAACAGCAAAGGGGCACTGTAATAAAGATACTAATAGTGTCTGTATCACAGTAGTTATAAGACATATACAGAGAAATGATTACAAGCCTAGCTCAATTAAATAAACGTGCAAAGGAAAGTTTGTTCAATGCTTTAAAATTGGTGATTCTAGAGGAAATAGAGAATGGTATAAGGAACTTTGAAATGCATTAAAAATTATAAAATAAGGGTTTTGACAGTCTCTGGAAGAAGCATTTAGTTGTGAACAGTGTTTTAAAAAAATCAGTGATAACTATTCACAGTTTTATAATAACATGGAAGTCCCTAAAAAGATAATGCAAACTAGAGAGTACACAGTAAAACCTTCAGGAAGATTGATATCTTTCACTTTTTGAAGCAAAGATTTAAAATCTGCATTTATTTTTGATCAGTCCTAAAGGAGGATGAAAACTGATCTCATTTTCTTAAGGGCTTATTTTAACTCGGAGGAGCGAAATGCAGAGCTTTCCATTGCCTTCTAGGATCTAGTGTGGATTCCCACAAACTTATAAAGAAAAATTATACTGTATGTCCCTCCCTTCTCCCATCACAGTCAAAGAATAGGACTAACATTATGATCAGAATGGAATTTTCATTGAGTATGTTCCAAAGTTTCTTTCTTCTGAGCAATATCCTTACTCTTGGCTGCTCAAGAATCATAGAATCATAGAATAGTTAGGGTTGGAAAGGACCTTAAGATCATCTAGTTCCAACCCCCCTGCCATGGGTAGGGGCACCTTACGCTAAATCATATCACCCAAGGCCTCGTCCAACCTGGCCTTGAACACTGCCAGGGATGGAGCATTCACAACCTCCCTGGGCAACCCATTCCAGTGCCTCACCACCCTAACAGGAAAGAACTTCCTTCTTTTATCCAACCTAAACTTCCCCTGTTTAAGTTTTAACCCGTTACCCCTTGTCCTGTCACTACAGTCTCTAATGAAGAGTCTCTCTCCAGCATCCCTATAGGCCCCCTTCAGATACTGGAAGGCTGCTATGAGGTCTCCACACAGCATCTCCTGTCTATTCTCCTAGGATTAATTCTCTTGCCACTAGGTCTGTATTCCTTGCCCACAAAAAAATTGCCTCCTACTGTATTTGTTAGATGTGAAAATTCCTATATGCTTATAGAAGAAGTCAAAGAAAGGTTAGGTTCAAGCATGAGTATTTGACAATACCCATTCTGTCTTGTAGGTAAATAACCAAAGATACTTGTTTATGCTGCCAACAGGGTTTGAAGATGGTGTTACTCAGACCATCCAGTGCCCTGAATGGATCTGATACTCATTCTGAACTTGTGAGTAGTGAGCAGAGATTACCAGGTACCAGGAAATGGGCAGGAAGACTGGGAATGTATTTCTTCTGGCACTTTCCGCCATAACTTTTGGTCTGTGTAATGCAAAATTAAACAGAACACTGTGAGAATTCAGAGAGTTGTTTTCTGAGCACTGAAGCCTTAAGATGTTATTTAGTCTCCAATTTATTGAAGTCTTCTCTTAGCTTAGCCATTTCCAGAATGACTGGGAAAATTATACAGCACAAGAGCACTTCCTCTGATGCAGTTTCACCTAGGATAGAAATGATTCTGTACAGAGCTGCTGAATCTCCTCCATGGAGCTGCATGTCCAAGAGCAGGACAGGACAGATTTTGATGTGTGATATCAGTTGTATGACGGTTTAGAATCAAGGTGCATATTATTTTGGAACATTAACTTAGGACATATTTTGCTAATAGCATGAACAAAGTTATAGAGAAATATAGTGTAACTATGACAGATTTTATTATGAGGGATTTTATTTGCCAGAATACAAACGTAACCGGAGAATGTAGGCAGCACTTGAATCCCTGTAAAGACTCAAGTCTGCTGAAGTCGGTACTGCTGCTAACCTCACTATAAACTCTTTAGCTTTTGGTAGCCTGGAATTTTTAGAGGCACTTGTGGAGAGGTGATTTTTCAAGTAGGACTAGATACTGGCAAAACCTTAACTGCAGCTACTGAACCCAGGCTTGAAAGAATTTCACGTACAGCCTTTAAGAAAACGCTGCAGCCTGGGACCCACGACTGCCTCATGGTTTTATTTATTTCTTTTCTTTTTCTGATGAAAATTTTAAAAATAAGTGTTCCTCCTTTCAAGCTGAACCACTGTGAGCATCAGAGAAACTTTACTAAACACTATCTCGGGCTATTAATCCAAGGAGTAGCTTGCAAAAGATTTTCACCAACACGAGCTATTTTAAATTCAAGCTAACCTAGAAACATTGGGTTAAATGTTGCTCAGAACACAGAGCCTTTATTTAACCGAAGCAGGCTAGTTTTGTCTTAACACATAATGATGCTGTCTTAGCATTTCCTCTCTTCCTTGTGAAACTACCCGAGCCATCTAGAAGCTGATAGTCTGAAACTACCTTACTATTAATTCTTCATAATTTAAAATACGTATTTCTTGCATATCTGTTGTCAATCGGTCATATTTCTCCTCCAATATTTGTGGTATGCTCTTAAGATTAACATCTGGAAGATAACACTCCCTGCCTTCTGTATCTGTGTCCCTGTGACTATGCCTTTGGTTGCATATTAGACAAGTCATTAAAGAAAAAGATGTGACACAGCTCTGATCACCATACATAACTGCATTTCTGTGGCATTGTGGAAGAGTACCAGGGGTTCCTACCGGACAACAGGTCAACAGGTAGGGGCAAAAAAGTGTTACAAAACTATGAAAGCTAATACTGCCATGGGCTGCTCAGAGGGCTTATGGAATCTTCATACTTGGAAGCCTTCAAGGCTCAGCTTAATATGGACCTGAGCAACCTGATCTGATCAGACCAGTTTTGAGCAGACTGTTGAACTAGGTGACCTCTGAAGGTCCATCCCAACTTTAATTTTATGATCCTATAAATCCCATTAAAACAGTAGGCATCTAAACGCCCTGCTTCTGATCTGTGCTATCCCCTGAACAATGTCCTGAAAGAGCTGGCCCAGCTCAACACTGCAAAGAATGACAAGCATTAAATGGCAAAGGACACTAGACAGTGCTCAGAATTATGTTCTGGCAATATCTAATTTACTTGTCTCTATACAAAGGCCTTATGTCTCAGAGCTGGTCTCTTTGTCTTCCTGCTCTCAGAGTGAGCTGAACAGGAGCCATTAGGAGCTGAAGAAATGTTAAAGAAACTGATTCATCCTCTCTGGAGTTGTGAATGCTCCATCCCTGGCAGTGCTCAAGGCCAGGCTGAACAGAGCCTTGGGTGGCATGGTTTAGTGTAAGGCGTCCCTGCCCATGGCAGGAGGGTTGGAACTGGATGATCTTAAGGTCCTTTCCAACTCTAACTATTCTATGATTCTATCAGTTAGAGATATCTTTCTGCAGACCAGTGTCTTAACAGTTTAACTCTGTGGTCCACCCCCAACATAGCTTCCTCTAGAACTATTTAACTGCTAAGGAGCAACCACTATGCCTCTTTGCCAAGAAGTCTGGCCAGGAGAAAACACCCTGAGGAAACCACCAGGCAACAGTGAGCATCATGGGCGCAAGAGGTACAAACTTGGGAGTCAGAACAGTGGAGAACCCTCCCTATATTGGGTTATCAAGCAGAGCATGCTTGCCACTCAGGATGGTCTATTAGATTTCTTTTGTTGCAGGTTTGTATATCTGTCCTCTCAAGTGGCCTGCGCTTTGAAAGAAAGAACTGGGATTGTGATTGTGACCTGACCTTGGAGAGTAGCCATGAAGATATGGGAAAGGGAAGACCTTTCACCACTCTACTCACACATCACAACAAGGGTCAGTTTCAGTCTGCTTCCAAACCTTATATTCTTGGCTGAAAGAGATGAACCAAGTGCACAACAGAGTCTGATTACTGCCTATGTATGCAATAGAAGCATGATGCTGGTTTGGATTCTCTCGCATGTGCAATTCAAGCTCTATCTTTCAACATTTTATGCCTGGGATAGTTGGTGGAGAAACGCAATCTGTTCGTTTCAGTAAAACTCCTCTATATTGCTAGCTACGAATACAGGACAGCAAGAAAGGACACCAAACAACCTCAGCCCCAGCCATGAAATAAAAAGAAACCATTTTCTATTTTATAAAATCTTTTATAACTGGAAGCTGATGTGAGGGAAGGAGACTGTTCCTTGTGTGTAGTCTGAGATGTAGATTTAAACTAGTTACCAGACAGGTATAAAATATTATCATGGACATTCAGAAAGTTTGCTTTATTATGACAGAATGAATTTTCACTCTGATTCAACCTTCCCATGGTATTTTTATTACATCCCACTCTTTTTCATATGAAAGGCATTTCATTAAGAAAATGATAGAGAGGAGATGCTCTGTTTCGTAATGAGTTACTAAAATCCCAAGAGAAACAAATAAAACAAAGACTAGAAGTTCAGAAATGCAAAATGAACCTTTATAAACTAATTGGTGAATTAACACACTAGGAGGAAAAAAAACACAAACCCTTTTCTCAACTGACTTCAAAAATAAAAACAGCCAAGATGAACACTAAGAATAAAAAAAAAAAAAAAAAAAAAGAGAAGAGAAGGAAAAGAACTGTAAAAGTGAAGTAATTCCAACTACCAGCAACTGTAAGGAAAAAAATCTCCATTCCAGGACTTCTTGAGCCTAACATCCTGCTATACCCAGTTCAGAAAAGCTTTCAGGGATCTCTCAACAGATATCAGTCCCAAGCTTACCTTCCATTAAAATCAGTGTGATTGGGCCATCTGTTTAATTACTTTACAGCACTGGTACCACCGTAATTAAAATATTTCAATGAACAATAAATACTAAAGAGGAAATGACAGCTAAGCTAGAATAACACAGAAATATCAGTTCTAGTAGTTTAATAGCTGCAAGACAGTTTGGCATCTTGGCTAAAAGGAGGAAGCCCAACAAAGGGAACATTATACAAAACAGCAATTTACTTTTCAGGAATTTTCCAGTTCTTTGCTGTTGCTGAAATTATGCCTTTAGAATTAATCCTTTCTTGAGCACTTGGCCTTCAAAGAGACTGCAGTGAAATCATTGGTTTGAATCTTCACCCATTAAAAGCAATTTTATGTTGTCATAACTTCACAGGATTCAAATGAGTTACAGCACCATGAAATTACTATAACATAATTATTTGTTGCCATAGAAATAATTACTGCTGGAAAAATATTGCATGAGGGTCACACAGAGACAGTAACAAGCTAACAGACCCAATTTTATGAGATCTAGGCTATTTATCCACCTCCTTTGATTAACACCAGAAGAAAGTGAGCACATGAACGAAGCATCCATAAAAAATGGCAATTTAGGTAATTGTGCTACATTATTACAGACAACATTGGGGTCTTCTACAGATTTAGGTAATTGTGCTACATTATTACAGACAACATTGGGGTCTTCTACAGAATAAGCACTGCATGACCTTTCCAGGCTGCATCAAATGCCTTTGCTGCACTAGTCTTCCTAATAGCTTTTCTCAGAAATACCACCTCTCTGCATCAGCCTCCTGACTTCCATGTGTGAGACAACTAGATCACTTCTGAACTGCTGGCTGACATCAAGACATGGCTGTGGGTCTCCACTGCTAAATGCAAAGTTGTCTACAGAACACAATAAAACCACGGAGCTTTCTTCTCCTTGAATTGTACAATGGTCCCTGTCCCTCGTGATCAGGAATGCAGGAAGAGGAGGCACATACCACTCACACATACAGCATCTAGCTCCAAGTCACCTCAACCTGGCTATGACCAAGATTAGACAGCATAGTGCAAAAATCCAAATCTCCATCAGGCTTCAGGTCTTTATTAACCTGGGGTGAAGAACTGACACCAGGCATGCGGAATTTAGGGGGGGAAGTTCAAATACAGTCAAAAAGAAGACATTAAAAACATGAAAAATGAGCTACCATGCAGAAGGCATCACACCATTATACAGTAGAAAAATTAATATATTTATCTTCGTATTTCAGCACAACTTAATTAAAAATTAGAAAACTATTGTTCTGATTAGAAGGTTATTAATCTAATGATAATATTGTGTAAAACTTTATTTTAATAAAATTACTTCATTTTCAAGATTTTAGAAAAAAAAAAAATTGCCCAAAATCTACAGTAACTTCATTGGAATTACTTCTATACATAAAGTTATGCCAATGCTTAAGTTCCTAATAATAAGTTCAAATACACACTTTGCTATAGGATTACTTTTTTTACAGCAAGCTCTCAGGTTAATGCCAGAAATCTAAACAAGGTCCAGATTTCTCTGAAGTTCAGGTTACATTAACATATCCAAAAAAGGATCATGAATATGTAAAACTTGTTCAAATGAAACCAAAAAGTCATATTTAATAATAAACTGCTGCTGTAGACAGTAACCCAGTATTATGCTATCAAAAACTTTCCATCGCCTGACTAATAATGAAACAAAAATCTCCCCAAGGAGACAGGGAAAAGGACTTACAGGTTTAACTGCACACATGAATATGGATTTGTTTTTACTGATTCCTAGATAGACTGTAAGTACTTTCATTTGCTCTACCAGAAGCAGAATAAGGTTGATTAAATTTTGGTATTATTCTTTACCTTTTCCTTATCTCACCAGTTTCTACAGGCATTGTTCTACATTCAGTATTAAATTCCCTTGTAGCTGTCTCTTGTATTCATTAATTAGTTAGAAAGCAATTTTAGCTAATTGCATTAGATGGCATACTAATTATGTACCATTTAACCACCATCTAATTTTAAAAGTATTAGCAAACAGACTAATTGGCAGTGCTGGACACAAATGACAATTCCTCCTATCAAAGGCATTAAACATCCATAGTGCGTGGGTCTCAGTTACTCATCTAGTATTTCTTAACCCTAAGCTAGCAGATGGAAGGATACTCCACCCTATCTCTGACTTCTCCTCTGACTGGCACAGCCATATGGGTCTCCAGAAATGTAGAATACAAGTGACGTAAACCATAATAAATCAACCTGGGAAACATAACCATTATGGAATGGAAACTTAAAACAAATGTAAACCATGTTTATTTTACCTTACCCTTTGACCTTGAGCTCCATCTCTTCCAGGTGAACCTGATGCTCCTGGGACACCCTAAGCATTATAAAGGTAGAGCAAATGGTGAGATCAAGTTAACAGAATCCAACTAAACCATTTTCCAGCAAAACTGTATGACATGCTTTTGGATAAAGGGAACTAGGGAGTTCAATAAAGAAGAGATTCAGTAAAGAAGTCATTTCCGTGAAATGAGAGAGGTTTAAACACACTGTTAAAGTGCACAGCCTTCATACCTCACTACTGCCCTACTAAGAACACTGACAATCAAGTCAGGCTTCGTATTCCACTAAGCTGAAAAGAGCTTGATTTCCTACATTATTCCAGTGTCACGTCAGTGTAACTCCACTGCATGGCATCAATACCTTAACCTAATAATACGACTGCTATTTCTCTCTCTCTCTTGTTGCTAAAATGGAGTCTGTTACCGTATTGGTTGAAGTCAGTGCAACAATATCAAAGTGGAAATACCTGCCTGAGCAGGACTACAAGTTACATCCAGCAGTTTGCTGATGTTCAGATGAAACGTCACTCTCTGGCTCATGAGAGCTTCAGAGCAACACTCTGGGACCATTACTGCAGGGTTCACAAGGCTAACAAAACTGATTTATGATGAAAGACTGTATGAGTTCACTATCTGTTGTACCTATGAACGTGTGTGGCACTTGGTAACAACCAACAAATACTAGAGGGGTATAATTAGAGGAAGAGGAGCATCTAAAAAGGAAAGGTGCAAATGACCCTGAAGAGCAGCAATTAATTGGAATGTAATCTCCAGACTGAATACTGAACACCAAACCAAGATTCACTGACTACTACAGCTTTTTAAGATGCCAATCTTGTGAAAGATGGCATCAAAAAGATTATGTGCCTCATCTTTCTTCCTAGATAATTCCAGGAGAAATTTAATGGGTTTAAAGTGAAAACAAGCAGATTATGATTATTCAGTCTGTAAGCAGAAATCTAAAAGTAGGTATTTTTTGAGTCTGTATAGACACTATTTCAGAGTTAAACAGGGTCAGAAAGTAACAATGATTTTGTCACTGCACACTAACACACCCTAAATTCCTGCTCATTCTAAACTTCCATTCAAATTTAAAGCAACAACATGCTTCTCAGCAGTTTTGAATGTGTGCCCTAAATTCACAATGATGTCAATTCAACGTTCAAACTTAGTAAGTGACAGGTTAAACAGTAACTTAGGGAATACCTGCAGGCCAGGAAAACCAAGATCTCCCTTCTCTCCCTTTTCACCTGGTGGCCCCTGCAAATTAAGAACATAGGAAACCAACTATATGATTAGTTTACTGGTTTTAATAGTTCCTTTCAGCTTCTTTAGAAAAAAAACAAAGAAACAAGCAACCAGGATAGAAAACAGACTATTTTTCCTGCTGAAAGCAAACCTATGGACTTATTTGCAAAATGGCAAGCTGAGAATTTACAAATATAGAAAATAAAACTAATTTTAAAAGACTTCAGAATTAACCTGATAAAATTGGAGCCATTACATTATGAAAGAAAGTAGTTATTTTCTTCTCAAAGGAATCTGTTTCTCTTCAGCCATCAGAAGTGTTTCCTATAATGATGAAACTAATGGATTTCTATGGAAACTAGACATGTTTCTACAGTGCATATGCAGGACAAAGATACACTTTTCTAGATAATAAACTAATTTTAATTACAGTTTATGCAGGAAAATGATTTCTGGATGAAATAACTATTCTTATAATTATTCTGTTTTATTCCCTCACGGCAACATGGTCATGAATATACAGTTCTGGTCAACCACTTCATTATATTGTACAAGCAGTATCATATAGACAAGATAAAAAGAAGAAAGTGAATGATAATGTAGTAAATAAAAGGTTTATCAGAAAATATATATATTTGCTACCTTTCAAATATGCATCTACTACCTTTCAAGGCTTGTGTGCACCCATCTACTGGAAATACGTATGAAAGAAGACTAGTTCATTACTCTAGCAATGTGTCTTTATGATGAAATACTGCAAACTCCAGATGTAATCACCACCTCTGATGATAGATTCTGTAAAGTAGTTAATGCCATTGCTTAATTTTGGCAGCTAATTTGGTTTTCTTGTTTGGGTATACCTTTCAAGTTAGAACTGATCTGCGATGAGCTATGCCACAACCAGGAAAAGATAAAAGATTAACATTTTGGTTTGATGCCATGTTACAGCCCCCACTGCAGTTTTTTTTCACCTGCCTTCAGGCTTCAAGGATATCCTGGGTCATATTCAGCCTGTGATCAGTTTCCTGCAGCTTACTAAAAGTTCAGAAATAAATTAAAACGGGAATGTTGTCATTGAATGCATGTCCACTGAAGGTTAAACCCAAATCTGTGATTTCACCTGAAATATTGAAATTCAGATTCTGATCAGGACACCAAAACATATTTCAGTCTAGTCTAAAATATGTCCAAAATGCGATAGGAAAGAACACTATTGATTTTATAAGACTCACTGGAAGCCCTTGAATTGAAAGTCCACTGGGTCCCTGTGGTCCTGGAGGTCCCTGTGGTCCAGGAACACCAATTTCACCTCGAGGTCCATCTGGTCCCTAAAGAAGCACAGGACATAAGTTAAACTCTTATCATATGGACAAAGGCAGCTTCTAGTTGAAGAATTAAATAACAATAGACTCAAAAGCATCTGAAATATGAGTTAACATTTGATTGAGAAGTTACGGTTCAATTTAAAACTGCCTGCTTCCTTTATAAAGGAAGATTTTATGCTGTGAAAGCAGCATTCTGAATTTTATATATTTTATCAAGGAACAAACAGGACAAGCAATTGTTATGAAAAGAGAAAGGCCAAATGCCAATGGCATTTCACTGTGTTTTTTCCTCAGTGACATCAGAAACAACCTGGAATTCATTTGAAGGCTTACATGCAGCAGGATAAATCAAGAACCTCTACATCTGTCAACTGTAAAGTGCTGTACAAGGTACCTTTGGACCTGGATCACCACGATGACCTTTGGCACCTCTGACACCTGGACCACCCTGTGGAGCACAAGCACAGGATTTGCTGAAAATCAAAACCCTCAAATGAACAAAAACGAAATCCAGAGAAGCCCAAACAGTTTTTTGTTGCTCCCGAATCAGTGTTCAAGAATCAGTGAATATCCTGTCAGTATCTTTCACTGGAGCAATTAAACTGAGAACATACTTAATGTGACCATACACAGGAACAGAGTTAAACACAGATGGGACTACATTTTAGAGCCAAGAATGCACATCACGCAAGCATGAAAATAACATTGAAAGCTACAGCAGGGATAGAAATGTATACACGTGGTTATGCGTTTCTTTCCAGTTGCTAAAACCTCCTGCACATCTGTCCTTACCAATGTCACTACATTGTTCTGATTTTCCAAGAAGGCCAACAGCATCCTGGCCTGTATCAGAAATAGTGTGTCCAGCAGCGCCAGGGCAGTGATCAACCCCTGTACTCAGCACTGATGAGGCTGCACCTCAAATCTTGTGTTCATTTCTAGCCCCTCACTACAAGAAAGATATTGAGTTGGTAGAGCAGGTCTAGAGAAGGGCAACAAAGATGGTGAAGGGCTGGAGCACAAGTGTGATGGGGAAGAGCTGAGGGACCTGGGAGGGTTTAGTCTGGAGAAGAGAAGGCTCAGGGGGACCTTTTCGCTCTCTACAACTGCCTGAAAGCAGGATGGAGTGAGGTGGGGGTTGGTCTCTTCTTCCAAGTAACAAAGAATAGGATGAGAGGAAACAGCCTCAAATTATGTCAGGGGAGGTTTACGTGGAATATTATGAAAAATTTATTTCCCAAAAGGGTTATCAAGCATTGGAACAGGCTGTCTAGGGAAGTGATGGGGTCACCATCCCTGGAGGTATTTAAAAGACTTGTATTACTTTGAGACATGGGTTAGTGGTGGACTTGGCAATCTGAGGGTTAACAGATGGACTTGATGATCTTAAAGGTCTTTTCCAACTTAAATGATTCTATAAGTCTATGATTCCAATGACTCAAGAATATTTTTCAGTAATAATATCTCTAGGTTCTACTAGGCTTACCAGTTTAATTTAGAGCTCCTCTTAGGTGCAGCAGTTGTACCTTTTGCCCACTTTTCTCTTTTTTGCTTTCTTTAGCAGTGCCTTTATCTGTTAATCGTATATTAACCAACTGTTGCTTTTCCTACTAGTATCATCAGAGATATTGGAGTTGCATATATCTGTGGATGGGTGCCATGAATGTGTTTTGTATACACAGGCTGCATGTGCTTTGTCCTCAAAGACAGCATAAATAAAGATTTTTTTTTCACTTTTTTTTTTTTTTCCAAATCAATTTCCCTCTCCCCTCAATCTCCTTGCTTAACCTCTTGGGATATGAGCTTTACAGGGGTTCTGCCCTTCTTTGTACTCCAAAAGGACCTTGTACAACTAGGCGCCATAACTGAATAGCATTCTTTGGGGCTATAATAAGTACTTATATAAATAACATATTAAAAACATAAAAATAGAGAATATGCTTATTACATGCATATGTAGTATTTATGAGACTTTAAATAGGAATGTCAATAACAAAAATGTTTGGAAGTGCCAGAGTGCTCTTGCTCTTCAGTGAAGGTATCATCACATAGTCTTCATATGTAGGCTTACAGAGCAGTTTTCTGCTCTCTGTCCGAGCTCCTTTAGTCTCCTCACTTCCATCCGACAGCTCTCTGGCCATGACCCATCACATTATGGTCTGCTCCGACCCTAAAATCTCATCCCACGCTCTCCACAGAGCTGTGTTTCAGTTGCCAGTTCCCAAATTCCAGGTCATTGCATTTCTGCATTCCAGCCTAGTAGCTCCCTCTGCTCTTTTTCCTGCCTCTGCCTTTCTCCTACCTCTCAGATTAAAAATTCCTATGCAAATACTCAGCAGCATAACTGCAACTTTTTCACATTAACAAAATCACACCATTTTCTCCCATTTTCTTCTAGAAACAGTTCACATTTCTACTGAGTAAGAAAGTATACTTAAAAATAGCCTGATGCTGAGCCATTAAATCATGTTTTAAGATTCACGCTGAATTTGGTACACTTATCCATATTTTGAACCATTCATTTTTGCTTAGTGAAAGCACAAGTTCTAGAAAGGCTTTAAGATTAAAACATCACAAAAGCCTCCCTCATTTTTCTTGTAAACTTGTTTTGGTGGTTATTCTGCAGCACTCTTAAGCTTGTGTGACTAATTTCAAACTTTTCACTTCTTTGGATTCTACTTCTAGCCAAGAATTCCTGTTATGCTTTTTTCTCTTATTTTAAATAACTTCTTAATAGCCAGAGTTCTCCCCCAGAAACACTTATCAAGTCACCTCTTTATTTCTTTGTAATAGTTAAAACTATGAAGCACTGAAAGCTTTTCTTTGCGATTAAGCTTTTGCAGTCCGCCAATGTTTTTCACCCCCTGCTTCACCTTCTCCAGTGCTGCAGCTCTCCTTTCAAAGCAGGGATCAGGTTTGGGTGATATCTTAATTTTACTTTGCGTGGGGGACTTCAGACAGCATGACCAAAATCTGGCAAAGATGAAGCCATAAAAACAGTATCCTGAAATGAAGACTACCAGATAATCTTAACTCTAAATGATACTGTGGCTTACCAAAATGACCCACTTCCTAAAAGAGCTTAAGAAAAATATTTCCAGAGTTACTATCCCAAACAAATGGAAGCCTTTTATTTGGTGTCCTTTTTAGTTTAGTGTCTAAAACTGGCTACACAGTAGAATCCTGATCTCTTAAACAGAAAAATCCTTGGCTTTGGGAAAAGTCACGTGACATTTTAATGACTTGGAGCAGTACTGACCAGACATAGCACATGTGACTTCCTGACTTTTGGTTGGCACGGAGATGAACACTGACATTATTCTTCTGCTCTGCTTTTTGCTAAACCTCTGACTTCTTTCCAGGGCTACACCACATAACTGTCTGGCAGAAAAGCGTCACTTAGAAGGAGCTGAGTTGCAGAATCACATACTCGCCTGCCTAAGCAGTGATTTTCTTCTTGATTTTAAGCCTTCTCTTGCATGGCACTGTGCTACTCAAAACACTGCTAATCCTAAATGTAATAAATAGAAGTACATTATTTTACTGCTGGGTAAGATTTAGCAGTTCCTGATCTGTATGTTTTGAACTATAGTAACACACATCCTTCCAGTCAAATAATTTTAAAATATTTTTCATTTTACTGTGACATGTGGCCAAACTACTCAAATTCAGTTGCATTTTTGTGTGAAATAGCCCATTGTTTTTTTTACAGAACACAAATTGGACACCTGTATTCAGAAATGAAAACCTTAATCCATGTTTGATTTATAACCTACATTCAAATAGGAGAACAGAGTAAATTTTCCTAGTTCAAGATACACTTCTTCAGTGAATTTTCTCCTGAGTTCCTCTTCAGGCTTTTGTACTAGAGCTTGAAGAACAGTTTTTGCAGAAACACTAACCTCTGAGTTGTTAGCAGGATAAAGGTCTGCAAGGACCTTGCACATAAAATATGCTTGTTCAACAACAAGCTAATTTTGTTGTTGAACGTGTATCTCAAGTAATTTGCATACTTTTAACCTTTTCAGAAACTCGTTTTCCTTTACGTTCTTCACTGGCGCTTTCTCTTCAAAACAGGCTCTGACAGCATCCAGGTTACATGCTTACAGTATGAGCAGAGAAACACCCAGTTCAGCCTTGTTCACAAGAAGGCCCCATTTCAAGCTAACTTAGCAAGCAGCTAAGTTAGGTACCTCTTCTGGGTACCCCTCTGCCTCTAGGAGGCTCTGAACAACCAGTACTTTCAGTTGTACTTGCTAATAAATATTGTACCTAGGTAGGGTTTTTAAGACAGAAAAGTCTTCTTCCATCATTTATCATACAAGTAGCATTGTCATACTCCAGATCTTTAATTCATCAGAGTACTGTAAATCTCCAAGCTATATTTAATGCACGTGTGCTAGAGTAGACAGACAGTGGGTGATTTAAGTAATAATAAATGGCACTAACTAGGGCATCTACTAATACTACAGACAGATTCAAAGTCTAAAGATTACCCTAACTGCTTCAGGTCTCAATTAAACCATTGAGAATTTGACTGACTTATTGGGTGAGAAGGTTTTTTACCGCTTATTACTTTGCAACTTTGCTATGAATTGAGTGTTATCTCTTTCCCAATAGTTTAAAAACTAATTTACCATATTAGTTATACAATGACAGTATATTCACGTCTTGTAATAAAGGTGGCCACTTTTTGCTACAGTTGACTACAAACCTGAGTAAAACCTTACCGGTGGTCCAGGAGGTCCAAGGGGACCCTTACTAGCTTCTGAACAGGAACAAGCATGAGGAAGGGCAGGGCAATTTTCTTCATCTCTCTAAGGAAAGATGAAGACAGGAAGAGAATGATGTCCAAAACTTTGATTCAGAAGTTAAGAATTTTATGAATCTAAGACACAGTACTATGTGGACACCTCAAAAGCACCTACTTGATTTAGAAACAAGCATCTCAATGACTGTCAAGCAGACTTTTTTGGAAACTTTTAACCATCCTTTTCCATTTGAACATTTGTCTCAATAAAATGGGAAGTAAAAGATAAATTCTACAATTATTGAAAGAAGTTTCTTACCAAGCCTGGAAGCTCACAGCATTTGTCTCGATTGGCCCATGAGGTAGCACAAACGATGTCAAACATCTGTAACTGCAACTGTTTCAAAACAAGGGTGATGTACAAAGCGACTGTCAGTTGTAAGATCAGTGCAAAATGGAGCTATCAGCAAGAAAAGCTACCTTGATTCAAGCATTCAGGTTAGACAGAAGACGAGCTTTGAGCCGGTAGCCACAAATACACAAATAACAAAAGCCATTTTTTCTACTAAACGTATGTGTTCTAACCAACTTGTCCAAACTATCAGACACTAAATGGATCGAGCAAGCTGTTCAAGGCTAAATGCTGTAGGCATTTGTTGGATTGTTCCCACCTCCTTGATTAAATTCCTAATTTTACCCAATGGTGCCTCCTGACACCTTTTTCTAGCAAAGGAGGCATTAAGAGTAAGGCGAAAGAGAGCTCAGCTTCTCAAAACTGTAATTCCTCTTAACCCGGTGGTCTGGTGCTCAGCTTTTATCTGGGACAAGGTCTCTGTAGTGCATTACTTACACTGGAGCTGAGCCACAAATAATATTTATCATTTTCACTAGTTTTATTTTACTTTAGAATGTGCCCTCTCTTACCCATATTATCCCCAGGCAACGATAGTTTAAGGATGGTGAAAAGCTTGCTCAACACATGACAACATTGGGCAGAAAATTCCCATCACAGGTCTGGGAACATGGTTTGGGCAAGAATTTAATCTACAAGAACACACACATTTGGTAAAAATAATGGCTGCTAGGTACTCAGAAACAATATACTGAATAGGACTCAGTGGTAAAACCACTTGTCTCCTTTACAGCCTTGAACTGAACAAAGGGGTCTAGAGACATGAAGCTTTCTTCTGTTACTATTTCTACTCTTTTTCCATGCCTTATTTATGTGCATATTGAACAGAGAGGGAAATGGAACAGAACATCCCATTAAATTAACCCCACATGTTAAAAAAATTGAGGAACTGCTAGAGATAGAACTCTCTTTGGGTATGCTCCCATTATTATTTTCAGTGGCATTATTCTAACACTAGGACAAAGGAATGAATTTTCTTAAAACTTCATTGCTTCTAAAGCTGTTAAAATGAACTACATACGTGCATCTTCAGCTTTGCCTCATTTTTTCCCTACATACAGGCAACTGTTACATTTTAAATGAATACTTTCATATATATTCTTCTTAGCTGCCAGCAGATTCACTGGTTTGTAGATATACTGTACTACAGATGCTGATGCACATGAGCTGTATCCATATTAAACAGCTTAGGCAGCTGAAGTGCAGCATGAAGGCAACTTTTGGCCCCTTGGTTTGCCTCCACAAAGGTCTATCCTGAGTTCAGCAAGTCTGTGTCTCTTACTGTATCAAATGCAGGCTGGCTCCACGTGGAGCTGCTTAGATGCCTCTTTACTACACATCCCAAAGGTACTAATTCTGGAAGGACCAATTAGCTGGAGCACAGGGTATTTGAACACGCATGAACATAGTGCTCTGTGACTCAGAATGCCTCTGGGCATTTGCATGATGCTACACTTAAGCAAACAAGACATCCCAGGAAAGGTTGTGCAGAAGGAAACTTGAGTTCAGAAGTAAGTTGTATTGCCAGTTTTTTCCATAACCCAGTTTGTCCCAAGCTATTCTGTTATCTTGAACAACAGAAGGTTAACAGTAATGGCTAAAATTATGCAGTCCTACATAGGCGTATATATGCATCCATTTTTCTGGATTAGGCAACCTAGAGAACCATAGTGACAAAGCTTGTTAGTGTAAAATACAGGGCAAATAGGCATTCTCTGAATTGCTGTATTCACCATCCAAATGTTGAATGACTCAGTATTCTTATGTTACTATGTGGGTTGCTCTGACTCAAGCTAAATAACTAAACAAAGCTTTCTTTGCTACCATTAAACATTTATTCATAATTCCCCGTATTCATAGTGATTTTGCTTTCTAAGTATCCAGCCCTGCAGCAGAACCAATAAGATGGAAAAGTCTGCCTGTCCTCTGATCAGGCTGCAGTTCTGCAAAGATTTCTCAAGAGCAAACCACATTAGACATTACTTTTTTAATAGTACATGGAGATAAACAAGTTAAATTTAAATGAAAAAGAAACTTCAGTAAAAAGAAGGTTTGTGAATTGTAAATAAGCAATGTTTTAAAGCTTGACCTTTCATTATATCCTACTGAAGGAATAAAGAACATTAGTTGCTGCATGTCACAGTCAGGTTTCATTGCTCTAGCTGGCTGGAGTGCCCAATCCAGAGACACCGCACTATTAAAGGGATGTTAAAGGGCACAGCACCTTCAGCCTAATCCTCTTTTTATCTTATCTATCTCTGTTTCTGCCTGCTCATTGAACTGTTGCACACCATACACATCGATTGGGAAAAAAAAACTCTGATACAATTATATTCCCAGAAACTAAAATGTTTTGCAAAATTCAAGCGATTGCACTGGATTCTGACAATGTTAAACTCTTCCATGTGAATTCAGAACAAAACATCCACAATTTTGTTCCAAAATAATCGCCTGCCTGTTTCTATTTTAGGTAATAAGGATCTCTAATACTAAGATTAAAGTAGTCCATGAAAATATAGCTAATGAAAAAAGACCTTTACAGAGCTATCAACAAATTCCAATTTTCATATAAATTCAAAACAATTTTTCAGAATGTTCTGCAAAAAGGAATTTTTGCTGTTTCGTGCCTTTATGAGCCTCTTAAAGCTATGAGGAGACTGTCATGGACTAAATCCCAGAATTCTATTTCGCACAGTGGCACAAGTGATATGTAATGAAGCACAAGGGTGTAAGTCATACTCCTATCATACAGTCTACTATTTTCCAGTGACTTTCAGACCACGGATTTCCTGCCCCAGATTTAACAACCAACATTTCCCTTTTATTCATTTATCCAGGCTTTCCTACAATCCATATAAGTATTTAGTACCCATAAAATCCTGTGACTAGAAGCTGCACTGATCTATCTACCTCTTGTGAGAAGAATCTCTAGCTTGCCTCCTACCAGCTTCCTTTGATGTCCTCTAATTTTTGGAACAGAAGAAACCAAGTCATTCATGCTTAAATGTGACTATGCACACAAGTTCCACTCAATAGGAAAAAAATGAGCAGAATGGAAACTTTAAAGAATGGCATTTGGGCGCTTTCTTGACTTGCTTGTAATTTGGTATATGTGGCAGTACTGGAAGGCAGCGAAGCAGTACTATGGGGCAAAGGATTTTCATGTTCAGCTACACATTAGTAGTCTTACGTCAATTTCACAGTTCATTTGAACAAGACCAAATTTTTCAGTGAGTGGGCAGTCCAACTTATCTTTTATAGATTCCTGGGTTCTAACAAAAGACACCATGTCTTTCCACTTCTTTACAAAGCCTTCTCTAATTCCAAGATTTCCTAAGCCTGCCTTTTTCTGTTTCTGTTGGAATGTGACTACAAAGGTTTCTCTGTGTAATTGTCTTTACAGGCTTCATATAATTATTATCCATAAGTTTGAGCCCTCAAGGCTCTATTTTTTGTACACAGAGATATATTCTGAGGGCTTATTTATTACTAAACCAGAATATTTCCATATAGTAACAAATAAATACAATTTTGAAACTTCATTCCCATTCCAATCAAGCCTTCAGTTCAAGGTTCACATTCTTTGGCAACCTCATTCTAGGGTCAAGAAAGTTCAAAGAAAATTAGCAAACCATACTACATGGCAAAGAAACCTTGATAAGATCATCACCAGCCTGGAAATTCTTCTTGAACAACTAAGTCTATGAGAAAAATCCAAACAAACTTTCTTAATGACAACGGAAACAAAATCAAAAGGCTCCCATAGGTTGCCATGCAAACAGGATGATCAATTACTGCTTCTAGGAAAGTAATTTTAGAGGAATGAAAGAATACTTAATCTTGGGGAAGATCTTTCATATTTAAAATATTTTAGAATATAAAAAGAAGTAGATATACTAAGAGAGAGGCTTTGCGGATCATCTGTGTCAATCTAGTTCAATTATTTAATAAACAGACAGTGACCTAGAAGGCAAACTTTGTTAGAGTAACAGAGAATGAATAAGAGACATGTGGAACAATTATCTCAAACCAAAGTTTAAATGATTCCAGACAAGGGAGCTATACATTGTATTACTCTATGTAATGAAGTTTTGAACACAAGCAATATCTGAATGTATTGACTGTGTTCATATATGCGTTCGAGAATAACATTTGAACAATGATGATCTAGTGATTTCCTTTTAAAATAATCAAAAACAGATTTTACCCAAGTTGAGAACTACTACAGGCTTTTGCAGAATTTCTGAAATGCTGGAGCTTTGCTGTTTCAAAAACAAGTTCACTGTGCTTCAACTTCAAACTAACTGCAAAGATCCCAAACTTGTTTTTAGGATATTTTAGATGGTTTGAAGAGTCGTTCTTGTTCTACTCACCGGTGCAGAGTTGTCTCTTGGTCCTCTGGATCTGACCATTCTCCCAAGCACTTCTATGCCATCAGAACTAATATTTCCTGCTGCATTAATGGTCTTCTCTCCCACTTCCTTGCAGTCAATAATTATTTTGGCTGTAGTCTTGCTGATAACAACATGCAACTAAGCAAAAGAAAAGATGCTTTAACATACAAAGGAGCATATAGGATACATTAAATTCCTGGGGAAAATGGGGGAGGGGGAAGGGACATTTTTGAAATAAGTTCCAAATTCCATGTTTGCCAATAAAACTCAGAAAATAATCCATAGCAAGTCATCCAGATGACCTCTAGAGGTCTCTTTCAACCTGAATTATTCTATGACTCTAACCTTTTAATGAGTGTAGTTAATTTTTCTGTTCATGGAACATCTGTATACAAAGCAACACCTCACATATTTTTTCCAGCAAGAAAATAATTTATCCTTCACAAAAAACCTATACAATTTCATATACCACCCAGATCCCAAAGAGCCCTTGACTTATGTGGTCAGTAATAATTCCCAGGCCTTGTATGATCCTACTATATAACAGGATTTCATCAATGCATCTTTTATAGCCACTTGCAAAAGCCAAAACTAAGCAATAAAATTTATTCTGCAAATTATGCATTAACCACACAGCAAAATCTTTCACCACGGAGTTTTTATACTGAAAGAAACCAAATCACATCAAACACAGTGCAGAAAAACAGAGAGGAGCAACAGAGTTACTTCCTAAAGCCTTCACTCGCACTCTCTTGTCCATATATTCCTCCAAAGCACAAACTAAGAGAGTCAGAATTAGACCCCAGCCCTGATCTACTCTCCTTTTCTTGGCCTGTCAATTCAGAAGGAAGTATGGAAAAGTTAAGGTCTGTAAATGTCATCCCTCAACCCACTGTCTCCTTTTTTTTTTTTTTGTTTAGGTAAGATACAAACATCAGGAATAAAAGTGAACAACAAATCACCTTCTGCAACAAGTATGGGCTATAATCCCAGCACTACTTCATCTACTTTAAGGAAGAATGTGTAAAAGTTCTCTAAGAGCCAAGAAAAGTTCGACATGGCATAGCCCTTGAAATATGTTTTAAGATAACAATTCTGGTCAAAAAAAAGATAATTTTTTTTTGCTGGACATTTTCTTTCCAGTATGAGTGACATTTCTAATCCAAGCCTTAAAAGGAAAAGCAAATTTATTTCCAAATTACTTTTCAAGACAAGTATTTTTTATCAAGTCTAAAGTACAGGAACAAAGCACAGGATGAACATTGATCACATCAGCTTCATCAGAGAAACTATGACTTGTTTAATGTTAATTCAATATTGCAAAGAAATTTGGACAATCTGGTAGATGATTATGAATACGCAAAATACATTTCTTTTGGCAGTGGTTGACCACATGAAAGAAGATTTTTAAGCATGAAAAACTCCTAAACCTTTATTCAGAGTGCTCTTTTTGTGATTGTTACCATTACTAACCTTATGAAAACTCCCATAAAATATCTTCCTTATTTCAGGACCTTCAAAAGTCACAGTTTGAAAATCTCCTTTGTAGTCGTAGTTGAAGAAAGTCAGAGTTTTACCACCATCTGTGTGTGAATAAAAATAAGGGCTCTGTGTTAGACAAAGGAAAAGCCTGTACATTATTTGAAAGGGTCAATTTTGTGTTTAATGAAGACAAGCAAATATGTTATATCAAATTGTATCAAATCTATCAAATAGTAAAACACATTCGTAAGTGGTATATTGACCTGAAAGTAACAAGCTATCCCAGAGAAATGCTCTTTCCTGGTTTGACAGGAAGGTTGGACCAATAGTTGGGAGTCTACTTCACCCCTGCCTACCTGATCCTACTCTCCCACTAGTTCTCCATGGGATTTGGACAGGAAAAGCACGCATGGATCCTCAAGCTAGCTAAGTGCCTAATTCCCACCTATTTAAAAGTGACATACCTAAAAAATTCTAGGAAAGATAGAAAGATGAGTACTAATACACTTCTTTTAAAATTGGCAGCTATGAAGAACAGCTATCTTAGAATCTACATCTTCTCAACTGTAAATATGGAAACCTTCTAAATCATAGTCCTTATTTTACAGTTGTAGAAGTCAAATCAGATAGAAATGAAGAGTCATCAAGAGCTCAAGTCTCTAGCTCTGCTATCCACCAGACTGCATTGCCTCTGCATATACAATCAGGTCAGTACCACTGGTGTATATCAGAATAGATTCTACTAGAACCAGATTGACATCAGCGGAAATTTTAAAAGCAAATTAGTACCTCCCTTGCATCATTTTACATCTGTTACAGCTCTTTGGATTTCAGTATCATTCCTCCCAGTTGAGAGCATTGTACTCAAACTTTGACTCTAACTCCAAATTAAACTCAGCTAAATTGAATCCAAAAAACATCCACTGTAAACTATCACTATCCAGATTCAGGTAGTTGCTCTGGCAGCAGATTAAAACAGTGGAAAATACAAAGAATAATATTAGAGACAGAATGAATAAGTCATGCAGCTGAAGACAAAGTCACTGATAAAACATAAAATACCTACTATCTAAAATAACTCCAACCAGTGGCTCATATCCTTCATTTAAAATCTCCCAAAGAGCAAATGGCTCCTGAGGCGTGTCAGGGAGTATGCGAAAGAGAAACGTAATGGTGTAATCAGAAGGGAGACCTTCAGGATGCAAATACCTGTAAGAGAAGTAATGTCTTTTAAACTGAAACAAACATTAAATCTGATGATTTACTCACCAGATATTCACTCAAGATGCTTTCTACTACTCTGTAAATTTCTTTGAAAATCAAGACCTAAGCGGTATGAAAAAGTGTTTGCAAAATCTACTCAACTTGATCAGTATCGAAAGAATTCTCATGAACAAAGGGGATTTTTCCTCCTGAAATTTACAAAATTGCCCTTAACTATTAATTTTTAAAAAAATTTGCAGATCAGATCAGAGTTCCATTTGAAATAAAGCTGAAATTAATTATACTAAAAGCTTTTAAAAACCAGTTGCCACTTGCAAGACGCTTTGATATTTTCGGGTTTGACAGACAATGAAAACAGAAGTTGCTTGAAGACCAGTCTCAATAGACATGTCCTTTGTCATTAAACCATCACTGATGGATTAAAATTAGGAGTGATAGAGACTGTAACAGGAACCTTTCAATATAATAGGGAATGTAATTTGTACATTTCAAAGTTAATATAGAAGAAAGTGAAGACAAAAGAGATCACACAATTCAGAAACATAATTTAGAATTTTTTCCAAAGACAGGAAGTTTATGACATAAAAGAGGCATGCTATTTTATGCCATTTCCTAAAATTTGTCATTTAGTACTTGCAGTTTAATTTAACCTTTCATTGTTAAAACCCAAAGTAGGCGATATGGATGAGGGCCTGCAATGACTGACTAGCCTGATTCCTTAAAATTATGGTAAAGGGATCTGAAAGAAGCCTGAAGTGGTTATTTAATCAATTTCTTTTCCTCCCAGATATGATCCATTCCTTCTAAAGTATTTCTGGCACATATAAAATACATAGATATGAATCATGCGAGCAAATGAGTTAAATGTGATATATAAGCAATATATTCTGCACAGAATCTGTAGATGATCAAATGTGATATTAGACTGCACATTTCCCATTGAGAAAAGAGAGGGAACTCAGTAAGTGTAAGAAAAAAGGCATACAATATATCCATTGTAAAAAGAATGAAAGCAAAGTCAATAAGCTGGGTGGGACAAACACAGAGGATAACATTAATGACATTCAGTGCACAGATGTGATGACAAAAACAAGCACTATTATTCAGACATACCTGTAGATCATTAAGAGAAAGGTATTCTCTGAACCATGAAAGGAAGTAAAAGCCTAATGAAGCAGTAAGATTGGGCTGGGGTGGCAACTAGAAAAGACATGTAAATGCAGCAGATCCAGTTAGAAAGAAGCAGAAAGGGAAAAAGAAGTGAGAAACGTTAATCCTTGGAAATTCCAGCCCATCTAGACCCAGGAGGAAACTAAACGCGGAGAATGTGAAACAGGTCCAAGTACAGCCTCATCTGGGACATGACGGGATAATCACACAAAAAAGACTAAAATCTAATATAAGCCTTAAAAGTAATTTCTTTCTTTCTTATTTATCTCAGCTAAAGAATACTTTTTGTTGTATCTTCCCATATTTAATCCTTCAGGGCCACTACTTCTCTCTGGTGCCACTTACTATAAAGTGGGGGACTGGACTGAGAGGGACCAAACACAGTATACACACTGTTCATAGAAGAAATGGATAATTTCTATCACTTCCTCTCTGAGGAATGGCTGTAAAAGTTCAAAGGGAGGTTTCTTCATCACCCCCTCCGTTTCTCTCCCAGGACACAGCCTTTGTAACTGAACTATGTCCTGCCTACCAGGAAGGTACTAGATCAGGCTCACACAGACTCATTTCATCATAAGGAGATAATCTTCCTCTACAATCAATGAATGGACATAGACTGAAGTAAAAGTGACCTGCTAAAGCAGGTTCTTGCTCTGACCCCTGCTTCAAAGACATTCTGAACTCTCTCAGACTTCAACCTGCATTCCAGAGGCACCTTTCA
Organism: Pezoporus wallicus; assembly: GCF_028554395.1. NCBI lineage: Eukaryota > Metazoa > Chordata > Aves > Psittaciformes > Psittacidae > Pezoporus > Pezoporus wallicus. The sequence goes on from NW_026639618.1 coordinate 1,081,784, forward strand.
CAAAGTACTACATGCTGGAATCTGCCCAGACACACGCCTGCATGAAATTCCTAGGTGCTAAACTGGCACAAGCCTGAAACTGGCTCATGTGGGAAACCGGAAAGAGCCAGTGGGCTTACTTAGTGTTACCTACAACTGCTGTTTTTGAATGAAACTGACTGAAGACTCAGGACACCAAACACTCTGGCATCTCTGCTCTTCTGACATGAAAATATTGGTCCCTGAAATGAATACTTGCCTGCACTGGACAATTATTCTCATGTGTTTTATGAATATGATTCTATGATTCATAATATGATGATAATATATATACATTAATTCATAATATGATGATAATATATATACATTAATACATACTTGGTAGGCTGGGATACCAGGGCATCCTTGTGCAGTCTGTAACATGGGTAAACATTAAATGTACCAGGTTCCATTGAAACCCCTTCCACAGCTGAAAACTCCTTTTCAACCAAACCAAACATTTCCATCATTTTAAATCCTGGAAGGTATCAAAATATACACTCTATTAATTTAAATTAATGCTGCATTAGAGGAAATAAAAAAAGAGGAAAAATCCAGTTGCATCAGATTCATTTACCATCTGTTTAACAGCTGGTTTTGAAAAGGGAAATTTATTGCCTAATATTGTGAAAATTAGGTAATGAAAATTATTCCATAAATCAGGAACAAATATGAACACAAAAATACTGTACCTGCAAAATTGTTGCCATCTTTAATTACCAACGGGCAGGCTGGAAAAGAAGTAAAGATATATTTAAGGATACAAGAGACGTCCAACTGGGTCAGAGCAATGATCCAGTCAGCCCAGTACTCTATCCCCAACAATATCAAAAGGAGATGATGTTTAGGAAGGGCATGCAAACCTGACCACTCCCTACTCCATTCAGTTGATGCTCCTTAGGATCCACAAGGGTTATAGCAAAGTTATTAAAGGGTACATCCCTATGTGTTCCACATTGTATTATTTTATGGATCTGTTGTCCATGAATTTGTCTAATCGTTCTATGAACCTACCTTCATAACCTCTTGTGACAACAAATTCACTGTCTGCTGCATAAAACCCCCATTTTTTTATACTGGGTTTTAACCTAGTTCTCAGCATATGATCTTTTCCAACCTAACTCCATCTCAATTTCAATTACTTTAGCTGGCATTCTCTGCCACAATAGCTTTTTCATGAGCGACAGAGACCAGATTTCCACACAGTCCTTAATATGTGTGCACACATTTTAAATAGCTGTAAATCTGGTTTATATTTTTCTTGTGGCTGAGAAGAAAGCACACTAATCTCTTCCAGGAAAGGTGCCCTGGGAAATCAATAAACCAAGAGTCAAGGTGTCAAATATGGCACCCCAGGATACTTATATTTAGAGATCACTTTTGGAGTACAAGAACAAGTAACCAATAAATGCTACTGTTGAGTAGCATTCTCAATGTTCAACATGCTCTCTACTATTTAAAGTAGAGCTTATGGTCAAACCCAAAGAGTTACTGGGACACAAACAACATATTTGTGTTCACCAGCTTTGATAACTCACAGTCTCATGATAACTTGCAGTATTAGGCATGAGAACTCTTTATAATCACAAATGATTTACATAAGCTACACACTGTCTATGTCCTACCTGATATATAAGGAAACATACTGAGGGCAAACACCTAAAGGCATGGGAATTATTGACCTCTAACCATTAGGTGTTGCTCCAGAATGTCTTTCATTTTTGTAAAAAGCTTTAAGTTTGGTGTTTTCACAGATTTCAAAGAGTTTGGATACGGTTTATGCTTTTGCTTAGGCTACAACTCTTCTACTTTCTCTGGTAATAGAAACATTATTAGTTCTCCATTAATAAATTAACAATGTGATTTGAGTAATAATGAATGTAGCCAACTGTATTCTTACAGATTGTTGAAGTAGTCTAGAAAATAAAATATAATTAAATTTTTATTGCTAAATTTTGAACCATTAGCAAAGTTTCGTATCTAAAATAATTTTTTTACAACCAATGGCTGTATTCCTGATTTGTAGCAAACAACCATTAATTGTTTTGATATCCAAAAGCCTTAATTTCCTTAAACTTTTATGGAAATAACAGTGGAGTTATATCATCTGCAGTAAATTATGTTAAAAGGATCAAAAATACCTTTTAATAGAAAACTAATAGTTACAAACAACCCAATAATTAGCACTTATTTTAGAAGCAAGTATAAGTCAAAATGGCTAACTTGCTGATGCAGTTTCACAAACGAAAGTGACCAGCTCATCTTCAATCTTTGTAAAGGCATCAAAGTCATCCACAAAGAAGACATGTCTTTCACTGGGTTTGCTGCCAATATTAACTAACTCTGAATAATCAGCATCAGCTATTCCAATGGCGAAAAAGGTGAAACCTGTAAACCAAAAAAGAGCAGTCTTGTGAGTCATTCACTTATAGAGTGGAAGTACAATATGAATACAACTGTATTTGCACTGGCTCCCTTCCTGATTAAATACAAAGGTGGAAATTTTATTATTATTATTACAAATTCCTGCATCTATTTAATCTAAAATAAATGTAATACATTCTCTGCGAGGTATTTCTTTTGGCTATTTATGCTTAATGAGTTAGTAAGTTAAAGCTTGGGTGTTTTCTTGAAGACATACGACTATTCAGTAGTTTAAAGTTTTAGTGTATGTTCAAATGTTTTTCTAATTTAATGCTATATTGTATTACACACAAAAATATCCATGTGTCAAGTATATCATAAATACAAAGCACAGAAATTAATTTCATATAGGTCTTTTATGGATTTTGTTCACTGGCAGATATTAATCAGAGTTTTCAAGCCACTGCTGTCTCATGAGTAAACAACAAAATCAATACATTCTCATTTCATCAGTGACTTAACTACACTGGTTGAATATGCTCTATATATTCTACATTAATATATTTTGAAATTTGACCCTGACTTCAAAGATTTTGGTGAAAAAGAAATTGTATCCCATATGTTTGAGGAGCAGCAAACTAGCTAGAAGTTTTTAAACACTTTCTTTCCACAACAGATAAAGATAAAAACTTGTCTACATGAGGCTGAATATTGTTAATGATATTGTATTCTTGTATGGCTCACTCCCAAATTTACTCCAGTCAAGCAACACTGTCTTCAAGTCTGAATAAAGCCTAGGGGCATTCATCACCTTCTGCAGAGCTTTTAGCTTAACAAAACTTTGACTTGCATATTTATAAAAATATGACTTGCGTATTTATAAAAATATGACTTGCATATTTATAGAAATATCATCAATATTTCATCCAAGATCAGCACCTCATCATGCCAGTCTCAATCACAGATGTGAGCCAGCACCTACTTCAACCTACCAGCAGTCTAAACATACAGCATGCACAAAAGGAAATGAGAGAGAGGAAGTAATTTGTTCAAGATGGCACATCCCAGTCAGCAACTGAACCCCCACTGTATGCCTTCTCCTTTCAAGCTCGCTGCCAATCTAATAGTTAAATAGGCAACTGTAAGACTTACCTGACTGTTGAATACTTGTTTTTGTTTTTGTAGTCAGACATATTCTCCAATTTATTCACAACCACAGGGTTTTCTTGATTGCTACTTAAAAGAAGTTATGCATGCCCTACTATTTTGTGATGTGATTTTACTTTAAAGGCACTGCACTCAGCATCTAGTGGTAATACAAGCAGGCAGCCAAGATCAACGATTGAACTGGGTTTCAGGAATCACCAATATACGCTGGTAACTTCCTAGCTGCCAAAGTCTAAAGGCAAATAAAAGAGCACAAATCTAATTTGTTGTTAAATCTCCTCACATTGAAAGGATGACATCTTTTTCTCTTCCATCCTTTAATTTTGTTCCACGTGGCACACTGTGGCTTTTGGATTTTGATACAAGCCTGAGTATGAGACATTTCTACAACTAACCTAGTTTTTATGCTTAGACTCACAACACTGTGTGGCTGCTTAAACCTCTAGAACTGGTGCTTTAAAAAGAAATTCCTAGAGGTAATTAGTGCAACATGAGAGCAGATCAGAACCAGTAAAAGAACATATGAAAGAATTTTCAAAGGATATCTTGTATAGAGAATACAACAGTCCAGTTTGCTGGTAACCACAAGGCTACACTTCATAGACATCAGTCTAGACTCTCAGGATCATGTCCCCTAAATTATTCATCATGGGAACAGTTCCATTGACTACTACATAATTTTAGCACCACCACCAAAATAAAAATAATTGCATTAATCACACACAAATCTAGCATCTAACCATATCCTAGCGAGATTCTGACTTTCTCTGTTTTTCTTTAAACTGGAAATCTTCATGGAGCAAAAGTTACCCTTATCTAATACCCATACTTACATAGTTATAAATAAAGAGAAAAAGGAAGACATGAATAGTTCTTAAAACTGCACATTTTACCATCTAGTTGCATTTCCCTGGAGACTTTGTTCACATCATCCTGTGATCGCCCATCAGTAATGACAACCAAAACCTTTGGAATGCCTCTTCTCATGCCTGCCTTTCCAGTAAACAAGATTTCTCTTGCATGCTTAATGGCTTTCCCTGAAACAGAAAAAAAATGACAGCATACTTTCACTGTGACATAAACCCAGTTTCTATTGGCTTCTCATATCATGTGGTAGGCATCAATAAAGAGAGAAATCTGTTGGGTCCCGAGTAGTCTGTAAATTGGTGCATTCTGTAATTACTAAAATAGAGATTTAGAAAAGTTTAATTTTTACCCTAACCTTTGAAAATCTAATTGTTTCAGGCCTCTGTTTCTCAGTCCAGAAGGTGAAGATCAAGAACATGGCATGTGTGGGTGCCCTGGTTTTGGTTGGGATACAGTTAATTTTCTTCCTATTAGCTGATACAGTGCTGTGTTTTGGATTTAGTGTGAGAACTATGTTCATAGGACACTGGTGTTTCAGTTGTTGCTAAGAAGCACTTACCCTGGGCAAGGACTTTTCAGTCTCTCATGATCTGCCAGTGAGGAGGGGTATAAGAGGGAGCAGAGCCATGACAGCTGACCTGAACTAGCCAAAGGGAATTCCACACCACAGCATCATCCCCAGTATATAAACTGGGAGATGTTACCCGGAGGGACCAATCACTGCTTGGGGACAGGATGTGTATCGGTCAGTGTGTGGTGAGCAATTGTATTGTGCATCACTTGCTTTTCTTGGGATTTGTTCTTCTCTCGCGTTATCTGCCTTTTTATTACTAATTATTATTATTACTATTATTATTATATTTTTACTTTATTTCAATTATCAAACTATTCTTATCTCAGCCCACAGGTTTTACCTTTCTCCAGTTCTCTTCCCCATCCCACCAAGGTGGGGGGAGTGAGTGAGCGGCTGCGTGGTACGTAGTTGCCCACTTGGGTTAAACCATGACAGTGGCAAAGGGTATTCTGTGCAGGTTAAAGGTACAAAAACTTCCCTTTCTGAATTGTAGGGTTCAGTCCAGGTACAACTGAAGGTGCCATTGTAGCATTTTCTTGAGTAAACAGTTTCCAACTAAATCAGATTTTAACCCTTTCAGCACTCATCTTTGACTTCTTCACATCGGGGAGCTAACTTAAAGGGATTAACTACAATGCAGCTACACTCAGTTAACAGACATCTTTCCTAAGCACAGTCTTGAGCATACCACTGAGGCTTAACTCTCCTGGCTTATAACCAAACAGACCCTCCACTCTGGCCACTTTTCTACATGCTCTGCAAGCTCCATCCCACTTTTCCACTTGCCAAGCTGATTTTGTACTAATCCCCGTTCTACCTTCCACAACCCACAAAGTCATTCCCTTCTGCCTAGCTGCCTCTCTCCCTTCCTCCCTGACCCTTGACAGCCCTGTTGGTCAGACGGTGAATACCCAGCAGTAGAGAGTGAAGGGTGCAAACTGCAGATTACAAAGATTTGTTTGAAGCCCAACCAACCACCTCTGCTGTGGAGATACCACGTTCTCACTGGGTTTGCACTGATAAATTAAACTACCTAGCAAATGGGAAAGAAATACTGAACAGAGAGTAGCAGGGAGAAAATTTCATCATAATCATGACTTTTCTTACCTGTTTTTGTATTTCCTCCTTTGTAGGCTATTCGCTGAATAGCTTCAAGAAGAGTCTCTTTGGTTTTATATGCATTCAATTTAAATTCTGTCCTGGGATCATCACTGAACTGAATTATTGCCACCTGTGCACAAAGAAGATGTGTTCATTATTAAAGCTTCACCCAGCGCATAAGCAAAAAGTGAATTGGCCCAGTTAAAACAAGGATTCTCTTCTAACTCTGCTTCATCCTTAAACTGAAGCCAGGTTTTTTTTCTCTCGTTAAGAAGCTTTCACTAAATAAAGTTTATTTTTACTCTCTGCAGCCTTGGCAACCATGTAACACTTTCTGGTTTCCTTTTGCAGCAAACAGGATGAAAAAAGTAATACCCACTTTGGCAAAAGCACTCTCAAAGCAAGCCCAAAAGCAAAATCCTAGTTACAGCTGCTCATACACAGTTTACAGTTACTCATACACAGAACTTCAGGGACTTTATTCATTCTCCACGAATTAATAGCTGCACATAAGTAACTTAAGGATCAATACTGAAGCAAGCAACAGAAAGCTGCAAGAATATATTCTGACATATTGCCTCTCCCAAATATGATGTTACATGAGACCAGACCTTGTATTTCAATACTTTACACTAAACACCTAAAACTCACAAAACATATATTGAACTTGATACTCTGTAAGTGGTCTCCCTGCTTTAAAAGCAGCTATTCGTGTGCTTAAGCTTAAGCATTTGCATGTTTCTAAAGCACCATAGACAATACTGTGGGGAAACAGCTGTATAGCAAAAAACAGTGAAAAGGCATCTCTAAACAAATACATAAATAGAACTATCACTGTAAATACTTTATTTTACTTAAAGCACTGTAGATTTTTTAGAGAATGGGATTTTAAATAAACAAACCTTCAATTTTCCTTATCAATGCCATTTTTAGCTTATTTGGAAATAAACATCATGGTGAGACTGAAATGATACTTAGTCTTCATGCTAGCAAAATTAAGATAATGAATTTCACTATATGGTGTGTATAAAAGGTTATATTGAAAAAAAAAGTAGCTTATATTTTCAAAAGAACTGTAAAATGATGTCAATTACTTTTGTATTCATTTCACTTCTGGTGCTAGTCTAAAACACCCTGTCAAGTCCATGCACCCTCCATCTCCCTATGTGTTGATTACCTGTGTTCCATCAGGACCAATCTTATCCAAAGCTCCAACAGTGCTATAGAGAAAGCTAATTATTTTATTGAAATTGTCATCTCCAATACTCCATGACCCATCCACCAGGAACGCTAGGTCAGCTTTGGCTGCTTTGCACACTGAGAAAGAAAAACAAGTATTTTGGAATGAGAGCAATTCCTCAGCTCCTCAGGAAATCTCATAAATTGCTTAAGAAAATGCAACTCTCATGAAAAGCCCTTGTTTAATGTCCATAATGCTTTAGCAAACACACATTCTGGCATTGACTTCAGTACAGGTGTAGAACCAGCTGAGCTCTGCAAGGGGTGAACGTTCTGCACTGGCTTCCTATCCCAGAATACACTTCAAGGCCATAACAATTCTTTTTATTTATGCTGTTAAGTAAAGTCACACATGAACTTCTATAATCTCAGACTCCTAGCATGGCACAGTAAGCTACATGAGAGAATATCGACTGTGGAAGTTCCTAGTGGGAAACTAGTCTGTTCAAAAAGTTACCCTAAGCTCTGTAGTATCTAATGCTCACCGCTTTAACCGCACTATCTAGTAACAACACAGGTTTCCACCATCTCATCTTATTCCAGCATGTTCTTCCTCAAAATGCCCTGTGGAGATGTACACCTCATACAAGCTGCTCAGTCTTTCACGGGAACGAGGAACCTTGAATGTTCTGCAGAATCCAGGTCTGTTGCTTGGGGTCAGGAACAAAGAGTCTCAAAGCAAAGTTATGCCTTTCAACATATTTCATCATGAATAAAAATGCTCATCTAAATCCAGAGAATGGGACAGGAAGATAGGTACCACTATTTCTCATTTTCTGTTGCATACTCCTTGGATTTAAAAAAAAAAATACATGTATCTCCTGCTCTAAGGTTCTAAAAAGGTCTTTTTTTCCTGCATTTATGGTTAAATTCTAAATTACCAGAAGTCACTTTGGTCCACTGACTTCAAGCTGATGGATTTGACCCTCAGTCTCCAATAATAATGCTCCTCACATAGAAATATTTATGAGACTCTGTACAAAACACTACATGTTCAAATGATAAACAGAAGGAAGGGACTGAACATGGCCAAAGCTTTTCCCATTATCCAAAGCAGACATATTTTTAAAAAACAACTTTAACTACCCTAGGATGTCTGCTTCAGCTGCACAATATGCATGGCTTTGGAGTTTTGGAAAAAGAAAATCTCACCCATATTTAACCTTTCTGCAAATTTCAATAACACAATAATGATGTCAGATTTTTGGCTCATAAAATTTAAGCCACCTGCCTTAACAGTGTCACTGTAGCAAACGCGTTGTGAAATCTGATCCCCACAGGTCTAAAACAGTGTCAGAAGCAGAAAAATGTTGCATCAACACCTTAAAATTATTACAAACCCACACATGCAGCACTCACCCTCTTTTGCAGGAGGGATTGTAGGTGGTGGAGGTGGTGTTGAAGGTGTTGTTGGCGGCTGAGTTGGAAGTGGTACTGAAGAATAAAAGAAAGGAATATTAAAAATGCTTAAAATCCCCATGTATTGTATCTATATAAAACACAGCATTTCCTACTCCATATTTAAAATTCATTATCTCTAATCCACTAGGTATGCAGTTGGAGAGAAATGTAGGAGATCATGTGCATGTAATGTTCTCCTCTACTGACCACCTGAAAAAGGATAGTACTATTACAGAGCAATTAATGGCTGCATTTCAGTGTGAATGATACCACTGTACAACTGAAGTACTACTGGAACTGCCCCTTTTGGGGATTTCTCCTGCGTAGCAGACCAAGCGGCACCATTATTACTGACCTAGCATCCATAACTTATTTTGTTAAAGGACAAGAGTGCTTTTAGTTTCTGGCCACAACCAGTCATTAGTCACAGAAAGCAGGTCCTTACCTACCCTGTAAAGAAAAAGATACTAGTCCTGCAATGCAAAATGCAAAACCAAGCTAGTGCCTCCACTCTGAGCAGATCAGAGCCTGCTCTGATAAAGATTTTTCTGAATTCAGTGGAAGACCTTGTTATGTTTCCAGCTAGAAATGCAGTTTCAACAACAGCTCTACAGGACTGTTGCCTGCAGCAACCTGTACTGAAGTCACTGTATAGAGTTTCTGAAAACTGCCTCAACATTCTTCAGAAAATCAGCTTTGGAATGACCATCTTGCAGAAACCTAGATGAATACACGATCACCGATTGACAGCTTTGCTGACTGCAAGAGCCCTCTTTAGTGCCTTCCAATACAGTCTTGCCTGAATTCCTAGAGATAGTATTCAATTGGGTTGACTTCCACAACTGTATCTGAGGAGAAGCTTCTACTTTCACTCAAGCACATTTTTTCCAGTTGTTTTCAAAGCAGTTAGCATAGGAAGCCACAGGTGACAGAGCATCATTCCTTCAAGTAACCTCTACTTGTTACTTGCTATAGCATAAAAGAAATTACTTTATAGGCAATAGATACAGTTAGACATGACAACTTGAAAAAAGACACCTGTCTTTGGGAAAGATTACTAAAAACACGCTCCATTACAAGCCTTATGTCCACGTGAGTTAATTCCCACTGCAACTGATGCAAGTTTTCCCACTGGCTTCAACAAGAGAAAGGGCCAGTGCTCTGAAAGTCCTACAAGAAACTAATGCCCAGCACTGGCACGGCCACAGAGAGACCAAGATCAAACCCATTTAGAAAGGGTCACACCTGCTTAAAGTGACTTGAAAGGCTGCTCTCTAAGCACCAGAGGGGTACAGGTCACCCTGAAGAGTGTTTTCTTATGAGGTGATACAATAATTTGTCTGCACCACAAACCATCTTTCTCAAATGGACATACAGGTCAAGGTGTGTTCATCCTCATGTCTCCTAAGTCCCTGGACTACAGAGCAAACAAAACAGATTCCTCTAAAAAGCAGGAGAAGCTTGGCTTGATCCTCACTGTTCTGAGAAGGAACCATGGACAACTGGGAAGTGGAGTCATCCACTCATGCAAGTTTTTTGTATGTGAAACTGTGGAAGGGGTCACTTGAAGAGCTCGAAGAAAGAAAGATAATGTAAAATATTCACTGTTTATCCCGTATTTTGTTTTGCAGTGTTTGAACTTATGAGAGCAGAATCTTGCCTTCAAAAACAGCTGTGAGGAGGGGTTTGCCTGTCTTGTGTTACTGAGACTAGTAATAAAAAGGCCAGTTTGTTTGTTTGCTTTAAATTACATAAGTAGATTGGGTGTCAAGGTCCTATCTAACTGTAAATTACTCAGACACTGGTGAGATTTTACAAAATAACAAGAGCTGCAGGATACAAAACTTTCTGCTTCATTTTCTGGATTTGCTTTTTTTCCTAAAGTCACAGATTTTCAGAGTAAACCCCAGTGGGATTTTTAAAGAAGAAAGCTAACCTATCCTTCCTGTTTCATTCTCATTAAGAAGCGCAATACAGTTGATGAATGTGACTTCACAAGCAACACACGGCAGTGGTGTAAAAATCCCGTACCTCTGTGGAGGAGTCACAGTATAGTTGAAAAATTAAAAACTCAGTTATAGGAAAACACATAGGAATAGCACATCCGTGGGCAAAGGGCAAAACACTAGAAGCAATCAAGCATTACCCCTGCTGGCTGAACTCTAATCTGTTTTACTCACATGTTGTCTCCATGATGCTTACAGCAGGGCCCTCTATCTCCTGAAGCTGTGTATGAACACTGATTTTATATTCAGTTCCAGGCATCAGCTCAAAGAAGCAATGTCTAGGGGTCCCTCCACCAAGATTTACTTCTCTCTTTTTCCCATCTGGAATAATAAAAGAAAACATTAAAACATGTCTTTACTGCTTTATTGAATAATGTAATTTAATTAAATCTGAAACACAGGGGACATGACAGCAGATGAAGGGCAAAGTGGTTAACATAAGTTAATAAACTGCATGCTGCCTTATTTCTGGGAAATCACCTCTATGCAGAGGTTTCTGTAACATTTCATCCTTCATAGTAAGTAGGAGCTGAGGGATGTGTCAGACATCTGCAGGAAAAAAAGATGAATTTCACCCCTTGCATTGAGGTTAATAAAAATCACTAACATTTTCATCAATGGGTTCTGGATCTGGTCTTAAATTATCAGAGTCTAATGAGGAATTGTTGCATTATGTAATCCTACAGCATCCTTTGTCTATGTCTCTGGTTCTCAGAGTCTGTAATGTGCTCAGTAATTGCAAGAGAGACTGAACTAGGTACTGTATTCCAGCTTCCTTTAGTAATCACTTAACAAGTCAGTTATGGAATAGTATTTACAGGGTTCCAAAATTAATTCTTCTAAACTCTGAATTAGAAAACATATTGACAATGGAAAAAGCCTGGATACTGGAAATAGCATAAGGCATATTTTAGTAATTTTAAGAAAATCTTTAGCACAATTCATTATCTGTAGCAAAGAAGTGAAATGCAAGCAACTGATCTCACTTTTTACAGAATATAGACAAAAAAAATGTCATTCAGTGCCAGGGAAAAGAACACCTGATGATTATCGGGACGTGTTACATCAGTATAAAAATAATTGATCACTTCCTGTACAAGACAAACACCCACTCTGACAATTAAAATTCTTTATGATAGATGCTAATAAGAAGCAATTGTTCACACTTTATCTTATTCGGCTCACATTTAGGCTCTTTTGGCTCAGTTTTGGCAGTTCTATATGAAAAGCAGAATGTTGGCTAGCTGCCAGATGAGAAGGAAATCTGTGCTGTCTTCTGCCAGCCAAGATCTCTGCTTTCTGAACAGCTTGTCTGTATTCCAGGCCTTCAAATGAAAGTTATCACCAGCCACTTGCCATTCCACAGAAAGGACACTTTTTTTGCAACCAAATTTGTATTATTTATTATACCTTAGATAGATCCCATTAAATGTTACTAAATGCACTTCTTTCAAGTTATCCAAGCTTTTGATTTGTCACCATTCAAAAAAATCACTCATGTCTACTGGGGATAAGAGAGTTAGTCTGCACGAATACTGACTTCTCCAAAACCTCTTCTGGCTACACCTGAGAATCAGTGAGACAGAAGATGCTGTAATTCACCTTTTATACAGCAAGTGCTAAAAGCATCAAGATACAGTGTGTGGCAACACAAAAATATGTCATGTTTATCCAGATAAATAATGTTACTATAAGCTATAATTAACAGTCAACAGAATGAGAATAGACAAAACTGGATGCACTTCTGACTCTGTGAGTATGCTTTGGAGTCAATCAAACTTTCCCTATCCTTCTACCTATCTCTTCCTATCTCTCACGTTCATCCGAATCCTCCAGAGAAATCACTGAGGGTTTATTTACAATCATTTTTACGTCCTTTATGCATTGTCTGTCTCTCACACCAGTGAAAAACTCGGGTATTCACCTGTCTTCTACCGATGGATAAAGCTCTCTCCTATAAAAAGGACAAGTTATCAGCATCTGTTTGATATAAAAGAACACGAGCGCTACCTCCACACCAGAAACTTTCAGTGTGTACACGACTCTTCTGTCCATCATTTCCAGTATTTAAGGAGACAGCCTACAGGTCCAACTGCATACAATTTCTTAACTTATGCAATTCAGTTCTCTAGGGTAGGCTGTGGTTGCATATTGAATTACTCAGTGACTTACCCACAAGTGATTCTATAACTACCCTGTATGCTGTAGCATGTCTGTGAAGCTGCCACTGAGCACAGAGGCTAGTCATGCGGACTTGATAGGAATCCAGATCTGTCACACCCAGGTCCACTGAAAATTAAATACCAAAACATTAGATTTACTCCTCTAATGAGACATCCAAGAAAAAAAATTACAAAAGAGTTACAGCGAAACACCTGAGCTAATTCATTTTAATGAATAATTTCAAAGCTGCTTAAAAAAAAATCGTGTCAAGAAAATGCAAAACAAGAAGGGTGGGGAGAAAAAAAACAACAGGAAAATCTTTAGACCAGAAATTTGAAACTTCACTTAAGATTAAAAAACGAACACTGCTAAGCAGTTGCTACAAACAAGTATAAAAGTATCATTATTATAGCGATATTGCTGTTAAAATCTAATTTAAAATTAAGCTTTAGATACATGAAGCTTAAATCATTATATAGATCTTTGGGGCTAGGAAAAAAAAAATAAGACTAAGAAGACTTTCCATTAAGGACATTTATATCTACTACTAGACAAATATGTTTGGCTGATAAATAACATCTGTTTTATGACTCCTGTCTTGCTAATGTCTAGCAGATTATTTTAAAGCCTAATACGGTCTGATAAAAAGAGAGACTTTCATTTCATAAAAACAGTTTGCACATAACTGAGAAAGTCTTCATGTGAAAATTTATTCAGGGAGCTGCATGGTTATAGTGAAAAACAGCCTCTAGAGATCTGAACAGCATGAAATCATTCTTACAGGTTTTGGCTACGCCTGTTAGGGCATCACTGAAGCCTGTTGAGTATGAAGCAAATACTTTAACATTGTACTCCGTTCCACTGAAGAGATTTAGAATGAGAATGGTATTAATATCATCTCCTACAAAGGTCTCCAGCGCAGGACCAGGAACTGCAAAAAATGGAATAAATTGGAAAAACATTTGCTCATCCATTGTGTTAGCAGGTAGTGACATCTTAAGACATCCAAAATTACAAGTGCTCCTAAAGTTACTGCTATGCTTCTGCTTTGCTCTTTTCGGGGATTTTTTCAACCATACAGAAGAACAAAGACATTCTGCTCAGCCCTTGCATGGGTAGAAGCCACAATACATTTAGGAAATTCAGCAGTGGGATTCATTAAGGCAGGGTTAGATTCTGGCATCTGTGAAGACCCTTTTGTTCTGCTTCAGTGACTTACTACTGCTCTAAATAGGCAGCCAAAGATCTCCTCAGTTTGATGGTGTGCCAAGACCAACAGGGGGGATAGCAGATGCCAGCTAGCAATACAGGCCCTAAGGGGTTCTTATACAACAGCATCATTCAACACTGTGCAAAAATGATAATGAAAATAGAAAAGAATAAAACTTTCCCAAATCAGAACTGCAAACCGCTCCTTTGTTGCCTCTCTTAGTTGTTGTAGATGCATTTCAGAAAACAGGAAACAGTATTGTCTTTGGACAGCGTTTTAGACTCTTACACATTTGTGTTTCTATCTCAATAGAAGACCATATTTTTCTACAGAGTTTTGAAGGAGCCTTGTCTAGCTACAATGTGCAGGTGGGCAAAGATGTAGCACAGACAAAATGGGCAACGAATAAAAAAAAAGTATTTAGGAGGTGTAGAACAGGAAACTAAAACTTTGTATTGTGAGAGGAAGGAAGAAGAATAGGAGAACTGGAAAAGAGCAAATGCAGCCTCTGAAATAAACAGAAAGTCATGATAAAATGGCATAAGAACAGAGACTGAAAGAGCTGGGTTTGATCAGCCTTAAGATGGAGAGTCTAAATGGGAATCTTAGCGCTGCCTACTCTACCCAATGGGAGGGGACAGAGAATACAATATCTTCTGAGGCAAACAAGAAGATGGTAAGACAAAACAGACAAAATTCCCAACATGGGAAATTTTGATTCGATATTAGCAAAGACAGCTCCACAGTGAGTGTAGTCAAAATCTGGAACACATGCTCAGAGTGGTTTTAAAATTTCCATCCTTGGAGATATTACAAATTCAGCTGGACAAAATTCAGTGAAACCTGTTCCAAGTAGGTCGTATTTTGATCATGGTGTTGGACTAGATGATCCCCAGTGATCCCTTCCAACCTGCATCATTCTGTGACTATAAAACTTTCCTATTTAAAAACAGACACATCTAAGCACTTTTGAGGTGGTGTAACTGCAACTCCTAGATATAAGAACAAAATTCAGCAAAAGTTGACGTCAAGATGTTGTACAATCAAAACCAACAAAAAAAATCAGTTTAAAAACTCACTGTTGATAGGTTTGTAGACAATTCTGTAACCCATTGTTGGTGATGGTGGGGCATCCCAACTGATACGTAATCTGTTGTACCACTCATCTGAGACACGTAGGTTTCTAGGAGCAGACAGGGGTACTAAAAGGAAAGCAAACTGAGCTTTTACAATGCTATCTCAAATAAGCATAAAACTCAAGATGTGCACATGAAAGTAGTGTGGTACCCAGTACTCTCAGATTTACAGGTAAAATTGGCAGGATAAAAGCTTTTAAGCAAATTCATCCTTGGCATTACGTCAGTGGATTAACAGTGATGTGTTTGAGTACACCAAGTTATATCGAGGATTAATTATGAACTTTATTCAACAAACAATGAATTTTAAAATTAATTCCCAACTTTGTCCCTACATTTTTTAAAGTAAAATGATTCAAACATAATTTTCTTTCATTTATACAGTTTTTTTCAATCCAAGCACACCAAAGTTTTTAATGTATAAATCATGCTCTTGTGAACACTTAACACTTTCAAATGGAAAGAAAGGAATGCTTTACAAGTGATTTAAGTGTCTGCACAAATAGCACTTCAATTTAGGTAGAAATTAGCTAAATTAAGAGAATAATTCAATAAAATTATACTATCGTGACTAGCAGTACGCAATGAGATGAGTTTTTTACCAACATACAGTGGAGAAGAAACTTAAGCTACAGCTGAGTAATCTTTTGGTACTTGGTCAGAACTCCAGAGATGATGCAATCACCTTTGTCAAGAGTTTGGAAGCATTTCTAATGGCCTTTAAGAAGTAATGATCACACACAAAAGAAAATGTAACAGTACAATGGCTGGTTTGATACAATCCCAACAGGCATTGTTTACTTTATTTTCTGCATTAGCTGGCTTGTCCTTTTGGGTTATCTATCAAGGACTTACCAGCTTCATTACTCAGTAAGTTTCTGCAAACTCAAAGTATTTGGGTATAGAATACAATTTGTCAATTAGAAGCAATCCATTGTTTATAAATGAAAGGACTGAGATGAATGTAGAGCTAGAGTCATAGAAGTTATGCCATGTAAGCCCATATTTATACTAAAATATATTACTAAAGCCAAAAGAGTAAGCCTTTTACATGCATATCCTGGCCAAAGACAAGAAGAAAATCTGCACTCACGGGTTTTGCCAGGAGCTGAGACACTGACGCCTTCCCCATCAGAATAGATGGGAGTGATGGTAACTTTATATTCTGTATCAGACATCAGAGGCTGAAGCAGAAGAGTGTTTTGTCTCCCAGGCACCATTACCTGGATAGCCAGAAAACCAGAAACAATCAAGCTTAATAACTAGAGCTAAAACCTTTTCATATCTTTCATGATCTCTGACACCACCTTTCACTAATATTGCTGCATAGCTTGCATTTTTAAATATTTCTGATGTTCTATGGCAAAATAATATAATTAAATTATCCACCCTTTCAACACATCTACTATCTATACCTTAGCAAAAATAGAAAAAGGAGAATGTGCTTATGGGATAACACAGTTTTATATTAAACCTATGAGCCACTACAGCTCCAGAAACCACTGGTACTATATGGATTGGTAGCACTTGAACCGTTTTATTGTACAGACAAAATAAATCCTCTTACTGTATTTATTCTTGACATGAATATGATTGTCCAAAGCTATGCCCATTAATAAAGGTTGATAGTTATGTCCTCTGGGGACAGAAAATCCTCCTTCCCTGGGAGGAAGGAAAATGAATTCAGGAGATGGGGAAGCATGAAGTAAGCAAGCAGAAGTAAAACACATTTGTTCCATCCTCATCTAGTCTCGGGACAAGGAAATTAAGGTAGCTATTCAGGAAAGGAAGCTAGTCAGGAAGGATCCCAAACTGCCATGAAACGTGGAAGATCTGCAGCACAATCCAACCAGGCAACTGAGTAGAAGTAGAGAAGCTTTAGAAATTCCTCCAAGCAGTTTTAGGTGTGCTAGAGGAGATGTTTCAACCACTGGATTAAGTGCTGCTTCATTTAATACAGTACATGGTTCCCCTATAAGCAGCTGTTTCTGAAACTCTTCAATAGATGACTGTATTTTAGTCAGAGCCTCAAAAATTAATATCACAGCAGTGGTTCTAGCAGTGGTTGCAATCTTCTGCCTTGTCAGCAAACTTAATCTCAGACAGCTCCCAAAGCCTGAAGGGGAGCTACACAGCACATGGGAGTGGACATGACAAATAAAATAAACCAATCCTAATTTTCCTTCAATAAACCTGCGCTGTGAAGTGACATTGTTGAAAGCAACAGTCCCAAGGTCCAGCCTTGGATTTTGGACCCCTTCTGACACATGTCCATTGTGTGAATCTATCACCTGAGCCAGCCACCGCTCACACTTGGCAAGAAATTGAGAGGTCTATAAGCCTTAGACTCGAGGGGAAAACGCAGAACCTGAGCCTAAAAGTATTTCACTGTTTCAAATAAGACTGATGCATGTGATGATGGAAGAGCAAGATTTTCTGAAGCATATATGCAGACAAGAAAGCTCTCTCCAGTTTTAACACTCCAGGATACGTTCAAACTGCTTATAATTTTGGCGAGTACTACACAGCAGGAAATTAATCTAGTATACCCAGGTGTCGAGACTTGTCAAATAAGTACTTCATTCATTGATCAAACCTGGACAAAACCATGTAAATACATGTGCATGAAAGATTCCCATGCTGAACTCTTCCATACACATACTCAAAACACACAAGCCAAGTTTCTGAGAAAAGGAACAATCAAATTTTTGTTTTATCAGGAGAGGGGATGCAAGCACTGAGAACCCTCTCTTTTCCACATGTGCAGAGATCTACTGTACAACACAGCTTTCAGCAGTGAGAAATGTTCTTGGCTTTAAGGAAGAAAAAAATGTGATCCTTCCAGTATGTACAGCACACCCAAGAACACACATGCAATTCAGGGCTTGAGACTTCTGTAGTGAAAAGTATTCAATTACATTTTCTAGTCCCTGATTTCCAGCCAATTGAATCAAGGATTAAAATGCTTATTAATATTTTTATGGAAAGGGAGGAGTAACTAAAATTTATATCACTGAAATCAGAGCCAAAAAACCTAAGCATCCACCACAGAACTGTCACGCTATAGTATACTTGAACCCAAAATTCCACAAAACTTTTGGGCTCTTCTTAAGAAATGTAGTTAACCATATAAATACTCCCTTAAAAATTAAATATTTGTGTCATTTTATTGACATCTGTGTTGCACCTCTCAGGTGCTTGGAGCCACATGATAAAAAATATTCCTTCTTTTTAAAATGTGCTTAATTTTAAGGATAATCTTACATCAACCTTTATTTCAGTAAAGTATTTATGCATGTGATTAATTTCAAAGATGAAACACGTGGTTAACCTGTTTGCTGAATTGTGACCAAAGATAATCAGACTTGAGAGTGTAATTAAAAACTAAAGAATTTTTGGTATTAAAGCCAACATACCTATCTAATCTTACAATTTTATAATTTTCTTTATTGAGCTTTAGAGCCAACTCAAATATCTTTCTGGTAGCCAAAATTTGAACACCTTTCCTACAGTTTAATTTCCTTTAAAAATAACAGTTGTTGAATACTAAATCAGAATTACATTTATATCCTTCAACTGAATTTGATTAAAACTCCCAGAGCTGAAATCTAGTGTCTGAATTTTAGAAGCTTTGAGTTAGTGTCAGAAGAATAGTACAATTTGTGCCATTGTGCTGTGCAAGTTTGCCATTGTATTATATACCATATTATCATCATACAGTCGAGTTAAATTCATAAAGGACATTTTGCAGCTCAAAAGGAAATCACTACCTCAAAAGTCCATTTTCAGATTATAGTTCAAAGAGACGGTTAAAAAGTAATCTTCCACCAAGGTCTCATAAACGAAGCCAAAATGAAAAAAGACTGATATTTTTCTAGGAATTCAAGTAACTTCTTTCCACATTTTTTATGGACACAGTATGATATAGAGCTAAAAATGTCAGCTGCTAGGCATCAAAAAGAATATCCTGTGTTTTCTATATAATTGTTAGAATACCCCATATTTTCTATATAACTGTTCTATGAACAGAAGTCAGTCACGTGACAGACACGTGAAAAGAGAATAATACAGTCAATATTTTTGCATTCTGAGCTATTTATTGAGAAAATAACCTTGGGCTATACAATTTCACCTCTTAAATGTAAATTCACAGAGCTATCCCAACATTTTTGAACTTACTTTTTTTGTTGAAACAAAGTGCTGCAATACTAAGATTTCCCCAACTGAAGAAAGAAGAAGAAGAGAGGGAAAAAAAAAGCACTTGTGTCCAGAATTCTGAAATTACGTAAAATATTATGAAATCTTAAAATAATGCAGCAAGGACTTCTCTTTTTTCCTTATTTGCTCTATGCACTAAACAGTACATGTAGCACTTTTCATTCTTTCAAATGTTTTCCAAAACTTCATCACCAGAAACTTTTTTCTGTGAAAGACAATTTTAATTTTGAGCATGAGGTGGTTTTAGAAAAATAACAAGCATTCTTAGGCACTTAGGATAAAAAAGCGCTGTCCTAATTGTGACAAGTTCAGGTTAACAAGCAGTATGAAAAATTTGCATTTGAACTATAATTACATGGCTTTAGCATAAAATGAGACTTTTAGGGAAGGAGTGAAATTGCTGAAGGAAATAAAATAATGACATAAGATTGTCCTGTACAAGCACAACCTCAGGACAGAAAAAGCCAAAGGAGTAAAGAATCCCAAAACCAACAAGAAAACCCCAACAAAACAAACTAAAACCCACAAACACCTACACAGATTTAACAATATAGAAAAAGGAGGACAGGCTGCTCATCTTTTAACTATGACTTCTTTAAACATTGTGCGACTGGGCCTTGATCTTACATTTGACTGCTGTTGCCTGCAGTGCACCAGGTGCTGTACAATTAAAACTTCAATCTCATGGTAATACCAAACACGGATCTTTTACTAATTGCAACAGGAGTGTCTTGAAAAGAAAGGCCATGCCTTAGCAGTTATTAAACAAACTTTTCAAGCTTATGAAGCCATTTACAAAGCCTATACAGACCATTCTTACCGCTTCCTCAGCACGGTCACCTTTCGCAGTGAGGTAGGTCACTCTGAACTGCTGAACATTGTAATCTGAAATGTCCCATACCACCCTCAGACTTGAGGTTGTTTCATCATCTATAACAAGGTTTCTGATTCCTGTTCGAAAAACTAAAGCAAAAACCATTTAATTAATATCTTCTCAACTCTATTTTTAGATTTAAAATTGTGCTAAATTATCATCAAGTAGCTGCAAGCTCTCCTGAAGTCATGGTGGATATGCATATCCCATATACTTTGGTGGGGCAAACCCATATACTTTGGTTTGGTAGGGCAAATCCATACACTTCAGTCAAACTTAGGCTTAATAACATAAAATCTTTAAACATTTAATAAAATAATAGCTATTCTATACTACCATTAAAATATATTACTCCATCTATCTGCTTTGTTTATACTACACTGCTTATGGTGCCTTAGAGTAACCAGAACTCCCCTGCAGCTGGAATGCTATGGAAGAGAAACATTCCAGAATTGTTGTTCCTTACAAGTCAGTTTTCTAATTCCAGGAAAAACAAACAGAACACTCAAAACTAAACAAAATTCTAAGAGTTTCTGAGCTCTTCAGGGAAAGTGAAGAAAGAGATGAATTTTCCAAATTACTTCCTATGTAATATCACTGCTATCATTCACAGTCCATACACTGTGTAATAGGTTGGCTCCTTCAACACACGGCACATGCAGGAAGCCAGCCACATGCAGAAGGCTGGGGCAGGAGCGCAATAGTGTGCACCTTTCACTGGTGATGTTGCCTGCCTGACGTCTATGGTGTCCTCACCCCAAGGACCATTAAGAACTGGGGTTATCAGCTCCTCAGTAATATCAAATCTCTCTGCCTCTAGACCTGGGTGTCCTTGTGGGCAGGCTCAGCTCTTTCCATTCAGCGTTTAAACTGTTGACATTTGTTCTAAATAGAACAATAAATACCTGCTGTAGTTGGCTTAGAAGTTGTGGTACTGGTAGTAGTCACTGGGGTAGGTATTGGGGTAGTCCTTGCAACTGAAAAACAATACTCAGCTCACTAACAATTCAACAAGACATGGAAGTCACAGTACTTATTTTGTATTTCCAACTATGACAGTGAAAGTATGTGCTTACACCTACAGGCATCCCACACTTCAGGCATTTCAGAAACTACAAAGGAACTATTCATTTAGTTTACTTTAGGCACATCTATTTGCAAGATAAGCACTTAGATCTACAGATAAGATATGATTATACATTGTATAATTAAGTAAAAATGCATACAGTTTCCCAAATTTCTGGCTGAACTATGCATGATAACTTCCACTTTGACTATTTGGTAAAGTTGAGAGATGAATTAAATTGAAAGCTCTTCAAGGCTGCTTCACTTCTGTCCAAGTGAAAAACAGAAAGTAGACTCAGCAACACTGAGCAGTATCAGCATCATTTGAATAGGTAAGGGCCTCTGGTCTTAAGAGAAAGTTCAAGGTTAACCCTGTACCTAAGTTGAAATATAGGATGGGAGAATATCTACCCAGATCCAAAGGTTATTAATAGCACACATCAGACAGGGAGCCAAACCATCATTTTGATTCAATGCCATCTACTATGTAATAAAATTAACAAAAGCAAAAAAGTCATCAAATCCCGGGTGCTAAAGCACCACTTTCTTCAATATTACAGACACCCAATGATGGACTATATTTAAAATAAATGTGCATTAAATTTAAATCATCTAAACATCTCTAAAAATTACAATCAAGACTTTGTCTTACATGTAGCTCCAAGAACAGCAACAGCTTCACTTTCAGTTTCATCATCAAAAACTGCCAGCAAAGAAACTTCATATTCTGTGTTGGGCAACAAACCCTCAATAACATGACTGTCTGTGTCTCCATTGATGACAACCTAAGTAACACAGCAAGATTAAAGAAAATCAGTTCTGTATGTGATTGATTTATAGGAATTGACAGAAATGAAAGATGGAAACTGGATTCTCCTTTGAAATAAATGAAATCTACACTCCGATGTGCCCAAAGAATTTATTAGCTATGTTGAAATAAAAAGTATCACAGAGTACATCTGGGGAAAAAAAACAACAACACTGTTAAGAATATCTGAAATATATTTATTATTTTGGGACTAGCTTGATTATTCTAATGCGTAGTCTTACACTTTCACCCACAGCTAATTAGTTGCTAAAGCTGACCATACGTATTTCATTTGAAAAATCACTAAAACTCAAAATGTTCATCAATGAAAGCAAAATAGAGTAACTTAAATTCCATTTATATTTCTACCATTCAAGTATTATTATTACAAATGTATTTAGCATCTTCACAGCTTTACAAAATGCTGTTTCTATACCAGAATTATAATCCAAGTTATGGTTCCACACATGAATTCAACTTGAAAGAACATCTGTGGCACACTTGGGGATTAGGAGATATCTGCTAATGAGAAGTTTGCTATATGCTATGATGTTTAAAATAGTGATTTTCCTAATTTCTAATTATGACAGCAGCAGAATATTCGTGTGTGCAATGTTAACTATAAGCAGAAGGTTTCACTTCAGATTTTTGCGCGCTTCACTTATTTTATTGGAAAGGATCAATAGATTGGCAAGAGTTGGAGCTAAAGGGACTGTAAAGTAGAATACAAGGAGCCTGCGCAGTATTTCTGGTGAAATGGTTTTGGGAATAGTTTCTGGGTTATGCAGACAGATACTACAATAAAACAGCCTTTATCTAGATGAACACTGGCAAGTTTTTAAAGGTGGCCACTGCATACACAGAATCAAAATAAGACTTATAATGAAATCCAACAACAAATATATGTGCTGCTTAAAATCTACTACAACAGTTACCAGAAACAGTGAATCACACTTTAGGCTTTCATTTGCTACATGAGATTTCCTGAGTTGGTCCTGGGGAAGAGGGACCCATAAAACAATCACAGACCTTCTGAACTCAGATTAAAAAAGAAAAACCAAAAGCAGAAAGAAATGAGTTCTACAGCTATCAAATAATGAATTGGGCATCCCTCACCACATACTTTCTGGCACGGATTTTCTTGGGAAAATTTCAGCAACAAACTGAATGAGTCTAGCTGTATACTAAGTAGATCAAAGTACACCTTCCTTTAAAGTTTCCCAGAGCCTCTAGTCATGTATCAGATATTTATATATAGCTACTATATCTCACATAACTTTCTGAAGCATCACTTCCATCACCCTACTCTCCCCGCTAATTTATCCTGCGGAGAAGACCATAGAAAAAGAACACAAAGTGCTGAACTTTCAAGTAGAGAGGACAAATAACAAAGTAAGAATAGTAACAAGCACACAAGTATAACAGCATGCATTCTGTACTGTAACCTAGAAATGAAAGGGCGCTCTTAAATGTATTCTGGCTTTTTAGCAACAACACCCCACTAAAAACTCCTCACTCATCAGCAGTGGGGGTGAAGTAAGCCGAGGGGTGTGTAATTCTCACCACCAGCCCTGACCCCTCTCAGCTAATTGGCAAGTTGGGTCTTGGGAGAAAGACAAAGGGAGTGCATGTCATTTCTCTGCATGACTGATCACTTAGCTGGGAAAGAAGCTTAAAGGGGCAACAGCCTGGAGGTACTGTGCTATCCTGGGCCTGACCCCATTACAGAGGTCGTTCAAGGAGAACAAGAAAACAGCCCTGGTATTTTTAATATTTCAGTGTACTAAAACACTGGGGTCTCCAGCAGTTCTTAGTGACTATAATGAATAAGAGGAACCTTAACAGTTCAAACATTTCTTGATTATTTGTTCTTACACTCAAAGAACTCAGAACTCAGACTTAAATTTCACATGGCTTAAAAAGGGATTCACTGACAGCTACTCACTGGGACTTAAACAGAACAAATCAGTTCATCTACTGCAGGAGAAAATGCTAAGGAGATGACCTGTGTCCACTTGCTCATCTGCCAACTCCTTCTTTTCCCTGCTCACTCCTGTTATTCTTTGTTTCTTGCATGACTACTTCTTGCTAGGTGAAAGGTTAGGAAGAATGAGGCTAAACTAAGCTAACAGAAAAAAGTGCCACATAACCTAAGCTGCAATGACTTCTTTCTGCCCTAATGAATGACAAAATAATGAATGAAACCTAGGACCAGGTGGGAAGCGTCATCTTCCCCACTGAGTTGTGCATCCAGATAAACAGTTTGCAGACATAGCCTGTCTTCACAATGCTGATGCCAACATAGCAAGATGTTTGAGAGACTCATTGGAGATTAAGGTGTACAAAAGAAGCCAAATGAACGAGTAAATAAGAAAAGAAATGGAAAAAGGAAATGAGACAATGAATGACGGAAATTTGGGAAAGAGAGAGAAAGTGTCTGTATTTTTCTACCTGGAAAAAGAAAATAAAACATTAAAAGCTGAAGAGATGAAAAATCATTTTAACATTCAGACTGATAAAAATGACACTACGGAGAAGACACACAAGGGCCTACAGCAAAAAATAAAACATGAGGAGGAAAAGGAGAAATAACAACAGGTAATAAAGGAACAATCTAATAAATTAACTATGTGCAAAGTTTTCCTTTTGTAACATCACATAACTAAGTCTACACAGGGGATTTTAAATGGCCAGCACATTAGACAAATGTGGAGCTTTATGTGAGGATATTGCTGCTCTGATTCAGCTACTGTCATCATCTTCATAGCAAAGCAAAGAATATGAATCTCTAAAAGCTGAAGTAGCATCAAACAGCAGTGAGAGTCCTATGGCAATTGGCACATTGCAGATTAGATTGATTATTCAATAAAGATCTTTCCTCATTACTTCTTTAAAAAAAAACAAACAAACAAACAAAAAAACCCCACCCTTGGAATACTGTTTTGATTTGGCTTAGAAAGCTTTGCATTGGGGCAGATTTTTCTGTAAATCAATCGGTCATATTTAATTGGCAAAAGTTGCAGCATAGGTGCCCTCAGAATGGAATTCTTTCTTCCACTTCACACCCTCAGAAAGTCAAGACAACTAACCTCTTCAGATTCTCCTCCATCCAAAGGAATCCATGCCAGTCTATAAAAAGCAATATCTGACGAGGTGGGCTTCCAGCTGACCCTAAAACTATCGGTTGATGCTTCATCGATTTCCAAATGCTGGGGAGCAGGAACTCTTTCTGCAAAATATTATGTGAAAGAAAAGTGTGAGTAGATTGTTCTCTGAGGCTTGCACATATGGCAATATCAAGCATGTACTTGCACAGAGTATAACATGGGAGGTAGATAACAAAGGCGCTGCAGAATTCTTTGCACACTTATTTGAACTTAAGGAAGTGGTTTTGCAATTGAAGGAGCGTAATATGCACAATACATGCTCTTTATCTATTCTAAGTGGACAAGTCTCTCTGTCCTCTTTCCATTGAAGGAGTCCCATGCTCTGTGCATCATGCTCTTTTCTTTTCCTGTACCCCAAAGCAAAATCCTAATCTTTGTTCTCTGTCTGCATTTCCACTTGCTGTTTGCATGCAGATATCAACCTCTTTTTCCATACTCATACATTCTTCCCTTTCTCCACCTCATGTTTCTCTTTCCTCCTTCAAAGTCTTTGTCTTCCCACTTTTATGTTAGAAATCATTAATAAGTGTCATCAGCCATCTGTTTAATGCAGAAATAGTCACAGAAACTATAAATGTGCTAAACAGACTGCAGGAGCCTTAAATTACTCATACGTTCTCCTTTTGGAGTTCCAGTTCCTGTTTATATCAAGTTCTGCCCTTTACTGCCTAGACAGTTCACTGGTTAATTGTATGATTCAAAATTTACCACACTTAGCTGAAGAGACAAATGCCATCACACTGAAAGATGCTTCAGAAGACTGGGGAGACAAATGCTTTACTACCTAATGGCATAAAAGATGCTTTGAAACGGCTGATTGTGGAAAGACTTCTTAATAAATGAACCTTATCCATATAAATGTTTTCAAGATGTCAACAGATTTCTCACATGAGGAAGGATATAACTGGTCCCATAATAAGGGAGCAAAAATGCTGAAAACCCCAATAAAAATAACAAAAGGATTCCACATATATGAATTCACAGCCAGAGATACTTGCTGTTACTGGTCTTACTTTCCAGTAAAGTAAGAGAGGATAAAAATTCTTCCTGGAAAGCCTTCAAAATTCAGTAATACTTACTTGTGGTAAAGCTGCCAGTAAGTGGTTCAGATTGACCTTCATCATACAGAGAGAAAATAGCAGCAGTATACTCTGTAAGGGGTGCCAGACTTTGTAGAGTATGGGTTGAAACACGACCAACTTCCACCTAGAGAAAGCATAATTTGCAGTAGATGTTGATCATACACTTTACACTTTTGTCTGAAATTCTGCTGGGTAATGCTACAGAAAGAAAATGTCACGTTATTAGTATGGAAATTCTGTGAAACTACGAACAAGCATAAATTCAGGGCCATAACAGCTGACAAAAAAGTAAAATACGCGAACTAGAGAAAAGGCAAATTTTGTTTATGACAAAATAGAGTAAAAGAGAACTCCGCCTTAGTAAGCCTAACTCGCTAATGTATCTGCTCTGCGTGTTCAGGAACCCAGAGAGGGAAGGAACTTTTGGGGCTGTTGAATCCAGTCCCCCAATGGATAATCATTGCCTAAACAATTATGGTTTACATTTGTCAAGAGACAAGATAATATTTTTTTCTGGTCTTTACCCAGACTTCAGTTACATGACTTTGCTGAGGACATACTGCTCAAGGCTTTATAAACTGACAGTTTATCAGTTCAACTATTCAGCGTCACACTAGCTTGGCACCAAAGGGAAATTCTACTGATGCAGTACAACAAAAAAAATGACACCTTCTCTTTTAACAGACATAAAGGAAAAGTAAATAATAACCTACTGAACAGTCATGCTATGAAGGGTATTACCACAAACCTGAGACATTCAAATATCATTGTTATGAGTGCAGCCAGAGGTATTACATGTATTAAGGGTAATCAATAGGAAGAGGTCAAGTGATTTCTAATTTAAATTCTAAGGGACATAGGAGAAAGAAAAGACACAAAATATAGCACTGGAATGCTTTCTTCGAAGCTCGGGAACAGCTTCTTCAGAACTAATATTCCATCCTGTATGGATGAAAGGCCAGATATGTCCCCCAGAAGAAACACAATTACACATAACTACTATTAATGACTTTTTTTTTGGAGGGCTAAATTATCCATGGCAACTTATGACATAAGGGATCTGGACTGTATTAATAATTGGACCAGTTTACTGCATTTTCTGTATTTTTTTTTAATTTCTGTGTTAATATCATTCCATCCCATTTTTCATTTCATCACAGGATTCATGCTACTAAAAGCTATTCTAAAGAATTTTTAGTAAGAAGGCATAACTAAAATTGCACAAGTAAATTATTAAATGCAAAAATTTAAGTTAGAACATCTTGGTATTATATTATCATTCTGTCTTAGCCAAATCCTGTTACTAGAGAGTTTTTAATATAAATTTAAGTAATAAATGTTAAGAAAATGTGGTGAAGCCTTCAGATAGTCTTTTTGAATGAGCTTGGGTCCATGACATATGATATACTGAAAGTATCATTATCTGTATTGAACCAAGAATACATATTTCCACACCATGTATTGTCAAGTTCCTGCATGTACACACCATTGTTCACTTGAGTAGTTTCCTTTAGTTTACGTGCAATAGCAATGACTGCTCTGGTATGTAAGATGTTCAAAGTAACGTCCCCCACATGTATGATCCACTCCAAATCAACACCCAACACTAAGCAAACTCTTGTTCGCACTCAGCTTCAGAATTCTCTAATAAATAATTTTTACAGCTTGCAAGGTAGCTTTTGTTTATAAAAGTTGCCATTAATAATTACAGAAGTTTGGGGATTGGATGTCTGAGATTGGTTAAGGGAAGAGAGATACTAATAATTTACCTCATTGGTTTCTGTTCCATCTGTTTTAACGTACATGATGCGATAGCCGTTCACATTTTTGGAAGCAGGATCCCATGTTAGCTTAGCACTGTTGTGCCCAACATTAGAAAATTTCAGGTTTGTTGGTGGACTTAGAGGCACTTAAAAAGGAAACAGATGAAATCATGAAAGTGATTGCAGGTTTTAGCTGTGACATTTTTAATGTCTTGAAAATTATCATCACATTTTCCATTCGAAAATTTCTATCAACAATATTAATATTAAAAGGCCTACAGCAATGGAGTTAACCCAAGTACTTACAGGTAAAATAGCTTAGCTCTTTGCTGAAACAGAACTTTTAGTCTTGCTAAGTGAATATCAACTAATACTGAAAAACAAATAATGCTATTGTACATAGGAGGTATCATAGCAAGATCTAGCCTAGACAATACTTGCAAGAAATTTGTGTTTGTAAATTAATTTAATTCGATCAGATCTTTATCCTGTATTTGTTTTCCATGAGTATCCCAGCAAAAATATTTCACGACAATAACATTTGGGCCAAAATCTTTCTGAATCCTAAAAGCCCCTGACATAAGGGTTAGTTTGTCCAAAAAGCATAACTAGCTCAGATGATCTCCAAAGATGCTGGTTTTGTTTTTGTTTTTGTTTTTTACCTCTGCTTAACCTTTCCTCTTTTATTACAGAAATAAGCTCTTTGGTAACAGCAATCCTGGTGAAAGTCATATTTATGTACTATATATTCCTTGACTGTCATGAACTAAAAGAAATGAGTCTCAGATTGCATCCACTTTTCTATAACACCAGAGAAAACTCTGTGTGCTGTCTGTTAGTCTCAGCAGTGGGCTCTGTATTAGCTCAACATCTGCTAATTTTCTCTGAATTGTGAAACTTTTCTCTATCCATCCTGCCTTCACACACGCTCGTCCCCAATCCACGTGGACAGATAAATATCAGCACTTCAGAAGCTGTTTCCCTCAAACAAGAGCACATGGGAAAAAGAAAAAGATTTAAAAAATCCGTATATTATGTGGGATCTTTAGCCAGGCCATATATTAATTCAGAATCTGCATGCAAACACCTAACCAGCTTAGGAACAGTCAAGTCAACTTGGCTGTGAGAAAAGACGGGAACACATTGGAATTGTATCAGATGGGTTTGCCACACTTCCTGGCATTCAATATATTCCTCTGAGTCTAGTGAAGAGAGTATCACATGTTGGCTTTCCTTTCTACTTTCTGTCAGTCATGGAATGCACTTCATTTCACCATCCAGGCCATACCACAAAATGCCTCAGTCTCAGCTCTTTCCGTTCAGAACCAGCTTCCTGACAGCATTGCTCTCAAACAGTCAATCCTGATGCCAGAGTCATGTCATATTTACGTGAGTCTTGGATAAATTCTGGACCCAGAAAGAAACCACACCACAGAATGGGTTTGCTGGTCATGCCTCTGTTTTGCAGAGAGAAAGGTTCACTACAGTAACTGAGATGATACAGTGTATAGAAAAGTTTTATTTACTAAATGTAGAGTATCAGATACTACACATAATACTACACCAAACTGGGCAGACCACTCTCCAGGCAGATATATGCTTCAGGAAGAAAATACTAGGTAGCCTATTCATTAGTTGGAAGCCAGAAATACTAATAATAAACACCCCCCCCCCCAAAAAAAAAACCAAAACAAACCCAAACCAACTACAAAAAAAAGTAGCTTAAATCTTTTGAATCCAGACAGGAGAGACATTACCATTGAACACTGACCATGTGAGACAGGTGTGTTCAACAAGAGCTTTCTTTCCTCCCAGACTGCCCCACTATCTTATCAATCAAAGCCTGTTGGAAGAGTGCTCATTTGAATAGCTTCCTATGGAAGACTAGAAACAATCTTCATTCACATTACAGTGCTATAAAACAGTCAGAGCTCGCTGCATTGAAGTCATCCTAAAAATAAATGAAGGTTGCTGGGTAGTTATGG
Organism: Pezoporus wallicus; assembly: GCF_028554395.1. Taxonomy (NCBI): domain Eukaryota; kingdom Metazoa; phylum Chordata; class Aves; order Psittaciformes; family Psittacidae; genus Pezoporus; species Pezoporus wallicus. Next base: position 1,111,992 of record NW_026639618.1, read on the forward strand.
TGGTTTTTTATTCTGGTCTGGTAGTAGCAGTGAGAATGGGCTGACGAACACGTGTTACTGGCTTCTGTGATCAAATGCTGCAGTCATGAATCCTCAGTTTGTGCCAATGGATCTGGAATTTGCATGTGATCTTCCATCCAATGTGTTAGTCAGATTTCGAGCTGTGCAGCCGCCAAGATCATATGACATGAAGTGAATCTAGGCTGGCACAGTCATAAGCTACATAAACTACTGTTCAGGGTAAATGAAACCAGATATTGGTCAGAAATTGACCAAAAGCATGGGGGATACACACATATACACAATAAAAAACCAAAACCAAACCCAAACAAAAAAACATAAAAACAAAAAAAAACACTAACAAAAAAAAAAAAAGAAGGAGCAAGAGACAGAGGGACAAAAAGCCAAAGATTTGATTATCCAAATGTTAAGGATCTTCTACACTTGTTTCAAGTCCCCAAACATGTCCAGGTTGCAGTAGTTTCTTATTTGCACTTGTCTGTCTACAACTGTCCTCTCAGAGATGACCCAGTTCAAACAGCATTCCTGGAGCTTCCTCCACTATTATTTGATGACCTGACATCAGTTGCTCTGGCCCTTCCTTTTCTTAGCACTTTCATGCCTGAACTTCTGTCACCTATTAAATATAAGTCACTTTCACACTGGCTTACTCATGCCAGGAGCACAAAACAAGAGGAAGCAATTGCTCCACTGCTGGGAGCAAAAGAGATGTCACTGAATGCAGTTGCAGAAACATCCCAGCAGCACAATCCCTTATTTTCAATTCCATTGTCTTCCAGTTGATAAGGCTATTTAGAGACCTGACAGAGTGCTGTGTAGAATTAGCAGAGGACAGAATTTTGCTGGCAAAACTCTTGCTGCTTATTAAGTAGACACTATCTATCATGAGTGCAAAGGCTCTTTCCAACCCTTCATTTACCAGATGTTAGGCAGCAGGGGCTGGACAGAAATCTTCTCTTTGCTTCTTTTCCATCTGTACTACTACTGAGCCAGAGGAATGAACTTCTCCATCTGAGCAGACTCCCCCACACATCTGGTTCTCTGGCTACAGGAGGCTAAACAGAGCAGTCTCAATTTAGCTCTATGTGATGACCTTCATTCGCCTTCAGTAACTTCAGAAAACCATCAGTAGTTCCACCAAGATCAACAGGGATCTCCACAGTACCACCACCACCAAGAGAGAGGAGTTCACAATCCTGTTGCGAAACCAAGCTGTTTTGTAGAAACTCACATACTCAGCCTCTACAAATTGTTTGTGCTGAGAAACTTCAGTGCAGTTAAGACCTTGTCCTGTGGACTATTCAAATCAGGTTTTGAAAACCAGATGTCTGCTCTAATATGTGCAAAGACTACTCTGAAATCTTAACATGAAGTCTTATTAACATGGGAGTGAATGTAGATATGTGCTACCTACAAGTAGTTTCTTGTCCTGTAAGGGGATCACTAGCTTCTTCTCCAAACATGGCATAAACTGTGACGGTATATTCTGTATTCGGCAATAGTCCATCCAGTTCAAGATCTGTTGAGGCCTCCCCAATTTTTATCTAAAAACACGCATGAATAAAAAAAGACATGTTATTTCTGAATTAGCTCATGACAGGGAAGAATACTGTTTACACACTTGAAATTAGATATGTGATCAAATGTAAGTATTTGTCTGGTACTGTGCCTGAGGTACTTGGCTCAGGCTTTGGGGATTTTGCACAGTAACTGTCAAAAAGCCAAAAGTAACATACTTGTAAGAGGACTTTAAAAGTGACTAGTCACATTAGCATGTTCTTTAGAACATGCAGCTACCAAGGCCTTTTTATTCGCAGATGTACCTTGTTTCATCTTCAGGCATAGGACTGAAATTTCATAGGAAGAACTGATTTCCATGCGCATTGAGGCTCAGATCTGTTGCTGTTGAAGGTATGTATAATTTTCCTCCTCCATCTCTTTACTGAGAGTCACATTACCATGGACTGACTTACTGTTTAAGAACAGTCTTTCCCTGGTGTAAGGCTCGCTCCTGAATCAGCCAGTTTTCAGTAAGGCCCCATTTCTAACAGAATTATGTGCTTACAGCCACTCATTTAGCAGAGAGCACAAGTCCATGCGAGCTCTCAGTAGCTTCCTATGCTCTCCACAAGTTTGCATGCTCCTGCATGCTTTTTAGTGTTCTTGCTTGAACAGAGATGTATGTATAATTACGCATACAGAAACTTGAGCATAAAAAATTTTCAGTCCTAGACCAGAAGTTCCATTGGAAATATGCTAGCAACTTTAGAAAAGTCTACTGGTTTTACTATTTTAGTGACAGAAGACTGGACTTTACCTTGTCCTATCTTCTTTTCACTCTAAAAATATCTTCTAAAAATCACTTATGATGGAACACATTTTTTCTAAATTTAAAAATAAAAGTTGAATGGAACTTAAAAATAAAACAATAAAGGTTGCACCTGCAAATTCTACTTATTTTTAAAGGTCCTGATGAGAACAAAGGCTGAACTTCATATTCTTCTCATAACACACTTAGAAAATATCTTAGTTTTATTTAATTTTTTCTTCTTTTGAGTGTTTAATTTATATGATGATACAGTTTCACCTCATGTATCATTTCAAATTAGTCTCTTTAGCTGAAATTGTTGCATTTTTTTGGCAGTGACATATAATCAGCTGGTACTTGCATTTTATTCATAGTCTGTAACACATACAGTACTAAATGCAGTCATGGAAAACACACTTACTGATCAAATTGGAGGTGAAATGCCATGTACTAGTTTATTCTTTAAAAGAATCGTTTTTTGAATAACTGCTATTCAAGTGAAATCACAATACATCACCTCCTTCTCATCCGCTGCCAATCCTTCTGTGAGGGGAGCATATAGGATCATGTAACCTGTGGCACCCGGTACTCCATTCCACTTCGCTCTCATGCTGCTCTGTGACACATCGTACAATTGCAGATCTGATGCCATTGGCAAAGCAACTACAGTGGAACAAGAGACAGACTTCAGTTGTCTCCCTTGAACATCCAGCTATTTTCAAACAGTTTGTTTTACCCCAGGGAACACAAGGGAATATAGCTTTCTCCAGGCGTGGAAGTGACATGACTGTGAAGAGCTGATTAGAGAAACAAGGAAACAAGGAAATAATGACCTAAGCCATTCTAATGCCAGAGCAGAGTTACCACTTCCAAAGCATTTCAGCTCCTTGTCCTAAATTGTTTTGAATATTTTAAGGGTGAGTATTTCTGGTCTTTAAGCACTAAATCACCCTGGTCAGATCTCATCCTTCTCTCTTCCTGATCTGCAGGAGGACAATGGCTCCCCATCAAAGAATGGGTATGGTTGCTATTAGGAACAAGGAACAGTTCCCAGAGGTGGCTGTTTCTGGCAATGGTTCCCAAGCCAGAGTGTGGGAGAGACAGCCATGAGGTAGGACACCCTGGAGGAAACCCTGAATGAGCACATTGTGCATGTCAAAACATTTCCACACAAACTGTTGTGTGTTTAAGGCCTGGATGTCCAAACTGGCTCCCACATCTTTGTCAGTGGAATTATGTAAATATGGGCAAGATCATCCATTGCAAATCATGGTGAATGCTAACCTGGTGTGTACAGTTGAGCAGGCTGAGTGAAATTCAAACATTATTAGGAGGTTTACTTGTGAATTTAAGGCACTGATACCAGAATCAGTATGAGTTTCTAAACATTTCTTTGCATTTCTGAAACTCTTCAGAATAGCATTTTGCACTTCTCTAACTGCCCTCACTTTCTTCCTCTCACAGAATAGCATCCCAAGGCCTTCTCCACTGCTGTGACATCATTGATGGATCCCACCAAAATATCCAGTCACTGGAGAAATACAAGGGAATTGGCTGCTCCTCCACAAAGCTCTGCTCTGCACGTTTCTGAAGAATCTGATCTGCAAACACAGATTCAGCAAGCGATTCTAATTACAGTAACTCCCAGAGCTTCTCTAATCTCCTAGTCTCCTTGTCCAAACAAAAACTCCAGCCTGTCCAGCTGACATCTCCAAGGAGCAGAATATCTATTGCATTATATACAACAAACTCTAACAGAGCTTTTAACTTCCTGTATACAAAACATGTCAGCCTCATCCTTCCTTATTAATTGAGGCTGTTCACTCAGTCTGTTGTTCATGTCTGTAAACATGAGCAAAACTTCAACCTAGGCCTCTTTTTAGGTTTCCACTTCCAGGTTACCCATCTATCTTCACTTCCAAGCCTTTCACTGCCTACCTCCACCCTATGTAGACCCTCACTGATGTGGTGACATATATGAATTCCCACAACTCCTCTAATTGTAGAGAGAAACTACCCATAAACATTTTCAAATGTACTTCAGTCTCCTCTTTCAGAGTTCCACTCAGACCTCTGATACCTACAGAAAGAAACAACAATTTGCGATACTCTGAAGGCACTTTCTACTACATTATCTCATTCCTATTCAAACTGCTCAGGATCACAGAGACACTATCTCACCTGTCCTTTTCCTTATTTTGATTCTAAAAATCTACAAGAAAAATATCCTCTTACTTATGATTCATATTTTAACTCCCATCAGGAGCTTCTAAATACTCTGGCAATATAAATAATCATTAATGAAGAGGTGACTGGAAATGAAACAACTGGTATTTTCCATTGAAATTTGTAGCTGAAGAGCTCAGAACCTCAAATATAAATGTCCAGTAGATAACGATGATTTGCGTCTTGGACAGTTACCAGAGCATGCTAATACTCTGGTAACATAGAGATAAATGAAGCCTACTAAAACCCAACTTGAATAAACTAAACCATGTAAAAGTATATTTCCAGCAGTTTAAAATGTGAACATATTTTATATTTACTTCAAGTTAGAATTACTATTAAATCGGAAACCTTTTTAACTATCTGTGTGCTCTGCATATCAAATGTGTCTATTTAGATTTCACATACCTGTAAGCTATTTTCAGTGTTGTATGTGAACAAATATGACAGGTGGCTATTTTAATCTGTATGTCACACAAAGGCAGGAACGTAAATACAGTTTTCCATAGTCCTCCATTAGGATAGCAAAAAATAGTTTCAAACTGCAGATATTTTAGCATGTGAAGTGATTAATACTTGCGTAAGTCAGACTATTACTTCCAAGACACTGTCAAAGGCAGCTGTATAAAATGCTTGATGCTGCATGACCTTGGGGTGTGATCTGATCAGATCTCAGAATGCCAGCAGGGCTGGGCTCCGTTAGAACTTGACTAGGTGACTTCAAAGAAACACCAGGTGCAATATAAAACAATTCTGTTGGCTTGGTATGTTACTGTTCTCTCTGTCTCAATAAATTAAACAGGTCCTAACACTGTGTTAAGGTGTATAACATGGCTGGAAATGACATTTGGGAAGACAGACTAAAACAGAAGTCTCAATTTTATATGATCCTATTTTATTTTCAGATTGGAAAGATTTGCAGTGACACAGAATAAAAGAACCACTGAGGATGAAAGTCACCTTTTGACATCTAGCTTAACTAACTTCCCTGGTCAGTCAGGGTCAGCTAGAACCATGTCCAGTTGGACTTTTAATATCTCCAGAGGCAGACTCCACAACCTCTCTGGACAATCTATTCCAGTGGTTGACCACAATGACAATAACATTGTCATAGAACCATAGAATGGTTTGTGTTGAAAGGGACCTTAAAGATCATCCAGCCTCTCCCTGTCATGGGCAGGCACACCTCCCACTACATCAGATTGCATCAAGCCCTGTCCAACCTGGCCTTGAACAACCTCTCTGGGCAACCTGTGCCAGTGTCTCACCACCCTCATCAGTGCTGAGCAGGGGGCAAGAATCACCTCTTTCAACTTGTTGCAATCCTTTCCTAATGCAATCCAAGAGGCTCTTGGCCTTCTTTGTGACAAGGGTGCATTGCTGGTTCACAGCTTGCTGTGTACCAAGATCCCCAGGTCCTCTTCTGCAGAGCTGCCATCCAGGTGGTCACCCCCCAATGTACACTAAAACATGGAGTTATTCCTCCTCAGGGAGAAGAATGCAGTTATCCTTGCCAGCCTTCTGTCACCTTTGCTTGATTTCCTGCTTGTCAGTGTGGACCTTTCTTGAACTTGTAGGACATGATCTTTGGGTATCGACCTGCTCTGGATCCCTCCTTTCACCAGGGACATATCCCTTGGAATTCTTCCAAGCACATCTCTGAAGAAACTGAAATCCTGAAATCCAGAGCTGTGGTCCTGCGTTTTGCACTCCTCTGTTCTATCAGAACCCTGGATTCCACCATCTCATGGTCACTGCCGCCAAGGCTGGCTGTGACTTTAACCTCCTCCTCCCAGCAAGCTCTCTCTTGGTCTTAAGTATTGGCTACAGCAGAGCACTTTCTCTTGCTCTCTTCTTGATCACTTGCATCAGGAAGTTGTCAAAGCATTGTAGAAATTTTCTAGATCGCTTGAGCCCTACTGTGTTGTTCTTCCAGAAGGTATCAGCTATTGATAGATCAAATATTGACTTCCTGGCTCCTAGTTTGAACTAAAAAGTCAGTCTTTACTTCCATTCCTAATATCTGCCACACATACTAAAAAAATGTAACTGTATATTGTATACAAATACACAAAATTGCTACGATCAACAGCAGTACATTATGTCAGGTACTAGCATAGTTTTCATTATAGAACTCAAAACTGTAAATGAATTCATTCTAACACTATCCCAAGGCACCATTTTACAGACAGAAAATAACTGAATCATTGAGAAAGGAACTTACAAAAGTTACCTTGAAATCTCTGGCACTGATGGGAATCACGTAGGTATTTCCGGTCCCACCTAATCCTCCACTCACAAAATCATCTTCAGCCACAAACCTAATTTATGAAGCTTGGCTCCACACCCAAAGCGTAAGACTGCTCTAATTTAGGGTTCAATACACTGACTTCAAAGTTCAGCCCAGAGGTAAAATTTTCCTCAGTGTTTAAATATCCACAGAGCATTTGGACTTAGGAACTTAGCCCAGAATTAATTCAAACAGACATTAATTTAAGGCAAATGCATTAAAAGAAGCTAAATTGAAAAAGACTTCCTTCTGTGTTTCTTTTTCAGAAAGACTAATGCTTACACAGTGTGATTAAATGCAGACAGTCAAATTCATAACAGACATGATAAGGATACTTACGTGTAGTTTCAGTTCCACGGAGGCCCTCACTAGCAGCATTTGGGTATATAGCAAACACAGCTATCTGGTATTCAGTTAAAGACATGAGGTTTTTCAGAACTGCTGTTGATAAGCTTCCATCTACCACAACCTGTTTAGAAAGAAATCAACTGAATACACATATCTGCTTTCTGTAGTGGGCTTCAGAGCCCACATAGGGAATTTCAGGGTAGATTTAAATATGACCATGGATTTTCTATCTGGTTAGTTCCTGCTGTTGTATTAAAAAACTCTGTGAAGCTTTTCCTCCTATTACCTCTTCCGGTTGTCCTCCTCGAGTGGGATAGTACACAACCCTGTACTTTTCCACTTTGCCTGGTGCATGGGTCCAGCTAACCCGGAATCCTCTAGCTGATACCTCAGATGTAACCAAATCCGAAGGAGCCCCAGGTGAAGCAACAATTGTTCCTAGGTTAGAGACAACACACATTTTTTATTCCCCTCTGTAAAATAATTATTGGTTCATTGTATTTGCTGAAACTTCAAAGATTGCTCCTCATCAAAACTTCAAATAATTGGCTACTGCACATTTCTTTCAGTCATTTTCAATGGAAACAAAGACTAATAATGAGTACTGCACATGGAGTTTGCACTGGGACTAATCCTCCCTAGTCTTTCATAAACCTTTACATGAAAGAGACAAAAATATAAAACTAAGCCTTCCTCTCCTTCCTCCCATTGCTCTTTCAAGCTCTTTCTTTCTGCTTTGTTTTGTTTTCTTTTCTTCAGGTTGTTTTCCTTCCAGTCATGAAAAACATCCAAGGACATTCACGCCTGTGATATCCTGTGCTCTTCTGCAGGTTGTAAACAGATACACTGCCTGTCAGCAGATTGAAGAGATGTAGTGAATGGTCATCACTGGCAATCATCCATTTCCACAAAGATGTCTCATTTCTCTGTGTTTTTTCCATCCTTTCCCTCTCAATTTCCCAACTGACTGCTTGCTCCCCCTTCACAAGACACATCTAATTTTCTTCCAATTTCCAGGTGAATAAAAGGGGAAGAAGATGGAACGAAGCCTTACTAATGCATACTCTCTCATTGCACAGGTAGAAATACTCCAAAATATACTTTTGTGTATTAAATAGGAAAGAGAAAAGTTCCATCATGAGGAAGGGACAAAGTAATCTTAATAGTAAAAAATATTGAAAACTTAGGAGACAATAAAACCAGTAAGTTAGCAGATGGAAAGCACAGCACAAATGTAACAATTCCATGTGCATCTGTTAAAGTAATTCATCCCCAAACTGGTGTATTAGAAAAAGAATCCTTACCCACTACTTGGAAATAGTTACAGCAAAATTAATGTCTATTTTTGTATTTTTGGTACTACCAAATATCATATTTGCCATGATCAAAGACAGACAGAAAAAGATCAAAAGATATCAAAGCAAGATTAAAACATACCAAGGAAGATAACTTCCCTAACAATGTACTTTCTTGTGAGCAAATGAATATAGAGCATGAATCAAGTGCCAGACAGCAACCCAGAAGTGGGATTTGTAGCTCTAAGCTTGTATCAAGTTACTTTACATCTTTTTTCTTACTCACCTTTGATTTCCTTTTCCTGTTCCTCTACTCGTGAGCACACTGTTCTGGTAAGACCTTCAACAATGGTATGCATGAAATTAAAGTCTGCAACGTTGTAGACATGTGTGCTGTCAGGTTCAGAGGCAATCTCTTTGAGTTCATTTATATCTGCATTCTTCACACCTTTCATGGGAAAGAAAAAGAAAATATTTGCAATTAAAAAGAAAAAATCGCGTATGTAGAGGGATTGATAAAGTACATTTTACTCTGTTAAAATGCTACTTCAAAATGTTAATTTTTGCCAGTGTAACTGGCATTTTATCAGCTGATAATGTAGCATCCATGTATATCTAAACTTCAGTTACAGCATGATGTATCGCAAAATGCATAAAGATTTACGTTAATGATGATACTGGATACAGACAGAAAAAAACTCAATATATAGGGCAACAAATACAAATACATCAGGGTTTAACGGGACACAACATGTGGACGTGGCAGAATACACACCGATAGCAAACAGCTCAATGCCAGCATCTCGTAGGTTTTTAGCAGGAGGGATAACATCATCTTGGGACTTCCCATCAGTGATCAGTATACCGATTTTAGACACCCCAGGTCTTGCTCCAGCTTCAGGCTTAAAGCTGTTTTCCAAAATGTAAGTTAAGGCAAGACCTAAAACAAGAAACATTTTAAAAGACTTTAAGAGGGAAAAATGGCCATTACTTTTGGCTAGTACCACAGTGTTTGCCTTTTCACTCAATTTAAAAATCATGTGAAACCTTCTAATGAAGAACAAGTACAAAATAAGTGTTTATTTATTGAAAGTTTAATTCCCAACAATCAACCTAAACTACAGAGAAGGCAACATTCATGTCTAGCTGCCTTTTGATCAATCAATGCAATTTAAACTGGCTATGGAAACCTAAGTTGATCTTCCTGTGAACGCACCATCTTTTCTATCTTACTCTATGAAACTAGACAGGGAAGTGTCCTCTCCTTTTACTTACATTGCTTACATGAAAGCACATGCTCTGGATAGCTTAGTAAATCCCCATACTACATACAAGCTTACTTTAATTTGTTTCTTGGCTTGTTTGTTCTTTCCAATTTACAATAATTCAAAGTTTATGGAGAATCTGATTTTAATAACTGCTAATTATTCAAAGGGAAGGAAGAAGAACATCTCCTCTGGACAAATTTACACACCACAATGAGATCCTATCTGAAAACTCTCTCAAGCCTCCCACAACAATGGTTCTTCACTCACCTTCTTCTAACATCCATATAAAATAATCATGATAATTTACTACTTGCTACTTTACAGTAATCTCATTCCCAGAATCATACTAGAGTCCTTGTGCCCTTAACTGCAATTATTCCTTCTACTACCCTTGCCTCCCCGACAAAAGAACTTACTTAAAGCTGTGTCTGGGTCTTTGGATATATCAGTCTCCTGGAAAGACAGCCAGTATTACTAGCTGCTACTTTGAAGACGCTGGAATTGTATTCAGAGACTGTATTTTTCACAGGTTGACAGGCATCCCCCATTTATCCATCACTAAGAGTCTTCTGGGGCTTCAGTGCTCTAAATACTAAAAGGTCAATGGAAATCTAAAAGCCTCAGGTGGTCATTTGAAAGGTTACTACTGCCAGTTGTCAGGTATTAAAACAACATTCTTTCCTGCTCCAGAATAAAGCTTTGTGCAAGAGCATTATGAATGGATTTTGCATTTTCTTCCTAGCAGTAAGAGTCTGCTCCCAACAGAGAGTTCATGTACACTTTGTTTTATGAGACTCTATCCAGACCAGAAAGATTCCCAGTGAAGCCAATGAGACAAGCACTTCAGAGCAGACTTCACTGACATTGGATAAAGTCATTAGCAAGCTGCAGAAACTCATCCTTTTTGCCCTTCATAATAAGCACTAACACTTCTTAGTCCATGCAGTAGAATATGTTTTTTAGTAAAAAGCAAAAGCTAAACTATATACAGTACCTGTTAATGTATTCCCTCCCTTATATGGTAGATTACGGACTGCATCCAAAACAGCATCTTTTGTGCCATAGGCGTTCAAATGCCATTCAATGCGGGGGTCACCACTGTACTGAGCAAGACCTAAAGAATCAGAAATTAAGGTAATCCATCAGAAAATGAAGCTTTTTATTTTTTCAAGTATCTACACTTTATGTACTTGGTTACCAACAGCTCACTGTAGTATGTTTACCATAAATAGTTTTGCTACCATACCAGAAATACTGCATTGCTGGATGCAAAAAAAACCCCACAGTATAAAGTTGTGTTTAATGACAACTTCTAAATTTACTTTCTTTCAAGTGCTAAGGACAGCAAGAGAGGAGCATGAAACTCTTTCAGAATTTAGTAAGATTCCAACAAATTGTTCTTGAAAAAGAACAATTTTATTTAATATGCTTTTGAACAGACTAAAATATAAGTAGCAGAACAGAAATATAATGTTTCAGCCAGTTTCAACCATCTACTGGCACATTCTTCCTCTGAAAATCAAACTGCAAGGTTTTGATTTAATGCTGACCAGTCAGTGAGACTGTTTCTATTGCTTTTTCTTTTCTGCTGATGTTACATTAGATCTTACTTAAGCTGAGTATCACAGTGAACTGAGGAATTAATACTACAAACATTCCAGCAGTATTACTCCTGAGAGAAGTGCTAGTTCCACATGAGGATGAATCTTGCACAAATAAGTAGCGCTAAGCTGTTAGCTATCCTGAAATCATGAAATTTTTACATTGCTACAGAAATATTAAGAAAAAAATATGGCACCTTACCTACTCTTGTTTTCTCAGATCCTACATTGAAAGCAGAAACCAGATTTTCCAGGAATAGTCGAACAAGCCTGAAATTGAATCTGCCAATACTCCAAGAACCATCTACCAGTATCACGATATCTGCAATTGCTGGAGTTTTACAGGTAAACAGGCTTCCTGTAAATCATTCAAATAAAACCAGAAATGTTAATTCAACAATAGAATTGTAACTCAATAAATGTATTTCCACTAAGCTTACTCCACTTCCACTCTTTCCACTAAGCTTAATACTTAAACTTTCTTTCCATCAGCAAAGTGAGAAATAAGCAAAATCACTAAATGTATTTGTTCTAAATTCAGTGATAGAACATTTTGGCCATCATCTACTTAATTTCTTCCATTAAGCTACTCAAAATTAGGGGGTTGCTTCTAAAAATATAATACACCAGAAAAGAAAAAAACAATTGTCATATTACACAATCAAACAAGCAGCTCATTTTCATTCTCAAGAATATACATACACAGTATACAGTTCATGACATTTAATCTTGGGTGTTGACAATGCAGAGAGAGCTACCTAGAAATGCAGACACCCAAAACAATTATCAAGACCCCTTTTATAATCAACATATGAAAGCAGGTGTTTCAAAACATCTCATTAACTCTGTAGAAAAGCTTCTTTAGCTGCCATTCTAGACTTCTAAAGTTAAAAGTGAATCTCACCCTGGGAGTCTGGAGTAAAACTGAAGATCATATACATCTGAATAAGCTGTATTAAACCTTAGGAAGCAGTCAACACAGCAAAGGTAAAAAGCAAAGACCTCGGATTCAAGTTCACAACCTCTATGAGAATTAGCACCACATGAGGATTTAGTCTTACACATATATGGAAAAGTACACAAAATACAAAAGTGAAAAAAAAGGAACAGAATAAGAATTAACAGAGATGCATATTGATAGTCTCTAAGGTTTAGCTAACCAACAGGGAAATCAGAGGATATGGGAGTCAAGATTAGATACAAACTGCAAGATAAGACAACGAGAAAGTTTTTTAGGGATACAGATTCCTAAGAAATTGAGAAGTGTTCAGTTTGAGAAAATGACAGGAAGACAAAGGAAGACCTTTCGATAACCTTAGATGGAATTGCCATATCCCGTAGAAGCAGCTGCATGACTGTAAAGGTAAGGTTGCTGAAACAGTGGATTCATATTGTAGGGTGGGAAAAAAATGAGTGATGTTACATGGGTATACTAAACAAAAATTTATATTCGAAGTATAAAAATAACAGATACTCCACCAGTCTGACTATAGAATAAAGATGGAATTAGGGAAGTCAAAGCAAAGCATGTTAGTAGAAAAGGTACCATGCATCACAAACCATTTAGAATTAAAAATAACATCCCTCAATACAGTAAAAAACCTGCAGATTAGTGAAGTAAGCTGAACCCAATTTTTATCATCATTCTTTCCAGGATCCACTGCATAAATTCGTTAACAAAGGATACCACCATCCAAAGAGACTAACAAGAATCACAAAGTACACTGTTAGAAACAAACTGATCTTGAGCAGAGATGCTCAGCAAATAAAGGAAGTAATTCAATCAGAAATAACCAAAAGGTGCTGACGTTAGATCACAAGCGGCTCTCCTGTTATAGAGAAGGAATAAACCACATGGGTAGCAACTTAAAACTTTAACACAATATATTAATGACCACCTTTTCACTAAAGACAAAATTATAGTCTCACAAGCAAAAACAATTTGATGTGCAGAAGGAATTCAAATGATTGGTAATAATTATGGGTTACATTCGTAGTATAGCATAAATCCACTAAGCAAGAAACCCAATCCATGAAGTTACAGTTAATCTCTTAAACGTGTAGTATAACTGTTTTTAGAAGAGCAGGGAACATTTCCTACGTGCGGCTAGCAGTGTGGAATAAGTTCTAAACACATGACAAAAATTCCACTTACAAAGATGCCAAACCAAATATTTTATTTTAGTTTTTACAGTACAAGACAATGCTATTTGAATTGGCAATACATTTTAATGTATAAACACTGGGGAACATTTAGAAAGCATTAGAAAAATTATCTTAAATTGGAAGATGAATCCAAAAGAGGTCCACATCTTTATATCACTGAAGTCAACAGGAAAACTTCCCTTGATTTCAGCAAGACTGGAATCTGGTTTGTGATTAAATAGGAACTTACTGGTCATGGTAAAATTAATGTTTTAAACATCTTTGCCAAATAAACTTCCTGTTGGTCATATCGCATTACTTGCACTATTTGTTTTCCATTGTGCCATCCTCACACTGGTCATGATCAGCTTCTTAAGCTTCAAAAGAACTACTGGCAAAGTAAAACACTACTCAACACCACTAACAATGATAGAACTGGACCCCTGACTCCCATCCAAGCAGCTGTAATATATAGCACAGATGTACCTTCTCAGTATGATCCCAGCTGTTAATCATATAGCCCAATGAGGATAACAGGATTTGTGCGGCTGCATTTTCCTTCTCTACTTCTAAAATTTTATACTACTATGAAAGCCAGTTAACACCTTAAATCTTACTCATTTCATATCAGAAAGTTTTACCCATAAGGCTTCTTTAATCCTGTAGTGATGGCTTTGTGAATAAAACTTTTAATTGCTTTTAGTTAAATCCATTTGGTGAAGCAAAACCCAAAGAATAAAGAAAACAATAACAGCATTCCTTTCAATATTTTATTTCCACATCATCAGGTCAGTGCAAATATTATCATTCAATTATTTGTTTCTTTAAAAAGCATGTGTGATTTGATCCAAGATTGTACTGCAATCTCACAGAATGGGAAAATCTGATTCATTCTTCGTAGATAGGAGATACTTGTTGAGTCTTTTCTGCATAAAACATTTAGGGTTTGTTACTTCTGTACACCCACTATTTGCTTATGTTTTCTCCTTGTTGTACTTAATAGAATTGTAGAAAGTTCCCTAAAATGGAATAAACAACAGTGAGATATTAAACAGAATAACATGCTGCATAGAAATCTTTAATACCTGATAGGAACACAAACACCACATCACCCTAAGGTTAGTCTATAAGACACAGTGTGTAGCAAATAATTCACGTACCCCACTGAGATTAGCCAGTTTCCATTACCAGTTCTAGCAAATGTCTTTTTCAGTAATCTTTCCACACAACCATACATGGTCATGAACTCATGTAAGGTTTGAAGTTCATTTTAAATGTTACAACTATCTAACGTAACTTCAGTAGGCAATTTTCTGAAAACATTTCTCAAAGGATTATGCTAGTATATAATTCCATATAAAGAAAGGTTCCAACACTCAGTGTTTTAGCCCACTAGACGTTTCAAATACTGTGTTCAGGTTTTGCATATTCCCCTTGTACTCAGTCATCAAGAAAACAGTAGTGATACACTTTCCTCTGATTTATACAGTACTCACAAGTTTTGAGAGCATGGCTATAGGGAGGAGACCAGTTATCTAATTTTGTATAATGTTCCCTAACGTTATAGAGATAGCATTATTCTACTTCAAGTGCTGCATTCCACCACAAATAATAACAGAGCCTGCAATGTTAGGTTAGAGAAAATGATAGAATTGCAAAAATCCTAAAGCCAGAAAAAGACATATATTTTACACCAGCAATTGTCTTCAGTGCATCCATCTACAATGGGAGGAGGAATTTGATGGGGAGAAAGCAAAAAATTAATGGACTTTCTATAACAAATCTACAACCTTCCTGGCATTATTTGGCAGAAGGAACTTGTCACTCTGCCAGAAAGCTAAATGTGGAGGAAGTGGCTTCATCTGCTCATTTTTGCATGTCAAAATTTCACCTTCAAAGACATCAGCATACAACTAAAGGCTACCATCAATGTACTAGGACAAGAAGTTTGCAAAAAAATTGCTTCATCATTGCCAACAGTCATATCATCATCAAGACTTTTGGTTTCAAAGAATAACAAGCACTGAAAGAACTTTGCATCTGCCAAATGAAGTTTCCTGCCTTTGATCCCTCAAGCCCTCAGACATTAAAGGTGATGCATTTGCTTGCAATTTTAATATGCAAGTGCTATCACACTATCAAGACCCATGTCAGAGTTGTGAAGACAATGATGACAATACTGGGGAAAAAAATCCAGCTAGAACTTTCTGGGATAGAGGGAGAGTTAATGAGGCCTTCAAAATGTGGTCCTTCAGGCATCCCATTGAAGGGAATGGACTGCAGAGGGGAGACTGGGTGAAGCTCTGGCAGTACAGGGAATACAAAGAACAAAGCAAGGTCTGCAAGCTTCTGTACACACTGACCGCCTCCCTATGGCTGAATTTTCAACCTGTTGCTGTTCTTTCACATGTGCATTCAGTGACCAAGTGAGTAGTATTAAAAATCAGAAGTTTGACAAAAAAAAACAAACCTGAAAGCCTTTCCTAGAAACAAATGCAAAACTATGATTTTTAGACTAGAGTAGTGGTTCTTTGACTCTTGGATCTATCAGAAGCTCTTTGAAAGGCAAAAGGAGAAGCAGTAAATACAGGCACTACCATTCGGGAGTTCTTAGTGCCTTAGAAGAACCAGTTCAATTTGCATGCAGTTCTGATACATTTTGCAGAAATACATACGATATTTTGCCTCCCCTCAGTATGAAACTCTGTTCTCATTTTCAAGAGCCAAAACACACACTTCTGCTAAAAGTAAAGACTATAATTCTTTCTGAGTCTGCAATGTGTCATTTCCTTTCTTACTCCTTGTCACAGTGGAAAAGTCAAATAATATATGGGGAAGGAGAGGAACAAAGTTCAAGTAGAGGTCAGTAATAATACAGTATGAATAGAAAACTTGCTCATGGGGTAGCAAAGTACAAAAGTCAAGAAGCTTGATGACAGAAGTGTGTGAAAAATACCTTGTGAATAAAGCATGAATGACAGAGAAAAGTCAGTCCTCCACAGTGATTGACAGCACCACAGCTGAGCAGAAGCACCACTGGGGACAAGGGCAATATAAATCTACATCAGCAAAATGTCACTTGTAAAAAGGAGTTAAAAAAAAAACAGGGACGTGAGACAGCGTTCAGCTCCAAAATGCAGCAACTCGCTAGTGCATGCTTCTGACATTGATATTATTGCACTGTGCTGGTGATATCACCATTGCACTTAGACCTCAGTTTAACACATCCCATATGTCAGGCTACGGACCAGGCAAATGCATACAACATAACTGCTTTTCTTTGAACTATATCCAACCAAGCCTGAGTTTGAAGGACTCAAATGCTGGAACATCATTAGGTTGAAAGAGCAGCCCAATGAGGTTAGAAGTGTGTCCCCACTCCCTAGGAAAAAAAAACAACAAATAAAATAAAGCAGCCAGCCCTTTCCCAGGCACTTTGCTCTGCTCCAGGAAACCAACATAGCCCAGCTGACAGGCCTACAAATTTGTTATTTGGAGGAGTTGGAATATTAAGATTTACTGAATCTGTTGTGCCTAATAATGTCACATTTGACCGTGAGTGTTTTCCATACATACTCAAACAGTTGTACTTCTGCAGTAAGTAATCGCTAGCTTAGAAAAACTTTTAGGACTTTCTTCCTCATCTGAACTTTTTAATTTACTTGACAGACAGGATAAACATAAAAGGTAATTATGAAAGTGTGCTTTCCGGCAGACCACTGCAGGTTGGTAACATGGAAGCACCTGAAGCCTACAGCAGTTTCCCAAATAACAACACTAAACTCTTTAGGTCTGTGTACCTTAATAGAAAAATATGTTTAAAAATCCCCTTTCATTTAAATGGAGAGTTCAGAATATTTATTTATATTTCTCTTCCAACAGGCAACATGTCAAGATGGAACAAAGCATACTGATGAAATCTTTCCTGAAACTGAAGTTCAATATGGCAAGATACTGTGTCCATTTAGCCATAATGATTTACACTGAAGATGGTCCACAACCCTCCTGTGAAACCTAAGAAACACTTCTGCAGATTACAGTGATATGCTCTACTTCTCTTTGCTTTCAGTTCTGATCTGAGTGCAGGAACATTTTACATGAAACAGCTGTCTCAAAATCTGAATTACTTTTCAAGGCAGAGAACTATAATTTTTTACTAATATGGTCATATTAATCCACCATTGCTATGTAACAAATACACCAGAATTTAAAATGATTATTTTTCCCTTTGCTGTAGTGAAGTATGAAATCCCTGAAACAGTTTTCTCTGGCTATCTAGAAGGCTGGAGATCAGGGGACTGCGGACAGAACTGGCACTCAGAAACCCTCAACATTAAGCGATACGTATAAATCCCTCTAAGCCATGATAAAGAGCTGGTCTGTGCCTGAGCTTGCAACTAAGTTGTCACTTTAACAACAGGTTAAGTAATACCAAACAAGCGTGTATCTATGAAAATCATTAATATAGAACTAATTAAGCATCAGTTGAAGCTGAATTGAAACTGCTACAACACTGTTACATTAGAGATCAGCATTACATATATATGCCCCATCCCTGGAAGTGCTCAAGGCCAGGTTGGATGGGGCTTTGAGCAACCTGGTCTAGTGGAAGGTGTCCTTGCCCGTGTCAGGGGGTTGGAACTACATTATCTTGAAGGTCCCTTCCCAATCATTCCAACTCAAACCGTTCTGTGATTCTGTAGAACCAGGTACATAGGATGTTGTGGCCCATGTGAACAGAAGAAAAAAAAAGATGGTGCAGTATAGGTACAGTACAGAAGACTTTCAAATTCAAGTCACTATAATACCTTTAAGAATTTCTTGAAATGATATTATCATAATGTGACCAATGTATATGTTTATATATAGAAATACAGATACACAGTGATCTTCAGAAGCGTCACTAATTTTGGATGTTGTGTCAATCCACAAAAGCTTGGGATGGAATTTGTGCTCTCTCGAATTTAGCGGTTCTTCCGCTGTCTCATTAGCAGAGATGTCCAAGTGAACATCTTCAGAATCAGAAGTGATTCTGAAGAATCTCTAACTCCCAGAATCACAGAGAGGTGGGAAGGGACCATTGAGACTGCCTTGTGAAACTGCCCTGCTCAAAGCGAGGGTAACTCCAGCAGATGGCTCTGCCTGTGTCCAGTCAGGTTAAAGCATCTCCAAACATGGGAGGCCCTGTAACACAGTAACCTTCTTTAGTGTTTGACCACCTCACAGTAAAAAAATTCTTCGATTAAATTAATTCTTTGATTAAATGGAATTTACAGTTATTTCAGTTTGTGTCCACTGCCTCTTGTTCTTCGACTGAACACCACTAAGAAGAGTCTCTGCCTTCTTTACTCCTTTCAATGTGTATTTTTACAAATATCCCTTGAACCTTCTGTACTCCAGTCTGAACAGTCCAGCTGTCTCAGCCTCTATTCTTACGAAAGATGCTCCAAGCCCTTAATCACATTCATATTAATTAATCATATTCATGGCCCTTCACTGGACTCACTCCAGCCTGTCCATGTCTGTCTTCTACTGGGAAATCAGCCCAGCACTGTACACAGAGCTTCACATGGGGTTTCACCAGGGCTGAGCAGAGAGGAAGGATCACCTCCCTCGACCTGCTGACAACTTTCTACCTAACGGAGCCCAGAAAGCTGTCGGCCTTTTTTACACAGGCACATTACTGGCTCCCAGTCAACCTGTTGTCCACCTCAAGACCTTTTCTGCAAAGCTGTTTTCCAGCCAGTGGTGTCTTCCTCAGAGGATTTAATTTTGAGGTTGTCTGGTTAAGTCTCAATGAGCAATTTAAAAGAAGAATGCCAAAAGTCTGTGCCACTGCACTGTATTGAAGTATTGATCAGGGGCTAAGCAGCAATAAACATACCACACATGTCTTTTCCTAACTAAGCATTCAAGATAACTTTTTGATTTTCTTTTCCTCTAGTTCATAGACTTTCAAATTCTTCTCATCCACTAATTAGTTCCCATGATGAACTAATGACTAAATAGCCATCTTATCTATTTTTCCCCTCAGGTAGATTACACCCTTGTCTTCAAGCCTGCAATATTTATTCCTGTCCAAGATTCCAGTCTCTTTGATTCACTTATTATTTCTTTGATCATGTACTTACACTATCATTCAGCTAGACAGATAAACAATGCATATAGGCACATCAGTTATGCAATATCATATACAGCAGACAGTTAAATTTTTAAACCACAGAAGGACTAATGACAAATCTCAAAATAATTCTTTCTTCCATTCAGTGAAAGAATACTTTCTTCCATTCAGTGCCATTTATAGCTACTTCACTTTACAGTGTTTCAAAAAACTTTAAAACAAAATGACAAGTCTTACCTCTAAATGCAACTGCACTTTTAAAAAGTAAAACAAATACCAAATGTAGAACCTTATCCTAAAGGCTTCAGCACAGGGATTTCCTTAACAATTTCACTCTACATAGGAAGGCTAATTTCTAATCTTTAACTTGCAGACATATGAGAAAAATACTAATCTGATTTAACAGAAAATCTCTGCATAGCAAGCAATAAGACTTTAATGACTACATTATATAAAATGTTTTTTAGAAGGTCTTCCAAAAACAAGGGCAAATTCTAAATCTGTAAGAGTGAATTTAAAATTCACACTGAGGAAAAGACAATCATTTTAATTAACCTAGACAAATTACTGGCTGCTACCCAAAGCATACAGCTGTTATGGGAACTGTCAAAACCCAAGGAGGGGTCTGTCACAAGGTACAGACTCTTCTTAGACATCCGGGCTTATTTTTAGTTTGTCAAGTATCAACTTAGCTATTTACGATAGCCATAATCAAAATGAAAACACTGGCTAAACTAAAACCATGTATTTCAACATACATACCTATAGTTAAACTACCCTGATGCCTGAAAAGCAGAGAGAGGGCAACCAGATAAAAATTTATTAAGATAGTCCTATGGAGCTCAACAGATCTTTTTTTTTTCCAAAGAAAAAATGTTCACTATTTAATATATAATTGTTCCGTTGTTCTTGCTCATTTTTTCCAATAAATAAGAATTTTTTTCATAATTACATTCTATTACACCAGTTTTAGGGTTTCCCTCCCACCAGCTGTTTTCTATTCCCAGATTAATAAAGTACTAACGGTTGCAAGGCTGGCAAAGGGCGTGCGATCCCATTGAGACAAAAAAGGAGCTTCTGAGTGTCATTTTCTTTTTTTAAGGTATAGCTAAACAGGACTGCCATCAAAGCCATAGAAGTATCTCAACCAAACTGAAACATATGCATCGTTATTGCTTGCAACTAATGCTTTGTTACTACTTCTTGGAGAATGAAAACCCCACTAAATATTACGAAGCTCTGAGGAAGAAACATCTGCCACTGTTTGACTTCCTTGCCCCCTAGGTATTGAGCTAAACTTGGATGTTGAGTTTGCAAGGTCTTGAGGGTGTGGAGAGGAAAGATACAGTGTAGGGAGACAAGAGATGAGATGAGTGGTATTTCACAAGCCACAGCCAATTCTGTCTTTTTGAAGGAGCTATCACCTTTATGCTCACAATTCAAAGTTTTCATTCCTTTACCATACTTACTAGAAAGATCAGTGTGAAAGACCAGAAATTTTACCACACATTTTTAACCATATAAACAAACCAAAACCAAGCAAGACCCTCCTGAGACTAACATTTACTTCCAACTTTCCTGCCTCCAAGGAGACTGACTACACTCAGGCATCAATCGGGCTCCCAAGAGAAACTACTCTGAGAATTCCAGGAGAGCGTACTCTTACGAGAGTACCATGGCTCCACGTACTGGGGAATAATGAGCCAAACAAACGCTTCATGAGACAGACACACACAAAACCCAACAAGGAAAACCCAGGTAAGGAAACGGGACTCCCTCATTATACGCAGACAGACTAGTATGATCAGTACAGGCATACTAGACAGGTGAGAATACTTTCAATGTGGAAAACACGGAAAAATCAGCCAGGTAAGTTCTGTTTCAGCTACTAACTAGCGTGTTTTTTAACGAAGGGGCATAGCACAGCTATACCACCAAGGCCTACTCAGCACACAAGGCATCAGGCAAAGGGTGCTGACCATGAGACAGCCCAGAACTAGAGTCCACAGCAACTCCACACAGAACATGAAGACCTCAGATTGCACAGTAAGGGTGGAAATGACCCTGAAATAATCTCCCCTCAGTACAAGCTCCTGCTTGATGTTGCGCAGCAGTGTTAGTATCAGATGAACAAGACTGTGAAACTAGACTCCCCTCTCTTAGTGTAAGGAACAGCCTTGAAAGTGAACTTGTACAGCAGACAGTTGAAAAGCAAAAGATTCAGCACCTTCTAGTTGTATTCAAGACAAGGTCACCTCAAGGAACACAGTCCCTGAGAAGAGATACCAAAATGTTAACCTTAATCTCCCATCTTGCTGTCCAGACCACAAAACAATGCAACTTGTTCATCAGGGTATTCAAAACAACTAGAATGCAAATCCATTATAAATTTGCAAATGAATATATAAATCCTTTATGATCATGGCCTTCTTACAAAAAGGTCTTGGTCTTGCACTTCAGTGTTTATTAATGTATCTGTCTACTAACAATTCTGAAAAGATTTTTTGATTCTCCCTTCAAGGTTGCCATACAAACTTTAAAAACTGCTAATTCTACCAAAGACAAGCATCACTCATGATATACTGAGATATTTGCCTAGAATATACGTAGCCAAGAGCAAGCCTACAGACTTCAAATTACGAGAAGATGTAAGGCCAGATGATGAAGAACTGTTAAGTAGTGTCTCAGCATGGCAGTAATGAAAGTATTTCAATAACAAAGCATGTCAACACAGACCCTGAATCTGACTAAGGTAAGTGTCTTGCTGCCAGCAGAATCCACCCATGCCAGCGCACTGTGTATTGGGTGGATGCCCAAGAGCTAATGACTTGAAGAGATGAAAAAAGAGTCTGAATTGAATGAAAGACCCTTCATTCAGCTGAGCTTCTATTAATCAGTCGTCAAGAATGTGAATAGCAGTCTCCCACTTTAGCTAAGAGCAGATTGCACAAGAAAAGCTCAGTGCCTTATGGAAAGCTACCAAAGGAAAAAAAAAAAAAGAGCCTAGACAGGAGGTTTTCAGCTGGTAATGGTTGATTTACCAAGCATTATACCTATTTACTACACAGTGATAGGAGAACAGACATAACTCAAGTGTTATGAACATGAGCAGTTCTGATATTAAGAGCTGGACTGCTTTATGACAAAATTGAAACTTACCTTTAGGTCAAAGATAGGCTGAGGTTTTTTTTCTACTCTGAGAGAGTAAAGAGCTATAAAGTGTGCTTTTTGGGGGGAAGTGAGGTGTTGTGAAGTTTTTCCCTTGAGCTACAAATTATCTAGATATCTATCTCAACACTATGTCTACTTTTCAGTGAATCAGATGCATTCAAAGAGAGTTCCTACAGGGGGATGGGGTGGAGACTGTGGATAACAGAAAGCCAATTTATCCAATCACCAGTTTCTGCCTGGTGTGAAACGCTGAATGAAAGGATGAGAGGTAATACACAATCACAACCATGTATATGATGTTAATATACTGGCAGATAGAAGAAAAGCAGCTCCTCCTACAAAAAGGAGGAGCCAGAAGATAAGTGGAATCCTTGAGTAAGAATGGAGATTAGCTGTAATTTCTAATGCCAAACTTTCCATTTTCTGAACAAAGCAAGAGTTTGTCTGGCATACCCAAATTGAAGAAGGTATCCAGCAACCTCCATGTTAATTCTTAATCTCAAACCAGGCTAAGGTATTAGAGATGTCTGAAACAGACAAGGCAGTTACAAGATATAGGAGACCTTCTGTATGTTAAGATCAATGTTTTCGTACTCCCAATCTCTCTCTCTCTCTGGGTTTCTCTCTCTTCCCTGATCTAACTTCAATCAGGGACTTCTTCTGTCAGGATCAAAGTGCACTACTCAAAGTAAACCCTTTCCCAATTCCAGCCTTCATAGCCACTTTTAGGTCTTCACTTTCAAGCTTGCTTTCTCTCAAGAACATATTTCTCTCTTATTCAGATAATTCCAACACACTTGCAAGTAAACTAATGGCTATTTAGTTGGGCCAGATGGCAGATGTAAACGCTGCAATATCTAAATGTATCTGGCTTGTTTTTTCCCAAAGCAACTACCAAAACAATGGCAAGGGAAAAGCATTTAAGAATTGTGTCCAGATCAGTGCTGATAATTCCTATCATGTTTTCCAGTTGTGGGAGGCAGGAAGCAGGAGTCTGCTGAAGGATCCTGGCCAGGTCCATAAAATATTGTCATTCCAAAAGGAAATCCAAAGTTGCAAATAGTTGTCAAAGGATACAAAAGCTTATCTATGTCCTCCAGAGAAATTGATATGATGAACTCCTGGAATAAGTGTTGGTCATCCACAGTACAATGAGCTAAACTTTCCGGACAGTAAAGGGGATTTGACCCAAGAGCTTCCTTGCACTGGAGTCCTCCTGTTAAGTCCTCCAATGACTAACAATGAAATTTATAATGTACAAAGCTCACAGTTTTATAGACTGGGGTCACGGAGCTGGGGCAAGTCTGCATGCTTCTAGTGGGCACAGGATTCAGTGATCCCTAACACAAGACAAAAAAGAAATCATATTGGTAGTGGAAGAGCCAAGTACTTCCCAATAAACTTTGTTTTATCCTCAGACCGCAGAAGCAGATTAATGTGCAAGGGCTGAGAAGATAAGGATTGTTTCAAAAGAAAAGAATGGCATTGGGCAGTAATGCCCACGCAACATAGTTATGATCTCCTTCTTCTGCTGGCTCATATCACAGGAGTTAAAGTGCCCTTCATAAAGCTCAGGGAAACACTGTTAGTAAGGCCAATTATAGGCTTTGTAAAGACAGAGGTAATGATTTCCGGAGGAGAGGAGTTCAGCAATAAATAAATAAATAAATAATAAAAAAGGTCATGACTAAACCCAGTATTTGCAGTTACATTAGCCAGGATGAAGTGAGTAAAACTATGAAACATGGCCAACAAAGCAGAAGTTCAGAAGGTATTAATTCCTGTGGTTTAGTCAAATACCTCATAGCATTCATTTCACACTGTCTGGTAATACTTACTGAAGCATCTGACACTAACTAAACAGACAAGTTAATAAATTAGATAATTAGTCTCTTCTGCTGAATGGTATTTTGATGTACCTCCCTGGATTTTTTCCTACTCTGCTTAAATAGCGCAATTTGACAGCTGCAGAGTGAATGTCAAAGCTTATTTGCCTCAAAGATGATGGCAGTATCGGAAGAAGAAAGCAAACCAGTGTATTTTTCAAGTTTACTGCCCCTTTCATTTCTATCACTATCAGAAGACTGACGTAGCCTCACTTGCAAAAGTTGTTATAATAGAAATCTCCGATATGCATACCATCTTACTTTGAGGATTTATATGCCTTTTGCATTATCTGATAATGTAAATAGCACTGCAAGAACAAATATTTAGAAAAGGATCATTCGGAAACACTTACTTTGAAAGGCTGTAGAAATAAATAATTATATCAGTAATAATGTAAAATACATTGGGAAGTCAAAATAAAAACTATCTTACTGCAAAACAGAATCATTTTGGATATGTCTACACAGTTTCTACAGGCACCTGAAAACTCCCCCTATTTTCTAGACATAGACCAGGAAGCTAAAAGTTAGGCTCACAAGAAAAGGTACAAAAGATCCACCACCAAAGAGATACTGTTTCTGCATGATGTAGAGCACTGGCAGAGCACACCCACCTGAAAGAAACTGCAGAAACTGCAGGCATACTTCTTCCTGTTAATACTTTGCAGGTTAAGCACCACATGACAGATGGCTTCAGGGCTCTTTCCAGGAGACTTTATGATACTAAACCCTGAAAGTACTAAAAACTTGAAATATACAACCAATACAACCAAAATCTCTTCTCTGTGCAGCGCTGAGTAGTGAAATAGAAGAGAATGGGACATATATCAGAGGAACCCAGAATGAGCAGCCACTCTCCACTTGCATGTACTTGCACGTGTATGTAGGTCTATAACTTGCATGTATACACATCTGTATGCATAATAGCATATAACTATACTATAGTATATCACTATATTAGCATATCACTATACTAGCAGTATCACTAGCAATGTTAAATTCTTTCAAAGGAAATATTTGTTTATCCTTATGGGTCTTTCTTACCTCTTCCTCAGAAGCTTTTATATTTAACTTAATATACAAATGCAGACATATCAGTCAAGACACATGAAGTCACTATTCAATGTTTTTTAACATTATTTATGTTGTATTAGCTACATAATACAGATAATATAACCTGGCATCTACATCTTTCTATTTTACTTAGTGGAAGCCAAGGTATGGCATTACACAGCTCATTAAAACACCTTCTGCAGTTCTTTCCTATTGCTGAGGTGCACTATGATTTCTATATTATTTTTCACTCAGCCAGTGCTTAATTCTTTCATTCGTCCTTTCTATACCCATGACCCAACAGATTAGCTACAGATTTTCTTTCCTAAGTTTCTACACGCTTGTCTCAGTCTTCCACAATGATAAATGCAGATCTAGCTTTTGTTGTCAGTTGATTTGTCCTAGAGCTTCTACCTGCATACTCCATTTGGACAGGAACTAAGGAGCAATACCCCTTTTCTCAGGTCCCACATTGGCCCAGGCAGATCTGGTAATATTCTGACAGTTTCATTCCTGACGTGGTAAAGGTGGCTCCATCAGGAAAGAGCATCTAAAGGATTTCAAAGGCTGGAGTTCTCCCAGGCTTTTTAACTAGGTCACATGTCACTAGATCTTCATAAGAATTGGTAAAAACCCACACCTGCCCCTAATGGACTTTCTCCAGGGATGAAAGACAGCTCTAATTTGGGAAGGCTGAACTAAGCAGCATGTTCTGTACTGTGCAGTGAAGATCTCTGACCTCCCTAACAAGTTATACTTACTAAATTACTACATTACATGCACCTTATGATGAGAAAGTAACTGTTACGTTACACTGTACATAAATCACGTAATCTTTTATGGAAGCTTACAGCTCATCATTTTAACTGTGTACAGTCTGTAGGAGGCTTATCCTGTAAAAACTTGATTCAGAAGAGAAATCTGGTTCATACGTGCTTGATGCTGTTGTAAATCATCCTGATCTGAGACTTGCATAAGGGAATTTCTGCACATGACATGTTTAAGACTGTGCAAATGCTTCACTCTAGTAAAGTGTTACTAGAGCACCTCTTATGTTGGGTGTCTGTGCCCAGGTTTGGCAGCAGGGGAGATGGAAAGGCGGTCTTTTGAGAAGAGGCCTGGGGCTGACCTGTGCCTGTGCACAGCTGGCAACACCTCTGGGAAGACATATTCCAGAAAGGGCAGAAAATACCAGGTAGAGAAGTGGGGCGTGAGGGGAGAAGAGTGAGACACAGCAGAGGGAACCCTCGGATGAGGAGGTGCTCCATGGTGGAGCAGGTATTCCCTGCAGCCTTTGGAGAACACACACTGGAAGAGAAGAATGGTAGAGAGAAATAACTCCTCAATACCCTTTTTTGCACTGTTTGCTTCCTCTCCGAGTGGACTTGCACTGAGCGTAACCTGCAGCGATAACAAGGGAGGAGTCTGGGAGAAGGGAAGGTGTCAAGTTGAGTTTGTGAAAGCAGAGAGGAAAACTGTTGCTTTAATGTTTGCCTTTTTGTTTTCACTGCCCACATTGGCATTCTGTTAAAATTACCTTAATTGGCCATAAATTAAGTAAATTTTCCCCCAGCTGACTCTGTTTGCTCACCATGGTAACTGGCAAGCAGTCTCCCCATCTTTGCCTCAACCCATGAGCTTTTTCATTACTGTTCTTTCTCCTTCCTCTCCTGTCCTGCTGGGGAGGGGAGTGAGGAAACAGCTAGGTGGGAGTCTGGCTGCTATCCTAGGCTAAGCCACCAAATCTCTCAACTAAAACCCCCCCAGATAAAGTCCACAAGCAAGAAAATAAAACTGACCCTCAATGTTTTGTTGGTTTTATTCAAATGTGTGGCTAAAAACATTTCAGACACAGAGAAATACTCAGCAGTGAAAGGATATAGTTGCATATTTGTCACGGAATATAGTCAAAACACTGTGATTCTCCCCTCCCCAAAGGGATTAAATCAGAGAATCACTCATAGAAGCTATCTGAGAAACTGTAAAACATCTGAGAAGGGACAGAATGTATTAACCCCTGTCACTGTGCAGAAAAGAGCTTTGTACATGAGGGAGTTGGAGAAGTGCCACGGGACAAGTACTCAAATATCTGCATGTTGAAAGAAGCTGAGTCTGTGAGCTTTATCTCAACAGAAAGAGAAAAGGCTTCTGACATTAATATGAGTGTGCACAGCAGTGATAAATCACTAAGCTGAAAACTGACAGGTTCTGAAAAAATATAAGAAAGAAGATTCAAGACTTGAAAGTGGTTTTGCAGAGCTGGAGAAGGTTTCTGGAAATCAAATATAAAGTGAACATTTGATGGATGAGTGCTAGACATTAAACCTGAATTAATTTGGCACAATGACATTACTGGGTATACCCCAAAGGCTTGTTTGAGATAAGAGCACAGTACTTAGAGCAGGAAAGAAAGAAGTAAATCTTTTCAAGCTACTTGAATGGGCAGGACAAAATAGATGGAAAATTTTAATCTAGGTTACTGAAGCTGCTGGAAAAATTACTAGCAAGTCACACGGAGCCACTGACAAGAGTTCCACAAAGACAGAGCAAAACCCAAATACAATCCAATTTAAGGACAAAAGAAAAAGGTAGATTTGGAAAGTTAAGAGAAGACATCCAGACTTCCCAGCACTACCTAGAGCCTCAGAGAGTTGATAATCAAACAACAGACAGAACTGCAGAATCAGTTCTCCAAACCACAGACGAAAGTAAGAGTGAGAAGCTTCAAAACCATCTGGAATCATTAATACAGATACTCATCTTGTATTTCTTAGCAAAGAGCTGTTTTCTATGAGTAGAAGAGTTATGGTGAAATCTTTGTCCCAGTGAAATTGAAAGTGAAATTTCTGGCTTTTATTATGTGAGCCTACAGAAAGTGCATTAGCTAAGTATTTATAAACAACAAATCTTTATAGCTGTGTGCCTTTCAGGAAAATCAGCAGGATATGTGATTTATCGTAATACACAAACTGGACCTTGAATTACTGACAGAGACCATATGCTCTCATACATATTTTACATACATGTTTTAAATACGCATATTGCTGTGCTTTATTAGTTTTGCCCCAAAACTGATTTTGGATTTTCTGGCCTACTAAATGTGAAATCTGACAATTCTCCATGCGTAGGAACAAAACTGATGATCTTTGCCTTTCTAAGGCTTGCAAAGACACTCGTTTCTTCCTATATAAACATCCTCCTGTAACAAGTGGGGCACATGTTCACAGAAGGTACCTCCTTACATGAAAACTTGACTATGATACTTGCAGAAACAGTAAAATACGCTTTCTTTGTTCTTTCAGCCAGGACAAGAGCAGAAGCCACAACCACTGTCAACACCAATTGTTTCAATTTTATTTTTTTTGTGGGCCAACATTGCTCTTGTTTTCAGGTAAGTTATTATACTACCTAATAATTTCTTTTGTACTCTTAAATCTCGAGGTCTTACCAACTTGATCAAGGATGAAACACAGCCACAGAATCTATCAGGGTTGCTATTAAATTCATCAAAGTTAGCCAAATACTAAATTGTTATGAAAGCAATTAGCTGCTGGCCTGAATTCATTTGGTCATACTCAAATAATTTCCTGTCAAACATCTGCAGAACATCAAGTTATTCTTCATGGTTTCACCATAAGATTCTGATCTTGTATCTTTAATCCATTTCTTTCACAGACTCTTCTTTACTTTTTTTTACTCCAATATCAAGTTGAGGTAGAATGGTCTTTGCATGTTAAACTAGGAAAGTTTTGATACCATTACTCTCTGTGAATCAGTTCTAATTCACTTCTATCCCAGCTATGCACTTTTTTGCTGATGCTGTTATTTCTGCACAACATTTTTGCTTGGACTCTCACTCTACTCCCACTGAAGTCATTCAGTTGGAATCTCCATCACTCTGAATAATCATTATACTGTGCAAAGGGAAGAAATATGTAATAGCTAGACAGCGGGAAAGAAGTCTATTACTTTACATTAAAATATAGCTGGGTTGGGAATAGGGTTGAACAAAATCACAAATTCATAAAAATTAACATAACGGGTTTTCTTGTTGGTCAGTTTTGCTGATAAGTTGGTAAGTTTTGCCTTTTGTTCAAACATGTACCCCAGTTTTCTAGTAAAACCTGCTACTGTAAGTGTAAGGCAATGGCTTTTCACAAGTCCCAGTGGAAGTGCATTTTGCTCCGATACAAACTGACCCAATACAGCTAAAGAAGTTTAGATGGCTAAAAATTGTGCAGAGAGGAGGAAAGTGACTGAGCTCGTGACTTCACAAGTAAACATGAATTCTAAAAAGGGAGAGGCTACAGATCCAGTCTCCTCTTGCCAACTGTATTTTTGCCCCTACTCAGTAAAAAAGCATAAATCGTCTCCCACAGTCTGGCAGACACTTTTCTGTCTGCATTTAATCAACATTTTCCTATTACAGGCTCAATTTTCCCTCCTTCAACTTTTATCACTTCATATTTTGTCCTTCATTAAGGAGACAAATCACATTTTCCTTCTTTAGTGCTCTCATTTCTTCCAACTCAGTATTCCTCTAGACATGAAAGAAAGATCACCTATCCACTACCCTATCATGCACTAGCAGGTATAACTTCCTTTTTAAGTGTTATAACTACTAACATTTTCCCCAATGCACTCAGTGTGACAAATTCAAGAGTGCTTTGGCTTGAGAAATGCTGTATGGAAACAAACTTGTATAGCATTAATAAATACAACATGACACAAGTATGTCTGGTAAGAAGAAAAACCCACTGAAGTGAGAAAAATTTGCATGGGCTTCAAGGAGCTTTGGGTGAGGGTCTTTGATACTTGCATTAGTAGGGAATGGAGCTAAAAAGAGCGGGATAAATGGGATCTTTGAAACTGTCCAATTTATTCACAGAGAGACTATTTAAGGTCATTAAGCTATTCTCATCTGTGCTTGTTCTGAACATCACAAATAACCACTGAAGGGAATAATTACTGTTGGGGTTACTTCATAAAGAAGATGCTATTTGAATGTTGGAATAACAGGAAATAGAGTTATATATTAAGCTTGAAATAGATTTTACTGTCCATACCAGACAAACTTCTCGACAGGCATTTCACCAGAATATTGGCTTCTTGCAACAAGACAAAGTGAACTCCTTTCCCCCAACCCCCAAAATACTTCAGATGTTTTCATGCATATGACCTACATTAGGACAAAGTTATTAAGTTACTAAATGTCTAATTATACAGTACCACAAATTCAACCTTATATAGGAATTAATACTGCAAGTCAGCCTTGCAGCTAAGATGATATGAAATTATTATTATGTATATATATGCACATGCAATTCTTTCATTACTCAAAGTGCACCAAGTAGGGAAATACACGCAATATGCTTTTATGCTATTCGTGGTGTTACTTAGTCCTTACTGTACAAAGTGGTAAAGCACAACACAGAACTAAAAGCAGTATCTCCGTTGTAGCAACACTCCAATATCCCTATTTTTCCCTTCTGTTTAACTTAACCCTGGAAACCAGATTTAAAGTACTGACAGAAGAAAAATCTATGCAATGGCCAAGCTAACTAAAAAAGCTGATTATTTCAGATTATCGCATAAGTCATGTGTATTATGATCTGACCTTCTGGAGCTGGTTTACTCGCATTTGTTTTTTCTGGATCCTTCACCTTGGATTTACTTGTTTCTTTTCTTCTCTCTATATCTTTAACTGAAAAGTAAAGCAGGGAAAAATAATCAATTAAACTAGAAACAGTGCAGTCAGAAGCATGTAATTTTGTTCTTAGAGATAAAAAAGTTGCATGCAACTACTTGTGATATGCTCAGGTAACAATGACTGTTACTGGGTTTTCCCTCCCTCCCTCTGGGTTTATTCTTTTTAATGAATCTTTCCCCATCCTATCATCATTAAAGTTCTCAAAAGTGACTCTCCTCACACAGGAGAGTCCAAATACAGTGATGTCAGCACCTAAGCCCACGCTGACAAGATCCAGCACTGGAAATACAGTCCAGAAAATTGGCAAAGCTAGCTGGGGAAAGTCCAGCATTGCAGAACTCCACTCCAAGTCATTCAACACAAAAGCACATAAGCCAGCTGTTACATTATCCTCTTTAAAGAATCATCTTAGATCCCATGCCCAAATCTATGATCAGGGCACCAAATACTCCCCTGTGACCGAAGTTGCTCCAAAGCTCAGCCTTCAACAGTTTCCTGTCCCACAAGAGGGTGGGATACCTCCCTTCTTATGTCCCAAATCTCTCATAACAGCCAAGCAGAACCCAGCTTGATTAGAAATTTTTAATATATTAGTAGCCAGTATCATCCTAATCAGTGTGAAAGATTCTGGCAAAATCATTGCTAAAGTCACATATAAGGAAAATAAATAATCCTTTCAGAATTTCCTTAGTGTCAACTTGGTGACAATGCCCCAGACACCTACAATGCTCAGAAACAGCTTAAAAGAATGAAAAATAAATATCTTTCTTAGAAAGTAAAATTCTACTCCAATTAAAATCTTTAGTTCATGTAAAGCTGGATTATGACCGACATTCATCCAAGCAGGACCCGAGTCTAGCCAGGATCAGTTTCTCTACTCTACATTGTTCAAAAAACACTGTGAGAGGGTGAAAGAAGGTTACCTCTCTTGAAACATATGATATCAAATAGACAATACAAGTATTCCGTTTTACGGAAGTGGACAAAAGTCAAATGGATTTCAATAATTTACCCAGTAGTATATGGAATACCTGAAACACCTAAGTGTGCTCTAAATTCCAACCCAAAATATAACCACAAGACCATCCTACGGTCTAGAGGAAGACAACAAATCATTGTCAGATATCTGAGTGCGACTTTACTAGTGGCTGCAGAACCTACAGCTCTTACACTCTAGGTATAAAAGTAAGGAAATCGGTGAAAAGGTACAGAATTTTTAACTTCTCTCCTTACTAACACGGGATGTGTACCTGTACATCACCTCTACATTTAGGTTTTGAAAGTGATTCAGAAGCAAATTCAGGTCCACAAGCTTGCTGAGGAATCAGCTTTTACTAAGGCAGATCTTGGTTATTAGCTGGGTTACAGATAATGCCACGATGACATCAGGTCTTATTCAGAAGTTTGGGTTTAATTCTTATTTAAACAAGACTCCAAATAAAATAAATGAGCTCAAATTACCAGAATACTATTAGTCAAAAAGGACATCATTCCTTGGCTTCAAAGAGCATTATTCCTTTGAGAAAAAGCTCAGAGCAAACTATGGAGCCACTTGATGGCCTCCTGTAATGCTAGGGCTGTTCTCTCCAGAGAGCCAACACCAAAGTCTGAAAATGCTCATAGGAGACAAGGTCACATCCTGACGGAGATTTCTGGATTTGGGGAAGCCATTTCTAACTGTCAAAATTCAAACCACACAGGAAGGACAAGACACCAGTTTTACTCACGTTATTTACACAGACAAAAAACTTATCTAATGCACTTCTACTGCCTCAATTTAAAAGGAAAATAAAAAAATCCCCAGTGATCTTTGTTAATTGCTTACTGTGTACTAAAGTAAGAATATACTAGAGCTAGGATAAGAAAGTATACCCAGCTATATAAAGAAGAATACTTTTTCAACAATAAAGTTTTTTTGTAGGCTTGAGAATTCTTAGTACATCAGCTGCAACTCAGCAGCATTAAACATACTTCCAGTGCACTAAACCAGAGGATATTCCCAAAGCTTTGTATATGTTTGACCATTTTTCATCTCAAGAATTAGTGGCCACTTGTCAGAGAAGGGGAAAAAGAACAGAATACAAGATAGTAAAACAGAAGTATTTGTATATATGCTGTTATCTAATTTTATTTATGCAAGGCATCTTATTGTCAAATGAAACTGCATTCT
This sequence comes from Pezoporus wallicus, assembly GCF_028554395.1. Taxonomy (NCBI): domain Eukaryota; kingdom Metazoa; phylum Chordata; class Aves; order Psittaciformes; family Psittacidae; genus Pezoporus; species Pezoporus wallicus. Next base: position 1,145,605 of record NW_026639618.1, read on the forward strand.
CATCAAGTACTACATGTTTTCAGCTGCAGCTAAGGAAGAGTATACTAAATAGAACATAACCCTTTATTCTTAAATCAAGTTGCAAGCTCTAATTCTCCTGAAGAATAGAGGTAGTTTAAAAAACAGCAATGCTTCATATTATAGAAGTCGGTGTAGCTTTATGTGGCCTGCTCTTTATTGCTACAATAATCTGTGGGTTTGTGGGTTTTCTAACCAGACAGAACTTAAAAGTAGTAAACACACAGTTGTAGTGGTGAAAAGCTAGAAAAACTTTAACAAATACCACATGAAGTAGTCAGCATATTTTATCTTGTGACGTTTCTAAGAGAAAGGCAGTTTAGCAATGACAGTGAGGAGTATTATCCCAAGGGAATTCAGTAGGCTTTCAACTGTACTGCCAGACTGTCACATTTTTGTCTTTATCAGCCAAATCTTCTTTAATCTCATTGATCTGAGCTGTTTAAGATGCAGATCAAGACAATTACATCACTATGATATAGACATTGAGAGTATGTGTAGGTCAGATGTAAAAAGTTTTAACCATAATTCATAAACATATTTGACATCTGAAGATCAGTAAGAATTCAGCCTTTCATAGTATCATTGAACTAACAACTAGTCATCAGTTGGCACTGCTCTAAGAATGTTTTTATTAAAAGTTGGACAAAGGGAAGGAAATGTTTCAACTATCCGAATATGATACTTTCCTTCTTGTTTCTGCTCACTGAAGATTCTTTTCCATGAGACACTGGCTAATTTCATAACATAATGGGGAAATAAAGTGATTTCAAACCACTAGAAAGAAAAATAGCCCAAAGCAAGAACCTCCTATGCAAGAGTGACTAGATCAATTCAGGCCTCCAGCCCTACATGTACCAATTAAAATCTGTGATTAGCCTTCCACCACAGAAGGAATTGTTTTTCCATTGTCCCACTTTGCATCTGACTTCATTACAGTTTCATAAATTACATTAAATATCTGATAAATTCTGAATATCATTATAAAGACACATACTTCTGAACTGGCCTTGTGCTGGTTTACTCTCCTTGTCTTCACTGAATGCAATGATCTGAAGAGCATAGGTTTGATCTGGAATAAGACCTTGAATAATTGCTTTGGTTGCAGTGTTTTGAAGAATTAATTGATTGGTTTTTCCACCTGTAAGAGAAAAGACAAAAAAAAAAGAACAAAAAAAAACACAAATGCATAATTTTGTTTGCTTTTCTTATAGCATGTAAATGTAATGACATACGACTACCTCAAGCTCTACAGTTACTCAAGCATTCCCACCTTCGGAAGTATCCATACAGCCCAGTCAGATTCATCCCATAAAAACAAGAATTCAGGCAGCCTGACCAAAGACATGGACCAATTTTTTTAGATAGAAACGCTCAAGGGATCAGTCAATCAGCCTTTGTATCTGGGCCTCATATAACAGTAATTAGCATGTAATATAACATACATATTAATATGTAATATAATATATGTAATATAATAGTAATGGCATGTAATTAAAAAACATTTGTCCAGCAAAACCATTAAGAAAAAAAGAAACAAAAAGCTGTCAAAGTTGCTAACATCATACCCACAGGCTTCCACACTGCTCTGTGAGTGGCTGACAGCTCTGAACCCATCATACCGACATCTCTGAATACCCTCTGCCCGTTTCATTTGGACAAGGAAATTCTTATGAATAAATACAAATATTAAAAATTTCTATGTATATATATGCATATATATAGATTGCATACAAATATGTATTTTAGCTGTATGCTTAAATGTATACAGGTACAGAAGAGTACCTCTATACAAATAGCCTTACACAGCCATTTTGTTGCCTAGCTTTACATTTTAAGTTTTCATTCAAAAAGCCCTTTAAACAGTTTTGGGCTGGTTTGGATGCTTTTCTTTTTTTTTTTTTTTTTTTTTTTTTTCCTGTGGGGAGCTTACTATGGGAGAAGGCTCAGGAAGATCCAGCTCAAAGCTTTGGCTGAAATAGTATTCCTATTTCAGCTCTCCCTTGAATACTTCACAGATTCCCCACCGAAAGAAAGGTAATGACAATGACATGATCAATGACGATTCCCAAGGGCTACATACGAAATGAAATTCGTACCCACCCACTTCTACTACCTTAAGTATTTGATTCCCACATTCTATGCCTCTGATTTACCCCCTGGTAAAACTGATTTCTCTCTTCTGTTGACAAGCCAATACCCCATTATACACAGCTTGCTCACACTTTCTTAGTCCTGCAAAATGACACTAACCTCTTAAAAGCTGCTGAGCCTTAGGAAGACAGTCCCTTCACATTAAGAAGAACAAACAGACTTTTGTTTTACCTGAACTTGGAGTGACAAGAAGCTTATATCCAGTGAATTGCCCTTTGGGGGCTTTCCAAGAGATCTGTACACTGTCAGGACTGACTACATTATATCTTAGTCTTGTTGGTGGGGACACTGCAAGTGGGGAAAGAAAACAACATTTTAAATTCAAATAAAAAGCAACTGCCAATTTTAAACAAACAAAGATAAACACATATAGGAAGACAACACAAAATTTTAATGATAAAGGATGCAAGTTATTCAAAATATCACATACATCAGTTTATTAGTTTGTAAAATGACACCCCCAGGTGCACTATTTCCCTCAGACGTATCTTTTATTTATCTCTTTATAAGAACAAACTAACAACCTGACAGCAGAGGACAGAAAGACAAACAGTGTTAGATGTTAAGGGTCTAGTTTAGCAGGCAAAGCTGGTAATAAAAATGCTCTTTGTTAATATATGGGAATTAAAATTGCTCTCTTTGCTGACACTGCATTGCCCAGCCTCCTTTACCTTGCATTACTGTGGGCCGTTCCCCACACTTAAGGTCAGTCAGGGCCAAATTTTCGAAGCCTTGTGAGGACACAACAACCAAGAGAAAACACAGGCATGCACAAGGCAGAGGGAACACCACCTGCTCAGTTTGCAAACCTGGCCTAAGCAGCACAAACTTGCCCAGCTGCAGGAACTGCTTCTGTCTCATCAAGACTAGCAGGCATGCACAGGCAAGTCAAGATTTAGACAAGGGGCAGTCTGGATGATAAGCAGTTTCTATCTATATTGTGCCTAGGTTTCAAGTAAAAGCAGCAGGTGAAACGAATGAAAGCATGGAATGAATGAGAAAGTGGTGATATTTCAGTGAAGCAATACACAGAGGGAACAAGTGGAAAATCCACCCTATGTTGTTACCACAATAGCAGCAACTTTATGTCTATGCCCATAAACTAGCTTTTCACAGCTTTGCATTCCTCTGCCTGGACAATCTCCACTGATGCTGGGCAAAACTCTACATAGCATTTTAGCTCTTCTTCAGGAAGCCACATCCCTCCACAGCAAACAACTGGAGCAGAGCTGGTAGTGGTGCAGCCTGGGGTATCCAAGCCTTTCAGTAAGGGGAACACATTTGAATGGGGTTTGGCTAACAGAGAACTAACTCATCTAGAGGGAAAGGCAGCCAGGGAAGCTGCCCAGAGGCTGAACAACAGAAAGGGCTAGAAAAGATTAACAAACTCCCCCATCAACCTTACCCGCCACCTCCACAGCTCTCTGAATTTCTCCATTTTCCAAACCCTTGGTGCCTCTACCACTACCGTTAAGGCTTCTCTAAGTCTAAGAAATAAGGATAATTATCTGAAGGGGGGAAGTGGCAATTTCTTTTCCACAGAGCCCAACAGAGCTCCTCAGTGACCAGGCTCTTGCCCACGGTTTGTTGGTCTTCTAGATATAATAAGCCAACAGTTCTCATCATATTTCTGAGTTTCAAGGATTACAGCATATGGAGCATCTGAGTCAACAGGCAGAATGTGCCAGCCAACAAGTTTCTGAACTCTCAATTTGACCTGCTACAGCCAACGCAGCTCTGGCACTAGCAGCAGCCAAAGACCTGTCCTGAACTGATTGCTTTCCTATGCGCTCCTTTTTCCAACAGCTTTAGGGAAGAAAGAAGAAGAGAAGAGACAGGCTGTAGTTTTTTGAGATTTGGGGTGGTGTTTTTTTCATGTTATCTACCATTAAAAACATTTGGGGTCTTAGAAGAAAAAAATCTGGAGGTATAATACAAGAGATGTATTCCCTTGAATCCAGCCTCTTAACCAGTAAGGGACAGTTTGCCGGGCAGGTTCTGCAGTTTTCTGCAATGATGGACTTAACGTTACAAAACCGGAAAAAAAAATACATAAGCACCAAGAACAGCTTAGTAACACCTCCACCACATTCTCAAAGGCTTCAGAGAACAAGCTCAAGAAGAGAGGCAAGGGGATAGAAAGAACAGGTAGCACACCAGTTCCACACACTCAAAAGTGTTCTGATTCACAGCACTGGGCTTATACCCAATCAGGGCATATTCCCAGTTTCTGGGCACAATCTTGTCAGAACTCATCTTCAGACTGCCTGTCACTTCACCGAAGTTTAGAGAAAAAGAAGCTGTAAGCAAGAGCGTGCGCAGGAATCCCTGCAGATACAAATTAAGTTCTTTGAAAATTTGGCCCTCTTACTGCAAAGTGTTTTGCTGGGCAGGTTTCTGCAGGAACATTCAGCATGCTATAATTGTAATGAAATGACAGACACTATGGCAAAAAGTTTTGAAAGCCAAGCAGGCTGTAGTTATGGATTTCAGCTTTTAATTCATTCTCAGGATTCATTCTGTCTTTGAGTTATGCATAAATCACAATGAACTGGGGCCAAACGAACCAAGTCTAGCAAATCATACCTACGAGTTTGCAAAATATGCAATTCCTTTTGCTATTTATTTTGTCTAAGGAATAGCAAATAAACTTTTGAACAATGACAGTATGCAAGTTTAAAAATGCTGCACGTTTTATCAGGATTAAGTGGCAAATTTGCATGGGGATTAAGAGGCAGAGCAGAGAGCAACAAAGTAACACCAAGGATTGACAAATAAAATCATGTCAGAATTTCAGAGTTCGTTTTTTCTGCCATCTTCTTCATTTCCCTGTCATTCCATTCCACCCTACTTTCAACTTAACACTTTATGAAAGCACCCTGTAACAAAGAAGCATAGTTCTGGCTTAATTGCTATTAGCCATCACCAAACCAGGTACACTTTGGGAGCTCCTAAAAAACAATCACAGATCTTACAAGCAAAGAAGGACACAATCACCAAAAGTTCTTCTGTTTACTACAGAGTTACAACATGAAAGACTAGAAAAGTTGTGCCAGAATAGTCTTTACATAACTAGTCAATTTTCACTGGGTACTTTTTGTATCAAAGGTGGTAGTGCAAGGGAACGGACATTCCCACACAGCAATTAACCATAAGGAAGAAAAGAATTATTCACCAAACAGATACTCAACTGTGTCTTAGTTGTGCAAAGACTAACATTCTGGCAGAGAAAAGTACATATAGCTAAGGAAGTTAAAAATCTAACACTTGAACAGACAACAAAATACTGATGGGAATTACTACGCATTCACCAACCTGAAGAGGGTATCTTTATTTCTTTGGACCTTTATTGTCTGTGGAACAAAATCTCACTTCTTGCAGAGAGGGAAAAAAATTAATCCAAGCTGAGTCAGTTAACTGATAAAAATCAGTAGCTAGAGCTCGTTAAGTGGTTTTACAGGAATGCAAAAGAGAATGGCCGTCAGCAACATTAGAGCAGTCACCCAAAAGAAAACCAGACAAGTTCAAGGCTTTGGTTTATGCCACCAGATAAATTAGTACTCCAAGTATATGAGCCTTGTGGACAACTATGGAAAGAGTGTTTTGAACTATTAAGTATTTTAATGGAAAGGATAAATACCATAAATTGCATATGTGCAGTTCTCCAACACATCCAACAGTCTAATACTGGATACTAACTAAATCATGTGGCTTCCAGTTTACTTTTGTCATAAGAATTGAAGAAGTCAATATGCACTGCAATTACATTAGTAACACATGGAAATTCATGCTACAGAAAGAAAAGTTTCCATCTTTAAATACAGAACGAAAATTCTTCAATCAAGTTACTCGATGAATAAATGGAAAATTCTAGTCTTTTTCTTGCCCAGCACTATTTTTGTGTATTATATAAGAACATAAGTAAACAAAAGCTGTTGTTTAAGTCACATTATGAATGGGAAAAAAAGAGCAGTGATGAAAGTATAATTGCTGTTGAGTAAAAACTGAATGGCACTATGAAGGCATTCAGGTAATAAATGAGATGAAACCATGTAGCTCAACACAGATAACTCCTCAGCTGAAGTATTAAGTTGTAGCTTCAGGCATGTTGACTTCTGTCTCCCAAACACATTCTCCTTTCCAAGAAGTCACATTACACACCTTAACCTGATCATCTTTGCCAAAGGAAGGAAACAAGCTGGAACGAATACCAGCTCTTCCTACACCTTGGCAGGGTGTACAAGGTCTTAAAACAGGCAACCATACTGTTAGTGTTGTATTAAAATATATTAAATAGCCTGCTGCATGAAGAGTTTACTGCAAGGGGTGGCAACCTTGAGGAAAGAATGGATTTGAGAAACATTTTATTACTTTAAGTGTAGCAAGAGATACTTTTCTTCTGCGAACATGGAATAGAGACTTCTTATCACTTCATTCAATAACATACAGTCATTTTGGGCCAAGGCAATAGCCCACTTAGCTTAGTATGACCCTGCTGACAGCATTCAGCAGCTAATGCTTGCTGAAAGAGAGTAAGAACAAGGGAAGTATTGTTCTTTATTCATGAAATACACTAACTCTAGCTTTGCTAGTGTGACTATGGAAAAAACTCGACCTTAATTTCACTGTATTAATAGTTGAGAGCTTTCTCCTTTACAGATGGCTGATTAAATCGAAGTTAAAATAAATAAATAAAAGTCAGAGGAAGAGTATGGTTTTCCAAGCCCAAGGAATTTTGCAAAACTTTCTAGAGATGCATCTCAATCCCCAGTACTGTTCTGCAAATCTTAACCATATGTATTAGGACTGAAAAACACAGAGAGGACTAACCATATGCTTTGCTTTATTGGCTCATTAAGTCACAAACAGTCTGAACCTCTTTTCTGACCAGAGCTGATGTGCTGAACATCAGGAACATGTATTTCTTCATTCACCTCACATTGCCCACATTAAATATTACTGCTTACACATGTTCCGAAGTTCTGTGAGAGGCCTATAAAACTCCCAGATTCCCAAACATCCAAGATGGTATGTATGCTTCCACAGCACGTGAGTGCCACGCAGGCTGGACAGCGCTGCTACTTGCATTTGCCAGAACTTGGAAAGCCTCAGGTCGCAACTAGTCTTTGAATGTGCTCATGAATAATGCATTATACAAGACGCTTTAGAAGAGCCCCAGGATCAAATTCTGGTCCCAGTTATGCCTACGCAGTCTCATATCAAAGGGATTACATAAATATAAAGTTGAGAGAAACATCTTTCTTTAGAAATCATAAAATCTCATTGGCATTCTTTCTCCCTCCTTCCCAAAGCAATAGGATATATTTTCTCTAAAAGTCAAGTCACTGTCAATGCGATCCAACAAGTATTTAAGCCTAACAATCTCAGCAGTATCTTTTAATACCCACAAAGGAGATTTAAAAAAGAAAGCTGAAGAAGTAGTCTGTGACATTTAATAGTCCTGTGCAATACTGAATGATGTGTTACAACAGCTACTGTTCCAACAAAGAAAAAAACATATAAATTGCATATAAATTTAATATCATAGATGGTCCTTTAGACTTGATTATGTAGAGAACAGTCACAGCAATTTCAGTGATCAGTGCTTCAAGTAAATGAGTTATATATATATATATATACAGAGAGAGAGAGAGAGCTCAACTTGCAAAAAGACTAATGCTATTTGAGATACTAGGTTCAAAGAGCACACATGAACAAATAATTCTACTCCTTCCACACCCGAAGATCAGCACCAAAACTCCTGCTTCACTTCAGTAGTAAGTGTGGATCCACAACCTCCTAAGAGGGAAGTAACACTTGTGTTTGGAATAAGAAAGTTTATTTCTGCACATCAGAATGAAAAGCTTCTTTTTTGCAACTTACCTTGGCCCTGAGCATCACTGATGAAGAAAGCTGCAACAGCTAAAAAAGCCAAGAGGAAACAGCTCTGTGTCTCATACCGACAAAACATCTTCCTCTCCTGAGTACACACAGTATCAGCAGGTCTGAAAACACACAGAACAAGACTTAATAAACCTGCAAAGATGAGGCATCCACTTCCATGAAAATCATGGGCAAAATCTGGATTCCATTAAAAAACAAAAACCAAACCAGGAATTTGCTAGAGACATTAATACAACCAAGATTTCATCCTGACAGCAGATTTATAACCAAGGCATATTTTACCTGAAAGAACCCCATTTGGGCTACTCAATAGTTCTGAAAATTCAGCCCATGTAAAGAGAAAATTGGAATTCTTTGTTAAGCATACATCCGTACTAGAATTATAGTACTGGAGTAGAGTATGCTATGAATAACAAGATTAAATGGGTATCTCTATACCATCCAGTGTTGTAAGCACCTTCTCAAGATACCTGTGGAAAATAACTCTAAAGCTCTCGATAGCAAAGTAGGACTAAAATGGTCTTCTACTTTATATCCAGAAAGCATCCAGAATGGGAAGCTAAATTATGTATTTCAGGATTCTGTAATTAAATAAATAAATACATACATACATACATAAATGGAATCAGATGAGAACTACCCTGCAAGCCTGTTATAGAACAATATAATAACAAATAGGTGTACTCAAAAACCCAGTGAAAGTCATTGATCAGTTTAGCTGTGCGATTTTGCACATAAGTTGTCAAAAAAGGTAAAACTTTGTTCTGAGGAAATGTAAGTCCTCACTGCTCTCTCCAGCATACTGGTTTTCCTTTTTCTGTACTTTTCAACTTATTCCATGCTCTCTGTTATACTACCTGGCTCTTACAGCTGCACAAGCAGCTCAGAAGGCATGCAGGGTATCAACTGAGTAAGCATGAATTCTGTTTGTAGGTAATACCAAGGTAAAAATATTTACTCTAACTTAATCAGTTAGGAACACCAACACTTCAGAGTGGAGCACTATATGAACAGTCACAGCAGTCCTAGGTGAACTAGCTGGATTACGGGAAGCAATTCTCGTGCCAAAGAACAGGTTCCAGAAGAGGTAACCTGTCTGCCCACAGAAGCTAGGCTAAGAACAGTACAAATTTCATTATCTGAACTTGGCCTTTAACACTTTCCAGGACAATTATTTAACATTTATAGAAGCACCTCTCAAGATATGTCAAATGTGTTCATAACATTGCACTTATAAACATTTATCTACCTCTGAACTTTCCTTCTGCACTAGTTTTAGCTGATTTTCTGGACCAGGAAGAATTTTTGCTGCCCTCTCCTGTTAGTATTTCACAAAATTAAATTTAGATAATAGTAGATTTCTTTCTGTCAGCAAGAACTCAGCATTTGAAAGTTTGGTAAATTTTGGGTTATGTATTTCTGTGTTGCAGGTCCCCCCCATTTACCTCCTGTGCTATTTTCTCTAATACTCCCAACATGCCATCATTGAATTTGCCTTCCATGTTCTCATTGTCTTCTGAGGAAGGCACAAAGTTAGTGTTTTAACCACTGTCTAGTACAAAAGGCAGACTGAAGTGCCTCAATCATTATTAAACAAATAAGAGGAGAAGACCTACATGTCCTCTCTTTAAGTATTTACAAATTGTAATAGCTATTCCCAGGATTTGGTAGGTTTGCTGTTGCAAATCCCAGTCATGAATGCTTGATGTACCACCTGGGAATACATAAGAGGCTTAATCATTGTGACTACCATCCCCATGGGAAGTTAGTTATTTTTTGGCCAAATTACCAATGAATTTCACACTACATATATATTTTTTAATCCACCTCTTACAATACAAATCTCTCAAGTCAGAGGCAAATAACTAGATCCAGTAACAAAGATGTGCACCAGAAACTTAGGTGTCGCTATGCTCAGTTCTTAGGACACATAGTCCAGATGTGGAAACCCCAGTAAAGTTCCCAGGCTTCCTACAGGTATTGGGTTTGCATGGCATAAACACAACAAAACTGCTACATGAACACCCAAGGACTGGACCCAGACAAGCCAGCACAGTCAGCAGCCAGATGGCTAGTGACAGGCAACAGGAAAAATGAAGTATGTCTTAAACCATCTGAAATCCACCCCTTTTGTATCTCACATTGGGTATTGATACTTCTCCCTTCACACAGAAATACAACCTAGAGAAAGCAAATGTAGCCTTTTTAAAGAACATCATATAATTCAGTCTTTTCAGTCACTTTCCAAGTAATAACCAAGATATAAAATGTTCACTCACAGTGGTGGCTAACCTCCCACTTTAAAATAAGCCCGATTTTAAAAAATAAAACCTCTCACTTTGAGACAAGCCCTACTCCCATGTAAGAGCTATAAGATCTATAACACATGTAATCCTGCATAGAAACACCTCCTACTTCTGGTTTTAGAGAAAAGCCATTGCACAGAGATTTATTGGGATACACACAACTGGGATAAACTAGGCACAAGTCCGCCTCTGCACTGAGCCATGCTTCAGGGTTCACTGACCTAGGCAAGGCAATCACCAACCTGCAGCCACCTTGCTGCTGACATCATCTGGAATGACAAGAAATACCCTATATCCTCCAGCTTTTTGTGTATTTCTCCTTTTATTGCCTCCTTGGTAAACCAGTTCTCTCACACAACAGCCCTGGCAGCAGAGCCCAAAAGTCCGAGGCCGAGAGCACTGCCCATGAGGGGAGTCCCGCTCCCTGTGTGCTTCTCGCGGGTGGGCTCCTGGACGCCTGCAGTGCAACAGGGCACCTTCCCCCAGGACCTCGGGGGCCTCCCAGCCCGGGAGACACTCGGCACACCTCTCCCAGCTCCGCACCGCCCAGCCTGGCGTCGGCTGCGGGGCCTCGGTTTATCCCGGGTGCCCTCCGTAAGACCTGCCCCGCACAGCCGCCGCGGCCGCCCCGTCACGAAAAGGGGGAGAAGGCGATGGAGGAAGGAGAGGCGGGGACGCGGTCCCGGCGGGTGCGTTTCATTCTCCCCTTCCACAGCCCCGCAGCGCGGCTCCAGCCTGCTCCAGGGAACCGCAACCCACAAGAGCAGCGCCGCTCCTGACCCCCGGGCCCGACTGCTCTTCGAGGCGCCCCCCGCCAGCAGCGTCCCCGGTTCCCCGCCTGAAAGAGAGCGGTTCCCCCCTCCAGTTAGGAAAGGGACAGCAAAGGCGAGGCGAGCGACGCGGCCCATGGGACCGTCGTGGTGGGGGGTCTCGCCTGCCCGGGTATTCCCCGCTAAACCGGCACCCAACAACCTTGAGGAGCCGGGGCTCAGCACGGGTAGCAGGCACACCCTCCAGTCTAAGGTGCGGCTGGTTACCATTTCATTATTGTTATTGTTAAAGGTAAAGTTTTGCAGGCGTTTATAAAGGTCTCCCGCTGACCACCCCATCTACGCTTTGTCCACCCTCCATCCATCCTCCCGCACCCCGCTTTCACTCCGGGGCTCTGCTCCCGCTGCCGCGGGGTTTGCCGGCAGGTGGGTAGGGTAGCACTCCTGATCCCGATCCCTATCCCGATCCCGGTCCCGGTGGTGCCGCTGATCCCTCTCCAGCCCCGGGGAGGCGAAGCGGAGCTCACACCCACCTGCGCGGGCTCCGCGGGGCTTTCACGCGGGGCTGTGGGTGCGGAGCCGGCTGTGGGTGCGGAGCCGGCTGCGGGAGAGCTGCTTCCCTCCCCTCCGGCAGCTCTTCCCCTCGCTGCGCCGCATCCGATAAGGAGAAAGCGGAGCGAAAGGAGGCGGGCAATTATAGAGCAGAAGGTGGAAAGAAGGGGGGAAGAAAAAGCAGCCCGTGCTGTGCCTGCGATCCAACCCCCCGCCCCCGAGCCCGACCTCCGCGGGAGGGTGGGGGTACCGTGCAGGTGCTGTGCTCTTCTGTGTCCTCTCGCCTCCGGTTTTGCTACCTTTTAACTCATTTTCCTCTCCCTGGAGTTCCGGGTTCACTTTGTTTTGAATGATTTAGAAGGTGCCTACTCCACCGCGCGGGTTGGAACGCAAGCATCCCCCAGTGCCAGGTATTGCGATGTGTGGATTAATGATTCATGGGAGAAATATTTATATTAAAGTGTTCCAGCACTTGTCTGGCTTGGTATAAACCTTGATTAAAAGCATCATAGTACATATGCGCATTTTTTCTCATATGCATAGACACTGCAATGGGGATGTGGAACTGCAGAATCTATATTCATATAGAAATGAGTCACCCTATGGTATACCCTGTTGAATTTACAATTAAGGCTACTATTTGCAAAGTTTGTAAGTCCTGAGAATTTAAGAGGTGAATAAAAATATTCATTGTAATGTTCCTGATCATCTGTATAAAGTTACAAGTGAAATCACTGAATGACTGAAGTTAAGAAACAACAAGCAGAGGTGAAACAGAGATGTGCACCCTTTTCTTCATGTATATTGGAGCCCCTTCTAGAGAATGGAAAGGCAGTATGTCTGAGAGAGGTGGCTGTGATTAACTCTTTAGCACAGGACCTTCTATTACTGAGTAGGACTCCCAGGTCCTACTGCAGTCCCGTCCAAATTCACAGGGTGCAGCACACTTTTGAAACTGCAGAAGTGTTCGAGCTTTAAAGAAAAATCTGTGTTCTTTTTCCTATGACAAAGGTTTCGAGATCTAGGAATCTGGGAAACCCTTTCATTATGCTATTGCCAGCTGTTTGCAAGGACCAACGCTTGTACCAGTCAAGAAGAGAGTAGCTTGCAAGATAACCATTCAATAAGCTGAAGCAATAAGATGCTCAGCTCATTGATGCTTAATGTGACACATTTGGTACCTTTTCAGTCCTTAATTTATGTATTTAGCTAAACAATAATACCCAGAAGACAAGGAAGCAGATGATAGGCCTATTTGCAATGCCCTTGAGGACTCGATAAATATACAGAAATAAATCATCATAATCCATGGCTGCTTGAAGGTTCATGCATTTCAGAGCAGGACAAGCAACAGCCTGCCGAAGAGAGAGTCAGGCGCCCTCTCTTTAGCTTTTTCTTATTTTCTCGGGTTTTTTTTCGGGTTTTGTTTTCCGGATTTATAATGTAGTTTGCAAAGTCCATGAGCACCATCCTGTGGCTATATCTAGTTAAAGCACTAGGACTCATAAATCCTGAGTAGCCCACTGATCTGTAAGTGGATTCTGTAACTCTCTGCAGCCTTCAAATAACTTTATACTTTAATTTTTCATCACCTTTTTGGATCAGAAATGAAACAAATATTTTAAAGTTATGTAAAGTGTGTGCTATTAAGAGTAACTGGGGTGATTTTATTAATATCAATTTATTTTCCTGAGTTGCAATGCTATTTTTACACTGTTTGTCCACTTTTTAGAGTGAATCATGCTTATTACCATTGAGCTTTCCTCATCTTTCTCTGAAAACCACCACAGATTTCCTTGCATAATTACAAGGAGGAGCTCATATTCTTCAAAAGTTCAAGCCAAAAGTTACAAGGTAAAGCTTCCTTGAAAGAGTTTGTGTAACCTGTCCATCTGGAAAAAGAATAGCATCACAATAAGCATAATTTTAATGTAATGTAATGATTTCCTAATGTCTCCTTCTTGTCTTCCATCCAAAGAAAAACTGGCATTTGGAGGAGAAATCTACAGAATGTGAATTGGCCCCATGAATTTACCTCCAATTGGCCGAGCCTCAGTCATTTCAAAAGAGCAATGATGATTATAGCCACCACATTTTAGAAGTATTCACACCAACAAGATCACAGAATCACAGAACAGTTTGGGTTGGAAGGGACCTTCAAGATCACCCAGTTCCAACCCACTGCCACAGGCAGGGACACCTTCCGCTAGACCAAGTTGCTCCAAGCCCCATCCGACCTGGCTTTGAACACTGCCAGGGATGGGACACCCACAGGTGCTCTTGGCAACCTGATCCAGTGTCTCACCATCCTCACAGTGAAGAAATTCTCCCTAATATCTTATCTAAATCTCCCTTATTTATGCTTAAACGTATTAGCCCTTGTCCTGTCCCTACATCCCCTTCTAGAAAGTCCCTCTCCAGATTTCTTGTAGGCCCCCTTTAGGTACTGGAAGGCTGCTCTTAAGGTCTGCCTAGAGCCTTCTCTTCTCCAGGCTGAACAAGAATATGAGCAGGATATGGACCATACTTTGCTTGGCTAGTATAGACTCCATTAAATTTCTATTAATATGATTACTTGGGAATGATATTGAAGATACAGCTGGAAATAATTCCACTAATCCAAGGGAAGAACAGAACTAGTGCAGGGTGGCAAGCTTGAAGTGAGCAGGGCTGAATATCTAACGACATACTTGAACAAAGTAATGGATCACCAACAGCAGTATCTGTGGGACCTGAACAGAAACCAAAATAAGGGATGATTTTGGTATTTGTGGGGAAGAATTACACTGTAATTATCAATCCTCATCTTTTTCAAATATCGTCTGTTTTTTAGGATATACTTAGGTTATTTCTCTGACTCTTTTGATATACTAATGAACACAGTGTTAGCTGCTATGCCATGTTTCACAAGACTTGGGAAAGGACAATGTCCATTTGGGGGTATTTTAAATTTAAAACAATAAAAAACTAAGTAGATGTTGTATTGTTTTATTACAATGATGTTTTTAAAGGGGACTAGTGGTTTTGTCTCCCAAACTAATATATTTTACAAAAAGATGTACACTTTTTAATGTCTTCTCTTCCCCAGCATCCAAGAACTCCAGTCACATTCAAAGGTTTTGACTATGGGACATCCATTTGCATGACTCAATCTAGTCCCTATGCCTAACATCTTTGCCAAGATCAGTCTCTCAACACTTGCAATAATGAACTGATTTATGAAGTCATGTGCTGAGGGATCAGAGGAGGACTCAGAACTGTATTCTTCCAAATTAAAAATAGAGAAAAAATATTTTAATTAAAAATATAATTGTGATACACCTTTTCAATATACTACCCATGCTTACATCTTACTCTTTCTTGTCTTCATTAGTTAAAACACTTTCACAGCTATTTTGCAATACAAATATACAGTGAAATATTTTTTTTCTAGTTACTTTGTGCTACCATTTCTCAGATACCACCCTCACAAACGTGGCTTTCTACAGCTCTGTTTTTAGGCACGGACTGTCAGAGTAGTGCAGCTTTGCTTTGTTATCAGTTGGCATGTCTGATGAGTCATTTTCATTTCCTTCATACTTTTCAGAAGATCTCAGTTCTGTCAGCACTTTAGTGAGCTGCTAGGTTTATTCCATCTGAAGCTTATTACACATAATGAGGTAAGTGAAAAGGATATGTAAGAACCCAGATTTATGCCATGGCCATTGAAGTGTAACTGTTCATGTTTAGGGTTGGTCATGCTCCTCCAAACATGCAGGCAAGGGAGCAAACTGGGAAAGGGAACATAAGGAGATGAAAAAAATACGACTATTTCTTGGTCATGTGTTTTTCTGTTCATGTCTCGGTGTGAGGGTTCTAGAAGGCAATGGGAAGGATGACGAGTTTAGTGTTTCATAAAATTAGTTTTTCATTCTGTAGTCAAATTAGATCCCTTCAGATTTGTGAGATGAGATTAATCTATCCTGTGTTTACACTTTAACATCTAAGCTGGCTGCTGAGCCCTTTTCTGGCTCATGCTGAGGAACAGATGTAGCTCTATGAGCCTGGAGACATAGCCAGGACCTAAGCTCCCTTTTCTTAGCCTCTGACAAGTGTAGGTTATCCAGATCCATTTAAGGAGAGAGCTCAGCCACACATTATAGCCTGTGAGCAGCAGGGAGGCTGAGTACAGCCTGCAGAGAAATTGGAGCCCCAGCCAGTAATTCCTGCACCCGCAGCCTTGCAGCTGCAGTGATGTTATCTTCTCTGATGTGTGTATATGCTCACACCATAGGAGCCCAACTTACCTCACTGGATGGGGAGGGAGAATGATCACACATAGCTGCAAGGAAAGAGTTTCCTGGTCTACTGCTGGGCAATGTTCTGGACCCATGGGCATTACACAGCATTACACAGGATCACAGAAGCATTGGAAGGCAGAACTTCTAGTCCAACCCCACCTTGTTCCAGTCAGTTACAGCAGGTTGGCCAGGGCCATGTGAACTCAAGTTATGAGCATCTCCAAGAATGGGGACTCCACAACCTCACTGGGCAACCTAATCCAATGTCTGATCACTTTCACAATGGAAAAAGAAATATATATATAAAGGTGTTTTCTTATGTTCAGGTGGAATTCTGTAATTCTGTTGCTTGGTACAATGAGAAGAGTCTGGCTTCGTCTTCATTCCCTCCCATCTGGTATTTATCTGTATGCCTAAGATCTCCCCAAACCTTCTCTTCTCTAGGCTGAACAGTCTCAGCTCTCTCAGCCTCTCCTCTTTATGAAGGGTGCTCCAAGCCTTAATCCTCTTCATTGTCATTTACTGGACTCACTCCAGTAAGTCCCTGTCTCTCTTGCACTGGGGAGCCCAACACTTGACCCAGCATCCAGATGCAGCCTTGCCAGGGTTGATCAAAGGAAAAATCACATAGAATCATAGAATAGTTAGGGTTGGAAAGGACCTTAAGATCATCCAGTTCCAAGCCCCCTGGTATGGTCAGAGACACCTCACACTAAACCACATCACTCAAGGCTTTGTCCAACCTGGTCTTGAACACCACCAGGGATGGAGCATTCACAACTTCCCTGGGCAACCCATTCCAGTGCCTCACCACCCTCACAGTAAAGAACTTCTTCCTTATATCCAATCTAAACTTCCCCTGTTTAAGTTTTAACCCATTACCCCTTGTCCTATCACTACAGTCCCTAATGAAGAGTCCCTCCCCAGCATCCCTATAGGCCCCCTTCAGATACTGGAAGGCTGCTATGAGGTCTCTCATCCTGATGGCAGTGCTCCTCCCCATGCAGGCCAGGAGGCTGTTTGCTGCCTTTGCTGCCAGGGTACATTGCTGGCTTCTGGTCCACCACCCCCCGAGCCTTTTCTGCAAAACTGCTTTCTAGTCAGTCAGACACCAGTGTGCTGGTGCTGAGGTAATTCCTTCCTGAGGGCAGGAACTTGCACTTTCCGATGCTGAACTTCATGAGGTTCCTGTTTCAGCATGTCCTCCAGCTGAGGACACTGAATGGTAGCAGAATCCTCTTGTGAATCAGCCACTTTTTCTATCCACAAACTTGTTCAAGGTGCACTTTCTACCATTGACCAGTCCATTAATGAAGAGGTTAAACAGTACTGGCTCCAGTGTCAACCCTGGGATACCCCTCTTATGACTGGTCTTCAGTTAGACTTCATGCTGCAGGTCACCACCCCGTGAGCCCAGCAATTCAACCAGTTTTCAATTCACATCACTGTCCACTTACCTTCATCAGTGTATCCATGGGGAAGTTATGGGAAAAAGCATTGTTAAACATTGCAGCCAAACTGCAATCACTGCTTCCATTTGCCCCCAGACTGCATGCTGAGACTTCGTCAGCTATCCTGAGAGAGCACTCTCAGCATTTGATGGGCAGGCCCTGGGAGGCTGCCAGCACAGAGCCAGGGTGCCTTTAAAGGAGAAAAGACCAGACTTTATAATGTTTGGATCTACCAGCAGCTGGAAATACATAGACAGACACAGCATTAGGCTGGCAAAAGTGAGCACAGATTTCTTTTCACTGGATTACACTGCAGTGCGGATGAAGTTGCAGTCCACCAATGGTACACTATAACACACTGAGGGAAGGGTTCCCCCCATTTGCTACTGAATAAGCAGAAGACCTACAGATTCTGGCGGCCTGTGCCAGAAGTAATTTTCTTTGGAATGAAAGCCAGGCTGAAATTAATATTTAAGCCCAGCAAGATCTGGGAGCAATAATGTGGTGGTCTCTGTAATGTATGCCTTGAGTAATGAATACAAGAGATGTATGGGACAAAGAAGAATTCCTTTAAAAAACATTTATCTTAATCTATTACCTAAAAGAAGCAGAGCTTCTTGTCTGTCTCCTACTGAGCTCCTTGTCTGAGCTCCTATCCTATACATTTTTGAACTATGATTACACATCTCTGGTGTGCCTTAGTCTACTTTAAGCACTTTTCTAGCACATGTGGCCATGAAAGTAAAATGCTTGACATGAAGAAAAGGGTTTGTTAAATGCTCTCCAATGATCTGTTTTCCATCTTGGTGATTAATGCAAAACTATTTTCAGTTTTTCTAATTTGCAGTTTTTAGAAAAGCATGTCTTTATTAGACTCTGAAAGATAATTACAGAGTTCTCTCAAAGAATATTATTGCATGACAACACACACACCGGAGGGGGGGGGGGGGTTAGCTGCTGAATAAACACCCAAAGTCTCCCTTAAGATAGCACTTTATATTGCTCACATATTTTACTAATCTAAACATTTTCCTTTATTCAGTTTTAAACAGCCTAATTCTCTTTTCTGCTTGTTTTATGACATTTGAAGTGGATGATGAGATTCAAAGATGGATGCTTTGGTTCCCTACACATTTTTAAGCATCACAATTCTAATTTGCAAGAATAGACTTAGGTTTCTAATATTTATTTAGGCATAATTCCTTGGTTGCCCAAGGAAGCTGTGAATGCTCCATCCCTGGCGGTATTCAAGGCCAGGTTGGACAGAGCCTTGGGTGACATAGTTAGTGTGAGGTGCCCCTGCCCATGGCAGGGGGGTTGGAACTTGATGACCTTAAGATCCTTTCCAACCCTAACTATTCTATGATTCTATAAGCATATGCTAAACAAATAAAGTTAGCTTTCCATTAATAAAAAACTGAATTGACCTTAGCAGAAATTTTACAGAAAAGAAATGGTATTGTGATTTGTATTTGCCAAAGAAAAAGCTATTACTGTAAAAAAAATCATAGGCTGTGTTTCAGAGTGGTCTTATATAAAATGTGAATAGAGAAAGCCAAGAGAAATACTACTATTTTTATGTGATGTAAAAAACTCAATAAAATTACACAAGTACTCACTGAATAAATTCAGACTGCCTTCCATCCTCACAGTTCAGGGGGATTTAAACAGCTCAAATAACTGTTGGGTAATTTTTTTCCAATAAATATCAATACTAAAAAAATCAATATACTGGAAATCTCACTTTAGTAAGTATGAGAAAAAGAATTTACAGCAGTTCTTTTTCAGCTGTGAAGCAGTAACAGAGGGGGGCAGTCTTGGACAAAAATCTGTGTATTAAGCTATCTTTCTAGCTGCTGAGAATCCGACTTTAAGCACTGTGTCTGCTAAAACTCAACACTTTTTATCGTTCCTGTGTTTTGATCTGTGTTGTAAGAGTCAAGAAATTATCAGCTGTAAAAATCTGTATTACTCATCTTCTGTGCAGAAGAGTTCCACTCAGTCAAAGCCAACTCAAACAAAGCTCCTCTACTGAGAAGGTGCCGCCATGAGATAGACTGCGGTGCTGCTCAGGTTTGCTGCTAAAGTCGTAGAGTTGTGCCTACACTGCAAGAGCATGTGTGACTGTTGACAGTGAGATGTCCCTAAGACTGAGATGGCCATTTGCTGTCTCAAGATTTGCCAGGAATTGTTGGGATAAAGAGAAGAAGGAGGCAAAGTTTTGTTTCTGCTCTGCACATGTTGCAGAACTAGTTCTTGGTGTTGCGTACACACCTAGGAAGTGCTTGGACACTTCCTATTCAATGCGATTTAAGTACTTTAAATATAAAACCAAAAATAACAGGAAATTACATAGGAGGAAAGCAAGTATATATACTAACCTTAAACAAACAGCTGGCAGTAATTTGTCTCCAAAGTGACTGATCCTATGACTTGAAGAATTACAGGGTATTGTGACACAGAATGTGACAGTTGAAAAAAGGAGAGGCAATAGTCACAGCCACAAAGAGCAGATAAAATCTCGAAAGGTTTTGGGTGAGGCTTTATTCCCTCCCTCCCTCCCCAACACTTTGAGACTATTCTGTGCAATTGCACAGTGTTTTGCAGCACTGAGATCTTGCACTGAACATCAATGCATGTTCTTCACAAAACCCAGGTAAAAATGGGACTTTTAGCAACACTCCATCCATGGTGTCATGCCATTCATTAAAATGTGGGGACTGACTTTTCATCTGAGGCTTTTTAACAAAGTCTGAATCTGCATGTCATCACTTTTTTTGCTGTTTCCTTTAGATTATCATTGTTTGGCCCTTGTAATCTTTAATTTCTGGCGGCATCCTTCATAAATGCTAGTACAAATGTTCTTGTAATATTGGCACTGGCCACAGTTAGTTCTTTATCTTACAGTGCACAGAGAAATGTTTGTCTATGGCCTGTTTAGATTAACACAGTGCTTAGGCTAAGTCAGGTTACAACAGGGTACAAGGAGAATAACAGCCTTGAAGAGCACATGTTTCTACAGCACAATCTTCAGAGATTCTGGTGGAATAGTAGACACTCTTTTCTACCTTACAGATATAGAAACTCTGTCCTGAGGTTTGAAGTCTTGGAAGAATAGCCAAAACATCTGCTTTAAAACACTAAGTTAATAAAAATAATAGAAATAGTTAATAATATTAATAAGCACATGGAAAGGAGTTACTGCTGTCTGGGACATCATCTGTCCCTTCAAAAGTTTGCAATGTTTGACTTGGAGAATTAGATCTTAAAATCTGGAAGCCCTGAATGCTCTTGCACTGGGAAGTGAGCATGAGTCCTTGTAGTAACAAACCGTATGTTTGTATTGCTTCTGCATATGCTGGTTAGAGCTAATATTAGCCTCTGTAAGAGTCTGAGTATACAGACAATTAGACAGCAGCTCAATTAAGTCAAGATGGATCGTGATCCTATCTTATCCTGTTCAGTTCTCTTTTCCTGATGCCATCCAAAGGAACAACTTGCCTCCCTGTCTCCCATATAGTAGCACAGGTAACGCTACAGCAGGGAGTCAGGCTATTCTTTGACTGCCTTTAGTCTTTGGAAAGCTCCCCCTCTCATCTTCCCTGCTCTCCACACTGTTCAGACTGCCAGCCTGGAAAGCCTGGGAAGCTGAGTAAGAGGAGAGTGGGGTTTTGTTTCTCCAGTGTGCTACATTCTTCCTGCTTTTTACCTTTAAAGAAAAAAAAAAATCCATGCATGGCCTTTTGCCATGTTCAGAAAGTATTGCAGCCACAGGGCAGGGCAAGTTCAGATTGCTGTGTACATTCTGTTCATTTCAGAAATTCTCATAAAACATTTAAAATACCTCATGGTAAATGAAATGCTCTCAGCAGAGGAACACTGTAAGAGTGCAGTGCCATGATTTAGTTCTGGGTTCACAGGATTAGGTGAGAGCCTAATGTACCACATTTAAAGTAACCTATTAAAACATGTGCCTGAACAAGACTTCATGCTGTAGTAATGCTAAATAAACACCTCATGTATCAGTGGAACATAATTCTGTATTAGCAGTAGTCACAATGAGAATCTACTCTCTTTTCTGTTGTCTTTTCTTCCTAGAAGGGTTTAGAGAATCATTATAATCAAATCCCTGCTTCTGATGTTGGATAATATTTCTTATCAAACCAAGGCTGTGCTTGGTGAACAAGTCCAGTTCAGATTTACAAAATATTGTCCTAAATATAAGCTGTCTTTTATCTTTCTGCTGTTTAAATCAACCTGCCAATAAAAGGTCAGGCTCTAATTTTGCTTTTACTCTCACAGTAAAGTGGTGGGTTTGTACATTTAATTAAATTATTCCTGATTTTCAAGTGGGCAAATGAAATAAAAGTTCACCATAAATATCTATATTCATTTGCCTAACTGCATTCTCAAAGAATTTCCAGCACTATTTGCTAAATGGGTGTTAGTTTTCTTCTCTTGCCCAGCACGTGTATAGGGCTTTCTATATGTGATTAACATCAGCAATAGAATTAAAATTATTGATGGAGGCAAAATTAAACACTTGAATTCTTCATTATTCAATCTGTTCACATGAATGAAACCCACATTTTACAGCTGACATATTTCAAAAGATGTTAACCTGTCACATTTACTTAAAAATTCCCACTGATCCAGCCCTCAGCAAGCTCAGCTGGCAGCCCGTGGAGTTTGGCACTGAGGCTTGCTGCAGTGGGAGCCTCTTGCTGGGAGGGGCTGGGAGGAAGAGGAGCTTGGAGAGAACTGTGGCGCTCACAGGTTGACTGCACATGGTGGGTACCTGGCACACTGGTGACAAGAGCCTGCCAAGACTGAACATATGGGATTGCAAATAACAAATTTGTGGCTACAGAAGATTCATAATACATAAAGGGTATTATTTTTCCACAGCCACAGAGCCCATGGGTCGTAGTCAATACAGGGGACGCCTGCCTTTCTGCACTGGAAGGTGTGTGCCTCGCTTCCTTTCAGAAGGGCTGTCCAGCAGGCAGCATACTAATGTCAGTCTTGAGAGAGCAAGTTCCAGCTCTGCTCCTCCACAGGCTTCCTGAAAGACCTTAGATATCCAGGTTACCCATGTGGGTTTCACCACCTGTATGGTGGATCTAGGAGCTCATTGGTGACACTGGAGAGCAGTGGATGTGGGAGTGGGTGACCTGGGGATGTGCTGAGTGTTGTAAAACCTATTGAAGATGTATAAGCTAGCTGGTAGGGCTACAGTCACAAGATATTAGGTAACTACTGGTGCAATCTTCAATGCTGATTGTCCTCAAACTATTCTGCATTTTTATGTCAGCACCTAAATTCCCTATAAATTCCACTTTGAATTCCTCGTTTGCCCCCTTCATCTACAGGGGGTGAGCAGAAGCTACACTTGTACCAAGGGCTAAGATGTCAAACACTGAGTTATACGACTGACTGTGGTGCAGGAGACAGTAGGGAGAGCCATCACTGAAGCATATGGGAGGTATATAAATACTTCAGGAGATCTCCAGAGCTAAAATACCCATCATATTGCAAGCAATGGAATAAAACTGAGGTTTAAGTGGAAATACTTGGCAGCTGCCGCCCCTGTTCTCATTTGCTGTGGTTGAGGTAGCTGGAACTCCTTATGATCTCATTTCCCTTGTGGGAGCAGGTTACTGCCTTGCTGTGACTCCTTGGGTGAAATCAGAACTTTTCAGGACAACTTGAAAACAGTTAACACCCAAAAAGCAGGAAGAGTCTGTGGGAACATGCAGAGAGTAATTATATGTACAGCTTACAGCTCAGGGGACAAATGGCTGTGGTCCCCTTGACTGGTATTAGATAATTCAGAAACAAAGCTGTCCTTGGGTGAGAGGCCATGTTACATCTTGACAAAAAACATAAGAGGAAAGGAAGAGAAGACGCATTACTGGGGACATTTAATAATAGCACATCATCACAGTCAGTTCTGCATGATACAGCTGTGCAACCATTTCTCGCAGAATTGGCTGGATAACCAGGAAGTTCTTCCCCATCAACAGCGCTAATTTAATATACAGCTGGGTAACTCAAATAAAATTACCAGCAGTAAGACAATTGAATTAGTTGATATTAAGAGGTGGTTATTAGGGATGTCATTCAGTTGTTCACACAAAGATGTCTAGTGCCATCTGAAGAATCCTACAATATTTAAGACAACCTCTGGGACTTAATCTCTAGATATGATTTTGAGGGGGCATTGGCTTCCCCATAGGTCCTCTCTGCCCCATACGAATGTTTTAAATACCTTAAAGCTTCTTTGATGTCGCTTGACACTTACGTGTATGCAACAGAACCAAGCCCCTGGTTTCTGAGTTCAGACTTGAATTAGGTAAGTACAAGTAGATGCCATTGCCCTGCTGTGGTGCTTTTTCAGATTATCTACAGACTGAGGAAAAGAGCGTTGTATTAGCCCATGTGTCAAAGGTCATCTTTTCAATTACAAGCGCATTGTTAGGAGTTAATCAGGATAACTACTGGAAAAGGGCATCATCCAAGAGCCTTTAAAATGCAGACAACTTGACTCTAATTATGAAATTTTATTCCTCTATTACATGGCTTCCTGAAACTCTGTGCTTTAAAACACCATCGTCTGTTTTTTTGCAAAAGAAAGAGCAATCAGCGAGTGTTAATGTAAATGCTTTGTGTCCCTTCGTCTTCCAAATGCAGCTTCCATCTGAACCAGACGAGAAGAGTTTTACGTTTGACTATGTAGGAGATGAGGTCAAGGGGATTTATATTTAAATGGTCTCTGGAATGGAATACTGATGCTGCTGTAAGGAAGGTGTATCTGTAACCCTCAGAAAATAACCTCTTAGGAGAATGAACAATAACGCAGTCATGCAGATACATGCACAGAGGGTAATGAAATAAAATTTGAAATAGTGTAATGCATATTTTGTCATTAAGTTGAACATTTGGGAGGGCAGCTTCTCACCCTTTTGTGAATGCTTCTTTTAAGCGTATTTTGCAATAGGCGAGTGCCTGGTGGAGTGCAACAGAAAATGAAATATTGATTTTTTTTTAATATTCAACAGGATCTGTTGGTTCTGGCAAAACAAACAAAGCACACTCACATTCCAAACTGCAGCCACAAACAAAAGGGTGCAGTAAGTTATCTTCAAAAAGCAGTTGAGCTGACAAGCACTTATAAACCCAAACAGGCAACAGGAAGATGTAACATTAAGATCTTAAATACTTTCATGTTTCTTCCTTTCAAAGTTCACCCATAAAAGCTATTGGGTTCCGTGTGCATTATTTAAGTGAGTTTCAAGAAAATCTGATCTTGTTTCTAGAAATACTTTGCAGACAAAGCAAGGATGATAGGGCACTGTGAGAACAGAAATTAAATGGATCCCTGATCCTGCAAAGTACTAAGCACTTCTTCCGAGTGAAATCACTTAGTATTTCCCAGGCTTTGCTCAACATCATGCTTAATTAAACATTTGCTAATAAACGTGAAGAGCTCAGTTTAGCCACATTGCTGGATTCCATTGACAAAGCAGTTGTTCAGTCAAGCCTTATCTACAAGTGTATTTATTTTTAGTCAATACATGCAATGCTTCTATTTATATATAAATATTTTAGAAATGTTTTAGAAATTGAGGGTATGAAACAGTTTGAATTACTTCATAATGTAAATGAAAGTTTTTTCTTTAAAGGAAATGTTCTGTTTGGGTAGCTTGTTATATCTGAAACTGAAATATTTCACAGACAAATACATATCTTTACTATCTAGTGCATTTTATGCTTAAATCGTCTTAAATACTAAGGTATGAATTACAACTTTTGTTCCTATCGAGAAGACAGGGTTAAGAATTTAAATTGTAAATTAGTCATAAAACTGAAACATTTTTCTCTTTTGTGATGCTATTAAGGACAGAAGCTTCCCATGCTACCTCCTGTCACAGCACCTGCCTGATGGATGCTCTTCTGGGTTCTACTCATTTTGCTTCTACTTTAAAATCAACAACAAAAATTTTAAAACAAGCTAACACTTGATTTTTTTTATAACAAACAAAATAAACCAGAACTCATGGTTTGTATTTAAGCACTTCCCAGCTACAGTCTAGTGCAAAGTATCATATTGCAGGTTTTGCTCAGGTAAAATTTTCCCAGGGAGACGCAGTGGAGGTTTGCCTGAGTAATGCAGCTATGCATTAGTGTTCCCCAAGTTATTCCTGGGTAAGACAGAAAAGTGTGTTTTCTGGTCATCACATGGTCCCTTGGAAACATAAAGAAAAAAAAAAAAAAGAAAACATCTAATTTGATAAAGGGGCATTTTTGTGTATTTTTCTTCTCCTTCTGTTTAATACAAAATACTCTAAAACCTGAAGAGGAAATCATAAATCCTACTGATTAAATTCTCCAGTAATTTACCGCTTGCAGTGAAGACCTGAGTTTATGTACTTCTAAGTCCATCTATGGTTGAGAGGCTGTGCTCTAGCTGGGATGTGCTAGAGGAAGGGAGCAGAGGGTCTGTGGTAGCTCATCCAGGGGGCAGGAGGACAACACCACTCTTTGGAGGTCTCTTACCTTTTCTCTCTGTAATCTGAGAAAGTACATAAAAGCTACGGCCCATACTGTGTTACGAACCATACAGCTTTCTTACACAGTAGGTGGGGTGGTGTTTTACACCTTGAATGAATTTTATCCCATCATTATGTTAACTTTACCTTGCTTTGTTCCCTTACCTTAAGGCTTTGTTTGTATGTTATTTATAATTTGATAGTTCAGCTATTTTCCTGAAATCTTAGGCTTGATGAATAACCGGTGCTAATTTGTAAAAAGCTAGTGATGTTCTCGATAAAGAGCCACTCAAAAACAGACTGGTAAAAATGACAAAAACAGCAGGGCCATCAGGACCTTCAAGAACCATTCTGAGTTGGAAGCAGGACAATTGTTAACTGTGGCAAAAAAAAAAAAAAAAAGTAGAAGAATAGGAAAGAAAACAAAATACATCCATAAATTACTGTTAAAAGCAGAACAGTGGTGGGCACAGGCTGACCTTTAGACCAGTGTTCTCCAGTTTGGCCTGCTTGAGTGCATGCAGCAGTAGGAACAGGAGCAGTAGGAGCATTTCCCAGTAGAGGAGGTGTTCAGATACTCAGGCACAATGTAAATACCTCTTTGAAGTGGCCTGCACACCACTAGCTGTCCACATACAATAACCTAGAGGCCATTTTATAGAAGTCTCTGGGTAGATGTGCCTTAAGAACAGAAGCAAGAAGTCACATGTAAAATGAAGAGAATTCCTATGGTTCTAATCACCTGCAAATTCTGAAAAGAAATTATGATTATTATTTGACAAGGCCACACAAATGCCATGGGGAACTGTTGTACTCTAAATGCAGCGAGAGCTACTGTGACACAGGATGTGACAGCTCTGTGTGTATGGCAGCATTTTTATGTAAGAGGCAATACAACAATTTGTGCTATGTAGCGTACAGTGCCTCTTTCAAACATGTGCTCTTGAAGCTAAGCATTTAAGCATGTGCTTATGCAACTTGAGTTTCAACAGTACTGGAAATTCACAACTCCCATGGACAATATAAGAATGGATACCTAAATGCAAAGCAGCAGCCATTTTGCTAGAGGACATTCGGTTTGACAGTTACAGCTATTCCCTTCCGAACATTTCTGATTTTTCCTGAGGAATTGCAGCTATGAAGACTAAGTAGCTGTATGTGAAACACTCTGTTTGTAGTTGTATCATTGAGTCCTGTGTCATTCTTTAACATTCTTAGATTATCTCTTGCATTTTAAAAATGAATGTTTAAATATTTATTTATGTAGAAGCTTGTAGAGAAATCTGATAGCTTGAAATCACTCAGCTTCTCTGGAACATCAGTGATATTTTTGTCTGCCCTGTGTGTATGCAAAAGGAATTACTACATTGTCAGTTACTATTTTTGTTTTTATAAGTAACACATATTAGTGAAAAATATAAGCCACATCACTCACCAGATAGACAGATTTAAGAAGTATTATTAATGGAAACATTTAACGGCAGTTCTGTTGTAAAAGGTTAGAAGTTCCCTCACTCTGAAGAGTGGTGTAGTCTAGCTTCACTTACACATGTGACATACACATGCTTTTTCACTCATACAAGTGGTCTAGTTCTAATTATACGCTGGGAAGAAAATACTCATAATTGCAACAATTGATTTCCCAGTCTGTCTTGCATTAGGCAAACATTTTGGCAAACCATATTGTCTCATTTTTTTTCCTGTTTCTAAAATTAGAATAATTCTTATTTAGCAAAACATTAAAACTTGGTGTTTGATTCACAGTGTTACCTGAATTAGAGCATTACCCCATAATCTGATCATTCTGTCTCCATCCATGAGGAAACGTCCATGCATCATAGCTGTCAGTGCAGATGAAGAAAGAATTCAGTCACTCCTTAAACTTCAGACTACTCTTTTGGCTCTGTCTGTTAGTACATCAGATTGGTACAGGGACCGCTCTCTGGTCCTAAGGCCAAGTGGCACAACAAAGTCTTGCACCCCTGTGCCCAAATTCTGATCTCACCTTATTCTCTGAACTATAATCGGGCAATTTCCTCAGAGGTCTAAACCATGCTAAGGGGACATGCTGACCATTAAATCAGTGATTATGGGGCAGTGTTTAACACATCCATAGCATTCAATAAATGTAGTTATTACACATAGTCATTAGTGAGGATATAACCAGAAAAGGAAGAAAATACCCACAGAAATATTCCTACTACATGACCTTTTCCTCCCAAACTTCTTCCTAAAGGTAATCTCATAGAAGACAGTAGGAAAACAGACCCACTGGTATTGCAGATGTTGCTATGGCACCACTATGTCTTTTTGATGCTGACAATTTTATTTTCAGTTTCTCTGGGGACCTAAAATGTAGACAGTCAAATTCTGATACACCTGAAGTGGGTTGTTGCCTAACTTCAAGAATGAAATGCTTTCCATGGGACCAGTTGTGGAACCAGTTGTGTTCAATAGTATACATATAGTATTTGATCTTAATAAAAATAATACAAATTATGTATTTTGTAGGAAATATAACAGAAAAAAACTAGGAGAAATATTGCACTGAATTAATGCCCCAATTAGCTTAACTGCCACCTGAACTTAATTAACTATTATTTTGTTTGAAGAAGTTCCATAAATGATTTGCAAATGTACATGTGCAAAGGACTGGCACTAATCTGTGTTAATAAGGCATAAAGATTTATTAGAGCATCTCACAAGATCTATAGTAACCAGAAATGCAATTACATAAGAGAGGAAGTCTTCCAAACCTGCCTATCTTTTTAATGAAGTTATTACTGCTGATGCCAGGGTTTTTTTCCTTTCTGGTTTCTTGCTTCAGTCCACACTGCGAATATAATAGAGTACTTTGCTTCCTGCAAAGTACCAGGGGAAATGTAAGATTATGCACAGAAGTGAGGCATTTCAAGAGATGTATGAATATCACAGTGTGGACTGAAGCAAGAAACCAGAAAGGAAAAAAAGAACCCTGGCATCAGCAGTAATGACTTCATTGAAACGATAGGGATTTGTGTGCCCTCTGAAGTGTATAAGTGTTTGACGCTGACTCCTGTGGGATGTCTCAGAGGGTATGTATCACTATGTGTAAATAAACTGCAATTTAATTGGAAATGATACGTTTCAGAACTCGATTGTTAACTTAACCTCCTTTTTCCAAAATAGAAGTTTCATTGCAGAGATAATTTGAATACCTTTGTCATACTGAAGTGGGAAAGAATTAATTAAACTCTGGATTGCCAATCAAGTTGAGAACACAATATGGAAATCCCCATTAAACAGCAGGCAAGTAACAGTGCTTAAATTGTGATAGAGACTAATGTATCTCGCAAATGAAAATGCCATCTCCAATCTGTAACATAATGATATGCACAGATTTCTCCCTGCCCCCATTCCCACTCTTTTTGCTCAAGTCTAAAGTGCACACTGTAATGCATTATTAAGCTAAATTCTGACCCAGATTCTTAATTATCTGCAAGCTACAGAGAACTAGTAGCAGAATATTAACTAAGTCAAGAGATGTAAGACAGACCACAATGGCGTTAGAAAGAATCATTAGCATTTTGCTAAGAAAATCCTTCACATTTTATATTTAACCTAGCCTAATGTAGAATTTATATTTTAAAGTGGTATTAAGTATATACTGACCAAGCCACCAAAACAACCCAGGCAGAAAAGGGAAGCAAAACAGAAGTATTTGGGGAATCATTCCTGGATTCACAAAATCAAAAACTCGTATCATACTGACACATTTCTGGGACAACAGGATTTTTCCCAACTATTCCTAGTGGATACCATCAACAGCTGTTGCAACCTCATATAACATTATGTGCTGAACTACTTATTTTAGATGAGCTGTAGAATCTAATCTGCTATGGGTTAAACATGTGTACCAAAATTTTTTGTGGTAAAATCAGGATAAACAGCTGTCATACTAAATGGCAGTTTGAGAAACTCCTCCAAACACTTTTGTGCCTGGACAGTATCAAGTTAGCACTTGCAGTTTTATACCTCTCTGCACTCCCGCATATTAGTGGAATATGGAAGTTTTCATGGTGAAAATCAGCCACTGATAAACTGCATCAGAAACAAGAAACACATGGACTTCTACCTACAAAGCTGCAGGCATATCTGATTTTGAAGACTTGCTGTATTTCTGACGTAAAAGTGTTTGAGTGAATGAAAAACATACTGCAAGAGCAATGCATTTACCGAGAACAATTTTTAATATAAAACATATTTCAAAATTATTTGAGGAAAAAATACTTTTCCTACCCTGTAAGTGAATGATTTGTGGTATGATCATACAGAAAGTCAAGCTTTAATTGCAAAATTTAGAATAGCAGAGAAAGTCTGCAATATATATTTGTAAATTTGTGTACAAGGATGCATTTATGCAGTTCAAAGATAAAAAAAAAAAAACAAGTAGTCCATTTACGATTGAGTTGAGGAGTCACCTAACTCCACAGAATATGGAATTTCTATATACATTTTTAAACCAGATTTGTCTCATGAATTCACCAATGAAGAAATACTACTGTTTGAAAAAGAGTTAAGAGTCAGTTAAATGCAATGTTTTATTAGTCATAGTGACAAATGCAACTCATGGCAAGTTGGTAGTTTGCAAAACATTCAATGATTGGAAAGTGCTAACAAGCTTAATGTACATTCAAGTACATTGCTTCAATTTGAAGTGTACTTTCTTGGATGTACTTGGATGGATGTACCATTGCTAATGTCAACCCTGTGAATTTCCCACTTCAACTTGCCAAATATTCTACTTCTAGGAACAAAGGTGCACAAAATTTCTCCAAAGTGATGAACTGCAAGGCCAAGACACCCTTCCTTTACAGATAAGGAAATAAACCAAAATCAACGTTTTATACATGAGCATCTAAACAAAAAAACCCAATTTTCAAAGGCAGATTTTGTAAAAGTACCGCACGCTCTTCCATTTGCATAATTTTTCTTTCTAGACTAATCTGCGTATTCGATCAGGCCCAAACATTCATCTCAGAGTATCCTCTACAGAGAATGGATACCTATTTTCATGCATTTGCAGTTTGTTTCTGTTTGATTGCAATCAAGCTAGCATTTAGTCAGCTGTCCCTCAGCCCAAGGAGAGACAAATTGCAGCAGCACATGCTCCTGGGACAAAGCTGGACACCAGGATGATGTTTACCAATGTAAATGTCATGCAGACTATCTGTGTCATCTTGACCCCACAGTGTTTGGTTCTTTCATCTCTTCAAGTGCTTTGATCCGGTGATGGACTGTGATGAAATCTGCACAGCCTCTTCAGGTAGGAAACCATTGTGACCGATGCAGACATGGCTGGACAAACAATCTAAAGGCCTTAACCTTGTCTCCATAGGGAAAAAAAAAGTGGAAACACGCTGGTATCTATTGTTCACTTCTTAGCATAATCACCAGTGCTATTATTGTTAAATGAAAGAGAGCCCCCCTCCCCTAAAAGCAAAATCATCTATGTAGACACAGCAATGTTCTGCCTCCTTGTGTCATGCCGCTCCATGGTTGCCACTGTTTCTCTCACAACTATGTCCAGTAAGAGGTTTTTTTCCTTCTCAGGGCTCTATTTCTTCCATGACTTCCATCACAATTGTTCGAGGGCCAGTCAGAATGAGGTTGCTCACTGTCCTGTAATCCACATGGAGAACGTTGAGGCCGTTGACAGATACAACAAATTGGCAAACCTGGGGAGAAAAGCGAGCAGCAAAACAAGTTACACATCGGAATTTTTTTGTAAGATTATTTGCACAGATGTACTTAGTCCTGGGCATACAAACCCTCCAGCACTCTTTATAGTTTCTCATTCAGCATTCTTGAGAAAAACACGTTTCTTAGAATTAATCTGACAAGTTAATTTTCCATAAATTTTTTGAAATATCACTGCACCCTTCAAATCTGTGGAATATTGAAGTCCTACATCAGTCGTTTTTCTCATAACAAAGGCATTTTCTGGTATCAGTGGTGCTTTGCAAACAGTATGGGACAAGACAGCTCTGGGCATTGCAAAGGGTCTTGTTTATCCTTAGTTTGTCTTAACCACTTTAATAGAAACCATTTCAGACAGCTCTTGGTAGTCACAGTGTTTCCAGGTCTGGATGATGACTTCACTAAATTCAGTGCCAAAACCTCCACCAGTACAACATGAACACAAAGGATCCAAATTCGGAAATCATAACATAGAAGAAGAAATCAGTACCAGGATGGACTATAATGTCACTGCCATTTTCAGGAGGTATTCCTACACAGATTTAGTTCTTTATACCCTTTATGTGAAGTTTTTTGTTTTCTTCAGCAAGTGTGGTGCATTAATTAATTTCAAATATGCTAATATTTTCATTTTAAAAGCTCTAAGGAATTCAAACACTGAAAGTCTTGTATCACCAGAGGCTATTTTCTCTTCAAAAAGTCTTGATAAAAATTTTATGACCAACAACACTATGTATCTTAAAAGAGTTAATAAGAGAAAAAGTCATATCAGCACTGTAAAAAAACTGAGAAGAAAGGTAACAATACTTATTTCTGAAAAACATTAAGCCTTTTCTGTATCTAATCATAATATTACAGTGTTTGGTAAAAAGGCCAAAAATGTGTAATGTAGTGTCTAGATCTGTGTTTTTAACAATAAAAATATGGAACCTAAAGCAACAATAATATCATCCTGATGTTTCAATGAAAACAATACATTCACTAGAAGGTCATTTTACTTGTAAATCATCTTGAGTCTATGAAAGAAGCGACGAAGTATCACCAGAAACACTATATTTTTTACCTTCCCTATTTAGGCAGAAACACAACACAGAAATGTATGCAGGAGAGGTGGGAAGCAGCTCTGGTGTTTTCCAATGCTAGCTCTAAAACAGATATTCTCAGAGGCCAAATCATTTAACTTTTGTACACCAACTGCCTTCCCTTTCAAGTGAAATGTGTGGTGAAACTCAATTGGTGTTTGTGCAAAATGTACAGAATGTAGCTATTGATGCTCCATTTAAGGAAGATTATAGAGGAAGCAAAGCCAACCCAAAAATGTAAGATTTCATCAAAAATGCCACTGATGATTTTAATCCCTGCTTCTTAGAGGCTCTGCACAGTAGAAGTGGCAGCAGCAGCCCTCGAAAGGAAAGCAAACCTCCCTCTTGCACCTTACCCCTTACCATCAGAATTCCTCTGCAGAGCTGAAGATCTTGGTCATCAGCCTAACTGGTAGTCTAAATGATCACCAAAGCATGGCAAGCAGCAATACCACTTAGACAGCTTCCATGGCAGTATGGATGTATCTTTCCTATACATTTATATGCAATATTTCAGCTGCAAGTACCACTGGGAAAATGATTCAGATTTTGCATGCAGAGAAAATCTCCTGAATATTAAGGATCATTATTGAAAAGGTAACCCATCATCCTCTGCAGAGTGCCTCAATTAGTATTTAAGAGGCATGTCTATTTAGTTTAATAACACACATTTTCACAGTATCTCTAGGTCTCAACTTCTAGTGGTATTTCCTAACACTTTCTATGGCTTTCCAGGATTGTATCAAGTTTTACTGAATTATTGCTCTGGCTCCAGAATAATATTTGGTTTGATTTAAAACAGACCTGCAGGAATAACATTGTTTCTTCTGGCTTAATGCAGTTTGGGAAGTTGAATGGCTGGTGTTTGTTTTACTGCTGCGTATTCTCAGACTTCTCGAGTTACTGGAATCCCAGTGCATGGGACTCATGTTTGGCCAGGGACAGTCATGCAGTAGTGAACAGCAATCTGGATGGCAAAGAGTGAATTTCTTATGTAAAAGACAAGAGTTGACACATCTGCATTCTCAATGTGTTTGCTTTAATGTATGCCCTTGGCAGTATTATTAATCAGCAATGCGTATGGGCTGAGAACATCCTTTGTGCCGTCCTTTGCACTGGATCCAAATGGTTTATTAGTTTTGCTTTTTCCAGTAGAGAGGATTAGATGCAAAAATTCCACCCAAGCCAGATGAGAAGAGAAATGCAGACAGCAGGAAAATGCACAGAAGAGCGTACTTCTGTCCTAAAACTGCATGAAACTCATGAGGAACAGGAGATGATAATAAAGTGCCAGTCACCCTGGGGACAGAAAGAGCTCTCCATGGCCATCACTTGGCCAGTTTGCCCAAGGGATGAGTGTCTATAAATTCTCCCTCAGGGATAAAGAAATGAGGAGCCATTTGCTGCATCCTGAAGTCCCGAGGAGGGGAGATAGTTTGGCACAGTCCTGAGCCCTTCAGTATGCTGAGCACCTTCGAGTCACCCAGCTTTCTTCTTGCAACCCTGTTCTTCCATCCAGTGCTGCATCTAGCAAGGGGAAACGTAACACAGCACTGCTTCATGCATTTTGGCCATCATCAGTCCTGCCCCTGTGTCCTGGGTTCAGCAGTAGCAGTCATTTTTCTTCTTCTTAGTAGCTGGTGCAGTGCTGTGGTTTTGACTCTCAGCCTGAGTACAGTGCTGATAACACCGATGTTTTTAGTTGCTGCTCAGTAATGTTTACTCTGACCAAGGACCGTCTGAGTCTCATGCTCTGCCAGGGAGGAGAGGAAGCCGGGAGGAAGCAGAGACAGGACACCTGACCCAAGCTAGCCAAAGAGGTATTTCATACCACAGCACGTCATGGCCAGTACATAAACTGGGGGCAGTTACCCAGAAGGGCTAGATCACTGCTCAGGTCAGGCTGGGTATCGGTTGCCAGGTGGTGAGCAGTTGTATTCTCTTCCCTTGTTACTTCCTTTATTATTATTATTATTATTATTATTATTATTGGTGGCAGCAGCAGTGATTTGTGTTATACCTTAGTTACTCCGGGAGCAGGGAGAGCAAGGGTGGAGTGAGCGAGTGGCTGCATGGTTCTGGGTTGCCGGCTGGGCTTAAACCACGACACCCTGGAAAGTGCACATCAGGCGTTGCTCTCTTGGTGGAGATACAAAACAAGTGAGGGCGAGTGAGTACCCACAAACCAGAACTGGGTGAGTATATCAACCCACATATTATTATCTCAGGAATTTTCTTAAGGAGACCGGTTTACAAAATCACAATGATTTAATGTTACATTTATAAAAACACATTTCACAAAGCTGTAAGTGCTCAGCCCATAGCTACAGCTGTTAAGGGCTTTGTAACTATAAACACGTAAAATTTCTCTGTTGATTTCCACACATCAGTAGCTATAATAGATAATAAACTAAAGTTAAAAGAGCCTCAAAGAGCCTTTTATTGCTCATTTCCTCATAGCTCTCCAAGGAGCTTGACAGGAGATAAGTATCCATTTTTATCCCTCAGACTTCAAGGAATGACAAAACCCAGAATAAATTCCGACCATTTTGTTGGTCAGGATGTGGTGATCTAAAAACCACAGAAACAATAATAGTTAAATAAAATAACATTGAAAGAAAAAGAGTCCCTTGATTAATTTCAAATATTTAAATGTCACAGTAATAAACATTTACAGCTATTTCAATTTCCCACCTTGGCAGACAGCAGCCCACTGAAGGAGGGATAGCAGAAAAGGCACTTCTGACTTTCCGTGGGTTTTCACCGGCACGTACAGGATCTTTAACCAAATCCAGGTGTTCCCAGGAAAACTTCAACTTTGGGCTTACATTTGAACAGAGAGCATCTGGGCACCTATTGCTTAAAGCAGTTAGCAAAGATTTATCATGCCATTTAAACTGAAGATAGCAAGGAGAGGAATTATAATTCGGTGCCGTAGTGTTTAAATGGCACAAGACTGTGCTGTACCTGGAGCTGTACAACCCTTCCTCCCCCTCACTGGGTATTGCTCTCTCCACAGCAAGCTTCAGCTGCCTGCCGCCCTCCTTGGGCTTTCCAAGCTGCCCATCTTGCTGTACATCCACGCCCCTCGATTTTCCTGTGGGATAATTGCCCACTGGTCAAACCAAAGTCCTGCTCCCTCACAGGAGGCTGCCTGCACTAGGGTTGGATGGCTGAGCCAGCATTGACCAGAAGCTGCAGTGAGAATGACTGCAGAACGCTCATGAGGGATGCAGGGATGGGTGTAAAATTGCACAACTACCCAAAAGCCAATTATTGAATCAACTATTGTGTATCTGTCACAAATTCTTGCGTAGTGTTCTGCCCCAGGGTGACGTTAATATTTATGAATGTTACAGAACTATTATTTGAGGATAGGCAGGTAGCCTAGATCCTCAGATATTCAGACACTATTTACTGTAGGCTTTAGTTACCTCTCCTTGTGGAGCCTGACTTTCTTGGTGGACTTTTTTCAATACAATATATAAAAAAAAAACCCTAACCCTTAAAAAAATCCCTCTTTTTCTAGGTACACTTTTTAGAAGGCTGTTGTGAAAGATCATGAAGAGCTGGAAATTCTCACCACAGAATTTGGCTGAAGTGATGATTGCAAAGTTCTTTGGGATAACCCTGAAAATCACTTAAATTTACAGATGTAGTGAGTAAACTGTTCATCACAAAGCAAGTAACAGCCATGCAGAGTCAACAGATAACGTATCTCAAAATAGTAGGAAAAGACCATGATTACACAGTCACAGAGATGAAGAGGAACACAGGACAGCACACAGGAGGCAGTGTGGCTGGGGGTGACTGGGGACCACCCTTCTCCATCGCAGCAAACATCCATGTCCCATTGCAGTGGCCATGGGTTAAGGCTCGAATTCTTAATGGATTCACAGATTTCAGTGGCAGGATCAGTGTCCAGAATTCACTCTGGGTTTTTTTTTTTGATGACTTCTCTTAAGACAGGATAAATGTTATTACAAATACATATCAAATAGGTACCAAAGAAATCAATGCCACCAAGCACGAGGTAGGCTTGAAATTCTTGAACACAAAGCTAGGTTATGCAATGACATGTTAAAAATACTGGTTTTTAGCAGTACTGATATTTTACCCAATGATCTGTGCAGTAATGGGACCATTCAGGTTCTAAGACTGCAAAGCACAAAGTCTTTGCCATCACACTTGAGTTTTCTCCTCCAACATCACCAGGTTCAGCCAAACAGCAAGGTTTTTATGGGCTGCTTGACACCAATAGCTTCTCTGGCACCAGGTGCTAACAGCTTAAAGAGATGCTGAAAACATTGCCACCAATTCATTTCCACTGGCGGTGCAAATACTGCTGTACATGTGGAAACTGAAGGAAAGTCTTAAAAAACACTGGGGAGAGAGAGTGAAATCCAGCCTTGCACTAATCCTTCTCTCAAGAGCAGCCAGGATTTCACCCCTGGACTGTGCACATCTGAAACAGATTTCCAGCATCTTGCAGCTCAGACTAGAGCCATGTCCTGCTGCAAAGCAGATCCCCTTGAAGCCAACGTACTTCAGGAGTGATTAGCAAATTGTACAGATATACGCAGTTGATGGGAAAGTTTTGTCTGAATCAGTGCTGACTTAACTCTCCACCACGAGACAGACCGGATTTAACCCTTTGTTCATCATTTGTACACACACTGATTTACATATATCCATTGCATAGTTAAGGACATGCTCCCTTTACTATTATTTCTTCTTATCACCTGATACAATGCCAAAATCACACAGGTAATTTTTACTTGAAGACAAGCCATTCCCAAAATACATGGAATAAAAGTATTGGGGCTTTTTTGGTCTATTTTTTCCTTTTAACTTTAGTAGAATAAAATAGAAATGATGGATTCAGGCAAATGTAGGAGTTATTTTCAACCCCAGAAAGTTCTTCAGCAATTTTCCTAAGAGCTAAAATAAAAGCTTCGAAGTATAACTTCTTCCAGAGCTCTCTAAAGAAAAGTGTACTTTTACTAAAGAAAAGTGACAATTTTACAGAATAAAATTGATAACCAGAATTGACAATATAACTATTTAAAAGAGAAAAGAATAGTCCAACGTTAGTGGTTTTGCTCTGCTTCTTGCTAATGAAAATTAACATGAAATCCATTACAGAAACAGCTTGCTTACATTTCTGTTATAGAGATATCCTCAGTCAGTATAAATAAATGCTTTTTTCATGTCCTACTAATCCTACAGGGACTAGGATCATCTGACCAGTCTGAGCAGCTCAAGCTTATAATTGTTTCATTATGGTATTCTGAGACTCACTGTGATCTTCCAAGAAAAGGTTCTTCACATGGGGTTAGCAAAACCATCTATTTTCCATGTACAATCTCTGTGAGAGACCCGTGAGATCCTGATTTCTGTTAAACATCAGGCCATGCTGTCAGAATCCTTCCTTACAGGCACCTTTGCAAACTTGGGCTGAAGGACTAACACTGCACAATTGTCAGTGACCTGGAGATGTCTTAAGCAGAATATCCAACATACCCAGCTCTTCACATTTTATAGATGGTTTTTAAAACACCAGGCCACTCCTGAGATAGAAAACTTACTGGTTAGCTCCTATGGTCTGACCAGAGCTCTCACCTGTTACTGATCTGAAACCAAGAAGGAAAAAGCAAAACAAAAAAGATAAATATATATTCTTTACCATCACTTGTTTAAAAAGGTGATAGATCTGCTTTGGTTTTCTTGTCTTGCTGACAGTTTCAGCAATATTTGGGGAAGGCTTAGGTACTACAGGAATGCAACATCTGAAGCACGTCCTTCCAGCCTTCAGCAAGAAAGAAGGGGATATCCAAGCTTCCAAGATTTTAAAGGGTCATCCTTCCAATGGGATTTCCCCCTCTCACATTCCCCTTGCTTCCCTGGGGATGCTGAGAACTGCTGTTCCCACTTCCGCCTCCCAAGCACCATTGCACTCTCATGCAAACAGATGGAAATCAAGGCGTCATTTTAAAAATCTAATTTAAATATGAAATATGAAGGAGTTGAGAAGTGAGTGAAAGCAAACACTCCCATCTATGGCTGTTATTTTGTGACAGAGAAACAAAAAATTACACTGTTTGCACTTTTTATTGCCGTTACCATTTAAAAAGGAGCTCTTTACAAGCAGCTAACCCCTCAGATTTGCCCTGCCACTTGTTATATCTCTTGAATAAATCTTCTAAGCTAATTACCACCTCATCACCTTCTATCTTACACAACATGCCATCGGTTTGTAAGCAAAACCCTTAGTGACAACAGCAGAGAATGAGGTTTCCTCTCCTTTGGGTGTAAAGTACTAACCTTACTTTTAAAAGAAATGGGGAAAAAAGGTTTGATTATTAAAAGCTGTATCAGTAACCTGATCTGGGTCCTCACAACCCTTTCTGCCAGCAGAAAGTGATATCCTCAGCCTGAAATGCCAAGGATTCTGTGGATCTGGATATCATCCAAAGGGGAGGAGGGCTAGTAGCAGGACTTGGTGCTGCACTCCCAAGAGGTGCTCCTGTCCCTTTGTGCTGTCCAGGGAGCAATGTGCCAAAGCCAGGCACTGCTCCCTTTCAATCTTGTGCCAGCAAAAATAAATAATTGAAAGAACTTGTCTCCAGGCAAAATAAGTTCCCTGATGTGCCTGACATGGTTGAATGAAGCAGGCAATAGAGTATCTGGTTGGAGAAAAAGGGAAAGGGAGATGAAAAGGCAGGGAAGATAGGATCAGCCTTTCTGGCAGCAGATTACACTTAGACCAGTAAACTGCAGCTTAAGTTTTCAGGTAACTCAAAGTCCCAGTGAAATCAGTGGTGAGATGGATGTTAAAGAAACAAGCATAGAGAAATCTGGGGCAGGAGAACAACAGCGGAAGAGAGAGGGCACAGGGCTCAACTTCTTTTACAGACTTACACACACAGCCTGCATTTGTGTTGATACAGGGGATCTTCTATTTTACTAGGTAACCCATAGCCATAAAGCAGAGGAATCCCCATGCTCAGCAAAGAGCGCAGGCCACAGAGATGCTGAACATGCTGTTACAGAAGAGCCTAGGACCCAAGACTAACCTTTTAGATAAAAGCTAACGCAAGCAGAACTGAAATATTTGCTCCCACTCTGATAAACTTTATATTGTCACACTGGAATGAGGAAAAGAGATGAAAATCAGAGGCCCTAAAAATTATGTTTCCAGTCAGAACCTAACAATTCAAAACCTACTGCATGTCCCTGGAAGGTTATAAAATCACACAATGTCCTTTCCTACATAACTGAGGTTACTGGACGAAACAGAATAAATTGCAGCTGTGTGTTCAGCTCTGTAAATATCTCTAGCAAATGTGTAATTGGCTGTAGAGTGGGTGGTGTGGGAGTAGGCAAGTATCCAGGCCTTGCATAAACACAGGATTTTCTCTCTAGAGGAATGCATTTCTTCAATCTTTACACCAGTGTTAAGCTGACCCACTGTTCCATCAGTGGGCTGGAAACCGGGTACCAGCAGAGCACAGTACAAGGCATAGCAGAGAAAAAAACCTCCATTTATAGAGTTACAAACATAAGTAACTTGTTTGTTATTTGTAATTCTGGCTCTCCATCTTGGTCTGTGGCTGCAGTCTGGCACGGATGGTTTGCCTGAGCAAGGCTTTGTTACATATTTTCATTACATGCACTCATTACACACTTCTTTAAAAGAAAAAAAAAAGGTTTAATTTTTTATAGTATTCCAAACCAATCAGTCTCCAGCTGAAAAAAAATCAGGAATTAAACAACATAATATAAAAAGTTATACAGCAGCTAATATAATCGTATAATACATTTCATAATTGATAATATATATAACTTTATAATGCATTTTTATTATCTTCTAATTTTACACTATAGTAAGTCACATAATATACAAAGTAAAAGAGTCTCAAAGGGCCTTATCATTGGTTCAGGCAGTCTTGCCCTCCCTTCGCAGTGATGGGAATCAATGGCAATTTAAGTCTTTTTTTCACTGGGAATAAAATGAAACTATTGCTGTACAAACTCCACAAATAGAGTGGACAAATTAGAGGGGGAAAAGAGCTGACCTAATAGCACATGAGAACAACCCTTGTTTTGGGGCAGGCGGCATTTAGTC
The DNA here is from genome assembly GCF_028554395.1 of Pezoporus wallicus. Lineage (NCBI taxonomy): Eukaryota > Metazoa > Chordata > Aves > Psittaciformes > Psittacidae > Pezoporus > Pezoporus wallicus. Next base: position 1,186,541 of record NW_026639618.1, read on the forward strand.
TGCATGCGAGTCTCAGCTCTGCGGCAGCAATCTCCACAACAGACTGAGTGGTCAAATGCCGACACAGCAAACGGGAGTTACTCACATAGGGAATTTAAAGCTATCTGTAGATACCTGGAGGGCAATAACATAAGCACCTAGTACCCTGAAATGCAAACATTCATAAACATGGAATAGGGCTACATAGGTCACTGCTTCTCATGGCCCTAATTGGGAATTGGTGTGCAAAATGACTGAGTTAATGTGAGTCCCTGTGAGAAATACCCACAGGTAAAGCCAAGCTGGGCTGGGCCCCATCAGGAAAGCAAAGCAGTGACTGCATGCTTAACTTTATAAGCATTTTTATTGTATACTGCTATTCGATACCTACCACAGAACAGCTCAGAAAATGTTAAATAACCTGAATGGCTAAAGGTGGCTCTGGGTGAAATACAGCATCAGTAGGAGAACATGGACTCTTAGCTTAGAAATAGAATCATGGAATAGTTTGGGTTGGAAGAGACCTTAAAGATCATCCAGTTCCAGCCCCAATGCCATGGTAGGGACACCTTCCACTAGACCAGGTTGTTCAAAGACCTGTCCAACCTGGCCTTGAACACTGCCAGGGATGGGGCATCCGTAACTTCTCTGGGCAATCTATTCCAGTGTCTCACCACCCTCACAGGAAAGATTATTTTCCTAATATCTTGGGTTGATGGTTAAGTTTTGTTTTTTTTTTTTCTTGTGTATCTAAATCTAAACTAGAATTGCTAAAACAAAACCACACATAACAAATAAAGAACTTAAAAACTATATATCAGTTTACTCGCAAGATCAAATATAATTAGGGTAAACTAACTAAATGTAATTTGCTTAAGGCCATATTAGCTCAGAACAGTCCCTAAGCAAGCCCAAACAAGGGAGCTGCAGGGCAGTTAGATCCATGCGGTGCACCCTCAGCACTGTCCAGTATCAAGACTGTACTGAGCACGAACGGTCTGCGCCATTTGGGACAAACAGCTGCTCTCTGTTTGCGCAGACAAAAGTGCAATTGTTTCTCCATGTGTTTGACTAGCTAAACGGAGCCTTGGCTTTAGTGCAACATGTTTCCCAAATCATTTGCTTATATCATGAAAGGAAGTCACCCTGTGTCTTGAGCAGCAACAAGAAAAGACACAGAGGAGTAAGGTTAAGGGTCTGTAAAGCAGCATCCCTGAAGGACTTGGGACTGAGAACTGCAATAGCCACTATGCTGAAAATCCAACAGCATCTGAGGACCCCTCTAAAGGTTCAAGTGAAATGAATATTACACCTAAACCTAATAATAAAGAATGCTTTTCATCCTCAATTGAGAGGAAAAGCAGTTCAAAATGCCAGCATTTTGCCCTCTAATTCTATGTAATTTTTTAGAGACACTTAGGATCTTTTGAAGACTACAGCCATTCTGCAGGTAAGTTTTTCAGATCAGTCCCCTCTTTAGAGAGCTTGGACCACCTAAGAGTGACCTGCAATGCCTAAGATAGATAGAGCAAGGCTGAGATCCCAGCTGTTCTGGCAGACACTGTATCTTGCCATTCAATGGGCTATAGACCACACTGGAATTTGGAATCTGTATCAGAGCACAAGCACTGCCCTGTTTTACAGTGCAGCTGAAACCAAGACTGCTTTCTCTCTTTCTGAATGGCTACAGCTGTAGAACTCCAAGAAACAATCAAGAAAGCACTTCCATAAACACAGGCTGTTCAGATAGCTGGGTTATCCTGCCATAAACTACCACTTACCCAAAAGAACTTTTAAACCCACTTTTTACCGAAATAATGTGACTAAATTTAAAAAATCCATTGACCACAATTACAAACCTGCAGACAATTCTTTTTTTCTGAATTGTATTTGCTATTGATGAGATGGAGCCAATGCACAGGCACAAGTATAGTAGGTCACTTGTTGCTCAACAGCATTTTAGGTGATGGGCCTACAAGTACAAATCTAGCATCAACTACACTGCTGCTGTGAATGCAGAAAAAAAGAGCTCTGAGTCATTATGAAACTTTCTGTATTTGCATAAGGTTTCAGTTGTTGTAAAGAAATAAAAGAGTAATTTTATTGCCCAGTAAAACTCTGTGTTAAAAAAGTCTTCAGAAAAAAAAGTCACACAGTTATTGGAAATCTAATACTGTTCTGCAGGCTAAGTTTCAGGTCTGGGATAAGCAAGTAAAACCTTGCTAAAGCTAAGTTGTGGGGGGTTGTGGGGGGAAGAATTCACTGTTAAAGCTGAAATTTATACTCAAAAAGCTAAACCCACTCCTTTTATATTTCACCTAGGAAATCCTACTGCCTTAATTCCTTTCTCTATAGTGAGTAACATGTATCTTGTTCAAAAACAGGACTGAAAATCATAAAAATATTTTTTTGTTGTTTTTCTTTATGCATGCAGTTTGTAGTTTTTATCCTGCTGGAGTGATGTTTGAGCACTGCTCTGCCCATCTCCATGGGAGTGGATCTTTCCCCTTATATCTCAGGGACGTGATTTTTCACACATAGAGTTTTGATACCTTTATCATAGAACTGTCCCTGATAGTCACAAGCAAGCACATATCTCTAGGCTAGTGTAAAGCTGGATGATTTTTTAGTTGATATTATGTCCGCTGACTCAGAAAAGCAGAAGGCCGTTGTCCACCAAAGTTAGTGCTCTTCCACACCTCATTGACTTGGTGGTGACTGCGCACCCAGAGGCATCCGCACAAAGATGGAGCTCACTTGACCATCCAAACTACTTCGACAGAAGTACCGTGGCCTCAGAAGAGATGACTTCAAAACAAACTGATCCTTAAACAGCTCAGTGGGAAAAGAAGCAAGGCAGACCAAGGAAACAAGTAGACAAAATGGAGATCCACCAAAAAAAAGTAGGAATGTAGAATGAAATTGTGACATGTCTGAAGATGACAGGGGCTTCATCATAGCTTTAAAAGAACTAGAATGTCATACTTAGGGTCTGATGATTTATTAGTGGAAAACAGAGTAAAACAGGAAAATTTTGGTAGAGGTGGTCAGAAACTGGAATAGGGTAGCACTGGAAAGAGAAATTCTCTACCCCCAGAACAGTTACAACCTGAGCAGGGATGGCAGGGATGTCACAAAAAAACCAAAGTATCTGGATATTACTAAAACACTAATTTGTCATCATGGTGGGGGGAGGATGGCTTAGAAAAAGGGCAGTCACACAGCCTGAAGCTTGAAATTCAGTGGAGCCTGTGCTAGTGTAACTTTGCTGCACAGGAGTCTGTAGGCCCAGGCTGCAAAGTTTGATATATGTGTAGTTCTGAGACTGGGAAATCTAGATGATATGCTGTGACCCAGAGCCCCATGAAACACAAGGAAACTTCAGCAAACCTACAGGGTTTTTTTTTTTCAATTCTACTGGTACTAAAACGGATCTACTTATCAAATGTTTGATTATGTATGATAGTATGCCAGATTTCTTGGCATTTTCCATGTGTTTAAACCCAAACTACTTCACAAGAATACCTATGTATTCTGGTAGGAAAATAGTCACTGTAGTTGCACAAAGGGTTTGTGAGATGGCAAAGAAGAGAATCCAAATTCAAATTGTGTCTTCCATGCGGCAACCATGGGTAGGTTCGACTTGTAGGCCAGTGGTACAGTGTCTCTAAGACAGCCTCCTGACACTCAGAGAGGTCCAACCATGACAGGGCTTCTACCACAGAAAAGGAATAAAACAGAGTAGCTGGTGCAGTGAATGGGCACAAGACAGACTGATTAGCAGCTCATCTAGTGCTGCACTGGGATTCCCAATGACAAGGAGAAAGGGAGTCTGCTGAGAAAGCATTTAATGATTTCAATCAACCTAAAGACACTGCTAAGGCAAAGGATGATCAAGGACATAAGGGCTCTATTGTTGCACTTGTAGTATTCTATAATGAAAGCAAAGCAGAAACTTGCCAAAACTTGTCTCCTTTTGGCAACCAGACAGCATTCTGCCAGTGACACACAATGCATCTCCCCAGGTCACATTTTCCTTCAGAGAATCCCAGTATTAGGTATCCCAGTACTCACAGAACTGTGTTGCTATGATAATTTCGATGTCAATATTTCCAGTATAGTTAGAGTGATGGGGTTTTAGGATAGGTCCAACCTATAGAAACGTGATAACCGGACTCACTTTAAAAATGTTGGGAACTACTCCTTGAGGGTAATTAAACACCACTGGAAATGGAAATTCTGGGGCAGTTACAGAGGCATCACCACAGCTCACCAGCAAACACCATTAGCAAATGATTACCACAGACCAAAAAGGGAAAGTAGGCACAGAGTAGGAACACCAAGGCACAGCTTCATGCGTTGACTGGGAAAGTACAGTGACAGTTAGGCATGCTGTTAAACAGCTGTCAAGGACAACCAACCACTAACCTATGTTTCGTGTTGGTGGCAGAGCTGAGTATTTTCACATTCACAAATATTTGATCTCTTCCAGCTTCTGTTGAATCACCAGGCTACCAACACAGCCGCCTTACTACATTTTTCTTTAGAGTCTTTTAGAAAGATTTCTACTTGAAGACCAGATGAAAAAACAAAATATCATCCAAACTGTTGACCATTATGTTCTTACTATGCTCTTAACATGCCTTAATGTGACAGCCACTCTTCTTGGGCATTATTTACAAGATGTTCAAGGTTAATGACTACCCTACTCAGCTCACTCTCTCCAATCTCTGTGATGGATATTAGCATATAAAATCTGAGGTTCTTGTTACAGCTGCATAAAGTGGAAGACAGAGCAAAATCTTGTTTCAATTTTTATGCTTTTCCAAAACCAGAGTTTATTTTATAGTAAAATATAAAATCTGATTTCTTAAAATTAAATTTCTCTAAAGTCATCAGCACTTGAATACAGTTTACACATTTGTATGGAGGACAACAGACCTTTATGTTACAGTTTATAATTAAATACTATCAGAAAATGAAGCAGTCACTTATGGAGACATGTTTGAAATTTATATATACATTTATATTCAAGCCCTACAGTAGTGCTATTCATTGCATACAGTGCTATGTGCATTTAGCTCTGCTGCTTCTCTATTTATGGACAAGCTATGAAAGCAGTTTGTCAGCAACTTTATTTGAGTGTTCACATTACCAAATACATTCATTCTGAATTCACCCTAATGTAATTATGAAATTCAGCAGTGAACTGATAACACAGCTAAAGGAAAATACCAACCTGCGTCAGTGTTTTCATGCTGTAATTGAAAACAGATGGCAACTCGTGTAATTTATGCTTTTCTACAATCAGTAACATGTTGGTATAAGATAAGAATTCTAAGACTGAATTGCATCTGCTTCAACAACACCATATGCTAGTGCACAGTATAAATATTTATCCAAACCTGCTTCATCTTCTCATTTAAAGCTCAGTCACATGAGATAGATAGCAGAAGTACCCTTTGGACACCTTCAATTAACACTGAAGCATCTCCCCAGTGCTTGAAAGGGTTAAAGCCCTAGCATCAAGCATTGAGGTATCTTCCCTTTCCTAAGCTTCGTGGAGAGGGTTAAATGGAGGCATGTTCATTGTGCCTTATTTGTACAATATAAATCCCATTCTTCAAGCTCCCAGTAGGCTGCATTTAGGAGTTACAAAGAAGTTTCTCACGATGTCCATGTTTGTCTACTTTTCCCACTATCTTGTAAAATACTGACTGGCCACAGCCATAAATGGGACATTTTTTCCTGGGGGAATAATTATTTATTTTTATATTTATTTTAGCGTTTTTACACTGGTTTATCTTGCTTGTCGAACAATTGAGCAGTCAGCAGGTTTGAGGTCAGACTTACAAGGATCATGGAAAGAGTTTTGTGTTTCTCTGCCTCATGGTGTACATTCAACCTCCCAAGAATCTCAGAGTTCAAATTTCTTCCTATTGCAGGAATCTAAGGCACTGGCAATTCCTCTGACATCACATGGTTTTGGGTTGGTTTTCCCACCACTTAACATCGTATAATGTGTAGCTATTAGTCCTTACAAACCCATAATATTTTATGATTGTGGCAGTATTCAGACTCCTTGGACTAATCAGATAGTACCTATGTTCCTTTGATTGCAGGGAGACTGTGCTTGATGACCTCAATGAACCCAGCAGCAATCTTCTCTGTGAGACAGCAGCTACTCAATTACACTTGAGATTTGGCTCTTATTCTGCTACTGAAATAAATTGTGAACCTGGAATAATCATTAGCAAATGCAGAATGGGATGGCACGGGCAGAAAATTTAGGAGGCTGACCTCCTCCCTGCACCAGCTTTTAAAGATCAGGAGGAGAGCAGAACCAAGCTGAAATCGTTTTAGCTGTATACTATAATCCCTAAGCAAAGCTTGAAACAGAAGAGCGACCATACATGGTCCCCCCAAACTCACTGCTACTAACCGAAATGAAGAGCTAGAACTAGAACAGGATAGAAAAGTTTGAGTGGTTGTTGGCAATTTGTATGACACAAGGGCCTTGGATGTAAACAGCTATGAATAGCAATTTGCTCAAAATCAGTTTAAGGACTCAGATATTCTTCAGATTCCTCAAAGGTTAGAGCTGGGCACTGATTTTTTTCAGCCAAAGAGAAAAACAGATAATCAGCAAAATGAGTGATTAATTTGTCTCTCTCACAGGACTCACACTAAGCTGGGTTTGCTTGTTTTTTTCGCAGAGGGGTAATGATAAATAAAACGTGATGCATAATTTAAGTCACTAGTTTGAAGTCAAGTTGTGTGACTTTTCAAAGAATACTCACACCTTAAAAACAGAGATTTACTTACAGAATCAAACACTGAAAAAAGGGAAAAAGTTTTCCTGACAACTGGCAATGTTTAACACTGGCATCTGCAGAAAGCCAAATTTTGCAGCCAGTCAATGCTTAATATTAAAGTAACCTGGGAACTTTGAAACCCTGCTGTTCTTGTCTCCCATTGCTGACAACAACAGACAGCAAAAGAGAGCTGCAAGTAACTCAGAATTACGCGCTGCAACAGTGACTCCTTTCATAGCCCCGCGTCGCCTCCAGCTGCCACTTGTTCATGCGCTTACAGTAATCATGCTCTTCACAACGCTTCACAGGCAACTGCACTTCAACAAACCAGGGCTAAAAATACTTTAAGAAAGCTAATTGACAAGGTATTTATTAAATTATTTGCTCATCTTCATACGTGAAGCCTCACACTGTCAGTGGTTATTCTGTTCACCAGCACCAGAAGAGGTATCAAGACCGACAACATAACACCCTCTTCAGCAGACCATGCTAACAGGGGTTTTCCCAAAAAGAAATTGTCTAAAAATTCCCCCAGAAGAGGATATAATGTATAAGGAGATGGCAAGTGCTGCAACACAGAGGTGGAGGTATGTGACAGAGACCAGTGCACCCCAGATGCCCAGCACCGTGCCCACCACACTGTTGCTCTGTGTGGTCAGGGCTTATGGAGGTTTCTCTTCAGAGTCCCAGTTCACAGCACTTTGGAGCAGGCCAGGAGCCCAGCCAAGGTCAAACTGAGAGCAACACACCACAAAGTCTTTCAGGTAAGTTTAGCTTGTAATGTTTACTGCTTTAAATACTACATATTAGAGTTTTAAATGCACAAAACGAGGTCCTACAATGAGTCCAGCATAACACAACGACAGGAATATAGTGCTCCAAATGCAAAATCACAAGCTTTACAAATAGAGGCACTTCCAAAAATGATTACACTGGATGCATCTCCTTAAGGAGGAAAAACCCTGCTGCTGCTGCCAAGAACTTTCCTACAAACTGCAAAGCCAAGTCTTGGCTCTTCCTCAAATTCTTGCTCTTTTCATCATAGCCAACTTTGCTTGTTAGTGCTTCTTTGGTGTAGTGGTCAGAGCAACACTGGCAGACAAAAGCCTCTTGCGCCAGCCCACCAGAAGTTACTGTGCCCAATAGTCTATTTTCAAAGTGCCCCTCCTGCAGCTTCCACACAGGGGAAGGATTATTTTCCAGGAGCTGTCATCTAAAGCTTGTCATACGATTCCTTTAAACTCGCCAGATTGAACAGTTCTGTAAACAGATGGATTAAGTGACATAGATTTTTAAAGATTTCAAATCCTGCACTATAATTTACATCCCTATTGCCATGGGAACACCTCAACAAAACCACCTATTTTCAAAGAAAACTGGCATTTCTTCACCAGGAGCTAAACGTATTAAGGGTTTCTAAAAATGAGGCACTGATTTTGGTGTCTAAACAGGGACTCATCTAATATATGGCCATAAAGTTTTATTGTGTACTTCTGCTCTAAAAAGCAGTTTTATATAAAGATAGCACCACTGCAAATTCAAGGCAATGTATCCCAGTTTTACTGTCTAAAATACTGTTTGCTCCCTACAGGACAGCAGTCTGTTTTACATTCTTATGTTTTGAATGGTTCAGGTGAAGCTTTGTAACCCTATCAGAGTACATGAATGCATGGAGAGCACAAATGAAGACATGAGGACATCATTTGCTACATAAAACCAGTTTTATAGGTGAAATATGAAAGAACAGCTTAACTGGAACATCCGAGTGTGTATTCACAGGGCAGCCAGCATGAAACCAAAAGTAAAAACAAACCAAAGCCCCACGATATTCAGATCTAACCTGCTAAGAGCAGAAGTGAAATCTCTAAGATTAAACATATGACACCACAGTGTTTTACAAGTTAGGTTTCAGAACTGATCTACTTTACTGCTTGCTCCTATATTCAGAGCGTAAAAGATGCTGTAAAGCACAAAACTCCCAGTTCAGGATATAGAACATACATGTGAATAAATTAATAATTTTTAAGTGTAAGTCTTTTAAGTTTACCTGGTAGTGTTCAAGGCCAGGCTGGACAGAGCCTTGGGTGACATGGTTTAGTGTGAGGTGTCCTTGCCCATGGCAGGGGAGCTGGAACTAGATGATCTTAAGCTCCTTTCCAACTCAAACCATGATTCTATGAAATTTTAGGTATGATTATTATTATTTGAAAATTATACTCTTCATATAAGAGTTGTAACTGCATGTTTTATTTAGGTATCATATAAAACATGTCACAAATGCCAGGTCCCTCAGGAATTAGGCTGTTTGCCAGCAGGGTGCTGCACGCTCCAACAGGCTCTACAGCTCCCATTCCCTCTTCCCAAGGGTTTTGCCTGTCTGTCCTCTAAAAAAAGTAAATGCTTCAAAGACAGTAGGTTCTAGCGAATGTTATTCTAAAAAAGCCAGCAGTAGGAGAAGAGAAGCCCCTGTAGTACATCTGCTAAGGAGGGTGCCATTGCAGGTCTGGCATCACACGACAGGCAGGATGTGCATCCCTGGAGCCATGGAAGTACATGTTGCTTCTAGCTTGCTGGGTGTGAATATATGAGCGAGAGGCAGCTGGGATGAGAGTGGTGGGAAGGCAGATGATTTAGAAGGCAGGTGCAAGATTCATAACTAACTCGGCTGCATGTGGAATACTCCTGAAACCTTCATTTGTGTTGTCACAGTACAGTAAAACATGCCATATACCAATAAATCAACTTTTGTGTCTAGCCCAGCCTGGACAGTGGAGTAGGTGTAGCAGCTAATCTCCCTTTCTTGCTTTTTAGGTACTTGGGATAACGCTTTGCTTTTATTTTTCTCACTGTGGAAGACAGGGATTAATTCATAGATATATGCAGGACGTTACCGAAACCCACAGGTAAGTCAACGAGCTCTGCATTAACCACAGCCTTCACGTGGAATTTGTATTTATTTTCTTAAATCATGTATGAAATTCTTTTAACTCTTTATGAAATAGTAAAATATCATACACTCTTCAAAATGTCTTGAAACTTTATTACTTTACAGCGAACAATGGGTTATGCTAGCTTCACTTTCAATAGATATGTCTGACTTTGCCTCTTTCTATACAGGCAAAGCCCAGAAGCTTTCCAGTAATCACCTAAACTGCAGTGTAAAGGGGGAAAATAAAGTTGTGCGGAGCTGGAAAAAGGTGAAAAAAAACCCAAACCCAACCCAAAACACAACTCCCACCCCTCAACACCACCACTAAAACCAGCCAACAAACTGGAAAAGAAACCAACACCTAAAGAAGGGAACAGATCAGGAAAGCAACTTGGAAAGGATAAATGAGTTTCTTATGGAAAAGAGACTTGAAGAATCTCAGGGACAGAAGAAAAGAAACAGGAGGGGTGTGACAGGCAGCAGAACTCACAGTGCATAAATGCGTGAAACTCAGACAAAGGTATTTAACCCTGGGAACAAACGCACCTCTCCCTCCCCAAATACAGGCAGCACAAGGCCTTCACTGACCATCACAAACACTCTCCGGGTGAATCATCTTGTTTTGAACACCCACCTTCATGCCAGCCGCAGCTGCTGGCCCACTGGGGTCCACAGCCTGGATGTGGCAGGGCTTGCTGCCCCGCACCACAAAGCCCCAGCCCACCGCATCACCCACAATCTGGAAAGAGAAAACAACGACGTGATCACCTTCAAGCAGCTCCATGAAATTCAAGGGGGTAACATCTAAATGGTTCAAGACATAATTTCAGCATCTTCCAACACACAGTACAGGTCATTGTGTATGGCCTGTGGTATCACTCATGGGAAAGGCTCTGTCCAAATGATTCCTCTTGCTTTTAATTAACTTCCTTTCTGCTTTTATTCATTTAACCAGGAGGCTGTAAAAAGCAATGCTTCCAATGACTGGGTTCAAAAATGTCTTTACTGAAAGGTTTTCTCTTAAAATGAATATGAATCAAACTTTCTGTCACATCACAGTCTACAAATGCCTAAGTAGAAGACTCCAATTTGGGTAGGTAATCCACCCCTCCACTCCTGCAGAGCAAGTTTTACCAGGAGCACAAAGTCTAGATAAGTTTGTATAATACAAATCTTATTGGCTTTATGTGATTTTACACTCCATTTAAGTCAGCAATACTAGATTGGCATAAAGACAGGATAAACAACTGCAGAATTAGACCTGAAATGTGTGGAAGTACTGATAACAGAGTTTGGGATTTTAAAGTACAAACCTCAGCAAATGCAAATAAGCTCTAATTAACCTGACAGAAAATGCCCATTTGCATTATCTTATGCATACAACATGCAGAAAATGAAGAAAAATACTGGAGACATACCGTAAAGGTTTTTCTGACATATGGGGCTCCAGGCATCAAGAGCTCATCAGCAGTCACAGGTCTCTTTAAGACTGTGGAGGCAGATAAATGAATATTCAGTATAAGCACTCCTCTGGAAATACTCCTAATAAATCAGAAGTAATTTTGGGATACAACATCCTTTTGGTCCAGCTTCCCATACACTCTTCCAGTTCTTGCAGATTTGCTTGAAGGTAGTAAAAGAGCCAAGGAAAAGGCTGCAGAATAACTCTGAGTACAAATGATGATATCTTGGGAAAATCAGGGCATTTAGCCAACAGACTTTGTTGTCTGCAATCAAGAGCCGCAAAACACTATCACAACTATCAGAAGTGGCTGTTCCTGAGTCCAGTGTTGAGAAAAGGGACTGACCTTCCTGATATGGAGCAGCTTTTCTTACCAGCCTGCTCTGTGCATGTTGGGTGATCTTTGCTATTTCATCTGAATCAGGTTTGCATCATGGAATTAAGTAACAAAAATATTCTGGTTAGGTCAGGAATTATCCCAAGAGAGTTCTGCAGCTGTAGGCACAGACATCTCACCCCATCTGGGATTTTACATGAAAGGAAATACCAGTGAGTTTCTACAGGTGATTCCACATTGCCTTGCTGTGTAATGAGGTAATTTTCCTCTGAACAAGTAAATTTAAAGTTCTGCCAAACCAAATCAATACCAATCTGTGTGTCATTTTTTATCTGTCTATAAATGCTTCATAAGACAGAGGACAACGTAAAGACATATGTTGTTCACCCTATGTGCCCACTTCACCTTTAAAATTAAGGCTGTTTTTCTTCATAAATAACTCTGATTGTATCTGCCTTTTCAGTCACAGGTGGAACATAAAATTTCCCACAGATGGTATTCGAAGACATTCCTGAGTTTCCTAATGACATTCATGGGAGCAGGCAGAATTCTATCATACAAACCAACACGTATTTCTTTTACTTTCCCATGGATTTTGACAAATTGCCATTTAGCCAGTGTTACGCTTTGCAGAGCATGCCTGATCAATGTGGAAACCCTGAATGATTATGCTTATTCTACAAGTCAGAATCAGGTAAATTATCCAGGCAGGACTCCCTTGCATGCCTCCTTTCATTGCACATCCAGAAGGATTTTCCTTTTGATGACTGTTTTTCTACATGACTGGTCAAGTCATGACCTGGGTGGTTTTAAGTGGTTGCCTGCAAGAGAACTCATCTGACAATAAATATACCTCTGCCTTGTGTTTGTTAGCACTCAGCTCAGCAATGTGTTCTGGGCATGGAGAGCAGGAAACTATCTGTGAAAAAAATCACTTTATAGTCCAGCACAGGATTAAGAATTCCTCCATAGTATTTACATCTGACAGCCTTACGTTAACCAAGCAAGATGACGTGGGGATCTGTGCTTGCGCTATGGGAGAAATTACCCTACACTGCCAGTAATTGTGAAACTCTTAAAAAGAAGTCTGTTTATAAGTCCACTGCTGTCTTCTTTCAAATATGAGTCTGCTAAAGCTATTCGGTGTTTGAAAACTAGTCCTACAGGAGAATTTATTAAAGAAAAATGAGGAATTTATGCAAGGGCAACATCAGCCTCTCCTTCTTCCAGTGTTGTGTAATCAGCTGCATTAAAATAAACTTCTTCTCACCACCCATGGGTTGACACTTCGTATATAATCAGAACCATAAATGAACAGAATAGTCAGCATACTTCAGATAACAAACACATTTATGGACAGCACATGAATGTGTTTTATCTGTCCCAGAAAAGTTTCCAGGATGTAATTAATGATGAACTGAGGCCAAAGAGCTCCCCATACAACAGTCTTTGCCAGGAAGTATACCTGGGAGATAGTCTGCCAAAACATGATACTGTGGCACTCTTCATACAGGGGCAAACCCATTGCACCTAGGGGTCAACACATCAAAAGGTGGTGCTGAATGCCCAACAGTATTGAGAGCGTTCCCTTAAGCTGGACAGCAGGTCTGATGTGGGGTGCTATGGTTGCTGTGCATGCAACCCTACTGAGTCCTTCAAATTATTTCAACTTAGAACCTCATACTGAATTCCCTGCAGAGATTAAGGAAAGGGAAGGAAATGTGCTAAAAGGAGAGAGAGAAAATACTGCTGTAACTATGCCTGTCTTTATGATGGCCACCGCACAGAAGGAATGAAATGCACTTTAGCTCGTGCATCTCCAGAGCAAATTGTAAATGTTTTGAATGAGATTCATACAGTGCTTGAGGCACTCTCTAGTAATCACTTCAAATACCAGCACCCCTTTGAAAGCAGAACTTGCACATATCCAGTGAAGCC